>NC_023163.2:31216524-32466524 GCF_000231095.2 Oryza brachyantha
TAATCTATCTAATACCATTTACATTACCCCTCACGGTGGTTTTGGTGGTTTTACTTCTTGTTTTGCCATGCTAACAAAAAAATTTTTGAACATGATTTTTCAATGCCTTGTATTTTGCACTAATTTAGATAAACATTATTGTATATGGACTAATTCGGATAGTTTGTACATATCATACTGAGAGTTGAATGTGTGAGTTGCTAGCTACTCTATGATTTGTTAGACCTAAATGTTGCATACCGTACTTATTTTTTGCTACTCTGTTTCATGAATGATTGTGGACCATCCTATTTATGTCATATTTAAATGGGTTTTCTCTAAATTTATGTTTCTTAGTGCTACTGAAGTATTTGACATATGACTTATTTCTTGTACAAGTATGCAATTTAAGCTTTAATGGTAAAACTCATAAAGGAAAAAAAATGGTTAAATGGTATTGTTATTTTTCAGTTTCTGACGATCTAACCAAAAAACTTTCAGTTTCCTAGTGCAAATGAAACTGCTAGCTTTCAGTTTTCTAGTCAATATGCAATCATGTTCCGCATGGCATAAAAAAACTAGTGTAATATACAAATTATCCGAATTAGTTCATATACGATCATGTTCACTCAAATTAGTGTAACACACAAGGGATAGAGAAATCATGTTAAAAGAAAAATCTGTCAGCATGGTAAAACAAGGAGCAAAATCACTAAAACCACCGTGAGGGGGTAACCTAAACGATATTAGATAGTTTAGGAGGTTAAATATCTGGTTTGTTAGGTGAGAGGTTAAGTGATCAGGTCGTAAAACATTGGGTTATGTGGACTTATTCCTTTCTAAAATTTATATAACTAGATCAGAATTAAATTGATCCGTAAAATACATGGAAAGCGAGAAAAGCGCAGAGGTGTGGGTCCCAGTCCACCTCCCGTACCTTCGCCGTCGCCCCACGTCACCTCCTCCGCGCAAACTACCATTCCACTTTTTCTTCTCCGGCCGGCCCCACCACTCCGGTGCCGCCACGTCATCGCCGCCGCGGAGAAATCCCAGCCACAGAACGCCCCCGCGGGCCCACCACCCCTGACGCGTGGGCCCCACCTGTCGGGAAAAAGGATAATGGCGACCAACCGATGCGATGCGTCCGTGACTCGGCGCCGGATAGCGATATCCATACCAGACACGTCATGTCCAAGTTGCTACTACTAGATTTTAAATTTTAAAATTGTAATTCTTTTGAAGTTTTTTTTTATTTCAGTTTTCTTTTCAGCAATTGACGTTTAATTTTCTATAAGATCATACCTACTACAATAGTTTGAACCACAAACGTTATCGCATTAAATACATCGTTTTTATGTATTTTCCGTATTTGCTCAACCGATGAGGCTTGTTTCTCTATTCAATACTCGTATAAAAAGGAGCAACGGTAAAGATTACCTATCCTCACAACCGTTTTACAATTTTACTGTTAAATTCTTGATATTAAAATCAGTTAAATATAGATTGGTATCTACATATAAATTTAAATTAAGGTGACTATTTTATAAAAAAAATTTGATAACATATGTAAAATCCGTTGCAAAGCACATGTATTTAACTGGTTAAAGTAAAATGAAATAAGTTGGAGCAAATTGTTTTTTTTAATCCTCGTCTTGCCCTATTCGGAACAGAAACACCTCGAGCGGGCAGCAGCAGCACTCGCCTACTCATCCCACTGACAAGTGGGCCCGGCCACCGCGCGTGGCCCACACGCCGGAGCAGTTGGGAGAGCGGGGCCCACGCGTCGATGACTGCGGCGTGGGGCCTATAAAGCGGACGACGACCCGTTCCACCCCGCGTTCGCGTCTCAGCTTCATCGTCTTCCTCCTCGCGTCGCGTCGCGTGCTAGTCAGGTGGGAGATGGTCTCCACGGTGTACAGGGAGGCGGCGATGGCGGGGTCCGGCGGCGGCGGGGACGGGGAGCACTACTCGCGGCTGATACGGGAGCTGTGCGCGCTGCTCGTCGCCGTCATCGATACCTCCCCCTCCGCCGCCGCGGCGCCGTCGTCGCAGCGTCGGGCGACGGGGCCAGGGTCTCCGGGGGTGTCCCCCGCGGCGGCGGCGTCGATGCTGCTGGGCGCGTCGATGGCGCTGATGCTGTGCGGGTCCGTGACGTTCGCCATCGGGTTCCTCCTCATGCCCTGGGTCGCTGGCGTCGCGCTGCTGTTCGGCCTCGCCGCCGCCGTCTCCGCCCTCTCCGCCGGGGTCTTCGGCAAGTCGGCCGCCGCCGCGCGTGGTCGCGCCTCTTCTCCTCCGGCGACCTATGCATCGGATAAACCACTAGTAGCTTAGGCAGATTTAGCTTAGCCTGAATCGATTGATTGGTGATCCCATGTTAAAAAAAACGCATCTTTCTTTTCTGTCCTCTGAATTCATGAGACGCTGCTCGTTCAGATCTGCATCACGCGTCCAAAGGATGCAAAGAAAGAAAAAGAATCTTTCTTCCTCAAGGACGAACAATTCCTGACAAAAACACCTCCATGTATGTACTTATTAATCAATCACACACCACGTTTTGCTTGCTGATCCCCAAATTATACCAAGAAAAGTTTCGACTTTTTTTCCTCCCCTGCTACTGCTTACGATAAGAATGAATCGGCCATGAATCTCCAGGTTTCTTGATAAGCATGATCACGAGGGGGGTTTTTTGGTGTGTCGACCATGTCTGCTAGCGGTGAGACATCGATCTGTGCAGGAAGGCTACGTGCCTGAAAGCGATGGCACTGCAGCGTTCAGCGTGTTCATTGGATCAGCTGCAAACGATGACTTGATAAGCAACCAACATGTGGCGCAAGGAGTGGTGCTTGCGTGTCAAAAGCGATCGGGAGATAGTTTAGAGCAAGTTCAAATACTATACTACTGGTTCCAATTCACCAATTCATCTAGTAAATCTAATAGCCAATTTATACAATAGTTACATATAGAACGTTAATACATGGTCTCACATGTCATATACACATTTTGTCTTGCAGTTCGTGTGTAGCTGGCTATAAATTAGTAGCTCACATCTTCTCTTTTTCCTCTTATCTCTTTAAAATATGCTTATAGCTCATTTATAGCCTGCTATTGTATCCGCTCTTATAGGTCGTTGTCCCCCTTTGAGCATGTGATGATTATTTATCAGTTTTAGGCGCACATCTTTCGATCTTTTATAAAATGGGTAAGGCATATTCGTTTTATAGGATTTGCAAAGAAAAAATAAAAGAATACGAGATCATGTGAAATGTATACAATATTCGTTTTAAAGGAATGCACCTAAGAAAAACTATAAGACAATTTCATATCTCTCCACTATAGGGGCAAGACATAGGAAAACATGAATCCATTTTAACCTCATTTTCACAGTGGTCGAGAGAAAATTTCTATATTTTTCAATCCTATAGATTTGCATATACATCCTATTATATTTTTATATTTTTCTATTCCTATGATTTAGATATCCTATGAACCAAATAAGCCATAAAATATTTTATGCAAGTTTATGATATTATCTCTTTAAAGTATATTATTACTTTGTCATAGTTAATTTTATTATTTACATTATTAAATAGTTACAAAATTAGATAATCTTTCATCATTCACCTATGTTTTTTTTTTCATTTTTCGGAAAATGTTAGATTGTTCACTTATCTATTTTTTATAAATGATTAATCAGTTATTAAGAAGTTAAAATTTTGCTTTGGACGGTCAAATGAAAAGCATTTATATCAATTTTTTTATGAAACATATATTTAACACTTAAAATCTTGATGAAACGAACATGCCTTAGTACGAAGCTATTGCGGAATTCATGTGCTGTGTAAATTAAATCCTCTATTCATCTGTGCAGATTTACAACTGCTCTATTTTTTTTATGATAAAAACCTTTGTTCAATATCCAATTGCATCTAGATGAGCTAAGCTTGTTTAGGAACCAAACACGTCAACCGATCCAGGGAGGTGAATGGGTAAAACACGATCCAGTCCAAATAAAACTTAAGCGAATTTGAATATATAAAAAACAGTCAAAGAAACTTCCTAAGAGCAAATATAATAGCAGGCTATAAACCGGCTTAATGCTGATGTGGAGGATACATGGAAGGAGAGAGAGCAGAAGCGGACTATAAGCTTATAGCCAGCTTGGGCTAAAGAGCTAACTACTATGGATGTGCTAAGAGAAGACTATAAAGAGTCTTATAGCTAACTTGTTGGATATATTATTAACCTTGCTCTAAGGCCGTCTTCGTTTAGAATTGGTTTGGGGTAATTTATCCGGCACGAAAAACATTGTAATATATTAGTACATGATTAATAATTACTAATTATAAAAATTAAAAATAGATTAATATGGTATTTTAAAGTAAATTTCCTATAATTTTTTTAAAAGAAACACATAGTTTAGCAGTTTAAGAAGTGTGCGTGCCGAAAACGAGAAAATCTAGATAAATTATCTTGCATGTGCCAAACGCGGCCTAAATGGTTATGAAGTACTTCGAATGTTTTGTACGGGTCAACTCAAATAAAATCACACCAAAATGGGGAATAAAATCATGACCGGGCAAAATCACGAAACTTGGTGAGATGGATGGCGTCTTGACGCTTAAATAGTGACAAACTGCAACAATCAAAGATTAACTTTTGGTATAAGGCTCTTTGAGTGATTGTTTAGTTTTTTTCAGACGATTAAATAATGACATGTAAAAAGCCAAATGATATATTGTAAACAAAAAATTTTGTGAATAGAACTTTTATATACGTATTCTTACTGATATAAAGCTGAAAAATAAATTTTAGTGAAAAAACACTAAAATCAACTCTAAATTTAAGCCTAAAAAATTAAATTTTGACTTATAAACCTAAACAGGAGCAGAAACAAGAGTCACTTGCCTTTCTATCTAATATCTATGCAGTAGAAGAAACGCCTTTGCTATTTGTCAAATGACTGAAATTTTGCAATCCGTCAGTCGATTTGTTTGAGCCATTGGATCTACTTGGAGATTAGTGTGTGAATAGGCATGAGCAACGCACGGTCTGTCACGGGCTGCATTACTCACAACCCGTTAACCCATTGACTATCTCTCTACCTTATCTTCTCCAGATTTCAGAACTCCCTCCGCTCTCACCTCCCCAGATGCTGTCGCCACTCGACCTCTTCCGGCCACCATAGAGCCGGCCTCCTCCCTGTCGACGCCGGCGCTGGCGCCGAAGCCAGAACCAGACGGGCCCTCGTCCGCTGCGGACACCGTGATGCACCCCGGCCACGCATGCATGTCGCCCTCAGCCGCCGTCGTCGTGGATCCAATCTGACGCATCGACGATAGGACGTGGATGGGTACAAAGCCCATATTACAAAGCCCAAATAGAATGGTCCATGTTATAATTTAATATTTGTCCTATATTACAAAGCACAAATAGAATAAATCCAGCCCAAAACGCAAAAGCCCAAATATCCTAAATGTGATATGTGTGGGCTAGTGTTCAGAGTTTTGGTCAGTCATCTACGTGAGCGGGATGCATATCGTTGGATGCATATCTAGCGACGGGAGATGAATTGACTAACAACTTCCAAAAAATCAGTCACTTGATGAATTAGACAGACCCTAGAAGAAAAGGGAATCAAACATGTTAATTTTCTTTCCCTAGCCTCTCTAGCATCACGTTACGCACACGGCATTGTAACCATTCTGTATCCACGGCCATCCAATCCATGTTTCGCTTTCCTCTTTTGAGTGTGTCGCCTTAAGAAGGCCTGCGCATGAAAAAACAACCTTTTGAGCACAAATTTTCCAACATTGACTCAACTCAAGACAACAACGATATTCAACCCATTTAAGGAACCATAAACATGAGAAAACAACTTAGATCCCTATAATCCGAGACACGAGACGTTAAAAGACGTTTATTTTAGCCGACCATGTCTACCATCGTGCGAGCAAATATAATGACGTGAAGAAGACTGAGAGGGAAGAGACTTTGTTGCTACGCATGACAATGACCCATAATCGATTCTTAGTATTTATTGGAGAAAAGTTTATTGGAAGGAGGTGGATAAAAAGAAAATAATGATAATAAATAATTATTTTAGTGTATTGATCAGCTGACAATACTTGGTTCTGTAATTATCTTGAGTATCTAAATAGTATATATTAATCCATATCTGACTTTAAATTTGTTCATGCTATCATGAGATTTGATCTCGAATAAAATTTTCCAATATTCTTCATGGCTATTTGCATGATATTAGATTACTATCCGCTATACATATGACTCAATTATACCACAAATTATTAATTAGACAAAGAGAGTCAAGTAAATGACAGTGTAACCGTTCAATGATTGAATCGTAAGTAATTCAGATAATTTAAATCGTATGCATTGTAAATTCCATTAGATTATTAGCTGCTCTGGCAAAAAAGCACAAGTGCAGAGCAGCCGCCCACCAAAACGCGTTTGTCATCTTTTCGGTTTTCATAAAAAAAATAAATGATATATTTGTAGCGAGAAATAACTATATATGTTTTCATAGCGATGTAAAATTTGAGACTAAAAAATAAACCATGATGAAGAAAACTCAAAATCAAGTCCATATTTAAAGTTGTGAATTCAAATTTTAGCTTATAAGATAAGCAAAAGCTAAAAGATATGAACATATAATACTATAAATCTTACGTTAACAAATTTGAACATATATACAAATTATATACACTCATCGATGAATAAATTTAAACAATACATTATGAGACGGACGTAGGACTATATAAATACTACTAGTGAATAGTGAATAGTTTTAACTTGCTCATTATATAAAGGATTTTTTGTTTTAGACCACGTTATTTCTCGGTATTTGCGTGTATGTCTTTTGAAGTGCTAAATGATATATCTTTTGTAAAAATTTGTACGTAGAAGTTCATCATATCATCGAGTTTTAATTTTATAGCGAGCATTGTTTATATGATTAAATAGTTATAAAAAAGTTAGATAATGTGACGGTCTAACCCGGTGTTAATTTGATCAACCAAAAGAGCGCAACCAAAGCAAAAGGGGCAAGAGAGAAAAGGCACACGCACGTACGTACATCTGGCAGTGATTATTCCGTTGCTTAGCACGCAAGCATGGCATGCATTCCTTCCTTCTCCACCGCCATTTGCAGCTAGCCTGCCGCCATTGCCAAGCAAAGCAAAGCTCCAAGCTCTTACATATCCATAGCCATCGTCATCATCTATACAGAGAGAGAGAGAGAGAGAGAGAGAGAGAGAGTACAGTAGATATAGGAAGGTAGAAGAGAGGTGCGAATGGCGCCGGCGGCGAGCACGGACTGGGGGCCCATCATCGTGGCGGTGATCCTGTTCGTGGTGCTGTCGCCGGGGCTGCTGTTCCAGCTGCCGGCGAGGGCGAGGGTGGTGGAGCTGGGCAACATGGCGACCAGCGCCATCGCCATCCTCGTCCACGCCGTCATCTTCTTCTGCCTCCTCACCATCTTCGTCGTCGCCATCGGCGTCCATGTATACGCTGCTTGATTCATTTACCTGCTACCGCTAGCCTTTTCTTCTTAATTATTCCTCTCCTTCTTAATTAATTTCTGTTCTGTCCTAGTATGTTATATATATACGTCATTGACTCATTCTGTTTTTTTACGCCGTTGACTCTTTGATATACGTCTTGATCATTCGTCTTATTAAAAAATTTGGTCCAAATTATTTAAAGTTACTTAGTAATAAATCAAATCATAATAAAATAGTCAATAATTATATAAACTTTTTGAACAAGACGAAGGGTCAAAAGTTAACGGTGTCAAAAAGAATCGGAGAGAGTATTAATTAGTTGCCTGCTTGTTTGGTGATCAGCTGTAAGTTTGTAACAGTAAACATGACCGGGATGAATGTATTGTTCTTGGTGAAGAGAGATGTATACTCAAAGTTGTTCAAGGATAGGGATTTGGGAGTTCCATGCATGCTGATTTGTCTGACCAGATAGGCCTGTTCGCACTTTTGAAACCCAACAGGCCCAGTCCAGTTAATCCAGCAACTACATGGAAAGGAAAAAAGTCCACTTTGTGTCCTTCCACTATCAGTCGAGCTCCAATCATATTACTCAACCGCAAATCAGGCATAAAGTTCGTCCTTCAACTTTTAGAAACTAGTGCAAATGAAGTCCTTCGACAATATTTTGGATGGCTTTTGACTATACGTCGTGTACGTTGAACCAACCTTTTAGGCAATGTGGCGTTTACATAGTGCTTACGTGGCAATTCAATAGAAAAAAAGCAACTAAAAATCAGTTTCTTTCTTTCTCTCTCTCCCTCCTACTATCCTCCTTTCCTACAGCCTTCCAGTTGTCGGCATAGATCCAAGGAGGTTGGTTCTATTGGTAGAGTTAAGCAGCATGGGATGCATAGACATCCTCTCCCTAGGTTGCCATCACGATGGCGGTGATGGTTGAGTATGGCATTGGGCGAGTCTAGGGGTCTCAAGGAGTCAAGGGTCATGACAGTCATGCGGTACCACAATGCTCAACACACCTAGCGTGGCAGGGCCATTACAGTCAACGCTATCGTAAACGAGTGTGTATGGTGAAGGGAGGAACAACCGAGCAGGGGCCAAAGAGGTGGAGATGATATGAGGTGGTCTATACCTAGCTATGGTGGCATTGTTTTGACAGAGAGGGCCACAACCCAGGCCACCATGTGATGTGGAGTTGAAGGCTAGAGCTCAGTGAGAAAGCGGTAGTAATGGTTGGTAGTCAGTGAGTTAGAGGGAGAGGAGCACCCCTAGTGCCATCTACTGTTCTCAACGCTGATGAGCAGATTGGCTAGGAGAGAAAGAATCACCCTTGCACTAGCTCACCATTTCTCACGCCAATGAGTCACCCATCGGCATTGCAGGTTTCCTTGTCAGAAGAAGAGGCGCAGGCATAGAGGAAGATGGGAGGGAGACAACGGAGCGAGGTGATGACATATGTGTTTCATTGATTTTTATTTTATTTCACAAATGTGGAACCAACTAGTTTCCAATTGTTTCTTAGGAGACTAACACGTCGGTTGCATTTATTTCTAATTGTTTTATTTTTTTACTTAAGCGTCATATTGGTGCCACATCAACTAAAAGGTTGAGTCAGACGTAAAAGTCCACCGTCACAATAAATAAACATGTTTCCGTATCAATTAATACCTAATTGTCTAAGTTAACTTATCTCCCTTGTTTTCCACACACACGCTTCCCGAACTGCTAAACAGTGTATATTTTGCAAAACAAATTCTATGGGAAAGTTGTTTTAAAAATCATACTAATCTATTTTATATTTTTTAAGAATTAATAATTAATTCATCATGTACTAGTCTATTACTGTGTTTTCTGCCAAAGTAAGTTAACTTACCACCCCTTGAACGAACGCGACCTAATACGGGGCTACCAATTATTTGTCACCGCTAACGTAACTTATTTAAGAATGTGCCACCTTGTATCTATAACACATGGGTTAAGACTCCACATTTTTAGACAAATAGTTTAATTGACATATCTAAAAGTGACAAATGATTAAATATCATGTCTAACAAAGTGTTCCTTCTATTATGGCCACGTTCGTTTGCCCCCGGTAAGATAACTTACCTTCTCGTTTTTCGCGCGCACATTTCCCGAACTACTAAACTGTGTATTTTTTGCAAAAATTTTCTATAGAAAAATTGTTTTAAAAAATCATATTAATCTATTTATATTTTTAATAATTAATTAATTATATACTAATTTATTACTACGTTTTTCATGCTAGGGGAAGTTAACTTATCATCTTACGAACGAACGCGGCCTATATATATTATAGCTAGTTTTATAATTAGAAGGTAGCTATTTCCTTCGTTCTAAAATAAATTCATCTTTCCGGTTCAAATTCATCGTGGTAAATACATGTCTAACAAAAGTCTAATTATATGGCATGGTACTAACATATATTATCACCCTATGATTCAAGTCCATCGTACTAAAGTTAGGCAGCTTTAGCATACATGATTCAAGTCCAAAACACGTTCCAATGCTTCCAATATAACAAACAAGTCTCATTAGAAACATGGGAATTAAAGAAATTCTTGAAAAGATATAGTCGCAGTAATTTATAACAACTTTTATCATTATACTTATTTGCGTGACGACAATAATTATTAAATGTTTTTTAATTGCCCTTAGTGGGAAGATAGCGAGGTAAGGATATTGAATATATAAAACTTCTCAATTTGTGCACTTAAAAAAAAGTAAAGATGAAATTATAATTTATTTAAATTTTAGACCTTACAAGTCGATTTATTTTTGGGCGATTGGAAGAGTCCCAAATGTTTGCAAACTGCACGTGAGGGAATATTCTTGCTCAGGACAACAAGCAACGGCTGCCGCTGCAAGATTCCCACACAAGCAAGGAACCCAAACGGAACAGTACAACCACTGTACTGTCCGACGTGGCCGAGTAGCCCGTCGCCATTTGGCACCCCGAACGGGCCCCACCCGCCAGCCGACGTGCACGTGGACCAATGACTCACCAAGGCGAGCACCCGTGTACACTCCCTCCGGTGCTTGTAGCCGCGCCCGCCACCCCACCAATCCGAATCCCCTTTTTGCGCGCATCGAAACGGGAGCTCCAAATCAACTCGCCTTTTCATTTCCCAAAAATAAAAAAAATTAAAGCGAAAAAAAAGAAAGAAATTCCCCCAGAAAATTCAGCCGCGAGCCGCAGCCGTCGCCTCCGCCTCCGCCTCCGGTCTCCATCTACTCGGAGCTCCCGGATCGGGGGAGCGCTCGCCGCCGCAGCCGCCGAGGACGACTCGGCCCGGCCCCAGCGTCGTTTGCCGGATCAGCGCGCCGCCGTCAGGGCCGATCGGAGGAGGCCGGTCGGCGGGTGGAGATGGACGGCGGCGTGGGTGTGCCGCACAGCTCGCGGAGGAGCTTATCCTCGTCGTCCGGATCCAGGAGGAGGGTCGGCGGCCCGGCGGAGAACGGGCACGACGGCGCCTCCGCCGGCAGGAGGTCCTCCGCCTCCATCTCCCGCGCATCGCCGTACGGATTCCTCGCCTCGCCCTTTCTTTTTTTTTTTGTGGCTATATTATTGTTGGTTTGGATTGGGAGATGCTGCAGGTGCGGAGAAGCATGGGATTGAGGCGTTGCCTTGGGTGGAAGCTAGGGCTTTCACGGGACGCTCTCTCTCTCCGGTGTCGCTTTGTTTGCACCCTAGGCTAGATTCGATCTGATGGAATAGCTAAAGCTTACTGCATTTTGGAGTATTCAGTAGAGCAGCTTGATTGATACCATTGTGGCAATGGAAACTGTGAAGGTTACGGATCCCATTGATCTGTTATTATGATGCGTGTATGCCAGCTTGCTGAGTTTTAATTTTAGTAACGTAGATAACTTCAATTACTATTGCTAGCAAGTTTGGCTGCAATACGATGTTCGTAGCAGTTGAAATAGTTGATGCGAAGTGAATAAAACTGAGATGCTAGTAGAGAGCGTTGTAACTGAAAAGTGTTATGCCTCAGGTCAATGACTGGGGAGAGAACCGTGAAGAGGTTGAGATTGTCCAAGGCGCTGACGATTCCGGATCACACAACCGTCTATGAGGCTTGTCGGAGGATGGCCGCACGCAGAGTGGACGCTGTGTTGCTGACAGACTCCAATGCTTTGCTTTGTGGGATCCTTACTGACAAGGTGATGAATGTTTTGTTTGATCGTGTCCCAATAGATGCTTGATGACAAATTCTTCATTTCTCACCGTGTACTGTCCTTTGCCTTCTCCATTCAGGACATAACCACAAGGGTAATTGCTCGCGAATTGAAGCTAGAGGAGACACCTGTTTCAAAGGTCATGACTAGAAATCCTCTCTTTGTCTTATCTGACACACTCGCAGTTGAGGCATTGCAGAAGATGGTGCAAGGTGGGTGAAGTCCCATAGTTAAATCTGGTCCCTTGTTCGCACTAATCTTGATTTTCCTGAAAATGTATCACTTCAACAGGAAAGTTCAGACATTTACCTGTTGTGGAGAACGGTGAAGTTATTGCACTGCTCGACATAGCCAAGTGCCTGTATGATGCTATTGCGCGAATGGAAAGGGCAGCTGAGAAAGGAAATGCAATTGCTGCTGCTGTTGAGGGTGTAGAGAAGCACTGGAGAGCTCCTGTACCTGGTCTGTACTGATCATACTGTCCATTTTCTCCTAATTCTATTTTTTCAGAGGCATTCAATTATGTTCATTGTATCTCTTATATTTCTCCTGCATTGGCTACTTCTATGATGGACTTTACCCCCTGAAGGCTTGGCTTAGCAGGTGTGTACTAATGCTTTCTCCTTTTACTTTGCAGGTCCTAATAATTTTATTGAGACTCTTCGAGAACGGATGTTTAGGCCTTCACTGTCTACCATTATCTCTGAGAATTCAAAGTAGGTAATATCCGATCCTTTTTATGTTGTAGGCTTTTCCAGTATTTCAGGAATTCAAGTGCCATTGTTGAAAAACTGACTTATTTGCTGACCAACTTCTCTAGAGTGGTGACTGTTGCACCAACTGACACAGTGTTGACAGCATCAAAAAAGATGCTGGAACTGAAAGTAAGTTCAGCAGTTGTAGCAATTGAAAACAAGCCTGGGGGGATTCTGACGTGAGTATCTTTTCTCAGTGTAGTTATACTCTTTTGACTGTTGAACTAACAATTTCTATTTTTCTTACACCAGCTCTAGAGATATTTTGATGCGTGTTATAGCCCAGAACCTCCCTCCTGAATCTACTACTGTTGAGAAGGTAATGAAGTCTTAACATGGAATATATGCTATGGTTTTTACTTAATCTCTTTAACTATCATGGTATCATTCTTGTAACTCCTTTCTACAGGTCATGACCCAGAGTCCTGAATGTGCCACAGTTGACACTCCAATCCTTGATGCCCTCCATACAATGCACGACGGGAAGTTTTTACATTTGCCTGTTTTAGACAAGGGTATGTCCATGAACCGCTAATGGATTACATCTAATTTAGTTAGTGGAGGACCACTGAGTTGTTAACGTGTGCTGTCTTTATCCAGATGGAAATGTTGTAACTGTAGTTGATGTCCTTCACATAACCCATGCTGCAATTGCAACTGTAAGTGAAAAAAAAATTCCAGCTGCTTGAAATATTGTCTCCTTGTGGGTACAATCTTGCTTACACAATACTCAATTTCTCATCATGCATCATAAAATGCTGAGGGAATGCATCATGATGTGTAGTCTGTCATTGTTACAGGTCTTTTTCTTTCATTCTATCAATTTGTATTGAATCTCCTGATTATCATGTCGTGTGCAGGTTGGGAACAGTACAGGAACTGGATCTGAGGCAACATCTGCTATGATGCAGAGGTTTTGGGATTCAGCAATGTCCATTGGACCTCTTGATGATGATGATGACTCCAGAAGGTTAGTGCTGCACTTATATCTTATCATTTTGATAATACGATGGTATAGTTTTTTATGATTAATTCACTGGGCATATTATCAGTGAAGGATCAACAAAAGTGGCATCTGAGGCAACAGATATAGGAAGATCAGCTTTTTATCCGGCTTCTGGTTTGTCAAACACATTTGGGTTCAAGATTCAAGACAAACAAGGCAGGATGCACAGATTTAACTGTGGTATGCATCTTAAAACACATTATGTTATCATCAATGCTATGTTTGCCCTTTATTGTACTTCCAGTTATTTATATCGTATCCTGGGTTTCCTGCATGACATGTTTCAAACTTCAGAAACGAGCAGCCTGACGGAGTTGATAACCAGCATTCTGCAGAGGCTTGGCGATGACATCGATAGGAAAAATCTACCACAAATCCTGGTATGGGCTCAACTTCCCCGATGAGTACCACACCCTATACCACCAGTATGATAATCCTCTTCCTTGCCAACAAAAAGTATGACAATTCTCTAAGGCTTCCTTTTCTTGCCTGATACCATGTGGCAGTATGAAGATGAGGATCATGATAAGGTCATACTTTCATCGGACAGTGACCTTGTAGCTGCTGTGGACCATGCAAGGCAAATTGGTTGGAAGGTAATGTGTTTTCAGTTAACGACGGTTCTTTTTCCCCTCCCTGTCAAACGGTGCTCATCCACCCTGCTGTTGCAGAGCCTTAGATTGCACTTGGATTATGCCGGTGTTGGTCGCCGGAAAAGAGGCGGTGGTGGTTCTTCAGATTTCGATTATACTGGAAAGGATGCATGGGCTTCAGCCTACAGCGCTGTGGCTGCAGGGGCAGCTCTCGTTGCAGGCCTCGGCGTGATGGCTTACCTGAAGAGAGCAGGCGCCTAACTTGAAGTTCCAAAGGTGTCTTTCATATGTAGTGATGATGATACGAAATGTGACAGCATCAAATTTGAGCAGATTGGTGTGTAATTAATTCTTGTGGGAAAAAATCTGTAATAATTTCACGGCAGCGGATGGCCGCCTACATATAATGATGAAATTTTGGTGGCTACAGAAAAAAGAAAATCTGGTATCTCCACGATTACCAACATTATTCAGCTTGTATCACCACTGTACAACGAAGCGTGCATGCTCCTGTATTGTTTGATTGCCCAATACAAATCTTGCTGTTTGTTCGTCTGATCATATGAGTTCGTCTTCAAATTATGGGTTCGTTTGAATCAAAGATATTTTTTATGATTCAAATTCTGTAGGATTTTTTTTCTACATATCCCCTTGAAACACCAAACAAAGGATTGGAGTTCCCCAAATACTATGAAATTAATAAGGAATGACATAATGCATGTAGATCTCACAGGGAAGTTAATATAAGACCCAACCTCTTGTTTTTTTTTCTTTGAGCCCATCTCTCATTCGATTCTTGTAATTTACGACTATTCTTGTACTTTTCCTGTGTTTTGCAACTCAATAATGCATTTTAAAGGAGCCCTCAAAGTCTTCCTGGAGTAAAAAGAAACAAAACGAATTGGAGAAAATGTGTGGAAGGTCCTTTTGAGCCTGTAATAACTAACTGAAAGCAGGCTACTCCAATGTGCAGGGTACACAAATGGTTGATGTCAGCCCACACAGACCAGCCGGCTTTACTTGTGTCGATGTTACCGCTGGAACGATGATTGCTCCATCTGACTGATTGCATGTAGTAGGGCTTTCAAAATGTGTCGCCATTGCTGTCGATGGGCAGCATTCATTCATCCAGATTCATTGATTGGCGGTGACGTGGGTGACCGGAGACGACGCCGGCCGCCGGCAGAAGATGTTCCCTCCCTCTGCCGCATGCATCCTAGTACACTCACTAATAATCACTTGGGTATATATGTCGTCGTATCTTGTCGGTCCATCCCGGCCCAGATCCAAGTATCCAACACCACACATGCATCGCGGGCCGCCATGAATAAGCTAGCTAGCTACTTTTATGTCAGTCTCAATGAAGTTTTCGTAAAGTTGTTATGTATATTAATTAAGTGATACATTAGTATAAAAAAATATTTACATGAAATTGTGATTAGAAAGAGGGAATTCGTTTCATGGCCATGAAACGTTTGGACACCGTTACAGGTCTACGGAAACGCAGTGAAATTCATGTTGAGAGGCTTGAGACGTTTTATGTAACTAAACACTATCTACATGCTCGCCTAGGTTGGTGCATATGTTCTCAACTTTCAACAGTAATTAAATGTTTTATTTAGTTTTGAAGATAGTATAATGAAATATTGCATTGTGAGTAGCTATTTTATATATCGTTTCATTCGAGTTAGCTATTTTAGAAACTGTGCGGTGAAACTAGGCATTGAGACCTAAAGCGCCATCTTTTCGTTTTTTAAAGAAGAAAAAAAAATCATCAAACGACATATCTATAAAAAATAATTTGGTAATATAACTTTTATATTCATATTTGTAGTGATCTACAAGCAACTGCTGAAAAATAAACTATAATAAAAAAACCTAAAATCAATTTTAAATTTAAGGTTAAAAATTTAAATTTTAACTTTTAAACATGAAGGTGTTAATTTTTGACGCAGAACAAGTAAATGCAGTTCATCACCTGATCATAGCTGATCAAGATCGAGATCAACGAATCCCAGGCCGTGTTCGTGCGTGACCTCTCATGGATGCAAAGCAGAGAATGGGCATACCGTTAACCCTGGCTATTCCCTTGTGTTTATAGTTATAAGCTAAAATTTAAATTTTTTATTTTAAATTTAAATTAATTTTAAGGTTTTTATTGTAATTTATTTTTAATGTCAACTTTAGATATTATTTATAAATTATCGTAGATCGATAGAGATCAGACAATTCAGACATGCGTGCTGCCTGCTGTCAATCTGTCAGAGAGTGTCCGTAGCGATGGCTCTACATTGTATGACTACTATGCATTATAGTTCTTTTTCCTAAAAAAAATTATCCTGCCAACTGTGCGTAATACATGTGTGGATCTTGTGGACTATAACTACACGTGTCACTAATGAATACTTCACTCAATATATATATATATATATGACATATTTGTCAGATTAGTCTTGGTTCCAATCCTTTCGGTTCGGTCTTTGGTCTTGAGTTTTTTTTACCCCTTACTAAACTTGTTGAAATGCTAGCAAGGGGTTCAAATTCAACCACCAAGGTATCAATACACTGGTATCTACTAAAGGACACACTCCTATTAGAGCAAGTATAATAGCAGACTGCAAGCTGAATGACTAAATGCTTATGTGGAGAAGAGAGGGAAGGAGAGAGAAGTAGTGGGCTGTAATCTTAGAGCAAGTTCAATAGTATAGCCAACTATTAGCTCCAATTCATCTATAGCCAACTAATAGCCAATTCATACCATAGCTAGCTACCAAACATATACCACCATGCCCCACATGTCATACACATATTGTGTTTTAGAGTCCGTGTGCAGCTGGCTACAAATTAGTAGCTCACTCTCCTTCTCTCTCATTCCTTAACTTCTTAAAATATGTTTACAACCAGCTTATAGCCTGCTATTATACCTGCTCTTATAGTCAGCTTGGACACAAGAACCAAGAAATTATGTGGGAGTGACATGTGGGTCTTGCATTAATGATAAATAGCTAACTACTATATTGGTGGGCTAAAAGGAGACTACAAGGAGTCTGATAGCTAGCTTGTGGGCTATATTATTAGCCTTGCTCTTAGAGTAGATAGGAGCACTGAACCGATTTACGTGACAAAGTTGTGTCACATGATAAGATCTTAGCACCAATGTCTGTGACAATGAGATTTTTAGCTCAATGCCAATGAGCAAATGGTCTATTTTTTATAATAAATTTTTGGTACACTCCTATCCTCGAAACCATAAAATATGGTTTCTTGAATGGTTAATTTGGCAAAATTTCAGATACGGTGGCAGAGGGAGGGGGAGACCGGCATGCGCCATGGCTCCTTCTAACGTGCAGAATTTCTTTTAACAGCCATGCATTTTCCCCCCAAATTTTGATATCATATTTTTATAGTTGTAGTTGATCAACATGTTTATGTATTAAATTCTAGATTTAGTGAAGCTATAGAGATTCTTACTCCGTGTAACTTTTTGTTTTTTTTTGGTCCCTGCCTCCGGCCCTGTTAGGGTGTTGCTTGTACTATCAAAATGAATATGTTCATGCATATAGTCCAGATTATTGGTCACCATTCATTTATTGTTGTTGGCACCCTGCAACTCTGAAATTCAGACACTGAGAACGTCGATGAGGACGAGGACAATGATGATGCATGACTATTAATTGCGTGATGCACCAAAATCTGAGAGAGGGATAACAATGAAGGCTCTTCGATTTGTATAGAAAACATATAGGCAATTTATAATATTGGAATTCTATAGGAAACAAAATATAATTTTGTTACTTGAAACTAATAATTGGGACACAGTAATTCTTGAAATTTCTATGGAATAGCTCAAGAAAAATTTTGAAAAAATCTAGCATGTCTAGTGGCAAGAGAACTTTTCCTTCGAGTCTTTATCTCTCCTCTAATTTCTATGTATTTTAGTTGTATTAAATTTCTCAATTTTTTGTATTTTTCTGCATTTGTAATTCTATGTTTAAACTTGTATTCCTATCAACGTCACAAGTTTTTATATTCCCATATTTTCTCATTTTCGGTGTTTCAAATGAGCCCTAAAAGTTCAACGGCAAGACATCTTGTGGAACATGTTTTCTTTGGAAGTTGTAGAAAAGATCTTGTGTCAAGAACACTACCAAAGTTCAAAGTCTAAACCGCTCCCAGCATTATCGTTTTGCTTCTGTTTATATTTATAAACCAAAATTTAAAATTCTAACCCTAAATTTAAACTTCATTTTAGGAGTCTTTTATCATAGTTTATTTTACCATCTTTGCTTTTAGATTACTAAGAACACATGTATAAAAGTTTTATTTACAAATTATATTTTGTTTATAAATATGTCATTTAGTTTTTTTCCTAAAAAGCCAAAAGATGATATCTATCTGTTTCAAGATAAACCAACTTATTATTGGATATAACACTACAAATATAACATGATACATGTCTAGATTTATAATATTATAATGTGTCACATTTAATACTAGGTTGTTAGGGCATCCACAATATACCACAAAAGTGGTCATCATACAATAAATAATATCATATAGGCTGTATTTATATATTATGAAGATGATCATTATGGCATTAATGATACTTAACCATATGACTGTCCGCTCTCACATTATTTTCTTATTTTGAACTTATTTTATTTACTACTCTATCCATATGCACTATGAAGCTTGAGATAACTAATGTCACCTGTAATGGGTCTCACCATATAGACTACATGTTCTTTGTATATTGATAATGCTCTTATATCTCGAAACAAAGAGAACATATTAGAAAATTATTTTTTTAATGAGTGGCTATGGTTCATGGACTGCACCGTTTTTCATATAAAATCCAAAGGATGTAGTAGGTAGTAGCAGGTAGTAGAACTCAAACATGTCCTATACTAGATTTTTTTTAGCCGGGTTGACCGAAAGAGGGGCCAACCTAATTTCATTAAGGATACTAGATGGCAAATTGATGGAGCCAAAAGTAAAGACTGGTCCTTTTCCAGCACTAAATTATTGAATAAATCAAGTACTGGCTAGAATTTCGTCCAAGAATGTCTCTATCCAAAGAAGGCACACATGTATGAATGGAAACACAACATTATGACATCTGTAAACTTGTTTTTATTTGAGTATCTTTTCAGTACCATGAATTGAGAATATTTGTATGAACTCAATTAAGAATTAGTTAAGAGATTTTACATAAATTTACATATTATAACTAGAGATATGCCCATGATGGCTTTAAAGGTTAAGTGAAGTAAACACTCACCGTGTTTCTCCCTGTTTTATATTATAAGCTATGTTGAATTTGTTATTAAGTCAATTGTTTTAAACTTGATCAAGGTTTTAGGAAGATGCAGCAACATAACACCAAAACAGTTTTATTAAATCTACTATTGAACATATTTTTGTACTGTCATGTTTGTTCCTTGTTAAAAATATTGCTAAGCTTACCTATAAACTTGATAAGGTTTAAGAAATTTAAGTCAGAACAATCTAAAATGACTTATATGGAATGAAAAGAACTAGAGCTACTGCACACTAACTTGAGAAAAAGGGGATCACAACTGCAACAAAAATAAACTGATAAAGGAGGACACATACATGCTATGTGGTCTTCCTCCCTTTTCAGATAGATAATGGTCCTACCCTGATGGAGCAGCACTACACTCAAAAGTTTGGTGAAGCATCTGATAAAGGCTATGTTTTCTCCGAGAAAGAAAAAATATCTGATTTTTAATAAATATCTAATGATGTAATAATAGAATTAAATACTATAAAGATAAAAATCTAATTCAGAAATGTGAGATGATGGATATATTTATAGAAACTTTTTTTTAAAAAATATAGTTCAATAGTTCAAGAAGCGTGCGCCCAAAAGACAAAGTATAATATGGTAAACATAACCGGCCTACATCCTTTATATTTTTATTCGACACTATTTGACTTTGGGATATATGTTTTGTTTATTTGTCTCATTTAAAACTTTTATGCAAATATGTAAAATTATAAGTTATATTTAAAGTGCTTTTAGTAATAAATTAATCACTACACAATAATCAATATTTATACATTTTTCTAATAAAACGAATGATCGAACTAAACCAGCATCAACAGAATCACATAAGAAAAATAATATATACCTTTCTGTACTGGAGTACTGTGCAGCCACGGACGCTGGAGTATTATTCTAGCAACCATGTGCTTTTCTGGAAAGAACATGGATGCGTTTCCTTTCGTTGAGATAGACATCGTATGCCATTTTGTATACTTATGAGTTGTGATTTGGCTTAATCCTTAATGAGAGAGAGAGAGAGAGGGCTAACTGATTGACACACCCGTTGCGTTTCTGACGAATTTTGCAACTCACTTTCCCCTTTGCGCGTTCGTCACACTCCAATCTTTGCCGACTCCCCGCCCGGCGATTTTGGATCAATCAGCGAACGGTGGTACGCTGGTGCCGCTCGGCCATTCACTGCCGGAGCAAAAGCAGCGGCCTTTACCCGCACGGGTTCTTTGTCTCTTTGCTGGATTCGTACCGGGGCGAGCGAGATGATGCAGCAGCAGCAGCAAGGTAAGTGCTAGTTCTTGGTTTCCTCGATCCAAAGCTGCAACCTTTCGCTGCTTATATGTGATTCTAGGGTGGGGTTGTGGCCAGGTGAAAGGTTCGGGAAATATCAAGAAGGCGCAAATGGTCCCTTTTTTTTGGTCTTTGATATTTTCCGAGATTTTTAGTTTGGAACGTACTACTAGTAGCATTGATAGTTCTATTCGTACTAGTCACTGCGATTACTGCTGAAGAAACAATTTCATCTGAGAGGAGCCTTGAAAGGGGAAATCATGTGGTTTAAGGTCGATGGGAACTGTCAAGTTGCTTAATTTAATTTCAATTGAGGGAGACGACTGTGCCACTCTTATAGTCTTGTTAGGTAGTCGCTAACTCGCTATGGAGTAGCTGTAGGTGCATCAATTTGTTGCTGCTGCATATGGAATCAGTTCATATTAAATGTTTTTATGGCCATGATTCAGTTAATGCTTTATATTCATGCCTTCAATATCTCCGATTAGTAAAGATTGTATCACTTGTTTTACCTTTTCAGGATTTGATACGCACAGAATACACCAGGAAGTGAAATCGCGGTGGTTAAAGCCTAAAGAGGTTCTGCAGATATTGCAGAATCACGACCGGTTCATAATCACAAATAAGACTCCTCATAAGCCACCGAGTAATAAAAACAGTCTTTGGCTTTAGCTCGTGAGATACTGTTTCAAGCTTGCGCTTACTTCGCTGTAGCCCTGAATGCCCTTTTACTGACTCGATTCCGGAACTACAGGTGGTGCTTGGTTTCTTTTCAACCGTAGAGTTCTTCGGTACTTCAGAAATGATGGATATGAATGGCGAAAAAAGAAGAACGGGAAGACCATTGCTGAAGCCCATGAGCGCCTTAAGGTTTGTTTGCTCTGTTCACCTTTTGTTGAACAGTCATATTATGATGTAGGTAAAAGATATTTCTAAAGTAAACAAAATTGGTATTTATAATTTTCGGCAGCAAGCAGTAAAGAAAAAACCTCTGTTTATTAATCATAGTATGCTCCAAGGTATCATCTCTTTGCAAGCCAATAAGTCAATAACTATTATGATTGTTTGATGTTGGGACTAAACTAGATAAAGTGGATATCAACAATCACACAGCATTATGGTGTATAATATGGTCTTTCATTTGACACTGGAAATTGCAGGTTGATAATGTGGAGGCATTGAATTGCTACTATGCACATGCAGACAAAAATTCTACAGTTCAGAGGCGCATATATTGGATGCTTGATCCGTAAGAACTATTTTTACTCGTGAAAGAAAGTTGTATATATCGTATGCCATCCTTTTAAATTCTCAAAAGCTGGGCATAAATTTTTGTTGTGTTCCAGGCCTTTGTCAAATGCACCTGTTTTTGCTTAGAGCATAAACAATAACGGTTTTGCTGGCCATATGCATGTTACTCATTAGGAACTTATGAGCTCTCCATCATGTCATGTACTTATTTTGTTATCGTGCTATGTATATCTCTTTTAGCAACTCTTGTAGATATATCTAGAAACCACATGAGACATTCCCAATAGGTAGAAACCATTGATGCACCATTTCTTATAGATTCTCTAAAAGAATTCCATGTAGATGATTTATAATCTACATTATTCAGTATTCTGCAAGGTTTTTAGACATTTTCTGATGTTGTAAAATACTGTAAGAAAACATCTTTGGGTTCCATTCGTGGCACTGCATTTCCTAAACCAATGAATTTCATGCAATTTTGGTATTATTCCTGACTCCCTGTCCTATTATCATGAGTTCTACCCCCCCCCCCCCCCCCCAAAAAAAAAAAAATCTGCTGTTGGCTATGTTCTGTGGCAATTTTGTTTTAGTAAGTACAGTTGGATAATATGTAGAACAACTTACACCATAGTGAGCTGCTATTCACCTTTTCAGGGCTTATGATCACATCGTTTTTGTCCACTATAGAGATGTTCAAGAGGTCAGCCTCCTTGTTTGTACATTCCTTTTATTAATGTGCATCTGCAGTTCTGGTGGATCACCAATTAAAATAAGTGATAATTAACTTCACTTTACTAGGCACAGCTATGTATCCACACTTCAATTGTCAGCAATTTTACAGGTCAATACTGGACTTGGATATATCTTTGAACATATCAGATCATCTAATCACGAGCACCGAACACCTGTCATTTAAATTTGACACTCTACTCTCTTGCCAATTAGCTCAATAGTCGCATGCCAAGCGAGCACATATAAATCTATTATCGTGATTGAAGCTACCCCAAGTATATTTTGGTATTTCCCAGGCCTCACCTTTATTTGTTAATTGCATATCAGGGCAGCATTTCAGTATCAGCACTGAACAATTCATCAACATCCAATCAGAATGGTAGCGCAAGCAGAGGTGAAGCTCAAAGTTCACCTGGGTTGACTAGTGAGATATTTGCCCCATGTCTTAATTCATGCAGTCCAGGATCTGCTGAAGAAGTTAGTTCCCAGATTGTGGCCATCAATAATGAAACAAATAATGGAAGTCAACCTGATTGGGTTCAAAATTGTAATCAAGCAGCACTGCGAAAGCTTAAAATTCAGTTGAGTCTGGAAGATAAGGAAGACCATGATGTCGATGCCGAAGATATTCCATCAAATAGTGAATCTATCACTGTCGTTGGGGTTCAGAATGAAGAACCAGGCACATGTAGAAATCTTGTAGATATTTTTAATGAACTGGAGTTTAATGAAGACAATCGTCCTAAAGAAACAGGACTTCCTTTTTCCAGCACTATTGATGTGCTGAAAAATTCAGGTGTGGTAATGCCATATGTTACAATTCATCCATCGTTAATTACTAGTTGAGATACAGTGGTCATCTATCTAAATCCTAAAGATGTAAATTTTTGCATGTTTGTCTTCTTGCTTAGAATCTTGGTTGGAGGAGGATCAGCTTGAAGCAATTCTGCAGTCGGCTTCTATGACAATGGGTGAAAACCAATGGTTCAATATTCGTGAGATTTCTCCAGAATGGTCATATTGTTCCGAAAGTACAAAGGTACAATACGGAGTTAAATGTTAATATTATAGATTAAACTAATGCAATATTCCTCTTGCCTTATTTTTATTAATTGGAAAGATATTCAACTGTTTGTGCATGCTTACATGTGGGATTTAATGCCATATACACATTATGAGCGTTAATGATATCTGAGTTCATATATTGCCACAATGACAAAATTCTTGTCCATTTGATTCATCTTGTGTTGAGACAATTGCAAGTGGTATTACAAGCTACAGCAATTAATTGGAGATCTATAAAAAATGTCTTGCAGGTTATCATTGCAGGAGACTTCCTTTGCGATCCCTCTCACGGTTCATGGGCAATACAATTTGGTGATGCTAAGGTGCCTGTGGAAATTGTTCAGCAAGGTGTCATTCGTTGCCATACTCCATGCCTTGAAGCTGGAAAAGTGACAATGTACTTGATTGATGGAAATGAAAAGGCCTGCAGTGAAGCACGAGAATTTGAATTCCATAATAAGCCGACCAAAAGCATGGTTTGTGAGAACAGGAAACTCTGCAGTGAAGCAGAGGCCTTTGAATTCCATCAAAGGCCTACTGAAAGCAATAACGAGCGATTGTTGCTTTTCAACTATGTTCAGTTGCTTTTTGACGGTCATGTTTCTGAGCAATTTCTAAAGTTTGGTTTGCCACTCCCAAATGTTGAATGCAGACTCCAAGTTAGCCCCTCTGAAATTATGAAGGGAACAACTGAGCAGCTGAACCATGACACCACAGTAAATTGCATCATGGAAGTACTGCTTAACAACAAGCTTGAAGAGTGGCTGTCATCCAAATATGAACGAAACAGTGAAGGGAATCATTTTCTGCCTCGGCAGTACCATGGTATTATACATACAATTGCTGCCTTGGGCTACAATTGGGCTTTGAAACTTCTGCTTAATTCTGGTGTACTTGTAAACTACCGTGATGCAAATGGATGGACCGCCTTGCATTGGGCTGCACGATTTGGCAGGTATTTGAAGTTCTGTATGTTAAATAAAAACCCTAGCATATTTTGGAGAAGTTGATTATTTGGCTGCCAGCTTCTGCTAATATGCTTTCCTTCTGTCCTGCTCATGACAAAAATCAACAGGGAAGAGACAGTGGTGCTCCTTCTTGCTGCAGGTGCCTCAGCTGGTGCACTTTCAGACCCGACAGCAGAAGATCCTGCTGCCAAAACACCTTCTTCAGTTGCTTTTGCACATGGTTTCAAGGGCCTTTCTGCATTTCTTTCAGAAGCAGAACTAACAACTCATCTTCATTCTCTTGAATCAAAAGAAAATGGGGCTTCTGGAGGTGGAATATCAAGAGTTGTGGATAGATTATCAGACACATTTGACCATGTACAAGGTGGTAGTGATAATCAGCTTGCGCTTAAGGATTCCTTGGGAGCTGTCCGTAATGCTGTTCAAGCTGCTGGGCGCATACAAACTGCCTTCCGTATGTTCTCCTTCAGGAAGAAGCAACAAGCAGCTCATCAGAACAGAGATAGCCACATTTTATCCATTCGTAAGGTGGGCGCTGCTTCCCGCGGTATGCTCGAAAAAGCTGCATTATCTATCCAGAAGAACTTCAGGTGCTGGAAGAAGCGCAAAGAATTTCTGAAAATACGTAAAAATGTCATCAAGATACAGGTGAGTTTTGATAAGACACAGTGATGGTTACACAGTTGCGACATTTGCAAAATAGCTATAATTTGTACTTGTCATTGTTTGGCTCATTGTCTGAAGTCTTGAAGGTTTTGAACTGCTGATGTAGTAATTCCTCTTTCATGATAGGCACGAGTCAGAGCTCATCAACAACATAATAAGTACAAGGATTTTCTTCGAAGTGTTGGCATCCTTGAGAAGGTAATGCTTAGATGGTACCGAAAGGGTGTTGGTTTACGGGGGTTCCATTCTGAGGCAATGCCAATTGATGAAGAGGAGGAAGTTGACATAGTCAACGTTTTCCGGAAACAAAGAGTGGAAACAGCTATCAGTGAAGCTGTTTCGAGGGTATCGTCTATCATCGACAGTCCTGTCGCGAAACAGCAATACCGAAGGATGCTCGAAATGTACCAACAAAAAAAGGTGAGACTTCAAACCATGGAACCATTAAGTGTGATTCAATTGAAGCTTGAATTAACATATTTGGTTCTATAGCAAACCTCACTCTTGTAAAACATTTCGTGCAAATAAAATGTGAAAAATTTTGCAATATAGGTTGACTGAAATTTTCTCTCGTTTTTCCAATCACAGGATGACAATGAAAAGTAGAAAGTTTATTCAGAAGCTCACGTTTATGGCAGTGTCAGTCATCACATGTGTTAGCCACAATGACAAAAGCAAAGCACTAGCTGGACACTATTGCCATGTCCGTCCTTGTTAAATGATCTGACGAGCAGTTGGCCTTATGCAGAACAGTAAATCCGTGGCGATTCACTGTGCAGCGGATCCTGTAAAACCAGAGAAATTTATCGATGATCCAGTACCATCACTGGTTCTTGCTCTTGCTGAAAATGTGTATTTTTTTAAAAAAAAGAACTTTTTGTACATAGATACATCATGTGCAAAGCTGACTCTAGGCTAATGCTAGTATTCAGAAAGGTGTACTCTCTTAGCATTTGTTACCGGCGCGTGTTATGTATGGTAATAAATGTTTGGTGAATCTTTAAAGTGAAGCTTATTACCAATAGAAAGTACCTTATCTTTTGCACATGGAAGTATAAACTCCTTTAATGTTTGATTCAGTATGCAAATCATTCAAAGCACAAGAGAATGTGATGCTGATGTAGTCCTGTTGCAACTCATTAAAAGCAGTACCACCCAAGCAGCTTATTTCAGCCTCTGATGATCCATCTGGTTCCAGTTGCATTGGGTAGAACAAAATGGATGTCATTAAGTAATTGTCCACAGGATCATAAACAGCACAGGCAATCAATTGTGTAAGCACTGGACAAGCACAAAACGACTGAAATGCTGAGCCAGAAAAATAGATTAGACCATTGCAACCACTAGCATTAGTTTAGCTCCAAGAAAGTGCGTCACTTTGGACATTTGAGATGATAAACATAATGCAGCAGTTAGGTACCAACGCAATGCTCCGGACCACAAATTAAAAACAATCCATTGCATCATCCAGAACCATTTCATCAGACAAAGACATTACAAAAAAACATGCCAGCAGGCAGCATTCAGTGGAATATTTAGGTGTTTCTTAAAGATAATTTAGGCGTTTATCGTGTATAAGAGAGCAGGAGAAACTTCAGGGAGACAAGGACATGCAAAAGAACAACCGAGAGCCGACGGCAGCAGCACTATTCTTGTCAAAATGTCAAATGGAAGAAAACAAAGGCTTCACCTTTGAATCGTGTCATTTACAGCTTCCACAAACCGTGCAAAAAAACACATCCAAATATACCAAGGAATGCCTGCACATATCACCAACACCTAATATTTACACCGTAAAAATTCCCGAGGAAAAAGAAAAGAGATAGGAAAATTTTTTCTCTCCCTAAGTTTATATTACAAAGGCAGAGGACATCTGCTAGGTCGACTTCTGCTTCTGCTGCTTCTGCAGTTAGTGAATGCAGCTGCCATTTTCACACGCCTTGACTTCAAGAAATTGTCACCTTTGCTGCACATGCATGCTGTTGTCATGTAAATTGCACAGTTAATCTTGCCTCTTGGTCAGATGGTGTGCTAAAATCAGAACATCGGTGGTTCCATCTCGATACCTTTTTCTGCTTCATTCCTGAAGAATAAGGGGGGAAAAATCATGGCATTAGACCTGGACGGCTCCATTAACTTATAATAATGATCTTAAAGATATCAACATCAGAGTTTGCTTTAAGAAAGCATCATACTTCTTTAGAACCACTACCAACAAACTTCAGCAAAAAGAGGGTGCTAAGATAATTTTAAGCTTAATAGACCTTAGCAATGGTCTAGAAGCACTAAATGCCCCTTCTTTAATTGCCGGGGAGAGCTGTTTTCTACCTTGTAGATAGCATCGAATTGTCCCCTATAGATGCACCTAAAAGCATTATTATTACTCAAATAAATCTAACTTGGGACAGATTTACCTAAATTCGTATTTCGTGTTGTCCTATCTAGCAGTGCCTAGAAACTGAATGATAAGAGCAAGCATACAAGATATGGACCGACAGTGCTGCCACCTTATTTTTATTCTACCACCAAGTGAACCAATTGAAATCAGATAAAATATGTTTCATAAACCAATCTAGTATTTCCATAAAAAGACATGTGGCAAAGAGTAATCAGAGAAGAGCTTACCCTTCGGAACGAAGCATATTGGACAAAATTCTGTGCCATGGCGTGTGCGGCGACATCCTCCACCAATTTACATTCCATATAAACCTACCTATTCAACTTGGTCATGACTTTGGAAAAACCGAGCTACTTCGCTGTACAGTTGCTCCCCTTCAAATGGCTTGGAGACATAACCATCCATTCCGCTCTTCAGGCACTCCTCATATGTTGCCTGGATAACATCTGCTGTCATCGCCAATATAGGAGTTCGCCACCTCTGAATACTGGCACATTCTGGTGGAGCCTCTCCGCGTTCTATTCGCTCATTTAGCTCTTTCTCCATCACCCTAATCCTTTTAGTGGCTTCAAACCTGAAAAAAAAGGTAACCATCAATATGATGCATACATGCACCAGAGAAATGCCAAATTAGTATAAACAATAAAGCACAAGCAGTGTCAGAAAAGAATTACCCATCCATTTCTGGCATTTGTATGTCCATGAAACAAGCATCGAAATTGTGCGGGGGTTTTAGCAATGTGATGGCTTTCTTCCCGCTGTCTGCACAAGTAACTTCTGCACCATACTTATTAAGAGCACCAGCAGCCACTTTAAGGTTAACAAAATTGTCATCAACCACGATTATTTGCTTCTTGTGAAGAAGACTGCCCAATGTTGAATTGCCAACTACTCCATTCCTGCAGTGCACTTTATCGACCCCACCTAGTGCTCGTCGCAGTGAGACCTGAAGCATGCTTGCACGAAGCGGCTTCATTATTACATTCAAGTTGTGTTCCCTGGATGATGTATCTAAACCACCCTTGAGAGAACTTGCAGGGCTCCCCAAAAGAAATAACTTCGGAGAGTCTGGCTTCTCTTTGCTCCTCAACTTATTAACCAAAAGAGGCATGCAATGTGGTTCATTCAGACAGGTTTCCTTGTCAATCAACACTAGCTTCACAGTTAGTGATCCACATTTTAATTTAGAAATGAACTGATTTAGGTCAGCTATCAATTCGGTTTTAATTCCAAGCCTTTGCAAGTGATACTGGGTAACCTTTGCACGGACTGGCCTATGATCAACAACCAATGCATTGATCCCTTTAAATTCAGATGATTTGACCTCATTTCCTTTGCAGTGTGCCCTCATGAGCACCGCGGTGAAGGTGAAAGTAGAACCAACATTGGGTTTACTTGCAAATCCGATTTCTCCCTTCATGAGACCAACTAAGCACTTGCTGATGCTTAATCCAATTCCAGTGCCCCCATGGATGCGAGCAATGGATGGACCTACCTGCATGAAAGGAGTGAACACGCGGGATTGGGCATCAAATGGGATGCCGACACCAGTATCTTCAACTGATATAACCAAACTTATTGAATCAGATGGGATGGGCGCAAAAGACATCTCAGATGAGTGTAATTCTCTGTCGAAAAGCCGAATGTTCTCCCAGCTACGCCTTCTATTGGCTACTGGATAGCCACTTAAAGTGTTTGTGTTCTGAGTTCCTGTCTCCACTTCTAAACAACTCATGACCTCTTCAGCCACATGAACTGTCAGGTATATATGCCCTCTCTCTGTGAACTGTTTTAAAGAAAAAAAAATGATGCCAGGCAACAAACAAACACGTAGAAAACCATCTATGCTGTACGTCATGCCAATTTTCTTACCTTTATAGAGTTCCCAACAAGATTTGTAATGATTTGTCTTATCCTGCCAGGATCGCCAATAAGTATCTGTGGAACTTGATCCGAGACATACACCGCCAACTGCTCTCGTAGAGCACCACAACAGCAAAACAATAGCAAAGACAAAGTTAGTAAGTTGTAAAGAAATCAACAAAGCTGCACTGCATGACTCTACTCTTAATTACCTCCAGTCCTTTCTCCTGAGCTTTCCCACAGAACAGAGACAAGATGTCATCACAGACTGTTCGGAGATCAAAGGGCACTGTCTCAAGCTCAAGTTTACCAGACTCAATCTTTGCCTGATCAAGAACCTCATTGATGAGAGAAACCAAAGTTTTTCCACTAGCTTGAGCAGTTCTAACATAGTCCTGCTGCGTTGTGTCCAAATCAGTATCCATGAGCATTTGGAGCATCCCTGAAAAGAAAGGGAGTTATTTGTATCCATGTAATCTAAATAAAAATTATTAATACACATTCACTTCATTTCAGAATAGATGTCATTTTAGGATTTTTCTGGTAAAAAAAAACCTTGACTATTAATATACATGGAAGCAATTACATCCGTCATCAAGGTGCAACCAAAATATCAATGCTCATTGGTGCAAAGCCCAAAACAACAATTATTTTGAAATGAAGGCAGTAGACTAACAAACGCACTCACCTAGAACACCATTCATTGGAGTTCTGATCTCATGTGAAACAGTAGCCAGGAACTGCAAGCAGAAAAAAATTATAAGTGAGATGTCTGTCCTTAAGTCCTAACTCAGAAGGATGTGGCCCTCATATAGAGTAAGACTAGAAACCTGTGACTTTGCAACATCCGCAGCTTCTGCACGCTTCTTGAGATCGCTCATCTTTAGGAAATCATCTTCAACTTTAGCAATCCGTTGGACAGTAACTTTAAATATGTGACCAGTCAGTAAAGCAATCACAAGAGTTCCAACTGACGACGTTATGGCCAACCATGGCCATGGTGGCTTTTCCCCAAACCTGAGAAAAGATAAACAGATCACATGAACGGTTAGTTTGAAGTACATAACACAAGAACATTACGTTGAATACATTCCAATATAAGGGCATGAGAGGGTATCAAATCAATCACCTGCAATGCATCTCATGCTTTCTGGATGGATCACCAAAGTTTAGCATGCTGACAATGCACATACCACTCCCTGTATCATTACCATACATACTGATTCGGCTCTCATTGGTTGTATCATACACATTCACCATAATCGACTCCTTGCTCGCGAGCTGTTCAAGTAACTTGTGGACGAGCGCTTCTACGTCAAAAATGCCGCCTAAGTAGCTGTTTGCACATGCAAGAACAAAACGGAGGGATCATAACAGTTATGATTCAGGTTGAAATATACTCAGCAGCTAAGGCCTTGTTTAGTTCCCAAATTTTTTTTCCAAAAACATCACATCGAATTTTTGGACACCTAAATAAAGCATTAAACATAGATGAACCAAAAAAACTAATTACACAGTTATGTAAGAAATCTTGAGACGAATCTTTTGAGCCTAATTAGTCCATGATTAGCACATAAGTGCTACAGTGATCACCATGTGCTAATGATGGATTAATTAGGCTCAAAAGATTCGTCTCGCGGTTTCTAGGCTAGCCGTGAAATTCGTTTTTTCATTCGTGTCCGAAAACCTCTTCCGAGGTCCGATCAAATATTTGACGTGACACTTCTCCTAAAAATTTTCTCAATCTAAACACCACCTAAAACACCACCTAAGACGGATCTCATGTAAAACTTACCCTATAGCGGCTTGGATGCGTTCTTGTGGCCTCGCATTTGCAGGGAGCTCCGACTTATAAACAGTGTATGTCGAGATCACTCCGAGGCGATTGTTCAGTAGCTTGAAAGGAGCAGTCAGGACACCCTTCCCAGATTTTCTAGCACGCAGTATGTTGTCACGATCCTCCTGTAAACCCCCAAAAAAAAATGCATAGAGAGATATGCTCTTAGTTTAGATGACAACCAACCAAAGCAAAGCAGCACCAAGTTTACACAAGAACATCACACGGTGAAACGACAGTAATTCCAAATCCTTACTTTTCTGAGGTGAAAAAAAAGAAAAGAAGAGAAGAGGATAAAAAAAAATTTCTCGAGAAACATGGCAAAGAAACCACATGGAGCACACCAAAGTTTGCAGCTTTTTTCGGGGCCTAGGATAAAAAAGATGAAGCGCTATCTTGACAGGGAAAAAAGAAGAGGAGGCAAGCACTGCCGAGAAAGAAAAGATGTTCTCTTTTTGCGATTTCTGCGACGGGGAGAAGATAAAAAAAAAAGAAAGAAAAAAGAAAGAAAGAAAAGATTGGAGATGCGAGCGAAATCCTCACATTCCCGGAGAGCATGTCGAAGGAGATGACGTGCTTGTAGGCGTCCTGGGCGAAGATGACGGGGGCGTACTCCTCCGCCGTCTCCTGGATCTCCGCGACGGCGGCGTCGCCGGGGCCCGGCGACTTGGACGAGTACATCTTCTTGATGCTCCACCCCTGGTGGCGCTCGAACTGCTCCCGCTCCGCGTGCGTCACCCGCACCGCGTACGCCACCCCGCTCGTCAGCGGCCGCTCGAACGCCGTCCGCTCCGCGTACCTCGCGAACGTCATCTGCTCCGCCGCCGGCGACCATCAGCTTCCATTCCAATACAGACAGACAGACAGTATACTCCATGGACGGGGCAGAGCAATGGATGGATGGGACATACCTGGTCGATGGCGGAGGGGTTCTTGGAGTGGTGGAAGGTGGAGACGAGGATGGCGAGGGCCTGGAGGTGGTTCATGCTGACGTTGAACTGGTCCTGGAGCATGCGGGCGCGCTCGTCGCACATGCTGGCGAGCGAGTCGCGGCGCTTGTCGACGGCCTGGGAGTTCATGGCGAGGAAGAGGGAGAAGGAGACGAGCGTCCAGAAGGCGATCCACAGGTGCAGCATCCACCACCACCTCTCCCGCACCACCCGCCACCCGCGGAGGTGCGCCAGCAGCCGAGAGCCCCGCAGCCCCCTCGCCCTCGCCGTCACCTTCTCCGGCACCGGCAGCATCCTCAGCACCAGCCCCACCCTGTCCAGCCCCAGGAACGCCGCCCCTTTGCCCCCCTCCTCCATCCCCACCACCCTCACCTTCCCGGCCGCCCTCCAACGCCCCCCGCTCATCTCCTCCATCCCCTCCTCGTCGCCTCCTCTTCTTCCACTACATCCCACCAACCTCCCTCCCTCCCTCCACCTCCAACAAGCTCGCACCAAGAACCAATTTTCAACGAGAGACCCAGCGATTGGGGGAGGGCGGGGTTCTTGGGGCTGCCGCCACAGGAGGGAAAGCGGGGCGAGGTAGAAAAGCGGCAGCAGCAGCGATGGTGGGATTCAGCCTCAGCTCAGGGGATTGGGGGAGAGGAGGGAGGGGAGAAAGCAATGGCACCAATCACAACAGCGAGAGAGGCCAGCACGCAAGTGGCTCTCTCTCTCTCTCTCTCTGCCCTCTCTGTCTCTCTCTCTGCCCTCTCTGTCTCACTGGCCTGTGGGCCCCATGCATTTGCCTTGATCATGAGATTATTACCTTCTCTCCTGCTAATCTCATTCTCATTCCCACCTCGCCGCTGTGGCAACAACCGGCGGACCAAAAACATCGTCCTTTCCCTTTAATAAACATGAACCAAAAATCGTACTAGTAGCTTAATAAATTAAGATAAAGTAAATCTCTAAATTAACTCTAAAATTAAGCCTTAAAATCCATGAAAAAGTCGCACGTCATATTTTTAAACGAAAAATAATTTATAATACAAATTTATATGCTTATTTTTAACTAAATAATTTATAAATATAAATAGAAACGAAGGGACGATGGGTTATTGTTGGCTGCTCTAATATTGTACTAAATAAGTCATAGACAAAAACCGTTGGTTGCTTTGATACTGGAATAAGATGAGTGCTTCCCAACTAAAGGCATGTACACCACTGAGACAATGGTTGGTCGTCTGTATATATCTATGTTAGATTAATTATCTTGCGTGTGTCATCACTGACTCAAGTAAAAATTTACGCATTGTCTCTTCGTTCGTCTATTGCTTAGACAGATACCCTAAGCTACATGCAACCTTTGTTAGAGAAAAATTTCATGTATTGGTTACATGCAACAAAAATAAGACATAAAAACCAATGTATTAAATATTATACAGACAACCAAATAAACTATTTATTATACTATTTAGTTGTTGTATATATCAAATACTAAACTGCTATACGTAACCTAATAAAAGTACAGCGTTGTTTAGAAAAAGCTAAAATTAAAGTAAAAAAAAAGTTTTAAAATTTTGTCCACGCCTCCACGGTTGATAAACCAACAAGAAAACGATCGGAACCATCACGTGCAGTGCGTACTAATTGTAAGTGTATCATGTGTTTATCGCGGTTAAGTGAAATGGAAGAGCAGGCAGAGGCTTCCCCCTTGATGCGACGAAGTTTCATATTATAAATCAAATTGCGGTTGTTCCAAACTTCTAATCAAGTCAGGCATCTTCGAGTTTAATCAACTATGTAGATAATATTACCAATATTTATAAACCAAAAATCAGTTTCACTAAATCCAACGACGAATATAATTTACATCATACCTATTTTATATTTGCGAAACAAAGCGATTAGGAATTAAACCGGGCTACGGCTGGGAAGGGAAAGCGGCTGTGCCATTCGGCTTGCTTAATCCGGTCATCTTCTGGCCTAATCAATCACCAAAATGTGTTTTTTTTTCTCATCAAAAGAAAAAAAAAAGAAAATGAAACGAAGAACACGCGTCTCTCTCGCTCAGTTAATCAGACACACATGCATGCACCGGTCTCTCTCCGGCTCTGTCCCCTTTAAACACGCCACTGCTTAGCAGCACAGTGTTATTGTTGTTATTAAGTAAACAGCCTCCAAACACACACACACTAAGCGCTTGTCCAGTAGCGGAGTGGTGTCAAAAAACTTGAATTCGTTAGGTATTTGTCGGATTTAGAATTACTATTTACAGAATGCTCCATCCGTCCAAAAATACACGTGCTTCCTCCCTTTCGCGTCGCAAATCTTTTGTCCAGTAGATACTAAAACTATACACTTATACATATACCAAATATGAAACGGATGGAATAGCTTCAGAGCTGGAATGTTGGGTACTGGTAGTGCTAAGTTTCTAAAACTAACGAATGAGTGTTCCGTTAAGTAGACAGAGCTTATAAACATAAACATAATTAAAAAGATGCAGATGTATGTGACCATACATGTTTCAATATACTGTTTCCTCATGCTTATAAGCTAAAATTTAATATTTTTTAACCTTAAGTTTAGAGTTGAGTTTAAAGCTTTTTCATCAAAGTTCATTTTTTAGCCTGGACTTTTAGATCGCTCAGAATACCTAAATACGTATATAAAATTTTTATTTTTAAAATTATTTCGTATTTATAAATATGTTGTTTAGTTTTTTTATAAAATTACCAAAACAACCACCCAAGAATCTCAACGAAGGTGGTATATTGGATCCTGCTACCTTTGCCCTCTCTCACTCTTTCTCACTCACCCATCCTCTGCTTCCCTTTGTATGGTAGCTGAGGCCAGTGCCCTTGGACTCTTCTGCCATCCATCTCTCTCCTCATCTCATCTCAGCCCCCAATTATATGAGAGAGAGTGCCACTCCGTCTTGTTGTGCTGTGCGCCATTGACAGAGACCAGAACCAAAATCCAAAGCCCCAAATGGGCGAGTCTTTGCTTCTTTCACCATCTCTCCCTCCCCCATCTCTTCCAATCAAACCACACCATGCATCTCTCCCTCCCTTCAGTTCACCATTCTCTTCATGCCTCTACTTTTGGTTCATCTGGAAGAAGAATAATAACATGAACAATTAAGTATGTGTTTTTTTCTACCTAAATTTTTCCTCAGATTTTTCTGGTCTTTTATGCGTACGCCCGCCGAACTACTAGACAATATATTCGTTTACATATATAAATTCTATCGTATTGCCTTTGTAAAAATAGATCTTTTAACTCTGCAGTAGCTAACTCACCATCTATCAAGGAAAAAATTAGATAATCTTTATTTTCATCCAAAATCTCAAAAAATAAAGCCGTCTAAGGCAGCAACAAAGATTAAAAAACGAAGAAATTAACAGTACTACGCCATGATTTATGAATCGCCTGCATGTTTGATGTCTCTGATGACGCTTTAGCTGCTGCTGCTGCTGCTGCTGCAAGAATAGCTCTACGACCGGTAGCAGCAGCACCGGATTAAAGCTGACACTACGCATTAAGCGCGGCCGCCGGCGACGAGCGAGCGACCACCGCCGGCCGGCGTCCGTCCAACCGGCAACCCATCAAACACGCCCAGACAAAAACACGCGGAGGGAGGCCGATCGCCCGCCGTCCGATCGCGCCCACGGACGGCCCAGATCCGCCCGCGAGGCCGGCTTAGCTTAATTACCGGCCACTGCATGCCGCGGCCAGGACGGTAATTAATTAATTACTGCTGCTGTAACTACGGATCTCGATCGCGCTTTGCTGCGAGAGAGATCCGGTAAAAAAAGAAGAGATTTTTGACAGAGGAAGCTACTGCTGCTGCCACCATGGTAATTACTAGTAGCAGGAGTAGCCGGGTTATTTTTTTAAAAGCTGCTTTGGTTAGAACTGTCTTAAACATCCACGGTTTCTATAAATTCTAAAGAATGAACCGAGAAACCACGAGCTTAAGAAACTAGGTTTTAGAGTTTTTTCAGATTTTCAAAAGCTAGCTACTAAACAATTATTTCTCAGAATCTAAAATATCTCAAACATGTCCATTGATCGATTCATGGACACAGGAAGGAAGCCGTTTGGAAGGGTTTTTATGTGGGGGGAATTGAATGCACATGTGGAACGGGTGACGACCGTCTGTGTTGTTGGGCAAGGACAGACAAGCCCCACTTTGGGTCAAGTTCATAATTCCACCTGTTTCTTGCAATGAAAAATATTTAAACTCCCACACAAAATCGTATTTACATAGAGTCTAGTAAAAGTGAATTTAGGAAATGAGTCTCAAAAACTACTGCATCCGTTCTAAAATGATTGTATTTATGGATTTCCGTGTCCTACATTTAACCGTTTGTCTTACTTAAAAAAGTTATATTTTTTTAAAAAATAATCACACATAAAATAATAATCATGTTCTACCATCTAATAACAATAAAAATATTAATCATAAAATATATCAATTTCTTTAGAAAATAGGAGGCTAACAGCCCATATTTTCATTTCTGTTATATTTACAAGTTAAAATTTAAATTTTAAACTTTAATTTTAAAGTAGATTTTACGGCTTTTGTATCAAACTTTATTTTTTTAGCCTTGTTTACTAGATTACAATAAACACGTACATAAAAATTTATTTCATAAATTAATTTTTTATTTGCAAATGTTGTTAGGGAAAAATATCAAACAATCACCGCTAGATAATATTCGGATGACGACGACAACGATGACGAGGCGTGGTGGCTAAAATATAATTTAGGGAAATTTTGGAATAAGCTTTCTTAGCGGCATAAAAAGCACATGGGGGAGGGGAAGAGACGGAAATGAAAGAGAATGAACAGACGGATGGATAGGGGAAAGCAATGTGAGTGGAATCATGGGAACTTTTGTGTCATTGTATGTGTGTTTGTTCTCAGTCCCTTTGCTTTTCTTTTGCTCCACCTTAACATTATCCTGTTTGCCCTCCGCTATTGTTGGTGTTGTTTCCGCTCCCTTTGCTTTTAATTCTCCTTTGCACAAGTGGCAATGGTCATTTGCATGCACTTCACTTACTAAGATCCATTAGCTTGATAGCTCTGTCTCCTGATGATATATATACTCTCTTGACCTTTTTTCTTAAAGCCTATCTCTTCAGTTTTTTTTTTCTTTCATAGCATCACATAGATAGACAGGTACATAGATAGATAGATAAATGGATAGATGGATAGGTATCTCCCTTTTTGGGCAGGAATCACTTGGAATGAGAATAATAACTGTATTTGTTACTGCAACCCATCTACCAGCACTGTTGCTGGCACTGTTCAACTAAGGTGTGTATGATTCAGAAGGGAAATGGTGCTACTGTTTGGCAGCTGAGCTGGTGCTCTCACTGTACAAGCATCTTCTCTTTCTCCCCAAATGAGCTAATTAAGGTTTTGCAGGAAAGGATATTAGAAACTGTTTCTATGCTTCTTTGGGTTTTTTTTCTCTCAGTATAAATGGATTGTCCACTTTGACTTTGTATTTAATCTGCGTATTTTTTAGACAAATCTTGCAGCCTAATCATCATTTGAATTTTTAACCTTAAATTTGTTATTTTAGGTTTTGTTATTATAGTTTATTTTGCAATCATGTCTTACGTCACTAATAACATGTATATAAAAGTTTTATTCATAAATTATTTTTTATTTTTAAATATGTCGTTTGATTTTTTCCTGAATAAACCTTTTCACACCCTTAATCTATTTAACGTGTATAGTATTATGGTACTACAACAATGTAGTGCATTCATGCTACCAAATTAAATACCAACATGTGTATTTGAAGCCTTGAGCACCGTTTGTCTGGCATGTGCTCATAAATGGAGTCCTTTTTTAAAAATAAATCTCCAACAAAACATGCATTTGGTTTCCCTTTATAAAAACACTTCCGGCCGGTCCGGTTTAAAATAAAGTATCCCATTCCATGCTTCGTTATGGGCTGATTTTTTGGTTTTCTATGAAAAAAGCCAAATTACATATTTGCAAACAAATAAAAATTTGTGAATAAAAAATTATATATGTATTCCTAGTGATATAAAAATCAAGACTAAAAAATAAACTTTGGTGAAAAACATCCTATAATCAACTCCAAATTTAAGGTTGAAAAATCAAATTTTACCTTATAAGCATAAGCATAAGCGAAAAGACGTGGGTTTATATTAGTTTATCAGACACGGGAAAATTTTAAATTATAAATCATAATTTTAATTTTCAGGTTTATGTTAGGATTTTTTATCGTATTTTATGTAGTATTGACTTTTAAACTACTATAAATATAAATTATATTTTCGACTTACGCTGTAAAAAAGTCTTACCGGATGGAGCTCAATCGGTCAGATGTGAATACCGGATTGATATATATTTTCAGCCTATTTTTCATACTTATTCTCTTACGGCTTTGCTTCTATAAGCTAACATTTATTTTTTACCTTAAAATTTAAGTTGGTTTTAAGGTTTTTTTTATCATGGATTATTTTTCAAACTTAGCTTTGCTAAGAACACATATAAAAAAATTATTTATAAATTATTTTTCATTTGCAAATATATGGAAAAGTCAAACGATCCACATCTTAGTTCATCCGTAGGAACTAAAGTTCTCCCAATGTTCCAGAGGTGGTAATAGTAAAGACTAAAGACTATGAGGTTGATGTTTTTTCATGGAAAAAATCAAACAATATATTTATAAATGAACAATAATTTGTGAAAATTTTACATATTTATATGTCTGAAAGTCATGACTGAAAATAAACTCCGGTGAAAAACACTAAAATCAACTCTAAATTTAAGATTACAAAGTCAAATTTTGGCTTCTAGGTATAAGTAAAAACGAAAAGATGTGACTGAAAAAGTTACTTTGATAAAAAACACTAAAATCAACTCTAAATTTAAAACTGCAAAGTTAAATTTTGCCTTACAGCAACGAAAAGATAAAGTTTGGGAAGACAACCAATCCATGTAAAGACCGAAACTAGCATAATTAATACTATAGTTAGTTGTTCATAATCTTTATAACACATGTCAAATCATGAAATGTCCCAGCAAACAGTTTTAAAAACTAGAGAGTACGTTCAGTGATGGGCAAATTAAAATTAAGAAAATTTTGGATGAGGCAAACAAACAAAGATACAGTGTGAAGCTGGCCGGCCGCCAGCGTCATGTCCGTTTAAAATTTAGGATAACCCGTTTCAATACCACTGTGACCAATCATATCAAATTCTTGCAATCGTACGGACTTCGTATACTTTAATAGTTTAATTACGTGCATGTACATAAGACGGACACTTAAATTAATCTGCTGAATTTAACAATCGTTGGCTTGAGCGTGGACAATTTCTATCCTCCGTAAGAAAAATAATTACTCCGTACGTATATGTTATCTTCCTTGACAGATTTTGGATTTTGTATGGACACGTTTTGTAAGCGCCTAAACAATATGTTTTATATAAACTTTTCTATACAAAAGTTCCCTGTCTGATATTTTTATAATAAATTTCAATTTTTTATTAGTCAATTCATTTGTTCCTACTATGCTAAAAAAAATTCATCTGTTCATATCCTCAAACTGCCATAACAAATAGGATTACTTGATAATCAAAACCCAAAATCTTCATATGTTTTAAACCGGGCATAAGATATTAAGCAAGCAGGAGGGTAATTATTAATCGAGTTAATAATCACTGTCACCTCATCTAATTTTTGACAAGGCGTTGCACTTGTACGCACCGCATTGATGATTTGAGGAGTTGAAATAAACGGGTGGGTCCCATCAAAACCAAAGAGTTATTTTATCTTTTATATGGCGTGATGAGGCAGGCTGTGGGTTCTTTTAATAATAGATTATCTGATTTTTATACATAATACTATTAATTACTACAAAATTAAAAATTATAGTAAAAATAAGATATATATATATATATAACAATATATATATATATATATATATATATATAACATTTTGAAAATATAGTTGTTTGAAAAATATACGCGTAAAAGCCCATCAACAATAAGATGTATTAGTGCAAACGAACGCAACATAATAAGTTGAATATCACTTTGGAGTTGAGTAATCCATGTGAAATTCAAAGTCAAATTGCACCACGTCCACGTCATTAATTGCATACTTAGATCGATAGCTCCACATAGCTGGACGCAGTCATCTGGACTTGGACATCGATCAGCTCAGGGAGTAGCATATAACTACATTTTCAATTATTTGTCCAGTAGTTTATTTATACAGAAAAAAATGTAAAGCTCAGCGGTATTTTTGTATTTGTCACCCATAAAATATATTGCTATAATTCGATATATTTGTCACCCATAAAATATAATTGTAGTTAGTAAAAATATGACACAGATGGATTGAGACTAAATGTGATATAAAACGGGAAACAATTTGTTGGGACTTGATAAAAAAAGACCAATTGGTCTTTTTCTTTTTATTGGTACATTGAGATAGGTCAAAATAAAGTTATATTAGGATGAAGTTAGTGCTCAAATGTTTTTAGAGCCACTAAATATGTATTACGTGTAAAATGGGGAAGCTTCATCGAACATGGAGTGATAACTTTTTTGTTGACAAATAAAAACAGTAAAAAAAGCAGTACTAGCTATTTTTTTTTCAGAAAGAAAGGAGTGTTTTTCTTTTGAGAACCTGGGAGGTATACATTTGCGTGTGGCTCCGTGTTTCCGAAACCGGCAGAAAAAACGATTATTACGATAATCATAATAAAAAACCATCAAAAATTATATTAAAACTGTGATAGTCGTAGGATAATGGTGTTCCGTACGACGACGGTTTCGGAGGCAAACACAAGCCCCAGTGGCTGTTGGATGAACGGAACTTTTTTTTTCCTTCTCGCATCGAATGTTTGGATGTTAATGAGTAGTATTTCAATATAGATTGATAACAAAACTAATTACATAAATAAAGGCTATTTTATTAGATAAATTTTTTAAGCCTAATTAATCATGATTAGTAAATGTTTACTATAGCATCACATATTCACTAATCATGGACTAATTAGGCTCAATAGATCTGTTTCACGAAATAGTCTGAAGTATGTAGTGAGTTTTATTAATAATCTATATTTAATACTTTTAATTAGTGTCCAAACATTTGATGTGATATCGACTAAAAAAAGTTAAACGAAAACAAGAAAAAGTTGGATGGAAAAAACAGGTCCTAATTTGGCTTGGTGGTCACCGTGATACAAGCACGGTAGCTGTACTACTCCCCTGTTTTTGGTAGGAACACAGAAAAATGCTGAGCCAGTACTATTAACCACCACTGCCTCGCTCATGCGTGCAACAGTAATTAATCTGCTTCTTTCTCCCTCTCTCTTTTTTTTTACTAAGCAGTAACAGCAGTAGATGAGTTGAGTTGAACAGTGCATTTGCATTGCACTGCATCAGTGGTAGTAGTGGTACAAAATGTATTTGCCTCTAAATTACTTATTTAACGTGGAGGTGGTAGTAGTAATCACCATGTCAAGTACATGATCTCTATGCTTTTAAAAATAAAAAAATAAACTTTAAAAGTTTGATGACTTGTCCAAAGCAAAATCGGAGGACGTATTCCCTCGGTTCCGAAATATTAACATTTATGTTTTTTAATTTATACTATATCGTAAGCATTTCTGAATTAATTATTATGATTATCATCGTATTAATGATCCTCCAACCAATCAGAATCTAAATCATTTAAGATTTAAAAATTGACCACTGAGTGGGCTAAAATGATATCTTTTGACCTAACCTTATATATGATCACGTTTTACAAAGGGTGAGTACATGGCTATGTTCTAATCCAATTTTGGATTTTTGTTAGCACATTTTTCAAAATGTCAAATGATATGTTCCATGCAAAAATTATCTATACAAAAGTTTCTCATCTGATCTTTCTGAAACAAAATTTTTCACTCTATACTAACTAATTCAGTCATTTACACCGTCAAATAATTATCGAAAAATAGATAATATATTTCAAACATATATATCTCACACACCGCCTGTACATGGAAAATTTAACTATTTGCCACTCTTATAAGTGACAACTCATTTACCACTCTTATATTTGCTCTTGCACATTTGCCATAGAAAAGAGAGGATTTCCTAACTATTTGCCACTCTTGCCAACGTGGCATGCCAACTAGGATTGACAGTGTGGCACATGATCATGAAATGTCCTTTTTGCCCTCCCTTGCACTTAACCCTCAGCCATTCCTCTCCTGCCATACTTGCTGGTTGCTACTGGAGGCGAAGCAGCTCCCTCAGTTCCTCTGTTTTCCTTTAGATCTAATCTTAACAAATTAATTAATTAAGTGCTTATTTTGTTTTGGGTTTGGAATTAATTACTCCCTCCATCCCACAAAGAATTAATTCTTTGGTTTTTGTGTCTAGCGTTTCATTATTCGTCTTATTTATTTTTAAAAATAAATTTAAAAATTAGTCACACGTAAAGTACTATTCATGTTTTATCATCTAATAAAAATAAAAATATTAATTGTAAGTTTTTTAAATAAGATGAAGAGTCAAACATTGTAGGTAAAAACAAAAAAATAATTTATTTTTGAACGAAGAGAGTAATTCATATAGCTCAATGTGTTCAGATGTATATGTCGTGAGTATACTAGTTCATCAGTTTTTTCCCGATTCATGAGCTCATGTATGTTTATGTTGTTCTTGATTCAATTCAATTCTTTTTTATTTTCACCGGTGAAGGGGAATTTTCATCAATCATAATCAATTACCGTCAATTGATGTGTTAATCTTCGTTGCTTGACTCCAGTGAATCAAGAAAGAATGGAACAGCCAAGTCATGGGGCAAAAAGGACATCTGGTGACATTGTTTCAAGTAGGCTAGCTTAGTTGGCATGCCACATTGCGAGCGTGGCAAATAGTTAGAGAATTCTCTCTTTCCCAGGATAAATATGCAGAGCAAATATAAAAGTGGCAAATAAAGAGTAGCCAACTATAAAAATGGCAAATTGTTAAATTTACCCCCTACACAGATTGTTACCGTGACATGTACACGTAGGTAAAGTAGCTAGCTTTGGGCGTGGGTGGGGCCCACCTGCCCGGCAAAGATGGCAGGCAGGGATGGATGCATGCATGCTGGCGTGGCGGGAAGGGTCGCTTTCGGGGATGGATGACACGTGTTGCACTCTGATTCCATCCATGTGTGCAAAACGGCAGCGCCGATCGGGACCGTACACGTGGACGCTGCCGACTCGCACGGCCTCGTCCGTCCAAGGTGTGTTAGGATTAATAAATCAGGAAACGTTTGTGATTAGTTGATATCAGAAAATATTAAATAGACTCAGAAATATTAAAAGTCAAAACGAGAGAGTATTACGTGTGAGTTCAATACAGACAAGGCGTGAGCTGCTAGATATACACAAGTTTCAGACAGAAAAAATAACAGAGTAGAATCATGTGTTTATTTCCTCCATTAGCTTAATCATACCCCCCCCCCCACCTAATTGGAAAAAACACAGCATGTATGGACACCTGTGTGGTCTCCAAGAAAGAAAAAAGGAAATCACTGTATTAGTACTATTGCTTAATCAAGGGGGAGAAGCTAGGGCTACCTGGAAATCACCACATGTGTGTTCTGATCCTCACAAGAACATGAACATGATGGATCATCACTGTCAACCTTTGCTAGTACCTCTTTGTATGCATAATTCTGCCCCCCTTTCCCCCCAAAAAGCCTCTCTTTTTAGGTCTGATATAAATGTTTGGAAGCTCATGGTCCTAGCCTCTTCATGATTAGCTCATCACCAACCTCTCTTTCTCTCTCTAGAACTTGGTTATTTGATCCATGTCTAATAAACCATTGAAAATGAATAAGTAACTAAAAAATAATTTATAAATATAGACTTTATATCTATGTTATTAGCTGTGTATAAATGCAAGTATAGAAAAATAATTGCGAGTTCAAAATCAATTTCTAGGGATAAATATAAACATATTGTTCCAAAAAAATCAAAATCAATTTCTGAGAAAGAATTTGGACCTAAACAATTTCAAGGAACGAACCAGTCATCTTTATAAATTGGTTTTTGGATGGAGGGATTAAGTTTTAAAATTAAAGTTTTGGCTACGGTTATTAATCTAAGAAGACGACGGGAGATTGGGAAGCTAATTATATTTGATATTAACAAGATCACTCATGCTACATTTTACACCAAAATTATTATAATATAAATATAAATGGTCTGTATATACAGATGTGGGTGATCATGACATGTGTAGGTCGAAATGAGTGTGTGCGTGTGTGTATGTCGAATGCACATGTGTGAAGCATTCTGAAGTGACACATACCGGATGATCCAGTTATCCACTGATCCCATTGCGTCACCAAACCTTGTGATCCTCCCTGTGGCCTTTTGAGATGGACAAGGACTGCAGTGCTTATCAGCTAACCAAGTTGGGAGACGTGTACTTTAGTTTCAATTTATGTTTTGTTCTTGAGAATGCGCATCAAACAACAATAAAAGGGCAATTGTAAATTTACCATTAGTTTAAAATGTTATTATACTGTCATTAAAAAATTACAAAAATACCACTAGATCTGTCATTCGAGTGACATCATTACAATTTAGAAAGAACTGGTGACAAATTTGCAAAAACCCCAACAACAAATGGTTAATAATATGGACTGCATTTTTTTCATTGGGGGAGATGAGAACAAGAAAAAGGAAAAGGAAAAAAGAACCCTAATGCCCTCAGCATCCAATATATCCATCCATGGTTGCTGCTTAATTGCTCTTGCTTCTTTATGTGTTTGGTTATTTAATTTCATTCTGGCCAATTGCTGTGATGATTGAGTTCCTTGCAAGGGATTTGATTATGAGACACCAATGATGTTAATTGTTCCAGATGCTGAAAGCCAGAATCCATCAATTTGTTGAATGCATATTGCTGATGTTTCCCTTGTTGTGCTCTGATTAGTTAATTAGTTTAATTAGTTTGCTTCTTTACCACTGATAGTGATGTCCATTCTGCGAGGCATTAACATCATTTACTTTAAGCTAGCTACGTACTGATTGCTTCTAGATGATGGTTAATAGATTAATTAATGCAGGAACTTTAACTAGCTAGGTACTGAAAATATTATTTTGGAGCATAAAAAAGTCATAAATATATTAGACTATATAAAGATGGTATATATTGCCGGAGGGACACGTAACGTATATATTTCCATATGAATATATATTGGGGATTGAATTACGATATATATAGTGTTCATATCCCTGTCTCACTAATAAGAAATTGATGATTTAACATGTGTTTCTACACATTTATAAAAGTATCAAATAATTCTTTTTTGCATGTGCTGCATTATAAATTTTAAATGGATATTAATTGTAGAAGTATAAAGAGCAAGCTAGCCAGCCAGCTAGCTTTATTATAAGAAATGGAGGGGGTAGTATAAAAAAATGTAAAATCTACAACTTATTATATGAGTGACCTATTGACTACAGTGGTCTTAGTTTGAGAGTATATATACCTCTTTTAATGTTTGAACTTTATTCCCCTTTAAACTAGACTAACTGAATTGATTAATGTATCTCCAACAGCATGCATTGATCTCTCTGGTCATTTCTTTTAATTTATTTGATAGTGGAGATGTGTTGGGCCCCTTTACTCTTTCTGTAGGGCCCACTAAGTTGGGTGCATATACATATGTTGGAACCAAGGTTTGAGGAGGAAGAGGTTTGGTTTTGATAATTTAATTTGTGTCTTAATTAATTTTACCAATGTGAGGTTCTGCTAGCTGTAAATTTTGCTACCAATATGTATTTACCATTCATTCCCATCTTTCCTGGTCCCAAAAACCAAAAAATAATATCAGAGTACCCTAATTATCTTTGATTGGAGGGTGTATATTGTACAATTAATTGTTCCAACCTAGCTAGCTGTATGGGATTTTTACTCTGAAAATCTACTGTATATATCTAGTTGGATTTAAGCTCATCTGTATGGAGTGTAGCTAGCCATCCTCACAAATCAATTGTATTATTTTATAAGCAACCTGCATATAGTATATTATACATACCTGGTTTACATCACCGACTGATAACCGGATTTCCAACCTTATCGACATCTTGGTTTCCGATAAATTTGGATTCGACGGATTTCAACTGAATTTTGATCAAACTTATTGTTTGACATCTGAATTTGTCAAAACAAACATTTAGAATTTTAACCGGAAATTGATTTTGAGCCAGGTCGAAACGTTAGAAAAAAAAAACACAAAAGTCGATCATTTCGTCGGCTTTGCAAACCCTGGCATTATATACTAGTACTAGTTAATTTGAAGCTAGGTAGCATTTCCCTTAATTTGTCTTGATTGTGTTCAGTCTGATATTAAAAACATGTTCATGTTGGTCGCGTTGATGGAATCCATTCGATCGCCAGCATTAACAAGACGTCAAGAGAGAGGTTGGGTTAAGTACGTGTCTTAATGTCCAAGTGATAGCGATGCAAAAGAATACTTTTTGAGCTGCCATGCCTATCCAGGTATGACACGTGTGCATGCTTAACTATAATACAAACATATTACTTGCATTGCTCTTCCACTACATTATAATTAAGAATGTTCCTACCTAACTTGCTAATAAACTAGTAGTATATTGCTTGCTAGTGCAAAAGAATTCTTGTTTTTTTTTCGGGGGGGGGGGGGGGGGGGGGGGGTTGGGGTCTCTCCAAGTTAGGCTAATTACTACCATGGCATGCCTAGCTTGATGTGATGCCGAAATGATAATTATACTAGTTGTGATGAAAGTAACATGAAGCTTACCAGTTCCATTAATCCTCTCCTCATAAGCTTCCAATTCTATCTTAACTGATACATTTAATTATCATGTCATTTCAACATTTTTATATGATTTATATTTGTCAGAAAGCATGCATTCGGTTGAAATTTATATATATGGATAAGATTAGAGGAAGTATGTAGTACTCCACACAACTCAACTCAATCTGGTGCTAATCCTAATCCTCGAGTATATATAAATATTAAAGATGCAATTAGAGCGACAACATCGAGCACTATTTGGACAGAGAAAAAAGTGGTCGATCAGGGCATCTGACAAAAGAAAAGTAGCCGGCCGGGGTGTGTGGAATTAGTTGCACAAGTTGTGTATATAATATGCATGTTAGCATGTTTTACTTGCAGCTATTCTAAGTAGTTAAAAACGAATGTTAGCATGTTTACACTTGCTAAATGTTGCCACACAGAAAACATAATTCTCCATGAAAAAAATATATATGCCTTTTTAGGTGAAACAGTGGCTATATATATATACACACTTGGACCTTTTTGTGGTGAAAGAATATGTCTAATACAAGGATCTATCTCTAGTTAAGGAATTAATTAACCATGAATCACTTGAATTTAATCCGGTGGCTGCTACTACAGTTTCTGAAGTTACTGTCCATAAACAGTTTCTGAAGTCACAGTGCACAAGGAGCAGTCAGTTCAGTTATCTAGAGTTAAAATACTACTACTACCTGGCATGCTGGTTTCTATCATCAACTCTCTCATTCTGATTCCTGAATGAATGTCTGTGCCTGCTAGTTGAAATGGATGAACTCCATGAACTCACTTAACTCTGAAGTCGTCATGCACAGCACAGGGTCATGCAAAGATGCAGTGGTGATAACAATAATAACAAAGGAGAGATGGAGATGTGAGGATGGAGATGGAGACAGAGAGGAGGAGAAAAGTTTGGTTATAGCAGCTGGAGAGAGGGGGAAGGGGCCCTCCACCCACCTCACTGCATTGCTGCATATTTTTGCATTGCTGCTCTCCTTGGCCTTTTTATCATGTGTGGTGAACAGAGACAAGCCACCTAAAGATGAGGGTGAGAGAGATGAGAGGGGTTTGGACCATTTAGGTCAGGAAGCATTCAGCATTTCTGAATTCAGCAGCTATCCTCTTCCTCCTACCTGCATGCCTCCTCCTATCAAAAAAGCCAGAGAGAGATACAGAAGAAAAAAAATATGCAAGAAGAAAGAAAGAAAATCAATCATATGTGTGTGTGTGTGTGTGTCTGTCTCAGCACTGGACTCCAAAGGTTGCAATGATAGGAAAGGACCAAACAAGCTCAGCCCTACTCTCCAAAGATATCTCACTGCTGCTACTGCATGCCTTTCCCTTTGATTGCCCTACATGCTTCTGTAGCCTGGGATCAACTAGTCATGCATCCCCTCTCTATCAACTCTACCTAGATTAGCTCTTTCTACCCTCACTGCACCTTGCAAATGCACTGTGTGTGGCAAATTGGCAAATGGCACTAGCTACCAAGGGGGTCCTCTCCTCAAGCTGATATTTAGGCAGCAGCAGCAGCTAGCATGCATGCAGGTAAATGCACCTACTCAAGCAGTTGCATCAGTTGCATTGCAGCTTGATTTGGACCTAAAAGGAGGGAGCTGAGCATGCTTGCTTGACCTGCATCTTATTTCTGCAGTTCCAACCATATGCAGTGCACCTCACAGTTAGTAGCTAGCTAGTACTGGTATGGAAGAAGACCTGTCCAAGTGTCCATCTCCCTATCTGCCTGCAGTCTCTCTGAATATGTATGACATAGATATATATCCACCATTTTGAGATCAAGTGACTAGTTAGTTATTAAATTCCAGATGTTACACAGGACAAATTAACTTGTCAGCAGAGACAGCTAGGTTGGTTAGGTTACGATGGTGATTAGGCACAGAGTTTGGCAACTCTCATATGGTGGTGACATGCATCATGCACCCCCTTGGTGACCTGTTCAGTTTCTTTGGGCTAAAGAACTCTCTTTGCAGATAACTAACTAACTAAGTGGACTGTCAACCATAAATCTATTAACAACAAGCTAGCAAATGCATGTTTGGTTTTGGTTTGCTCGAGAGATGAGATAGAGCATATTTATATAATACAGTCGTGGACAGATAGATATATCATGGTCAATTCCATGCTCTCCCCTAATTCAGGCGTCCGGAATTGAATATATATTCCCTGTCCAACGTCTATCATCTGCAGTTTCGTACCAAACAATTAGCTAGCCAATCATGCAATATATCCAACATCATCAGGAGTCCGGGAAACATGAACAAACTGAACAAAACATCTGTCCTGATCTTGACTAGAACGTCCTGACAAACAAGCATAGCCTAGCTTGTCTGACAAATGGAAACAAACGTCGACCTAGAAATGCATATCCTAATTAGTAATTAATCATCTTTGGCTAACAAGATATACACTACTTTCTCCCATGCTAATTATCTTCATCTTCAATGCATATCCCAATTGGTGCTTTGCGTGATTGGCTGATTGCAGCTACCACTGCCTGCACTTCTGAATATTGCAACGATCGAATGAGCGAACGGTCGTGTTGCCTGACAGAAGCTGCAGGTTTTCCAGCAAAACACTGCAGGTCTGCTGCAGTGCAAGAAACTGATGGAGGATAGATCGAGAGAGTGATTAATTGTGGTAGAGGAATGATTAGGCAGTAAAAAAGGAAGCTGGATCGAGCAAAGGCCAATTAATCACTGTACGATTTCCCCTTTGTACGTATGTGTTGGTGGTCGCTGCAGATCGACGCACATGCGAGCATCAGCATCAGATTAATTCAGAGAAAATCATATAACCAACAGATTAACATAATCTTGTTACCATGGGTGAAAAACACGAGGGGTGTGTGTGTGTGTGTTTTTACAGTGGAACCCCTTGCTGTTGTCGAATTCTCAAACGCTGGTCCCTCCATACTAGCAGCAGCTTAGCTTAATTAGCAAGACAGCTACTCCTGCAGGCTACAGTTCGTACAAGCACGCGAAGAGAGAGAGAGAGAGAGAGGTATCGATCGATCAAGATGAAGAATGTCTCAGGATCGACGTGAATTTACCTTCATCGATCGGTCTCTCAACAACTACTGTACTGCGTGGTTAATTACGAGCTACGAGTAGTATGATTACAGTGTTGTGTAGTAGCAGCAGTAGCAGTGAGTAGAGGAATTGAATACCGCGAGAGCTAGCCATAGCTGACCTGCAGAATGTCGAGGAGAGAATTAAGTGAAGGAAGATCGATCGGTCGAGGTAGAGGACGATCAATTTCAAACCATCCATATGCATACATCGATCGATCACGTCGCCATGAACGAAGGTATTGGAGAGGAGCTAGGCGAAGTGATTTACACATCCATCCAAACTGCATAGCTAGGAATAAAAAATAATTCATCAATAAAACTCTTTTATATATATGCCTATTTTTAATGATTTAAAAACAAAGACTAAAAAATAATACGGATACAAAGACTTTAAAATCAAATCTAAATTTAAAGTTAAAACTTTTAAATTTTATATATTGAAAATATGAGTTATTTAATTAAGCAAGCAGCTGCAATTAATTAAGGTGCTACTGTTACACAGTACTACGCCTGCTGCATAGTACTATGCATGTCGATCAGCGTATGCATGCAGGATGGATCATATCGATTCCCAATATTATTGCTTGGCTTATAACCCAAACTTTAAAATTATAACTTAAATTTAAAATTTGTTTTGCGGTTTTTTATACGTAGTTTATCCTCCCACAATTGTTTTTGATAGCTATGGACATGCATCTAAAGTTTTACAAATTGAATTTTTAATCATTAATGAGTTGTTTCGCTAATACTTATTACTCGGTTATAGTACATATACATGCACATATTAATATGATATATACATGTATTTATATAGTAACATAGATGAAAATTTAATAAAGGGGGTGTGGGTACGTCCTACTGCAAACTACAAAGCAAAGTAACTGTGGCACCGTGCAGGAATATATTATATATTTATTTATATAAATGAAAATAAAGGAGTATTACAGTACATATGGGCTCTCACATGCACAGTGCTGTATACATCCTGTCGATAGCTAGCCGGGCCTCCGTATTTGCTGCACTTCTGCACTGCACTGCACTGCCGGCTCCAAGCACATTCATACACATACATATATACTAGCTGAATGTCTGTACTTAGGAAAGGATACAAATATATTATATTATTTCTAGAATAATAAATTATTTTCATGAAATATTTGACCATTTTTTTATATAGGAAATATCCATATCAATTTGATTTTATGTGGATATACATTTAGATTTGATTGATTTTTAATATTACAAAGTTAAGTGGGTAACTTTAAAAATACAATGAGAGCTACCACTAGAGACTTTTATAGTAGTAAAGATAATGTCCGTATAAATACACGTAACATGTGTACAGGTCCCATGCATGCACATGCTACTTGTAGCTGCCAATAAGCTACGTCCTCTACGTACAAAGATATATCTATATACGGATACGATACGGTGTACATACGTACGTGTACCGGGCCCTGCCAACCTCCCGGTCTCGTACGTGCAGGGAGAGCATGTGGATGAGGCCCAGTAGATAAATGGGCCGGACTTTTATTGTCTCGGGCCCATGGGTCTCTCGGCCCATTTGGTGTATAGACTATACTACATTACTATATCTGGGAGAAACCAGATCGTGGCCCTGGAAAGGGCAATGGACGGACGGGATTTCTCTGGGAGGGCATCGTCTTCAACCTTTGCATGGATGGGGAAGCTGTGCAAAGAGAAAGAGGAAGGTGCAATGACCGTTTGAAAAAAAAATTGGACTTCAAATTCGAGGGTATTTTTATGTGACCTAAAGATATATGGTCTTTTTTTTGAGGTAACAAAAAAATAGATGGTTAATCTGACACCCTCATCTTGTGGCTTTTGCTTATAAACCAAAATTTGAATTTTTAACTATAAATTTGGAATTGATTTTGAGGGTTTTTTATCGTAGTTTATTTTTTAGCCTTGGCTTTCAGATCGTTGTGAACATGTTTATAAAAAGTTTTATTCTTAAATTATTTTTTATTTATAAATATATCATTTGGTTTTTCTCTCCCCCTAATTGCATCCCCTCTCTCTCCATGTCAGTGTGGGAATGTCTTTCAGTAGAAGACTGAGACTGGCAGTAGAACTGTAGAAGTATATACTCCCTCGGTATTCTTTTATATAACGCCGTTAACTTTTAGGTCATGTTTGACTATTCGTCTTATTCAAAAAAATTATATAACTATTAATTATTTTGTTATAATATGATTTATTATTATAGAAACTTTAAGTATGTATTATAATTTTGTATATTTGGATATAAATTTTGAATAAGACAAATGGTCAAACGTAATCCTAAAAGTCAATGATGTTATACATAAAAATATGGAGGAAGTACCTGACTAACAGTAGAAGTAATTAACAAGAAGCAGCGCAGGTAAATGCACTGCCCAATGCGACAGCTGAAGAGAATGTAATGTCGTTAAGATGACTGTACACAACATGACAACAAGCACTACATGTAAGTATATACTCTACGTACGAATTTGGATGGCTGCAGTGCTCTGCTACATGACATTCAAAGGGTGATTCTTTGACTTTTTTTTAAGGAAGAAACAAACGACATATTCGAAGATGAAAAACAATTCATGAATAAAATATTTATATACACATTCTTCACGATATAAAAACAAATACTGAAAAATAAATTGCGATGAAAAATACTAAAATCAACTCTAAATCTGTGATTGAAATTCGAATTTTAGCTTATAAGAATAATAAAGATAAAAAAAATGAGGTTGTTAAATGTTAATCTACATTCAAGTCCTTTCTTTTCCAAGTCAAATCCGGGACAGATAGATAGACAGACATAGCTCTACTCGTATTAACAACGACACGCTGGAAACAATTAATACAATGACATAATTAATTAAGGCTGCAGGAGGATGCAGCCAAACTAGCTGCTGCAGGGCTGCATGTACAGGGAGCCACATAATTAAGCTGCAGAGATCTGGAGTAATTAATTCATTATATAGTATATATTTTGTGGTGCACCGTACTTTCCATTTTAATGGATGGGGGCGCAGATGATAGAGGCAGTAGCGTGTAAAATCTCTAAAGTAAAATCTTACTCCCTCGTCTAAAAAAATCAATATATGAAAATGGATGTACCTGAACAAACGTTTTTATCTTCCCGTTAAAAAAAAAATCAATATGCGAGAATGTACTAGAATAACAAACGTTGTATCTAGATTAATTATAGAAATTCGTTTTTTCTGAGACGGAGGACATGCGAGATAACACATCACGTGGCCGAAGATGTATAATAAGTATATGTAAGTATGTATACGGAACTGATGGCCTCATTGGTTGCCTAAGATGCATATGCCGTTACCAAATTTTAATTTTAAAACCTAATTTTACAATTGTTTTAAAGGTTTTTTTATCTTACTCTTCTATGCTCATATTCATTCACGTATCATCGTACGTGTGTTTAGATTCATTAACGTCTATATAAATCTAAATAATACTATAAAACCTTATACCGTGGAATAAAAAAATTGTCTTATTTTTCAGAATTGACGTTCAGATTATCCAAAACACACATATAAAAGTTTGAACCATAATTGATTATTTTTCCCATCCCTAATTAATACACTGTTTAAAGTATTCTGTTTTCATATTTCCCCCAACCGATGGGGCCATGAAGCGTGATGAATATATATGCGTCTGGGTACGTACCAATTAGTAATTAACGTACCAAGTAGTAATTAATGTACTAACAAAACCATAGCTTTAATACGTATACTAACGGGCACGCATGCATGCATGCAAGCGTGTATAGGCTATGTTACACGTTACGGTTGCTTGCAATCTAAATAGTCATAAAAATATAAAAAAATTGATAAGATAGATTAATATGAGTTATATCACTCTATAAATATGTAAGTTTAAATTCAACTTCTATAAATTATAGCAAAAAAACAAACAAAACTGAAACTAAGTATACGCATATTCATAATAGTTTTTGTTATTACTGCTACAACTCGTAGAAGTTGAATTTAAACTTGCATGTCGGTGGAGTGAAATAACTCATATTAAACTATTTTTTTCATATTTTTTTGATGACTATTTAGATGGCATGCAAGTAACGGGTGTACCTATACCCGTGTGCTAAAAAACTGCCTCCTCCGTGTTGGCTACAGTTTTTCACTTGCCGTTTCATTCGTTCAAACCGTCCGTCAATAACATTGTGGTTTATACGTGAACCCATGTAATATGTCGCGATAATGTTACTATTATCGCGATACATCCTTATGGATTTTTTATTTTCCGTTTAATTTTACGGTACCCCTGCATGAATGTATGCATCATTGTGCTGTACATGTATGTGTACGTATATATATGCGTATGCAAGTACGTCTACGGACTGGACGTGAATTAAGGTAGATGGATCGTCAAGTACGTACGTATGTGTGCAGGTAGCCAAGCCGACAGGCGGGCTGGCCGACTAGCTAGCCGTTGCCACCTATTGGCACATGGGAATTGTTACATTTAGGTGACCAATTTTTTTTTCTCAAATCTCAGTGACCTATTTTCTGATCGCCTGTGCTAGAATTTTATGAACAGGAGTCAGTCTTTAATCCCTTGATTATGGGAGAGGGAGCAGGCTGGGATGGATTTACCATGGGGATAGAGGGGCTCGAGCCTTTGCTAGTGTTATTGGGACCATGAAAAATCCTACTAAAATTTTATACCAAAGATCAATGAGAAGAAGAGCTACTGTTTCATCTAGCTTGTTTTGTTTAGACTCCTCTGGCATCCTTTAATTTGATTCATTTTCTAGATCCATCACTAGGAGGGAGGCTAGAAAAATAAGAGGGAGAGAGGGCCAAGGTGGTATCCAAAAATTAACGGTGATGGTGCAGGGTTGATGAGGATGGGGCCGACTACAATAATAGTTTTAGAGTTTAGGTTTTGGGATAGAGTTGGGGCTAGAGGGCGGTTGGGGGAAAGGAGAGTGGATGTTTGTTTGGGGCTAAGTGATGTAGTACGTGGCGATGAACAAAGACAAGTGGTGAGGTGGCGAGGTCAACAATGTTAAATCTATGAGGTGAAGGCTAGCAGGTGTTAGGGGTGGTGGTGTGAGTGACAACAATGTAAGTATTCAAGAGGTGGAGTCGGATCCAATGGTGTGAGCCAACGAAGATAAGGAAGAATTGATGTAACAAGTGGTTAGATAAAATCAGGAGGACAAATCCAGTGTGACAAAGGAATATAGTGTGCAAAGGATAGGGGCCGGTGTGCCGTTTACGGTGATGAAGAATCGAGAGAGGAGAATTTGGGATTTTGGGTCGATAAACGGTGTGCAAGATATAGAAGAGAAGCTAGGGCTTTTGGGAAGGGGGTGTGTACAGGAATCCCAAAATTTGACCATTTTTTTTTCATTTGTCTAAACAGTAAACACACACCCTTGGGTCGTCGATCATCGTATGATTTTGAGCTTAATTAGTTTCTTTGGGCAATTTCGTATACCGATCGAGTAGATCATAGATGGAGGTGTCACAAACTAAATGTACTGATTCTAGATCTGATGGTCTGATCGCTACTGTACATATCTGATCCTGATGTGACAAGCAGCTGCAGCTAGCCTGCAGGGCTGCAACAACTCGATCCATGGATTCATGCCAATTACGCCTCCTAAATACTGAAATAGGATAATATAATAGATACATTTATATATATAGTCGATCGATCGGACAGCATGCATGCAAATCAGCTAGCCATGCACATGCTCGCCTGCACACATGATCGATCGACCTTCGTGTGTGTGTATGTATATATATATAAATACTGAGGTGATGGTTGGTTTTTAATTTTCATGTAAAAAGTCGAATGACATATTTACAAATAAAAAATAATTTGTAAATAAAAACTTTATACACGTATTCTTAGCCATTTAAAAGCAATACTGAAAAATAAACTCCGGTGAAAAAAATCCCAAATCAACTCTGAATTTAATACTGAAATTTTAAATTTTGGCTTATAAGTATAAGCAGAAGCGAAAAGATGGGGACGACCGATCGATCATTTCTTTAAAGTTTTTATGTAAATATATACGAATATAAGTCTCTTTTGCAATAAATAAAATCACATCAAGGTAATTAATAATTATGTAAATTTTAGATAAGACGACTAACTAAAACACACGCATAGACTAAAAATTATTGTGATTAAATAAAAGATAAGTACAGTGAGATGATCGAGTAGGTGCATACTGTTGCATGCAGGTGCACAGCTTCCGAGAATCGATCAATGGCGTACGTACAGACCGGTTGAGGCTGGCATAATTCGATCGATCTGCCATACTGCCTCTGCAGGACCAGGACCAGGCACTGCACCAGTAGTCGCTACGTCTACGTATTTATATACACCATGCATGCACATGTGTGCGTGCTTATATATATATTGACTCCATTCCATACGATAATGGTTTCTGATTTTATTTAGATTTATATATGAGCTAATAAATCTAGATGCATATACAAAATATATATATTGACATGTATTAAACTTAGAAAGTGTTATAATGTAGAATGGATGGAGTATTGCGTGCAAGCTAGCTACGGCTACCCCTCTATTATTTCGGGAAGGGAAAATGTAATGCCAATTAAAAAATCACGCTAGGATATTGTCAAGAGAAAAAAATCTATTTTGAATTTAGAATTTAATGTTGGTATTAGTTTGGAGCTTTTGCTTGCTAAGTTTTTGTTCCCATACAGTTATCCATCCCACGGGTGAAAATTTGGGAGAGTTAAAGAAGTACATAAATGTGTTAAAATTTTTAATGCAATTGCTGTTTCGAAAACGGATAGGACGTACGTACTCAAGGAGTGTAACGATCCAGTTTGTCATTGCTCTTAATTAATTTATTTGGTCATATATTTATGCTACTAGATAATCTGAAAAAGAGGAGTACAACGTACACTACACTACGATAAATTAATAATTTGTACATATGGTCAATAATCAATCAAGGGAGGGGCCGCAAAAATTAAAATCCACCTATTATATATATATACACGTAGTGACATGTTTACAAATAAAAATAATTTATAAATAAAGCTTTTACATATGTATTCATGGTGATTTAAGAACAAGGCTAAAAATAAATTTTCATGAAAAAACTCAAAATAAACTCCTAATTTTACCTTATAACTAGAAACAAAAATAAAAGTGAAAAGATAGGATGATATATACGCACATTCGTGTACTATATGTATATACAAAGATACAGATCCCGAGGGTACGTACACGTATACATACGGAGAGTGATCGCGCGTTCCGTGCCTCGATCGCTCGTCTACGTACGTACGTACAATACATGCATGCACGTGCGTCGTATTTAAAGTACACATTATACTGTATACACGAATCAGGAGGTAGCAGCACAAGTGTCGGCTTCTTTTTTTATTTATTTATTTGTTTTTTCCTCCTTTAATTATTTTCTCCGGCCCCGGCCTTTCCTGCCGTGCATCGTGATCGTCCGGTTCTTAATTAATTTTGTTTCTGAAAAAAAAAAGTGAATAGGGTCCAGTAATAAAATCGAGTGTACAGTGGTGGGCACGCAACGTGGTGTGGGTAATTAGCCACGTGAAAGAAACATTTTTTGGCTAACCATGCGGAAAATGTGAGGCGACTTACAACATCAAACTGAGGGTTAGGATGAGACAATGAGTCATCCTAAAAATTGGTTATGACTACAAACAGTGTGCCCTTGCAAAGAAAATAAATTAACGAAAAAGACACAAAGTGAGAATAGAGTCGGTGTTGAAGGACATGTTTAGAGATGGCAACGGGACCCGTGACCCGAGACCCGATAGGTATTTACTCCATTAGGATATGGGTATGAACTAAATATATAACCCATGTGTAAGTAATTGGACAAATACCTTCACCCGTATGGGTATGTAGGTATAGAAACGTTCTTATGATCCCCATACCTGTTTACCCATGGGTAATAAATACCCGCAAGTTCAAATGCATGTCATGGCCCAATATTAAATTAGTCTAGCCCAATTAACCAAAACCCTAGGTATTTAAATCATCCATACCTTTTTCACCGCACTATATGAATATGATGTCTTAAGTATCTATTGTCTACTGTAATATACTATATAGAAACTATGCAATTTAGTTTGTTTTAAACTGTTGTGTGTATATGGGTAACCCGACAGGTAAGGTTTACCCAAGCGGGTATGGGTCTGGAAAAATTTTTCTACCCGTGACGGGTATGAGTATTTTGATAGTATAAAATTTTACCGATGGGTATGGGTCTAGGGTACCAATACCCGATGGGTATTTACTCATTTCCATCCCTAGACATGTTTGGCATGGCTCTCACTCCACCATCTTTTTAGTCCAACCAAACGGTTTTAGCTCCGTACAAATAAAAGCGGAGTAATTTGGAGTGATCTAGAAAAAATAAACCCTTTCTGAAGGTAAGCTAGAGTCCAACCAAACGGTCCTAGCTCCATGCAAAATATAAGTGGAATGGTATAGACTATCTGAAACAAATACGAAGTAAACCACTTCTGAAATTAAATCCCAACTAACGGTTTCACCTCTATAAAATAAGGGTGGAACGGCACAAAGTGCGGAAATTCTAAAGAAGTTGGGCCCTACCAAACAAACATGCATATATAATACAAAAGTTTTCAAACCAGGGTGTAATTTGAACCCCCCCAAGAATGCAGAAAGGTACCTTGTCGAGAGAGAAGGAAAGGGAAATGAACGATAAGCTGCATGCTTCGTGGGCCGCCGCATCTCTATTGCGGCCCATCCGCTTGCCTGGGCCGGATTTGGCACTACCAGTAAAACATCCTGGCGCGTACATGGGCCCATACAAGAGGCCGAGAATTTCATGGGCCTGATGATTCTTTTCATCTCGGCCCAAGATAGGTTGCTGGGCTGGACCCGACAAAGCCCATCACTGGTTTTTCGGCCCATTTGCGGCCTTCTTCTGCACTGCCAGTAAATAGAATGGGCCGGTTTAGTGTGGGCTAAGAGTCCAGTTTAACTGCCGCTACCGTGCTACGCCTTGCAGTGGTTTTGTTGCACTGGATGCTTTTGACATATGAGCCCCTGGAGAATCACTATTTTGCTCTTAGGCCCCTCCATGTTTTTGGATAGCCTCCCCCATCCCACCATGACGTGACAACCTTCTGTTATGTTACTGCAAATTTGAAGGCACCCCTGTGAAGCATAAAGTTGGAGGGAAAATCTAGGATGAGTTTTGATAGAGATGTCACATAAAAATTAGGGTGTAACTTAGGTAGATTTGGTACGAAAAGTTAATAGTGGTTTAAAATGACAGTACTTGTTTAAATAGAGTGTGGCGCGAAAACGATAACTATAATGTGTATTAAATACACCAGCAACATCACACGTAATTCACACAATGAGCTCGAAGCAGCATATATGATTTTACTGGTGTGAAAAGATCAGTCATGTCTTAATAAATTTAGGTTATTTTAGTTTCCCGTACTAATCGAATCACATAGCCTCTATGCTCAATTTTTTTTATAGCAACACGATAAGTGTTGGTTGCACACTGAAAATAAAACTATATTAGAAGTGCATATTGTTGGTTACTAAGTAAACATCAACATGGTAATCAATTCATACCATGTATAATATATGACTAGTGCTATGCATGTATAATATATAACTTTTTGGTGCAAAAAAGTTAATAGTGGTTTAAAATGGTGGTACTTGCTTAAATAGAGTGGCACAAAATTGATAACTATAACGTGTATTAAATACGCAAGCAACATCACGCGTAATTCTACACCATGAGCTTGAATTAGCATATATGATTTTACTGGTGTACAAATATCAATCATGTCTTCATAAATTTAGAATATTTTAGTTTTCCATACTAATAGAATCACATAGTCTCTATGTTTATTTTTTTTATAGCAACACGATAAGTGTTGGTTGCACATGGAGAATAATACTACACTATAAGATCATGATCAATATTTTGTGATGAACAATTGGCTTGTAAATAGGTTGAATTTGATTTGGAAACAGTTATGGTGTTGGTGTGAGTGTGTGTGATTAATGTAGGTCAGGTTGCAATATCTGTACCCGGAAGCGGTTGGTTTGTCTCTATGTGTGCAAGTGACTTGAGGTCAGCTATGATCAATGACGAGGACCATGACTAGGTTCAGGAAGAAACCGATATCTGGATGGTCGGGACGGACCATTACTAGGTTTATGGAGGAACTGAGATCTGGATGGTCGGGATGCCATGTGACATGGTTGGACTAGAGTCGTGATTCTCGGAGGTCAATATTGGTCAACGGCGGTGGGATCGTGACTAGGCTCAGGGAGGAGCTGAGGTCCGGACGATCGAGGATGCCGGGTAAAGATGTTGAATACGAGGTGGCATATGGTGAAGGAACACCATGTAGGTTGAAATTGTAACGGGCTTCACATATTGCATGCGTAAGCGCCGGAAAAATCGTGAAGTAAATTGGATCAAAATCGTACGAGAAAAAAGAAAAAGAGTTGGTCGAGCTACTGTAGCATTCGGTTTACTGTAGCGATCGGATTACCGTAGCTTTGTGTTACTGTAGCGCCGAGGGACATGCATGGCCGAGTACCGTAACGCGTATGGACTGTCGTACGTCCGTACGTGGAGACGTACAGGCCATGGGCTGGCTGCGGGCTGCGGCAAGGCTGTAGGCCGTTTGTTCGTCCGCGTCCGCGGACAGCAATAGGACTTGGATTCATATGTGCTCGGTGCGTTATTTTTTAAGATTTTTAGAATTAGAAAATTAGAGAATAGTTATTGATTCTAGATCAATAATTTTGAGAGGAGCGTTGTTGGTGCGCTTTGTAAATATCAGTTGATGCAATAAAGTTGAGAGCATTCAATCTATGTCTTCTGCTTTTATCTACTGGTGGTTTTCTGGATCCCGACGATCTGATCGGCGGCATAGGAGCGACAGGATTAAGTTAATCTCAGAAGCGATGTAAACAGATTGGCAGAGGCATAGGAGCGGCGTTACGGCGTAACCAGAAGTAATCTTTTATTTCTGCTAAAGATTTTTGGGTTTTGGTTCTACCTACCATTCACCCCCTCTGGTAGGTCTGTTATACTCTGTTTCGATCCTACACACTATAAGTGCATATTGTTGCTCACTAAATAAACATCAACATGGTAATAAGATTGATACCATGTATCTTACCTATAGTGCACCAACCGCATTCCTCACTTCTACATCCTCACCTCTTAAATCCAACGGTACATAACAGTTTGTCTCAAAATCAAGAGCTCGGATTGTCCACGTCGTCCCTCACCCAATCTACCCTAGCAACACGCTCTTCCCTTCCCTCCGCCCCAGCGCCGCCTGGCTCCGCCCCTCATGCTGCCTCCACGCCGCCCGCGGCACCTCCACCGTGTCGCCGCTCCTCCACCGCCTGTGCCGCCTCCGTCGTCGTCGCCACTAAATTTTGTATTATATACATACATATATTATTTAAATTATAAACATATTTGTGTTCAGATTAACTCACAGGTGATTGCGGGAGCTATTTTTTGACACAGTAGTATTTATACTACTTCATCCGGTTTTTTAGATGCCGCTAAATTTCGGACCTATACAATATCATAAGTCATTCATAAAATAAAAAATAATTTGTTTGGGTCCGAATTAAATTATTTAATTAATATATGCGCATGTATAATCTAATCTACCCTACCCTATAGTGATAAAATATATTAGAAACTTTCTATGAAATATAAATTTGTATTAGAAATTTTATATATGTCATGCATAGATAAAATCGTTCTATATATTAGAAGCTTCCTACAAAATATAAATTTATACAATATATAACTCCTATAATCATGCTATATATACACATACAACACAAACAAGGTGTTGCCTTTGATTTAAAACTTTTAGTAAAAGTCAACTCTAAATTCAGACTATAATTTTATTGATTTTTTTTTGAAACTGTATTTGCTTGCCTTTTTTTTATCTGGAACTCAAATCATAAATTGATGTTAGAAAAGACGGTGATTTATGTGAAACCTGAGTTATGTGAATTTAATATTTAATATTATTTTAAAAATTAAATATACTTGATATTTAGAAAAGGTGGAGTTATTTGAAACATATGGTCACTTTTGTTACATTTGTTACAAATCTGAAGATTATAGTATGATATAAATAGGTGAGTGACATTTGTTATAAATCCATAATTGTAGTATATTATAAATAATTTTGGTATCTCATGACATATATTATTTAGTAGCAAATAATACTATAGCTATCATACTTTTCATGATCACACATAGTTAGTTATTCGTGTTACTCTTGCTAATAATCACTCATGTATTGCTTTACGAGTTACTCGTGCTAAATTATATTTCATAATTGAGCACTTTGTATTTAAAAATGATACCTCAAACGCTATTTTTTTATAATATATTATCGAACATATTATGGCACTGTAACGTTGCACGGACACATTAAGTAGTGCTATGCATCTAACATCATTCTAAGTAGCACATCGAGGACTATACATGCTGCTAGCAAGGCATGAGGCCATAGGCCAAGAATCGTCTACTGTTTTTGGCACTGGGGTGATTATTTAGTTTTCTTTACCAAACGATATATTATAAATAAAAAATATTTATGAATAAAAATTTTATACATATGTATTCAGTATTCTTGGTGATATAAAAGTCAAGTTTAAAAAGTAAATATCGGTGAAAAGCCCCAAAATCAAAAATTCAAATTTTGACGCATAAACATAAACATATGTGAAAAAGCTAGCGATGATTATCTATAACGGATACACTACAGTAACTATAAACCTCCACATAGCCGATGATTACATAAACGCCACGGTGTGAACCGGTTCTAGAAAAAGAACTCCAAAAACACATTTCGACTAGATGTTTTTTTACAAAAAGCACACCAAAACAATATAATGTGAACTGGTTCTACAACATAATTCCAAAAATAGATTTTATCCATGGGTAAACACAAAGATAATTAGTGTGTTCACATTCATTATTATCACGGTAATATCATCGTATAAACAAACTAGTATATGGGCTTGAGTACGTCTAGGTTTCACACAAACTCACAGGAGTGTTTATTTATCCCGGTCTACTAAACCGATTTCCAAATTGTTGTCGTCTTCTCCTCATGCATTTTTTACAAATCGAAAAGAAATCAATCCTCCGAACTAGGAGCGCAAGAAGCAGTAGCCAGTTGCGCCAAAGCCAAACCAAGGTGAGCGCTCGCTTCGATCCCCTCCCACTAATTTCGCCAAAATCTGGGGCCAAAATCGGAGACGGCGATCTCCCTCCCCCTCGCGCGCCATCTCCCTCTGTGTTTGTTTTTATATGGTTTATCGCGTTTTTGGTCGGCTGCGGCTGCCGTCGTAGGTAGGTTTCGCCGCCGGCTGTGTTGTGTGGTTCCATATTAACAGGCGGGGATTTCTATTTCTTGATGTAGCCTTTCGAGTGCGTGTGGTTGTGCCTAGACGTATGGGTTTGGGAGGATCAGGTTGAGAAGATTAATCAATCTGCAGGTTTAGGAGGATTGTCTGGTTTAGGTTTAATAGAACTATAGAGTGTTTCTTGGTTGCAGTTAACAAGTGATGTTTTAAGGGTGCATTGGTTCAGATTATGTATTAACTCCATAAAGAGTATACGATCACAAAAACCATTACATCTGACGCAGTGATTGCGATCGCTTCTTCTTTGACGCATTAAAAGTTAACACTTGGTGGAAAATGTGGTAGCCATAAGTACCGAGTTGTTTGTGATAATTAGATTTGGAGGTCTACTAAACGTTTCGTGGAATCTATTTATGGGCATAGTATTTGCAAATGCATTACATTAATATTCTGTTTCGAGCGTTGTAGAAGTTTAACAGACAGTTTTGTTAATGTTACGAAGCACTTCCTCCGTCCCAAAACAAGTTTATCTTTCTATTCTAAATTTTTGAACAAGCAAGATAGACTTATTTTGGGATGGAGGAATATATTGTATTAGCGATACTTTTGTTCATGTCCTTAGTAATGGATCTGTTAGATCATGAGCCTGTCATATTTGGTGAAATTTTGTTGGAGTTGCAGTTGATTCTACAACAATCAAAAAAAATGTTATGTTCACGGGGGAGCATCCGAACAAATTGGTTGCATTAAGTGGGGTTTTGTAGAAGTCCTGTCTTGGATCTTCTCATAGTGTTTTGTTTTAGTGGAAGAAAATCTGAAGCTTTGGGAGTTAGTGGCTCAATCAAAAAGTGAGGTCTGATTCCTAGAAAAGATTCCCTGTGTAGAGTGTGATTTGCTATGCAACTAGGCAATTACTTGGGCTAGACATGGACTATAATTTATACTTTCTCTCATTTATCCAGTCTCCATTACAATTTTGCATTGCCAACTTGTCGGTTGCTCATGTTTGACCAGCTTTTTGTTCCTTTGTAGCTCGTTAGGTTTAGCTTAAACCTTACCATGAAGAGTCAATAAGTACATCATTTCTTGGCATTCTGCTTCTTTTGTAATGTGCGTCAGCTTTAGTTCCAGTTATATTTGGTGGAAAGTGTGGTAGCCTGGTAATGTACCATAAATGAGTTCCATGCGAATATTGGATTTGGCGCTATCAGTAATATATGTGCATAGGATCAACGACCATAATGCTTGTTTGATTGGTTTCCTTAAAGGTGTAACTCTTGTAGGTGTAGCATGAAAGACTTCTAGTACATTTCTTAAATGTAGTTTATTACCAATACTGAATATGGTATCATAGATAGAATGCACGAAATATTTTGTGCCCTGCATCAATGAAGGATCTAAAAATGTCATAGCTAAGTGTTTTCTTTAAGTTATAACTCATGATTGCTTTGTGAAATAACACTAATTATATTTATATTCAGATACGGAGTGCAACAGAGATGACGCAATCCGATCAAAGGAGATTGCTGAAAGTAAGTTCAAGGAGAATGATCTCGCTGGTGCGAAGAAGTTTGCCTTGAAAGCAAAGACCTTTTTTGAGTCACTTGAAGGCATCGATCATATGATTTCAGCCTTGGACACGCACATAAGGGCACAAACAAAGATTGGAGGAGAGAATGATTGGTATGGCATCTTAGATGTATCAGCATTTGATGATGATGATAAGATCAAGAAGCAGTACAAGAGGTTGGCTTTACAAACTCATCCGGACAAGAATAGATTTTCTGGTGCTGAAGGAGCATTCAATCTCATCTCAGATGCTTGGAGTGTTTTGTCTGATAAGAATAAGAAGAGGTCATATGATCAGAAGAGGTCTGGTGGTTCCTCAGGAGTGTATCAGAATAGCTTTAAGTCAAATGCTAATGGCACTCCTGGTTTCACTTTGTCAAGTATGAATGGTTTCTTCTGAAAAAATTCTGGTCTAGCCCCCACCGACCAATGGGGACTCTTCTTATTATCCAGTCCCAGACACATTTTGGACGTTCTGTGGTTCTTGTCAAATGAGTTTACAGTACTCCAGGGAATACATCAACTGTGATCTGTAGTGTCAATTGGGCCGAACAATATTTGTTGCTGTTGAAATTTCACCTACAACGGTTGCTCCAATTCACACACAAGGAACAAGAAAACCTTATGGCAGCAACCAGAGTTTTGATCCTATCTTGCAGCCATTTTTTAGTACTGTAGGTGGTGCACACTCTAGAAATCCAGTTCAACAAACGCATGAGCCTGTTAGAAAAGAGGAGGTAGCTGAAGCCAATGGAATTAGGCCTGAGGAGGAAACCAAAAGGAAACATGAACAAGCAAGTTCTTTTCTTGGATCATCAAATTCAGCTGCAAAAAAAGTCCACATAAAAACATCAGCGACGAAAGAAATGGAAGCTGAAAAGAGGAGATTTATCAACAATAGCAATAAAGTTGTTGGACAGTCAAGAAGTTGTGCCCCTGATGTCCAGTAAAAAGAAACCTAACTCTTCCATTGGAACATCAGGATCAAAGAGACGCAAAATGTCTTCTTATGATCATACTTCTGATGAAACAATATACAAGTATGACTTGGTCCAGGTTCTTGATAGCTACAACCCAAGCACAGGCATTTCTGTTATGCCTATAGTGAAGGTTCCGGGGTTCGTGTCAGTGTTTTGGCCTCTTCTTGACCCAATGAAAAGCGGGATAATTCCAAAGGAGGAGATGCTGCGATTTTCTCACCAGGTACCATTCCATGTCCTTACTGGAGAAGAAGCCAAGAATTCTCCCAAGGGTTGTTATGAGTTAGATCCGGGTTCTACTCCAAAGGAACTTCTTCAAGCTGTTCCACAATCTTAGCTGATGCTAATGCTAGCTCTAACTCTAACTTCTAACTTGTACTTAGTACCTAAAATATTTCTCCTTTATATATATATATATATATATATATATATATATATATATATATATATATATATATATATATATATATATATATATATAAATACACACACACACCCTGGAATCATTTTGGGTAATATTGGTTTCTTTATAACTGTACAGTACATGCCCAATGTTGTGTGCGTATGTTTAAGGCTATCTGTGAGTTTTTGTATATTTGTGACCAGTTAGGCATATTTTTATTTCTTGATGCTCACCAAGAGCAGTAGAAAAGTTGAGAATTTTGTTGACCTGTTTGTTGTACATGGAGTTAACGATGGTCCTCAGTCGTCACAGTCGGCAACAAAATACATTGCTTTCTCACCAAGAACAGAATGCAATGGAACGCTCGTAACGTTCCATTGCAGTTAGGAGGAACAAACCTCCACTTTGGCATGGGAGATGCAAATGCTAGCTTAAGTATCAGGCAACCTGACATATGGCATCATTTCAAGGTTGTTAGCAACAGCAAAACTTCCATCTCTGCCAGAACATTAGAAGCAGCTAACATTTGATACATAAGTGTCATCATGACCCCAGGAGCATCAATTCAGCCCCAGTTATTACTATAGAGAGTACATAGTTTTTGGGCAGATGACTGCAGACTCAGAAAATATTACACACTGAAGACGAGACGATGATGAAAACAAGCAAAAACCAAGAAAGACTAAACAGATGCCTTCTGTCCAGCCTTCTGGCAAGTACCCTTGAATACCTCTAAGCTGATTTAATCAGTTGATGCTGTGCCGACCCAAATTCCTCTAGATGATAACCCAAACGGTTTTGATTGCTTCAGCGAGATACAAAAACAACCGCAGGTTACATGAATTTGTACATAACAGATAGCCTTCTCACGGTAACATGGAAATATCTAAGGATAGGCCAATGATCCAGAATGTCTGAAATCTCAACCACCTTTGGTGAAGAAAGTGAAAAAAAACTGTCATGCCAAGGCAGAGGGGCATGGACTAAATGCTGTGCCACATGCTATCCACTGCTTTTTGCGGCTGCATGGGAGCATGCAATCAGGAACCTTCTGCCACTCTTTGTTCAAAAGGTTGTACGTCACGAGACGGTTCATCCGCTTCGCCTTCAAGGAGAGCATGAGCAAACCACTGTTGCCCAGGCATGTCATCTTCATGTGCTTACCATAGAATTCTAAGCACCAGATATTTGGCATTCTGTCCACCTCCTTCCAGAGGAGAGTCATCTTCTGCAACTCCCAAATGCAGACACAAGTTGCTGCATTTTTGCAGAGCAGACCCACCAGCATAACCCTTCCCTGGAACTCGGCAAGTGTGTGGTCGGTCAGATGAAGTGGCAGTGGGATGACAAATTGTCTCCAAATCCCAGTGCTTACATCATACGACAAAACACCTTCTGGTTCTGCACACATGAAGTATAGCATGCTGCCAACCGCCACGGGCTGTGACCTAAAATTTAGAGCAAGTGGAAGTTTGATGCCTGGTGGAAAAGTGCCTGGCCAAGACCAAACATTCTTCGTAGAATCATAGAGTTCATAATTCCCATCATTTCCTAACCACATTACTTTGTAACCTTCATTAGAAGTTGCTCCATTCATCACCATCCCCACTGCCACTCTTGACCATGCCTGGACTGACCTGCGTGGAATTTCCTTAAGTGACTGTGTTAGCGGATTGCATATGTAGAAGTTCCTGTGGCTAAGATCCAATAAACAAACAAGGCCACCTGCAGCTGCCACTGGAATGACTATTTTTGCAGGAGCCAGAGGAACTGATGGGTGGTGCCACTTCTTCAGTGAGGGGTCATACATTGCTACATTGTTGTTGGCATTCTCATGGGTGATTGTATAGAACCATGGCAGTCTGTTTGGAACTTCTGAGAACTGCTGAGAGAAAATGTCTGAGCCTAACATAGAATTCCACTTCCGACAAACAGTACGAAATCGGAAAATTGCAGCAACTGGAAGCCTTGCAATGACGGTTTCGAAAAGGTCTCGAGGGAACTCACTCCAAATCTCCTCTTTCATTTCTTCAGTTGAGTTTGAGTTTGGTGCTTTCTCACGGTTCCTGTCCCTCCGTGAGCGTTTGCGAGGAGGTGATTGGTTAGCTTCCATGATCTTTAGCAATTCTGAGTTGTATCCAGTCCTTGCTCTACAATTATCATCTTTGATTGAACCATGCTCAAAGTCCAGTAAATACCACCTGTAAGATATCCCTAAAATCAATTAGTCCATCATACTTAATAGCAAAGAAATTCTGGAGAGTATGCACAATAACTTTTAAAGCGCAGAGAGATAAAAATGATCCACAACTTTGTAGACTGTACAACAGGAAATGCATGATTCTATCTACAGACCGAGAAATGATCAATCTGATGAACTAATTTTATTCTAAGTAACCAAAAGTGTTGATGAACTAAAGCACCTGACTTGAGAGAGGGAAACGACTCCAGATATCAAGAGGCAAATGATTTGTTCATGCAATAGTTGCACCACTCCATGGGTAAACGGAATTTGTAATTATAGAAGGTGAAAATATGTGCGCCTTAATAATAAACAACAAATGAGTACAGCTGTACCCACCATAGACATGTGCGACCACTCTAATGGGTATAATTGCACAGGAGAGCACCACACTAATAACACCACGCTGTTTCAGATATGTAGTTATGCCTCTGTGGTTCCACTAGCACCCAGAATTCTTAATATGACAAGATGTAGATTAAGTGTTCGGTGCTGCTGAGCAAACCTATATGAGACTAACTTATTCCCAATAGAATCGCATTTTTTTAATCACAGTAGATCTGCACAAACCAACAGTAAATGTTTGTTTGCTAAAATGCACGGCTAAACTGATCAATATAAAACTTCAATATTATAATCACCATGGATGGAGTGCCCGGTAACACACAACAGCAACTTGGTTGTTTAACAAACACCACTGACAGCGAATTAGATTAGTTGCGTATGGTAACCACACCTTAACCTTGGTAATCGACTAATCGTGTTTTCTTTGGATTCCAAGCTATAGCATTGCAACTGTATTTTTTTTAACAAAACAGACATCAAAATTAATCTGCGTCTCTATCTCTCTCTCTCTTTGTCATGATTCTTGCCTACATAGCAGTAAAAACAGTGCACCCTCCCCAAGTCAACTTATTCAGGATATCTTAAGATCAGCAGCGCCAAAATAATCCCAAGTGGTGGACTTTCTTGCGCTCAACACCATGGATATACGTAAAGAATCTTGTCCTACGCTTTGGGCAACGTCAAAGCTTGAAACTTGGAGCCTGAAAAGAATTAACAAACGGCAATAGGGCGCACGAATTCCTCCATCTCTATAGCTCACGCCACCGTTCGTCGAATCGATTGATCCTGGCTAACTCCACTGCTAAATCCACCAGCGCAAGAGAGAGGGAGAGAAATTTAAGAGGTTTTTTTTTTGCAACAAAAGTACAGCAATATTAACTAATCAAACAAGGGAGGAAAAAAAATCGCGTGAGCGCGTTGGTGAAAGATCTAATTTTTTGCAGAGGCGAGGCCATGGGACGCCAGATCAAGAAAAAACCCAATCGAAGGCGAGCAGATCCGGAGCGAATCGAGAGAGAGATGGGTGTTCTTGCCTGGGGAGTGGGTGGGAGTGGGCGCCGTAGAGGTCCCAGAGCTCCTGCACCTCGCCGACCAGCTGCCGCAGCGCCGCCACCTCCCCCATCTCCGCCGCCGCCGGAGGGGCGCCCCCCCCACGGCCCCTCTCCTCGCCGCTCTCTCCTCCTCCTCTTCCTCCAACAAATACCTTTTCTTTTCTCCTCCTTTTCCTCCTCCTCCTCCTGTGTCGCTACAAGAAGGAGAAGTTGCTGCTGCTGCTACAACACGGAGGAGAAATGGGGTTGCTGCTTGGTGGGTGTTTGCGGAGGGTGGTACGCTGCTCGCATCTCCATCGGGATGGGTGTGATGCGGTTTAAGTAAGCCATAATTTTGGTTTGGTTTGGTTTGGCTTTGCGCTACTGTTTCGTGCGCTGCGGTTCACCACCGGTTACATATGATAGGCACGCAGGCAGCTACGGATGAAAACAGACGGAAACTATCTTTATCGTTTCCGTTTCTATATTTTTTCAGAATCAAAATCAAAATCGGAAACCTCAGATACGAAAACGAAATCGGATATTATCAAATACGAAAATGGATTGAATTCGAATCGGAGCGGATATGGTAACGGATATTTATCATATTATGAAAACTCTCAAACCGGGTTTCAATTTTTTTTCTAAAACAGTAGATCAAATTTTAAACATTAGCAACTAACCACAATATTTTTTTACCATTACAACCAAGTTCATAAATCACGTTATTAATGATTATCTAAATACCAAGTAAAGGTTTAATTTACAAATTATTATAGTAAATACAAATCACGTGGATTATTATAAAAGTTCACATATCATATTATATAATAAAATATGTATCATACAAGTTGATATAAAGTAAAGTGATTTTATATTTTTTTATTAAGGACTTAAGGCTAACTTGCTAAAGTGGGCTGGGCTATTTTGGTTGATATTGTGAATTTATGTCATATAGGCCTGCAGAAAAATTCCGAAAAACATTCCGGAAAGTTTCCGAGAAAAAATCCGGAAATATTCTGACCGATTCCGATTTTCGACGGATAGTGCCCTTACCGTATCCGTTTCTGTTTCCGAAAAAAAATTCCGAATTCGTTTCCGTTTTCGATAAATTCTGAAAAAATTCCGACCGACGATTTCCGTTTCCGAAAACTGGTCCGGAATCTGAAAAGATTCCAAACCATTTTCATCGCTACAGGCAGCAGAGGGAAGGAGCTTGGAGGGTGTCATCTATATTTAATGCGCAGTGGTCCGTTCTCCCTGTTCTCTTGCACGTATAGGCTTTGTTCCCGTAGGACAAGTAATCGATTTTTTTTAGAAATATTGTTATTTTCATGGAAAATAGTAAAATTGGAGGTCGTCTGCGGAAAATCATAAATTTAGCACCCTATTCAACTGTCGTAGTTCGATAGGTCCCATATCGAACGGCCATCGGGTTCAACAGGGCTCGTCAAACTATCCCTGTTCGATAGGCCCTGCACAGGTGACTGTCAAACTAGTTCGACAGGTGGCAATAATGTATTAGTATATGTGTAAAGCGTAGCAGTGAATTAGTATTTAATTAATTAATTATTATCTATAAAAAAATTTTAAAAAAATTGATATAATTTTTAAATCAAATTAAATATTTATAAAATACACACCATTTAGCAATTTAGGAAGCATGCGCGTGCAAAACGAGATAATCTGGTTTAGCTAACCTGGTTAAAGAACATGGTCATGGTGTATTTATACTTGAAAAAATCCGAGAGAAATAAATAATCGTTTTCCACACTCAAGAAAGCAGAAAAAATAATCGTCTCCACGCACAATACCACACACACTGTGCATCATCTTCGTGTGAATAAACAAATCAAATAAACAACTTTTATTTTCTATTCGATCTATTTAGGGAACAATTTATAATAAACATATATAATAATAATCAATAATATATTTATAACTCAATGTTATGTTGTAAAGGTGCGTGTATGTTTACACTAATCACTCTCGGTAGTATAACCATCTTCTTCTTCGGCGTCGTCATTCGCTGATGGTTACATTAAACTATTGATTAACTTCTCTTTTAGAAAAAAAAATAACAATGTTATACGTATTAACTTTTTCTTATGAAACTCTTCAAGCATTCTCGACATTTTGTTTTGATTTAGTTGGTGATTATAAGAAATCAAGGTGGAATGATACATCGGTTTTTAAAGAGTTTATATGGTTAAGATCATTGGATTGGATCGACATAAACAGACGAGAATCCTTGACACCACAAAGAAAAAATAGTTTCACTCGAAACTAAAATCAAAAGCATATAGTATATTATTTGTTTTGCCGAGACAAAGGCAGATATAATCCATATCTCTCTCTAAACATATTGTACTCTTCTGATAGCATCCCCAACAGCCCATCCATTCCATCCTCCATTCTAGAAATAGAGGATAAAGAGTAAAAGTTGAGCTTTAGCACAATATCTATCTCATCATCTATTTTTAGATATCATCCATATTAGAAGAGAAACTCTATATTGAGAGGTTCTCTCTAATCCTCTAAATAGATATAGAAGATGTCATATATAGATGATCTATTGGAGTACAAAGGGATATGAAAGATGAAAATGTGTTTTAGATGATCATCCAAATGAAGATATGGATGGCCAAATTTAGATGAGCTGTTGGGATGCTCTTAGTCAATAGGTTTAGTTCTGCTCATAATGATTTACTCTTTCCTAAAAGCAAAAATGTATTCTGAAAAAAAAAACAAAGAGCTAGATCTGCATTTGAATAATGCATAAATAATCAAGGTTGTCTATTTGGCTGGAATGGATAGACACAATTATGAAAAAATGGCCTCTAGAGCTTCTTTAATTTTGGTTGCGTAGCTTTGAATGCTTTTAACGAGCATCGATTAGATTCGAGTGGCAACATGTCTACATCGTGGTGGATTCTGCGCCTAATTTCGCTCAAAAATTAGTGCTCCCCTGCAACCACATTTCATGCGACGCAACTACTGGATGAATTCGTGTATCCAGCGTTGTCTCACATCACTGAATCAACCAACATCCTTTTGCTCCAAAAAGATCCAAGAAAAGTATATTAAGACATGTTTTATCATTCATAATTTATGTTTCAGCTTTAGCTTCTAGGCCGCTGAAACACATATATAAACTTTTTATTCATAAATTATTTTTTATTTGTAAATTTATTGTTTGGCTTTTTCAATGGTGGGTAATTAACCGGAGCAAGATGTCAGTTTCAGTTTCCAGTGGAAGTGTATATATATAATATATAGCGGTAACAATAATGGTGCATAATTGCAGTAATAATAATGGTGTATGGATTCAGTCACGCAGGTGGTTGCAATCTTCTGAATTTCTGATGGCTTCCAAGGGAGCTTTGCATGATGATGAAAGCGGCATGCAGCAGCAGCAGATAAAGCTCTAGCTCTAGCTCAGCTCGCTCGATGGATTCTATTCGCCATCAATGGCGGATCGAAAGCAAGCAGCAGCCATGGTAACTTCCTCCGTCGTCAAAAAGCCACCACGAGCATGCTTGCAAATCGATCGATCGATCGACGACGAACAACTGGCCGGCCGGTGGCGGTTGAGCTGAATTCAGAATTCAGAATTCAGAGTAGACGAAACGCAACCGAATCGAATCGATCGATACACGATCGAATATGCAACTGCAAGTTGCAGCAGCAAGATGTATAATTGTACGCAGCAATGATGATGTGGTTTGCGAATACGTACATCGGCAGCTAGGTATGCTAATGCTAGCCTGACGATCGTTGAGACTGATCATGGTTTCTTTCAGTTTCAGGCCCATGTATGTATTCAGAAGAACTATCATGTCGTGCCATGGCCAAAGTTGCCAGCACAGTTCATTTCATTATTAGGGTTAGTTGTTTATGTTTTGTATCTCGCACAATGAGAGCGATTGATTGATTACTGGTGTCTGTGTTCCCTAATCGATATGTAAGATGTGTTTGTTTTGATCACCGGAATGAAATCATGAAAGTATGACGTCTCCTTTCAAATGGAAGAATTTTAAGAGGTCTATGTGATGATCGAACTAATTGTTCTGAAAATCAAATAAGATTCATGGATTTCAAAGAAAGCTTTGATCGTTTGAGCTACGGCTGATGTACCACGGAAAACAAGAAATAACTAATTCATAGGTAAAACTTTTATATCTATGTCTTTTTGATTTAAAACACAATTCTGATAAAATAGATTACGACGAAAAAAACACCAAAATCAAGTTTCCAAACTTAAAATTTTAAATATGGTTAAATTTGAAAATTCCGAAATTAACAAGCAGATGATGAGAGGCGAGTCTCTAACAAAGAATTGTGATGTTTTTTCCAGCAGAATTCCCGGGAAACTGTAACTCTGCAAGCTACAAACTGGTTAAAATCTGGCACTTTTTACAACTGGATTGATGAGGGCGTGCAGATTTGCAATCGTGCAAAGAGGCAGAGAGGACGACGATACACTGCACGGAATAAAGCAAAAAGGGTGAGTGATAAACATATTCGTGCGAAGAGATGAGCCTCGCACGTGTGGATGCACTCAGCTTCAGCTAGCTGTGAGCACTACACACGCTTCACTTTTCCTGCTGCTTTTGTGTGCTAGCTAGCTAATTCTTACTCGCATCTGAACACACACCCAAAAAAACACCATGGTTTAAGATTTGACTGAACTGCCTACTTCTCGAACGCGTAAAATACTTGCACGTCAATATATTAGCAGAAAAGAGTTTTATACAAGACGTCTAGAGGTCTGACGGACTTAAGGCTGAGACATAAGAAGGTAAAATAGAACGATTAAACTAGTCGCGCGACTAAGAAACAAAACGTAACTCCAGCAGAGGGAGGAGAGGGGCAAGACCATGGGTTAGAGTAGATTACCACAGGGGTCATTGCATGATCGAAAGATTACTTTCCTGGAGACTTTTCCTTTTTATTGCTGCTGCTTTTTTGCTCTCCTCCCTGCAGCTGTGGTCTTAACAGCTTTGGATGGCAGAGATCATTGCAGTGTTGAATCTTCCTACCATGACTTGCCATCATTCTCTTCCTGTATTTCCTGTAAATGTCATCTTTTTTTTTTTGCCTCTCTCCTCTGATCTGCCATCTCTTCTTTAGTTGGATGCCCTGGATCATTGCATCTTTGAAGGTTTGCCCCCCCCCCCCCCCCTATGTGCTGAATGGTGATAATTAGGTTAATTGGCAAGAATGATTCTTTTACCACTAAGGTAAGCTCTTCATGATTAATGGAAAAGACAGACAGCAACACTCCCCTAGAAGCATTTTTATCTTGAATTCTAGAAGGTTTTATAAAGGAAACAGCACTTGATGGATGAAAAATTTTATATTTTATACTAATTACAGTTTTATGCATGGGAACTCAATACCTAACCATTTTACCAGGGACAAAGTATTACTTGAGCCACACAAGAAATTGTAGGAACCTTTTACCCACCAGGGTTCAATTCATGAACTTTTTTTCTTTACCAGACTTGAGAAGATGTCTGGTTATACTTTCTTAAGAACATAATTTTTTGTTCAATTCATAGGTGGAGTGTACCCACCTGGTATCTCTCAGGGAAAAATAAATATAAAAAGAAAGGTGCTAGGCAAACAATTTGGATCACCAAAAAGATGAGCTATTTTTCTAAAAAATAAATTATTCCTAACTGGCAGGTTGCTTCTAACTAGAATTCACCAACTGGTAAGCCATAGATCATGATGGCCAACAAAAGCACTGCTCTCCTCTAACCAATACTACCACTCTGAATCCAAAGGTGTGGTCTCGGTTGGTATTTGGTAAATAAGTAGGTCATGTGGATTTGGTGTTGGTTGCCCTCTCCCCCTTATTTAATTCATTGCTTAATTAATTAATTAATCATGGCACCGTGTTACACACAGCATCTAGAAAGAAACAGGAAACATAATCCAAAACGAGATCCTCTGCAACCAACTGCTGCTGCTATTTTCAGGTATTTGGGTTTCCACATGTGAGTAGCAGAATCAGAAATAAAAAAAAGGACATGAGGTCCCTGCTGCTTCAGAAATGTTTTTTGTTACCTTTGGATTTTTGAACAGACACTAGTATTTCATTTGATTTTTTTTCTCAGGACAAATTAACTCTAATTACAACAAGGGATCAGGGGGTAATTAGTAATTACTGGAGTAATTAATTACCAGGTATACTGAGACAGTGAGATGGATGGAAGTGATCATTTGGCTTATGAGTCAAAGCTAGCTTGCTGCTACTATCAAAGAGGAGGTAAATAAAGTGTTGGTGGAGACATCAAGTGTTTTGTTTACCCATCTTTTTACGGCCATGGTTTGATTCCAATTGTCCATCATATTCCTCAAGACTTCAGGCCGACACTGCCTTTAATTTCCTCCTCAGCATCATTTGATTATCGCCAGGATCATTGCTGAAAATGATGATTCATAATTGAATTAAAGATCCCCTTTTTTGGGGGTTATACTCCAGCCAGATTCCTGCCTAAAAACTGAAGAAAACTTCGGTGCAGCTGATTGCAGAAGTGACAGCGATCGATCTGAAGAATTTATTAGCTCGGTGATGCTCTGAAGATTGGTCGGATTTTCAGTCATACTACATACATGGTCATGGTCAGATCGGCTGATGACTAAAGATGATGGAGGATCCAACGGTAAGACCGATGGATTGATCGCCTGACTGAATGAATGATTGATTGCAAGCTGCTTCACTGTTGCAGCTACAGCTAAATCCAGCTTAGCTTAGATTAGCTAGCTGCTACAGTGATCGAACTGAACATGAGCTAGTGGCAACGTTTGGGCCTAGGAAGGTCAGAGGGGTCGTTTGCTAGTGACCAACGATTTTTCACGTGTCTTGCCATCAACAGATAGGGCTTGTTTCCCTCCGTCATAGGTCTCCGAGGTGCAAAAGGGATTGTTCCAGTGCCAAGGGGTCATTATTTGACGAAAAAGCCAAATTTATAAATAAATATATATATATATATATATGCTCTTGGCATATAAAAACTAAGGTTAAAAAATAAACTGCGATGAAAAACTTAAAATCAATTTCAAATTTAATATTAAAATTTAAATTTTAGCTTATAAACATAGGTATAAACGAAAAGACAAGATGAGTAGCTTGGTTCTTTTAAGTGTTCACTATGCGAGCAATGATGACCGTTCTTGATAGAGGCCTTGTTTAGTCCTAAAATTTTTTTAAAAAAACATCATATCAAATTTTTAAATACCTAAATAAAGCATTAAATATAGATGAACCAAAAAACTAATTACACAGTTATGGAAGAAATCTTGAGACGAATCTTTTGAGCCTAATTAGCTCATGATTAGTCATAAGTGCTACAGTGACCAATATATGCTAATGACGGATTAATTAGGCTTAAAAGATTTGTCTCGCGGTTTCTAGACTAGCCGTGAAATTCGTTTTTTCATTCGTGTCCGAAAACCCCTTCCGACATCCGGTCAAACATTTAACATGACACTTCTCCCAAAAATTTTCTCAATCTAAACACCACTAGAGTCTGTGTTTCCGTCTAGCAATGTCGAGATGTTTTTGCCAGATTTTCTTTAATCAACCGTGCATTTAGAAGGTTTTGATCCGATTTTTCTTAATTTTAAATGAAACCAACTCCTTAGAGCAAGTTTAATAGTAAAGCCAACTTACTAGCTATAAGTTTATATTATAGTCAACACATATAATAGATTGGCTATAAGGTTGGCTATAATTTTTTATTTCCTATCTCTTTCTCTACGTTTGCATTTAATGTATTTTTCTTAGAGTTGGTATATAGCTGGCTCTTGCATGAGAGCCAACACCACTCTTTTTTCATTACCTCTTTACTCTACATCAGCTTATAGTTAACTTATAGTCTACTATTATACTTGCTCTAAGAAAAAAAACTCAACCGATGCCATGTCACCACTCTGACTAACTCCGGAGCTAGCTCTATCGTTGGTCACATTAATAATAATGGATGAACAAGGATTAGCAAAAATAAAATGCAAATTGGATTTTAATCAGCAGAGTGGTGAATCGAAATGAACAGTGGAAATGGATGGTGGGGTTAAGGGGGGCTATAATTGGATCCACAGGGGGGCACAGATCCACTCCATTGCGAGGTGAAGCACACTTTGTGAAGGATGCATGGATAATCAATCATGCATGAGCATGGCCGTCCATTCCATGCAACAATGAGGAATCCCCCAAACCCTACTTTGCCTTTGCAGTCAAGACCGCCATCATTCCTGCTCAATGGGGCTCATTTTTCTCCTCCAATTCTTCTGCTCTCTAGTTATGGTATTTATTATTCTGTATCAAAATATAAATATTTCTGACACGTATTACTATTCCTATTCATCACTTTCATTCTGGCTATTGCCGTACTCTCTCCTACTCTTTCACCCTTATTCATTTCTCATTTATTAAGGGATATGATAATCCTTTTCTCTCGACTTTAATTTTTACTAAACAAACTAAAAATACTTCCATCACATTTGCTTTCTGGGATTTCTGGTGGCCCCAACTCCACTCTTCCTCTCCCGCACAGTCACATTCACCTTTCATTTTCTCCCCCATGAAATTCCTTTTTGTGATTTGTTTGATCGCCGCACGAATCACAACCTTTTGTTCTCCCTTTTTAGAAATTCATGATTCATTTTTGGTCTCTCCTGTCACCTTCTGCTGCTATCTTTCTCTTTTATTTTTTTCTTTCCATAGCTACTCCACAGATTAAATGTTCAACTCAATAATTCCCTTTCGATTTTATCAAGCAACGTAGAGAGACCGTGCTTTTGCGATGGAATATTACCTTATAATATTTTACTAAGCGGTGTATAGGTATAATAATGGGCCGGACGTTAAGATGTATTCCCTTTGTTCCACGTTATACTAGATTTATATTTGTGCTAATAAATCTAGACACATATACAAAATATATACATAGATACATAAATGAATCTAGGCAAACTCAGAAAGTTTTATAATATGGAACGGGGGAAGTAGAATAGACAACTCCCCATAGTAATCTGGAGTATACTTAAGTTTAAGTGTAGTAGTTAATTTTGAGTATATAATCTATACTATTTTAAAATAAGATTGTGATGATGGCAGTGAATTTTCTATCCCTCAGAAATATTATTTCAAAATTATGCAGACAATACTATGTCTAATTCATTCATATTTTTACGAAGTAAAGCACAAATATTTAAACACAGTAGCAGGAAAAGAAAAGGAGATGTGTATGGGCCCATTTCTTCTCATGCTTCTACGGAGCCAACGAACTTCATAGGCCGCGGCGTGATTCCGGCCCACGTACGTACTGGGCCGGCACGGGATTCCCTTCGCCCACGTGATGGGCCGCCAGAGCGCGACTCCAAGTTTCCGGCCCACGTAAGTGATGGGCCGGAATGGCGGGCCCACTCCACTACGACGTTATCACCTCGCCTCGTCTCCACGACCACTCCTATCTTCTTCTTCCTCCTCGCTACTGCACCCACGCGCACTGAGCTCGAGAGGGAGGAGCAATGGCGTTCGCGCTGGTGGGGGCGTTCGAGGGGCTGTCCCTCTCCTCCACGCGCCACTCGTCCTTCCTTCGCGTCGGCGGTGTCGGGGTCGGGGTCGGGGTGGCGGTGCCGGCGCGGCGGCTGACCATCCAGATGGCGCACAAGAAGGGGGCCGGGAGCACCAAGAACGGGAGGGACTCCAAGGGGCAGCGCCTCGGCGTCAAGATATACGGCGACCAGGTCGCCAAGCCCGGCGCCATCATCATCCGCCAGCGCGGCACCAGGGTTACCGTCCTCCCCCCGCTCTCTCTCTCTCTCTCTCTCCTTCTTGGGGATGGTTGATTTGATCTGTTAGATATCCCCCTCCATTCTTGGCTGATAATAGCTTCGTCTAGCTCTGGAAAATAGTAAATTTAGGTGTGGACACTGGAGTTGTTGTGCGTGTGGCGTTGTATAATTTCAGGCTGCTATGTTTGTATAATCATATTAAAACATGCACACGCATCACAAATGGCTTGAATGGTCTTTAGCGAAAAGAACATGACAATGATCATGTCCCAAAGTGTTTCCCAGAGAAAGTCTGATCTTTTATGCAGCGCCACTCATTTGCTAAGACGTGGCTGCATGTAGTACATTCTTATTTCTTACCGATTTGTGGGATGTGGCCAAGAATTATGCACTCTTCACTTCTTCAGGCTTCAGAGGAGCTAGACTAGTTCATCCAGTAAACGGGGGTAATACTAACATAGCGCAACATTAATTCCATGGAATCTACATAACTGTGTGCATCCTGTAAAGCAATTGCATGTGCTTCTTCCTCTTATGCATTCTACCATATTGAAATGCATCCTTTTAATGTACTTTGCAAAGTCTGGAATTTGTCCCATTTTTTCAGTAATGCATATGCAACTTCCTTCCCAACTTCTTTGAAGTATATTCCAGAACCATGATTACACCATCTTACAATACTAGTTTTTAGATCCTCTGCAATATTCTATGCAGCGGTGGGGACAGGGAGGGGCAACCAGTGGCCTGGCCTCCTCCAATATTTTTTTTACATATAAGCACGTAATTAATTAAATTAACCTAATTAACACAGTAGCTTCATATTTTACAGACATATTATTGCCTTTTCTTATGCATTTGCTCTGAACACTTTAGGTCTATCCTGGAAATAATGTTGGAATGGGCAAAGATCACACCCTCTTTTCTTTGATCGATGGCCTCGTCAAGTTTGAGAAATATGGACCAGACAAGAAAAAGGTAAGTCTGTTAACTTGTCAACATCTACTTATAACTGTGTCTGAGTGGCCTTCTGTTGCCTTTTCTTTTCCAGGTAAGTGTTTACCCATACGAGAAACAACCTGAGAACCCAAACAGTTACAGAGCAAGGAAGAGAGAGTACTTCCGCATGCAGCGTGAACGCAGGAAGGCAAGAGCAGAGGGAAATGTTGAGGTACAATTGGTGTTGGCAGCTGCAGATGAAAGTCCTGAGGTTAATGCAGACTGTTGATAAGTTCTCTGCCCCGTTTTTCTCCATTTTCACAATCCATGTTTGATAATCATTTGTGGAATGTAAATCATCAACTGTGAGATGAATACAAGGCTCATGTTCAACTCGTTGTTTATCCATGTTCGACTTGCTGTATCTTTTCTGGCAACTAGGCTTTAGGGACTATGGCGGGTCTATTCCAACTGAACCATCAACTGCGAGATGAAAACAAGGCCCATGTTCAACTCATTGTGTAGCCATGTTCGACTTGCTGTATCTTTCCTGGCATCTAGGCTTTAGGTACTAGGATGGGTCTATTCCAGTAGCCCGGTACCACAAGTTCCACGTAATTGTGTGATGGGTGTTGTGGACCTGATGCTTGAAAGTAGTGGTATTCATGCAGCGTTGCATTTTGCAACAGATCAACATCATCACTGGGGGGTGTGCTATATGGTTCAGGCCGTATTTGAAACTACTTTACAAGAGGTTCTTGCAAAAGTAGTTTCTTTTGGCATGTAGGGCTATAGTGGAGTTTTAGCTTCTTAATGAGTTGCTTGCTGCAATCCTGCAATACTGCATTATTTTTTCTTGAGGGATGAGGGATCTAATATCTCTGTTATCTACTACATTCAGTATATGGATTGGTGGTTGGGATGGTAAATTCTACACCTGCGTCCTTTCTCCAATCTTCCCTCACAACTTTGACATACATCTTAAAAGCCATCTTTTACAGGGAATACTAGATACATTTAGTCACTGTTATCAATTTCATGGCTGTCATGTGCTGATGTTCACTACTAGTATTATAGAAACAAAACAATATGGTGAAAGATAAATCAGGTTATCAATACTTGAAGATGGTAAATAACCACTTCATCAAAAAAAAAACAATAGTACCATGACATTCTGAAGTTATCACTCAAGAGCAACAAGAAAGGTGGTGGGAATTAGTTATGCTCAAATGAGGGACAGAACCAAAATGGGCAACTCTCCGGTGCATTTTACTGGTAGTATTATACTCCCAGTAGAAAAAAGAGTATTTCTATACTTTAATTAGTAGTATTTTGTAATTTTGTTTTTTTTTTGCAATAAAGATCACAATAAAAAGGACGATATTACCCCTTCAAATCTATTACACCTAATATTGTTGGTAGTATAATTTAATCACAATCGTCCGATAAAAATATATTAACGGTATGGATTAAATTCTACTACCAGTAAAATGTACCGGAGTCAGCCCTAACCAAAATATATCACATACTTGGATTATTAGAGAAAGTTTAGCCTTTTTCTTTCTTTAAGGAAGCTTGTGGATTAGTTATTGATGATCATCTATTCAGCAAATAATTATAAAGGCTTTTTACTGTAGTGTTTGGCCCCTCTTCTCTATCCGTCTAGTCTATCTGTTGTGTATCTGTTGTGTTGCTTTCACTAGAACAAAGCAAAGAGGGGCATGAGCCTCAGGTGGGATTTTTGTCCAGCAAAGGTGGCCTGCCATATGGTAGATGGGACACGTTCTTGGCCCCTAACTTCTGAGTCGACAAGTCTGCATCAGGAAACACAATACAAAGGAAAAAAAGGAAAGAACAATGGAATCAAGAAGCATAATCCTTGTTTGCTCTCTCATCCATCCCTCATCCTATAACACGGGAGTTAGCAGCACTAGCAAGTGATGGTGCCAAGGCAAACATTATTGAGAGCCCACCTTGTTTTTCCACAAGCTTTGTGCAAGTGGAATAATGGAGAGGGGCACAAAGTATGCTAATTTCTAGAACTTTTCTCTTCCAATGTTCCCATAGCAGGATCTTTTCTCACACAGAATCTTGGGGGTAAAAATCAGCCTTGGCATTTATAGCATTGTGAAAACAAAACCATATGCTGTGTTTTATTATTGACATGGAAATTTTATCATACAAATAGCAGTTTATTGGTAATACTTGGGGCTGCTTGAGGCATTTCAACTCTACTTTCTACCTTCTGAGGGGTTTATTTTCCCAATTATATATCCCCATCATGACAATGCAACTTGCAGGATAAAATACTGCACCATTAACCTCCTTATGTAAAGTAAAGCAACATTATGGTTTGAGGCCATACATTGGTTCTCTAACTTTACAGAACAATAGAATTAATACTAGCATGTGCATTTTTCACAATGTCTAAAATTGTACTATGACATTCACTGAGCATTGTTTCTGATCTTTCTTCCATTATCACATTTCTAGGAATGTTCCCATTGCTGTTTTCATGATGCATCTGAATTCCTGCAGGAATTTACAGCCATCAGTGCTTTCGCTTTAGTTACGTTAACCTAGTTTGGTAGAATATTAAGAAGATCTTGTGAAATATCTACTTTTTTTAATATGGTTATGAAAGAGCCATGCTTTCATGAAATGAACCACCTTTTTATGGTGTAGAAGTCGCTGCATATTAGCCTTTTAGATGCAACTTTTATAAAATTTATTTCAGCCATATGTTAGAAACTCGTGAGATTTTAAGGATCTTCTAACAAGAGAATCTCTTCTGATGGAACTTCTTTGCCTTGGAGAAGGAGCTACATTCATTCAAATAAAATGGGCAAAGCTATTAACCCAAAAGGTATTTCCATCCCTCACCCAATAAATGAGCAGTAAGAATTGTGTTCCAGACCAAGAGAGGACCAGTGGAACCGTCCAACTCTCACCCATGAAGCTATGCTTATCTTGAATTTTTCCTTTGCATGCAGACTCCACAGCCCACACCACACTGCATAATAGTAAAGTTTTTGCCCACCAACTGCTAATGAAGCCCTTTTTATCAAGAATGGTGCTCCTTTTTCTGCTCAATTATTTGCCTAAAGCATATTCCTTCTGGTCTGGTAGCCATAATTCATGACCTTCTTGTCTTGCAATGTATGTCACATTGTCATGACAGGTAGATTACTGGAACGGCCAAACACCTTTGTGTTGCCTTGTTCAAGATGGACTGGTTTTAACGCTGCACTCGATTGCCAGGCACTTCAGTAGTCTTGCTAAAGAGAGATGCTGGGTCCTTGTGAGGGGATAATGGACACTACGGCACTAGTGTTTGTTGGATTGGACTGGTTCCAGTTTAACCTCATCTTTCCTTAGTCCTTAAGTTTCAAGGATATGCTTGTTCAATCCACAGCAGACGGCGAGGATATATCCTGCAGATGCAGTTAGATAGATTTGATGTAGCCATTGGTTGTTCACTTAAGCCAGTTTTTGGTATAATATGAGGTTATTTACCTGTGTTGAATGTTTGAGCAGTTCACTGTCTCGCTGATGCAATGGTCATAGGCCAAAGAATATCTTTGTTCCAAATTCGGGGAATATATGGTCATCAACTCTTGATTGTCTTTTGAAATGATATAGAAACATAAGATACCAAGTCCAACTTCGTCTACTGCAGCAGTTCATCAGAGGAGAGAAGATGGAACATTGCAGCTGAAAGGCTATGATTCTGATGCTCCCTAATGCTGACATTCTATGAGAAACTTTAGCATGTTACTGTTATGTGTCAATCTGGCATCTTAACTAGCTGATCTTAGGCTATCAGTTACTTAATTGAAAGGCACTGCCCTTTTATTGGACCCTTTACAACTTGTTCCTGCTGCTGCTTTTATTTTGCTGTAATTTTTCCTAAGGTGGTCACTAACCTGCTGGATTGAAGTTCCAGATTGAGAATTGAGATAGCATTTGAACAAGGAGAGAGGAATCCTTTTGTGCTGTTGAACTCAGCAGATCATGGCTACTTCAGCTTCTGACACAGAGCCAGAAGACCTATTCAACAGAATCCAAACCAACTTCTGATGCACTTTCACCAACTGTGCCACTATACAACTGATGCACATCACATGATCTGCAACTGTCAACAGTCTTACCGGAATTGGTTCTGAGGTGGACACTCCACCTTAAATCCGTATTTGTCAGAGGTTACACTGGCATGATATGTCTTTACTGCAAAGATGAATTCTGCCATGAAATACTAATAAGTTTATCTTGGGCTCTAAAAAAAAGGAAAAGGAAAACCATGAACACCCTCACAAATTTGCTAGGACAGTCCCATGTGCATAGTTTGTAGATGTGGATGGGTGTTTAGCTAGCTGCCTTACTTTGTAATATGCCACGGTTTGTTAGGCATATATTTGTTGCATTGCCACGATCAGGCGCGGAGCTAGGGGCATTTTATGGTGTCAAAATGACACCAATGATCTCTTGTAATCTCCATTACAAATTGGCGTTTTCTAATGTACTAGCTGAATGCATGTGCTTTGCAGAGGATAAAAACATATTATATTATTTCTAGAGTAAAAAGAAAAATATTTTCATGAAATATGTGACCCATCTTTTTTATATAGGAAATATTCATACCAATTTGATTTTATGTGGATATCCATCTAGATTTGATTGTTTTTTAATATTACGAAGCTAAGAGGGTAAATTGTAAAAATGCAATAGAAATAGGTGGTGGTGGCAGATTCATTGCCACCACCACTAGAGGCTTTTATAGTAGTAAATATATTTGTAAAATAATCTAATGATATAGGCCCATTTTCTTTCGGTATGGAATTATTATAATCCGGATTATTGAAAGTAAGCTGAAAGAAACAGATAAATTATTGAAGTAGCTTATTATAATCTGATAAGCTCATTTAGGTGAGCTTTTTCTAGCTTATTAGGTGAAAAATTACCCACCATACCACCCCACTCCCTCTTTAGACTTGGAAAACCAATAATCTACACTCTAATAATCTAGGAAAGAAACAACTCACAGCTTATTCTATTACAGATTATAACAATCTAGCTTATAATAATCTAACTCAATAATCTAGATTATAATAATCTTAAGTTGAAAGAAATAGGGCCATAATAGATGTGACACCAACGATGTTAAATCCTAACTCCGCTCCTGGCCACAATTATGTTGTGCCACACCTTTTTATAATAATGTCTCATATGTCATGTTATCAAATTTTGAGCTAACTATGTCGCGCTTGTGACCAAGACCAACGATTTCTTAGCCACGCTTGTCCTATGCCACAACTAGCCTGAGCCATGTTGCGGTAAGCTTAGGCATCAACTAAACATCAACTTCTCCAAAAGCAACCACAACTAGTGGTGGTATATTTGAAAATCTTAGAATTTCTAGCAAAAACTAATACAGTAAGAAAGAAAAATCCCGCGAGGATGTGATAAACAAGTCGTGGCTACCAACCAAACACAGCATACTGTGTGTCAGTACCCTTCTTCAATAGAATCCATGGTCTTTTGGGGGGCATTCAAATTCCAAAATAATTGCAACCATCAAGTCAAGGATCAGGATCCCTGATCAAGAGCAGGGGTGCCAATTGCCAAAGCAGGAGAGTGAAAGAAGAGGGGGGAAAAAAAAAGAAGAAAGAAAGGGTGTTAAAAAGATGGCAGCCACCATGTCTTTCCTGCCAAAGAAGTGCCCCCACCCACACAACACCAACACCAACACAAACACAATTACACAAACCCAAGAGTTTATAAAATCCCAAAATGCAAAAGCAGCAGCAGCATGTATTGCTATGCTTTGCATCTCTGCCACCAATGGGAGATCTGTGTCTGGTCTACTGTTCAACCTTTGTATGCCCCTCTCCTTTTTTTTTTTTCCTCTTGGCCACATATAAAACCCCTCTCACCATTCCTCTTCACATCTCACTCTCATTGAGTCATTGTGCCTTCTTCTCCTTCAGCTGAGCCTCTCTTCCCTTCTCAGGCCTCTCTTGTATATACACATTTTTGTATAGATTTCATATCAACTTCTTGCACTTTCCATTGCAAAGAAGCTTTGAATTTGATTTGATCAGCTTGGTGTCCAAATGGATCCTATGAGCATGGTGAAGATCAGGGCCATGAGCAAGTGCAGCAACTGCAGGAGGCAGCAGCAGATGCAGATGCTGCTCCCTACCATGGCAGCCTGCATGGTGGCCACCTCTGTGCTCTGCCTGCTGGTGACCAGCCCTGTCTGGGCTCCCAGGCTGTGCTCTCTCATGGCCTTCTTCTTCCTCACCACCCTCCCTGACCTGGCCATGGCCTTCCTGCTCAGCCCCAAGTGCCTCTTTGTCGTCGGCAACCTCATCGTCGCCTTCCTCGTCGGCGAGTCCAGGCTTTCGCCGAAGGCGGAGCCGGCATCCCTGGTGAATGACATACATGAGGAGCATGTCAAGAGGAACGCCGCGACGGGCGCGAAGGCGGTGGCGGCCATTGATCACAATGCTATGGTTGGAGAATTGGGGCAAGGAGAGGAAGAAGAAGAGGAGGAGGAGGAGGAAGAAGATGATGATGATGAAGAAGAAGAAGAGCTGCACCAGAGAGTGGAGGACTTCATTGCAAGGGTCAGGAGGCAGAGGAGGATGGAAGATAAGAGCTTCTTTGACACTGATCGATGATGAACACAATTTCCTTGGATTTGGAAAGCTGCAAAGAAGGATTATTGAACCCAAAATTAAGGATCTTTGATGCTTAGTTTCATCTATCTTGTTAGGGCCACAGATAAAGAAGAAGAGTTCACTGGCTCACTTCACTGTAGGAGATTATGCATGCACTTTAAAATTAGAGTGTATCTGATCCGGTTTAGCCATGCCAAAGAATTAGGCAGGGAGAGGGAAAAAAAGAGAGACAAGGAATGTGTGTGATCTATGAAAAAAAAAGCAGAAAAAGAAAAAGTGATGCATTGTGTCTTTCTCTTATCTTGCTTTGTGCCTAATGGCAATGTGTAATGTCACCATTATTACATCACTTATCCTTGGGAACAATGAGGCCAAGTACACTCAACCTGATCGTCACTCAGATGTCGGATACTGTATGTACTAACAAAGTTGCTCAAAACCTAACATGAAAAGAGGTACAAGCCTAGCATTTGTATGATTTTATGAAATGTTTTATTAAGCGGTTAGTACTATAAGGTTAGCACTTCTATCATTATCTTTTTAAAAAAGTATTTCTATGATATTCTGAAATGGTTTGTTAAGCAGTTGGCACATAAATATGTCCGGTCAAATCTGCCCTTTTTTCTTTTTTTTTCCGGCAGGCAGCTCGCAATATTTGATCATGACTTAATTTCCACAATCCTGCAATTTATATTAATTTTCACAAAAAAGCTTTTTTTTTGTGAAACACAATATAAACACAGAGGTTCACCCCCCATGAACCTTAGACTTCGCAAAACTTTTCATGTGTATGCTACCATATGTTCCATCACAAATCATTTTTACATAATGATATATAGCCCCAGTGAACACGCGAGTACGTACAAGCATACGTATAAAAAAATACAGATACAAAAAAGAGGACACATGAGGATGGCTCAAGCTTTTGATCCAGATAAAAAGGAAATTGATAAAAAAAAATTCCATGACACATTGACACGCAATGCTGAATGTTTAGGCACAATAATATATAGCCCTCTGCCTGCATATATGCATAATTGCATATGCAATGTTTCTCCCTGTTTAGCAACAAAAAAAAAGAAGATTAGTTCATTAACAGTATGGGATTATCACCAGTGATCTTGAGCCACATGTTGGTTGCTGGCCGTCCCTTTTTTTCAGATGCTGATTCAGATCAGCGTCACTAGCAATGAGATCACGCATTTTTCTCTTCTTTTTTTATCTTAAACACGCAGCTGCACGACATGGCGCAGAAAAAGAAAAGGGACCAATCCACACGGCCAAAAATAAATACTATATTAGAGAGATGCAAAGAGGCAAAAATTATATCTGAGAGTGAGAGAGAAAAAAAATAAAAGTTGATTAATGCATGCATGCAATGCATCCATGCAGCATTTGTGCAGGATGAGACGGTGATCAGGTTAGTGGCACTGAATTATTATTACAAGTGGACTTCTTTGGAACGTGGAAAGCGGAGGTGTCTAGTTAAAAAGAGTGTTAGTTGTTAATATCATCATTCTAAAACATCTTTCTGACGCCTTACGAGATTAAGACGCTACTGTCAACTCGTCTGAAGTATATCCATCAAGTTAATGCTGACAATTGCGCGTAAATAGTAATCCATTCCATTCGTTCTAAAATATAATGCATTTCTTTTATAGTTAAATATATATGCTTTGCTACAGATTTTATGATGTGTTATCAAATTTTCTTACGTAGATTTTCATCTATAGTTAACTGATTTTTAATATCAAGAAATTTAAGAGTTAAATTGTAAACCTGTAGGAAGGATAGACGGTGGTTTTCACAACACTGCTCCTTTTTATAGGAGTATAGAAATTGATAGTAAGTATATTGAAGTATTTTCAAATATATGAATATAGAATGAAACTACATGCATGTGTTTTTAGTTTAACTATTAGTCCATTTTTTTCAAAAAAAATATTAACTTTACTGAGAACCTGGTATTCGCTGGGGAAAAAAAATAACACAGTTGAGTTTGCAAGTTGAGAGATACGCTGAAAACATTTCTTCACGATTTGTTTCACAAGCGCCAAAATCGTATGTCAGACGATGTTTGCAACCTTGCATTCCATTATGTTCAACAAAATTGGACTTTCATCACATGGGAAAAAAAAAGAAAGAAAGCTTACATCATAACTAGAAATCTATCCTCATACGTAGCCAGAAACTGCTTGATCCAGCAAATGCTGATCGCCATAGTGCTATTGCGTTTCCAGCATCACTTGTATCGGTCCTCCAAAAACCTGTCGAATTTCCTAAATATTTATTTCCCGAATTTATTAGCTACTGCTGGTTCCGTTAATGTGTTCCAGACCTGTACAAGAAGCAGAACAATGTCACTGAAGGCAGTCAACGATGGCAACGAATGTGTTATGTGACGGTCAACGATGGCAACGAATCTTAAGTAGACTCTAGGCATGACAGTGATGCTTACTTTTAATTTGCCTTTTGATCCTCCGCCGGCTAACAAGAAAGGATTGTCGTCTGAGAATGATAACGAGAAAACAGCTCCCTGGAGACAACATCCAAATGTATAAGCAACGTACAATTATAACCTGAAACTAATTCCTTGCAAAGATAACAGACTGGTTTCACTTTAGTGCTTACAAGTTTTGGATTCAGAGAAGCAATGCACGATGGCTGGTTGTTTGACAAATCCCATAGTTTCACCTGTGTTAACAAAAAACAGATGTTATTAACAACAAGAGTTAATATCTAAAGTTTTACCAGACGCATATAAGTTCACACCATTTTGTCAGTTGAGCCTGTCGCAAGAAACTGCAAGAGAAAAGCTAGTCTGAGTACTTCACTCTATATAAATCTCTTTCAGCATGCACAGAACATAATATACATAGATTCTAAAATAACATATCATACATTTGGGGTAGATGGACTGAAGGTGATGGAAGATACAGCTTTCTCGTGTGCATGCAGGGTAAATGTAGGACGACCAGAATTTGAATTTGATGAGGCTGTCCGCTTATCAAATGCTTGAACCATCCCATTTTCAAGACTAACCTGCAAGATGCAGCAAACTCTGACTTTGAAGACTCCAACAGATTAATGTAACATCTTAACAGGGGCCACATAGAACAGCCAAAAAAGGAGTTGAGTGAAGCAATAGTATAGCAAAAGGAGAAAAAAGAGTCACCACATAAGAGATTAAAACTGTGGACACAAACAGCAGTTTCAACTTCTATGACTAGGCTATTTCCATAGCAACCCCAACATAATGAAATTTGCATCTCATGGCTGACTCTGCCATCCTCCACTGCTCAAATCTTAAGTTATCTGTACCTTCTACTAGCTTTCTAAATTAAACTTGATGGAAAAGGTTAGCAAAAAAGGTACTGTTGCTTGTCAGCAATTTCTGGTATGTTTTCAACAAGACAGATAAATGGCAGATAACAGTTTTAGGCTTTTAGCAATTTAGCATATTTAAAAGAAAAGGAATGATAGTTCCATTTACTCACCACAAAGGAGTGCTCATTATGTGGATCCCAAACTAAGCTTTCTACATCTGCTTCAACAGACCATTTATGACAACTCTGTCCACCATCATTCATGTCATTCTGTAATATATTCTAAAGTCAGTTTCCAGTTAATGCAAGTACATAAGTTTCTCAATGCAACAGCCTTCAATAAAGATAATTGAATTAAAACTGCAACTGGATCTCTCTTTCACCTTCCAAGAAGAAAAACAAGGGCATGCAAGAAAAAATTTCTAAACCCCAACAAAAGAGACACAGATAAGGAATGTTTTGTAGTTTGTAGAATTAGCATGGCACAAGCATCTTCATTCATCGACCTACCAATTATCATCCAAAGAATAAGGGTATTCACAATCCAAGTACCCGAAAGTACAATAATATGAATTACACATGCTAAATCATCATACTGCTTATAATCTAGTCCGAAACCATACGGTACACATAATGTGACTAACATATAATAGCATCCCCATTTAAAAGGTATAACAGCAGCAGAAATTTTACAAAAAAAAAAAAGGATCTCATAATGCCTAGCAGACCCATTACCATGGCAACTGTTTTATCGAATGATCCACTTAGAAGAATTTCAGGTGACTGTTGGCTCCAAGCAACTGATTGAACCTACACGTCAAGGTAAGAAAAGATTGAGTGTCTAAGAACCAGAAATACAGTAAGAAAACAAAAGTAGACAATCATTACCTTGTCATCGTGATGTTCCAATGTGACTGCACATTTGCCAACAGCAACATCCCAAATCTTAACAGTTTGGTCTGCACTTGCACTAGCTAGAACATTCCTGTAACTCATAAACAGTGGGTCATTCATGAGTCATGAAGGAACCAATAAGAGAAAATAAGTACCATCACTTGAGTTGAGAGCTAAACGCACCTCACCTCCTTGTTCCATGCAAGACCAAGCACAGAACTTCTATGGCTTCCCTTCTTGTATTTTTTTGCCTGCGCATGAGAAGGCATGTACCATGAACATTAGTGAGACTAACAGAGAATTAAAAATGAGGAAAAGAAATAAACAATCACCTGAAGATTTGCGTGTGTGAATCATAACTACCATATAAGTTCACATAAAACGTGTAAAAGAACCTATGCAGAAGTCTGCTCAATGTTTTATACCCTTCAGGTTTTGGCCAGCTAACCAGAAAACTACAATATCAATTCGTGTGAATTCAACTTGAATAAAATATTAGAGTGAACGTGAATGTCAAACATTTTGTTTCAGCACATCTAACGGACAAACAACTGCTGGTGAAGTGGTGATAGGCTGGCGCAATTTTGGTCTACATTGTTTGATTGCATCTAACATACGGTTTGGCAGCTTAGGGCATCCACAATGTGAGCCAAAAGTGGTCCTTATAACTCTATATAGACTACTTTGCCACTGTGAAAGGGGTATTTGGAAATGAAATAGGATGAGCAACCTTTAGCTATATGGACTACCCATATGATTCTCTCTCTTTCCTCTCTAGTGAGAGAGTTAGGACTATTGGATGTGATTTATTTGTTAGGGTGTGGGCCCTAGCTTGTCTATTGCTATCTTTATACATTGTGCAAATTGAAACAGTACAAGATCACCTATGTGGGTCCCATTTATATGGACTACTCAGTCTATATACATTGGGGATGCCCTAAGAGATCAGACAGCAAGTGCCCCACATGGTGATCTAGACTGAGACTGCCATGCAACTAAACAGTAAACAGAAATGGTACTACAATCATTACAAAGCTAAAATATTTTACCAATGCATCTATAAGACTATAACAGAAGGTTCAACATTGAAATGACAAGGTGCTAGGGGCATTGGCAAACATTCAGTAAGAAGAACAAGAGAAGATGTGTTTAGCATGACCAGCTAGTAAAATATCCCATGAAAAGCAACAAAAGCTTCAAACTAGCTCAACATTGAAAAATATTAAGGACTCGGAAGAAAACCTTTTTGCCCTTGACTTTTTTCTTCTTTTTTGAATGTCCTCCCAGCACCAAGTGGGGTTGGACTTCATCAACCTGTTAAATAACACCAAATTCCAGACAAGAGTGCATTAATTGCTTCTGCAGTTGAACAGTTCGTGGCAGTACACAAAGATGGTGGCATATGTTTCTAGAAACATTACTATATCCAAGTCCCAAATTTCAATTGCAGGATCCATTGTGCCAACAGCCACAAAATTCCCTGAGATATTTAAAAAATGCAGAGAAAGCCACAAATTGCAAATGTGAGCAAGTGAAACACTGAGCAAGAAACAGATTGGTTTTCAGTTATTTGTCTAGTAAACACAAATGGCATCAAAATTTTACCTTTGTCACCACCCTTAAGGTTAAAATCCATCCATGCTGTGCATAGTGGAAAATCAGCGAGAGGCACTTCATGATGCACAAACATATTTAGATCACCATCTTCCGTTTCTTCAAGTAGATTGACCTGCATAGATGTAAATTTACCTAAATTATATAAACTAATACTATTCAGCAGATCGCAGGGTACTAGTAAAAGAGCATTGCAGTGACCTCCAATCAATTTGAATTATGGTAATAATCTAATGGGTATTAGATTACTCCAGGTAAAGATTCCCTCTTTAGATTTCTCTCAAGAAAAATTTGTCAACCAGACAAAGCAGAACTACACAATCATTTTTAGCAAAAATGTAGGACGCTAACAGATACTTGCCTGAAGAGAATTGACATCATCCTCATTATACGCGCAAACGATCATCAGATCAGTAGGTTTGATAGTCATGTCTTCAATCTCTTCATCATCATCATCATCATCCTAATAAGTCAGAGATGTGGACTAATTCAGTGTACTCCAATTCAGCAGATATAGATGGAAAAGGAATATGTGTATAGCGCTCATTTCATGTAAAGAGAAAGAATACACACATCATTCTTGTTGAGATAAGGGTCCAGATCATTGCTAGCATAGTACAGGTCACCTTGGCCGGAGCTGAAAATCTCGATACCTGATGATGCGAATACACACCAAAGTTTCCATTACAACAGTTACCGCAGTTTAATCGATCAAATCAATAGGTGCCGACCCAATCGAACTCGCAAGTAGGCTGAGAAGGATCGAATTTACTACCTTCCTCCTCGTCGTCGTAGTTATCCATGTTGAGCTCCTTGAGCTCATCGGCGACATCATCAACCGAGCCCTTGGCGAGCGCCCTGGCCGCGGCCTTGGCCTGCGCGACCTCGTCTACCTCCTCCACCTCCGCCTCGCCGTCGACCTCCATGTCGCCATTACCTTCGTCGTCCTCGTCGGCGTCGCTCCCGCCTCTGCACGTCGCGCAGCAAGCGTCAGCAGCCGCAGCTGAAGGAAGGGATGGGGGTGGGGGTGGAAAGGGAAGGGAAGGAAGGTAAGGGAAGCTCACTCGGCGTGCTGCGCGATGGTCTTGATGGCCTCGTCGATCTCCTCCTGCGTGGGCGGCTCCGCCTCGACGGGGACGAGCTTGGCGGCGCCCCTGGGCACCCAGGATATCGCCGAGATCATTGCGCTCCCCCGGCGGCAAGGAGGCCGCTAGGATACAAGAGGAAGAGACAGTCGGAGGCGAGGAGGCCGGTGGCGAGCACTCCGGCGCGCGGCGGAGATGGAGGAGAGGAGGGGGAGGGAGAAATGGTTGCGCGGAGACGGAGAAGAGGAGGAGCTAGGGTTTTTAGTTGGTTCGCGGCGAATATTGTTGGGCTCTTTGACGGGCTGGGCCGCGGTGGCCTTGTGGCCCAAGGCGAGGCCGAGGATGACGTAGCGCGGTGGTGGGCCAGCCCGATCGGGGAAGCGGCCTCGTGCGCGTGAGCAGCTGGCAGGGAGACAAATCCAAAAATCTGTTGCTCAGAGCTTCGCAACAGTACCACACTCAGCTCATCCAAATTTGGTCATCTATATCTTAGTTTAGATAATCATCTAAAATAGTTTCATCCTCTATATATATATTTATGTACTCTAGCAGATCATCCATACTAGAGCATCTATATTCTAGTCTATTATATTTTATTGATACATGTAACCATCATACATTTGTTTTATGTTTTACAGTGGTCAAAGTGGGGATATTTGAGTTTTAGATGATGGAGAGAACATCTAAATATAGATGATGAAATAGATGTTCTGTTGAAGCACTATTTTTACCCTTCATCCTCTATTTTTAGGATAGATGATGGGATAGAAAAGCTGTTGGGGATGCTCTTAGGGATTTTAGATTCTAAAAAACAATTTTTTGGTAGTCAGCTTCTGAAAATCTAGAAAACCTGTTAAACTTAGCTTCTCTAGCTTCTAGATTCTTAGTTCATTTTCTAGAATATGTAGCTACAAATTCTCAGAAGTTGTCGACCGTTTGGGCAGCTTCTGGGAAAAGCTACAGCAGTGGGAAACTCTCCTAAACATGCTCATAGTTTGTGTTTCTCCGGACAAAGATTTTCTAATTTTTTATGTAATGGTATAAATAAAAAAAATTAGGTACTAAGAAGTTAAAAGCTTATTTTAGAAAAATAGTATGAACTTTTATATAAACTATTTTTATAAAAAAACTTATCATTTAACGGTTACGAAACATATATGTAAAAACGGAGAAACAAAACTAAGAATAATACGGAGAAAACAACACATCCTAAGTGCATGAATTGGTCGGTCTCCAGTCATGCATGGTGGCTCCATGGATGTTGGTCAAAGGACATAACAATAATACTCTCTCTCTCATTTTATTAATATTGATTAGTTTACCGTCATATATTTATATATGAAGTAATACGGATCGAGGTCGTCTAACATAATGTTGGAGAAACTTACTACATGACCACTAACAGGTTCCATGGATCACACATCCACCTGTCAGTGACCATGACATGAGAAAGTTTATGGGATTGTCTGTTTGGTGGCTAGACTTGCCACACCACACTTAGCTAAATGTGTGTCATGCCACACAAAGTGTATATAGTAATTTATTAGCCACAAGTATAGTAAGGATAATTATGGCTATAAATCAAATGTAGATATGATTAAAGCATGGTTTAGCAAAGTGGAGTAACCAATCAAACAACCCGTATGTCGAACAGTCGAAGTTTCAACTCCTAATTCTAACAAAACTATGGTCGTATTTTTATAGTAGATTGTTTTTAGACATTTGGGTTGGTTTTTTGCGAGCACAATTTCTAAATGGTTAAGCGATATGTTTTTAAAAAAATTAAATACAAGATTATTATATCATATTTCTGAAGTCGATTTTAAACTCTGTACTCCCTCCATCTCATAATTTAAGGCATAACTAAATTTTTTCCCGTCCCATAATATAAGACGTACATATAATCATGCATTAATTAACATATATCTTTTCTCTAAAACTAATTTATTTTAAATTCTACATCATCAAAACGTTCAACCACATTATATACATAATGTGGCTATAACTTTTTATTGTTCTTTGTGTTACTGATAGTTACACCTTATATTATGGTTGGACGGAGTAATGGTTAATTTTATTATTTATACATTAAATAGTTGAAAAAATTCCATCTAATCTCACATATTCTATTTGGTCACGTTCTTTTTTAGCTAAATAGGAAACATTATTTGTTTTTTATAACTGATATAAACAATATAATTAACTATTATAAATCAAAAATATATTATATATATATATATATGAGATGATAAAATTATATGTATTTAAAAAATATATATTTTTCGATTGCTAACGGTACATATACAAAAATTTTATTCACAGATTATTTTTTATTTATAAATATATTATTTGACTTTTTCTAAAGCTACTTAATCACCCCGCAAATTCCACGACCATCCTCCAACTTCTTCTGCTCCATAAAAGAAACCAACCAACCAACCAACCATTACTTGGCATGGCACAATTTGAGTCGTCGTCTTCGTAGCAGCAGAGTATCCCTTCTTCATCTCTACTAGTCCAATCTAACAACCATATTATACTGTACCTATACTCCAGCTAAGTGAATAGTACTATTATACTATAACAGTGTGAGCCCATTAACATGCATGTTTCAGTCGCTGTCGATCGCCTGAATTTGGACAGATAGGATCATGGATCAAGAATTCAAAACCCTGCAACTTGTTCACACAGCAATCAGAGTTCAAAGTTGAGGCAAGCATCAACTTGCTCTTGCCACTGTGTAATTTAGACATTGTTTAGTTCCAAAATTTTTTTTTTCAAAAACATCACATCGAATTTTTGGACACCTAAATAAAGCATTAAATATAGATGAAAAAAAATAATTGCACAGTTATGAAAGAAATCTTAAGACGAATCTTTTGAGCCTAATTAGTACATGATTAGCCATAAATACTACAGTAACCAACATGTGCTAATGACGGATTAATTAGGCTCAAAAGATTCGTCTCGCGGTTTCTAGGCTAGCCGTGAAATTCGTTTTTTCATTCGTGTCCGGAAACCCCTTCCAATATCCGGTCAAACATTTGACGTGACACTTCTTTCAAAAATTTTGCCAATCTAAACACCACCTTAATTTCATTTGGCCATCTGTCCCAGTGACATGGGCTGCGTTCTTTTTACGGATAAAGATGAAGATGAAAGATTTTCTAACCTGTATAGAATTTTTTTTAACTGCTAACTGAATATTACTATTTTTTAACTGCTAACATGGGTTGTGTTCTTCATATTATTTGATAGTATAAATGATGGAATTAACTGATATAAAATTAAAATTTATTTTAGAAATATGAGTGATGGGCTTTTATACAGACTTTTTTAAAAAAAATACACCGTTTAGCAATTCGGGAAACACGTGTGCAAAAGCCGTGAAAAAAATCTGCGTATATGATTCCTAATATGTGTGCTTATAAACTATGATGTCCGTGTATCATTAACTACGCCCCTCTAATTTTCATAATTTTACGTAGGAGGATCTTAATCAAACCATCCATAGATGCAGGTAGGGTAGGTACTCCAGTGGGATAAGGGCGGCAGGAAGGGAATCAAAACGTCCAAAAAAGACCGAAACCGATGGGGTTTTCAGCGGCCAATTCGATCAGTTAGTTCCATGTCATGCGTTGGAGCGACGTTGACGTGGGCATCAGCTGCCTCTCGCTACCTACCTTTATTTATTTATTTATTTATTTATTTATTTATTTCCTCCATTTCCTTTATGCACAATTGCACACAAAAACTCTAATTCCGGTTTCAGATCCTCACGCGCACAAGAGGGGGAAAATTAGGGCTCGTTCAGTTCAGGGCAATTTTGACCTACAGTAGTAAAAGAATAGGAGAGAATATAAATGCATGTGCACATTAATTAAAGGAGTTGGTGATAAACCTGCTATATTTTCTCTCTGCAACGTGTATGAAACCAAATGACAAATATATGAATTTAAATCATTTGTTTGGCCCTAATTCGCAGCGCAATTATTTGGCTTATGCTTATACATATTTGTACGGGTTATTAGCAACCAAAAAAATAAAACGTAAATAATACTTTTATATATGTGTGTTCGTAGATCTAGAAACAAATGATGTAAAATAAACCACGATAAAAATCCTACAATTCATTTTAACATTAAGTTTTAAAAATTAAATTTGCGCTTATAATCATAAGCGCAACTGTGCAAGGAAACGACGTAGGCCTTGGTCACCTTGTCACCTTGTACATAAAAATTATATTTATGTAGGAAAATATTTGAATTTGTCACACTAGTGGCTCACGTGCAGCGTCCTAATCCCATGGGTTTATATTAATTTATATTAAGAGGGGCGAGGGCATCCTTGTCACCTTGTTCATTGTGGATGAGCTCGGATTTTTCATGTCCCCATCATGTTTCTCAATCAACAGCACTGCACTAGCTACTATTTGTTAAATAGCAGTACTAACTTACACCTTCGACCTTCTATTTTTCTTATCTTTATAAGTTTAAATTTAAATTTTAAATTTAGAATTAACTTTAAGATTTTTTTATCATAGTTTTTTTACTTTGATTTTAGATCGTTAAAAAAATTATATATATATATATAAGTTTTATTTATAAATTATTTTTTCATCATCAATAATTTGTTTCAATTATTCTTCCTATAAGCCAAAAGAGGACCAGCTATGCATAGGGAATCAATCACAACCTCACAGTGTATACACTGGTAAATATTCCATCCGTGATCGGTGATCTGTATGGATACATTGACCTGATGCTCGTTCCTCATCACGAGTGAGTGCAACACTTGTTTGTTGGATAGAAATGTTTCTAGTTACTAGCATTTTCGAATCAAAATTTCCAAAATAACTAAAAGTTGGTATTTTCGGTTCGAAATTTCCAAAATCACTAAAATTTAGTACTTCTCATGTTGAGACCTAAAGTTTAGTAAGTTTATAAAGGTCGGAGCATGTCTAGTTTGTTACCTTACAACAACTCGGTGATTCTAAAATTCGATTATTTTCTTTTCAATAAACCAAAAAACGTCCTCTTTGCACGATGCGTGATTATATGTATGTATATATATAAATATAAGGAGAAGGGAGACGTGTCCAAAGTAACTCGATCGAAAGGCGAGAGTAGTAAACCCTAGAGGAGAATACCGCATGATCATGCTCATGTTTCAGTTGATGGTATGCATCATGTATGAATGTCAGTAGTTCAGGCAGCAATCCGGTTGTCTCCATCGACGAACGAACGGGGGTTGAATTGGTTGCAATGCTTTTTGCTTTTTCTTGTGGCTATCATCGCCTCTTTCTCTCTGCTCCTGCCATTCATTCCATCCCATCACTTTCGCTGCCCCCGTTGCATTTCGGTAGTGCATTCTCCATGCCAGCCGGAATGGCATGAAATGCCACCATGAGCAACCATGATGTGTTCGTTCTCGATGAAAAGTGAGAGGCGAAAGATTTTCTGATTTTTGTAGTAGTTATTTAATAGCATAAATGATAGAATTATTTACTACAAATTTGACTCACTTTAGAAAGACAAGACAATGACTTTTATACACACACTTCTTTGCACACTTTTACAAGAAAAAGGAAAAAATACTCGCAGTTCGGATAGCGTGTGCATAAAAATCAAGAACAAAACTCAACGTGTCATATCTATATGTTTAGATATATTTTAGAGGGTGTTTAGTTGGTGAAATGAATTTTTTTATGTCACATCAGACGTTTGACCGAATGTTGGAAGGGATTTTTAGACACGAATAAAAAAACGAATTTCACGGCTGGCCTAGAAACCGTGAGACGAATCTTTTGAGCCTAATTAATCCGTCATTAACGTATATGAGTTACTGTAGCACTTATGGCTAATCATGTACTAATCAGGCTCAAAAGATTCGTCTCACAATTTTTCATGTAACCGTGCAATTAATTTATCATTTTATCTACATTTAATACTCTATTTAAATATCAAAAGATTCGATATGATGTTTTTAGATGAAAATTTTTGGGAACTAAACAGGGTCTTATAAGAGGGTTATATACCCTCTTAGGTTAAATTTTTATGGAACGGGGCGAGTGTCACTGCTGAAGATGCCGCCGCTGCACCGAAAAAAGATGAGAAAGGAGAGAGGAGTTCGATGCCGCGTGTGATGTGATGTGATCACATTCGAGTCGATCGGTCCAGCGCGTCGTCAGTTTGTCTCTGTCGGGACGGACGAGAGCACGTACACTTCACTCCACTGATGAGCCGTGCCTGCATCTGCACCTATGCGTGTGTCTCATCCAGATTAAAAAAAGATATTAAGGATTAAAAATACAAATTTGTGAATTTTATATTCGTATTCATGAGGACATCAAAATTAACTCAAGTTAACTTTGACAGATTACCACGTTGCTGTCGGCGAATTCACAACCTGGATGCTCTCTAGCTGTCTATGCTCCAGTCCAGTGATTAGTCGAGGAAAATAATATGAAAAGAAGTGTTTGGAATAATCCAACTAACCTGCCTAATACTACGTTCTCACCGCATTTCCAGTTTGACAAATCTGTCGAGGTTTTCAGACAGCTCGAGCTCCACTAAATACATGCCTACATTATTACACTCTTCTCCTTTTTCTAATTACATTAATTTATTGAGAAGTTCAGTGCAAATTAACGTGCATGGTACCTTTAACACAAAAAAAGTTATAATACGAATGGTTGTTCGCGTTCTAACTAATACATACATAGAAGGCTTTTTTTTGTCAATTTAAGATTTATTTCCTCTTATATGATCATTAATTTGGAATGGAGAGAGTATTGACTAATCAAATGTTATACCTAAAAGAGCATGTATCTATACTACTGTAAAAGCGTATAGTGGTGGCAAACCTACTCCCATTACATTTTTATAGTTTACCTCTTAACTTCGTAATATTAAAAATCAATCAAATATAGATGGATATTCATATAAAATCAAATTAATATAAATATTTCCTATAAAAAAGATGGTCAAATATTTCATGAAAAATATTTTTTCTATTTATTCTAGAAATAACATAATATGTTTTTATCCTTCGCAAAACAACGTTTAAAAATGGCTAGTATGCCCATTATCCGGGCTAGAAACGGATAATTGAGCAGAGAGAAGAAGATTAATCAAGCAGGTGAGTAAACGAGATGCCAAAATGGCTGTCGGGTGAGGAATAGACAGGCCAGGTTAGGCTATCTTAATCTTCTCTCTTATCTATCTTAAGCCCCCCGGAGATAGATAGACATCGATCGATGATCGTGTTCGTTCCTGCTTTGACCTCAACCTGCCCAACTTGGCACTAGCCAGCATTAAAAGAAAAAGGCAGAGAAATCGAGCCACAATTTCGCAGCCAATTAGTGGAGAGAGAGGGAGAGGAATCTCTCAACTGTACCGATGGTACTGGTATTTGTTTCGTTATCGATTATGTATTATCTCGGAAACGTTTTTTAAAGCTTATAGATGTTTTGTTTCATATAAAAATCTCGTCTTTTTACTTCTGTTTTTGTTTATGTTTATAATTCAAAATTTAAATTTTTAACTTTAAATTTAGAGTTGATTTTTTGAGGTTTTTTACCTAAGTTTATTTTCAGCCTGTGATTTTAGATCACTAAGAATACATATATAGCAGCAGCTCTATTCATAATTTCTTTTGCATATATATCGAGAAAAAACCAAACAATCATCCAAAAAATTCTATCCATAAATATTTTTTATCTATCTTTAAATTTATTTTAACAATTAGTTCGATGTTCATACCATAGTACCTATCCAGAATTAGATATAAAAAGACCTGAAATTTTCAGCAGAAAAGAACACGCTGCGACACGAGGAGAGAGAGAGTGAGTGCAGCTGCATAGTAATTAGGACTGAGTTATTTTCATATTATTCTTATTTCTTTAGTTTTTGCGTCCACGCTTCTTACACTATATTATTTTTTTAAAAAAATCTATATAGAAGTTGATCATCTCATATTTCTAAACTCGATTTTTAATTTTATAGTTAATTGTGTCATTTATACCATAAAAAAGCTATCACAAAATTAGAAAACATTTTATCTTTTATCTTCATCTCAACGTAACCGAAGTGGATGCGAGATGTTTTCTCTTTCTTTTCTTTTTCCTTTTCCTTTTCCAATTCCTTTCTTTTTCTTTTTGCTCATGGATGGATGAAGTCAATGCTTAATAATGTTGGCAGTACAGTGCTTTGGTTACAGAATGGTGAGCATTTGCCTTTATAAACGAAACATTAGCAAATAGACCAGAATCTATGATTTTATCTAACCATTGGAGTAATAGAATGCAACTGTTGTAGGTTGATATTAAGAAAGCCGCAGTATATATTTCCATTGTAACGTTTCTTACAGCAACCAAAACAGGAATTTCTTGAGGAATTATTCTTACACTGTTTTCATAGTATTTTACTGGAGAAACAATGAATTACAATTGTCGTTTCATCAACTTTATATATATATATATATATATTTCCATCGCAACCCTCTTCATGTTAATAATCTTAACCCCTATAGAGCATCCAACAACTCATCTAAATTTGGTCATCCATATCTTTATTTAGATGATCATCTAAAACACTTTCATCCTTCATATCCCTTTGCACTCTAGCAGATCATCTATATATGACATCCTCTATATATCTATTTGGAGGATTGGAGAGAGAATATCTAAATATAAAGTTTCTCTCTCCTAATATGAATGCCATCCAAAAATAGATGATGGGATAGATGTTCTGCTGGAGCTCAACTTTTACTCTTCATCCTCTATTTCTAGGATGGAGGATGGGATAGATGAGCTGTTGGGGATGCTATTATGGCATTCTCAACCCAATGACTATGATGGTGTCCATAACATTAAATAAGTTGTCACATAGGACAAAAATGATGTGGCAAGTGAATAAATGAGGAAAGAGAATAAAATCATGTCTACACAACATCCAAGATATCATGTAAGATAAGTAGCATTAAATTTAAGTGTGAAATAGTGATGTTTGTATTGAAAGAGCAGTGTCTAGTACTAGTTTCTTGATGATAAGAAATTTATAGAAAACATATCTAGTGTTATGGGTTGAGAATGTCCATAGTAATGTTTCTATATTCCCAAGTGAGTCGTATTGGTGCAGTGCAGCGGCAGGACGGCAGACAGCCGCACGCACAAAGTCAAGCAAGGACATGAGAATACACAGGCGCCCCCAAAATGAGGAGACAATTTCCCACGCATGTGCTGTGTCCACCCCTCACCATGCACCCCCAGTGTTCTTTTCAACTATCTTTCGTTGTATGCGTTGATGTATTTTTTTTTCATTCGTAAACACATGGTTGAGTGGTTTTTTAGGTATTTTTTATAAAGTTGACTATAACGATATCTCGTCTTTTAACTAAAATGTGGTGCAACGTATAGCGTGTTAACATATATGAGTAGATTGTTTCCTAGAAATTATAATAGCGGATATAATATTGAACGATATGGATCTTATCATCTAAATTGAGTGCCAAGGCCCTATTCTTTTCTGATTCTGGATTTGTTTTCATTAGTATACTTCCTAAGTTCCTAAACTATGTGTAAAATTCTCTACATATTCTGAATGTTTCTATAGATAAACTTTTGATTTTATATGAGTTAATTCTCTCCGTCATACCCTTAAACGACTACCTATCATAAAAATTATAAAACCTATCAATTTCAATTATCTCAACAGGGCCTGAGCGGCAGCAGCATCTGAATCCAAACCAAGGCCGGAACAAGTTGCCAATTTTTCAGTCATGGACGTTGATGATAAGATCACATGACGTAGCTAAAATAGTTTTGTGTGCCCGTCCCAAGTGGACGTAGGAAAATGCTCCCCTCCTCATGTTGTTGGTGGCTGACAACTTTCTCCTCCCCTATTTCATTTTTCTTTTCATCAGCTCTTTTTTTTTTCTACTATCCAGTGGTCCTACCTCCGTCTTAGATTGTTTTTTGTTTTTTCGTGGCCAACGTTTAACCATTCGTCTTATTTAAAAAATTTATATAAATACTTAAAAAATTAGTCACGCATAAAGTACTATTCATGATTTATCATCTGATAAAAACAAAAATATTAATCACAAATTTTTTTAAATAAAATAAATAATCAAACGTTTGATACGGAAAAACGAAAACTACCTTATTTTTTTTTCAGGACGGGTAGTATCCACTTCCCAGTGAGTTCTACCAACCACAGGTAAACTCCAAAGTAGGCATGCAGTAATTATAAAAGGGCAGGTAAAAAGCTCACCCTCCTAAGCATCATTTCAGAGAGTTTAACAGGTTGGTCGAAAGACATCCTCTTCATTTCATCTCGGGTTGACTATTAAGCCCTAATGGCTTAGACCGTGCTACTTCTCTGTCTGAATCTAACTATATTTGGGGATTTTTTGGTCTAACGTTTAACTACTGTTTGTTTTATTAGAAAAAATCTATTTTTTAAAAAATAGTCACACATAAAATAATATTTATATTTTATTATTTAATAACAATGAAAATACTAAAATGAAACGGCTTTACAGTCAAACATTAAACACAAACAATAAAAAATAAACTTTTTTCAAAGGAGGGAAGTATTTGGGAAGCTACTTGTGCATGATTTATTGTGTATTAATTATTTTAAATTTAAAAGGTAACTTTTCTATATAAACGTTTTAAAAACACATAATTTAATAATTTAGAGATCGTGCTCATAAAAAATGGGTGAATTTTCACCCCTTCTTTACTGAGCTTGACCCTACAAGCTATCGAATTTGTTTGTAATTGTTATATGTGTTTTCCTAACCATTTTGAAAAATAATAACAGAACAGAGGAAAAAATTTAAAATCAGTTTAAAATTTTAAACTTACACAGCGACTTATATAACCTGAAAAGCACTAACCAATGGAGTTAGCCTAAGTAGAGAGAGAACAAAAACAAAAGGGAAGAAAAGAAAGTCCAAATAGCACAGTAGTAGTGTAGTAAGTAGAGAGAACAAAAATAAAAGGAAGAAAAGAAAGTCTAAATAGCATAGTAGTAGTGTAGTAGTAAATCTAGAAAGTGGGTGCGGTATCTTTCACAAGATTTTTCTATTCTCTCTTCTTCTTCCTCCTCTCCTTCCCTCCTCTCCTCTTGCACCTCCCCTTGTCCCCTCTCCATCACCATCTCATCCATCTGCTCCAGCTCTTCTCCTTCTTCTTCTTGTCTTGGGGTGGGTGGTGGAGGAGGAAGAGGAGGTTAGGGTTTGATTAGGGAGTGGGTGGATAGATTGGTTGATTGGTAGGGGGTGGTTTGGGTTTTGGTGTTTGTGTGTGGAGAGGGAGAGATGGACCCCAAGTTCCCCCCACCCCCACCGCTAAACAAAACGGAGCCCACCACGACGGCCACCACCGTCACCGCCACCAACCAGCACCAGCACCAGCACCAGCAGCAGCTGGATCCGAAGCAGTACCAGCAGGAGGAGCAGCGGCGGCGGCTGCAGATTGAGGTGCAGGAGCAGCAGGATGGGGGAGCGGGGAAGGAGCAGCAGGTGGTGGGGGAGAGGAGGGTGCAGGGGCTGGGGCCGAAGCGGAGCTCCAACAAGGACCGCCACACCAAGGTGGACGGGAGGGGGCGGCGGATCCGGATGCCGGCGCTGTGCGCGGCGCGGATCTTCCAGCTGACGAGGGAGCTGGGCCACAAGTCCGACGGGGAGACCGTGCAGTGGCTGCTGCAGCAGGCGGAGCCGGCCATCGTAGCCGCCACCGGGACGGGGACCATACCGGCGTCGGCGCTGGCGTCCGTCGCGCCCTCGCTCCCGTCCCCGAACTCCGCGCTCTCCAGGTCGCACCACCACCACCACATGTGGGCCGCCCCGGCGGCGTCCGCCGGCTTCTCCGGGGCCGGGTTCCTCAGCTCCGCTGGCGCCGCCGGCGACTCCGGGGGCATCGGCGGCCTCATGCAGCGGATGGGGATCCCCGCGGGGATCGAGCTCCACGGCGGGGGCGCGGGGGCCCTGGGCGGCGGCGGCGGCGGCCACATCGGGTTCGCCCCCATGTTCGCCGGTCATGCGGCGGCGGCCATGCCGGGGCTGGAGCTAGGGCTGTCACAGGACGGCCACATCGGCGTGCTCGCCGCGCAGTCGCTCAGTCAGTTCTACCACCAGGTCGGCGGCGCCGGGGCCAGCGGTCAACTGCAGCACCCGCACCAGCATCACCAACACCAGCAGCAGCAGGAGGACGGCGAGGACGACCGCGACGACGGCGAGTCCGACGAGGAGTCCGGGCAGTAGTAGTTCATCCACGTTGTCTCTCGGAGAAGAAAGGAGAACGCAAGGAGAGAACAGTGTATGCATGCAGCTATTGCTATTGTGCGGGGATGCTTTACTTACTGTTGGGTTGTTCTTCATGGGGTTTTTATGTCTGATTTTTCCCTCGTGTGGTGTCGAAACTCAAAAGAATGAGGCTACTTGCTCCGGCGGCTTGGTGGGATGGATCATGATCATCATCTTCAGCTCATACTCCTGCTGCTCCATGGATGATAGTTGGTTTATTCCCTCCCAAGTGTTTAGGTACAAGTTCAATCTTTTGCGTAATCGCATTACAAAAGGTAGCTTGATGAGCTTATGTATCGATATTTGTCTTTGTGCTCATTTTGCAGGTGTATAATAGCTGAGAAGCTGGACGGATTGGATCATCGCTGTCGAGTGAGTGCCTTATTTGTTATTGCAGGTCATGTAGATATTCAGGTATTTTTGCAGTTAGAGAGGTCTTTTTCTTTTTACGGGAGTGGTGATCCGCTTATGTACGACAAATACGATGTCCGGCAAACCGATCCTCACCCACGGGCTGTTTCTGCAACGCAAAGATGATGCATATACATTTTTAGAGGCCTGATTCTATATGCTTATTTGCTTATTCTTTTATGGGATGTTGTATGATGTTGATTTCATGGTTTCTCCTAGTTTTCCCCTTGGTTTTTGCAGCACACTTTACTATTTTAGTCAGCTTCTTGATGTAGGGTGACCTGTCTATTAATAGAATGGAGCAGCAGAAACATCAACAAATGTGTGCTTGCAGACATGGATTGTGTCATGGTGAAATGTTTTAGTGTTTCTTTGTAGAGAGTGTTTCACACTTTTAATACCCCATATATAGCACATGATTATATAGTAGAGCAAATGCTGCTTGATTGAGAAACATAACTCAAAAGCTTTGCACCTTACCTCATATATAGCTTTCACTGTTTAATTTCATACCCAAGTTCCCCGTTGCTTTCCTTTAAAATAAAGATGTCATTATGTTATATTTTATTTTATTTTATTTTCTGCCACTGGAAACTAGACTGGAGATCATGTAAAAGTTCAACTTATCGCGAAATCAAAGTGCAGGCCAAGCATGCTTTTTAATCATGAGGTGGACCCTTGATGTTCCGTAATCCATACCGTAGGTTGGCGCTAACCATGACCAAACTCACCAAACAACCTTTCATGATGAGTTTGGTGTGGAAATGGTTAGCAGCTACTAGATTTGACTAGTTTTGTTCTTTATGGTCGTCTTGGTGTAAGATGGGCACATATAACACAACATTAGGCTCAGCTGTGCTCAATTGTTACCTTGTCTGATTTTTAGTCATGTGAAGAACTGAAGATCTTTAGCCACTACTATCAACAGAAGTTATGAGGAGATGGCCAGTTAGGTGTCCAGTGTTAGGGAGAGCTGCACACGCCGCAGAAATTTACAGAGCTCGTAGACCTTTACCATCTCATCTAATGGAAAGATCACACTTTTCTCTGGTGTGGCAGTAAAAGATAAACATGCTGAAGTGAATGGTTAAATTTTATTCACTTTACGTGCTGGGGAGCAGCTGTTCATTACAGTTAAGTCACAGGCAACAAAAGGTGTTCTCCTGTGTGGGCTAGCATGAATGTGCCGGCAACGGTAGTTATCCCAAATCCCATCTCCATAAATATACTTTATTTCTTAAAAAAGTTCATTTATCATGACTGCAACTGCTGGCTGACCATCTGCTGCCTACTGCCGCATGAAAAATTTTCTTGTTTGCTCAAGATGGATAGATAGGTATGTTTATGCTGTCATGTGTTCTGTTGTATTTGCACGGAATTCATTCATATTTACTACTACTACTACCAGTGTTGTTTGCTACATCCATTCATGAAATCTCCTCATAAATGTGAGAAAGCATGCCTATTTGGTACCTGCTGGATCTTGCCAAGTTGCCATAAAACCTGATGAACTGCATGAGGTACTTTGGCATCTTCAGGCACATGGTCGGCCGTCACCGGTAGTACATCAGCACTGTCCTGCTCTGAAATGTTACAGGCCCACAATAAACATATTTTCCTCTTTCCATTGATTTTTTTTTTCTTGACATGTTCATGGAATTAAGTTTCTGGTGTTTATGGTTGCTTGTGAATTACTATGAGTTAGTGCTTTACCATCTACCATTTGTCTGAGATATTAAGCTATGATTGAGGTGTCAGGTTATGGCTGAGTAGCTTTAGCTACAGACCATTTGCATGTTGAGTGCTGAATTTGATATTGTTGTACCTATGGCCTGCACTGCTGGTATTCATCCAATACTTTTCACTAGAACAAAAGCTGGATTAGAAAGTGCATGGACACTTGTTTGCTCAGTGAACAGCAAAAGTTACCTGCTAAAAGAAAAAAAAAATGACCTCGTCTTCTTTTCACCAATGGCTATTCATGAGGTTGCTTGGAGTTGGAGATAGCAACATCTGTGTCTTCTCGAGTGGCAGGTCCTTTTTGTTTTCTTTTAATTTTGATTCGCATGGTCACTCACCTTGGTCTCTGATGAAGCTTTGCTTTTCTGTCTCGTGCTCCTTTTTCACTGCTGCTGTTGGTGATTGCTCGATGCGTTTCTCATTCAGAACCTGAAATGGATTTAGCCTTTTTGAGATGCCGGTTGCTTCACCTCGAGAGTGAAACGAAGGAATTGTAGCAACAGGAAACGGAGCATCTGCTGTCACTGGAGGACACGTAAAAGTGGCGATTTTGATGGCTAACCTAACATATAGCATGATTAAATAATAATTTTGTGGATAAAAACTTAGTGATCTAAAAAGATCAAAAAATAAACCACGATAAAAAGATACCTTAGAATCAACTCCGAATTTAAGTTATAATATTCAAATTATATTTTATAATATACTCATGCAACTGATGAGGTTAGGTTTACGATAGATATGTCTACGAAGCACATGCCTATGTATGATGGACTGCATATGACCATAAAAAAATAAATAGTTTTTTTATAAGGAACTTGAATTTTATGGTTTTTTGGTTGATGATTTTTGCGTGCCGTGGGATGGAGAGGAGGACGAAGTAATCTGATTGTTAGTAGTTAAGATAAATATAAGAAAAAGAAAAAGATTTGGTGATGGTACGATACTTAATCCATTCAAAATTGCAGAGAGGAGTGCAGCAGCAGCAAACTTAAATCCATAAACTCAGCACGGCATATCACCCTCCTGAATAGCGTATAGCTCGCCTCATCGTGTATCGGCAACCCAACGAGCTGCTCATGGTGCAACTGCAGAGTACTGTCCCACAATAAACGAATTTCTGTATTTTAGATAGAATTTTGACTCTTCGTCTTATTTAAATTTTTTTTATGATTAATATTTTTATTATTACTACACATACGACTATTTTTTTCAATTTTTTAATAAATATTTTAGATAAGACGGATGGTCAAACGCTCGACATACAAAAACCTAGAAATTGTCTTTTTTTTGGATGGAGTAATACTAGCCAATTTAGGGCTTATATAGCTATAGGAGACAAAAATTATAGGAAAAATCAGTTTAATTCCTCCAAAATTTCTTAAAATTTCCCCTGTCCTAAAAAGGCCACAGCAGATCATAGCCTACAAAATTCTAGATGGCTGCGGTGTGAAGAATTTCGACTCATAGAAACATAAATAATAAGTATGCGGGTCCACGTATAGTTTTTTTTCCCAAAAGGTTATAGTTTATACAAAATTTCCTATATTTTTACAATTCATAACAAATAGTTCTTTTTTCCTATACTTCATAACTATGAACCAAATAACATTTATAGGAATTGATCCAAATATATTTTTTTCTCCAACCGAACAAGCCCAAAATATGGTAGGTGAAGTCATGTACGACAACTTCACAGTCATTATCCAAATAGATTATCTTATAAAACATAACAACATATTAGCATATGATTAATTAATTATTAGTTATGAAAAACTTAAAAATAAATCATATTATTTTGTTAAAATAAGTTATCTGTAAAAATTTTTAAAAAAATTAATATTTAGTAATTCGAGAAACATGAAAACAAGATGGAAAGAATATGCAAATAACGCGACCTGTCGCTGAGCAAGAGCCATCGGAATCTTAGGAGAGGGCATCAAATTCACGCAGATGTCGCGCCAACGGATCATCCACGTCGTGTGGGCCCCACCCGAATTATTTCTCTAGCTTATCCTTCGCCAATCGCCCACTCATGCGATCGCGACGCACGCACGCCCTCACTCTCTCACCTCCTCTTCTACAACTATTTTTCTTTTCTTTTCTAAAAATATAATTTATTTTATTTTATTTTATTTATGATAGACCAAGAAGAGGATAAAAATTACCTTTTCGTCATTTCAATATTAATTTTGAATTTTGAACTAATTAACAAAATTCTAAGCATCCGATTAACTCTAGAACGATGGAAATTTATAAAATTACAGAAATACTTATTTTTGGAAAGATAATATTTCTCTTCTTGTTTTCAAAGAGAAGGAATTAGCATGCTGATCCAGATGAGATGGATTTGGTCACTATCCAAACATTAATTCCTTTCCCAACTGTAATTATCAACGGTAATAGTAAAGTATCATGAGATTATCTGATTATACAGAGACAGTGAAGATTATCTGTTGACTTGTTTAATTTACTTTTCTTTTATCCTGACATCATGTCAACCTCACAGCCAAGGCCCATATGTCAAGAGGGAAGTTAAGCATCGTCCCAGTCAGTTACAATTACTGCTCATTACTCTGATAATTAGCTTATTCAGTGGCCCACCCTTTCTTTTCACATTTTTCAAGTGTGACACATCAGCGTTCTAATTTTAAAATGATCTCTCAGAGCTCTTTTTTATTTGTCAGTTTTATAGACTTGATGGACCATTAAATTTCTGCACGAGAGTATGATTAAATATGCCATACAAATTATAAATAAAATGAATGTTTGGTTTTAATGGATTTTCATTCGACTTTTATTTCCTTAGAAACAACCCCATGAGCCTTTCAATGGAATAAAATAGTTTTTTTTATTTTTTCTAATTAAATTCTTATGATATCATTAAAACATTTGATGTAGTATATAATTAATGCCAGAAAGGATCCCTGAAAATGGCCTCAAAATCATCACCAAAGATCCCAGCAGCCATAAATTTTGATTCTTTGAATGAAGAGAGACCGTCGATTAAAAAGGACAAAAGCCCTTTAAAAAAGTACAAGGAACATGCTGACCATTTGCATTGTTCTGTACAATCTCCTGTAAACCTGAGGGCACAGATACACAAAGGGGGAAAAAAAAAGAGAAAATCCTCCCTAGTTTCAACTTCATCTTCTGACTAATTCTGTATCCTATGGCTAAAGGAATGAACAAAAGGTGGAGGGAGATTAAAGGGAAAAAAAAAAAGAGGGGAGGAGTCATGATCTGATGACCTCCACAGCAATGTTACAAAATTTCTGCATCGCTACAAAGAGATGGACATGTACACAACACAAAATGGCGAAACACACTTCATGTTAATCATCAAGGCGATGAATCTCGCCCATCATAATGCGGTTGCTGTGCACCTTGAAGCCAAGAAGAGAAGGGTCAATCTGCTTTCCTTTCTTTGTCTTCTTCTTTGCACCCTTGCCGCCCGGGCCGCCATCTGCGGATTCAGATGCATCATACTGCTGCAAGGTGGGTTTCTTCGTGCTCTTCACCATTTCCCTGAAGGACGGACCGTCGACGCTGGTTCCCGATGGCGAGATGAAAGAACCTGTCTCTTTGTTGGAGGAGACAGGGATATCCACAGGTTGGGCAGCCAAGGTGACTCCTGATTCCAACTTATGATCTGCACAGGAACATATTTGCTACGTCAAACCCAGGAAGTCAAGTTACTCAACAATATGCGCGAAGGAGGTAACTGACGTAACCCATAGGAATTTTGAATCTCCGATTGTACCAGCAGAAAGCATAAAGTTTTAGGAGATACTGTAGTGCCCTATCAATACTATCAATTTTCTGCTACAAACTACTGGCGAGAAACAAAACCATATCAGGGAAGGGTGCGCCCTACAGTTTTTTTATATTTCTTTTCTAATACTTTCTGGCATTCTTAATCTAACAAGATGAACAGTTCCACTGCAGCAAGCAGAGTTTGCAAAGGCGTACCGTCAGAAGATGCATGACCTGCCTTCTTCAGCCTAATGGTTGAGGACAGATCCGTGGATACTGCCTGAGCTGCAGCACTGTTTTGGCTTGCTGGGCGCTTCAGCAAGGAATGAGTGCCCCCTTTCGACATGGTAGTGTCAGGCCTGCATATGGAACACACCAGGTTTAGAAGCCCGACATCAAAATGATCAGAAATAAAGGCTGCATTCTCGTCATAACAATTGGAGGAAAGCATGATTATAAGCCATGGCACTTCTCAAAAGATGGCAGTACAATACAGATTACAATGAGGCAATGCAGTAACAAGAATAAGAAACTTGGACATTTGTGTCAGATACTAGCTAAATGACCGTTCTTTGCTACAGCTAAAAGGAAAAGTATCATAACATTGCCTAAAGTAAATAAAAGCATATTTTCCATGAAATAGGTTGCGCTACTTTTTGTTGTAGAGAATACTCACCTTAGTTTTTTTTTATGTGACATCTGTTTAGATTTAGCTGTTATGTAGTATTAAGAAGGGGTAATATGTAAAAACTACAATGGAAATAGGTGGGTTGGTAGATTCACTGCCACCACAACTGTAGTCTTTCTGAACAAATATAAAATGTATGTAATTTTATAGTAAGAAAATTAAAAGAAGTATATAAACGTAGAGCTTAAAAACAGCACTTAGTAATATAATCAAGAACAATACCAGTTGCTACCAGCGTCTTCAGCAAAATTAGTGTCATCCGCTACCAAGCTCGCACTGGAACCCTGCCTTTTTCCTCTGGGTACCTCATTGGTATGTCCAACCAATTGATTGCCTGATGCACCACCCCCCATAATACCTGAAAATTCACCCCTTTGAATATCAAGCATTGATCCTGAGCTTGATCTCAGGCTCAACTTTCCACTGCTCTCAATACTGTTAGTCAAACTGTCTAAATTTGCCGATCCCTCCTGTCCTGTCTGCCCTGCTTTTGCGAAAAGAGACCTTTCTGCAAGAGGATCATCAAAAGACAACCTGTCCACAGGTGGTCTTAAAGGGTTATCTGCAGCAGGCTGTGCAAAAAGTGAAGGGTCTTTCCGTCCAAATGATGCCGGTACTGGAATATCAGGAAAACCAAGGGATTGCTGCGATTGAAGAACTAGTTTTTGATGCAGCATGTCACTCAAATCTTGCTCTGTGTTCCTCTCGTTATTCCGAAGTGACGCCCATGCATGTGGGTTGTCAGCGGCAAGGTTCATTTCCACATTCCTTCGCTGCTTCTGTGCTTCCATTTGCAACTGGTTGATGCGTGAAGGTTCCATCAATGTGTTTTGCAATTGTCCATTGGCATCTGACCAGTGCCTTTCCAGCCTTCCCATGTGAGAACCAGAAAGCTGCTCCTGAAGCCGGTGTTGCTGGGGATGAACCGCTGAAGGAACCATAGGCATTTGGCCTAGAGAATACAAATCTCCATGTACTTCTAACTGACCAAGGCCATGATGGCGTGCTAGGGAATTTACAACATCCATGTTAGGTAGTGGGGGACCACCACCAGGCATAGAGCCAGATCGCTCAAGGGAGTGCATACCTTGACCTCCTCTATGCAACCGCTCATGCAAAGACAAGCTCCGCTCAAGATGTTCATGTTGCTCCATCGATGAGGATCTCTGAAGGGACTGCAAGAGATCAAAATGTCCTAGTCTAGAGGCATGTCCTTGGTTTGGACTGGTTCCTGAGTGGATAAAATGACCAGATTCATCCATTGGCCATCCCCCACTTAAATGTCTTTCTTCCTCTCTACCTGCATGTTGACGCAGAGCATTGGCCAACTGTTGTGACTGGAGCTGATCATGGTGAAGACCTAACAGAATTTGTTGCTCCAAAGGAAGCATTTGCCTCTGATTTGAACGTGAGAGAACATCCATCAGATCATTGTGATGCTCCCTTTGAAGACCTTGCCCAAATTTTGCTTGAATGAGTTGCTCAATCGCTGCATCATGCTGCCTTTGAAAATGGTGGGGCTGGTGATGCAGGTCATTCAATACATGTTCGCGAAGTAATACTTGATCGACCATGTTAGTTGGTCCAAAATTTGAAGCCTGCAACTGTTGCTGCAAAATTTGCTCAAAAATCAGATGTTGCTGTTGCTGCTGCTGCTGCTGTTGTTGCTGCTGCTGAAGAAGTTGGGCTTGGCGCTGCTGCAGCTGCCTCTGGTGCTGCTCTTGCTGGAGCTGTTGGCGGCGCTGTTGTTGTTCAAGTTCAAATTGGACTCTCAAAAGATGCTCCACCTCAGGAACAGGCTGATTCATAGACTGCCTGTGCTGGTGCAAAGAATCAAACACCTGCCCAGGGAATGGTCCAGGAAACTCCAGATTATTACGAGGAATCAACTGGTCCTGCTGCAGTTGCTCCCTCCGAATCTGTTGGAGAAGCATTTGCTCGTCCATACTCAAATGATTCAAATCAGTTTCAAGCTGGGCAAGTCGTCCTGAAATGTTTGTCTCAGTCACATTGTCCAGACGCCCAAAGTTAGCAGGCCACTCATCTCGAACAACAGGAGCTTCATTCATCCTGCCAAGTTGCCCATGCCTCATGTTCACAGGTGGAATGTCCTTAGGGGCTGTAGGCTTGGGATTTCTACGGTCATTCATACCGAGTACATTAGATGAGAGAGGTTGCTTCGGGTGCATTCCCTCTAACTCAGACCAAAGCAAGCCAAGAGGGCTCAACTCGCTCTCTCGGGGAACATCATGCTTGGGCAATTTAGCTTCTCCCACTGCAGCATGTGGATCACGTATTGCCAATTGGAAATCTGAACGGTCACTCTCAAGATCCCGCAGAGATTGGCCAGTGCTGCTATTGGGCCTCGCTGTGTACAAAATTTCTGCGGTAAGTAAAAACAAAAAAAAATGAGCATTACCTGCAAAGTGGAAATAAAGGATAGAAAGATGATCCTGGAGATCTAAAAACAAGGAAACTAACCTTCAGCATCCTGACTCACTGTTTCAGGAATGTGCTGCTGGCGGACATCAACATTTAATGTGTTCTTTTCTGTTTCAAGAGAAGGAGGCCAACTCATATGTGACTGAACAGGTGCTTCATGCTCACCTCTTTTAAGATCAACAGCATAACTTTCAGGATCCTGTTTAGATGTTAGATCATTCTTCCCAAAAGAACCAGAAGCAGGAATCTTCTCATCAAAACTATTATGTACAGAATCTGGAGATTCACTACTTTCACCATGGGATACAGGAGGGAGAGGTTGGGGCTTTTGTCCAAGGTGTGGCATTACTTCAAAAAGTGGTCGAAAAGGAGATTCGTCTGGAGCATTAGCCAAACGCACTGGTAAATCCAAACCAAAATATCCATCTTCGTACCAAGAGATTATGTCAGCACCTAGGAATGGACCCTGCATGCCCCCTTGGGGATCCAGATAATACAAAGTCAAGTCCTCTGGATAGCTAGCCTGGCCACTAGCTTTTGTATCAATCTCACTGTTCTGGTACAGCACAGGTGGTTGTTGAATATGCCCAAAGGGTGATTCAAGAAACAGAGAGCTTGAGTCATTGGGTAGCTTTGCACCAAGATCAAGATCAGTACTTGAGTTGACTTCATTAAATTTCATATCTTCCCGAATGCCAGAAAGCCCAGATTCTTTTTTGGGTGTATTTTCCACAGTAATATTACCAGCAGAGATCACCCCACCATCATAGAAGGCATCCTTCTCTGAGATTAAAGTGGCAGATTCTTCCTGAAGCAATCCACTAAAAGCAACAGAGCCTTTATCCTTCTTACCATCAATACCAGAAACAAACCCTGAAATATAGTTAGATTCAGATGATGTCCAGAAAGAAAAGAAACCCTACGACAGGCTTCTAGTACTGTATTCATTTTTAGATCTACATCAATAATAACCACAATACCACATGCAGCTTCCTATGATGTACATACCTTCAATCTCTTTTTTTCGATCTCTTTGCATTCCAGTTGTATTGACTACTTCACTGCTGATGACCTTACCCTTCATAATATCTTCCCTACCAGCCTATGAAATGTACGAGCACATAAGAATGCATACAAACAGACATAAAAATACAAATGAATAGACACCACAAAGTAAGGCGAATAGCAACCAAGATGTTACCTCCTCATCAGCATCAGGTGCAATAAAGGCCAGAGGCTTGGCAGGAGAAGATAGTATGACAGAAGGAACTTCCTCCAGCTTACAGTGTACATCATCAAAGGATGGCAATGTCTTTTGCTGCCTGTATATATCAAGAAGTTTACCCCGTGGGTAGCGAAAGCGGCTAATAGCAGACGCTGCACATTTTCCACGTGTGGCAGGAGCACCAATTGGTCCAGCAGAAGATGGTCGGGTAAAAGATGGAACCGGATTGGGGTTGGCCCTGCCTCTACCAGCGGAAAAACCAACATTGGACTCCTTTGCACGGCCTTTCTCCAATCCAAATCCTGGAGCAGCACGGTATGTTGCTGTGCCACCCGAGTGACTCTCCTGCCGGTGACGAGGTCTCCATTTGTCACGAGAGTCTGTCTCAGGCAGCAGCCTTCCAGTAGTAAATGACTGCTTTTCAGGGTGGCTTTCGTCCTTCTCTGCGTCAATCTTCTTTTCTGATCTGGAGTCCTTCTCCTTGTCATCGGGCCCCCATCTTGATGACCACTTGCCATCACGCCGCCCTTCATTCCCTGAAACACGGGTGGATCCATCGTTCCACCTTTCAGATGAAGGTGCTCGTGAATCACTGCCATCCCTTACAGGAACATTATCAGATCGGCGATCATTTTTACGAGTCTCCATATCCCGGTCCACTTCCTTCTTGCGCTCCCTCCTCCCAGGCAAACTTGTTTCCCTCTCCTCTTCTAGCCAACGAAGGCTGCTGTCAGCATCAAACGCATTCCGCCTGCGTTCTTTCTTATCGGCAGCTCCTTCCAGCATCTTCACTTCTTTTTCAGAAGGGTCAAGCAAGGAACCATGAGGTGCCAAAATCTGCAAACAAGCATCTCACGTCATCAATGAATATTTCTAGCAACAAGCAATCAATACAATCCCAGGTAAACTTCTGACCAAAATGAAAGCAGCAAGATGAGAAAATTTGGTTAGGACTCCCTCACAAACCTTTGAATCAGTTGGTTTCGCGTAAAGCCACTGAGGAGACAGAGGGATGCTGTTTTCCAGGTGCTGCTGATCTGCGTAGGCAAGAGATTTTCATGGTCAACGACTTAGCAAAAGCATGCCATCTCACACAAAAGGAGAGCCACTGGCGCACAACTCCCCACACACTCCACTCCCAGCAGCAAGCACGCAAGCGTGGTTCAGTCCGCGCAGACAACACACACACACACTGACACACAGGATGCACACGTGCACACAGAGATGAACAGTATCCAATCCAGAAACCAAATCGTACGTGAGGAGGAACCAAAGCGGAGGCTGCCCTATATGCTACAATTCCGTCGAGGACGGGTGAGGGACGAGGCGGGTGGTGGTGGGATGGGAAGGGGGGCCCGGACCTTTGGATTCGTCGACGAAACCTATGGCGGCGGCGGCGGCCCTGTCGTCCTCGATCCCCAGAGAGAGCACATCTGCGGGAACAAACAAGGCAAACCAATCAAATCGAACCCGCGCAGCCACGCCACAGTGACACAGATCTGAGCACCCCCACGGCCACAGCCCCCCGCTCGAGAGGGATGGAGACGGTGCGGCAGATGAGCAGATCGGAGATCCCATCTCTTCCCGCAGGGGAGAGGAGGGGGGCGGGGGGGGCTCACCTTTGCCGAGCGCCGCGAAGCGATCCAGCTTCCGCTCCGACGACATGGGTGGCGTCGTTTCCCCTCTCTGGATCCGAGCGCGGGGGCGTGGGGTGAGCTAGGGTTTCGTCGGCGGCGAGGAGGGGAGGGGGAAGGGAGAGAGCAGCGGGGCGCGTGGAAGCGGCGGGGAGGGGGAAGGGGAGGGGGAGGGCTAGGGTTTGGGGCGCGGGTCGGGGTCGCCGGAGAGTGTGAGGAGGAGGAGGAGGAGCGTTGGGTGGGGCTTGCGTTGGGAGGGTGCGTTTCGGCGGACGATGGGTTTGCGTTGCGTTGCGCTGCGTTGGTGGAGGGGGAATGGGGGATGATGATGAGACCAGAGATCCCGAGAGAGGAGGGGGCGCAGAGGAGAGGAGAGGCGAGGGGATAAAATCATAAGATTGGTTTGGCATAGCCTCGGCAGGAGTATGCTAATATCTAACTCTTAAAAACTTAGTATTGGGATCATTTAAAAAGATTTTGGGTCTAAAAATTAACCCTTTCTTTAAAAGAAGTTCTAAAACTGAATCTTACAATTTATTGGCTAGCCAGGTAGACATGATTGGACACATGTTCCTGAGTGCTCGAGCCATGGAGGATACAACAGTGACGCCACCCGGAGCTGATTAATAATTTAGTTAATCAAATCGTTCAGTCAATCTAAGAAGGAGGAGCTAGATTAGATGATTATTGCTGAACCCAAATACAGGCACACATGCATCGCCCCCACACATCATCAGATCCCCATGGCTTAGAAATATAGACCGGCGTGGTTGCGGTTGCGTGGTCTGTGAGTTGGCACGAGAGGAAAATGTGGCGTGATTTTCCGGATTGAGGATGTCACCTGGAGGCCTATATTTGATTAACGGAATGCTAATATTTGGGAATGCTAAAAATTAGGAGTTGTTTTGGGCAACTGTTGGGAGGAACTAGAATGTCAATATTTGCTTTTAGGACTCCTCTTGGAGATGCTCTTAGTAAACTCCCTCATTTCTCTCCCTTGAGATTGTGGGTATGGCTAGGTGATATGAATTTAACTATTTTGTCTATAAAATTTAAGGGTTTAGTTTAAAATGGGTTAAAAATAAAATTGTATAGAATCTTAAGTTAATTTTTTTTAAGAATTAAATAGAATTGTGAAAGAACCCAATGGTCTTGGCCCATTACCACTCCTAAGTATGGTTATCGGTAGTTCTTATATCTTATACTTCATTTATAAAATAGATAACGGAGGGTAAAAAATGCGTTACCCATTTCTCTCGGAATAGTGGGTATGGTTATGGGAAGCTCGTATATTTCGTACTTTGTTTTATGTTCCATTGTTTCAAAGGATCCCTTGCAATAGCAAATTTGCAATCACCATTTCTATTTTCTTGTGCATACTACTTTGTGTTGGTTTTATATTATCACATCACTAAAAACAATAAACATGTCGCTTAGGTCAAATTATTAAAAAAACTCATAATTAATTTGTTTTGGACAATATTATCATACAAGTAATTCATGTGTATCCATAGCAAAGCACATGAACTTAGCTAGCTTATTTTAATTTTTATTGATGGTGAAAATGTTGTCATTACTCGTGTGTGGGGAAGTGATACACAGATCAAAAAATGAAGTTGTCCTTAAAAAACACAACACTCTCAATAGTCAACACATGGGGCCAATTTAGCCCACACTGAACAGTGAAGAGATTGCTTCCATACGACAATTCATTTCATTTTATGCTCTAAACTACACAGGAACACAAGCTAGCTATAATAATTGCACAACGTAAAACTACTATTTTTAATCAATATGATAGGTCCACAAATTCAGAATAGCTATAAGCATATTGCACTCTAGAGTGAGGTTATGTGATCACAACGTGCCCCTAGTAACAACCATGATACACAATTTTCAAGTGATGCAAGCATGGTTCTCTAAGTCATCCTCTGGGCAACTTTCCTTAGTGAGAAGCTTTTCCTTAGCTTTGGTCTTGCCATGTGACTTTGAGCTAATGATATTGCCACTCTATTTTTTCCTGGCCTCATCAATTTTGTCATTGAAGTTTGCCTGCGAGTGAGGTAGAAGTGTCGGTCTAGAGTCATAAACAACAACAACTGGTTAGACTGGACGAGCATAAGTTATTTAGATACTTACCTTAATGGCCTCCAAGACTTTGCTGAATCCCAACTTATCTTAATTCTTCATAGTTGTTGAACACAAGACGGAACCAATCCTCTCGTGTGCGATATGCTAATGTAGAATTGCAGGTTGTATATTAGGGAGATGTGCAGAGGTAAGCAGAATAGTCACATTGCTAAGAGCAAAGTAAATAACTAGACATACATATCCAAGGTTAGCCTTTCCCTTGGCAATGGGGTGCGAGATTTTCATCTTTCTGCACAAGGCTAGGAGCCAAACAACAAGTTTAATGGGGTCGACGAGCAACGACCACAAGTTGGGCCTTGCTCTAAAGGTGAGAGAACAACAACAATCGATTATTTGGCACACATAAAACTATAAGACTTCAAATGTAGTAAAATAACACATGATTACATAGAGGCCGCGTTCGTTAGGTTGTTGGATAAGCTAACTTATCCGGCGCGGAAAATGTGGTAATAGTTAATACTTGATTAATTAATTATTAATTATTAAAAATATGAAATAGACTAATATGATTTTTTTAAACAACTTTCTATAGAAATTTTTTGCAAAAAATACACCGTTTAGCAGTGTAGGAAATGTGCGTGTGGAAAACGAGAAAGATAAGATAACTTATCTTACCTATCGAACGCGGCCAAAGTAGTAGCAACTATATCACTAACAAAAACACACATCTTCAATCAAATAAGTCAGATGGTTAAGGCCATACTTCACAGCAACTGTTTTCTTGACTTCAACGGTCTTCCCTTCAGCCTCCTTTTGTGCTTCTTTCAAAAGCATTTCCTTCTTAGCAGCTTTGTCTTTAGTCTGGTACTTCAACAACATACTGAATAGATTAGTTGTTGTAGTACCAATAAAATCTTAGCTTGCAAGCACATGTCTATGAGATGTGAAGAAAAACATTGTCCAAAGGCACAAACATTGTCATCAATTCTATACAAAAATCAACAAAAACATATAAACCATGAAAATGAACCATACAATTATTGAAAGGGACACTGTTACAGTAAGTTAGCCCATGCATAGGACCTAAAAAAGAGGCAATTGGGCTACTACCTTAGTATTGTTATCTGATTGTGACATCCTGGCCCAATATGGCCTGTGTGACCCATACGAGCTATGTGTGTATTTAGTACCACATTGCTGGTTTAGCAAGAACGAAACCAACTTATGAGGCATCATTCCTCTAACCATATCACTCCTGGGTTGACCCTTTTACACGAAGCGAGGACAAATTCTTAAGTGGGGTGGTATGTTGTAAGTGGGCCTGCCCGTCGGTTGGGCTGGGCTACGCGGTTCTGGAGGGTGGGCTGTTACACTAACAAAAGCAAGCTAGTCAAGCAACATGATCAACCCAATTTTTAGAAATAGAGGCAAAAGTCATCACTCACAGCCTCAAATGCCCACAGCTAACGTTGTGCTATTGGTGTGGGCGTATGGCAAATCAAGTAAAAGGACAAACACTTAATACACACGCCCACATTGGCACATTGTCGATGAATTCAATCCACCCAATAAACATCTTATAGTCTAGTTGATGGATTGACCACATGATCACATAACAGTTGGACTAGGCACAACAACTAGATGAATAGAAGAAGTGGGTATATAATAAACTAGTTGGAGGATTGACCAGAAATTCAGCTTCTCCATTGAACAAACTAAACCAAACAATTAACTCGAAAAACTGGTTAAACCTATATGCACTCCAACCACAATGAAATGGTATAACTAGTACAGTAGCATACATCTAGTGAAGAAGTGGATATCGGGCGTAGTGGACAATGAGTTCACAGATCGAGGTTCTTATCGAGGGTGTGGGTGAACTGGTTGAGAGAGAAGGGCACCTTGAGGTGCTGCTTGAGGATGTGGCGTTGCCGCTAGATCCGCACCACCTTGGGACACTTCACGAAGCAGTGCAGGTCCCTCTTTGCTTGGAGTGCACCGCGGATCCCAAATTGCTTTGGCCACTTCTCGAACAACGGGTTCACCGCCTTCTTCCTCACCGGATCGGGGCCTTGGTGCCTCTCTTCGGAGCCTGTAGCGCAACACAAACGGATCAGCCCCCATAGCTATTCAGTCCGAATTGCATTCCATATATCGCGTGAGGTCGGGGCACCTACCATGGCGGTAGTGACGGTGGGCAAGCAAAGTGGCAGCACAAGGGAGTAACCGTAGGAAGGAAGACGAGCGATGCAGACGACGGCGTCCGGCTTTATAAAGAGGTCTCGATGGAGGATATCGTTCCATCTCGGCCTTTCGTGTAAGATCCTGTGGATACTAATGTTTTTCATTTCAATCATTTTTTGTCTCATATATATTTCTAATTCTCTTGAATGCGCCATGAAAACAATATGTCTTTAGATTCTTTTTCCAAATATTATGTCTCCTTTAAAGCACATGATCGATAAAAATGGGTAAATAGAAAGGAAAAATGATTTTTATAGGAACGTAGGTGTAAAATAGCAGATTATAAAATATAAAAGAAATAACATGTGATTATTTCAATTGACCATGGGAGAAGGGAGTAATGGCACGGAAAAATATAGACTTAAATGGAATTTTCCATTATGTCACATCTTATGTTAAAATTCCTCCAAAACTTGCATGGTTAAAAAATACATATAATTCACTGAGGTGTAATCTTTTGTTTCAAATGGTCATGGTTGCGTTAGTTTGATAAAGGATATTCCCATATTTTTCCTTGTCTTTTGCGCGCACGCTTCCTAAGGTGGGGAAGCCGTACCACGTGTTGACATCGTGGTACAAGTATGTACTTGTAAATTAGTGCCGAACATGTATATACATACAACATGAGACAACTTCAATTTTTTTACCACGTGTTGACATCGTGGCACAAGTATGTACTTGTAAATTAGTGTCGGACATGTATATACATACAACATGAGACAACTTCAACTTTTTTACTTTATATCTGCCCATAGTTCAACAAACTTGATGTTTGACCACACACACATACAAATAGAATGGTATATACTCGAGTTGGTGCATATGTTGGATTATACTACCAGTAATCCAAATAAATTATACTTTTTAAGAATGTTTTGAGGGAACAATAGCTACATGTAGGGGCTAAAGGTTCACTTTAAGCTCATTAACCTTATTAACGAGCTAAAAGGCTACTTTGGCTCAAATCGCAATCTAGCACACTAAGCTCAGTAATTAGTTATTCCTGGTTTATATCGTCAATATCATTTAATACTTACCACCTCGTTATATACCAACATAATAATATACACTATGAGAACTAATAAAATGCAAATGGTTTGTATGTAACTAAAACATTGAGTGCTAGTATATAATGCTGTGATGTTTTGTACTAGTGAGTTAAACGAGTCATTCGTGAGCTTAAAAGTTCAGTTCAATTTGACTCATTATGACCAAGAGTCACGAGTTTTGAGTTTTGTTCTCCTCACCACCCTTATCAACACGCGTAAAAGCAAAATATCCCAAGAAAACGAAATAGGCCCCACGGTGCCTAAACCCTCAAAAGCCCAATGAGCAAACGAAAACAAAATAAATCGATAGGGTATAAACTTCAAGACCAAAATTTGAATTCCAAAACCTAAATTTACAGTTACTGTTGATATTTTCTCACCGTATTTTGTTTTGCCAGATTTGTTTATAAATCACCAACAACGCATATATTCTATAACATTTAATAAACGAATTTACATAAGTTTTTTAACAGCTAAAAGACGAGGGGCTCCATCGTTTCGCAGTCACATCTGCTTATAAGCCAAAATTTGGATTTTTAAACTTAACTTTAGGCTCGTGTTTTTTTAATAACTTTCGCTTTTGAATCGATATGGACACGCATATAAAAGTTTGTCTATAAATTATTTTTAATTTGCAAAAAGACTTTTTCGCCTTTTCTTCTTAAATAGCAAAACGATGGGATATGCTTTTGAGCAGGGGTTGGAAAATCAGAGGAGGCCCAACAGAAAAAAGAAAAAAAAAAGACACGAAAACAGGTGGCGCGCGCGGGCTGTGGGGGAAAATTTTCGGCTGCGCGGTCGGCGGCGGATCAACGGGCGTCGGCGGGCGGAAGGAAGGAAGGAAGGCGCGGCCGCTCCAAAATTTGGGTGGCCAACCAAAAATTTTGAACCGTCGCTCCCGGCCGCGCCCGTGTGGGTGTGGGTGTGGGTTGGTCGCGTCGGACGCCATTTTTCGCCCTGCCGCGCGCGAAAGCGGTTCCCGTGGTCCCGTGCTGCCGCCGCTGTTTACCATCGTGCCCCCTCGCTATGCTTGGCATCTGAACCGAAAATGGATGGATGCTCATCTGATCGCAGTGGTCTCTTTCATTCCGTGAGAGATTCGAACAACCAAATGGGCTAGTACCTGGGTAAGTGCTGGGCTCCTATATTACTCCTACGTTCCACGAACCGTTAAATAAAATATTTTTTATAAAACTTTTCTATATAGAAAATCAACATCTCGCATCTATAGACTAAAATTTTTAATTTCATACTAGTTAATTTAATTGTTTATACTATTAATTAACTATTAAAATATCAGATAATCTTTTATTTTTATTAACCAAAAAAACATAACCAATATCATCTAAAATGAGACATCTTGTTAATAAAAGATAAATTAAATATACATGGAACATCAGGAGAAAATGAGAAAACAATTTAGAGAAAGAGGCATGAAGATTTTGAAGCTTGATCTTATTTTACATTTTCTCCAAAATTTCTACTAGACTTTCAATTCAAAGGTCTCGCCTTTTTTTTACAAAAGGAACACAAGGGAAATTCTTTTAAATGGTTTATATTTTACAAAACTTGTTAAGAAAAACCTTTGCCCCAATGAAGTGTTATAGCTACATATTTTTGAGGTTTCGCATGCTGATATAACTGAAAAAAGTCAAAAAGTTTAGCTGCAAAACTACCATATATGTTTTAAAATGTAAGAATTTCTATGATGTTTACCAGTTAATAAGGTTTAATTGGAATATTGTCTTTTAGTTACTTAAATTGTCGAGATTCCCATTCAAACACTTGATTGCTTTTATAATAATTAGTGAAAAATCATAGAAATTAACAAAAAAAATATAATCCTAGAGATATTTCAAAACACAATAACTAATAAGACAAGTACCAAGGGTGTGTTCATCTGCACAGTTTTTCAAACTTATACCCTTTATCTTTTGCGCAATTGCGCATGATGCTTCTTAGATTCTTAAACGACATGTTTTTGTTAAAAGTGTATATATAATTTGCTTAATAAATTAGACCAATCATTTTAAAGTTTTTTATAGTTAATACTTAATTAATAATATGATAATAAGTCACTTTATTTTATATGCCGAAGAAAATAACTCCCAACCATCGCTCTTGAACACCCAAATATCACAATGTTTATGAATTATATAGGAATTTGCCGCTCTTAGAATTAACATTTTTTTTATTTCGCTATCTTATAGTTAAGAGGATGATTGTTTGGGTGTTTCATATAAAACGACATATTTGAAAACGAAAAATAATATATATATATATATATATATATTCTTAGCGATCTAAAATCCACGCTTAAAGATAAACATCGGTTAAAAAACTCTAAAATCAAATCTAAATTTAAGATTGAAAATTTAACTTATAAGGATTAAAAAATTGAGGGTATATCATGGTAACATGATCGAAACAATCCTAAAGGGCAAAATGGTCAAACACCAAGACGGAATGGGAACGTGCCGAGCGCGCGCACGAACCAAACCCAACCCAACCCATTCCGACCGAGCGATGTCTTGTAATCTCATCCCACCCATTAATACCGTGCGCCGCCGAAAAATTTCACGCGCACCCCCACCCCCTCCCCCCTCTCCGCTTCCCCCGCTCCGCCTCCCAAAAAATTTCCCCTAAAACCCTAGTTCCCATGGCCTCCGACGCCAAGCCCGGCTCCCCCCCGCCGCCCGCGGATCCCCCCGCCGCCGCCGCCAAGGACGAGGAGAAGGAGGACGCCGGGCCCAAGGAGGAGGAGGGGGAGGGGGAGGGGGAGGGGGAGGAGGAGGAGCCAGAGCCGGAGCCCGGGCGGAAGCGGGGGCGGCGGAAGAGGAAGGGGGAGGCGGAGGCGGGCAAGCCCGCGCCCGCGACCCCCGCCGTCGAGCGGCCCTCCAGGGAGAGGAAGACGGTCGAGCGCTACTCCGAGCTCGCCCCACGCGTCACCCCCGCCAAGAAGTCCCCCGCCATCCTCCAGGTCTGCTCTCGCCTCTCGCTCGCCTTTGCCGTAACCTGATCTGTTCTTCCGGGATGGCGTTGCCTCCGTGGGCGGTGCTGCTTGTGCCGTCGCAAAGCTTGAGAGTATGGCGCTAGAAATGGCTGTTCCTTGTATGTTCGCCGGAGCTTCCCGGTGAAATTTTGTTTCTTTCTTCATATTCCTTTTGTTCATGCTCGAGGTTTGGGAGCTTGCTGCTTGTTCATTTGCTGATCTCTCTTTCGATGCTTTCTTGGCTGTTGCAGGGATCTGGATCGAAGCTGAAGGACATTCCCAATGGTAATTTCTTTTCCCCGTTCAAACTCCTGATTTGCTGTTGTCAGTAGCTTGTTTGGGCCGTTTCTTTTCTTTTCTTTTTCTTTTTTAAAAATGGTCACGAGCCACTTAGACTTGCCTAGACTGTTAGACTCACGATGGCTATGTTTGGTTGTGCCGGTGTTAAGTCTGAGAATATTGTTGTATTGGTATGAATGTTGTGTTGCTTTGTTGCTATACATGTTCTGTTGCTTGCTGAAAGTTTCATTAGCAAAAGCTGGATCTACCTGGTATTTTAATTTTAAAAGAAGCACCTGTGCGAGTTAATTTTGGTATGGATCTATGAAAGAAAAGAAAACCCATATTTTGCATTTTGCCGTGATGATACCATTCTCCTGTCTGTTTTCCTATTTTATCCTACCGTGTACATTTGATTTAAATGCTTGTTGTCAGATCATGTGCTTTTACCGAGTGCTTTCGATGCACTAAAATAGAAGCAGAAACGAGTGTGCCTAACAAGCCATCAGAGGAAACAAACATTTAGATGATCATGCGTTCTTATTTTTGAAAAATTATTTTAGTATATTAAAATAAAATGTAGACTGGCAGAATAAGAGAACACCTGAACTGTTCAAAGAATCCAGGGACTGCACAGTCACATGTAGCTTGTTGATGTGTTTGTTACCTTTATGTAGTTTGGTCTACACCTGCAATTTAGCTTATCTGACCAGATGACCTCAAGAATAAATCTGCATGGCTTATTCCATTTCACGTATCTGGTGCCTATGTTTTCTTGAAAATGCATGTTCCTGTATTGAAAACACCCCCCCCCCCCCTCCCTGATTCCTGAAATGTATAGACCATATGTTATATGTCCAAAATTTTAGATTTGTGTGCTGTTTAATATCACTTAATATATTCTCATCTTTTACATTCTTGAAGTTCCCCTATTTGTTTTCTGATGCTAGAAGCAATTTGCCATAGGTCCTATATATATGCACTGTAAGCTCCAAAAATACAATTAATGTAAAGAAGCAGCTGCTCAAATCTAAAAATGCATTTTTACGTAGTAACTTGCTTACACAGAAAGATCCTACAAACAACTTTGAAATCAAGATGAGCGTGTGCAGCACATTCTCGCAACTACCAACTCCTTGGATGGAGTAAATAGTATTGCACTACTGCTTTTGTTGCCTGCTAGAGTAGCTTATACTCTGGTGGGTACTAGCTGCATGCTACTCTATATTCTTTTTTTTATTTGTGTGTTTGCTTCTTTCTCTTATCAGTTCAATTCAAGCTGTCCAAAAGAAAGGTGGATGAGAATCTCCAAAGTCTTCATGTTTTAATGTATGGAAGGAAGTCAAATGTAAGGCTTCTGAATGCCTTGTCCAGCTTCAATTTAATTTGCTCATCTTCTTTGTTAACTGTGTTTAATTCTCTGCAGGTCCATTTCTTGAAGAGAAACATATCCCAATTTTCTGGTTTTGTTTGGACTGACAATCAGGTGTGTATTTGAGATGATGACATACTATCTGAAACAAGAAAAATATTTTTGTTTGTCTATGCTGAGCTGTTTATTTTTTGGTATGCCTGCCAACTTAACCAGGAAAAACAAAGGGCCAGGATAAAGGAAAAGCTTGACAAATTTAACAAGGAAAAGTTGCTGGATTTTTGTGAAATCCTTGATATCTATGTTTCCAGAGCAACCACAAAGAAGGTAAGTTGGTTGAGCTACATTTCCTTTTACGCTCCAAGTAATAGACCCTGTAGCAACAACAGTGTGTTCTGTTTTACTTCAGGAGGAAGTTTCTGCTAAACTGTTGGAATTTTTGGAGTCACCTTGCATCACTAGAGAGGTGGTTCTGACTGATGATAAGGTATGGATGAGGGTCAATTCTAAGTTTGCTCTTGTAGGTTTAGCACAACAATGTGCATCACAGGCTGAAGTATCTTTAATTTTCATTGCCCTGGCAGAAAGGGAAGAAACGTGGAAGGAGGTCTAAAGGAAACGGCCAGACAACTGCTGAAGGTGCTTCTGAAGTGAAGGTAACAACTTTTGGTGCCAAGTGACTTGAAAGTGTTATATTATTTTTCATCTACTATTTTATAAGAAAAAGGAGTCATATATTTCATGTAGTGCTTTCATCTACACCATGCGCTTGAGTGCTTTCTATTTTTGCTTTGCAAATAATTTGTCGTTATTGCCATGGATAATTGAGAAAATGCATGTGATTATTATCCTGTAACGGAAGTGCCAAAATAAGGAAAGTTGAACGCCTAAACTGAATGGCAATAGAAACTCTGGCGCATATGAAAAAATACATAAAACTGAAGGCTAAAAAAAAAGCCTAAAATCTAGGGCAGACTTTAGGTTTTCAGCTAGAGTCTTCTGAACGCACTCAACATGCATGGGATCTTAGCCTAATAGAATGCTCTTTAATGAGATTTAGCACCGCAAAGCTGAGCTGCCACTGAACTATTGTATAAAACGGTCGCACAAGTATGCAACCAGTCCAGTTCTGATGTTCATGGTGAAGGGCCATTGATGTTCTTTGGATCTGGGCCTGCAGACGCTGGAGATTATTTGCAGGATTTACACATCATTCTTTACTGGTGGAAAACAGTAGATCCTGGTGGGTTTTGTAAGGAACATGTAGGAGTTGAGAGAACGAGAGCTGTTCGAGAACAGTACTATGGTGGAGTTGTGATTTTGAATGATAGGGAGGTGTGTGTGCCAAAGGTGAGGTTTCCAGCAAACCTAGCTTCATCGCATGTGCAACATGGGGCTAGTGAGTCACCTTGGCTATGCATATCCATGTCATGGTTCGAATTTTCATTTTTATACATAGTAAAGCCGCCTGGTTCTGTGTGCAATTGCTTTGGTTGCATCCAATGTCTTGCGATGGTAATCCTCCTGACATAGGGTTTTCCTTTTTCCCGGTCAACTGCTGGTTCAGTCTGGTTTTTAATCTATGCTTCCAATAGGCTTTGATATTGTGGTGAATTTTTCTACCTGTTTTTAGGCAAAGTCTTAAATCACCTTGTTGATTGTTTTACACAATACTTAATACTTAAGAACGTTAATTTTGCTATGTTTATTAGCAGCTTTTGTTGTACTATAGCTGAGCACTTAATTTCTGCTTCCCTTTTCTTTTTGGGTCAGGTGTCTAATCTTCTGTGGTCTATATTCTTCATTTCCATCTTTCCATACTCCAACATTGTCTATGCCTTTCTAAACAAAGAAAATAAAAGGACTTACTAGGAAAAAAAAGGGTCACATGAAGTGGTGTCCTTAAATATAGGATGTATTGACTAGATGCTAGCTTTAGTTTTAAAATTTATCAATAGTAATATTTAATAATCAAGCAAAACTATTTAGCTTGCCTTTTGCAGCCATCCTCTTTACTGTTAGTGCTTAATCTGTACCAACTCCTGATGTTTGTGTATTTACAAACAGAAAAGGAGAAAGAGTCGAAAACAATCAGCTGAATCTGCTAAAGAGAATGATGATGAAGATGATGAGGGTCCTGCTGGTTCTGAGGATGTATCAATGGGCGAGGAAGATGATGAGGATTCTGAAGCAAAAGATAATGCTGGGAGTGATGAAGAACCTGATGAGCCTCCAGCCAAGAAAAAGCCAACAGATGATAAACAAACAAAGAAGGCAAAAGAAAATGATGCATCTGGCAAGAAGGCTTCTACAAAACCTGCAAAAGGTGTGACAAAGCCTTCTCAAGACACTGAAGATGAGCCAGAAGCTGAGTTAGAAAGTAAAAGAGCTGGGAAAAAGGTCTCAAAGAGTTCAAAGGAGAGTGATGTTACTGTAGATAAAGCCAGCAAGAAGGTTACTAAATCCAAAAAGGATGAAGGAAAAGAAGGCCAGAACAATAATTCTGGTGTATCTAACAATAAGGCACGGAAGAAGGATATTGCCAAGACAACCACTAAAAATAAAGGTAGAACCCAATAAAGTTCAACATTTCATTTTTAAATACGTTTCTAAAGCGCATTTAGATGACATCAGTTATTAATGTTTCTCCACCTTAATAATTCCTACCCCTTTTTATATTATTTATGATTATGAAAATTGGTGTCTATCATACTAAATACACATTCCTGTAGTTCTTTTCCAGCCAATTTCTGCTGGAAGGTTTATTTTGATTTTTCAGAATACATTTTATAAGATATGCTTGAAATAAACCACTATAACTGTTGGATCATGGGGGCTTGGATTTGTACAACTTAACTGCATGTGGCCTTGTTTGCATAGTGCTCCTCTGATAACAACCAAATCAAGTAGTTACACAAAAATCTCTAAAAAACAATATTGATATGCATCTACCATCTTGTGAATTTCAGGTCTAAAGTCTACACACCTAGAAACAAAATAAACAAATTCGGTCTGAAGTCCATGGCCAAATTTCTGTTTGTTCTGAGACTGGTAGATTGAATATAATATTGCATGCTATGGGGTGACCTGACATTGTAATGTACTACCTCTGTTTAAATAGCCATTTGGGGGTGACATGCAAGAGAGAGTCACTAGCATATGCTCATTTATGTTGTATACTTTTGCAACCATAGTCATCCATACTCAATATTCTTTCTCATCTCTTCTCTACAGGAAAGGGAAAAGGCAGTACAGAGGCTGGGGCTGCTCCAACCACTGAAGAGCTGCATGCTGTTGTTAGTGACATATTGAAGGAAGTGGACTTCAATACTGTAAGCGAGTGGTTATAATTTGAACTAGTTCAATTTTTTAAAATAAGCATTGTATGCTTACTATTGTTTGTTTCTATTATCTTGTAGGCAACATTGGCAGACATTCTTCGACAATTAGGTACTGTTTTGTTTCCTTTTTTTTTGGGCATATCCTTGATGTAGTTGAAAATAATGGCACATTAAACAGATATTCCTAACCCATGAATGCACTGATATATTTGGTTATTATTTCCACTGTAGGTACTCATTTTAAGATGGACCTCATGGATAGGAAATCAGAGGTGAAACACATCATCGAGGAAGTAATAAATAGTATGTCTGACGATGAGGAAGGTGAGGAAGAAAATGCTGAAGAAGATGCAGACAAAAATACTAAAGATGAAAATTCGAAGGAAGATGGTGATGAGAAGTGATTCAGCAGACCAGATGTGATGATCACTTATGTTAGTGTTATGGATTGCAGGACTTTCATGCCCAACACTACCGTTTGGGCAGTGTTCGGTCTGTACAATGAGGGCACCGCAACAACGAACTGGTGACCTGGGTAGTACAAGGTTGTTAACAATTTGATAGCCACACACACCTAGTTGTTGTGCTTGACTTTTGTAGTGACTTGTAGTCTAGTTGCTGGTCATGTACAATAGCTGTGCTGTTATAACTTTGCTTAGGTAGCTAGTCCCTGACTGTAATATGCAGAATAATTCTTTGCCTGTTCCTTCCATTTATCCATGTAAAACAGTGAATTTGGCATTTTTGGTTCGTGTGTCAACTCTTATCTGCCCACCGTGCCAGGAGGAGTCTTTCTTGAGGAAAAGATGCCTGTACTTCAGGAGAGGTACAGGTATCTTGTTCTGGGCTCTGGTGCAACACGGATGGGTTTTGCTGCAGTTAAGGTGGTGTTGGCTCTGGGGCAACACGGATGGGAAAGGTGTTGTTTAGATTGAGAAAATTTTTGGGAGAAAGTATCATGTTAAATGTTTGATCGGATGTCAGAATGAGTTTTTGGACATAAATGAAAAAACGAATTTTACGGCTAGCCTAGAAACCGTGACGAATCTTTTAAGTCTAATTAATTCATCATTAGCACATGTTGGTTACTGTAGCACTTATGGCTAATCATGGATTAATTAGGTTTAAAAGATTCATCTCAAGATTTTTCCGTAACTGTGTAATTAGTTTTTTGGTTCATCTATGTTTAATGCTTTATTTAGGTGTCAAAGATTCGATGCGATGTTTTTGGAAACTAAAAAATTTCGAAGTGATTTTGAATTTATCTAAATTGACCTGATGCAAGCTTAGGGTGTTGTACTGTACTGTTGTTCACTCTGTTTCGTGTAATGTATGTGACCCACAGTGTTAACCTGGCAAGGTAATTACAGCTTCCTTCATCTAGCATCGAGTAATGTGTGTGGTGTTGATGGTCAAGTACAGTCTGCTCTCTTTCCTAATCTTCGTGAATTATCCATGAATTGATTTCTTGTCTGATTAAATTGGAAATGTCGCTGCCCTTGCATCTAGAAGACTAGAATACATGTTAGGTGGTCTAACTCTAATCCATTCAATTTGCTCATGATGTGTAACCCATTCGGTTTGCCAAAGAATACGCTTCCAGAGTCCCTGGACAATCAATTGCAAATTGCAGCACAGAAAACACAGCAAAGCCCTGTCCTGAGTTCTTGTCGTCTCTGTTACTGTTACCTGTATTTTCGCTGCTGATTGTTTGTTTTTTTATATTTATAAATGAAAAATAATTTATAAATAAAAATTTTATATATGTATTCTTAGCAATCTAAAAGCTAAGACAAAAAAATAAATTTTGGTGAAAAGAACTATAGAATTAATTTCAAATTTAAGGTCAAAAATTTAAATTTGGCTCGTAAACGTAAGCAAAACGATTGTAACACGCAATCATCGGAAATACAATCAAACATTGCAGGAGGACTCGATTCCTACCCACCGGAACACCGGCGTGTTTGGGCTGAGGATCAGTGGCCTGGCCATGCAGCTAGCTCACTCCATCCAAATGTCCCAACCAACCCTAGCCTGCCTGCACACGCCGGCGATGACACCGGTAGGCTTGAAACTCTCTGCACCACCCTCTCCTATACATGCACCTGCCATCTCCATTGCCGACTCCTCCAAGATCACACCCAAGCTCCTCCTCCTCCAAGAACTCCAAGAACTCGAGCTCGAACAATGGTACGCAGTGCATGTGCATCGATCGATTGCTGATCGAGCTTTTTTTGCCACCATTTTTGGTGTTAGAGTGATGCATGGTGGTACTGGTGGTGGTGGATGCAGGGGCAAGAAGCCGCCGCCGTGGTGGAGCTGGGAGTGAAGCGAGGGGAGCCGTCGCTGGTGGCGCCGGCGGCGGAGACCAAGGCTGGGCTCTACTACCTCTCCAACCTCGACCAGAACATCGCCGTCATCGTGCAGACCGTCTACTGCTTCGCCGGCGGCGCCGCCGACGCCGCCGGCGATGCCCTGCGGGAGTCGCTGTCCAGGGTTCTGGTGCACTACTACCCTCTCGCCGGCCGCCTGGCGCTCAGCCGCGAGGGGAAGCTGATCGTGGACTGCACCGGCGAGGGCGCCGTGTTCGTCGACGCCGTCGCCGACTGCGCCATGGCGGACGTCGGCGACATCACCCGGCCGGACCCCGGCGTGCTCGGCGAGCTCGTGTACAGCGTCCCCGGCGCCAAGAACGTCCTCGAGATGCCTCTCCTTGCCGCCCAGGCACGTACACGCCACTAGTAGTGATTAGCCATTTAACTAACCATTTTGTCCTAATCACTCGTGCACTAATACCTACGTCAAAAGAATCGAATTAATCCTGATAACTGGATGAGCAGTTACACAAATAAAAGTTTTTCTTTTTGGACGGAGGAAATAAATATTTGATATTTAGAGTAAGTTTGAATCGAATTTCTAAAAAAAATATACTGATAGGTTAATGATATTATGACAATACTTAGTTTGATAAAAATATTTATTGTTTAGTATAAAATTTGATTAAAATTTTTAAATTTCAATAATCGATAATTTCTTAAATACTTAGTTTGAAGACAATGGATACACATACATTTTCCCAAAAAATAGTATCATAATATCATAAACATATTGGATTTTATAAATTTATTATAACACGAAACTAATCGTCGGGATTTTAGATATTGACCAAATCAAATATGTTTGATCGAAGAGAGTACTTTTTAATACAAATCCATGTATACTATTTTTTCGAACTAATTATTTGAAAAATTATAGAATTTTTTCTATAAATTTTTTCTGAAACATTATGGCAGCACTAATTACCTTTTTTTGTTCATAATCATCTACGGGTAACGAAAGTTAATTGCGTGTACTAATCAATGGTGATGGATTAGGTGACCAAGTTCAAGTGCGGCGGGTTCGTGCTGGGGCTTGCCATCAACCACTGCATGTTCGACGGCGTCGGCGCCATGCAGTTCGTCAACTCCTGGGGCGAGACGGCGAGGGGCGTGTCGCTCTCCGTCCCGCCGGCGCTCGACCGCGCCGTGCTCCGCGCGCGCGACCCGCCGCAGGTGGCGTTCCCGCACCACGAGTTCGCGCAGATCGACGACGGCGACGGCCGCGCGCCGGCGCAGGACGGCGCCGAGCCGCTCCTGCACAGGTCGTTCCGGTTCACGCCCGCATCCGTCGCCCGCGTCAAGGCGCTCGCCGCGGCCGGCGGCAGCGTCGGCGGCGGCGGGCGCGCGTGCACGACGTTCGAGGCGCTCGCCGGGTTCGTGTGGAGCGCGCGCACGGCGGCGCTGGGGATGGGGCCCGGGCGGCAGAGCAAGCTCCTGTTCGCCGTGGACGGGCGGCCGCGGTTCACGCCGCCGCTCCCCGCGGGGTACTTCGGCAACGCCATCGTGCTGACCAGCGCGGCGTGCGCGGCCGGGGAGCTGTCGCTGCCCCGCGCCGTGCGCCTGGTGCGCGGCGCCGCGGAGGCCGTCACGGACGCGTACATGCGGTCGGCGGTGGACTACTTCGAGGCGACGCGGGCGCGGCCGTCGCTGGCGTCCACGCTGCTGATCACGGCGTGGTCGCGGCTGCCGTTCCGCGCCGCCGACTTCGGCTGGGGCCCGCCCGCGGCGTACGGCCCCGCCGCGCTGCCGGAGAGGGAGGTGGCGCTGTTCCTCTCGTGCGCCGAGGAGGGCGGCGGCGTGCGCGTGCTGCTCGGGCTGCCGGCGCGGGCCATGGCCGAGTTCGAGCGGCTCGTGGAGGAGGTGATCGCCTCCTGATCAATCCACCGTGGTCAAACCCTTATCAAAGCGAGCGTTATCGTTGACTTATTTATACGTCATGGCTCTTAATTAATTACTAATAATTTATTGAGCATCAAGAAAGTCAGTGGAAGTGTCAAGCCACTTTGCTGCAGCTGATGATGCCTCTACATTCTGCAACAAGTTTGAAGATGTCATTTTGAATGAGAATTGTTGTGTGAGGAGTAACCAAATGAGCACTTGCCATTGTTTTCTCACGAATTTTGAAGTCATGAAATAGCACTAATTATAGTGACCAGTCAACCCTAGACTTATGTTGTTAAAAGAATGATGTGCAAACAAGGGATTAGATAACTCATATATGAAGCTATTTAATGCCACTTTCCGAATAATTCATGAATTAACTCTAAATTAGTTTCAAAACACAATTTTTATTGTAGTTGATAACTAGCAAGAAAACGATTAAATACGCACACACATCTACTCCCTCCGTTTCACAATGTAAGATATTTCAGCCTTTATTAGATTCATATGATGCTAATAAATCTAGACATTACAATATAAAACAGAGGCAGTACGAGAGATTAGCTATCATGCTAACCATACAACCAACTCTAGTGGGTGGATTACTCTAACAACACACTAAAGCATCTCCAAAAGATTAGCTATCATGCTATTTTAGCTAGTGCAATAAAAAAAAAAAACTCTATGGGAATCTCCATTTGGATCGGATAAGTATTCTACTAGTAGTGAAATGAGCTGGCTAGCTAAACTAGCTGGCCATCCTGCATCTCCACTCACCTGTCACTTGGATCACTAAAAATTGAACCATTGATAGCAGGATTTGCGTGGTTTCTTGGATGTATAAGAGATATGTCTAGTCAATTTTTTTGGGCTAGCTAGCCAAAAGACTATTTGACTAATTAGATTTAACTTACTTCTTTGAGATGCTCTAACCATGCTTCTCCATAATACATAGTATAAAATATCTTCCATTGTAAAGCTAATTAATCAACTTTTTAATGATAAAAATAAAATATTCTCCATTGTATATCTAATTAATCGTCACTACTATAATCTTTATATTTTAATTCTTTTTTAAATTAATGTGATAATGAATTCGTACTACCTCTGGAAAGAGACATAAGTAGTACTGTATATTTAACACAGTAGAATTTGTACCTCACCTTCATCCGACCATCATCAATTGCATATCCTGATAATCTTTTTATTAGGGATTTCTAACTAAGGAAAAAATAAAAATAAAACTATTTCCTCTTACATTCCTAATAAATTCCTACTTTTAAATAGTACCTCAATCATGCTTTCTATGCCTACCCCCACGCCACTTGTCAGATGTCACGATTACAAATGAATCGTTCTATTCTTCTTCTCCAAGGGCGGCGTGCGTGCGCGGCTTCACGCGGCCGTGTCAACTGCACGAGCACGAATATGCAATCGCACCAAAAACTTCAAACCATGCTTAGCTATGCATCCATGACTTCTCTTTCTCTCGTCCGTTCCCATCTTTTCATTTCTAATCATGCTTATAAACCAAAATTTAAAATTTAATTTTAAATTTAGAATTAACTTTTCGGGGTGTTGTTTATTTTTTAGACTTTACTTTTAGATTACTAAGAAATACACATATAAATTTTATTTATAGATTATTTTTATTTGCAAATCATTTCTGAATTTTTTTAATGTAAAAAGCCAAACGGTGATCCTCCTCCTTCTTCTTCCTCTTCTTTCTTTTTTAATCTTTATCCTGATGTGATGATTCATTTGGTTCTAGGTTACTCTTGGCTGCAAATCAAGAAGAGGACAAAGATGCAGGAGAAAAATTAAAATGAGATAGAGAATGAGAGAAAAAGACTACCACCTCGACGAGTATCTCAGGTCTCAGCCAATTGTTTATGGATTAGTTTGATCGAATCGCTTTTAGTTTTTTCTGGTAGATTGCTGGGATGACACGAAGTTTGCTGTATTTGACTTTTGCATCAACCTTAGAATGATTTTGTTGAACACCCTATCTTTTCGTTTAAGCTTATAAGCCAAAATTTAAAATTTTAATATTAAATTTAGAGTTATTTTGTATTATTATTATAGCTTATTGTTGACCTTATATATAAGTTTTATTTATAAATTAATTTTTATTTGTGATAATGGAGGCGAAAAAAGATATATGCAGCGGTTGTGTGAAGTGAACATAGCTTAAGAGCAGGTATAATAGCAGACTATAAACCAGTTATAAGTATGTTTTAAAGTGATAAGAGAGAAGAGAGAAGGACAACGAGCTATAGATTTATAGCAAGCTGCAACACAGTCCCTAAGACACGCGTGTGTATGACAGGTGGGACCGAATATTAGCTGTGTAGTATATAACTATTGTATAAATTGGTTATTAAGTTGGTTATAAATAATTTGTAGCTAGCAGTTGACTATACTATTGCACTTGCTCTAACGTTAGATTAAGTGAAACTTGTTCATCAGTCTTAAGCTAGCTATAGGCTTGATACGAGCGCTCGTATTTTACAAATAGATTGGCAGCAACAATGTATTTTTTTTCAGTGGTAGACATCTTAGTGACTGTGATGTGCCAGATTGCCAGCAACAATGAAAATTATTGGAATAATTTACTCTGCACTACTGAATTAATTGTACCTCTAGGACACAACCTCCTGGCTTATCCGATTGGATAAAACCTTTTTCTTCAAGATAAAGGAGGTAAATAATTAATTAACTTTCCACTCTCTGCACCATGCAATTGAATATAAAAATTTTGCGCAACAAAGGAAAAAAAATCTTAAACAGGGATGTGTGCACAGACATAATCACATAGTGAGATGGTAGAATTAGTTAACTGCTTCTTCATTACAGCTTTAACCATAGGTCACTACACATGTACAGAAAAAAATACACCTCAAAATCTCTCCTTTATCACATATGTAGATTTTTTTCCGATTTGAAATGATCTATGCCTGCATATATATATGAACCTATACACAGCTCTAAATTAGTCTGTATAGTTGAGCCTAATGATCAGCAAACTATCACATTTGGATTGGATCTCGAAACAGGCAGCTGGAGAACTAATTACCTACTAGCTAGCTAATTAATTGGACTGAAATTGATCAGTCACTTGCCGATTTCTCCATGGATTATTCAGAAATTTTTTCAGATCATTTCGCATGCAGCAGTGGTGATTGGTCAATGCACTGATGCATGCAGAATGCTCACCTCTTGATCCTTGTGGGCGTCGCCGCCATGGGAGATGGCCTCGACATCCTCGCCGGGCTCAGCATCCGGTAGCCGGCGGCGCGGCCCTTGCTGCCGCAGGTCCGGAGGCCGCATATCGGCGACGCCGCGGCGGCGGCCTCGTCGCCGCCGTCGATGGACAGGTCGTCGTCGTGGCGGTCGTGCTCCATCTGCCAGAGCACGTCGAGGAACGCGTCGACGGCGCAGGAGGGCAGCGCGAGCGGCCCCTGCGCCGCGTAGCCGTACTCCCGCTCGGCGTCGTCGAGCAGCCGCCGGAACAGCGGGTGGTTGGCGTACTCGGTGCGCACCACGAACCGCTCCCGCTCCGCCCCGACGTACACCGAGAAGCACCCCGCCACCGGCGCCGCCGCCCCCCTGCCGCCGCCGCCGCCGCCCAGCCCGGACCTGCACCGCTCCAGCGTCCTCGATATCAGGCTCTTCCTCACCCCCTTCGTCCTCGCCGCCGCCGCTGCCGCCATGCCTGCCCCTTCTTGCACCTAACCCTTCTCCGATCCAATCAAGAACGCGTTCGCCGCGCCGCGCGCGCTGATCTCACACAAGCAGAGATGGAAGAAGAAGAAGCAAATGCACACATGCCTCTACCTCTCCATGTATATATATGTACACACCAAAAAGTTTCTAGCTTGATGAAGTTGAGAGCCTCAACTTCTTGGAAGCATGGACAAGGATGCTCATGTCACACAAATAGAGTTGCTATCTAGGGGAGGAGGAGGAGGAGAAGAAGAGACATGGATACATGGGGTGAGAGCTACCTTAGCTTATGTATAAACAAAGGAGGAAGAAGAGGAGAAGATGGAGGTAGATGCTTGATCAACTTTGCCCTGGTTAAGTGGACACACCATGCATGCGTGTTAGTATATATAACAAGAATCAGAGTGAGAGAGAGGAAGAAGATGGTCCGGATCCACTGCAGTGCTGCAGAGGATCACTGTTCATACGAGGCAAACAACGAATAAATACAGTGAATAATGTCTAAGTACTGTTGCAAATACTATAGTGCTAGATCTCGATCATCGGTTTCGATCCAACGGTTAATGAATATCTCAAATTTAGGACCCTATAGCTCCCTGCCATAGCTTCATGCTACTGTGAGGGATCTCGTTCCGAGAGAACATGTGCCTGCAAACAAGTGGAGATAGATTGATAGGATTCAGAAATGGTGGTAGCTAGCTAGCTAGTTTGACATGGACTTTGAAAGGTTTGAAGAGCTCAAAAAATGCTCAATAATTGTGTGAGATAGTGCTTCTCATGGTCAACGACTGCCGTATGTATGTGGAAGAAGCACTGAGTACTGATTAAAAGTTAATAAAATATACCGGTTCTTTCTCCCTGCATGGTTGTTGGTTCAGATATTTAGAGAGAGATTAGGGGGGCTCGTTTTTTTCATGCACTCTATAATTAAGATTGCTGAAAAAAATTATGCAGAGAAGATTCTGCATGACGCGTGATGTTTGCATCTCATTGTCATCTGTACATGAGTGCAGGTAGTTGCGTAGTTCTGATACTTCTTGCAAAGTTTTATTAGTCTAAAATTTGCAGATTTTAAAGTAAACCGTAGGAACATTTTTTGAGTTCACCACTTCAATTTCTCCCGGCTTTGCTTAACATGTTTTATTGGTTATGATTATCATAAGCTCTTGTTGATTAGAAAATCCATGGACTGTGGGGGTTCAGAGATATCATATACTAGTATTCAGAAAAAAAAATAACTCATACACTGTTCCAAATACAGGAGACTTAAAACTTCTGTGCATGGATTAAGAAAATTAAAAAAGATGATTTGGTTTCCCTTTATTTAGTACACATAGTAAAAAGATGCAACATTTATTCTTGAGGGAGATAGCATTTCTTTTGCAAAGGACAAGGAAGGTCAGCAAGAGAAGAGGAGAAACTGTCCAGAATGGCAGGCTGCTATCCTTACATTTTCTGAAAATTACAAAAAAGGGTTGCTGTCATTCAGCCCTGAATGTCCTGATGATGACAGTAATTGCTTGTCTTGATGAAATTATATCAGCTCCTCAAAGAGTCAAGGAGGATATCATCAGATGGTGATTGACACAGAGAGCAATATGCAAGTTGATATATATGTGGAGTCAGAAAGGTGATTCAAGGTGTGAAGCTGTGGCTATCATTGCAGAAATAGGGGAATCAAGAAAGTTTCTTCAGGCCTTTCATGCATAAATGCATTTGTGATACTTTGCAAACAGATTAATATTATTTTTATTTTGGTTTTCCTAATAGATACATTTGCAAACACTTCGCAAACATATTCTAATCCTTCTCAATCCAGAATTTCCCTGTTAAGAAAACAATATTTCTAGAATTATTCATATTGTTGAAAGAGTTGAGAAGGTCCAAATATGCTTAAAATCGGGGGGAGTGTATATAGATGCATGCTAACTTTGTCAACCCAGTTCTTCTCTGTTTAATTTTCTACTCAACCGAACTCCTGAATATTGTAGTTTTTACAAAAAAACAACTTTCTAAATATGAATATCTTAGAATACCTTTTGAATCCATTTTCAGCTTTGTAATACCTAATCCATTCATTTGTACCCTTGAGTAACTGTCACAAATAATTCATCTACTCTGCCATCACTCAGCACAAAAGAACACATAAAGGTACTTTCAGTATATAATCTTAAGTTTTCCTCTCTTTTGTCTGAACAGCGACAGTATAATCTTGCAAATCATGGTACTTTCTGATAAGAAACTTTGTCAGTTCTCACATACTATGCATACATAATGGATTAGAAAATGACACTATCAGATAAACTTTGTTCCGGTCTTGAAGGAGGACTTGTTATAAATCAAATTAAACTGTATGATCAAAGTGCTCGTGTGGTCCTGTCAGTCCAGAGATTAACATATAATTGAAACTGCCAAACTGCAATTACCCATCTGCACTTTCTCTGCGTTGTCTCGATCTGTACTTTTGCCGGATTTCATAGCAACTGGGCTAGATTCGATCAATCAGTTAGGTTATTTTACTCTTATAGGACGTACTGATCGACTGCGATGTTGCAGATGTTGCCGGTGGTGGTGTTCAGAAATTCAGATTATGTATTGTCGCGTAATTAACTCTGCTGAATTGATTAAGCTGCAAACTGATTAATTAAATCGAGCTGGCATTGCATTAGGTCGTCACATTGCAGTCGTGCTTGCTGGCTAGTCATCATCTTAACTGCAGGGAGACATTGATTGAAGATAGTTGGCTAGGGTTTGTGAACATATTGGAGTCATTTGTTGACTTGGAACATTGACAAAGATTATGTCAATGCTAAGCAAGGAATTCATTCAGGAATTTATTATCCAAGAATATTTCAAGCAAACTGAAAACAGATACCTATGGTCTTCCAACGTTATCTGACTAGCTTGTGCAGGCATTATCTCCATATTCAAACACATTATTTTTCGTAGCTTCATTAATTCCATGTTACATAAACTGAAAACAATACCCCCTTGGTATAAAAACACGAGACGTCATTGTTTTTCGAAAATTCAACATTTTCCAGTGTTAGTACTAACAAAATATATCTTCAGTATCACGTATGTGGTATCATCATATTCGTATTTAAAATCAATTTCATAGTTGTTGGTAATACATCACGGAAGTAATTAATGGTTCAACTGTACTATTGAAGGCAGTGTCAGTAACATACACGTTATATATTTTGAATATGGAATGGAAGGAGCTTTTAAATTTCCCAAAACCGTTTTTAATATTTTAGGATGATCACTTAAAAATACGAGATTTGCTCTGGTCCAACAAAAAATACCTCTAGGTACCAGTACCTCGAGGTACTAAATCGTTTTTCACCATTGAATCTAGCTGAATAGGATGTGCACTGTTAGATTCAACAATCAAAAATAATCTGGTACCGTGAGATATCGGTATCTCGAGGTACTTTTTGTTGGAGCGAAGTAAATCTCTAAAAATACAGAGAGGTTGGAAGCATGGCAACATACAAGTTAATTGATTAAATAAAACCATTATTGTGATTTGAGAGTTGCGCGGTTTGAAGGTGATAAGCCTTATCTCACTTGAATACTTATTAGTTGGATTAGATGTCCTCAGTTAATCTTGTCTAGCTAGAAGCATCCTTGGTTGCATCTGTCTCTAGATGCAGCCTGCAGATTAACAAGACGTGTGTAACATAATCTCCTCTGAAGCTGTTTTGTCAGGCTAGGTGATGACGAATGTATTTTACAAAGTGCATATGGCATCAACACCAATGGTACCCAATTGTGTAAGACTTAAAAATTTTAATTTTGATACCTGTGATTATTTGGCACGTTAGTCCAACACTTGTACAACCACTGTACATGTGAGGATTGGTTTGACAATATGGTGGTCTATGACCCACTGTTTTGTCCTACTACTGCCTTGAGATGTAACAGTAACAGTTTTCTTGGAAGTTGTTTTGGAGCCACAATACCATTTTCAGAGGGTCATAATCCAGCAATTTGGTGGTTTTTGAGAGGGAGTACATTTGGATGCAAAATGCTTAGCACACAACACATGCAAGAGACTTTTTTTTTAATTTTTGCAGAGACATAAATGCTATGAAATTCGGCAAAAATGTCTCAAAAGAGTGTGGACACGCATGTACCTACTGAATACGCCCCCCTTGTTTGAACTCATACAACCTTGTTCAGAAAATAATGATTTAAATATTGGTGCATTATTGTGCACAACCGCACAACCAAGTCGTATAGGCACAAGCTACACGGTCATAGTTTGGCTTTTTTTTAAGAAAAAACTAAATAACATATTTACAAACGAAAAATAATAAAAAAATTATATATGTGTTTTTTAGCGATATAAAAAGAAAGAGCGAAAATAAACTATGATCAAAAGAATCCTAAAATTAACTCTAAATTTAATATTAATAATTTAAATTTAGTTTATAAACATGAGCATAAGCTTTCATGTTTCACATATTTTCGATCGTCCCATAGAGAGATCTCTCCATTCTATGTTATATACCAACCTTCCTCAATACTTCTACAATTTTTTTTGTTAATGCATTTAAATTTGTGGACAACCTCCCTTAATTCTTATGTATATTTCTCGCTGACGCATTTAATTTTTTTGCCCAACCCTTCTCAATTCTTTTCTATATTTCTCTTTGATCTGTTTAAAATTTTCGACCAACCTTCCTTACTTCTTGTGCATATTTTTCATTGATACATTTAAATATTTGGATAAACACTCCGACCAATTCAGCCAAAATATTCATCGCATCTTGCTAAATTTTCTCTTTTTTATTTTTTCTTTGGAGCACTTTTAACATTTGTTTTATGAGCAACAGAGATATACGAGAAATTTTATACTGCTTAATAAAATACCACTCAAGGATGATAAAATTACCCAAAGTATATTAGTCATATATATATATATATATGGACACAAACATGTACAAGAACACTGTATGAACAAGAACATAACACTGTTCTAACATATTGTGCTTCTAACCAACATGGAAACATACATACCACACAATGGAAAGTAATAAGTGGCTGTTAATTAGTTGACCTGCTGGCGATATAGCGGCAAAGCAGTACTTGAGTTAATTAAAATGAGATTCCTAGGCAATACAAAAAGGAGTAGCTCATTATCTCAATAATGCAAGGCTAGAAAAACTATACATAATAAACAGTCTAATGACAGGGACATACATATATGAATGTCAAGATAAATTGAACCTGTTACTTTCAACAAAAGTTGAAATTATTTATTGCCGGTAAAAGTCCTAAATAAATCAACTTCTAGAATTTGAGTCTTATTCCGAAATTAAGCAATTTATACTTTCTTAGCTACCTCATGACCCATAAATCAAGAAATTTTATTTCTTAAATACTTGCTCTTATATCAATACTATTTTTGATTAATTAAGAGCATTTTAGTCTTTCGACATTTTTCTTAACTTCTCATTAGGAACTGAGGAGTTGCGTTGTTATGGGACGGAGGAAGTAAACATGAAGCTAATTACCTTTGTGATCCGTATAATTTATGCTTGCAGGTCAAATCAACGGTCAGCTGTCAAGAACAGCATCCCTGGATGACTTGCTGTAATTTATTTTATTTCTGCCGCAAACTTGACGTAGTTCTAGTTTGATGTACGCTCAGTCAGTCCTGAGATGTATTAATTACATCCGTTCTACCGTATAAGCATATTTAGATTGTTTAACAAAAGCTAAGGTCAGATCAAAAGATTATTTTCTAATCACTTCGATGATTAATTTTTTTAATTTGAATTGATTAGATTTTAAAGCTGTTTTTAATGGTAAGGTGTGTGCATGATGGGTGTTTTACACCCACTGTCAGTATACATGACGTTTTACAGTAAAGTAGTGCTTTAATTCGTTGGTTTATAAGTTTTACTTACAAACAAAAATATTGTGCTATTAACTTGAGACAGTAGTATAATTTGATATGATCCAACGGATGAGAATAAACAAAAACCATTATCAATAGAGACCACAATGTACGTGTCATATGGAAATTAAAGAATGATATTTCTAAAGCATGTTGATATATCGTATTGGTATATATATATATATATATATATTAATTATAGATTTAAGATTTTGTATTCTATTTAATCTTATAATATATTTCTTCCTCATCTATTGTTACTTATGGTTACTACACTATAGTGTAGCACAGTTAGATATACAGTAGTACGTTTCACTAGGTTATAGGCCGCCGGTGAGGGTGACAGTCTACTTACTTTTGTGGTAAACAAACACAGTTAATTACTTGCTATCATGCCCTGATGACTTATCTATTTTCTAGTTTAGATAATTGAAATAAACAAACGCATTGATTTTTATTGTATAAAGTCTATAGACATAACAAGTCAGAAAACACGGGAATTTTGCAAGGAATACAGTTGTAAGTGCTTGCGACACAAAATAATCTACTCTATGCATATATAGAGAAGTCTTAAGAATACTTATCCAACTCAATATATGTATGCATATATAGGACGTGTACTAGCAAATCCTTACCATCGGTACATGCGGAAGGGGACATCGTTTGTTTTTTTTTTGTTTATTGAAAAAATAAAACGGCGTATTTATAAACAAAAAATAATTTATAAAATAAAACTTTTATACATGTGTGCTTATTGTGATCTAAAAGCCAACAGTGCAAATAAATTATAAAAAAACTCTAAATCAACTCTAAATTTAAGGTTAAAGTTTCAAATTTAACTAATGAGTATAAGAAAAAAAACAAAAAACAAAAAATGAGGATAAAAGATGGCACCTATTTATTATGTTTGACTCCCGATGGTTGTGCTATATATCTACAACACTGTGCAAGAAATTAAGGAAACGCGTGCAGGATGGATTGGCTTTGACAAAACTCCCAAAGAATTTTTTGGTGGCACTGTAGTTGCTGAGGCTGAGGCTGGGACGAGAAGAATGTACCAAGGTTTTTCGATGCTTGGAAGTCAAAAGTGGAGTGATATGCACTGCACCGTCATTGCATAACCCCTTCATTTGAAAATGTACGTCTTCAATTTATAGAATAATTTTCACAAAACCATAGTTATTATAGTTTAAGCTGCATAAAACCATAGAGGTTTTCACATGTTGTATATAACCCTAGGTATCATGGTAGAAAAGTCTTGCAAAAACACACCGTTAACAAATTTAACATAATAATATAGCAAACTAAAAATGCTTAATCTTATAAGGGGTAACTTGTATATAATGTGTGGCAGAAGTTATAAATATGATGTAATTTTATATGTAAGTTTAAGATTAGTCAATTGTATGGTTTTATAAAATAATGCCACGTACCAAAAAAAACTTGTGGTTTTGTGAAACTTGGTCCATATTATGTGTGTTTTTGTGAAATTTAGTCTAATTTATAATAAGTTTTGACATTTTTAAATTGAGCTCTAAAAGAATAAAATGATATTTAAATTTATCATGTGTGTTGTGGTGGTAGATTCATGGGTGCAAACCAGGGTGTAAATCCCTCTGCACATGAATATTATACACACACAAGTAGGCTTTTAATATGAATTTAGCGGTTCCGGGATGTGTCATTGGTCACTGTCTGTTTGAGCACGTGTCAGGAAATGTGTTCACGGGTGCATGTGGTGTTTTGTTTGTAGCTATGTTTGTGCTGTGCGTCTGTAGTGAAATTTAACTTTTTGTCACTGTTACATAGCAGTGACAATAGATTTGCCACTCCTCCCTCACAAGGCCTGTGAGAGGAATTTAACTGAACATGCAAAGAGTTGCAGAAAGTTAGAAGCCCCTTCGATGATTATGTTTAATGCTATTTCTGTAATTATTTCTACAAAATAAAAATGTTGGGGTTATATATTGAAGACAATTGTTGATGCCAAAACATATTCATCCACGAATAAGAGTATCCATCTCTATGTACAAGATAGTACTATAGTCTATAGAGGAAGGACGGCCGTGCAATTATAGGTATAGCACATCCTATGAATCTGTAATGGATGGCCATGATCGATCAGTTTGGACTTCTTGACAAAGGTATAATTCAAGAATGGACAGATCAAGCGCTTGCATTTGCCAACCTTAAATAAGTTGACTTGCATTGTGTGGCTCCTCTTGCGCCTTTTGTTTATCCTATTCTCATTGACTATATGCTTTATGCGATATTCAGTGTATTTTTTTCTTACTGTTAATATATTGTAGTTTAGATAAAGAAAGTGTAACTAACACAATTATCATCGACATTAATAGATGAAACATAATCCTATGTGGGGGTATTTTCTGTCCCAAAATAAATAACCACTTTATAAGATGGAAGAAAAATTACGAGAATAGAAAAATAATCAAGTTCTTATTAAATGATATATGGTTATAGGTGAGAGCGTGGTTAGGGGTAACATTTAAATGTATAAAGGGTGGAAAGTGGAAAAATGAATGCTCTAAAGTGGATAAATTATGAATCTAAAGTAAGACGGAGATGTCTATAAGTCAGAGTGTGGTTAGGGGTAAGATGATAATAAATTTAAATGAGGGGGTGAAGAGTGAAATAATTAATACTCCAAAACCATCATTTATTTTGGGATTGTGAATCCAAAGTGATCACTATTTAAGACGGAGAAAGTTGTATATAGAAAGACCGATAGTATATAGCTGGTTGACCTGCTAAACACAATTATGGAGCCTTCCTAAGAAGATTAAGAACAAAGTTCAAAAGAGGTAGAACTGTGAAGTTGCTTTCTTTCGTTTCCCAATTATTGCTGTCACAAACTTTAAGGTGCCAAATCAGGAGCCTATCTGTATTTGTGATCATGGCAGAAACATCAGGCAGATATCAATATCTATCACACCACCACATCTGACCCATGCTGCCATGATCCTAAAAGTGTGAAACCCATAATTCTCTCTCTGAAGAAACAAAATTTTCCAAGCAACACTTGCAATGTTTTTGTGTGGACAAATTGCATTGCAAGACAGCTACTGCTCTTCATGTTTTCATGAGCACAGGCAATTTTCAGACAATCTTCTTGAGCATGGAATTTCTGCAGAGACTTTGTGTCTGCACCGCATTATTTAGGCAGTGAGTACAGTACACCCAAAACTGTCAGCGTTTCACAGGTCAAACCTCCCGGACGCACCCGCAAGCGTGTGGACCCCACAAAAGACTTGTGATGTGTGTGCATTATTGCTGTTTTGCTTCACTTGGAATTTTTGAGCCAATTTCAAAGGCAGGCAACAAGCACACATGGCTGGTGGTACATATACATGCAGCAACCACCATCAGGTATCTGAGCAGAATATATAATTTTTCAGCTTCAACTCAATAGTTTTTCCATCATCTCAATGAAGCAGAAAATATAGCACTCAAATGATACATACACATAGTTGTAGAGAAAGCATTATACATGATTAATTAGAGAAGTATACTATGGAAAAGACACCAAAAGTGGCCACTAGTAATGTCTGCCAAAAAAATGATACTCCTACTAGAATTTGCATCTCATACCAAATAGCAGAATTACATGCTCTCAACAATAATCTAGTCAATAACACAGGCAAAATGTAATACACATTTTGCAAAAAAAAAAAGAACAGAAAGAAAAGTAACAAAGATTTCATGCTATGGCATTTGCTTTCAGCTGTCATAACTCAAACTCCAGATTTTCATTCTAGCAGTCCAAACACAGTTTGTTTACTTCATGACCAAGACTTCAACTAATGTTAATTAACCGTTAAATATGCTACAATCTGGCTAACTGACTAAATGTACAACACTGGGAACAGTATATTCTAAGCTCCACAACACATGGTGATGAATCATCACGATCATAATCTTCAAAGGAGCCAAGACTATAGCTGTTCTCCAAAGCACAGCCTCATGTGCTTGCTGAAAGTACTAACATGCAAGCAAGAACTAGTCTATTTCCTGTTCATCGGTGGTGGCGGTGGAGGTGGAGGTGCGGGGAAAGGAGGGCCATAGAAAGGACCAGCTAAACCCTGGAAACCTGGGGGAGTATTTGGAGCATTAGGGAAGGGAGGTGGGATGCTGACCATGGGATAGTTCAGAGGAGAAAATACTGCGTAAGAGTTGTAGGGTACTGCTGTCATAGGACCAGCTGGCAGTCCTGCAAATGGAGCAGTAGGAACTGGCAGAAATGAACCTGTTGTAGGCGGTGGCGGTGGGACTGGAGGTGGATCAGAAGTTGGCGGTGGAGGGGGTGATGTAGACTCTGGTGGTGGAGGATGCTCAGGTGGTGGTGGCGGCTGTTGAAATGCATCAGATGGGAGTGGTGGTGGTGGTGGTGGTGGTGGCGGCGATTGAGGCTGTGAAACATACACATCGTTCTGCAGCTTCAGTCTCTTGTTTGCAGAGTGCTCTTCAATTTTCTGCTCAATGTTGTCCCTGGTGGCTTGTGAAGATAAAATGCCATTGGGGATCTCGTGCTCCCGACCGTTCTCCTGTGAATACATCACTGCACTCGATTGTCCCTTCTCAAAAGAACTGGTATTAGCTGGCTCTGGGGCAAAGCTACCAGGCGTTTCCGAGAGACCTGAATTCTTAAGCCCATGATTTGGTGGCTCCTGCCTTGCTACAGGAATTCCAAGCTTCTGGCAGAGGTCATCAGCTTTCTTGTATCGGGAGTGAGCTTCCTGATCAATAGTGGGAATACATCAGTACATTATTAAGGAACAGATAGCAGATAACAGCCCATCGTATAAAATATCAATTTTTTATAGGGAACAAACAGTCCTATGCGATGCCATATACGGTATTGTATAGAGCAGCACCATGTTTTTTCAGTAGTTATGATAATTACATTGTTCATTAAAAGCAGTGTTGCTTGAAATATGCAGAGGCAATTCTTAAAAGGGAACAGGGATTGTCAAATGTAAGAAAATACCTTAATATGGCTTCGGACTTGTTCCATTTTGAACTCCTGAAAGCAGATGAAGCATTATGAGCATTGAACAATCTGTCCAGCAAATTTCCATCTCAATCAAATTCAAATACATCACTATAAGCATGCATTTACATGTACATACCTGTTCATGGAGTGCTTCCCTTAAGCAAGAAATAAGATTGCCTCTGAGTAACTCTGATGTTTTCAACTGTTCAATGGAGTCTCTCAGGATACTCTGCTGTTGCTGAAGCTCCTCCACAAAGCCAGATCCATTACTACTGTCTGCCAATATGCACGAGTAGATAGTTAAGCTACAAGAAGAGGCAACGTAATAGACACGGAACAGAGACACATGCGCGTGCACATATATGCATGATAATATATCTGATAGGATTAACTCACTGACTTCTCCATTGAAAGGATAAGATTAAATCACTTACCCCAACAGCATGATCTAATTGAGGCCAACCAAAATTTAAAAAAGTATGGAGAAGTCTTATCGACATCCCATCATACCAGGAATTTTGCTACAAGTGTCCAGGCAGCTAGGAAAGTGTCAGCAACACTACCATCAGAGAAGAGGTCAGAATTGAGGGCAAAAACATAGGAGGTTTTGTAACTGGGCTACATATACTCATCCTGTGTGGGCTGGGCTGTGCATAGGTTCAATAGAACAGTTGGATAGATGGGCTTAGTAGCTCCAATTCCATGAGATGCCAACCATTTGCTCGTTAGCTGGCTACAACCAACAAAGGCCTTTACCTCTCCATATATTAATGGGCAAGGTTGGGTACAATTATAATGTAGGACAGTTTTGTCAATACCATGAATTTGCATATACAAGAAAAAACTCAGAAATAACAATACTTGGAGGGAAGCAGAACTGATATACTAAATGGGATAATACATATATGTCTTGTGAAGATATACCTTACCTAAAATAGAGTTATGCTCATACTCATTGTTGAGATTGTCAACAAAGTCAAGAGAAATTTGACATTTCCGCATGAGAGTATCGTCATCTACATGAGCATTCACCATATGCTTGTAGCAAGAGATAACCTTTTCCAGCAGTTCCCCATTAGGCTTTCTCTGAAATGTGTGAAGCAAACCATATAAAGTTGTGTAACTGTAAAGTGTATACACCACAGGTGTACATGAATGAAAATATCAGTTTTAAAGGTGGACCATATGAGTATTAAAAGGATCAAAATTAATAATACTTACCGACTTGGATTTGAGCTCCTTGAACCTTCTAGTATAGTCTTCCTTGAGACTTTGCCCATGAGACCCAAATATGTTACGTTCTTCCCATATATCAACCTGCAATACTTAAATAAAAAATGAGATCAAACAGTTATGCAAATAAATTATGTCCAGATAAGTGAGATTTTGGTGCTTAGGGATTCACATGCTCCATATGCACAAAGTGTATGCTGCACTATTAAAAAATGGTAACAAAGAAAAAAGATCATCCCTGTAATATACAAAGTTAGGCAAACATGAAGAATTTGAATCAAATTTGGCCATGATGTACACTCTACAGTACCAAAAGGAAAAAGTCAACCATGAAATATGCATAGGCACAGTAACTGTTCTTCTTTTGGATTGGCCGATTGGGATGTTTTGGTACCTAGAATTTCCTATACCTCATTAGTGAGAACCAGAAAGTGCATGACACACCATTCAAATAATGAGTTACAGATTTAAATATAATAAAATCAGGCTTTGAAATTCTGAACGGTATATTCAATCCTGAAGTTTCTAAAAACACATTTTGGAATTCGAAATTTTAATTGTGGACATTTGCAGAATTATATGTTCAAATTTTCAAATGTGCAAGATACTACATTATTCATCCAAGAACCAAGCATCACCATTGTGAGTTTGTGACTACTGCCTCTCCCTCTCAATTCAACCACGCTACTTGCCAAAAGCTTTATTGCCAACCATACAGCAAGAAGTAGAAACAGTTCCAATATGGTTGCTGTTACACTGCTACTGTAATTCTGACTTATATAGGCAGCATTTGGAATTCACGTGATAGATGAATGATTGTGTCTTTAATGTAAAGTTCAGTAACTTGAGCATCTCATGTAACAATATATTAATAGACATCCTATCCTTTTGTGCCAAGTAGATTCAATGGCTCCTTATGAGCAATATGAAGCAGATGTGTGGCTTGAGTGGTGGATGCCCTAATTAAGACGACTCTTCAGCTGCAGTAGCTCATGCCATATAGAGTGAGAATATCCTAAGGAGATAGCCTAGCCATTAGAAAAGACATACATGCAACCGATGCAAAATAGTAAGGCATGGCATGTCAGATATTGTTGTCACTACAAGTATCAAGTCAAAGCCACTCAAGGTCTAGTTTAGGGTTAGAAAGGCATTGCTACCTTGGCATTGCTTCCTAATGGAGGTCATAATTCAAAACAACTCTTGATGTATACCATAATTTGCCTGAAGTATATAAAGAGATTTAAGGAAACCTTGTCACTACCCATATAAGATCCACTATGAATAAAAACGCTTGCATGTGTACTTGATGACAAGAAATTGCCACAATCAAAGCAAAAACATTTTTACGCATCTCTATCACAAAAGGAAAAAAGATGCACGCAACAAAAAAAAAAGGAGAACATTCCATCTAGGGCCCATTGTTAGTTGATACCTAAAAACACCACAATTTTCTAACCTCCCAACCGTAGCACATAATTTGCAAATTTCTTCCAAAAGTACCATCCATATTACTAGCCTCTGCATAATGTAAGATGCCAAAAGATCCAAATGTCCTAATCTTCTTTCATTTCGAACACTAACACCAAGAAAGCTAAGATTGAGTTGTTTCGCAAAGTATGTGCATGAGCCACAAACATCGTCCTCGTGAAAGATGGGTAGGGGAAAATCAAGGCTGGTGTGGGACTCTGTGGAGGGGTGGTGGTAGGGGTCTATTGTAGGTCGAGGTGATGTGGCTCGATTAGATGGTGTCAATCAGAGATCGGTCGCGTTCTTGTCGTCAGTGAGGAAGGTAGAGGTGAGATGAGATGATTTGCCACCAATACTATACTTCACTAGAACCACCACTAACTTATCTTTGACCCTCATTGCCGCCTCGCCTCCATCCCATACATCCCCTACCATCACCTCATAGTTACTTCGCCGCCTCCACCCAAATGACTTCGACAACATTATGGACTTGTTGGTAACTTGCCAGATGTGTGCATGGGGCATTGAGGCTATTGATGAGACAACCCATGACTAGGCTCTAGTGACGCAAGATCTTATGAGGGAACAAGATGGGCCAATTTGTTCATCTCCTCTAATAACATTGTTTAGGAACATAATTAAAAAAGCAAAGGCCAACAAAAACTTAGTAATGTGACATTTTTAGAAAAATAGGGCACATGATTTCATCTCGATATTTTTGGATATCAACTCAAAATTGTGCTATTGATGAGATTTTCCATAGACAAACATACTTAGGTGATAATATTATCCATTTATAGACATGTAACACAACAGAACAAACAATCACATTTCTTGGTGTACTCTTGGACAAACTCTATGGCAAAGGCACGTTATGGTGTTGTTGCAATGCAAACCAATGAGAACGCTTCCTTGAATCATTTTATTGACATGTGTGAGCAATCACGAGGAATACAAAGAGGTGGAACTAGCAGGGGATGAGATGCCTTCAAAGTTGCCCTAATCCGACAACCCCTTGTTCTACTCGTAGTGGAAGTACCATTCTTGAGCGACCAAACACAGTCGTCGTCGTCGATGTATCGTCCACAAAAGAATTGCTCGCGGTGGTTTAGCCAATATATTGGATTATCTTTACCGTTGTACTTCGGAAATTTGATATTGTAGTAACATGGTTCGCCACTACCACAGCCAGCTGTCTTTGGCACACGCACTTGCATGGTCCCCTAAACGGCCTAATGGAGATAAGTCGAGTTCAGCATCATGACCCTCCACCAAGGCAAGGTAGCTAAAGTCTTGCTATATCCCCTTGTGTGGTTCTAGCGCCACGAGCCGAGCAGGTGTGACCACTACTGCACAGCCTAGGTGGGCGACATCACTTTTGGAGGCAAGCGTAGAGAAACCATAACCATATCCTCTTGGAGTTTGGCCAATGCATCCTTGGCACCCTCACCCTCGCTATTGAGTCATAAGCTTCGATACCAAGTGGATGTCAGCGCATGTGAGCGATCACAAGAAATACAAGTGAGATACAGTTGGTCAGAGTTTGATCGGGTAGTCAGACTATCGTTCCATGATGACATGATGTCACATGCCGCGTAGCAAAGGAATGTGCAGGGAACAAGATAATAGAGAAATGTGCGATGAGTAAAGATTTGATAATCCTTGCTTAAAATGAATGATAACAATTGGCTCTCTTCTATAGAAGAATGACTAAACAACTTGATCCTAATTTAATGGAAACAAAATTGATACTGACTATATAAGTAGATAGTGTCATTATAGAGTTCTTCACTCGTCAACTTCTGTGTCCCATGCAACATTCGCACCAACTCGTGTCATGTCGCATTGCGTCATCTCCTCTGATGTGATCCCGACCATGACAATCGTTGGAATGCTTAGGATGCTTCATGGGCTCATTGTCTATCATACCATCATTTAGCATAACCACTTATGGTACATGAAGCTAGACCATTTCTTTTGAGATATGTTGTTTGTGAAATGTCAACAGCGAGCAATGGATATTATTTAACAATGAAAACAAAGAGATCTTGGAATGCAGTAAATAAATATCATTGTCCCACCGTACACCTCTATTAATGGAAAAAAAACATATATTATTCCATTGCTCTCACTCCCCCCTATTAGGGATGAAAACGGATCGGAAACGGACAGAAACCAGCTCTACCGTTTCCATTTTCATATTTTTTCGGAACCGGAACCGGAATCAGAAACTCCGGATACGAAAACGGAATCGGACACTATCGAAAACGAAAACGGAGCGAATACGAAGCGGAGCGATACGGTATTGAAAATGTATCGGAATATAAAAACACCTTAAAATAGTACACATATCTTTTCTAAAAAAATATCAAATTCTCCAATTTAATGGTAGGTGTGGCGACCAGCGAGGAATGGACGGCGTCGGGTGACGAGGGAGCTGGCCGGGGACGGCGTCGAGGGCTGGTGGTGTCAGCGCCCGGAGTTGGAGGCGGCGTCAGGGGCTGGAAGCGGCTGCGCCCACCGGTGAGGTGGCGTCGGGAGTTGGCGGTGCCTAGGTTGGCAAGGACGGCGGGGCTAGAGAGCAGGCAACGCCGGTGGGGCTGGAAGGGGCGGCAGCGTCGGCAAGGCTGGCAGGTGGTGGCGACGCTGGCAAGGGGTGCTGGGGCCGGCAAGGGCGTCGGCGCTGGTGAGGCTGGTAGGGGACGACGATGTTGGAAAGGGCGGCGTTGCCGACGACTGTCTAGCACGGATGGGCAGCGGTGGAACAGGCATACAGCACGCACTCCAGCGTGCAACTAGCGGCTAGTATTTGGGCCATTAGCTGGCTTTGGGCCTGCCTAGCCGGATTGGACCATTGGGCCAAATTTTTGTTGCGAATACTGTTCGGAATTCCGGAAAAATTTCCGGAAAGTTTCCGACCGATTCCGCGTCCCGTCGGATATTCCTCCTACCGTATCCGTTTCCGTTTCCGATACCGTTTCCGAAGATTTCCGAAAAAATTCCGACCGATTGGTTCCGTTTCCGAAAACAAGTCCGGATTCCAAAAAAATTCCGATCCGTTTTCAACCCTACCCCCTATGTCCAACTCTCTCATATCTTCTTGGTTCACCTATACTAGCCATAGTTTTGTCATTTATTTTTGCTTCCTATCAATCCCCATCGTGGCATGTAGGATGTGTGAAGAACTAGAGGAACACGGTAAGGCACTTGTAGGGCTAACACTTGAAGGGCATGTTGGTGACATTGACCTTTTTGGTTTAGTGTCTAGGGTTGAGGAAAGGGGCCAAGAAGGAAGCCAAACACTAGGGCTAGAAGTAGGTGAGTGGAGTTAGCTAACAAAGGGTTGCAATTTCTTTCTTGTTCACCACATACAGTCTCTTGATCTATCGAGTTTTTCCATCCTCCATTTAGCCCCCATTGGCTACCGACCTCTTTCCCTCGCAAGAGTAAGACCAATCTATTAATTCAGAGTTTCGGACATTCCACGAGCATGTTGCCATCACACATATTGTCTTCTCCGATTCCAGCCTTGCAACAATGTCGATAACATAAAAAACTCTCTGTTGTTGTTAGCAGGGTGCAGAGATGTGTGCAAGGGGGATAGCATTGACCGATGGTCATGACCCTGCCACCCACAAGCACCATAATCCATGGCAGTTGGTAGATTTGATGCAAGGTGTTAGTTGAGATTACAATATTAACTAGGCATATTTGGAAATTAACAAGAGAAGCACTACTTAGGCCGTTGTGCACGCTTCCCAAACTACTAAACGGTATATTTTTTACAAAAAAGTTATATATGAAAATTGCTTTAAAAATTCAGATTAATCTATTTTTATAATTTTTATAGTTAGTAATTAATTAATCACATACTAATCTGTTACCGCGTTTTCTGCCTTAATAGGTAACTAACTTTCCCTTTACAAGAACAGGTAAAGAATCCTATGCTAATCTAGCCCAACGTGAAAATCTTTCCAACTGTAGATCTGAAACCAAATGAAGCCCTTAATGGTCCGCGTACCTCACCATTCACTGACTGCTCCCAAGCAAGGTTTTCACAGCACTTACTGCGCTTGAGGAGCCAGGGCACCATGGTCGTTCAGGCAGGCAGCATGGGTCCTCAAGGCAATATGTGGCCAGCTAAAGGGGTTGGGTAGTACAGCAAATTAGAAGACAAGCAACATACAGCAGTAGAGCAGAGGACAGGAATGTAAGGCAATAAGAATGTTGGAGAGGACTGAGCAGAAGAAAATGGAATACATCAACAACAAACTGTACACACGAAGAGAGCATATCAGAAGCAAGGAACAAAGACAACATGACCAGAGAGCATAGCAGAAGCAGATTGAACACACATACACCTTGGCGGGAAGAAGCTTGGAGGAGATGGGGAGACCATGGAGAGGCTGTCCCAGATGAGGAGTGGAAACTACACAAAGGCAAGACCGGTGGAAGGGATGTGGAGAGGAGGACATGGCCACATAGGCATGACATGGAATGGAGAGGTGCAAACTTGAACTTGACTGACAATCATACACATAAGAGGCAGCACTGGTGGAATCCTAGCCCTCTCTTATCTGCATGTTGTTGACTGGGCATGATGTGTTCACCTAGACCATTACCACTTACAGTTTCAACCATACTAACCTATCTTCATCAACAGCACTTCCATGTGACCCGCACGTGCACACAGAACACCAGCACCACAAAAATCCACCTTCCCTTCCTCTGCTTACCCCCGCTAGCTGGCTAAGGCACCTGGTTGGACACTCATCATGACACCCGCATTTTCTAGGCACACAACTAGATGGTCCAGGTGAGTTGAGCCTTCATAGGCCACCAGAATGCCATGGTATTGTATAGGTAACACCACAATAACCATGGTACTGAGCTTTATGATTTCAAAATCTAAAGCAAGTAGTGGTTGCATAATAGTTCAATATACCAACCATATTAAGTGCATCTATACATAATAAATATTAATTCCATGAAACTAAGGTGTCTATATGAAAATTTGTTATTACAACTAGCTAACAAGAGAAATACGAGGGATGGACTCATAGGTAACTAAATGCTTTTATGCATGCAGTATTTTGTTCACATACCAGTCTCTGTACGACATTTCTTCCAAAGTCATCGCCGTTGACAAACACATCATTTAAGGCAGCAGGGATGACCCTCCAGAACTCATTAACATATCTACCAGAGTCCTTTTTGCTGTTCTGCACAATATCATTTGCAAGGTACAGCAAAGATACCCTCCTCTCACGAGGAGCTGAGTGAAAATCAGAATCCCATGTTTCAACAACTTGTCGGCAGTGTCGATAATGAAAGACACACCAATGTGACAAAGCTTTTCTTTTGTTAAGCACGACATTATGTGAAAAAAATTCCAAAGAAAAGGAAAGTTTTATTTGGATACACTTGAACATATTTAGACAAGGGCCAAATGGTACCTGCTAGACTACCAGTATGCTATCAATTGACCATAATAATGTGTGATGAGTCATCAACTGGATGCAAAAGGTGTACTGCCATAGTGATCTACAGTGGTAAGATTAAAAGCACTAGCCATTTCTAACTATCCAGATCATGTAAGCCGTCGAATTATAATTGTCAAGTCAAAATGAGGATGGATAATTTGTGTGTTGTCCTGAGAGAAAATACCAAAAAAAAGTAGGTGTGCACCCTCTAATCCATGAAGAATAATAGCTATGCCACAATTACACTAGAGTGCATGTAGAAAGGACATAAGCAAGTTAATGATGGAGAAAGTTGTAGGATCACACTTTGGAAGGATACTCTCTATGCTTTGTCGTGAATTGTTGAGCTTCAAAAGCTTCTGCGCCAATATCTGTGGGTTGAATCCTGCGTTCATATTATGTAATCTAGCTTGCGCTTTGAGAATCTCCCAAATCCACAGGAAAGAAAAACCTGCAAAACACATAAATATATTACACAACACTGTGACACTTACAAAAGGGGAGATTGTAACTGCTAATGTCGAATCACAGTGAACCTCTATGACTCTGTGTTGCAACTAAAATGAGAATGGAAGTAAGTGATCGTGAGAAATAGTGAAATACTACTATTTCAGGAACACCCAGTTGTTGACGAGAAAATAAGCAATGTAAGATCAGTAAACTATAACACCATATTTGTATTCCTAATAACGTGGTTACAGAGCATTGCAGGTCTTACAAATTTATACAAGAAGAAAAATGAAAAATAGGAACAGAGGCAGCCACTTCAAAGTCCTTTACAGATTCACCAAACCAGCATTGATTTCCCACATACCGAAAGTCCTAGAAAAGAAGTGCAATGAAAAAAGACTAATCTTTAATATCTGTGCCACGGTCATAGTGGCAGCGCCCAAATATGGCACAGAACTAGGTAGACCGAAGCTTCTGTGGACTTGAAGATGACAAGCAGCAGCAAAAGGCTGTCACCATGGAGACCATTTAAGTATGCATCTCGCTCTGCACAACACCCCCCCCCCACACACACACACACACACACACCCCACCCCAAACAACCTAATCCAAGGCTCGGACAGGCCTGACAACCAAGCTTGCAACTTTGCACCAGAGAACAAAGAGCAAGCTGAAATGATGTCAAAATTTCATTTCTATCACTTCAATCAGAGCATATACGCCTAGAGAATTTCTTACAGAGCTAGAAACGAAAAAGAAAGGGAAAACAAAATCTGCGACCCGCGCAGCAGCAGGACCCCGGTAGCAGCCACCACCGGCGGCGCAAATCGAATCAGAAAAGAAAAATTCCCCCGCACAACAACACGGAGCGAGAACCATGCCCTCCCCCCGGTTAACCCCCAAAGAGAAAGCACCAGAGACATCAAAAGAATTCACACCACGGGGAGCGACGGGCGCAAGCCACCACACCGCAGGCAGCGGCGGAGAGCGAGCAGCACGCAAGGGGGGTGGGGAGGAAGAGCGGGGAGCAGGGAGCAGGAAACCTCAGGCCTCGCTACGGCTCCGATTCCAGCATTGGGGAGGGCGGGCGCAAATCCTAGGGTTTAGTTGGGGATTTTTCCGTTGAGGTGGAGGCGCCGCGCGGGGGGAGGAGAGGAGGGGAGGGAGAGGCCGAGCGGGGGGAGGTGGGGAGGGAGGGATGACGACAGCACGGGGGTGGGGGCCACGACGGCTGGGGGAGGGGGTGGACAGGTGGGTGCGGGCCCCACGTGCCATGACACGCGGGTGTGTTCTGCGGTGGGGGTGTGCTGCAGCGGATATACCGCTGACGTGTCGTGGAGGTGGTGGTCCCCACGTGTCTGTGGGCCGGATTTGCTTGATTCGATGGGCTAGGGTGGCCGTGGATTTCCAGCCCATATCACCGTGGACTTCAAAATCTAATGGCTACGTTCTTTTCGGCTCAACCAAATTGTTAATCTTTTTGACGAGCATGTTTTGCGGACAAAATATATATGTAAATTAATTAGAATTAAATAAATCCATTTTAAAAATTTTAGTATTAACTACTCCACTAATCATATGCTAACCACGTTTCTATTTTGTGTTCTGCTAGTGCTAGCTAAGCCAATTAGAACAAGAGGAACACAGCCTAAGACGGTTTAAAGATCCCGCGCAAAGATTTGTGCATATCATATGATCACCTTCCCCATCTCCGGTGAACTCCGACATGCTCTTGTCTTCTCCGACGATGCCAAGTACTATCCAATGCCAAAGACTTCCACTGAATTTCCAGCTTAATACAATGGATTTGAAATTTCGTTACACGTGCTTGCCGATTCACTACTATGTTACTAATACTACTCATTTCTACTCCCAAGCTAAGCTGCGATCATGGCGCATTGGCACGTTCACGGTCCAGCTGATAGACGAGCTAAGCTCCTACCGAAGGGTCTGGATGACGAGGACGTGCTTGATCTTGTGGTGATCCTCCCCGCCGCGCTTCTTGATCCTCTCCACCATGCGCGGCATGCGGAACAGCACCACCTCCTTCAGCTCCGGTATGCCGGCGAGCGCCTCCGGCAGCATCCGCATCTTGGCGCACCGGAGCAGCGTCAGGCTCGCCAGCGAGGCCATGGCCCCGGCCCTCACCGTCCACTCCTCCAGCTCCGGCAGCGCCAGCTTCAGCTTCTGGAGGCTCCGGAACCCGCCGTCCCGGAGCTCGAGGCGATCGCCGTCGTAGGCGAGCGCCATCAGCGACAGCTCCGACAGGCTCGGCAGCTCGCTCAGCATGTCCACGAACTTCTGCCCCACCATCGTATTCCACATCGACAGCCGTGTCAGGTTCGGCCGAATGTACCGCACCATTCCGCCCGCTGCCTCGCCGTCGCCGGTGTTCGGCCCGTCCGGCGAGTCCATGGGTCCCACCAGCTGCAGTCTCTGCAGCTGCCGCAAGCACGGGATGGTGAACACGGCCGACGGCAGCGACTCGCCCCGGAGTACCAGGTGCACCAGCAGGTCCAGGCTCTCCAGCGCGGCCGTCAGCGCGCCGGCGTGCTTGGCGACGAGCCCCCTGAGCTCCAGCGACCGGAGGTTGGTGGACCTCCCCATCGGGTTGATGCCGCCGCGCGTGTCCCAGCACAGCGGCTGCACGCCGTGGAGCGTCTGGAGGCTGTGCAGGTCGCCGAGCACCTTGGGCAGCGCGAACGGCGCCACGACGTGCCGCAGCGTGGGGATCCTCCAGAACGCGGTGGTCACGTCGAGCACCTGGGCGTTGTTGGTGCCTTTCAGGATCAGGGACTGCAGGTTGACGAGGTTGCTCACGCTCGGCGGCAGCTTCTCCAGCTGGCCGCAGTGGAGACCCAGGTACCTGATGTGGATCATGGAGCCGATCTCGTTCGGGAGCTTCTTGAGCTCGAGGCCATGGATGTCGATGACCCGGAGGAATTTGGACGCGTCGAGGAAGCCCAGGTCGGTGGACTGGATGCACCTGGCGCCGCCACCGTTGCGGACGAGGTCGCAGACGACGGAGCGGAGCTTGGGGAGAGCGTTGCCGAGATGGACGTATCTCTCCGAGGAGTTCTGGATGGCGAGGCGGCGCACGGTGGCCGGCGCGAGCACGTCGGTGCTGTCGTGGCTCTCGATGAAGCTGGCCTCCTGCGCCTCCTCCTGCGCGAAGGCGTGGAGCCGGTCGTGCACCACCACCTTGAGCACGACGTCGAACTCGTCCTTCTCCACCAGCTGCACCATGCACCGGGAGATGAGCTCCTTGAGGTAGCCCTGGCCGACCTCCTCCATGGTGCTCCCCCGCCGCGGCCGCACGAACCCCTCGGCGACCCAAAGCCGCACCAGCCGCTGCGCGTCGACCTCGGCGCTCTCCCGCATCGCCGCGAAGTAGAGGAAGCACGACTTGAGGTGGTGCGGCAGGTCGTCGAACGCCAGCGACATGATCCGCCTGCTGCTGTCGTTCTTGGACGACGGCTCCCTCGCCGCGGAGAGCTGCGCCATCACCTCGTCCCACTCCGCCGGGAGCTCCTTGCACCGCAGCACGCCGGCGAGGATGACGATCGACAGCGGCAGGCCGCGGGTGATCTGGAAGATCTTCTGGTAGTACTTCGACCTGTGCTGGCGCGGGCAGTCGCCGGAGCCGAACACCCGTCGCCGGAACACCTCGTACGTGTTCTCCGGGTTAAGCCGTTCCAGCTCGATCGGGTCGTACGTCGCCGGCCCGGGGTACCCCACCACCTCCAAGACCGCCATGTCGGCGACCAGCACCACCCTGCTGCCGTTGCCCTCGTCGGGGAGCGACGCTCTTAGACTGTTCCAGTCGGAGGCCGCGATGCTGCCATCGACGACGACGAGGTACCGCCGGCCGGTCAGGTTCTGGAACAGCGAGTTACTGACGTCCCTCCCCGCCGCCCTGCACGCCGCCGCAGCGCCGTCGCCGCCGCTGCAGCCATCCTCCACCCTCTGCTGCGACGAAGATCGCCACAGCTGGAAGGTGGCCTGCGAGTTGATGTCGCGGAGGACGTCGGCCGGCCGGCTGTTCGACGGGAGCACCGTCCACGTCAGTATATCGAAGTGGTTGCGGATCTCCGAGCTCTCGTACACCTTCCGCGCCAGCGTCGTCTTGCCGATGCTGCTCTTGCCGACGATGGAGACGAGCGCGCGGCCGGCGACGGCGTCGTCGAGGAGCTGCTCCTTGAGCATCTTGCTGTACATGTCCAACCCGACGGTGCACTCCTCCAAATCATCCCTGCATCAAAATTAGGCCATAATTAGTTACAGAAACTTTACCCAAAAACATCGTATTAAATTTTAAGCATCTAAATAAAACATTAAATATACATAAACACTAAAACTAATTATATAGTTAGAGAAAAAATTATGAGACAAATCTTTTAAGCCTAATTAGTACATGATTAGCCATAAGTGCTAAGTGCTAAAGTAACCAATATGTGTTAATAGCGAATTAATTAGACTCAAAAAATTTGTCTCGCGGTTCTTAGTGGAAATCTAAAATTTGTTTTATAATTAAATTATATTTAATATTTTAAATATGTGATTTTAGTTGACTTTTCTCCCGTAAATTTTCAGAACCGAAGATATCCTTACTCTCTCCGGTCAAGTCAAATATTTACTGTTAAAAAAAAAATCAAGATCAATGGGATCGCTTCTCATCGTCGGATATGCGGGAGTGAATCTCAGCCATTGGATTAAGCTGGCCTGGGGCCCACTCCCCCAGCTTTGCACCAACCAGTCAACGAGAGTTGACCTCGCCGGCCGACGAGCTCCCAATTACCAAATCCTCCATCGCCGCCGCCTCTGCTTCCCTTCCCCGCCTCCGTCCGATCCGCGCCGCGTTCCCCGAGACCCCGACTACGACTGCGGCTCCGGACAAGAATCGGGTTGTGAACTTGCAATTCGGGTGGTGATTGGGCTCACATTGCAGATGAACTTTTCAGGCGATGAGTAGCATGCGTGGTCGAGCTGAGAGTGATCTGAGCTTGAGAGGCGCGCGTACCAGGAGGCAAGGGTGGTGGTGGCGGAGGAGGAGGGGGCGGCCCAGGCGGGGGACGGCGTGTGCTCGATGTTGAAGGCGGCGCGGTTGGCGGAGATCCCTTCGAGCCGCTTCGTGATCTGGCGGATGCGGCCGGAGAGGCCGTGGCGGAGCGCGACCTGGCCGGCGCAGAGGGCGGGCCAGGCTACGCAGGACGGGAGCGGCGGCGGGGCCCTCCTCCGCGCGGCGCGGTGGAGGAAGTCGTCGAGCGCGTCCTCGGCCTCGAATGCGACGTCGCGGGTCTGGCGGACCCAGACGGCGACGAACTCGTCGTCGCGGCGGCGGCGCCGTCGGTCGGCGTCGCGGATGAAGGTGTGGAGCCACTCGAGCCTGTCGCGGAGGAGGCGGACGTCGTCGCCCACCTCGAGCAGCACCGCCGCCTCCCACGCCACCAGCTCTGCCACCTTGGCCAGCACCGCCGTGATCGCCGTCTCCGCCATGCGCGCTGGGCTCTCCTCTCGTCTCCTCTCCTCTCTGCGGCGGCGGCGGCGCTGGCTTCCTCTGTCCTCCGCCTTCCTTCGCGACGTTCGCGTCGGCTTCTTGGCGCTAAACGGTGTGCGCTTAGCACGCTTTAATAATTGGTGGAGTCAACGGGGAAGTCAATGTTCGCACTTGTTCTGCGCCACATCTATGAACCACACCTACTACCAGATAACCAGATTCTTTTAGATTTTCCATGAAAATAATCAAAATTATTTATCGTTAGTACAAGACGTGGTTAAATTTCTAATGGTTTGATAATTAAACTTTTTGTTAGAATATATTTATCAAATCAAATAAGGTTGTGTTCTTGGAGGGGCGGATAAGTTAACTTACTCCGGTAAAAAAACGTTGTAATAGATTAATATATAATTAATTAACTATTTATTATTAAAAAATATAAAATAGATTAATATAATTTTTAAAACAACTTTTCTATATAAAATTTTTGCAAAATATAAATATACGCGTGAAAAACAGGAAACTAGTTAACTTAACTGGTCAGCCGAACGTGCCCTAAGTTTACGATAGTATGAATGTACCTTCCGAGCAAAAGTTAACTTTTTGCCCTCAACAGTGATAGTAAAAGAGGATTAAACTCTTATCTTAAATAATGGCAAAAAAAAAATAAAAGCCCCATGTCACATGGGATTGGGATCCTCTACTGTCGGCGGCGGTGTGCGGGTGCCTTTATTACTAACAGTGTCGGTGCGCTGGTGCCTTTATTACTGACGGATGGGCCCTGCCAACCTTATACCCATGTGTCGGTGATAAAAACACGGTGTGTACAGATAATCCGAATCCCGTCAGATGGCTCCTCACGGGCCTCTGCCTCTGGTTAGTGATGGCCTGATGGGATGCAAAGCTTGCTATGGTAATTACGTCCTGTGAAGGCCTACCTAATCTCAGACCAATCAGTTCCAATGAAGCATGCATAAAATTACCAATCAGAAACTGATCACATTATATCTGTTGCTCAGATTGATATACACCACATTCCATTCTTACATGTAAGAATAGTCAGGGGCATTATCGCATTAGTATTACTCCCTTCGTATTTCCATAGATTGCACCATTAATTTCATGTACATTTCTCATTCGTCTTATTAAAAAATATATAATTATTATTTATTTTATTTGATTAAAATTATTGAAACTATTGCTAAATACAGTCTGTATTACAGGATGTTGTGGTCCTATGTTAGTAAATATGTTTTACAAGGTTGTCGTTGGGCTTTTCTCCGGTGACAAAACAAAACAAATTTCCAAATAAAAGTAATTTATGAAATTAAAGTTTTATATACGTGTTCTTTGCGAAAAGAACATGAAGTAAAATATAATAAAAATCCTCAAAACTAATTTTAAATTTAATGTTTAAATTTTAAATTTTAGTTTATATAAGAAAAAAGAAAAAACGAAAAGACCATACCTTATTCTCGTTTTGTCCGCCGAACAAGAACGTGAGAAGACGTCTCAAATCACTCGCGCCTTCACATTACCCTTGGTAACCCCGGCAACTCACCGCCATGGCCGCCGGCGGCGACGGCCCGCCCGAGGCGGAGCTGCGGCGGGGGTTCACGACGCTCTCCGTGGCGCGGCCGGACCCGTCCGCGGCGGTCTACGAGGTCCGCCTCGACCGCCCCGCCCAGCTCAACGGCCTCGGCCCGGACGCCTTCGCGGAGATCCCGCGCGCCATGGCGCTCCTCGACCGCCTCCCCTCCGCGCGCGCCGTCGTGCTCTCCGCCGCCGGCCCGCACTTCTGCGCCGGCCTCGACCTCGGCTCCCCCGGGGACCCCGTCACGGCCGGCCCCTCCCTCGCCGACCCCGCCGCGGCGGCGGAGGGGCTGCGCCGCGCCATCCTGGAGATGCAGGCGGCGCTCACGGCCATCGAGCGGTGCCGGAAGCCGGTCGTCGCGGCGGTGCACGGCGCCTGCGTCGGCGGCGGCGTCGAGGTCGTGGCCGCCTGCGACATACGGTGCTGCTCCAAGGACGCTACGTTTGTGCTCAAGGAGGTGGACATGGCCATCGTCGCCGACCTCGGCGCGCTGCAGCGGCTTCCGCGGATTGTTGGGTACGGGAACGCCGCTGACCTCGCGCTCACCGGCCGCAGGATCACCGCCATGGAGGCCAAGGAGATGGGGCTGGTGAGTAGGGTGTTCGATTCCAAGCAAGAATTGGATGCCGGCGTTGCAAAGATTGCAAAAGGTACTCGATTCGATCTTCTTGTATTATAATCTCATAATTCTATCTATTTTCTTTTAGCTAGTATTATCGTAGCTATTACTGCTTGAGAAGAAATTTTGCGGTATTTGAGAAATTACGTGGAGATACCAATTTTCTAGTATAAAATTTTAGCACCTCGAGGTACCTGGTAGGCTAGTACCTATAGGTACCAAATTTGTACACTTTGGTAACTCAGGGTACCATCTCTAGGATGATCAATAAGCTCAGCTTTACTACATTAAATGTGGCACATGAACTGTACAACCAGAAGATTTGTTTATCTTGATTCATAATTGACAATGAGATAAACTGTGGATAACTGTAGAATCATGTTCTCTATTGAGTTAATGTTGGACTGTATATCATCTTTCATTCAACAAGTCTTCAGCCTTTGCAGGCTCTAATTTGTGTACTTGGCCACGTTTGAAGTAAACCTTGTTCGGATTACTTTTATTTAAAAAAAGAGACCCTGCATCCTTCATTACTTAAAAATCACAAGTACCACAAAGGGAAACAATGATAACATGGATGATTTTGGCGCATGCAGCTGTAGATTTGCTAGTATTTTAGTTATACTATGTGGTACAGTGTTAGAAAACCTCAATGGCTCAATCCTTTCTAGGATAAAATATAAAGAGAAGATCGTTCTATTCATTTACCTAGAAAATGAAGAGATCATGCAGTCATGCCACCGATAAAAATACATAGACCATATGACGACTAACCACTTTACTACTTCAATTCAATGACAAACTTCACCTTTCCTTAAAGTCAAACTTGTTGAGTTTCTACTCCTGTTTAGACCCAACGAATAGTCAGCTATGATGTTTTGAGGATATATATTCCATATTATATTCTCCCCCTCAGTCGAAGAAGCTCGGTTTATCCATGACTTGATTGCAAATATTGTTTCATGACATGCAGATCACATTTTGTTGCTTATGCTAACTCAACAAGCTTGTCTTGTGATAAATATAGTGATGAATTTGTTTAACCATTTCAGAAATATCCGAGAAGTCGGCATGGGCTGTGATGGGAACAAAGGCTATTTTGCTGAGAAGCAGAGATATAACAGTAGAGCAGGGCCTGGAGCATGTAGCCACATGGAATGCGGCAATGCTGCGATCTAATGACCTGGAGGAGGCTATCAAAGCCTTCCTAGAGAAGCGGAAGCCTGTCTTCTCCAAGCTGTAATGACCGAACACCTTACCTTAACAGGAGAAAGTTGTGTGAATCTGGTACTTCAGAAAAGGCTTATGGGAGTTGACTGTATAAAATCTATGATCGCCAGTTGGAAAATATGTCAAGAACTTGCATAGTTACACTTAGTAAACTGGACCAGAAATGCGTCCATCAATAAATCAAAGATTTCCAAAATGTTGCTGTTTGGTTGATTTGTTCAACTGCGGAAATGTGGAATGCAGCAATCCTGAGTTCTCCAAGCTATAACGATCAAACGCTACAGTGGACAGGAAAATTGTGTGGAATGAATCCTGGTACTTAAGAATAAGTTGAGGTTGTAAACTTGTAACAGTAGCCAATATTTGGTAAAATATATGAAGTAAATGCTCCCTTTAACAAGCCAAACATTTTCACAATGCTGCGGCCTGATTAATTTGTTCTATTGTTTCCTTTTGTTTACTTTAGCTGTTTCTTGGGTAATACTCCCTCCGTTCTTTTTTATTTGACGCCATTGATTTTTTGATCTACGTTTGACCCTTCGTCTTATTCAAAAAATTTATATAATTATTGACTATTTTGTTATGATTTGATTTATTACTAAAGTAACTTTAAGTATGATTTATAATTTTGTATATTTGGATAAATTTTTTGAATAAGACGAAAGGTCAAACGTAAATAAAAAAGTCAATGACGTCAAAAAAAAAAAAGAACGAGGAGGGAGTATATGTTACCATTTTTCTATAATTGCTCCAAGCTAACTGATGTTACTATTGATTAATTTTGATCTGATGTCTATTTTTGTCATCATTTTGTGATTTTCATCACGTGCAAATAGTGAGAGGATGACTCTGGCATTGTTTCAAATGGATCCTGAAACCACGTTGCAGAGCAACACACTGACATTTCATGAGCAATTATTGAGCTAAGACGAGATGATTAGGTTACTACTTAGAAATGCTCTGCAGCTTCACATAGGCAAACTGCATATAGTAACTGTAACGACACAAAATCTCAAGCATGGAATGGCAGCTCAAGTGGAGTGGTTTTTGTCCACCGCAAAATACAATCTTGTTCACAATCATTGATACCAAAAGCTAAGTAAAGCAATCCCTTGTAAGTTCAGTGGTCCAACTATATACATACACAATTATAACTGATCTAATCTGGATACCTCACAACCAAACTGCTTCAAACCACTGATACAGGAAATACAAAGGAACGTAAGGAGGATCAGACAATAAAAAAAAGGAGAGATGGAAATGTGAAATCAACCACCCAGATCACAGGCCTAAGAACATCAGTGACCTCAAATCTCAACCCAAACACCAAATTAGCAACAAGCCAGTACTAAAATCCCTGAGCATGAGCATCTCACTACAATTGCATACATGGCCAACTAGACATTGTCATCATCGACCTGCTTCAACTCCCCAGCTTGTGCGCCCTGGCTGCATCACTGAGGAGCCTTGCTCATCCAAGCCTCCAACTGCGAGGGCGTCACGGCTCAGGTCTGGAGACGCGTTACGAAATCTGCCATCCTTGTCCTCCAACAAGTTGCTCAGGCCTGCTCCCAAGTCACCGATCTCAGCTGCCATCCTTGGCTCATCCCATGCCACTGGCTTTCTGCCCATCTCGATGTCACCAACAGCTCTCCCCATGTTTGGACTCATGAAGCCATTGGTCGGGCGAGGCCTCAGACCCTGATCCTGTGGAATTGGGACTTTCGCACGGAAGTTGTTCTTGGAGGCAGGGATTGCCGAGAAGAAGATCTCTTTAATGTTCTCCACGACTCCCCTGTTGTAGGGGTTGGCCCGTTGATCATAACGATATCTGAAGTTCTCATATGTTGTCTACAGAAGCAGAGGAACCAATAGTTAGAAATTAACTGAATATACGCACCACGCAAGACTACGACAGCTTCGGGAAACAGTATTTACCTGGTTCGTGCTCATGAGATACAAGTGAAATACAGACAGGCCACCAACAAACCATACCGCAATGAATGTGTAGATTAGCAGGGCAATAGAAGCAGGGGTCTTTGCCATAGCCTTCCATATCGTTATCTGCTCCGTGTTTCTGATCTTGATAATGTATACCCAGCAGAACCCAAAGACATACAGGCAGAGCAGAGTTGTTGAGAAGACAAACATATAAAAGAACCTGTAATTCCGCTGCACAGTCATGCAAAATTGTAAGGATGTTGAAGCACGCACACATGATATATTGATAAAAGCAGGAGACTGACAAAGTGAGAACTTTGGAACTGCCGAAATGAAGTATGTTAACACAACGTGAAGTAACTAACAGAGGATGGTTTCAGCACAAGCAATTTTATAAAAGTAGCAAACAAAAAGCACAATAAAGATAACGATACGTACATGATTAAACGAAAATAACTATTGGAACTTGGAAGGTCATACGATGAGATAAGCTCTGACCAGAATGGCTAGAACCCTGTGCATACTGTTTATGTAAGTAGGGTAATGTTTATATGAACTTACAAGTCCTATGCATTGCCCAACCCATGGGCAGTGATGGTCAAAACGTTCAACACAGTTGTTGCAGATAGAGCAATGGGAGCAACGAGGAGGCCGGTACAGCATGCAGGTGTCACAGTATTTTGTCTTCACAGTGATTCCATTGACAACAACGTCCTTCACTCGGGGCAAACGCGTTGGTGGAGTCTGGTTAGATCCAACTTCTGCATTGCCATCCAGACCTTCAGGTTCTGGAGGATGTGCATTCCGAGGTATGATACCTGGATCCCTACCAGAAGTGAGAAGTAGAAGGCTCAAGTCCTGAAATATGCCAGAAATTCCTAGATTGGTAAGTCTGAATGTATACATACATACATGTCCACTTCACAGTACGGAGGTTGGACACAAAATATGCAGTGCTAATGGACAGCCTACCCCTGGTATCTAAAAGCTCAAATTTATTGATACGAGCAATTAACACATGATGCACAATAATGTGACAACGTCGCAGGGCTCAATCAGATACATGAGATTTCACAAGCTGGCATATATATGTTCTTGAATAACTTGGCAAATTAGCATGCAATGTATTATAGCTGGCATATACATTTTCTTGAATAACTATCTATTAAATGCATAAAGTAACATAAAATCCAAAATAGATTCACACTGCATGCAATTGAAAACATGAGCTTGCAGTACATGTAACTAGACTCTAACCTATCTCAAACATCACATATACTAATTGACATACATTTGTGGAAACCAATGAAAAGGGTAAACTGAAATGGCTAACGGTGATACTTACATATGCTGTGAATACAACTGCTGCAATCATTACCGGTAACCCCAGACCATAAGAGAAGTTATTCATCAATTCTTTGGCAACGAACGCACAAAAGATTGACACTGGCGCGATGATGAGGAACATGGTGACGTACAGGGATCTTGCATCAGGTCCAAATATAAACCTCCCCTGAAGAATAAAAACCTGAAAAGAAACAAAAGCTGTCAGCTGCAATATCACACTTCCACATTCCTTAAATTCAAAAGAAATAACTTGGAGATCTCATACAACTGGCACCACTCCAGCTAGGTAGGCACTGTTGCCAACTTTGTCTATGCACACCTCACTCAAAATGAACAAAAGAAAAAAAAATCATTTCTCACTGTAACAGCAGTACAGCATATCATGTGGAAGGACTATTAATGCGTTAGTAATAACAACTAAAAATCATTAACATCTTAACTAGGACTAACCAAAACTAAGTACATTCCCAGGTACAAAAAATGCACGAAATCACGAGATGAAAGGCGGAATGAAGAGCACCCAACAGTGTAGAGCTCAACCAAACACTCCGAGCATTTTCGCAACGCAATCTAATCCTGCCCCCTATGAAGAAGACGGGTCAATTCGAGCCGCCGCCTCAAGAACACACAGATCCACACGTACACCCGAGAGAGAGAGAGAGAGAGAGAGAGAGAGAGAGAGAGAGAGAGAGAGAGAGAGAGAGAGAGACGTAGGAGGAGGGAGGAAGTGGGGCATTGGAGCTCACGTTGTTCCCCTTCCACCGCTGGTACACCAGCGGCCCATCCCCGCCAGCGCCGGCGCTTGCTCCGTTCATGGGGTGGCTCCCCTCCCCGCCCAGCCCAAGAAGCCGAGATCAAGCCGCCCTCGGACCACAGATCACGCCATGGCCGGCGGCGAGCCCGCCCCCACACCTCGCTCCTCCCCCTCACCCTCCGCCGACCACCCTCCCGCCACGTCAGCTCCCAATGCCGCACCCCCCGCCGCCGCGCCACCCCGCCGCCGCTGATGCCGGACGCCGAGACACACACGGAGAAGAGACAGAGAGAGAGAGATCAGACACGAAAGCGAGGGGTCGCACAGCCGGGGACGCGTAGTAATATGAGGTGCTACTACTTACGATTTTTTTATTATATTTATTTTTTGCAAAAAGCACCCCGAGATTTTAGGGTTTTGTTCCCCACAAGAGGTTTGGGGCCCCTTTTTGTAGCTGTGGTAGGTAGCTCTCCTTGCACTTTGTACATACTAGTATTGTTTAGTGATTCTGGTTGTTTTGTTTAGTTAAAGAAATTCTGTTTGATTGGGGTTAGTGTGGATGAAGGACAGCTTGCTGTCTACCAAATTTTGGGGTGGCAGGTTATTTTGGGGCGAGTGGTTGAACAAATTTGGGAGGGTTTGGTGTGTCCAAGTAGTTGTAGCTAGCTATTTACTATAAGTGTGATGGTATATTTAGTTTTGTTGTATTTATATTTGATGCACTAACTATGTACTATTATTATAATGTGAAATAAAAATGTACCCGCACAGAGAAAGGAGCTTTTGCTGCTGAATTGATTAGGTAAATATGTACTATTTAAACTTAAGAATAGATTTGTTTTATTTTTAAAAAAACTTTATATAGAATTTAGAAAACACTGTTTAATAGTTTAAAAAAGCTCATGAAAGACAGGGGTAGTTCATCCAAATAGCCAATTTGAATAGGGCAAAAAAACATATATTGCATTTGTTACCATATTTGTATTTTTTTTCTTTTAACATAATAAAAATACCAGTGGGAAAGATCAGGTAGTAAATTTTTGAATGTCATATATTCTAACTGTTTATCTATTTTATTACATAAGTTGCCCCTGTTGGGAAGAAAATACAGACAAATGGTTGTGCTAATAACAAATTTAAGAAACAAAAGCTAAAGTAAATTAACAACAGGGAAGATATCAGCATATCACCAGGGGGTGAAACGGAAAAACAGGCTGAAAGGTGGTAAAGGGAAAAAGTGTGCCAGTTGTACACTGCGCTGGGCCTCTCCACTTTTGCTTAAAAAACCCTGATTATTATACATGATTAACAACTTAAGCTGGATAATTTTGTTTACTAATTGCCTCATGATGGTATGCGTTTCAGAACATGTAATCACCAATGAAAAAAATCAACAGCATACTGTTAATTTCATTAATATTTACACTATGTTGTGATAATGCACCGAAAAGACAGGTATTAATTTCCTTGGCCCATACAACTATCCACATACCATATGGATAGGCTTGAACAGAAAATGTGTCGATGTGAGATGTAGATTGAAGTTTTAAATTACAGTTACAATTTAATCAAATGTTAACCTTTACATACCATATTTTCGCTTTCTGGGAAAAGAAAAAATGAAACAGTTTATTATGAACCAAAAAATAATTTGTGGGTACAAATGATTTATATACGTGTCTATAGTGGTTTAAAAGAAAATGTTATAAAATAAACTAAGATAAAAAATAATAATAATATCAAGTCATAAATTAAGTTTTAGTTTTGGCTTAGAAACAGAAAAAAAAAACAAGACTATGGGAGTCTTGTCTGAGACAATAGTGCTGGACCTGGGGCGAAACTGTACTACTGAATGGATTAAATGTCGCGAGTGGGCCCGACTAGGAGCAGGGCCCGCATGTTTCCCCGTACGGTGGGCCGAGCACGTGTGTCTAAAGAGAAGCCCAGTTAGAAAGGGTGAAGGCTTCGCATTGCACGGGGCCGAAATCGTGTGGGCCCAACGGGAGCGGGCACCCTTGTTGGGCCGGAACGAGGCCTGGCCCAACAACCGCAAGCAGCCTCCTCTCGCTTTGACCGCCTCCCCGGCGCCGGCGAGAGACAGGCGCACCGCCGGCTATTCGTGAATGATGAAAGATAACAGATTTTCAACGGCTATATGACGATATAAACGGTAAAATTATATATTTTTGAAATATGATATGCTGAAACCTCTCTATATAAATATTGACAAAAAAAACATACTCTTCCGAAAGTGTGCTCACGAAATTTGGCATTTCGGGATAAAAGAAACCATGAATAATACTTATTGGAGTCAAATATAGTTGTCTTTCATAATGAGATATGGTTAAAATATTCTAATGAACAATTTTATATTAAAATAAATTCATAAAATTTAAACATATTATTTGTTTTATTTTTAAAAAAAGTATTTTGTTTATACATGATCAAAATTTTAAAAATTTGACCACGCTCTCGGTCTCCGTCTCCGTCTTCGCCGTCGGCGTCGGGAGGCAGCAACACGCGTTCATTCCAGTCGCAGGTCAAAGGTGTTGACATGCATGGGAGCGTCTGAAACTCGCTTGCGAGTCGTACATGGATACCAGAAAGAGCCAGGCCGGCCTTGCTTGGCTTCTTCTTTGCAAACACACAACACACAAAAACAAAAAAAAAAAGAATAAAAAAAGGTTGGCTAGCTTGGCCGTGTAAGAAAGAAACAAAGAAAGAAGAGACCTTTTCTTTCCCATGCTAATCTGTCTCTAGTTTAGCTGCGTGCTGCACGAGAGAGAGAGATGAAGATGCCTCTGACGGTAAATTAATCATCTACTAATTAATCACTCTCTACGTGCTGAGAATGGAATGGTATCCAATGCAGTGCAGGTGAGGGTGAGGTAGGGGGTAGCTGTAATAAAGCGCTCAGAAGAAAGCAGCGAAGAGTGGGTGGTCTTCATAACGTGGAAGCTTCTCCTTCGTCTTAAAACTCTAAATCCACAGGATATCTCTAACTTTACGAATTCACGGCGAGGTAGTCATAAATTTCATTAGTTTATACATGACTAATTTTTTAAAATTTTTATATAAATTTTTCTAAATAAAACGAATGTTCACGTATTAGATATAAAAATCGAAAAATGACGGATGAAGGCAGTACGAGAGAACATAGGACGTCTCTCCTCGACGGTCTAAAAGGAGTCTCCCCAACCGGAAACAGAGTGGAGTAGCAGCAGCAGAAAGAGATGAGAAGGAATTTTGGGACAAAGCAGAAAAAAAAAAGTAGAGATGAGAATGATGTCTTGTTCACCTCACTCACAGCGATTAGCATGCAGCTTGAGCTGATCCCGAGTCGTAATATACTCCAATTCACAGATCCCTCTCGTCTCCGGCGACGGATATTTATAATAAATGTCTAAACTCGCGCCTTTTCTCTGCTCCTGCTTTTGGAGTCTTGTGCGTGCGGTAATGTGGTAAGGCTTGTTTAGCTCCTAAATTTTTTTCTAAAAATATCAAATTAAATTTTTAGACATATAAATAAAGCATTAAATATAGATGAATCAAAAAACTAATTGCACAGTTATGGAAGAAATCTTGAGACGAATTTTTTGAGCCTAATTAGCCTATGATTAGCCATAAGTGCTACAGTAATCAATATGTGATAATGACGGATTAATTAGGCTAAAAAAATTCGTCTACGGTTTCTAACCTACTCATGAATTTTTTTTTTTCATTCGTGTCCAAAAACTCTTCTAACGTTTCATTTTCCTTAAAAATTTTCTCGATCTAAACACGACCACGACGAGGAGGAGGAGGAGGACGGAGTTTTGAGTCTTCCTCACGCGACCGCCCCTGCCCCTGCCTGTGTCTGTCCCTAGCTATAAAACGCCGAGCTCCCCAACTACTCCACCTCCTCCTCCTCCTCACCTGACATGGGAGCGCGCTGCCGCTGAGCTCAGCTGACCGAGAAACCAGGCGCCGACGAGATCGCCTGCTTGAGTTTCTTGGGCTCATGGTTGCGGCGGCGGCGGCGGGTGGTGGTGCTGGGTTGCGGATGGTGCAGGCGGGGCTGCCGATAGGGTTCCGGTTCCGCCCCACCGACGAGGAGCTGCTGCTGCACTACCTCCGCCGGAAGGTGCTCGGCTGCCCGCTCCCCGCCGACGTCATCCCCGTCGCCGACCTCGCTCGTCTCCGTCCATGGGACCTGCCAGGTACGCGGCGGCGCTTCTTTTGAGGGAATTTCTTTTCGTTCTTTTTAGTGGTGGCGCATTGCGCTGACGGGGGAGACGACCGACGGGACAGGCGATGGCGACGGTGAGAGGTACTTCTTCCACCTGCCGGCGACGAGCTGCTGGCGCAGGGGCGGCGGCGGGAGCAGGGCGGCCGGCGACGGCGTGTGGAGGGCGTCCGGGAAGGAGACGCTCGTCGTCGCGCCTCGCTGCAAGCGGCCCGTCGGCGCCAAGCGCACGCTCGTCTTCTTCCACCGCGGCGGCGCCCGCTCCGACTGGGCCATGCACGAGTACCGCCTCCTCCCCGCCGCCACCAACCCACCGCCGCCGCACCATGTACGCGCCGCCGTGTACCCTACCCACCAACACGATCCTCCATTGACATGCGCTCACACATCTTCTTGCTGAATTTTGCCATCCAGATGAGCGGCCGCACGCCGGAGCCCAGCGGCTGGGTGGTCTGCCGCATATTCAAGAGGCCCACGCCGGCTCACCGCCGCTCTCCGCCGCGCATCCGGGCCGCCACGGCACGCCGGAGATCAGCCGACGACATGCCGTCCTCGCCGTCGTCCTGCGTAACCGAGGCCCGCGAGAACGGCGGCGAGGAGGAAGAAGAGAGCAGCAGCTACAGCGCCGCTTCTAATTTTCCATGAAGAGAGGTGTTAGCGTTGACTAGGCCATTAATCACCATGGTTTTCATGCCCTAATGAGCTCCCAATCTTTGTTCTTCTAATGTCTTTAACTAAGTAGCAACTCCTAGCAAAGAGAGAAACAGATCGAGCTCAAACAAAAAGAAGATCGCATCTTTGTTTGAGCTCACTGCGAATCCAGACTACAGAGTGTTGTTTTACTACCGGAAGATAATCGATTGTCCCTGTCATTTCATCTCCTGATTGATGACTGATTCCACCATGCAAATCTCAATCTGCTCACCCATTTTGCTTCCTTTTACTAATGTTTAACAACAACAATCTCACAATCAAACAGTCACTGCTGCTAAACCAAGCAAGAAACTGAACTGCAGCTACATAGGTAGCTTCAGTGCAAGAAACAGCAAGAACAGATGAGCACACAAAGGAAAAGGAGAGAATAAAGTTGATGCAGAGAAAGCATAGCAGAAAGGGCAAATGCATTTGAAGGAAGCAGAAAGGAGCAGCGAGCGATACTGATCGATTTGTGAGATAACGTGGTTGCGAGAAAGAAGATGCCTTTCTTCCTTCTTCGAGGGGCCCTTGGGAGCACAGGAATAAGGAACCTGTTAATGGCAAGAGGAATAGGAATATTTTTCAGACACTGCATTGCACTGAAGAGTGAAGACTGAACCTTCTTCCTCTCGGTGTTCTGTTCGTCGCTCTATGGTCCCCTGTGATGTGGAGCATCTATCTCACGCTTTGAATCGTAATCCCAGCGAATAATCGTAGGTGCAAGACTGAAGATTTGGAACAGAAAGAAATTTCTTCTCACGCACTGAAAGAAAGAGTGAAAAGTTTGTGATTCACCAGGCACTGTCACGAGCTGCAGCCAGATACTCAGATGGATGATTGAAGCATCTGCTTCACTTGATCTCGACACATCGACAGTGTAATAAGCTGCTGCTTTCTCCCCAAGAACAAGAAGAAGGGCTGAAATTCTAACCACGGGGAGCCGTACAGAGACGGGAGATGGATGCAAACGCAACACCTCACAGAAATGACTGTAGCTGCACGCAAACACTGTACCAGAAGCTATTTACTCTGAATATATTTTTTTCCAGACTGAAGATGTCAGGATGGCAACTGGTCATTGCAATTTGTCAGTGGCGTGGAAACAGTAGAGTCAAAGCCGTACTGATTAGACAGTAACAGAAGAGGAGGAAGAAAGGTTGCCAATAATCTAGATGGTGTCTTAGAGGGTGAAATAAAAATTTTTAGATGTTATATCAGATATTTCGGTGGATATACTTGGGGAAATAAAAATTTTTATATGTCATATAAGGTATTTCAGCTGATATGGTTTTTAGAGAAAAAATGAATTTTAAGGCTTTGCCTAGAAACCATAAAACGAATCTTTCGAGCCTAATTAATATATCGTTAGCACATGTAGGTTACCATAGCACTCATAGCTAATTATGAACTAATTATGCTTAAAAGATTCATGTCACGATTTCTTACATAACTATATAATTAGTTTTTTTATTTTATCTATATCTAATACTTAGCTGTCTAGAAGATTTTTTTATAGAAATTTTGTAAACTAAACATGACCTCATTCAAAAGGACGGGGTCGAGGGCCTTTTTCAGAGCTCCGGAGATGATAAACACCAGCACCGCATATCTAGCGAGCGACCAGATACACATGACAGCCGCGACCGATCAATCAGTGGCGCGGATGGCCGTCGCCGTCTCATCAGATCACTCACTAGGATTCTTTCGGTCACTCGTCCATTCAGGTCTTGTTTACTTTCCAATTTTTTTTCTAAAAATATCACATTAATTTTTGATATCTAAATAATTCATTAAACATAGATGAAAGAAAAAACTAATTGCACGGTTATGAAAGAAATCTTTAAGACGAATCTTTTTAGCATGATTAGTTCATGATTAGCCATAAGTGCTACAGTAACCAACATGTGCTAATAACGGAATAATTAGGCTCAAAAGATTCGTCTCGCGGTTTCTAGGCTAGCCGTGAAATTCGTTTTTTTTCATTCGTATCAGAAAACCCCTTCCGATATCCGGTCAAATGTTCGATGTGATGTTTTTGTCAAAAAAATTTTGGTGACTAAAGGTAGGATCATTACCAAATAAACGTACCCAAAACTCACCAAATTTTCCCAGGATTCAGCTCTTTACAATTTAGGCTATGAAATTCAGGTTAAATTATTGCTGATCAAATCAGGTACACAGTTTTCAGATCACTCACTATGATTTATTCATCCATTCAGTTTCAGAAACAAAAAAGAGGTTCTTTTTTTAGTATCCATTCACCAACAAACACACATAAAACTCACTGAATTTTCCCAGGATTCAACTGTTTACAGTTTAGACTATGAAACTCGGGTTACATTCTTGCTGGTGAAATAAGGTTTAGGGCCTCTTCGTTTTACAGGAATTTTATAGGAATTTCAGAGAAAACAGTTTAATTCATCCAGTTTTTTCATAAAAATTCTATAAAAAACGAAGAGACCCTTAGAGTTTTCAGATCAGTCACTACGATTCATTCATCCATTCAGTCTCATAAGCAAAAAAAGCATTCTTCTTTCAAGGATCCATTCACCAACAAACACGCCCAAATTCACCAAATTCACCAAACTCGTATGAAATTCAGGTGAGATTCTTGCTGTTAACGCTGGCTAGTACTAGCTCGTGACCCCAACAACCCTGCATTTCTCTGAAGAACACACGAGAGCTCGTGATCCTAACAGTCGGATCGCGCTCACGCAATCGGCGACAAAGAAGGGCAAACGCATGACGCTTGAAGCATCTGCGTCACCTGGTGGTCACACACAGGAGGAAGAAGATGACTTGGGATGAGGAGAAAAACAAAACAAAATAATCTTGGTGGTTTTCTTGTAGCTTCAGGCACACACTTTGACGAGATTGGGCAGCCATGGCAGCAACTGCAGCAGCCAGCAGAACGGAAATTATTATTGTGTTTGCAAGCAATGACCAGTGCAGGAGTAATAGGAGTAGGTGAAATATTGAATGAGACACATGGGCCGACTTAATTAATTATAATAAGTTAATTAGGCTATCGAATCTGAATATTGTGTCTTGCTAGGAAAGATGAATGAACTGAAGAAACAGCGACTTAATTAAACCTGATCTGTTGAGCATCTGCCTTGCATATTGTTGTACTACTCCAATTTCTCTGACCTGTCACCTTTGCAGTTGCTAGCAACATCATCTTTTACCAAAATTTATTTTTTTATTTAAATTTGCAGCTGATTTTAATGTTTTTTTATCAAAGTTTATTTTTCGGCCTTAACTTTTATATCACTAAAAATACATATATAAAAATTATATTCATAAATTATTTTTATTTATGCAAATATATCGTTTGACTTTTTTACGACAATCGCTCCCATATATGAGCATAAGCACTCAAGCGGTTGAGCATGCAAGCATCGGTTTGAGCTGATTGGCTGTGTGCACTGTTTAGTATCCATTTTAGGGCGTACACTGTGGATAAACTGGCGTTGCCCTTTCCTAAAACAAACCAATCCCAATTAATCACAACTATTTCAATTTTTTTCATCTACATAATTATCCCAACCAATTTATACACTTAACCATATTCTTTAATCTTACCTCTTCCTACTCCCCGTGGAAAACATCAGGATTTTCATAATAAATAGTTTAATTCTTCTAGAATTTCGTGAAATTTCTCTGAACGAATAGGCTATAAAAGTACACTTATTTTGCAGGAGAGAGTATATATCTCCACTGGTCGAGCACATAATATCATGGTGTTAGCAATAACCAGGTCATAATGTAGTAGAGTGACCCAGAAATTATTTAGGTGATCGTAGTACCCCAGTGCCACCTAATCATATGACACACGTCCATCTCCCAGAGCCCCAACGGCCAGTCGGACCCACAGAAAGTTACAAATCATTACGATGATTACAGAGCAAATTAGATGCTTAGAAAACAAACCTATTTAATCCAAAATTTAAAAATTAACCACTGAAATGATTAAAAGATAATATTTGAATATCTCTCTTTAGATTTATATATTAAATGCAAAAGTAGATAGATTTGAAACAGAGGCAGTACGTATACCCATATCGAGAATCCCTTTTATTTATCTAAGGACGGAGGTACTACTCCAGTAATTTGCTCCTGTGGCAGCCCACCGTCCATAACAATTACCTAATACTAAAAGGATTATAAGTTAATCAAGTGAGTAATCAGTCATCAACCTAATTAATCGACGTACGGACGAACGGTGAAGGAAGCCAACCTCCGCCGAAAGGAGGAGACGTTGCTTGCGATCATACGCCAAAATATTTTGGGAGCTCACACGCCAAATATTGTACATTTATTTCCCAACGAAAACGCACACGCTTCCGGTTATGTCTGCAAATACCCCCGAGAAATTGGACTACGGCACCAGCCATGTGTATTTCTACATCGTTTACGGGTGAGGAAATAATAATTAGTCGTAAATATAAACACACGTGAAAAAAAACGAAGACCAGAAAGTGGATAAACCGGCTCTACCATATAGTTTGCTCTTGGGGTTATCAGCTATTGTCAAGTTTCGGAATATAATCGTTAATTCTAAAGCAATTTAATGTTTCCCCATCGTAGTTAATATTTTTACATGGACTTTTATGATATGTAAAATGTTATTAGTAAATTATTTTTGGTCTCTAAGTGTTATGGCTTATGATGAGGTGAAAGAGACGCATCCACATTGAGGAATCTATAACAAAAGTACTAATCCCTCCGGAAAAAAAGAGACTTTAGGGGTGATGGTAGCCAAACGAAATATTTACAAATAAAAAACAATTTGTGAATTAAATTTTTATATATGTATTCTTATCAATCTAAAAGCCAAATACTGAAAAATAAAATTCAATGAAAAACTCTAAAATCAACTCTAAATTTAATATTAAAAATTAAAATTTAGCTTATAAGTATAAGCATAATCGAAAGGACGGGTGTGTTTATTTTTTAATCTACATCATACTGTATATGCATACTAAAATGTTCTTTATTTTTTTAAAATCTCAATGCATATGTTTTACACTTTTTCAAATACCAATACACTTATCCCTTGCTGTACCAAGTTATAATACAATAACTACTTAAAAATATGAACTTTTTTAGATAAATAAGAAAAATTAGGGGCTGTTTAGTTCCAAAAATTTTCACCATGAGAGAGAGGGTATTGCACATGCATGCACGCGAGGTGAGGTCGCTGCAACACCCATTTTCCGATGGTTGCTTGCTCCCTTTTCCAAGACCAAAAATCCATCCATCTATCCATCCGATCCATCAAAGTGTCAACCATGTCTCATCTAGTCTCTTTCTTCCTGACCCAAGCCAGCCACTCTGCCTGCCCTACTCACGGCACCGATCACCCCAAAAGTCTATGCCTCCATCTCACAATGACTATATTTTTCATTATCATCTTCACTAGACTTTATTTCTCGAGTAATTGCTACATTCATTTTTATAAAGTGAGAAATAAATACATCTAAAAATTATAATAGGTAAGGGCAAATGCACTATAATTTAAAATATTACAGTCGTTCTGTATTTGTAATGATTTGTGTAAGGTGGGTTAACAGGCAGGGTTTATCATGTAAAAATTCAAACGATATATTTGTAAAATAATAATTTATGAATAAAAATTTTATATACATGTTTTGAGCAATCTAAAAGCCAATCTTGTACAATAAACTTCGTTAAAATGCCTTAAAATCAAATTTAAATTTAAGGTTAAAAATTTAAATTTTAGTTTATAAATATAAACACAAGCGAAAAGACGATCTAAAATCTTTTTGGAACATACGACAGTACTGGCCGTGCATGCATGGTCTCCTCTCGCAGGTCATCGTGAATGCAAATCGGCCATACCAGCCATGCTTTGCTACATTTATTTTCGCTATAAAAACTTAATATTTGAAGTTAATTTTAAGAATTATTTTACTATAGTTTATTTTTCAGTATTTTGTTTTAAATTATTAAACGCACACGTATAAGAGTTTTAATTGTTTTCTTAATGGCTCATAAGTCATTTTGCTTATAATGAGTACTTCTTATAAAGTGAATGACAATTGAGTTCGAGTTTGAAAAGTAGAGTTAAATGTATTGAATGTTGAAAAATTGAAGGGTACCTTAGTACTCGTCCCATAAAGAGTATACTTTTTACATTGGTTATGTTCCATGCTTGACCGTTCTCTTATTTAAAAAAGTTTTTGAGATTATATTTTCATTGTTATTAGATTATAAAATATAAATAATACTATATATGTGACTATTTTTTAGATTTTTTTATAAATTTTTAAATAAAACAAATGGTGAAATATTAGATACGAAAATTCAAAAAAAAGGTTAAATTGAGACGAATGTATTACTTTTTAGCTTTGTATTGGCACCCGAAGGAGTGTTTCTAGTATAGCTGACTTGCTTTTCTCTTATCAGGTTGGAGCACACAGCAAGCAACCATATGAATATAGGGGTAGGAGAGCATACATGCATAGCTCATACTACTATGCACTTGCCGTCTAGCTCTGTGTCTCTCTCATGGTTCATATTTATGACGATGATGAAGGACGTGCACAACAGTATTAACAAATGATTATTGTCAAACCCACAACAGCAACAATGATAAATACAATTTGGGCGGACAGTACGTGCTTTATTTAATCTGGACAGATTGGACCAGCTTCTGATCTGTTCTATAGCTAATTATACTATTAGTCAAAGGGTGAACAGAGAAATGCGTTGATAATAATAATAATAATAATAATAATAATAATAATAATAATAATAATAATAATAAGAAAAAATTTTCAAAAGCTGAGAAAGAGCTCAAGATCAGCTACTTGTCTGAAGAAGATCATTCCCTGCTGATTGCTGCTGCAACTTGCATGCAGCTCATCAGCAGCTACTAGCTCCAAACCAACCGAACTCTAATTTGTTTTGTTGCTTGCCTTTGCTTGCTTGGTTGCTGCACTATTAATTTCCGAACCATTATTTTTTCGAGAGAGATCCAAAGCACATAGATGCATGCCACGTTCTTCTCCCCCTCTTGTTAACCCAGATTTCCTCTTTTTCGCGCATACCCTTTTCGAAGTGCTAAACGACGTGTGTTTTATAAAAATTTTCTATAGAAAGTTACTTTAAAAACATATTAATATATTTCTCATTTTTAGTAACTAATAATTAATTAATTATGTATTAATAAATTACAACGTTTTTCGTACCGATAACTAATCTGAACGGGCCGCAGTGGATGAATGAATGATATGAGCATTATATATTTTGAGACGACATTGGCATGTGGTGGAGCCCCATGGAGGGAGGAGGAAGCAGTGGAGTGGAAGAAGAGACTTCCTTTGTGAACAGCTAGCTGGATGGATAGCCCACACACCATTAATTCCATTGGTTTAGTAGTCCTTGGGTACAAGGCTATAGGGTTAGTTCAGTTGGCTTCCCTCCAAGGGAAATCCAAAACAAGTCAAGAGACAGTGCAACAAGGAATCCCTTCTCTAGCCAGGCACTGCATCTGCATCTGCATGCATGGACACACATGGAAGCAACACCAAAAGGCAGGCCAGTGCCATTTGTTAGCTAGCACTTGCTAGCTAAGCTGCTCATCAAGAAGCTGTGTTAATTAAGAGTCTTGACAAGGGTAGATTGGATCAACAGTTGTATAATTGTACTGGCTTTTCTGGTATTTATGCAGTAGTAGCAGTAAAAACACTCTGCAACCACGGCTGGGCAGGGAAGGGAGGTTGCCTGCAAGTAAAGCAGTCTGCATCTGTTTTGCAATCTAACAGTTTTTTATTCTATTTATACTTGTAAGCCAAAATTTAAATTTTTAATCTTAATTCTAGAGTTGATTTTGGGTTTTTTTCTACTTTATTTGTTAACCTTTGCTTTTATATTACTATGAACAAACATCAAAAAGTTCTATTGACAAACTATTTTTTCGTCTATGAATTTGTCGTTTCGATTTTTCCACTGGAAAGCAAAATAATGACCACCAAAATCAATTCACAGCTGTGCTGCTGCAAAGCTTGAGGAGCCTGGAGTTATTTTATTGGGCACCCTCCAGAATGAGAAGAACAAAGGATTGGTGTTCCTTTCCTTCCATGCAGGAAATGGAATCTGAAGAATTTTGGGAATTTGGCTTGGACCAGAATTGGTTGATTCCTGCAGCTAGCTTCCACTTCTCATGCAGTGACTTGTACACCTGAAGAAAAAAACTGCAACACCAACAGCCTTCGCTTCACAGTTTCAACATCTCCTACTTTTCGTTTACTGCTTTTATGAAGAATCTTGACTGGTTCATCTTCTATTCAGCAAATGGCACGTTCATTCACAAACAGATAGTGTAGTATGATACTAGTTTAGACTGTGCTCTTTGGTGTGTACATGTGCAGTAGGGTGTGCGTGTGGGCATCTTCCATGTAATTCAAAATAATTTATTTGAGGAAGCACCGATGATATGATGGTAGAGTTACTGGTGCATGCCTCTACCCATATAGAATCTTAAACATATGCAACATATGTTTAAAAGTTTAATAATTTTAAGGATGCCTAATGTACCTGGATATGGTGTTGGGACATATTTTTATGCATATGTTTAAAAGTTTAATATGTTTTGGTGTGTAAACTATTTTTCTAGAGCCATATACATCCATATACGTGTTGCGAGTGAGTTAGGGGTAATATGGTACTTTCAAGTGTTTTTTTTAGGGGAAGAGAGAAGGAAATACGCATTCAAACATGTATGACTATTTCAAAGGAGTGATACCGGATATAGTATCATTTTAGAAAAACCTATGATTTCATGGCCATTTTAGCGAAACCGTCTGTTTTGATAGCCCAAGTGGCAAATTTCTCCGGAAGAAGTCTCTCACTCAAAAGCGATTACGGCCCATGACTCGGCCCATCAGGCGGGCCCAAAAGGGCCCATCCGTAGCCGTCATCTGGCAGGTGGGGCCAGGCTGTCATAGCTCACTTCCCGCCAAATTTGGGGGGAGCGCCTCCGCGAAGCCCTCGCCGCCGCTCGCCGGAGGCAACGGCGCCACCGCCTCCCTTCCTTACTAAGGCCGCTTGCGATGGCCGCGGAAGAGGAGGAGGAAGGAAGGAAGCATCCCCATGCTCGCGCGCCTCGTCCCCCTCTCCCCCTCCCTCCCCTTCGCCTGCGATGGGGTGCGCGGCGTCGGCGACCGACGACAGGGCTGAGCAGCGGCGGAGGCGGGGGCGGGGGCGGGGGAGGGGGCGGGCGGCGGGCCACAACAGCGAGACGTCCACCACGGGCGTCCTGGTGACGCGCCACCAGAACGACGGCCAGCCGGAGCCGACTTCCGCCGCCGTAGCGGCCGCGAGGAGGCGCGGGTGCAAGGTGGCGCCGGAGCCCAAGGAGGAGGACGGCGCGGCGGCGGCGTTCCTTCTGGCGATGCCCGGCTCCCCCAGCTTCCGGTTATACTGCCAGAAGTCCTCCGCCGTCGACGCGCTCGTCGCCGACGCCGACGGCGGCGACAGCGACGCCAGAACCACCAAGGGTAACTGAATTCCCCTCTCCTCTCCTGCCTGCAATCTTACCAAATTTTCTCACGCTGACACTTGTGCAACCCGCTTCGTTGCAGAGACGCCTCAGCCGATCAAGAACGATGGCCGCGCCGTCGTCGTGCCTGGCTCCGTCGAGGTGGGTTCATGGCACTCGATCGAGCAATGAATCCTTGGCTTCAGGTTCATGGCACTCGATCGAGCAATGAATCCTTGACTTCTAGCTGTTTTTGATGTGCAAATCAACAATGCAGCTCTCCAAACCGGAGGCGAGCAGGTGGCTGAGGTTCAGATGCCTCGTCGCCGCCGCGGTGTGCAGCTTGTTCAGCCGCCATGGCACTGCAGCTTCAGCTTCATCTCATCCTCCTCCTGCCGCAAAATCTCACCATCGCTGAGCCGCTTCAGACTCTGCTGCTGCTGCAGCAGGATCATCTCATCTCTGAATGAGATATTTCACATTGGACTTCTCAGCTTGTAAACTGTGGCTGATCCAGATGATGATGCTCTGCATCATTTGCTGTATTTTTAATGTTGGTTTTGTTTGTAAGCTAACCCTCCTGCATTTGAGAAAACTGATCTCGTGGATGATGGAAGGAGCTCCAGTGATTTGCTGCTCCTTTTGTGTATTATAGAAAAGAAATTCTAATTAGGTTGAAAGGAAAGGAGAAGCATAGTGGATTTGGAAGGTGTTCATCCAGGTTTGATGAGCTGAGAAGAATTTCTGTCTCTCTGATTTCAATCTGGATATGATTTGAATGTATACAGAATTTCTCAGGAGTAGATGGCCATAAGACAGCTTAAAGATAGAAAATTGATTGATCTTTTTTTTTGAACTGCCTATGTTTGCTCATGGAATTCTTTCACCTATCATACATAAATGCATTATTCACAACTCAACTTTAATATATTCTCTGAACTATACAGGTATTGCCTATCATATCATTTGAAGATTTAAAATGAACATCTACTGTGATGTAAAGAGCAAAAAAGAGAGAAAAAAAGAGATGAATATAATTAGCTTGTCATTTCACTGCACCTACTACATTTCTTGATTTGGTTCTGAACTGATCCCTGTTCTTCCTTCTCACCTCCATTGGATGGCCAAGCGAGTACGGCTTGAAAGCGCCGATGAGAACAGTGGAAGGTGGCATCTTGAGGCTTGGCTTTGACTTCTGCATGTTCTTCTTTGGACTATTTAGGTAAGACTTCATGTGGCCAAATATTAGGCTAGGCATTTTCTTTAGCTCCACAACGGATGATGTGAAGAATTGTTCCGCAGTTGCATCAGCCGATGAATCGAGACTAAACCCGATTGACGCATCTAGGTGAGGCGGGGGAAATCTCTCGAGTTTGGTTGTGCTTGTGCTCGTCACCAATCTTGGGATCTGAAGATAAAATTAACAGAGTTCACATTTTAGTCATAAGTTCACTGATGTCTAAATAGTTATCAGGAATGCAGATTTTGATACAGCAATACAGCATTAGATAGAAAACAGTTTACACAACTATTCATGAATATTTTGTCAGCAGCAGTGGTCATTTCAGTAAGATGTAGCTGAGATAAAATTCTTGCATAAGAAATTAGGATAGGGAAACATACATTTGGTTTTGTTTGAGGCTTATTATTGACATCTGGAGTAAATACTCTGCGCCCAGGATTTTGCGACATGGACTTTCTTGTTGCGGTCTGACGTTCTACTGAACCATTAGCCCTCAACTTCCTGAAATATGTAACAGATGTTATATGTTTTTGTCAACATAAGAAAATAGATGAAATATATAAAAGTCACAAAGAGTTGTGCAAGACCTTTTGTGCTTCTCATACTTCAACTTCACATCTATTTCTTTACATGGTGGATACCGGGGAAGGCTTGATGGTTCACAAGCATATGGTTCTGTCCTGAAGAACTGAATTCACAGAGAACGATAAGTAAAGGTGAACAAATAGAAGCCATAAAACTCGCCTTCTTATCCAAACTATAAGTACTACTGCCTACTTGATTTAGTGGATCTTATCATTGTCTGTGGTAAATTTAGTTGATCTTATCATTGTCTGCATACTATTGCTTAATATTTATCTTTATCTTCAGAGGTTAGTTGCTTGTGGGAATGTGAAGGGTAGTATCAACCTCACTGCTGAGAGCATCAGTTGCTGTGCCTCTCATGTCTGGGTCAATAGCTAGGAGAGTCTCAAGAAGTGATAGCGCAGACGGTGGCACATCTTTAAATTTCTCCGCGATGCATCGCTCATACGACCTGAACGAAGAATGCGGGAACTTCATTTTATCCCAGTAATCTTCTGGTGGAGTACCACATAGCTTGAAGATTTTGTGCAATTGCTCCACCTGAATAGCCAAGAGTTTGATCTCTAAATCACATTCAGTTCTGTGAGCTATTTATGTAAAAAGAAATCGATGTTTCAGTAGGATCAAACTGGCAGGTACCTCTGTTCTTCCTGGGAATATAGGCTCACCAAGAAGCAATTCTGCCAATATGCAACCGACGCTCCAAAGATCAACACCGACACCGTAATGAGTAGCACCTAACAAGAGTTCAGGTGGACGATACCAAAGTGTGATCACTTGGGTAGTCATCGGCTGCTCCTTATTATCAGGATCAAATGAGGTGGCAAGTCCAAAATCAGCTATCTTGAGGATTCCATCATTGCTGACAAGGAGGTTGGAACTCTTGATGTCTCGGTGCAGGACACCCTTGTTGTGGCAGTGTTCAATCCCGGTCAGTAGCTGTTTCATGTAGCACTTTACCTGTAGACAGCAAACCAATTTGAATTCATGGAAAAGACAAAACAACAAATCACACTCGTATACATGAAAAGGTTGTCCTGGTTGGGCCCTTCAGGTTCAGGAAAAAAATAGCTCATCACCACACTTTTGACAATTCTTAATGCAATTGTGCTAACTGCAGACAATGTGGACTGTTGAATCAGTTGAAAGGATTTCTTCTTCTAACTTGTAAGCAACGTGTGAACATAAATTGTAGTGCATGTCACTGTCAGCTGAACATAAATATACTTCTGGGTCTAGTTGTTTTGGTTATTCTGCCTGTCAGACTTGTTTGCTTCTTCGCAAAAAGCCAGACTTGTAAATTTCTTGCCAGCAAGTGTACTTACCCTCCTTTCTCTTAATGAAATTTGGCCGGCCCAGTTGGACCGGCCCGACTAAAAAAAAAAAAGCAGTCAATGATTCTTCTTCTAGAACGGAAGAAAATACTGGCTGTATTCACATGTTTCAATCAGTTTTGACTGAAATGCTTTAAATTAAGTTACCTTTAAACTTCAGGGCTATATCGTTGGTGTTGTCAGTGCAAACTTCTAATAGGGAAAATGCTTCCGTAAGTTATGTGCAAATTGGATTATCTGTGGTAACCGGTTCAACAAGACATGTACAATTTTGTCTTGACAAAACTCGAGTTACATAACAATGTTTTTCTCTCTCTAAAAATGCAACGATTCGTACTCTATTATTAGCAGAGTGCAGTTGCATTCAACAGCACACTAGAGCTGACTGTCCTAAGAAATCAAAGCAACTTATGGTACGAAATTTTCTAAAGACTTACCTAATCTCTGACTAGAGAGTATGTGTTCAACTGCAGGGTGCCAACTGCCAAAGGCAAATTTATTCTTTCTATAGAGTTTGGTCCTATGGTCCACTAGATTTGTTGGGCGAGAAGTTCGTGCAAAATAGTACACAAAACACGGTTGTTCTGGCCAAGATTTGACTCTGTCCTTCAAGTTTAAAAAAAATATTTGAACCTACCATATGTTTTGGGGATGGAGACCCTTTAACGTGGTGGCTGACATATAGGCCCTACAGTAGTGGTCTCACGTATCAGTGATAACGTCACAACTAAAACTACATCAGAGAAGCTTTGTCCATGTTTTGGTCCTTGTATCTATTATCGAAAACATATCCTAGGTTTTGGTAATTGCCAAAATTGAGTTACTTGAGAGCACCAAGGAAACAGTCTCTGAAAGTCTGAAGGGATACTTCAACCCGGAACACCATCAGTCAGAAATTGAGAATCCAGTCATCATGGCTAAGTAGACAGCAAATCAACCTTGTTATGTCCTCTAACCCCTTCTAGAAACTCGAGTAAAGCTAAAGAAATAAAAAAGACCATGGAAATGCTCTCCCTTTCATTGTCACCACGCCCAGATGTTTAATCCTGCCCATGGTTCAATCCTTCTGTTTGGTGATTTTTATCAGGGCTGCCGATAGAACCGAAATTTTGGTCTGAAATGATTCGAAATTTAAACAGATATATACACATTTAGATAAATTTGTCAAAATTCACACATACACGCAAAAAAAATATAAAAAATCCTGAAAATTTCGGGCGAAATGTTTTCCTATCGGGGGACCTAAATTGCCGAAATTTCGGATTTTGAACCCTGATCAAAATTCCATGCACACTAATCTCAGATGTAACCTGATTTAGAACATCCATGATAACATACCAAAACAATGGCGTTAAACTAATCGTAAAGGGCAAAGTGCACACGGCTAATTAGGGTTAAGGAGCAGAAATGATGACGATGATGATACCTGGGGCAAGGAGAGGCGGGAGCCGGCGGCGAGGGCGGCGGCGGCGAGGCCGGTGAGGTCGTGGTCCATGTAGTCGAAGACGAGGTAGAGGGAGGGGGCGGTGGCGAGGCGGGAGGTGACGAGGCCGTCGAGGCGGACGATGTTGGGGTGGTCGCCGAGGTGGCGGAGCAGCGCGATCTCCCGCGCCATGAACCGCGCGCTCTCCGCCTCGCCGGCGCCGTCCACCCGCACCTTCTTCAGCGCCACCACCCTCCCGCTCTCCGCCTCCCTCGCCTTGTACACGTTGCTGTACGTCCCCGACCCAATCTGCACCAAAAATCAGGCAAATTTGGATGATTCGTTTCGTGATTTTGTTTGAATTGGTGAGGATAAGATTTTTGACGGTACGAATTGCGCAAAGTTGACTTTCGAAATTGTCATTACGGATTCTCGTGACGCCGACAGGATAAACTATGAACAAAAAGGGGGTGACTTGAGGCTGGGGATTTGGTGATTTCAAGAACAGAAAGCCAGGAGTTTTTGTTGGTTATTGGGATTTGGTGTTTTGTTTGATTGCTTGTTTCTTGAACTGATAACAGAAAGCTTTCCTGGATACAACATTCTCTGCAAAGTTCTTGGAAGTCGAACTGGGAGAAATATGTACTATTGATGTGCTGAACAATTTCAAAAGGAGTTCTATTTGAGATCAAAATCACCAGAACACGAAGAACTCAAACCGCAAAATTATCAGAGAGGAAAAAGGTTTATTTTGCAAACATGATCGAGGACACCAAGAACAAGACATCCATGAAAGGAACGAGTCGAAAAAGATGGAGAAGAAAGTTGAAATCTTTGGCCCTCATCAACTGAATCCTTCCGCTTGCAGGAAAAGGCCAAGCTCGCTTTGCAGCGACCAAATTAGGTAGTGGACAAAGAAAGGAGGCGCTCACCTTCTCGAGCTTGTGGAAGGCGTCGGCGCAGCGGGGCGCCCAGCCGGCGAGCGCGTCGCCGGCGGCGGCGGAGAGCCAGAGCGGCCACCCGCTCTCGTCCTTCTTCACCTCCGCGATCTCCTCCGGCTTCGGGGGAGACAGCTGCACCTCGCCGGCTTCTGTTCCTCCCCCTGCCGCGGCGGCGGCGGGGAAGAAGAGGGAGGAGCCGGGCGCGGCGGCGAGCTTACCGAGGATGCATCCCATGGCGGCGCCTCATGTGATGTGAAGGCGGCGCGCGGGCCAAGCGTTCGCCGGCGGCTGGTGGAGCGACGACGTCGAAGCGTAGGAGGAGGAGGAGGAGGAAACGGCGCGGGAAGACGAGAGAGGCTTTTTGGCGCGGCGCTGCTCGCCGACGTGGTCTTTTCTCGTGCTGCGACGACGGTTTGGCAGTTTGGACTTGGACTCGCCGTTTTACTTTATTTATACGCCCTTATTTTGTAATTATTTATCCATCATTTATTTATTATATGTATTTTATTTATTGTATTTTCGTATGTATGGTATTTGGTACAACATCCACCAAAAAGACTTGAAAGGGATGGTTGTTTGGTTTTTATATGCAAAAAAACAAACAACATATTTGAAAATAAACAATAAATAAATTTTTATCTACGTATTCTAAGGATCTAAAAGCCAAAGGGGAAAAAATTCGATGAAAAAAACCTTAAAATCAACTCTACTTTAAGGTGAAAAATTTAAATTTGACTGGTAAATATAAGTAGAAGTGAAAAGATGAGCTCTTGGCTCCTCTTGCTTGCCCCGCAAGCAATTACTGTAATGGAGTTTGGTAGAGAAAGAAATAAATATATTGTGATTTGAAAAGTTAGAGACAAATGCATTTGAGGCTTGCAAATGTGAAATACATCCTAGTCATTGTAGCTTTGTATATAAATATGTGAGCTACATTAAAAATAACGTTTTCTTTTTTTTGGAAGGAAGCGAGTATGAGACATGATATCTTTAATGTCAGGTATTTGGTAGGATATCGTATTGCTGCGATGGACAAATGATTAGATACAGTGTTTATGAATTATGATATTTAAATACTTTGTCAGTTCGGCCTTGTTCATTTAAAATTTCCAGGGAAGATATGAAACTATTTTGATGGTGACTAATAGTCTAACATAAGTTCAGCTGGCTGCTGTTATACTATCTTTTTAACTTAAAATGAAAATAAGTGTGTTTTGCTGTATGTATTTTAACATGAGCTCAAGCTGGCCGGCTTTCTTGATGAAAGATCTAAATAAAGTTGAGGGGCAAGCATAAGTGCACATCTTTTCATCATAAACAGACTGATCATTGTGTAATCATACATGCTAGGTTGCTGACAGATGATAGCCTCATTTAGTCAATATAGACAGAAAAAAAAAATCTAGGTAGGGTTCCCTAAACTCTACTAGATTCATGTATGTCCATGTCTGGTAGTTAGGAGGGCTCTTAATTTTGCTAATATATAGCTCATTAACATCTGGTATTAGGCGATGTATCACTAAAAATGGCTCGCTTTCTTGTGTTTAAATCTTTATTTTTTTTGGTGCCTCCCTAATAATTAGGGTTTGAAGTTTTGATTGGATTGGAAAGGGGACCCCAATTAAACCAGCTTGACAAGAACAGGCTCTCCCTCCCAATATTAAGAAGTTCACACACTGACACGGATTAGCATCGACTCTTCTGGTACAGACAGTTTTTCGTATGGTTGATGGATTGATTTAATCAAACATGAAAAATGAAATAGTAAGCACTAATTAAAATACGCGCAATTTACTTGTTCAGAAAGATGGTACAGACTGCAATTAAGTTAGTAATTGATTTATTGTGATTTTTTCCTTGTCGTAAAGATGGCTTTACATCATGTAAGAAATCTCCTTCAGTTGACCTCCGGATTTTGCATGATTTTTTCCCATGGATGTGTGGTTTGCTCTGTCTGCATGAACAGTTGGTGAGAGATTATAGCTGTGTTTGAAATAGCTGGTGAAAAATAAAAGATTATCTTATTTTTAACATATATATTTAATGGTATAAGCCAGGAAGATGATGATCTTTTTTATAATTATTTTAAGAAAATATATCATTTAATAGTTTAGAAGAAATCATAGAAAAATAAGGTAATAATCTGCGTGAAAAGTAGGGAAAAAGTGGACGCGTTGATTTGAGATTCTTTCCCTTCAGTCGTCTGTGAGTAATTTCTTCCTTGCCCTTTGGTCAGTATTTTCTGGCAGCATGCTGTGATGAGTTCCGATGGGTCCAACTCATCTGGTACATACATCCGTACATGCATGCAAGGTGACAGCAACATCACACTACTGGAGGCAGTAAAAGCGTAGGAGTAACAAAAATACATTAAGTGCTATGGTTGATTACATCTTGACCATCATTTCAGAAAGATGGTGATCATCTTCTTACGTGTTGAAGCGACGCTAAATGGCGTCACAAATAAAATGTGTTAGTCGGCATGTTCAAATTCTGACGATCATTCTCTCTTTGAATATTTAGATTCAACTTTTAAAAACAACATGGTTAGAATTGTGTTTGAAATTGGTTTAAGAAATATGATAACTTTGCTATACCTTTTATAAGTTTTATTTTATCAAGTACCAATTACATAAGTACATTCATGCCATTGTCATTACTAAAATGTCATTTATTTGTGACATGGGAAAAAGAGCAGATAAAATAAAAGGTACTTTTTTCGGCCCAATATAACTTTATTTTTCACTTATCACATCTTTAGTAATAAAAAAATCTAAAAGACTAAAATATCCTCACTCTATCAAATATCTCCAACTTATCTAATGATATTCAAGTAGACTTATTTTAGTACAAACTATGATAGCTAACATGAGGTAATATTAAAACAAAATCAGAGTTGACAATACATTTTGAAATACCAGTAATCTCCTTTGTCCCTCGGTGTCAACGAAGGCTGTCAATGCGCAGACCGGTCCACAAACAGAGCCTCGTTTTTCACCCACACTGACGTGTCATCGCTGGCAGCAGCAGCAGCCTGCATGCGTCGCTGACCAACCGGGCCCACATGTCTTTTTTTTCTCTAGTTACCTCCTGACAGTTTGGTTAAGCCGCAAATTGCAGTTAGGGCTTTAGCTTCGGACAGTTAAGCCCTTAAGTACAGCAAAGCTGTGAATGGCAATTAATTTTGCAGCGTGTCTGGTCTCTTTCAGATGGGAAAGGATGTCCAAGCGAAAGGGAGATGGCCCCAGCTAACCTCTTGGAGTGAGCTTCAGCTAACAGATCAGTTAAGAGACTAATCACTTAATCAGGTGATTACTATATCTGCTGCATGCCACTACTCTAGCTTAATTAATCAACTTGTGATTAGAGCACTAATGTACACTGGTGATCTCATCATTTGTACATGTATGTAGACTGTTCACCAGATAAGTGATGTGCTCATAGCCAAGGCCAACCGCCCTTTGAATAAGAAGAAAAATACAGGTAAGGATTTTGACTAGAGAGGTTGTGGCCTAACCAACCACCAGAGGAAATGGTTGGCTGCAAAGCAAAACCCTACTGCTACATGTACAAGTGTTGTGAGCCATAGTTATTGGCAGTGAGTGACACCACCACCATCACCAAGAAAGTCTCCACAGGTTGAAATTGTGATGCATTCCAGCCGAATTGTGATGTGGGGTGATGCATGGATTGATGTCATCTTCATCACCTCATGTATGGTCTCTCCTGCAGGATGGAGCAAAGATGTATGGATATGTATGGTTAGGTTGTGGACATTTCATGACAAATATATCATTTATGCTACCCCACCTTTAGTAAGGAAAAAAACACCAGGTGTAGGAAGATATATGAATAATGAGTAACCGAATAGATTCATGTTATTAAAATGGCGAAACGGAGCATTACCTAATCTCATCTAAATCATTAAAATCATTAAAGTAGGATTAGATGCCAGAGAGTCAACATCAACGACTACATATTTTTCTTACTTTTCATAAACGTAGTGTGTATGTTCACATCTGCCTCCTTTAGCAGCATGCACTAATTCAAACTTAAGTAATATCTAAAATAGATTAAGCATTGCTAGAAACAAAACTAACATATAATCCTTCTGTTTCGTAATGTAAGACTTTCTAGCACTGCCTAGATTTATATAGATACTAATGAATCTAGACACGTATATAAATTATATACATTTATTAATGAATGGATTTATGCAAGACTAGAAAGTCTTACAATATGAAATAGAGGTACTAGCTTAGAACCGGTGGTCTCACTAATGCAACAGAAGAAACTATTTTTTAGAGAGTATCATATTTTTTGAAGCGTAAAACAATCAAATAATCAGGTAAATAACCTCAAAACCATGCTTTTGGGGGTTGGGTTTGTGGGGGCTCAAGCAAGCGGTCTTGGGAGGTTTGAAGAAGACGTGTCTGATGGCGTTGGGTTGGAGGGTCTACCACGCTGCTTGAATGAATGAATGCCTTTGGTGCAACCCCATCTGAAAACTCTGAAAGTGGTGCCTGCTGGCTAATTAGTGCATTGGCCACCCTTTCCCCCCTGCCTCTCAATGCATGAGCAGCACCTGCTAGTTGCCACTTGGCATTTGGCACTGACCAAGTGATAATCTAGAGATTCTTGTTGCTGTTGTTTGTGTGTTGTGTGTGTGAAGCTAGACCATTGGATGTGTTGAATTTCCTTCCATTCGTTATCTTTCTGAGAGAGGATGAGAGCAACAGCTGCGGATGCTGCAAACTAGGTGTCAGCTTGCATAGAAGTAGGGAGGAGCGTTGTTTTCGTATGATGAAAGATAAAAGATAATATGTTATTTTGATAACTATTTAATAGTATAAAAAAATTAGCTGCTATAAAATAAATTTACTCTTCAAAGGTGGCACGATAAAGTTATACGTAGATATTTTTTATAAAAATATATTATTTAACAATTTAGAGTATGCACGTAAGAGCCAAGAAAAAAAGCTAAAAAAAATCAGTCAAAAGAACACAGCGCAAGTACCCTAGAGGCGTAGACCGGTTCTTGAAGTGCTCAAGTTTTCTTGAAGTGCTCAACAAACTTGACCCTCTTTGATCTGACCGGTCTTTGGTTGTTACTCCCCTGTCCTACAAAAAAATAAATTGACGTGGCACATCCTAATAATATATATTTCAACGTATATTTTTCTAGATTTGTTATACTTAGAAGCGGTAAATAGTCCAAAACAATTGGGTTCTTTCACAACCATATTTAATCTCTAAAAAAATTTAGCTTAAAATTCTATACAAATTTATTTTTCATCCATTTTGAATCCAACACTCAAATTTTTATAGTAAAAAATATTGAGGCTATTACCATCCCTAGTTATAATAGGATATGCCACAATTAATAATATATTCTCTCTTTTTTTTTTTTGAGACGGGAGAGTATGCCTTTCAAGTTTTTGACTAGAGGGGATGACGAGGCACACTGTTTCTGACGCCAGCGTTAACAAAGTTGATCACATATGTCCAGTTTCTATAAACTAGTCGGTTTCCGTTTGTTTCCGTACAAAGTTGATCGAAAGTTTTTTTTCAGCTTCTAGTAAACCGATGGAGCGCAATTTTCACTCCCAAAACGAAAAGGTAAACCCTAGCTGGATATCTGTTTCTTCAATAAATGGTGTTAAACGATCTGTGTTTGTTTGATGCAAATTACGATGATATTTCCATTTATTATCCTTTTGGTTTACCCACGAATCTGAGAGACAGAGAGTCGAGAGACTGACAGTTCACACTCCATTTGGGAAATACGCTGATTAAGATAATTGCCATGATTATAAGCAAACAAAGCAAGTTGGAGTAACCTAATTGGTGATAATGATGACTCACATCAATCATTGTCATGTAATCCTAGTTAACGAGGAGCAAGCGTCATCAGTTTACTATCGTCTGAGAAAAATAAACATCACTTCACCATCAAATGCATCAACATTCCAGCCCATACCTGATGGTCTCTCTCTCGCCTGAAAAATCATCGCCAGCCATTTCACTATGATGCTCCACCATGTAATCGTCAGGCCGTTGCAATCTTATTAAAGAGGAATAATTAAAGATATTTCCCTTCAGCAAAGCAACAGGAATAATGTCATCATTGGCAACAGACCTGGATATGTTTATTATCTCTGCAAACTAAGCAAACGCGTCCAGGTCGCCTCCAGAGCAAGAAACTTCAGCAGAATCACTGGACCATCATATAGTCTTTCAAGACATGAAAATCACAAGACGAGCATCAGGTAGTATTCAGATATGACCCGTCACGTTCAGTCATGTTTTCTTTGTAAAACTGACGCTTCGCATCAGCCAGAAAATCAACGAGATATAATGGGCCAAACCTGACACTATATAGCCCGTTACTTGAGGCCCACTGATGAAAGGAAGAAACCAGAAGAGAAGAGAAGTAAATGAACGAACTTTGTCAATTTGGGATAGGTTCAGTTCAGAGTCCAATGGTCCAATGCCCTATATAGAGAGTGTCATAAAGGCCACACTGAAGTGGCAGAACATTGAGCATTAGCAATCACATTGTCTTGTAACGAATGGGGATTTAATTTACAGTTCATATCGGCCATAGGGGCCTTAGCCAGAGCAGAGCTTTTCAAGAGCCATGTTCTCGTCACCATTGACACTCTTCAGGACACTTCTCACCATGTCTTCGGGGAAGCCCATCTCAACCAGCTTCTGCACCTGTGGTCACAGAAACGGAGGATTTACTATGGCCCATTGATATCTAGAGCTTTGGTATACTCCATCGAATAATAAATAACAGTTAGTAAAAGCACCTTTTCTTCCATGCCGGTGGAGGTACTCTTTGCAAAGGCCTCCGTCCAGTAGCGTGCAGTAGCAGAAAATGTGGAATAGTCACGTAGATACTGCAAAAATGTATGAAAACTGACATAATGAGTGGACAACAATCTACAATAGTGATTCCTTAAACCCATAACTTTTGAGCATGTCCTGAACATGGGAATTTATGGTGCTGCTTGCTTCATAAATGACAATTGTAGTGAATTCCCACTGTCTATAGTTACACTTAGTCACAGTACAGAACTCAAGGATCGGCTCAATCAGGCTCATTACGTAGCCTAGAAAAGGTACAATACAGACCCTGGACCTGCCTACCCTGAATAACCAAGTGACTCTAATATAGGCTCACTAAACATTAAAACTATCTGGTCAGATAGTGCAACATTTTACAGCATGTTTTTGGCATACTACCATCAGTTACACATAAGAGAGAAAGCAGATTTAGCACGAAATGCAGAAAAACTTGCTGAGCTGATCAGAACGACCTTGCTATAGAGGTGAAAAGTGAAAACAATTGTGTACAGTTTACCACGTAACAACCAGACATATAGTTACTGGAAAAGTTACATAAGCGCAGTAACACAGAGCTCACAAGGCCTACAAAGTTTTCTGATCATGTGACAGGTACTAGCACAAAACTCATGCAATCGATGATAGCATCCCACTTGGAATACTCAAATTTAGTGTAATTTAACACTCTTTGCTGCTATCTTACCAGGTGCAATATGAGTTGGCCATGCATAAATACAGAAACTGAGCTTCGGGAAACAAATGCTTGCTCATTGGCTATAGAATGTTTCAAGAACAAGCAACCGAAATTTACTATTAATGTATAAGATGTCAAGGCAGGGTGGTATGCTAAAAATGCGGATCTAAATGGTAAAGTTCAAATCCAGACCTGTTGTGCAACAACAGCATCCTGAGGATCGTCAGGTGCAGGAGCAGAAAGCAGAGCTTGAAGGGAAAGCAGCGCTGTTTTCAATGTAAGGGCTGGGCTCCATTGGTCCTTCAGTATGTCCAAGCAGATTGCTCCATTTTGGCTACTGATGTTAGGGTGCCTTCAACATAGATTGGAGTAGAAATCAAGACATGTACATGTCAGTCAGAAATCAAAGCTAAGTTCAAGAAATTGCAAATTCACAACTGGCAAGTCACAACATTGTTTTGGACAATCGATGGGTAAGCAGAATATGAAGAGTGGACTCATTGTAGTACCAAACTGCTATTATCGCTTATTGATAAAGCAAACATATTATTCCTTATTGATAATACAACAGCAGATCCAGGAAAGTGAAAAAGCCATATAGCTTATCGGCAATTGTTAGCTATGAGGGGAATAGATTCATACAAAAAAGGGAACAAAAGCAATAAACAAAAAGGAGTAAGGAATGCTTGCATACCATACTTTGGTGATGAACTGCATCTTAGGAGGCTCAAAGGGGTAGCCGCCTGTCAATCAAAGAGCACAATCAACAGATGACACTCATAGCATCTCCAATGCATTGCAGCGCTTGCTTGGCTCTCAGTTTAAGCATATGGTGATGCTAATAACATGTATCAAACCCAATTGTGGCCCTAAGCTAACATCCAAGGACTTGCAGCATCTCAATTTTGACATTACGAAGTGAGAGAGATGAAACAATACGCCTTGAGTTATATATCTACACACTGGAAATCTCAACATGAACTAAAATCTGCATGCTCAAACGCAAACTGCTCCGCTGCGCATAAGTGCACTGCGATGATGATGATGAACAATCCACCGCACAAATCCCAAACCCCGGAACCGAAGACGACGCACCAAATCCTACCCGAGACTTGCCCCAACCCACCTCCCACACTAGAATCGCGCTACGCACCAACCAATCCACCAATCTACGACGCGCAGGGACGAAGGGCAAAAGCCGATCGCACCCCCCGCGCCGGAACCCAGCGCCGCCGCCCAACCGCGGGAGGAATCCGCCCGCGTAGGAGGAGGCGGGGGCGGGGGCGGCGGCGGAAGAGGAGGAGGAAGGGCTGGGGGTGGATTACCAGGGAGGCGGATGTCGATGACGAAGGTGCCGCCCTCGTAGGGCGTGCCGAGGGGCCCGGCGATGGTGCCGGTGAGGTGGTTGATGGTGGAGCCGTCGTGGAGCGCGATGGAGACCCCCGAGACCTCCCGGTCCCGGTTGCACTCCGTCAGCTCCTTCTGCACCCGCGACACGTCCACCATCTCCGCCTCCGCCGCCGCCCGTCGCTCGCCGCGATTTGATTCGATTCGGTTCGCCGCCGCCGCCGCTCTCCCTCTCGTTGGAAGCAACGCGAGGCGATGCGAATCGAAGGCGACGCAAAATGGGGAAGGAACTAAACTGGCTGGCTAGGCAGGCTAGTGGGTGCTGCTCCTACTGGTGAGGGATTAATAATTAGCTCTTACGATTTTCTTTATTTGACGCCGTAAATTTTAGATTATCGATTAATTTGTTCATTTTATTTAAAGGAAATAACAAATTATACTTAAAAGTATTTTTAATAAATTAAATTATAACAAAATAATTAAGAGTTACATAATTTTTGAAAAATCAAATACGTAATAAAAACACGGCCGAGTATTTATTATTCGTAACCCTACGCTTAATCTATCTCTTAATTTAAACAATGCAGTACAATTGATTCCAATACGTAATAAAAACACGGCCGAGTGGTTTTGTTTGGTTTGGTTTGCTTAGCTTTGCCTCGCAATTGATTCCAATATTCCTTGCCTCTCTCTTCTGTCCCCAAAAGAGTGGATTTCTGAAAAGGAAAAATATTCCCTATATTTATGTGAGGATAGTAGCAAATATTTTTTTCATGTGAGGATTCTTGAGTTCTCCATATTGTGTATTTTTACCGACTTCTCTTTGTTCTTATATTATAATTTCTCGTATTCCATAGGCTTATAACTGGATAAGACATAGATGATAGAAACACATGTAATCTCGTCAAAGCTACAAACACGAGAGGGAACATGTTGAGAAAAGACTAAATATGCACTCTATATACACTCTAACTAGGGGTGTGGATAACGAGCCAGCTCAGCTCGGCTCGGCTCGGTCTGGTTCGTTAAGATAACGAGCTGGCTCGGCTCCAGCTCGGCTCGTTATCATAACAAGCTAAAAACCTAGCTTGGCTCGGCTCGTTACAAAGCTCGAGCTGGCTCGTTAGGCTCGCGAGCCATGCATGAAAAGTTAATTTAAATAATTTTTTAATAGATTATAAGCAAATTTTTAGTTCAAACATGTAAATCATATAAAATTGTATCTAAATATTAAAGTTTAAACCAACGAATCACATGGTGAACCTATAAAGTATTGAACATATGCTTTTCGGGGTGGAATCAATGAATGCCGACGAATCACGTATCTTTGGTCTAGCTCGTTAGACTCACGAGCAGCTCACGAGCCAGCTCGAGCTGGCTCGTTATCTCTAACGAGTTAAAATGCTAGCTCGGCTCATTAGAAAAATAAAACGAGCCGAGCCGAGCCGAGTTTTTCACGAGTCGAGCGACCTAACGAGCCACGAGCTTTCTGTCCGCCCCTAACTCTAACTCATTCCTTTCAAAATAATTTTTTTTAGTTATAACGCATCCTCTCTATATAAAATCTTTTTCGTCCCAAAATTAACTTGTATAGATAATTATTGTTATTGAATACGGATTGGACTTACCTTATATGACTAGAACCAGATAGATAAGTATTTACCTTAGATGACTTAGATAAGTATAAATACAACACGAACAATTTTCGTAGGATCCGAGTAGAATTATATATTTGATTTCTTATCTACTTGGAGCTCTATTCATACACATGTATTTTCTCCATATAGAATTTGATATATAATATTTATATTGAGTAAAGTACATGTCTATGAGATATGGCCCCATCGTTTTGTAATTTCAACTGCTTATAAACCAAAATTTAAATTTTAGAATTTAATTTTGAACTTCATTTTATGATTTTTTCATCATGATTTGTTTTACACATTTCGCTTTTGAGTCTTTATGGACACATATATAAAAGTTTTACCTGCAAATTATTTTTCGTTTACAAAAACGCGTTTTCGCTTATTCCTCCAAAAAGCGAAACGATGGGGGCTCTTATATTTATAACACTGACAGTTATGAGCTAGAGGGGTCAGAGTAGAAACACCGGTGACTGTTGTGGGGTCTTTGGATTTTCTCCAAACTATTTAAGTATCAACCAACATGTGGTTATGGAAACTTGGAAAATTGGTTGTCGCATCTGTCATTTTCATTAACTAGTTGTTTCTCTGTTTGTTTACGGTGAGTTTGAGATTCAAAGAAAGAAGAAAAACAGAAGAAAATATGCAAAACAAAATGAGTCTTTAACGTATGATAATTTGAGTATTAACTATTTTAAAACTTAGAAATAAATTAATATAATTTTTAAGCAACATTTAGATATTTTTTAAAACACACTGTTTTATAGTGATATGTTAGCTGTATATGGGGGAATAATTAAATTTTTGTCACTCTTATATTTGGTCATAACAGATAATGTCACTGTATCCCCATGTCATATATAGTGAGTGGCATATCTGTTATGAACCAATTATGAACCAATTTTAAGAGCGGTAAAGTTAAATGCCCAATGGATTTTACTGGGCCTATAACCACCTTATTTTCGACCAGGCCGGCCCACTTCCCAATTCTATACATGGGCTTTCTCTCTGTCTATCTTGCACTGGGCACCTTGTCTTCCTCATGCTCATTTGATTTAGATATTACTATTCATATTAGTTGATCAACTCCAAGACTCTCTCTGGCATTACAATATTAATCATGACTCTAGTTGTTCCATCATGCGCATAGGGATATCTTAGTTAACTGAAAATTTAATTAAAGAGAAGTCCTCCACCTAGATGCACTTCTTCATGTTCTGATAAAATAGTTGAATTTCACACGCAGTTGTATACTAAGATAAATTAAAGTTTGTCTAAAAGTAAATTTCATTTGAGATATAGTTCTTGAACCACCACAAATAAAATTATATTTTACATATAATTGTGTCGACAATTTAGAGTGAAGTAGTATTTGTATGCCTTTTTTCAATGATGTTACTATAGGTCAGTTGTAAATTTACCATAGGATTAAATCATTGATAAAATATCACTAGAAAAATAAAAAAAATAATACTAGAATTGTCATTCGAATATCATCCTTGCAAATAGAAAACCCTTCAACAATATACTCCTGGTGCTCCTAAATATTTGATGTGGTTAATTTTACGCATGATGTTTTATCATTCGTTTTACTATACACACAAATACGCAAAAGAAATTATCATACTTAAAATACTTTCACGACTAAAATAAGCCACAACAAAATAAATAATACTTAACCTTTTTAATAAGATGGAAGGTAAACATTAATTATTTTAATAAGACAGACAGTGAAACGTCATAAATCAATTGCATCCAATATTTATAACTAATGACTAGTATTACAACCTCGAAAACCAATCAAGCACCTATCTATCTCATGGGTCTCCATCGTCTGTAAGCCTTCCAGTGGATTGTAATCCAATTTAAATCCGCTCCAATCCATTTCTTTGTTAATTAGTCTATCAAACCAACTCATACCAATTATTCTTCATTGGGATCCAATCCAAACCAATCTAACTTTGATTTTTGCCCAATCCGTACCAACCCATTTGGTTAAAATGGATTCAACCCACTCTTGCAAAATGGATGCACCATTTGATATGTATAAACTCGAACCTAAAATTTTAAAACTCACGTTCACACTATAAAAGTTTATCAAATATGACTGAAATTTAGTAGGATGATCTGTTATGTATAAAAGCAACTTTATGCAAATTTTGGTCGATTTCTACATGTGGGCCCCACGTATGTCTATTATCTTATCAATTAGCTATCCAATTAAATGATCCATTTACCCTCCACGGGTTAAATCCATTTACCCTCCACGGGTTAAATCCATTTAGAACCTAAAATAACCTAACCAAATTCAGTCCATACCAATCCATTTGTCTCTATAACCCAATCCAATCCAGACCCTTTGAAGTTACAATCCATTTGTACCCAACTAAACATAATCCAAATTAAAACCAACCCATTTAACATATTTCCATCCAATCCAGGCCTAATCATCTGCATGTAATAATACACAGCTAAATTACCCCCTGCACTCTAGTTATAATATAGCTTGTGCCTTGTGCCGTTGTGCATCGTGTATACTACTCTGCCATGTCCAAAAAGACGTACGGCAGCTCGCCGGCGGCGACGGCTGAACAGCCGGCAGCCGCCGCCGTCGTGCCGTCGCCGCCGCCGACGGTGGAGGTGACGAAGGCGCTGACCATCTTCTACAACGGCAGCGTCGCCACGTTCCATCTCACCCAAGACAAGGTCAGCTGGTCAGTTGATCATCCATATGCATCTCTCTCTCTCTCTCTCTCCTAGTTAGCCATGGCTACTAGCTAAGAACACGGAAGAACACATGCGGTATGCAGGCGGAGGATGTCATGAACATGGCAGCCGGTCGGGGCGAACAGGTCGACGACGCTGCCGCCGACGGCACCGCCGGCCGGCGGCAGCTGGCGGCGGCGGCGGCGGAGATATCGATATCCGCAAGCAGCAGCGGCGACCAGCTGCTGGAGAAGCTAAAGCGAGGTAAGCTAGCTAGCTATAGCTCTAGATCGATCGATACATCGTCCATGGCTAGATCGACGGGAGTTGATTGGATCAAATTAAGCAGTCTCGCCAGGTTAATTAGAAGAAAAAGGGTCGATTAATATGGAACTATGATGTTAATTTCTTCGCCTGCAGAGCTGCCCATTGCAAACAAGAGATCGTTGGTGCGATTCTTCCAGAAGCGCAAGGAGAGGTAATAATTAACTTCTATGATAAACTCACTTGTAAATTCATTCAAATTCATTCTTGATTACTTGTATGGATTAGCATGCACTGGATCGCTTCAACAAACACAAACATTACTGTGTACTTAATTTTTTTCTGATATGAAATATAAACAGTCTCTTCTGAAGATTCTTTCAACAAAATACAGGAATATATATGTGCTTGCATTAATTGATACTATTGAAACACATGCAGCTTTTGGTTGCTTCTGTTCCCAGCAACTCATAAAAAATGAAAATAAAAGTGATGTAATGATTTAGTAACAGGAGTATGGATGTAGTTAAGCGTGAAACACGTTTTAATTGACCTATACATGGAGTCGACTCGGCAGTATGCATAGCATATGTCAAGGAAAATATAGACATATAACCGAGAAGCAAATTTAACGTGGAAAATCCTTGTGGAAAAACTATGGACGCCAACCGACAATAATTAATAGGAGGTGATGATTACAATAGCAAGGGAATATACCGGATTGTCACACCCTTCCCGTGCAGCTTACAAGGGATATATATATATGGGAAAATCAAGCAGTCCTAATAAGAAAAGCTGACAGAATCTTATTAGGAATTTAATTCTACTCCTACTCCAAATAGGAAACGGTTAGGAGAAAACTAGTAATATAATCCAAATACATTATAGATAATAATTCGGATCATATCTCAAATAGTTATATATATATATATATATATATATATATATATATATATATATATATATATATATGAAGCTGACATTTCAGAGTTTCTGAGAGGTCCTGTATACAATTCAATTAGTTGATCATTCAATGCGTTACTACATCTGTTCAAAAATAAATTTATTTTTTATTTTTTTATACAATGTTTTGACTATATGTCTTATTTGAAATTTTTTACGATTAATATTTTTATTATTACTAGATAATAAAACATAAATAGTACTTTATGCGTGACTATTTTCTTAAACTTTTTATAAATTTTTTAAATAAGACGAATGGTCAGACTTTAGACAGAATTAAAAAATTATTATGGAAAGGAGATAATTACACGCGAGTCACTATCTTACCAGAGTAAATTATTGTTTTTCTTACTATTTTGTAACCCAGTTTCCACCACGTGGCAGGTTGTACAGGCCCTAGCTGGGGAGAGATAGATCCATCCATCAGTGAACTGAACCATGGAGGCAACTGCTACTGCTACTCTGCTAGCCACCCCCTGTGAAAATTAATAATGGTGTTAATATAGCAATAATTTGCAACAAAACAGTTGTGTATACTTATATAATGGTTTTATTTCTGACATGTCAGTGTGCATATTTTTAATGTTTTAGTAATTTTCATGTAAGTTTAACCAAATTCATCTAACTAAGAGCATCTCCAACAGCTAATTTATTTCATCATCATCTTAGAAATAGAGGATAAAGAGTAAAAAATTGAGCTCTAGCGGAACATCCATCCCATCATCTATTTTTATATGTCATCTATATTAGGAGAGAGAAAATCTTGGACTACAAAAAGATATGAAAGAAACTCTTAGACTAAAAAAAGATATGAAAGATAAAACTGATCATCTAAATAAAAATATGGACGAACAAATTTACATTTAACGAGTGTTTCAGATAGGTCCAACCTACCACTGATCTCTTATGGGCCTTGTAAAGAGGGAGCAAATTCATAGGCCGAAATCCGTCTGTGGTCCATTTCTGCTGCGAGGCAAGGCAACAAATAGAGGATTTGTTTATCGGTAAACAAGGAGCGTTTGCTGCTTACCGAATCCGTCACGCCGACAGAAAGCAATGAGCAATGCCGTAGTAGCTGATAGGTCAACTGAAAAAAAACGCAAGCCATCAACAACGTTAGCATAATTTCTACGTTTTCTTAAGCATCACTAATTTAATTCCATCCGGGTATAAGAGTATAGAACTTCCCGCATTCAAAATTTATTTTAGTACATTGCAAATACTCCACCTACCCACTCATTTTAACCGATCATAGCAATCTCTTATACCCCATCTCGTCGCTTATGCTTATAAGCCAAAGTTTAAATTTTTCATCTTAAAATTAGAGCTGTTTTTTAACAAAGTTTATTTTTCAGTTTGACTTTTAAGTTGCTGAGAATATGTATATAAAATTTCTATTTATAATTTTTTTTACAAATATGTTGTTTGACGTTTTCCATAAAACACCCAAACAAACACCCGTCCCAACTTAACTAATTACAACCCATTTTAATTCACCCATCTTCTATGTACATGTGATTTCCAATCCTATGTTTTCACCTAAATTCCTCTCCTATTCTTAGGATTTTTCTATTCTATATTTTTTTATATACTGCTAAGCGGTTTTAGCACCATGGAAATGGAAGCAAGGCAGGGTAAAACATACTTGGGTTAGAGCAACTACACTTTGAACTCTACCCTTAAATACTAATATAGTAGTTGATGTCATAAACAAAGTATAAACACTTTTAGATTGTTTAACAGAGATTAAGATTTAAAAAATATCACGATGTCTCTTAATAAATGAAAAATCGATGTGGTGGGAGAGAAGGCCCGGTGAGATAAAAAATATTAACTATAAAACGGTCGGTAAAATAAGTAGTACTACGTATTAACACATTATAAATGTTTATATCTTAACCATAATTCAAATACTACCTCCGTCCATAATAACTTTATTTTTTAATTTTTTATACAATGTTTCGACTCTTCGTCTTATTTAAAAAATTTTTGCGATTAATATTTTTATTATTACTGGATGATAAAATATGAATAGTATTTTATACGTGACTATTTTTTAAAATTTTTTAAATAAGACAAATGATCGAACGTACGAAAAAATAAAAAATAAAATTATTATAGTACAAAGGCAGCGTGAGAAACGAGGGTATTTTGCGAAGGGTGGAGGGCCTCACATGTCAAATTGTGGGCAGCAGGGCAGTGTCGGCGAGGCGCGAAGCTTCCAGAGATTTAAAAAACAAAACGAAAAGAATCCATACTTTTATAAATAAATATTTATGAAACAATTCCCGCACGGAAATTACCGCCTTACCCCTGCACCCCCCACCCCACCCCCACACGAGCGACGCCGACGCGAAGCCCACGCGAGCGCACCAACTCCACCTCCACTCCGGCTCCGGCGGCGCGGCACTCTCCCCCCACAGATTCCGGCAAGGTGGGGGAGAGGAGAGGGGGGGCGCGCTCGAGGCCTTGGCGTCGTCCCTCCCTGCCTCCCTCCGCTGGGCCTGCGCCGGCGTCTCGGATGAGAGGTGAGTGCCCTGAGCTCCGGGCCGGACTTTGCACGGCTCGTCGTCCTCCTCCCTCGCGGACGCAGGTCGCACCTCGCCCTTGCCGTTCTCTCCTGCCCTGTCGCGTGGAACGACGCGATTCGAGTTTAGGCCGGCTGGTGCTGCTGCGCTGCGGGGCTCCTCTCTCGCTGTTTGTTGCCTTACCCTTGCCGAGATGTGGATCGAAATGGTGGGGGATGGGAGGTGGAAGGGGAGAGCTAGCGCTTCATGTGCATCCTAGAATTTGCGCTTCGGATATAGGTGGGAATCGCGCGTGACATGCTGTTAAAAAAAAAAGATAATTCCAAATCCACATTCTAGCACTTGGACTATCAAGTCTCATGTCATGCGATGTTTTTTTCACATTCCAGTTCATCGAAATCCACCATTCGTGAGTAGTGATCTACCAATGGTGGTCTAGATTCTAATTTTAGCGTCTGATATCATCAAACTGCTGTTGATTCACCCATGCTTCCATTCTCTACATTTCCATTTCCCTCAACAATGTTGTGTGCACATCAACGGCCCCCCTATAAATTTTTTTTCTTTCTTTCTTTCATGAAGCAGTGACACGGCCAATGTTAGTATGCTAGAATCGAGATCACTCAGAGTATCTTTCTTTCGAACCGCAGACATACGAATGGCAAGCAGAAGACTGATCCACATGAACATGTTATATTTTCTTCTCCTGTTTCGTGAAACATTACCAGTCGTCCTCATAACCGACTAGTGGATTGACTTTTTCTCTGTTTCGGCTTTCTCCCAAAGCAGGGTAATGAAAAATTTACCTGCTCTCTAAAAAGAGAAAAAAAAAACACTACTGGATCACAGTGTTCTCAGTCATGTTTGGTTTTTTGCTTCGGAATTATGTGTCCAGGATATATTTCTTGAAACATCCTTTGCGCAATGCCCATGGAAACAGTGCGTCACATGGTTTCTATACAACCATCTGTCTGTGTTTTTTAAAGCTTTTAGCATGTTGGATGCTGATGCTGATTTCTGCTCTTTCCAGTGAACCATGGGTGGATTTTGCTGTTGCCTCTGCACAGATGATTTTGAGGAATATGCCCATCCAAATAACCCTGTCTATAGGCAATGCGTATGCCTGAGGAATTTTTTTCACAATGTTTTTGGTGGGGTAATGTTAGCATATGATGTTTTCAACACTTTGCATTATCTTCCAACTAATTGACTAAATTACCACCCCTTGTAGATTTCATGACTTTTGGTTACATGATGTGTTATGGAAAGTACCACAAAGCTTGCTTATGGTTATGTAATTTACTGTAAGATGTCACCACCAATAATATCCTTAGGTTGAAATAGTTGCATTGACAGTGATCTAAAGAGGCAGAATTTTTTAGACCATAAGATTTTTCTCTACCTTGCGTAAGTATTGATTGCATTCGGTTGCATATACATGCTAGATAGACTTGTAATTTATGGTCTATGGACTTTCTTTGGGCATATTTAAGATTTTAGTAATCAAAAATCATAGATGCAACATGAAACATGTGCAGCTAATTGACACGATCAGATTATGATTTATTCATTTGATCACTATATAATTTATTCTAACAATGTTACTTCCATTTTTTTATCTAGCAGTATACTGCCACATTCCAGAGGCTCGAATCTAGACCAAGCAATCCAGCTCAAGGAGCTGCTCCATTGGCATCCACTAACTCGAGTACCAATATAACTGACAGTTCATTGTCTGAAACTTATCACCTTGTGTCGAGACCTCCCCCATATGATACTGATCCTAGATATGCCCGTGTTCAAAGAGAGGGATTGGTATCTAGGCGTGAAAAGTCTATAAATCTAACACAAGAAGAGTCACTGGCTCTTAGGCGAAATGGCAGCAGCTCTGGCATTGAGCATTTAGCTGCTCAGAAAAAATGGAGTAGTACTGAACCTGAGGGTGAATATAAAGTCCATCGCTCTGAATCAACCAAGAGTTTGTCTGCAAAATCATATAACAGCAGTTTTGCAGTTGTCAATTCAGAAGATGAAGATGTCTGCCCTACTTGTCTGGAAGGTTAGAATGTTATATAACTTACTCTATATACACAGAGCATGTCTTGGTGTATGAAAATTTCTCATCCATTTGCATTGCACCCATCGTGCAGAATACACCCCAGACAATCCGAAGATTATAGCTAAATGCTCCCATCATTACCATCTTAGTTGTATTTATGAATGGATGGAAAGAAGTGATACTTGTCCAATTTGCGGGAAGGTACGATATTATGAGCTTCCATTATTCACAGTTCAAGCAGACATCAAAATCACTAATTTGATGCTGAACTTTTCATCCGTTCATATGAAATGTTATTTTCCTTGCACATCTGAAATATTCCCCTTGATCCTGATGGCGTTTCAGGAAATGGAGTTTTGTGAAACCCCATGAGAGATTTCTATGCTGGTGTATCAGTGCGCAGTGGAAGGCAAAAGATCTACAGCGTGAGATGCTGAAGAGTCTGTAAATAATACTAGTTATGTCCAGATAGATCTCTTTTCCGAGATCAAATTCTTGTGTACGGAAAAATCATGCCCCTACAAAAAACGAAGACGCCCTCTAAATTTGCCATATGAATATATATTTCTAAATGCATATTAATGGTGAAGTAGATATAATTACACAGTTTCTGTTCATCAGCTCATGGGATGCTGGTAGTGAGTGACCATACATGATACATGAGCCTCGCTTGGAGCCATTTCACCAAATTAAAAGTGCCTGGTGAACATGGACCTGAGCATGTTCAGATGCATTTCAGATTAGTGTTGCTTCCTCGAGCATTTCGAATTAGTTTTTCATTTCATCACATGGATCTGAGTATGTGGTGTCATTAAGCTCTAGCGAGCTATTTGTGTTTTATGACAGAGCTATTTGTGTTTTATGACTGTTTTACTTGCCTTTATTGGCTCTAAGGTGCTTTACATGTAGCCACTCCCATGTGCATCATTTTATTCTCGCAACCAAAATACCCTCAAATATACAGCTGAAAGCCTGAAATAAACTTGCCCAACAATTTATCAGAAAATGTTGCAAGCCATATGCCTCAGTTACACAATAGCAGCCAAGAGCACCTAGAATACAAAAGCTGACCCAGAAACTTGAGAGCAGCAACATCACAAGAGAGAGTTTGTGAGAGAGAGAGAGAGAGAGAGAGGGAGAGCGAGAGCCAGCATGGTGGCATTTATTTAGTAATCGTTCGCTTGCCAGCGCCAAAACATTTCAACTGCCCCTATCTTTGCACCTACAGGCTCACTGTCTTCTTGAGGGCATTGCCCTTCTCCTCCAAGCTCACAAGCAGGCTGTCGAAGCTCTTCTTGAAGGAGTCCACACCTTCCAACTCTAGCTGCTTGCCAACCCCATCCCAATCTATTCCCAGCTTCTCCAGAGCACTGTATACACCTTCAGCGTCCGAAACGTTCGCGTCGATTGTCCTTGAAACTGTGCCGTGGTCGATGAACGCCAGCAAAGCTTGGTCAGGCATGGTAGAGACCTGAAAAGGGCACGGTTAGCATTTTGCCTGGAATTTATGGTCATTCCAGCAAGCTAGATGATAATAAGAAGGGAATCTGTTTGTGGAAACTCACGGTGTCGGGTCCGATGAGAGGATCCACGTAAAGGGTGTCGGGATAAGCAGGGTTCTTCACGCTGGTAGATGCCCACAACAATCTCTGCTTCTTGGCACCTTTCTTGACCAAAGCCTCCCACCTCGGTCCAGAGAATTTCTTCTGGTAAAGCTGGTTGGCTAGCTTTGCCTGTGCTACAGCAGCCTAAAAATATAGACAGTGACAAAAGTCCAGAATTAGATTAGTTAATTTCGGAAGTTCTACTGTTCGGACTTAGGAGCCAGGCTGTTCTAATTCTGTACCTTTCCTCTGAGCGCAAGTGCCTCAGGTGTTCCGATCTTCTCAAGCATTTTGTCGATAAGTGTGTCAACTCGGCTGACAAAGAAGGACGCTACACTGGTCACTCGGGATAGGTCACTCAAACCAGATGCCTCAAGTCCATCAAGGTAAGCATCAATCACAGCCTCGTATCTTGCAATTGAGAAGATAAGCTGCAGAGACAAGCAATGAATTTGTTATCGACAAGCTCAGCATGAAGGCACATGGCATGCACAACAGTTATATTTCGAATGGTGCTACACTATACCAATGTTTTCAATAGTCAAACAAACACATAGAACAGTTAATAATGACTAAGGTGGAAAAAAACAATGGCAAAACTAGGACTCAGGACTTACTGTGACATTGACACTAATTCCATTAGCAATAACTTCCTTGATCGAAGGAACACATTCTGCAGTAGCAGGGATCTTTATGTAGACATTGGGCCTGTTCACCACTTTGTGCAACCATTTTGCAGCTTCAACAGTTCCCTGAGTGTCATTTGCCAGCCTAGGGGACACCTCTACAGAAACATACCCATCTGCCCCATCAGTCTGGTTGTAGATAGGCTCGAAAAGTTTGCACGCATCTTGGATATCCTTGATGACAAGTTCCCAATAAGCATTCTCTGCGTCCTTTCCAGCTAATATAAGCTGCTTGAACTGGTCATCGTATGCATTGGAGGATGAGATGGCTTTCTGGAAGATCTGCATTGTTACGGGGTCACAGTCAGCACTCAGCAGTGAGGATTACATGCACAGCAACAGCAACGATAAAGAAAATGTTAGTAATGGAGTATTACCGATGGGTTGCTGGTTACTCCACGGACACCGTTGGCAATAAGGGGCAGCAAATCGGTCACAGGACGGCAGAGGTTGTCGTACCAGGGGGACTGACCCTGGAGATCATAAAGATCATGGAGCGTTGTCCTCTTCGTTGGGGCACCATTTCCTTCCTTGGCAGAAGCCATTGCACTGAAAATTGTAAAATGAGTGTATGAGACTTGGGCTTATAACCATGAAAGTATGTACACTAAAAACTTTGCACAACTCCACAGAATTCGCAAACGCATGTAGTTGCCATGTGCCGAACCCGTTTGCTTATCTTGTATTATCTAAAAAAGTGGCCATTATTAGCATTACAAGGGGAGAAAGTTCTAAAATGGGTTGCTCCTTTTGCTGCCTATATGTTCCTAGTCGCAGCCTCCTGCCTAACCTTCTTGTGGCACCTGCTTCGCCATCATCCAGCGACAGATCCCGCACGGCCACGCATGCCATCACTATCTGCCCGAGCTACCAAGATGGTTCGGGAAATTGCGCGATCCCGACGGCCTGCTCATCAGTCGGACGGCCGCACACGCGTCCAAGACAACCCCCAACACACACAGAGAGACAAGCGGTGTAGTTTCGGCCGCGGATCCAGACACCCCACGGCCGGCCACGCACCTACGCCGCAGCGCGCCACGCGATCCCATCCCTCGATCGCTTCCAGCCACCCAGAAGCACAAATCAACAGCTCTACCGTAACCAAAACCTCACCGGTCGATCGATCAAGCAAGCGCTCCAACCAAACCAAGCAGAGCACTCCACTGCGAGAAGGAAGGGAAGGGAAGGGGTGCGGCTCACTCACATGATGGGGCTCCTGGCGCGGCCGGCGATGGAGACGCGGAACCGGCGCGGGGAGGGGGCAGGCGCCACGAACGCCGAGCGGACGGACGCCGGCGGGAGCGGCGCGGCCGCGGGCCTCGGGGCGGCGAGCTTGGAGACGGCGCCGGTCATGGCGGCGGCGGCGGCGGCGGCCGGGGTTGGTGAGGATGGGATGGGTTGGTCGCTCACGGGGGTTGTTGCGATGCGGGGTTTTGAGCTTCTCTGCTCTCTCTTTCCTCGTCGCCGTCGTTAAATAGACTGACGGATGGATAGTTCGTTTTTATCTGTATTTTTTGTGCCGCTTTTGCGTCCAGGCCCCTCCATTTCCTCGTATTAGATTTCTCGTTCTTATTTGTTTTTTACTTAATATATAATCCATCTATTTTTAAATAATTGTCACGGTTTACTATTTATTTATTTATTTATTCACTTTGACCGCTTATTTTTTAAAAATGTTTTTTTATTATGTCTAAAAATATGATATATTAACTATGTGTGATCTATAAATGGAGTATACAACTATTCAACTTTTACTGAATCCATGACCATCAACTAATTGTTTAAAGATTATTAATGATCAAAGCTATCATAATAATGATTAACGGTGGCAATTAAATGAAGATGGAGGGAGTATATATGGAGGTCAATTCTCTCTATTTTTTTTCTTTTGCCGTTGGTATATGAGTATTTCTTTTGCTGCTTTTAGGCGCATGCCCCTTCGTTTCTCTGTAGTTTGGAAATACGCCTTGTATGTTTCTTTTTTAAAAAAAATTGTTGATGTCAATTCTCTATGTTTTTGTGTCAAACACGGAATGATGCTGGCGGCCACGATGTGAACACTGGATGAATGTGAAATTGTGAGTGTTGGTGAAGATCCGAATGACTTTAGAACTGTTACTAGCAAGCGGGATGATATGTTTGTAAAAAAAATAATTTGTGAATAAATTTTTTATACATATGTTTAGCGACGTAAAAGCCAATGTTAATAAAATAAACTTTGGTAGAAAAAATCTTAAAATTAGTTTAAATTTTAAATCCTAGTTTATAAGCATAAGCAGAAACAAAAAGAAAATAAAGGGGCGAAGTTTTGGTTACTCGTTACTCGATTCCTCTGCGTATGTTTATAGTGGGGTTTTTTTATAATTAACTGTGTAATTATAAAATATTACTGTCCGATCTTTTCCTAAACTGGTTTACTCTTCTCTTCGAATATTCGGTCCCCTTTAAAAATATTCTTTTAAGATATTAAATTACATATTACACCATGAATTTTTACCATGCTCTTATATTGACTATTCTTAATACAAAACTTTCACTTTTGGCTACTAGTCCAAATTGCAGTGTTTTTGAAATAAAACCCAGTCTAAAATATAAACATTGGGTCAACAGTGGTCTAATGTAAAAACACGGTACAAAACGCATGGCCCAATATTAGAAAAGAATGGGAAGAAAAATCAGCTTGATTTTATATTTCCATTACCATGTTTTCTTGGTTTTCACATGGCTTATACCACAACATAATTAATCATGAACTAAAAATATAAATATAAACGACATTGACATGCTATGTGAAACGGAAGCAAACGGATAGAAGCAGTAAGCGAGCCGCCAATCTTTCTCCATCGAAAATGACACCGTCAGGTGATACCGTGATAGGCCAACACGTTTGAAGACTTGGAGTTAGCTTCTCCAAACAGTGACCGGTTATATCGTTTGTATTTTAATAGATAATATCGTGGACTTTTATAATATGCGTTTAACAATTTATCTTATTTAAATTTGATGCAATTATATGAAAAGTTAGATCTAATTAAATATGTTTAGTAATAAATACATTCATAACAAAATAAATGGTAATTACATGAATATTTTTTTTAAGTAAGATGAATAGTCAAATATATATAAAAATTAATATCATCTATTAATTCTGAAAAAGAAGGAGTACACGGAGAAATGGTTTTACTGCATCTGCCATGGATGATCGACACTTTCCATGCCTGGACCTAAAAAAAAGGTAATATTTTTTTAGTAAAAAAGGCTAATAACTGTTTAAAACAAAACAAAAATGAATATAACGAAGTTGGAGAGAAAGAGCACGGTGGTGGGTTGGTGTGATAAGCTGATGGTGGTTGTTGACAGCATTATTATCTAATTTATTCTTCACATAATCACACCTGTTCCTATCCTGCAAAAATATCTTCAGAGCAAAAAGAAAAAAAGAAGAAAAAGGCCGCAAGAAAAGCAGACAGGTCCCTGGAATTCCTCGTATTCAGGCATAAGACCTGTGCGTGGTGTTGTAACGTGAAGCGGCCCTTGGGCCGAGGAAAAGTCCAACCAAACGAGATCGAGTTGGGTGAACAGAACAGAGGCGGCTGCTGCAGTGCAAATCCGTCCAGCGCGGTAATCTTTTCATTTTCGTTTATACTTATAAGCTAAAATTTAATTTTTATTTATATATTAAATTTAAAGTTAATTTTAAATTTTATCATTATAGTTCATATTTTAACATTTGATTTTGTTCGCTAAAAACACTAGCATAAAACTTTGATTCATACATTATTTTTTAAAAATATGCCAATTGACATTTTTACTAAAGAAGCAAGAAGATGACCGTGTGACACATCAAACCCTGCTACGCCAACGGACATATTGGACTGGGTTGGAATCTGTTAAGATACATATTGCTACAAAAATTATATTACTGGTGTGCTCCCCTCCGGTCACGATTAGGCACCATCCTACTCCGCTTTTAGAGTAATCATTTTTAATTATTTTACTTGTCCTACACGTCAATTTTTAGCGTAATATAAATCTGGACAGTCAGTGTAGACAGGCTCTTTAGTTACTTTATTAGTGTTACAAGAACTTCGTTTTGAGAGAAGCTATTGCATTGAAATTCTAGTTACTTTACTTTATTAAAAGGTGACGGGTTTATTCAAGTTTGAGAAAGTATGGGATAAATACATTAGGGTTTGAAAATGTATGGAACAAATAGAATGAGATTTGAGAAAGGGAAGAATATTTTAATCTCTTGGTATACTTGTATGTGTGGGATGGAAAATAATGTATTTTCTCTGTTCCATATTATATGACTTTCTGGTTTTGTTTAGATTTGTATGGTATTAATGAATTTAGACACATATATATAAAACATATGCAGTGATACATGTATGAATCTATATAGACTCAAAAGGTCTTTTAATATTTTAATATATAGAAGGGATAGAGTACAAAGTACTAGTTTTTAATAGATAAAGGAAGTATCTACCTAGTATAAAAGGAGTCTTTCGTAGAATTAGATGGAGTCCTATCGCATACTATATTTTGCAAGTAAGAATATGGATAGAAGAGCAATTTGCATTTGGAGAGGGTTGCATAAATCTTGGCCGTTCGCTCCCGGATCGGACGGCTCCCACACGGTCAGGCAGGGCCATTTGAAACTTGACCTCATCCCAAGGGCCAGAATGCCCCCAATCCTACGAGTGCCCAAGTCCAACCCAAACTTGTGAGTTTTCGGCTTCTCGTCTCCTGTCTCTCTGTCGTTTACATGGCTTAATTGGTGCGTTGCCTCTACTGACACACGAAAGAACGGCTTTCAGATGTTGAGAGATTGAGCAATCCACTTTCGTCACAAATTGTTGGGATGTTTATAGACGATATATTTATAAATAAAAATTTTATATATGTATTTTTAGTGATATAAAAATCAATATTGAAAATAAACTTTCGTGAAAAAAAATCATAGAATCAGCGTTTAAAAATTCAGTTTTTGGCTCATAGGATGGGATGAACGGCTTAAATATGTTGAGAGATTGAGCAATTCACTTTGGTCACAGAGTGCGGCCTGCACTCCCTTTCCATAGTGTAGTATACTGTAGTACCAGGATTCAGGAAGCAGACACAACTTTTCATAGCAGCCAGATTGCCATAACCCAGATAGCACCCGGAAAGGAAAAGTCTTTTTAGGCCACCATGGATTTGAAGAAAAAACCACCATGCTATCTTCCTTTCAAAATACAAACATTTCTAGATTACGTAGCAGCTATTAAACTTTGTTCCACAACATAATTATTTATAGTATTATTTATACTACTACTTATCTCATCAATTATTTGGACATGGATTTTCATCCCTCAATTAGACATCCACTCGTATTACATGTCATCACTTAAAAATATGACAATGATTAATTAATATGAGATATATCACTCCACATATATGCAATTTCAATTTCACCTTTTATCATTTTAAAAAATAAATTAAAATAAAACTAGTATGCACACCTTTACTGTTAAATTTGTTATTTTTTTATAACTTGTAGTATTCGAATTTGAGCTTGCATATCTATAGAGTGACATATCTCATACTAATCTATCTTATCAAATTGTTTTAATTTTTTATGACTATTAGTGAGCCACAAGAAAGAAGTGAATATTCAATCGAGCTATGAAGATACTTTCCCCAATTATTTCCCATTAGTTTTTCCCCTCTTAAGCCCTAACTGCTCCTTCACTCTCAACCGTTTCTTATTTATTACTTTTATACTTCAACTTAATTCTGGTAAACAATCTATAAAAAATTATATTTTGAACCATCCTCGGTAATTAGAATTCATCGCCGAAATGGGAAAAAAGGGTTAATTTTCACTATAGAAATGGTGCACATTGCAACAGTCCATTCATCGACCACGCACATACATGACACGGATCCCCACCTGAAACAAAACAAAACAAAACAAAAGCTAGAAAAAAATAAATAAAACGAAGAAGAAATTAACAGAAACGAACCAAATCAATGTACATCTGTGACGACGACGATCGATGGTGCATGCATGCATGCATCGTCTTCCTCCTCGATCTCCTCTGTATATATAGCTTCGATTCATGTGTGTACGTACGTAGTGTAGTGTAGTGTGTGTATGTAAGCAGCTACCATGGCTTGAGGTCGCTCTCGAGGCCCTGGTTCCAGTCGACGCCACTGTCGCCGGGCTCGAGGAAGACGTCCTTGCGGTGCGGCAGCTTGCGCGCGAGGCCGTTGAGTATCTGGTGGAAGGCGTCGCCGGGCCTCGCCGGCTGGTGGAACAGCACGGCCTGCTTCATGGCCGGGCTGGCCAGCAGGCGCTGCTTGCGGATGACGTCGTCGAGCGGGATGGAGGCGAGGATGGAGTCGAGCCTGGGCACGTCCTCCTCCGCGACGAACACGCTGATCTGCTCCCAGGGGATGGCGTCGGCGAAGGGGAGCACGATGTCGTCGGCGATGATGACGGGGATGCAGCCGAACACCACCGCCTCCACCAGGCGGGGGCTCCAGGGCGCCCACCCAAGCGGGCAGAGGCAGAAGATGGCGCGCTGCATGTCCTCGTAGTACGTCGCCGGGTGCTCCGTCGAGATGTCGAACAGCGGGTTGTCCTTGAAGTTCTCCCACACGGCGGCGCGCGCGCCGCGGGCGTAGTACCCGCCCTCGGGGTCGTTGCCCATGTCGTAGAAGAGGCCCCGGAAGTAGACGAAGATGGAGCGCGGCGTGGCCGGGCTGATGAGGTGCGCCTCCATCTTGTGCGGGTTGGCGTAGGGCGGGATGGTGATGGAGCCGTCCTGGAGGCACGGGTGGTTGCGCTGCCCGAACGTCTGCACCAGCGTGGCCCGCCGGAGCACGGGGAGGACGCCGCGCTCGATGGCGCGCTCCTCCTGGTAGTGGAAGCAGGCGCCGAAGTCGTGCGGCGCGAGGAAGAAGTGGTCGGCGCCGCCGGTGCGGTTCCAGTAGGGCCAGGTGGTGGCGACGTAGTGGACTGCGCTGCGCATGATGCGCGGCGCCCGGAACGGGAGCGGGAAGCCCTGCGGCGTGAGGTCGCAGGTGGTGTACGCCGGCGTGTAGAACCAGTCGGCCTCCTCCGGGTCGAGCGTCCTGACGGCGCTGGAGAGGAGGAACTGGTGCATGAAGATCTCGGCGGCGAACATGTGGTGCAGGCACCGGCTGTCCTTCGCCAGCAGGTTCAGGTTGTACTTCCGGGGCATCTCGTACACGTACACCTTCAGCTTCCCCACCGGGTCCTCCTCCAGCACGCCGCCGCTCTTCCCTGCATGCACATCATCCCACATCCATTTTTAGAGCGAATACAATGACAGCCTGTAAACCGGCTAAATGCTCAGGTGGAGAAGAGATGGAAGAAGAGAGAGGAGAACTGGATAAGCGAATTGTAAGCTTACAACCGGTTCGGTTACAAGAACCCAAAAAAAACTCTACAAGAGAGATAAGAGGGTCATGTATTAAGGATGAATAGCTAATTACTATGTAGGTGGGCTAAGAGAAAACTACAAAAAGTCTTACGGCTGGCTTGCTAGCTATATTATTAGGCTTGCTCTTATGGACTTTATTTCTCCTTCGTGTCATAATTTGCATGCAAATAATACATGCAGAAATGCGCAGTACATTGTTCAGTAAATGAGTAGTAACATGGTGTTGGTTTTACAGGATCAGTTTCAGGGTTAATTGCCAGTGGAGTTCAAAGCGGTAAAATTGTGGCAGATGTTCAGGTTGCTGGTTTACATCATTCAGTTTCGGTTCAGAAACAGCGAAATGGGAGGAGTTTGAGGGAACAAATGAGAGAAAATCTAAATGTTATGGGTTTTGCTGGTTCTATTTCAGCACATCCACAACCATTCTTCCATTCTATTACTTATTTCTATGTGTTGTTAATTTGCAGGAGAAAATTACATGCCGCAAAACACGTACAATGTTCTGCAAAATGAGTAGTAGTAGTAACACGTTGTTGGTTTTACAGAATCAGTTTCAGCTGTCTTTTGAGTTCAGAGCAGCACAATGCGCAGCCAGATGTTCAGGTTGGCAGTTTACATGATCATTTTCAGCATCAGCTCTTCAGCTTCAGTTCAGAACAGCAAACGAGTATAGTAAAATTTAATGCTGTGAGTTATACATACAGAGGAATAACAGGATCAGTTTCAGCACCGACTTTTCAGTTCAGAGCAGCATCTTTTCAGTTTCGGGCAACTAATTAGGGCCTATTCCTTTTGGAGAAAAAACAAATGATTGGATTTCTATGGAAGTCATTTGATTTGTAGGGATGAACTACATGAACAAGAAAAGGTTTATTTTCTACATGTTGTAGAGAGAAAATATAGGGAAATTTCATGAATTAATGTGGACATACATTTCTATTCCTACACCTTTTCTATTTCTATGAGTAAAAACTCCTACAAACCAAATAGGCCCGAATGAGCCAGATGTTCAGGTTGGTGGTTTATATGATCAATTTCAGAATCAGATTCAGTTAAGAACAGCAAAATGAGTAGTACAATTATAATGTTGTGGCACGCCTTTTTTAGTTCAGAGCAGCTAAATGTGCTGCCAGATGTTCAGGTTGGTGGGCTGACATGATAAGTTTCAGAACCCCTGCACGTCCCCACCAACTCCAGTTCAGAATAGTAAAATATAACTAACCACTAGCATAAACGTGCAGATTAGTTGGAGGAAGTGACTCAATAGTGGCAGTCAGTAGTTCACCAACCATAGGATCTTGTGCTATAAAAATCAATCCCTATCAACTGCTAGCTACTTTCGTGGAGTTTTATGCGTATCCTATTGTTGTTAATCACCAACCAAGGCAGGTTGTTAGCATGTCCGATTCAGGAAAAAAAAGAAGAAGAAGAAGAAGAAACAGAATCATTCATCAGCAGCCAGTGAGTGGGCGACCACTGCTCAATTGAGCCACACTTTCTTCACTTCTTATGCTACCAAATTTCCAGATCTCGCAGGAGCTAATTTTCAGATTAAACAACACTAATCTGCAGGTTAAACAAGCACAAGTTGGGCTCGTGCAAGTTTGGTAGTACTACAGCGCTGCAGCGGCGCTCCTCACAAGAAACGGCAATAATGGCAGCCTTTGCCTCGATTCCTGAGGCAGCCGCGCTTCGGATGCGTGATTACGAAGGGGATGGATGGCGCAGAAAGAGGAGAACTTTGGGGGTAATTAGACACAGATCTGAGCCATCAAGCATGGTGGTGACCGAATTTGTGATGTCCATTGATGCAAAATGCAATGTAGTAGGATTAGGATAGTGTATTAGTGCCACCAAGAAACTGTGCTGGTAAAGGCTTCACCTACCAACCAATTCTGGTGAGGTTGCAAGCAGGCAGGTTGGTGGTTACTGGAGGAGTTGGCCATTGCTGTTACAGTTTACAGTTACTGCAGCTGCTGCACCCTGCAGTGCAGTACAGTGTCTTAAAGTTTGGTGTGCTGTGTGTGCTGGCCACATGGTGGATCACCTCATCTCCCAGCCTGGTGTGATGATTCACAGGTGAGCTAAGCTACTACTCCAGAATTCCAGATTGATGTTGCAGGCAGATGTGCAAATTAGAATCGATAGACCATAAATTGCATATTGGTGCAAGAAAGCAAGAACCCGAGTGGTAGAATGATGGAACTGAAAGAATTGGGTGTATGAAGCTGTGAAGCGGGAGCAGAATTGGATGGGATTCGAAGCAGCTGGTGCTATCCATGGCGATCAGGGCGAATGCAGGTTGAGCAAATTAAGCAGGCGACATTTTGTGGCGAATTCATCGGCGGCGAGCGGAGCAGCTAGGCAAATCTGAATCTCGAGGTGGCTGTCGATCGGGGCCACCTCGAGACGCCATCGACGGCGACGCCACGACAGAATCGAGAATCCCAGCAGAGAGAAAGAGAGCACGAATTGGCAGCTAGGTGAGGTTAGGTGGGCGGCGAGCGTACCTGAGACCCTCCCGTGCTCGGCCGCCGCCGCCGCGTCGGCGAACGGCGCGCAGCAAGCAGCAGCCGCGAGCAGAACGGCCGCCGCCGCCGCCGCCGCTACGGCGGCGCACGGCGTCCTCCTCGTCGCCCCCCACATTGGCGCTGGTGTCGAGCTCCGAATAGCAGTACCCCGCCGCCCGCGGCCACTTACCGGCGCGGAATTAAGCCCCACGCGTCGTCGTCGGCGGCATGCACGAGAGGTCGAGGTGGAGCAGCAAAAAAAAGGGGGGGGGGGCTTGATTTGGCCTCGCGTGCGCCGCTGTCTCCTCTCTCCGGGGAGCCGCGAGGCTGGAGCTGAATTAACAATGCGAGGTGGAGGAGGAGGAGGGCGACGAGGTCTTGGTGAGGGAGGCGAGGTGGAGGTGGTGGTCAAGCTGATGAGCGAAGCAGCAGCGCGGAGGAGAAAAGAGGGGAGAGAGAGAGAGGGGGGAAGAGGAGGGGAGTTTTGGTTTGCTTGGGTGGCGTAGTACGCAAACAAGCGACGCGACGCGACCGCCGACCGGGTCCGGACGGGTTGCTGTTGATGCGTAGGGAGAGGATTTTAACCCACGGATATCCTCTCGCATGTTATTTAAATAGTTATTAAAAAATTTAAAAAAATTATAAAGATACGATATATCACTAGTTCAATATAACTTCTATCATTCCTAGCAAAAATAACAAATATGACTGTGAGTATCATGTATACTATTCATATTTCAATTTGTTATTTTTTATGAATTGTATAAGTCATATTTGAACTTGCATGTTTATGTAGTGATATATCTTATATTAATCTATTTTTATAATTTTTTTAAAATTTTTTTAATAACTATTTAGATAGAATACAGTAGACTTGAATCAGAATACTTGAATCAGAATACTTTCCCCTGCCGGTTGGGATTCATACTGTGTTTTCGCACCCGTAAGGCCGTAATCATAGTGGGTCGGTGATTGTTTGCCTTTACATCAAACCGTATATTGCAAGTAAAATATAATTTATAAATAAAAATTTTATATTTTTTATTTTATAAAAAGACTGAAAAATAAATTTTAGTGAAAAACTCCCAAAATTAACTCCATATTTAAGTTAAGAATTTAATTTTTGGCTTATAAGAATAAGTAGAAGGGAAGAGATGATGTGATATATTTTTTATTAAAATTTACTACGAGTATTTTAATGCCCGACACTGTTTAATTTTAGTATATATTTGATATTCGTTTTATTTTTTTATAAATATATAAAAATATTAGTTATAATTAATAAATCTAATGATAAAATAAACTATAGTTATGCAAGTTTCTCAGTAAGACGAATAAATGTCAAAACTTCAATGACATTAACCGTTAAAATACATGAGTTACGTCGATATAACTCCAAAGTAACATGTAACTTGTATCCCTATAGATAATAGAAATGAGGCTACCATTTCCGTATCCCCAAAGGTAAGCCAGCTATCTATCACGGTTAACCGGCGGTATTATTAGCCTGGAAGCCCGGTTGGATTTGTTTACGTGCTGTTTAGATTGAGAAATTCTTTGGAAGAAGTGTCACATCAAATGTTTGACTGGATGTTGGAAAGTGTTTTCGGACATGAATGAAAAAACGAATTTCACGGCTAGTCTAGAAACCGCGAGACGAATCTTTTGAGCCAAATTAATCCGTCGTTAGCACATATTGGTTACTGTAGCACTTATGGCTAATCATGAACTAATTAGGCTTAAAAGATTATCTCAAGATTTCTTACATAACTGTGCAATTAGTTTTTTAGTTTAACTATATTTAATACTTTATTTAGGTGTCTAAAAATTTGATGTGATGTTTTTGAAAAAGAAATTTGAGAACAAAACAAGGCCTTAATCTCGCCCGCCACAATCACGCGGCGCGTTGCAGCAGGCAAGTGGTCCGTCACCTGCTCCCGGACTTGCAAAGTCGCGTGCGTGCGTGCCGCCATGTGAGGAGGAGCTGTAAAGAAGAGGGTGTGGTGTTGCGAAAACGTGGCCGTGTGTTTGCCGTGCCGTTACGACGGCGGTTGAGTCCTTGTAATCCTACAAAACTTTAGGCCCATTTGAATCGAAGGAATAAAAAAAATAGAGAAATAATATAGGTTTTAATAGGAACGTGGGTGTAAAATAGAGGATTACAGAATACAGAAAAAAATATAGAAATGATCGTTTAATTAGACTATAGGAAAAATACAGGAATTTAAGGAGAGACAAAGACTCATTGGATTTTTTTCCATGAGGTTTAACCTCTTGTTAAATTTCCTCTAAAAGGAAGATGCATTTCATAAGATTTCATAGGTTCATTCTTTGATTCAAATGGCTTTGCAGGAAAAATTTCTATAGAAATAAAATCCTCTAAAATTTTTATGAATTTTTTTCTTTAAATCAAAGGGGTCTTAGTTTTAGCATATGTATGGATAAATATAACAATACGTTATAAAGTTAAGTTGGGTATAGGTTGGTGGAGTAAAAAATTAGGGACGGCTCCTACGAAAGAACTAGCTCTGCGTATATAAAAATACATTAAATGTATAGGTGATAAAAAAGATAGAGTATAAAAATTGAGTTATATTTGACCTTTATATGTGTTCTCTAATATGAGCTTATTGTTATTGAGTTGAATCTTACATATATTGATATTAAAGTTGGAATAGAGGCTAAAGTGCTCTTCACTTTTTAAAACCTTGGTGTAATTGTTTTATACTTTTCAAATCACAAGCTACTTTACCAAATGTCAATGCAATGCAATGGTTACTTAAAAATAAAGTATTTATGGCAAAACAAATAAGACCAAAGATGAAATCTTTCATAACAGTCGGAGTATAAGGGATGTTTAGATCGAGAAAATTTTTAGGAGCAGTGTCACGTCAAATGTTTGACCAGATATCGGAAAGGGTTATCGGATACGAATGAAAAAACGAATTTCATGGCTAGCCCGCAAATCGCGAGACGAATCTTTTGAGCCTAATTAATTCGTCATTAGCACATGTTGGTTACTGTAGCATCTATGGCTAATCATGAACTAATTAGGCTTAAAAGATTTGTCTCAAGATTTCTTCCATAACTGTATAATTGGTTTTTTGATTCATCTATATTTAATGCTTTATTTAGGTGTCCAAAAATTTGATGTGATGTTTTTGGAAGAAAATTTGGAAACTAAACAAGGCCTAAATCTACTTCATCCGTCCTAAAAGATTTTATTTTAGCCTGCCTTACCCGTAGCAATACATAATTATAAAGATAAAAATGACATTCGTTTTTTTATACTTTAATAAAATTATTCTCTACTTGGCTTTAGATGTATTCGTAGGAGTAGAGTTTACGTGTATACGTTCTTTTCTTAGAAAAGAGTGGAAAGAGAAAGAAAGAGGGAAGAAAGAGAGCGTTCATCAATTCAATCATGTGACAGTGATGGCGACGGTGTGCATCGCATCATGCATCATGCATGCGTTGCTCATCTCAGCAGCAGCTGCTGCTGCAGAGATGCGTTCCAGCCTGCGTATCTGCAACCAGAATTGTTTACCCTTGGATTCATCGACCGCGGCCAAATTTAAATTTTTTAAAATTATTTCTAAAATCGATGGGCATGTTTTTTTTCCTTATCGTGGTTTATTTCTCAAGATTAACTTATAAGTTAAAAACCATATGTAAAAATTCATATCGCTGAGAGTACAACCAAACACATATCCAAAAATTTGTTTCTAAAAATCTGCTTTTACGATTTCTAATTATATTTTGATACATGGATGTATTAAGGCCTTGTTTAGTTTCCAAAATTTTTTCCAAAAATATCATATCAAATCTTTGGACATTTAAATAAAGCATTAAACATAGATGAACCAAAAAACTAATTGCACAGTTACGGAAAAAATCTTAAGACGAATCTTTTGAGCCTAATCAGTCCATGATTAGCCATAAGTGCTACAATAACCAACATGTACTAATGACGGATTAATTAGGCTCAAAAAATTCGTCTCGCGGTTTCTAGGCTAGCCGTGAAATTCGTTTTTTCATTCGTGACTAAAAAACCTTCCGACATCCGATCAAACGTTCGATGTGACCCCTTTAGCAAAATTTTTTTTGCCAACTAAACAACCCCTAATTTCTTTCTTGCCCTCCACGTGCGAAAAGCAAAACCCTTCGGTCACGTGCCGTGCTCTGTGTGCGTATTTAAAATGCTAGTACCACTGCTTTGGAGTATTTAAGTTTAAATTTTAGAATTGAAAAACATATTTATCATCAGTTGTGATGTTAAACCTTACACGAAATGTGCGAGAGCAGCGGCCTAATAAGAGTTTATTTGTAGCTCCTCTTATTTGTTTTGAAGAAGCAGAAGATAAATACATTGATATTTAAAAAAGTGAATGGTATACATTACCGTAACTTGGTCTAGATATACGTGAGATAGGCTAAAAACGAAGTCATCTTTTAACGGTGTTAGCTTTGTTTGTTCAAACAGTCCGCAAAAATGCGACGAGCCTCATCGTTTGGAATATATTAAGAGCAAGTGAAACGGCTTATCAGTAATTTAAAAGTAATTTATGAATAAAAACTTTATACTTGTGTTTTTAGCGATTCAAAAGAAAATACTAAAAAATAAACCATGATACAAACTTTGAAATTAACTTTAATTTTAAAATTAGCTTATAAACATAAGCCAAAAGATAATTGGTTGCAGCGTATATACAGTGCAAGATTGTTCTTTTCTCACAGTTTTGACGGTGTATGGAGCTGCCATTGTTGCTCAGAGCGTGCTGGTATGGTACACCGTTGTTGATTGTACTACAAAGTTTTAGAATTGGTGTTTGCCAGAGTCATTAACTCCATCCATGTGATGCCAACACCTACTAACTCTATATTCTATTCTGTGTACGGGTGTTTAATTAGTAGGAGTATGCACGGGCCATTCTCTGTCTTGAAAGATTTGAAATCGCCGGCGGTGTTTCGCTTTCAGTTCACGGAAAATTAACTCTTGTGGTACAGGTGTACAACGGTGCTATGCTTTTCCGCGACTCCCCTCGTCCAATAATATACACTCCCTGGTAGAATAATAGTACCTCTGTCCAAACAAAACTTCATTTTCGATTTTGAAGTTTTTATTTCTATTTAATTATTCGTCTTTCTAAAAAAGTATTAAAAAATTAGTTAGCGTAAAATATTATTTATGTTTTACCATATAATACAAAAATAATTACTACAAAAAAAATATTTCAAAGAAGACAGAGAGTCAAACATTGTATCCTGAAACTAAAAACTAAACTTATTTTGAAACGGATGGAGTATTTACCTTTACCACTTATTGCTCGTTCTAAATAAATTTATTTTTTAAGTAATCATTGCATTGAAGTTTATAAAAATAATAATAAACAAATACGTTGAAACTAGATAGAATGAGGTGTAATTGTACCGTGATTAGTGTTGATATGTATTAGATGAGTGAAAAATAAAGTTATTTTAAGATAAAGGAAGTAAGGTATTTCATCATTCAAATTTGTTTCAATATAAGCGATTTTAGGATTCTTAAAAAATGCTTTGATAATCATTTATCAGCTTTTGTATTATTTTATTTCTCATGTATAACCTTTTTAGCATAACAATACTTTTTAAATTTTTAGAGAAAAATATAGCCTCTTATATTATAAGACGGACAGAGTATTCCTCAGTCAGCTTCATCTTCAAGAAAAGACACAGGTGTGGCAGCCCGGCCGGCAAAAGTGAGTGAGGTTTTGATTAGATAAAGCATTGATCATCGCTACGTGAGAATGTGAGGTGCCTAACAAGCGCTGATGGTGGTAGAAAGAGGTTGTTTATTTGCTTCACTGTTCTCTATATTAAAAAAAAAGTTTATTATTTCTCTCTTTATTAGCCCCACGAAGGCATTATATATCTTTGGAGCATTTAATATATTAAAATTTGATAAAACAAGAAACATATGTATTTGAGTTTGGAAGAATATGGGATAGATACACATTAGTTTAAAAATGTGAATGACATTTTAAAATTTTTGGTTTTATATTAGTATATATGGGATCGATCTTTTGGAATGGAGCGAGTACATGATAAGCACAACACAGAAAGATCTTATCAAAGCTTACCATTTAGCTATTTCAAAATATAAGTATTTCAAAACGAGTTATAAAATATACTGGGCACCCTAGACATGTCTTACCAATAGAATGGTATTTATATTCTGAGACAAAATAAGAATGAACCCATTGTTTTAATTACGTTTATATTTATAAGTCAATGTAAATATTAAACTTAATTTCGAAATATATTTTGAGTATTTTTTCTCATATTTTAATTTATAACGTGTGTTTTTAGAACGGTAAAAATACATACACAACAGTTTTATATGATTTATATAATTGCTAATATACCGGTTCGTTTTAAGTACTTGTTATAAGCGAAATGACGAGGATGGATCTGTTGCTGGAACAGCAGCGTAGGCATGAAGATATTAATCCCCCACGATTAATTGGTCGATTAAGATGGAGACATGCGTGGGCTGACAAGACCATCACCATTAACAACATCTTAAGTCCCTAACCTTGGTAGTTTTGTCAAGATTACGACCGCCCAACGCGGGGAGGTTGGCACCTTAATTTCAGTGACATCACTGTGCAGTTAATTTAAGAACATGGAGGTTGACTACTACCAGTAGTTAATTAGCTGTGATCCTGGTCCTATCTGCTTGTATTTATATGGTTACAGTCTAGAGTGACACATTGCGTTGACAAAAAGAATTGGAAGTTTGTTAGCATGGCTGTCGCACAGGCGCACAGCAAAGCAAGGCAATCGTTCGCTATCAGTCTGTCACTAATGTGGAAAAAATGCAAGTGGTACTCAACCGAAGAGCAAAAAACTATATACAAGAAAGTTTCAAAATGATAGAAAAAAAATACATTTGCGGTGAGCGTGGATCGAACACGCGACCTTCAGATCTTCAGTCTGACGCTCTCCCAACTGAGCTATCCCCGCTACCTGTCTTGTTCTCAATTATATTCAGCCTTAACTGAATTAATTCTGAACTAAAAATGACCAAAACCATCCTTCCAGTTCCAATTGAATCATAACGGCGGCCCGTTTCGAAGAGCGTGTGGGCCGGAAATCGATGGCCCTGAGAACAACATACCCATCCCCAACCCAATCCACAGAGAGAAGCTACAGTAATCCAACCCAATCAGGCAATCAGCTTATCAAAGTAATCCAAACCGACCCAGTCTGCTCATCAAATCCATTTCCTTCCTGCGTGTTCAATCCATCTCCCAAACCAGTAGACAAGCAGACACAGACTCAGCACGAGCACAGTGCAGAACAGCTCACCATGCAAGCAGGCAGGACAATGTTGGTAAAACCCTCTGCATACCCCAGCAAACAGTGCTGCGAGATGGCAGATCAACCCTCCTGGATTAGGGCTCTGGATGTTGATTATAACCTTACTTATGTTTGCCCGTTATAAATCAGCAACGTGTGATTATAATTATATGGTACAACACCTTCATCACCTATAGTAGAAGTGGTCTAATACTACAGGAACCAAAAAAAAAACAAGGGGCAGGCAGGCACATCGCCACAAAAAGAAGCAAGGCAAGGCAGTAGGAACTACTAGGAAGGAAGACACATGAGGCTTTACATTTAATGGCTTGGCTTGGTTTTGTTTTGCTCATCATCGGTCTCTCGTCTGATCTGGCCCTGAATGTGCTGTGCGCACAAACAGGCGAGGACAGCAGCAACTATGTATGGTGGGTGAGTGCATCTGACCTACCATGGCTTCAGGTCACCCACCGGGCCCTGGGTCCAGTTCAGCAACTTCTGCCCTGGACTCAGGTAGACGCTCTTGTCGTGCGGAAGCTTTCGCCCCAGCCCATTCAGTATTTGGTGGAAGGCGTCACCCGGCTGAGCAGGCTGTGGGAACAGCATGGCCTGCTTCATCGACGGGTTTGCTAGCAACCTCTGCTTCCGCAGGATCACCTCCATTGGTATCGATGTCAGGATGGTGTCCAGCTTTGGGACGTCGTCCTCTGCCACAAATACACCGATCTCGTCCCATGGGATCGCATCGGCAAAAGGTAGGACGATGTCGTCTGCAATGATCACCGGAATGCAGCCAAACACAACGGCTTCAACCAACCGGGGGCTCCATGGAGCCCAGCCAAGAGGGCACAAGCAGAAGATGGAACGCTGCATGTCCTCGTAGTAGGTTGGTGGGTGGTCAGTTGAGATGTCAAAAAGGGGATTGTTCTTGAAGTTCTCCCACACAGATGCACGGGCACCTCTGCATTGCATAAAGCAGGTTTGTCAAGACTTTCAGGTCACAATAATTCATTAACAATGCCTACGAGGTACATGCTCTAGGCACTCACCTTGCATAATAACCACCCTCAGGATCATTTGCAGTATCATAGAATAAACCACGGAAATAGACAAAGATGGATCGAGGTGTCTCTGGGGGAACAAGGTGAGTTTTCATCTTCTGAGGAGGAGCATATGGTGGGATAGTGATGGATCCTTCCTTGAGGCATACATGATCCTTTTGCCCAAAAGTCTGGACCAGCGTTGCACGGCGAAGCAATGGCAGGATTCCTCGCTCGATGGCCTTCTCTTCCTGAATCACGGGAAAGCCAAATGCAAATAAGAATCCACAGTTGAACATGTAAAATGGCAACAATTGGTACATCATTTGATATACACTAGTTCAAGGTCAATGGTTCCTTGACGCACCTGATAATGGAAGCATGCTCCAAAATCATGTGGCACAACAAAGAAATGATCTGCCCCCTCTGTCCTGTTCCAATAGGGCCAATGCGACGAAATAAACTGAATTGCACTTCTCATAATCCGTGGAGACTTGAATGGCAAGGGATGACCCCAAGGAGTAAGATCACATGTCGTATATACTGGAGTATAGAACCAATCAGCTTCCTCCGGGTTCAAAGTCCGGATCGCACTTGACAACAGGAAGCGATGCATGAAAATCTCTGCAGCAAACATGTGGCTGAGGCATCTGGAATCTTTTGCCACCATCTTCTTGTTGTATTTGGTGGGCAACTCGTAGACATACACCTTAAGCCTCCCGACAGGGTCATCTTCCAGCACATCACCCGCACTCCCTAAGATTTGGTCCAATATACAATGAAAAAAGGTAAGAATTATGTAGTGTGATAGCAACCATAATTTGACAGGCCTAACAGCTTTCCCTTTTTCTTTAAGCATAGCACAAGTCAAACTGCGTCAATTAGTTATGGAACGGCTAAGAGTAGCTTACCAACCAGAGTTTATTTTAGTGTGTTGCTGCATAAACATGATACAGAAAAGGAACACTACAATGCGAAAACACATGGCAATTCAATTCGAGAAACTCCTAACCATTAGATTGACCGGGTACACTGACCGGTATACTAGTTCAGTAATTCCGCCCCACTTGCTTATCAACTAATGCACCAACCAACACAATGATTCACAGGATTACTGCTCACCTCATTGCATAGAGTTCGAGCAACAACCATCACAGAGGCCGATAGATTATTCAATGGCAGGTGAATCGAGACGGCAACACGGAATGCAGGAGGGATCGCGTGGAGGCTAAACCAAAGATCTTGGGGTACAACACTTGCACATTCATCTAGCGCTAGTAAGTAATCTAATCTTGCTTAGCAGCTAGTGGCAGATTCTCTCGGGAACTGGAACTAGAACAGATAGAGCTAGGGCTAACGATCGATTCCATCCAGCACCACCAGCAGCAGATCCGGGCTTGGCTCGCTCGTATTCCCCAATAGATTGGTCAGATCCCAGCGACCAGGATGCAGAGACGAGCACGGATTTCCTCGGATCAAACCCCGCGAACACAAACATTGCCAAAATCACACATCGAATCGAACCAGAAACAACAACAACAATAGCAACACAGCCTTTGAACTGCGTACCTTCGATCCTCTCGGTGTCCTGCCCACTCGCAACCTCCCAAGTCGCAGCTAGAAGCAACGCGAGCGCCACGGCCGCCGGGAGCAGCCGCGGCCGCCGCAAGGCGAGCGCCATGGCCCCGCCCGCCCCGACTCCCACCTTACCTCCTCTCTCTGACCAAGCTCGCTCGTCGAAAGCCCACGACAAAAAAGAAAAAAAAAAACAACGGAGAGAGAGGCGGGTGCTTCCCGGAGGAAGTCGATGCGGCGGCCGGGGCGACCGAGGAGCCGTGAAGAAGAAGGGGAGGGGAGGGGAGGAGAGCTCGCGAGGAGGAGATGGAGAGGGAAATGGTGATGGCGATGGCGGTGGCGGTGGAGGCTCTCGCTGTCAGTGATGAGCTGTCGGCGGGGAGGGGAGGTTGGTCCGTTGGTGACGGGTTCCCCTCACCGCGTCTTTGTACGGTATACGGCCGCATCCTACGTATACGCAGGTATCGGTATAATGGAACCAGCTAGAAATCACGTCTAGGGCTCAGATATATCATCGTGTCATAACTCTTTATAAATTTTCATTTTATGAAATTTTTGTACAGAATCTATACGGAGTTGGGGTTTCAGGGATGCCCTGTTTCGTCTCTAGGTATCTCATATACGCTGCGGTATTTTGATGTTGTGCGTATGTGTGCAAGGTGACAGCCTTTCCGGGTAGTAGTGTCATTGGTCACGAGTAACGAGTGGCTGCCTAACTAAGTAAAATAAGTTTTAATTTTGATATATTAAAAATAAAAATTATTTGATTTAGTTGAATTAGAGTCGATCTTAAATAGCCAAGGAACTAACCTTCGTACGTCTCAATGGAGGAGGAGTATCCACCAATTTAACTCCCCTAGCGACTCAAGGAAACCATATGGATTTTAAATATTTTGCGGTGATTTTCATACTAGTATAATTGCACGTAAAATTATATAGACTTGTAGTGCTTTAAGGTTACTTCATTTGTTTTAAAATATGTACTCCGATTAGTTTAACCTTAAAAAAGGTATACGCTCCGGTGTCGTGTGGGCAGTAGTAGTTTATGTGCAATGTTTGTTTGTATAAAAAAAGGAAATACTCATGTTTGGGAGTAAAAGGGTAGATTCTGCATTAGTTTATAGAAAATAATAATTTACCTATTTTTTAACATGGTGGAATCGTTTATTGTATGTTTTTATCTAATTTATCACTTCTTTTTAAAGTCACTAAGAACATGCCTATAAAAGTTTTACATATAAAGTATATTTTGGTTTGTAATAAGACCTATGTATCGTGGGTTTTTCTTGGCGTATTTTTTAAAACTTTTACAAGGTACATTTCGTCCAAACCATTTCCATATAAAAGTTTCTCGTGCGACGTTTCTCAACCAATGTTCATACCTTTTACTAGTTAATAATTGTTTATACGTTAAAATAGCAATTAAAAAAGCCAGATAATCCAAAAAACTAAAATGCTGGTCGCTTTCAAATGAGGCCTGAGTAACTGATTAGTCCAATATGCTGGCATGCACCCATCACCAGCTGACACCCTCACCCTGGTGTAACCGTGTACTAGCTAGTGTCATGGAAAACTACCGACTTGGCAGTTTAGTCGGCCATTTAATCGGTGACGGTAGTAAAACCGTCCCATATCGATAATATCGATATGGTCGTCATTTTACGTTTATAAACGTTAAATTTTCGTATTTAACGATTAATCATCTGTTTTTCCGTAATTGTCCGCATAATCCGTATAAATAGAAAAATATGTCGCCACAATAGCTAACATATCTAGACTCTATATATTTTATTTTGGTATGTTTGACATTTCTATCGTTGGCAACTAATTATACTTATATTTGTGCCTATGTTTACTACCATTTATATTTTATTATATTTTTTACAATTTATAATAAAAATAAACTAAAAATATTACTATTTGGAATGAAATTCTAGCCTTTACACGACATGATTATTTTTATGATTGCTCAAATTAATAATGATATAAATACATCTATTTTATATGATCTTAGAAGTTTAAATATCCGTAAAAGAAAGAGTAATACTAATATATACATATATTAATATAAACGTTATATTTCCGTATATTCCGATTAATCGTCCGTATTCCGTTTTCACCACAATGTACTAGCACGTCCTTCGCAGTGTGAATGCTCTACGCCTCATGGCGTCCGAAGTAATCAGGCACAAGGACGGCTGGTGAGGGAAGCAACATCCGTTAGGCATATCAAACCAAACCAAACATACAAATTACGATCAATCAGCCCGGCAAACGCGGGATCAGATTGTACAACGCAGCGTCCTGCATTTTTGGTCTTCTTTTTTGAATGGGAGTTCTTGATTTAATCTTGCCGGTCATCGCCCTTTCTTGTCTTTGACAGTTATATTGCCTTCACTGCCAGCTGTGTCCCTCTGGTCATGAAACTCCTATCTTTTCGTTTTTCTTTTAAGTCAAAATTTAAAATTTTAATATTAAATTTAGAGTTGATTTTGAGTTTTTTCTTCGCTGAAGTTTATTTTCATACTTGACTTTTAGATCGCTCATAATACGTATATAAAAGTTATATTTATAAATTATTTTTCATTACAAATAATAGTCACCCCTTTAATTTTTCCGAGTGGGTTATACTATGTATCACTTTTATTACTAAAATTTCACTTTGGATGACATATAATCTCTTTACTAGATGAGGTTCTTTTGTATTTGTTGTAATCTAGACCTTGAGTACATGAAGTTTAGCACACTGACGAACTCCCACACCCATGTGCAAGCCATATTTTTGTTAGAAAGAATTGTTAGATATAGCTAGAAAAGTGGCCTGATCCAAAGTGCAACGGATTAAATTACCCAATCAAAAGTGAAAATATCAGTTAAATAGTGGTGTAAAGTGGAATTCACTCTCTTTTAAAAAAAAACAAACAAGAAAATCTCTGAACATCTTTCTGTACTGTAATCTGCTTCCTCCTTTTGCTTTAAATCTTCTTTTGGTTCTTCCCTATTCCAACAAACACATCTATTTAAGAGGCTGTCGGTGGAAGGTCTCGGCCATTTCTTAGCGTTTGCTTCTCTCGCAATTTATGCTGCGTTTTTTTACTTCAAGATATCTAACCTAATTCTCTCATTTTATACACGCATGTTACCTGTACTATTAAACAATATAATTTTTAAAAATACGTTTTTTATACACGCATTTTATACACGCATGTTACTAGGTTTTGTGCGCTGGTTACTTATCCCACCGAAGAACGGGGCCTTACTCCTCCTCCCCCTCTTTGTTGGGTCCTCACCACCATTTCGTCGGTTGCAGTTAGGTGCTCTCCTTTGTTTTCTTCTCCAGCAGCAATGAAAGTGTACCTTGACCTCAGTGAGCATGTATGTATGTATGTACACACAATGCCAAACTCTGATCTAAATTCTGCATTTTTAATTTCGATGTAATGAGAATTGCATGGTTGCTGGTGACATATGCAAGCAAGAGAAAAGCATGGCTTAATCTGCTTGGATTAGTGGCCACCAAACGGTTGTTGTTATTTGTTTAGGGATTTCTGGGTTGCTAAAGTGGCTGCCTTGGCTTGACACCAAAAGGGTCATCTTTTTAAGGAATTTTTGTAGGTTTCTGACATTGCAGCAGCAGCAGCCTGTGTAGCAGGTGAAATGCCGCGATCAGTGCTAACGAAAGTTATAGATATTGGGTTTTCAGCGTAGGAGTGATCTCATGCACATGGGGCCAAAAACATGAAAAAAAGGCTTCCTGATGTTGGCTCAACATTTCATTTTCAGACGCCAAGATTCAACAGAAAATCTTCAGGTTGGTGCAGGAACATAAAAGCCATCACATTGGAACCAACATTCCTTCAGGAATCAGCAACAGTTATAACTTAGGCTATGACTGCAGCCACATGCCTAACTAGTCCTACTCATATCAGTCATGTGTACTTGAACAAATTCTCAGGGATGAAGAGTTTGCAAAGTCACTTAAATTTACATGTTTTTCACACCTAACAGAATCAATAGAAGAAATGCCATACAACATGTAGATGCGCTTACTGCAAGCATGGTATGCAATTTGACAGGGGAGGTCCAATGTTTTTAGATCAAATATCATATGATCCAAGGGTGATCCATATATGAAATGAGGTCGAACATTCAACATGAAAAAAAACTCTCACAATTTGATTATGATACCCACATATATGGACAGCGAACGATCAGCTCACGAGAAGAAAATAAATGAAGATATATGGTATATAGCTATCAGGAAAGAAGGTACAAAAAAAATGTACATTTTGTTGATTTTATGGTCAGCACTATGCAACCATGGAGATCTCAAGGCGCAAGTATATATCATGTCTGTAAATATATATCTTTTCAAAAAAAAGTTTTCTTTTTTTACATCTCTAAGCAGTGAGAGATGCTACCATGGCTTCAGGTCGCCCACTGGTCCAGCAGTCCAGTTCAGGGCCCTCTCCCCGGGCTTCAAGAAGACGTTTTCGCCGTGTGGAAGCTTGCGAGCAAGACCATTTAGTATCTGATGGAATGCATCTCCTGCCTGAGCAGGCTGGGGGAACAGCATTGCCTGCTTCATTGACGGGTTCGCGAGAAGCCTTTGCTTCCTCAGGATAACATCTGTTGGTATGGATGTCAGGATACTGTCCAGCTTTGGGACATCCTCTTCAGCAACAAACACACCAATCTCCTCCCAGGGGATAGCATCAGCAAATGGCAGGACAATGTCATCTGCGATGATCACTGGGATACAGCCGAAAACCACAGCTTCCACCAGTCTGGGGCTCCATGGAGCCCAGCCCAATGGACACAAACAGAACACAGCTCTCTGCATATCTTCATAGTACGTTGGTGGGTGATCGGTTGAGATGTCAAACAGCGGATTGTTCTTGAAATTCTCCCAAACCGACGCACGGGCACCTCTGTAGGACATATAGAAACATCAGATTCATCACACAATGAGCTAATAAGTGAATGACATGACGGCACCAGTCAATAATTTACCTTGCATAGTATCCACCCTCAGGATCATTGCTGGTATCATAGAAAAGACCACGGAAATATACAAAGATTGACCGAGGGGTGTCTGCGGGAATAAGGTGAGCTTGCATTTTCTGTGGGGGTGCATATGGTGGAATGGTGATCGAGCCGTCCTTCAAGCAGACATGGTTCTTTTGTCCAAAGGTCTGGACCAGGGTGGCACGCTGAAGCAAAGGGAGGATTCCACGTCCGATTGCTTTTTCTTCCTGAAACAATAACAGAAGCAATTGTAACAGAAAGATAAATATGCTTAAATAACCATAGAGACTGTGGGGACAACATAGTATGATAGAAGGTGTCAATAAGGGTAGATGGTTAGTCATGAATCTGTTAAAAAAAGTTGAGAGGAAATAATTATCTGAAAAATCTTATCCTACAAAGGGACAAATAACATGTGCAAACTGAAGTGTTCCAATTAAGTCAGAGCTGTCCATTCATAATAAAACAGTGAAACTAGCATCTTTGATGCCCCAAGCCCCATTACCTCCCATGTTCTCTGCTGCAGTTAGATGTGTCCCAGATGTTGCGAACTGAACTGTTCAGTACTAAACTAATGCTCAACATCCAGTATTTGGTCACTAAAGGAGGAATAAATGATGCAGTGCAATAGCAAGGTTTTGTACTTGTGCCTGTACCTGATAGTGGAAGCAAGCCCCAAAGTCATGTGGTGTAACAAAGAAATGATCAGCTCCCTCTGATCTATTCCAGTAAGGCCATTGCGTTGCAATCAGCTCAATTGCGCTGCGCATCATCCGTGGTGATTTGAAGGGCAGTGGAAGACCAGAAGGAGTCAGGTCGCATGTTGTGTACACCGGTGTGTAGAACCAATCAGCTTCCTCAGGATTAAAAGTCCGGACAGCGCTTGAAAGAAGGAACCGGTGCATGAAAATCTCTGCAGCAAACATGTGGTTCAGGCACCTAGGATCCTTCTTCAGCAGCTTCTTGTTGTATTTGCTTGGGAGATCATACACATAAACCTTAAGCCTCCCAACAGGGTCATCTTCCAACACATCACCAGCACTTCCTGCATTTTTTTAAGCCACAAGATTAAGCAAAACCTATGGAGTAGAGTATCTATTGAGTTTGCATAGGATTAGGGAAAGGAATATTCTAAATTTGAGAAGCATAGCTAGGGTTCACATATTTACATGGGAATATTGATCAAGGCCTGACAGCAAAGCAACCTACAGGTCTAAAGTAAAGTGTGTCTACGCTAAATTACATGAATCATGGTTTGGATATGTTATTGTCACATTGATGCCATCAGTGGCTATAGGAAAATGATACTGCATATCACAGCATGGTGAGCAACAAAAAAGGACAACAGGAGGGAAAAAAAATCGCAGGTTCAGAGGTGAAAAATGCAGGACATAAACATCATACAAAATTCAAGTTCTTCGGCAGCAAACATTCCAGAGGACCACAAAACCCAATAAGAAAGCATGCCTACCTTCAACTGGTGTATCACTAACAGCAGATTCTCAATAAAACAAGGTATTTAACTGAATCCAAGCATACAACCGTCACTCAGACCAAATTATTTAGAGTAATACACCAACATAAACAACCTCCATTTGCGTCTGATCTGAAATAGATCCTAAGTATTTAGGATTGAGAGGTCTAACCACAAACAAATGGAACTGCGAGGCTAAATGACGCCAAAAAATGATTGCTTTAGCGGTTTCTTAGATGCATAAACAAGCAGCTCGAGTTCTACTAACTGACAAGAATGTATCCATCAAGATCAAAACCAAGAAGAAAATAACACAAGGGAAACAAAGGCCCCCCACCTGAGATCCTCTCTGTCTGGTGGCCCTGCTGCTGCGCCACCTGGGCCTCAGCTCCAAGGGAGAGGAAGCATGCAGCTGCAAGAATGGCAATGGCCAAGATCCACCTCCTCATCTTCTTGATCCCCCACAAGCCTCTTCCCAGCACCTGTGCCTCCCCTCCTCCACAACCCTCTCTCCCTGTCCGGCCTTATGAGCTAGCAGGCAATTGCCAGGAGCAAGTTAAAGGGGGAAACTTTTCTGGCAATTCTCCTACCAAGAAGCAGTTGGTGAGTTGAGAAGGTGAGGAGAGGCTTTCCTAAGCTTCCTTGCTTCTTCCTCCAACTCCACATATAAACAGGCTTCAAGAACAATTAGGGGGCCATGGCTCTTACTTGAAAGGAAGGAAGAAATAAAGGAAAGAGATTAATATTTGCTCAGAGAGGGTAGGAGAGCTGTCTGCAGCTGATTCTTTTTCCCCCTTTTTCTATGCATCCCCCCTTTTCCTCCTGCTTTCCTTCCTTTTTCTCCTTAACACCAATGATGAGCTGTAGTTCTGTGGAGCTCCTAATAGTCTATTTGCAAATGTGTTCCATTTCATAGAAAAAAAAGGGTTTGGTGAGAGGTTTACCTCCTCTTCAGATGTCAAGTTTCTTTCCTTTCACCAAACATGGACTGGACCTCTCACTTGTCTTACCTTGACATGTCAAACTCTTCGATTCTTTCTTTCTTTCTTTTTACTCCCCCCTCTCCTGGTTTCTTTATCCAAGAATTACTACCCTCCATATATGCTCTGCCATTTTAAAATCTTTTCATGTTTGTCCGGTCCTTTTCTTTTGGTTTACTTGTTCTGCATGCCAGTCAGCTGCTTCCTCCAGAATATCGTGGTGATTTGGATTGTTGCCTCCTTTGCACATGGTGATTCATATGAATGGCTCATGAGACACCCATGAGAGAGGGGTCATAATCATTGGCAGCAAGGCCCCCATTGCAGTTAATACCTTCCATTTGTTTATACATTATTGAAATCTTGGAAGGACAATTTCACAATACCCTACCTATAGTTTATTGGTGGTGATTGCCGATGGCAGGGGAAGAGATTAGTTGTTAATACTGCTGGCATTAGTACTACGAGTCTACAAGTACTCCTTCCGTTTTAGAGATACACCTCCATCTTTTTGGTTCTGTTTATAAGCCAAAATTTATATTTTTAACCTTAAATTAGGCGTTGATTTTGGGGGTTTTCACCGAAGTTAATTTTTCAGCTTTTGCTTTTTAATCACCAAAAATACATATATAAAAGTTTTATTCACAAATTATTTTTTGTTTGCAAATATATTTATTGTTTAGCTTTTTCATCCTTGAAATAGTTTTGACTTATAATCTGAAACGAAGCGAGCAGCAGGGGATGGCTTAGAAGTAGAGTTGTTCGTTCATTAGCTATGTTCCTCTTGTGCACAATTATGGATGAAGCAAAAAAGGGACCCAAGAAAGTGTAGAAACTGCACATCCCCAGAGAGTTCTTCAAAATGGTAGACCCCCCAACCCCAATCCCCATGTGAGCGTCTCAATTAGAGATTTTCTTTTTTCTGAGAAAAATAGAAGATCTGAAATTGGATGGCTTTAATTGTTGTTGAGCGGAAAGAAATTAAAACAGCACGAAAGCGGCGGATTATCGGTGGGTTTCTTAGCGTTACTAAACCCTTGCCCTTGGTCGAAGTTTTGGAGCGCAAGCGGGCGTACCGTTGGATGGTAGCTCGGCGAGCGCCGCCGCCGCCTCGAAGCGGTGCCGGCGCCCTCGCAAGCACCGCGTCTGGTTGGGACGTACGTATTTCATGCAAACGTATTCCGTATGCGTTGACGTGTTTGTTCACCGTGCGAGTCCTTTACGTAAGTGCCATGGTGGTTATGGACGTGGCACTAAAAATTTATAGACATCTGCCACCGTTGATCTAACTTTTATATGTCATTTGGAAAGGATAAATCTTTAACGGTGTCAAATAGAGACAATAAAAAAACTGTTTTATCTTTGTTAGTAAATAAATGACAAACATAATTTTAAAACGGTAAGTAAATATGAAAAATCAGTAAAAAATTTAGAAAACGACAGAATTAATTTTAAATCAAGAAATAACTAAGAAAATTCGTAATTAAATTATAAAATGCCTAGAATATCATAAAATTCAGGAAAATTAGCTCATAAATTCAAAAAATTGTAAAAAATAAAGGAAAATTCATAAATAAATCCCAAAAAATCACAAAAAATCTAAGTAATTCAAAAAAACAGAGAAATGCCCAGATTAACAGTCAATAAATATGGAAAATCAGTAAAAAATGTAGAAAATTACATAATTAATTCTAAATCAGGAAAGAAGTTAGAAAATTCATAATTAAATTATAAAATATCTAGAAATTCACGAAAAATCAGGAAATAAGTTAGAAAATTCGTAATTAAAATATAAGATGTCTAGAAATTCATGGAAAATCAGGAAAATCGGCTCATCATTTCGAAAAATTGTAAGAAATAAAGGAAAATTCGTAAATAAATCCAAAAAATATGCAAAAAATTAGGATAATACAAAAAAATAATCAGGAAATTATCAGAATAAATTAGAAAAATAGGAGAAAAAATTTGAAAAATATGGGAATACAATAGTTAAAATACATGACATTAGTACTACATTACTTGGGCCATATCATCAACATTCAAGCAGGTGCATGACAATTGCATACCAACAAAAAAGAAGGGCATGACCATTGCATCCATGACAACAAGTTCATATGAACAACATTTAAAGTAGTTCATCGGCACACTAAGTCCACACATAACAAGATCACCAACATAGTAGTAGTTCACCACACTAAGTCCACACATAAAAAGTCCATACATGTCTTAAATTACAACGAAAGTAGTAGTTTCTCAACATAATTTATTCAAGCTGGAGTTTCTTCTTGCTTCTGGTATTAGAAGCTGGACTAGAGTTTCTTCTTGCTTTAGTACTAGAAGCTAGAGTTCCTCAACATAATTTATTCAATTTTCAGCCACCACATAACTGATGCAAACTTCAAGAGGAATGGAAAATAGTATATCTCCATTTACAGTAATTCCATCACACCTTCAAATTCCTGACTTGGTGAGGACATCCGGCTGGAATCAAAACTGCTTCGCCAAGCTTCTGCTCAAAAGTCCAAGGCTCAACACCTAAAGCAGCAAATCCAACATACGCATATAGAAACAAGCATGGTCATGAAACAATGTGCGGTAGAGAATTGAAGATGTTCATTAACCATATTCTTCCTTCAGCTTTATTTTATGTTGCTCCGCAGTTAAATAGAAAGTTTGATTATGAATTGGATGAATAACCTGCAGAGTTAACAGAATTGCTCAACATAGCTGTTGGTCAACAAAAAACAGGGAAACTAAAATGCTATATGTTGCAACGGCATAGAGAGGCAGAGAGACCTGTTTCACTGGATTGCAATGGATGTTCTGAAATTCTGAGGCATGCTTCCTAAGAAAATCTTGCAATTTCTCGGTGTCCTCTCTTCAGAAAATGTCCCACAAAGCACCACCACTTTTTTGGTGCTCTGATACCTCTGGAGCTGTCTTCACACCACCACTTTTCTGGTGCTCTGGTACCTCTGGACCTGTCTGCGGAGGACAACCTCTAGCTTTCTTTAGACACCTCTAAACTCCATTACATGTAATATCAGAACTATAGGCCTCATGGCTATGGTTTGGACACTGAGCTACTTCTCTACGTACTACAGATTCATAGGACAGTGCTTCATCCTTGGCATCATCTCCAGCATCATCAGCTGGTAAAGCGTTTATATCCAAACCTGCATGATGTAAGCAAGAAACTTAACAAAACTTAAATTGAGCTACAAGATCCATTTCATTACAAAAAGTGAATATTCTCCAACCGTTCAACTTGTCTTTAAAGGTATGAATATTTTCTTTGTTGCAGGAAGCCTTCGGTGCTACATCAACAGATGTATCTCCCAATTCAACCAAGCATGCGGATGGCTTGAGTTCACTGCCTGATTGCATCGTCCCATATATTTCCATATAATCTTGCATTTTCATTTGTTTCTGTTCCATTTTAATCTTGGCATTTAGTCCAGAAGTACTTAAGCAGATGCTGAGAAGTGAAGCAGTGAGGAGGAGGAGGAGGGCTGGCACACTAACCACACGGGAGGAGAAGGCCTGGGACGGGGGGAGGAGGGCGCACGAGCGAGGAGGGCCGCGCCCCGCTGGCTGGCACACGGGCGACGACTGGCTGGCGCAGGGCGAGGAGGTTGCGCCTCCCTGGCTGGCGCACGGGCGAGAGGAGGCCGCGCCCCCCCTGGCTGGCGCACGCGAGACGAGGCTGCACCGGCCTGACCGCACGACCGCGCCGGCTCCGCCAGGTGGCGCACGGGAGGGAGGACGACGGTTCGGCGGTGGCCTGGGGGCGGCGACGGTCCGGCGAGGTGCGGACCGCCGGATCTGGTCGGTTCGGCGGCGGCGGCGGCAGCGGCGGCTAGGGTTTCGTGGGCGCACGGGAGGAGCACGGGAGGGAGTACTGGGAGGGAGAAGCTAGGCATGGGCATGGAGAGTAATTTTTCTAGGTGGGTTTCACATGTAAGAGGTTAGTTTTTAACAGAAGGTGGATGGAATGACATGTATATAAATAAAAGTTAGGTTTATGGTAGACATGTGTCTATCAAATTTTTTGTAACACACAAATAAGCATCAACTTTTTAATGGCATAGGCGTAAAAGACTCTCACCGTCACTGTCACCGTCACTGTGTTCGTTCATTTCGTTGGTTTTTCGCGGACAAACTTCGCAGACTGTTATTCTATCTTTTATGTCTTCCCTACCATCGGAGTCATTAGTTCTCTTATTCATCCATATCATAAAAAAAAATCATCAAAAAAAATCATGTACTCGTTGCTTTTTAATACGAGCATCTATGTATATACGTGTTGTATTGCATGGGAATATTACTAGTTTTTATTAATACCTAAGTAATCATGTGTTAGTCCGTCGATCTGTTTTGTATGCTAATAAAAAAAATTTCCAACCCCTTGCTGAACCCAGGATAATTTGATTGGTTTTTTGTCGTCAAATGTGTTCCATTATGCTGTGGTGGAAATACGTGATTGTCGGTGCAGATTGCAGAATACATGCATACATAAACCCGTTGACATTCAAGAAGAAAGAAAATTCTCACTAGTCACTAATACTGATTTGTATACACCCATTGACCTGGGGCAGCCACCTAGAGAACAAAAGAAGACGATGAGCTATATTACGTGAGTTTTACTTTTATTTTTTTTTATAACTCGAGGTATCGGTACCAAATTATTTTTACCATTAGATCTAGCTAAATAGGATGTGTATTGTTGGATCCAATGATCAGAAACGATTTGGTATCACAAGGTACCGTAACTCGAGTTACTCTCAGGTTGGATATATCCATAGCTCATCACATGTTAGTAGAATGGGGAAAAATAGAGAATTAGTCTTCGAATGCTTGACATACACTCATTCCCCATGCTGCCACCTGTCTCTTTGGCGATCGAAATATACCCGCTACATTAAAATTGTACCTCTCTTCTCTTAGTCTCTTATACTTACCACTCTCTTAACAAGAAATCAACCGCTCTGCTACCTATAGGACATCACCGTTCAAAGAAAATTAGAATATATATATATATATATATATATATATATATATATATATATATATATTTCTACTCATTGCTCCAATAAGATAAGCTAACAATTTTTCTACCCGAATACGTCTATTGGACATTGTTAGATAATTCAATTCAATCATAAACAATAGATTACAAATCTAAACCCTAATTAATACATGATCACCGATTAATTCAAATACAAAAAACTAAATAAACCTATAGATGAAGCCATCTGATTCCCTTTTTTCCTTTCCTTCAATTATGTCTTCTTTCCTTCGTCTCCGGCGAGATTAGATCGCCGGTGATTTATTCTGAACCTTCGACCTTCGGGTCTCCAATGACATTGCCCTGTAATCGCCGCACGAAACCCTTCCAGCGCATCTCTGATCGGGAGAGATTGATTTCGAATTTTTAGTTGCGAGAATAAGCGACACAAGCGTCCCAGTGGACTCCTCTTCTTTTATATCGCATTGGTGGGCCTCGGGGGCTTTTCCTAATCCAATTTTGACCCGTAACCACCGGTCGCAGTTACAGCCCATAAGAGTTACGAATTTTAGAGTTAGAGGTAGATTACGGTGGTTATATTCTTTTCTAAATATTGGCTGACCGATAAATCAACCAACAGACATATTCTCAATAGGCCTATAAAACAATTCCTGTCATTTTATAAAGCACGAGTAAATTAATAGCGTGTGTTGATTGGATGGATCGAGCTGGCCGTGGAGCCACCAACGCGGAGTCGCCGGCGTACGGAAAGCCGGCGTGGATGGAGCTCAAATCATTCGTTCCCCCCTAGCCCAAACCAAACCACCGACCCCATGCAAAACACATTATTAACCGATCAGCCCCCCCCCCCCCCCCCCCCCCCCCCCCCCTTTTGCTGAATATATATTTCGAGGCAGAGACGCAGAGTAGCATGTAATTTGTTCTGAAATATAGCAACTTCTTAGCCAATATTTACTTCTCATGTCATCTTTTGGAATACATGGAACTTATAGGATTTCAACTGAAAAAAGTTCCAAAACTCTAGCTAAATTAATTCTTCGGAAACAAAATAATTCCTCATAAAACTTATTATATAGGAGAATCTGTCTTTAAAAATAAAAAATGTTAAAAACAAATAATAAGAATGAGAATAATAAATTGTCTAGAACGTTGAAAACACTAAGACAACGTATAGATTATAAATCAATCTGATGGGCTAATTCTTCACCATTTCCTTCTCAGTGATTGCTTTTCTTAAGATAAACTGAAAGCTCGGTTATAATTTAAGGCCTTAACTAGCCTGGTTTGTTGAAGCCCATTACCGGCCCACCAATGAGGCCGGCTAGGGGTTAGCATTCTTAGTCAGCCGGCCCAATGTCGCAGCCTAGAAAGCTGATACTGGGTATATATATATATATATATATAAGGAATAAGTCCACTTAAGATCCCTCCACTTATCGTACAGTTTATTTTTCGTTCTTGGACCGTAAAACCGGTTACAACCGGTCTCTGAACTATCAAAATTGACGCAAAAATATCCCTCAGCGGTTTTGAAGGCGGTTTTGACGCCTACATGGCTAGTTTGACTAGATATCATTGACATGACGCTTATATGACAATTATATATCAGAAAAATGCGCCCACATGTCAGCGCGCACAAAAAATGATTTAAAAATAACAGGCCCACGTGGGTCCACGGTCAGCTACTCAAAAGAAATAAATATTGTAGGGCCCACATGGCCCCACATGTTATTCCTACTCCCCTATCATATTTATTTCTTTTGGTAGCTAAAATATAAATTTCTAACTATAATTTTAAAATTAATTTTATATTTTTTATTGTAATTTACTTTTTAGATTTTAATTTTAAATTAATAAGAACATATATAAGTTTTATTTATAAATTATTTTTTGTTTATAAATAAGTCACGATCACCCGTCCCTTAGTCAACTCTATGTCTCCATCTCGCGCTTTCTAACCACAAAAATGTAGCCAATCATACCCATATTTCTCTTTCCTCGCATGGTTACTAATTAACTACTCCTTCCGTCAAAAAAAAATCAATTTTTTATTTTTGTGTCGAGTGTTTGACCATCTGTCTTATTTTAAAATTTTTCAAAAAATAGTCACATTCATGTTTTATCATCTAATAAAAATAAAAATATTAATCGTGATTTTTTTAATAAGACGGAAGTCAAAAATTATATTTAAAAACTAAAAAATTGAATTGTTTTGGGACGGAGAAGTAAACTTTATGCTTTGGTTTCAAATGATGATTCTTCAACGGTAAACATGCATGGGAGGACTTTGCATACAATTGGTAAGAAAACATAACAAAACCAAAAGGACAGCAACAGCAGCAGAAACAGACCGGAGCAGAGAGAGAGAGTCAGACCGACGTGCTACGTGGGTCAATCAGATTCCGACACGTCACGCGCGCTCGCTCAACCTGCACCACACTTTCTGACCCCACAATCTCGGAGGGAAAAAAAGATTAAAATAATATTTTAATCCAACGCCGCCGGCTGCTGCCATGTGCCCATGTCGATGAGGAACAGCCCAACAAGACGACAGCGGGAGCGGTAGGGAATTGAAGGGCACTGACAAAATATCGCAATTCGGTAGCGATTCAGATTATTTTTTGGGCTTCTCGTCTTGATTATAAGCTTAAATTAAGGGATGATTGGCTGGCGTTTAAAAAAATTAAATAATATATTTGTAAACGAAATAATTTATGAATGAAACTTATGTAAACGTGTTCATTGATATGTAAATGTAAAAACTGAAAAATTAAACTATAATCAGTCATTTAAAAAATTAGATCCATCACTCGATACCGTGAGGCGTTGGATTGGAATCAAATGACGACAAAGAAAATCAAACAAATTGACATATGGACAACATATACATATCTTGAAACAAATATAATGGCCATAAATATCGATTGATAAATTAAAATTTTTAAACGATAAGCAAATAACAAATCTATTAAATTTATTTGGATATTAATGAATATATATACATATAGAAACCAAATGCTCGTATCAATGGATAAACACACGATGACAAAACATCATATAATATGAACGGAAATAATACCTGACTTTCTATTTCTAGTGGTCATCTTTAGGGTTGTAAAAAGAAAAAAATAAACGGTATATTTACAAATGAAAAATAATTTACGAATATAACTTCTATGTATGTGTTCATAACAATCTAAGACAAAGTTGAAAAATAAACTTCGTTAAAAATCTTAAAATCAATTCTAAATTTAAGTTGAAAAATTCAAACCTTAGGGTATAAGCATAATCCAAAGTCAAAAGGATGGGTGTTTACGCTCTTCCGAATCAATTTTAAGGACTTTCCTATAAAACAGTTTGGTCCTTCTGAAATTCTGTTGAAATTTCTCCAAATCATTATACCCCACTTTTTTTTGTGGAACAAATGAATCCGTTCCGATGGTCTCCCCCACGCCGCTTACTTTGTTGCCATCTTCCCCTGACTTCCAACTCCCAGACCTGTACTGCTACTAGTACTAGTAGCTGCTCTCCTCCTCGATGCAGACTTCTCTCTCCCTTTCTCCTCTTCGATCTCCTGAGATAGAGGAGAGGAGAGGAGAGAGACCAGCCATGGCCGGCAACCGAGGCGGCGGAGATGCCGGGGAATCGGAGTGGCTCAAGGTGGCGGAGCTCAGGGCCATGGCGGAATCCCAGGAACCCCATGCCAAGGTGTGTTCTCTTTCTCTACTACTACTTCCGATGCATCGTCGTCTCGTCCGGTCAGAGTTGCATCCTCCTACTTCATCTACATGAACTCTGATTTTTTCAGTTCTTTCGTTTCACTCCCTCTTCACTCTTACGTCATTTCTAATTTGCACCATGAATCTGCTGCCATCTCTTCAAATTAATGGGTAGAGGAAGTAGTTTTTGACTGTCGAATTGAAACCGAGATTGGTCATCATTTGGCGTAATTTGTGCGAAACGAAGGAGAATTTTTGCGTGCGAATCTTGGTTATCGGCGAGGATTAGAGCAAGTTTAAATAGGACTACTGGCTCTAATGTATTTATAGACAATTTAATAGTCAACTCATACGATATTATTTACGAAACATTAATACATGGTCTCACATTTCATATACACATCGTGTCTCAGAGCACATGCTGTAGCTGGCTACTTACAGTTAGTTTATAGCCTGCTATTGTACTTGCTCTTAGAGCAAAACTAATAATATAGTCAATTTGTTGGCTATAAAAATACTTATAGTCTTCTCTTAATCCACCTATACAGTAGTTAGCTATTTACAATTAGTATAAAGGTCACTTATCACTCTCACAACATTTATTGGTTGACATGATGTCAGAGCTGGCTATAAGTTTATAATATGCTTCTCTTCTCTTATTTTCTCTCTTCTTTATCTCTCAGCATTTAGCCAGCTTATATTCTAGCTCATAGTTAATCGACTTGTACGCTTTCTTCTGCTATAGCCTCCACATCTCGGCAACAGAAAGAATCAGCGATGGATTGATTACCCAGAAAAATCCTGACGGGGAAGCAGGGGCAACCAGTCAGGCTGTCGCTTTTTTCACGAGTAACATCGGATTTGGCTGGCAGTTATCGTGACAAGACGAATTAAATGCTATGAATTAATCCTAAGCGATGTGAGGGCACTTAAAGATGCTATAATTTCTGATATTATATCCGGAAATTATCTTTCGCAACGAAATTTTTATATCTTGATATCACACGGCCCCTTTTGTCTCTATCGTGTTTTACGCGAAGACAATGAGTCATAATCTAAAATCAATTTCTTTATTATTGTATTTCTCTCTTTAATAAATAACATACTATATCAACAAATTACTTATATGACATAGTAATAAATATAGATAGAAAATATAGATAGAAACTATACTTATGCTGTGCCCTGATAAAATGGTTAGTTGGGCATTGACCAAACCGTACAGATCACAGGAGGCTGGAAGTACAGGGTGTATGGGGCAGAGGGAAAGAAGCCCATGTGAAGAAGAATGGGGCATATGATTTTGTATTGCAGAGAGACCTGTCCACAAGAGTACATTAGATTCATCCGTAGAGAGATATTTCTATTTCTTTTGCTTCTGCTAAAACAATATGAATTTTTAACCTTAATTGTATAATTGATTGTGAGGTTGTTTCAACGTAGTTTATTTTTCAAGCTTGACTTTTAGATCACTAAAAACACATATATAATTTTTTTATTATTTTTTGTTTATAAATATGACGTTTAACTTTTTTTTCCTAAAAGTACCCGAACAATCGCCTTTTATGTGTTTACATTTACTAGCATCTATATAAATCTAGTGGGTGTTAGTATATTTTATATATGAAACAAAGATAATAACAGATTAACAATAACGCAATCACGTGATGGAAGTACAGCCATGGACAATGGAACATGCTCCCATGCACACACCGCACGCCATGACGCCAACCATTACAATAGATGCATCGAGCTTCACGTTTCATGGCTAATTAATATTCTATAACGTATTAGAACAATCAGCCTGTTACTACGAAAGTTTTGACGATTCTACCCATGCAACTAACCGTGTTTTCGACGACCAGACTATCAAGATCATCGTCTGTTTGTGGGCTTATCATCCACGACGCCAAAACATAATTTCAGAGTTCTTCTCTAGAGCTTTTCTTAGCATAGTTTAGTTCAGAATTTTCTACCCATAAGTCATTTGATGAAGAACTAAGGTGTTCTTGCACCCTCATTTTTTTCACTTCTACTTATGCTTATAACCAAAATATGAATTTTAATCCTTAAAGTTAGAGTTAATTTTGAGTTTTTTATCGTATTTTATTTTTCAGCCTTTATTTTTAAATCGCTAATAACACTTATATAAAAAGTTTGCAAATTCCAAACATGACCGATGTCTTTTTCTCTTAAACACCAACAAGATGACCACATTGATTTATTTTTATATAAAAACCATTTTTTGGGACGTGGCAAGACCCGTATTTTTGGAGTTTTTACGGGGTTTCAGTCTTATTAAATGATACGTTATATAGGAAAAAAATAGTGATATGGTATAAAATTGATGAACATAGGGATGAGTTGAGTTTTATAAAGATAAACTTGATTTACACAGTTATCTTGACCATAGAACTGAATTAAAAGCTTCACTAGAAGTAATTCGTTTCATTTCCACATATTTAATCAATTTTCAGTAGTCACTTGGACTTAGCACTTATGTGATATGTTAGCCTATAAAACCGTGAAGTGAAATCTTGCATCATAAACATATGTTTTATGTATCCACTCAAATATATTTTGACGATGTTATTCTATTACGACCCCGAACTGAGAATGACCTAATTAAGCAGGAAGTGGACAACCTGACGCTGAGGAGGTTCCTGCGGGCGCGCGACCACAACGTGGAGAAGGCGTCGGCGATGCTGGTGAAGGCCATCCGGTGGAGGAAGGAGGCGGTGCCCGGCGGCTCGGTGCCGGAGGAGAAGGTGCGGCGCGACCTCGACGACGACAAGGTCTACATGGGCGGCGCCGACCGGACCGGCCGCCCCATCCTCCTCGCCTTCCCCGCCAAGCACTTCTCCGCCAAACGCGACATGCCCCAGTTCAAGAGTTCGTCTCCCCATCTGCTTGCCACATACAATCTGTTCATTTTCTCTGTTCATCTTCAATCAACCTGCATCTGCACTTGCGCTGAACATAAGTGTTGATTCGTCTTCCTGCAGGCTATGTTGTCTACCTGTTCGACAAGATCTGTTCCAGGTACTTAGGCCGGTCTCAGTGGGGTTTCAATCTCATTAAACGATATACCACATCGGCAAAAATGATGATGTAGTATAGAATTTAGGACGAGAGAGATGTGTTAAGTTTCATAGTGGTAAAACTCGGTTGTGTAACCTAGACTATGAAACTGTATTGAAACTTCCGCTTAGAGTAATTCGTTTCATCTCCACGCATTTAATCAATTTCTATTAGAAACAGAACAATCAAACCATGCACTGAGGATGGCCTCTCAATGGAAACTACCCTCACCGATCGAATGATCGATCGATTAGTTCATTACTGAAGAATGACTAATGCAGAATGAGCTACTGGATGCTGATGATAGCATGGTGTAATCAAATTGATTTGCAGGATCCCAAGAGGACAGGAGAAGTTCGTCTGCATCGTGGATCTCAAGGGCTGGGGATACTCCAACTGCGACATCAGAGCTTACATCGCCGCCATTGAGATCATGCAGGTATATGTTACATGTATATATATATATCTTGTATCAGTCTTCAGTTACCGCAGATGAACTGAACTGACAGTGCATTGTTGCAGATGAGATGATGACATCTTTCTCTCGATAATTCCTTGCAGAATTACTACCCAGAGAGGCTTGGCAAGGCTCTGATGATCCATGTACCCTACATGTTCATGAAGGCCTGGAAGTTGATCTACCCGTTCATCGATAACGTCACAAGGGACAAGGTGATGCATCCAATCCATCGAACTTCCAATCAATGAATCAAAAAATTGATCATAAACTACCACTAGTTGAAACATAAAAATATAAGCATATGTACATTTAATTTATTTCATTAAAAAATCATGATACTGAATATGCAAAGTAATAGAGCTTATATAGATACGATCTAGACTAGGGGTGGAAATGAACCAAGGCCCGTGAGTTCTTTCGTAACCCTATTTTATTCTTAAAAAAATTTAGCTCAAAACTCTATACAATTTTATTTTCAACCTGTTTTGAACCCGACCCTTAAATTTTCTAACCAAAATGGTTGGGCCTATTACCACCCTTAATCTAGACATATAAACGCGTATATGTAATATGATTGAAACGTACCAACGGTTCTAAATCAGAGCAGTCGCAGGGCTTTTTTTCTTACAAATTCTCACCTCACTATGCCGGTCTCTGCGTTCATAAATGCAGTTCGTGTTCGTCGACGACAAGAGCTTGCAAGAGGTGCTGCACCAGGAGATCGACGAGAGCCAGATCCCAGATACGTTGGGCGGGAAGTTGGAGCCGGTTTCCCTCAGGAACTACGAGCGGACCCTGCCTGCTTAAATTAACCTTAATAATTAGCAGTTACTACCTTAGAAGAACAGAAATTATACACACATGAATGTATGTACCGAGTTGCCTCGAGACAGAGATTATAATGTAATTTGTGAAGGAAAAAAAAGAGAGAGATGCAGCTCTGAGCACAGCTGGTCGCACTGTTCGTAGTGCCGTCATCATCTCAGTAACAGAGCTTTCTGTTCAGTAGTTTACATGCTGTGACAGAAGTAATTAATACGAGCTCCATGTTGAAAAAAAATGTGAAAGGGAAGCCACATGGTGAAGAACATTAATAAAGGGTTACTTACACCGTTCCCACTTATGTTACATTTGTTTAATCTAATATCTTCTCCACCATGTCCAACAGGTAATTTGTCCATCACATTATATTTACATTTTTAAGTAAATGGGAGATAGGTTAGCTTAGAAGAAGGATGACTTAAATGCCTCTGGTTAAATATGGAAATAATATGAAGTGGTAGGTAGATAGGAGATAAATTTAAGTATGAATAATCGATGGAATAAATAGTACTCTATAAAAGCATATTTCAAGAACAAATTTAAATTTTATAAATACACTTAGTAGGAGACGGAGATAGTATTAACAACTGAACTTGCAATAAATAAATTTTGTACTTTTCCAACCAAAATATAGCTACATTGTATACCAATTTTTTGCAATTCTAGACCATAACATATCTCAAACTTGGGAAATATAAATCGTATTAATATGTTCTAAGATTATCAAAGGTACGAAGGCCGTCCTAGCTCAGTGGTAGAGCGCGTGGCTTTTAACCACGTGGTCGTGGGTTCGATCCCCACGGACGGCGTATTCTGTTGTTCTGTAGTTGAGCTTTTTATTTTTCTGTTTGTTTTGACTTCAACTAAACCTCTATTTGTATTTTTCCTGTGTTTGCTTGCCTCAAACTAAACCTTTGTTTTGTAAATATTTTCATTGCAGACATTTCTTTAAATCTTTGTTTTGCAAATATTTTCATTATGGATATTTCTTCCGGACAAACTGAATCTTAAGGTTCCCGCCTCACAGACCACAAGGTTGAAGAGGTAGTTAAAATGGATTTAAAAGTTATTTTGAATACAAATTTATAAGTTAAACACATGAAGGAAATGACTTTCGGAAAGAAAATCACCAAAATATTGTACATCTATCTATTATATATATATATATATATATATAAAGTAATAGAAAAAGGAGCCTTCACGTTGTCTCTCACGCGCTAGAAATTCTGAGACTAATCGAAGAAAAATATGAAAAAATATTATTTTTGAGTCGGACAACTACCAGAGACGGAAAAGAGAAAGCGACGCCATCTGCGGAGAGAAAAAAAAAAAGGAAACAACGGCCATCCGGGCCGACGATTAGTTCCTGCTTGTCTGCGTGCCTGCCTTGGCTTGGCCCTGGCGAATCGAAAAGAAGGGCAGAAAGAGTTATCATCACAATTCACACTGCAAATATAATTTAGAAACATCTAAAATTCTGTTAAAAAGAACCATATTAGAAATATAATTTAGGAATTAAAAATAAAAATAGTCCATGTGTAAATATAGTTTAGAAAAAATTCAAATATCGATTAAAATTTTTAAAATAATTGGTATTGGGGGAAGAGTCCATCTACAAATACAATTTGAAAAGATCTAAAATTTCGGTTAAAAATTGGAGAAAAATTAAGAGAAAAGGTCAATATATAAATACAATTTAGAATTACCTAAAATAAAAAAAAGAGTCCATGCGTAGTAAAGGTTAGAAAAAAAATCTAATCTTAGATTAAAAATTTTAAAATAATTGATATTGAGAGATGTGTCCATCTATAAATACAATTTGAAAACATCTAATTTTGGTTAAAAAGAATTAGATTAGAAATACAACTTCAGAACTAAAAATAAAGAAAAAATAATAAAAAAGAGTTCATGTGTAAATAAATCTCGGATTAAAAATTTTAAATAATTGACATTGATGGAAGAGTCAATCTATAAATAAATTTAGAAACATCTAAAATTCCGGTTAAAAGGAACACGATTATAAATACAATTTAGGAATTAAAAATAAAGAAAAAAAAGAGTCCACGTATAAATGCAGTTTAGAAAAATTCAAATCTCAATTAGAAATTTTAAAATAATTGATATTGAGGTAAGGGTCCGTCTGTAAGTATAATTTAGAAAGATCTAAAGTTTTGGTTAAAAATTCAAAAAAATTAAGAGAAAAAGTCAATTTATAAATACAATTTAAAAGTATCTAAAATTTGAAGTATTTTATTAAATATTATATAGAAAAGAGTTTATGTACAAGTATAGTTTGAATACAGGTAAATAAGGTTTCATATAAAAATATAATTTGGAAAATTTATATTTAAATTAATAATTAAAAAGTAATTATTATCAAGATAAGAAACCCCATATAGCTATAATTTATAATGATGATAGCCGCGTAATATACGCGGGCACCTTACTAGTTCTAATTAGTTCATTTATCCCAAGCAAGGACGGGGATGAATCGGCTATTGCTTACTTGTAAAATAACCTATATACTATTTTTATGATTTAACCATTCGTTCTATTAAAAACACATTATTATTATTATTATTTTCTTGTAATTTTTTATTACTTAAATTACTTTAAGCGCGACCTATATACTTACATATTTGTATAAATTTAAAAAACATATAAAAAACTAACGTGAATCAGACATAAAAAAAACTATATAGAGTAAGAAATAACATACGGTCTCGTCGTAATAATTCCTTAATATTAAAGTGTTTGGTAAAATATGCTCGTAATATCATAGACTTCTAAAAACTAGTGACTCTGAAGCTGAAAATAGAATTCAAAGTAGCCAACTCACACTTAACAAAATAACGAGGTAACTCAAGCCAGCTCACACTGTTAAATCATATATAAATGATACAACAATTTAGTACACACTTATGGTTCTTGTAAGACTCGATATTCATTCAACGATAAACTCCTAGAGGACATATACCAAATATTTATACATACGTATGTACGCATGCACATACATACATACATACCTACATACGTATACATACATGTATACACACGTGTGTGTATTATACTATTTAGCAGTTAAGAAACATGTGCGTAAAAACCAACAAAATATTTTGGCTTGAAGAATGTAGCCTTAACGATAATGTACTATCAGAACATGTTCATGACATCGCCTGTGGTTGCATAAATGGAGAATGAACTAACACTGAAGTCGCCTTATTTATAGGGACATGTTCTTTTGTTATCTAATAAATGAAAGATCTTATGATACCTATTAAGAAACATGTGAATAAATTATATTATAAAATTTAAATGATTTAAAAATAGTTCTCTAAAACAATCCTGTATATGAACTCTTTTATGGCAAAAACCGCACCTTTTTAAAGCATGTAAAATGTTCCGTTGAACACAGTGTTCACATTTTCGTCCAAATCACCGTGACCTGCAGAGGCATCACAACTAATTCAAAATTCAAAAACAACTAACACTATGTAAATGTTTCTGAGGCCAACATGTATGCTGAAAGCAGCCTAACACGTTGGTTGGGTTCTCTTGGTCGATAAAACATGAACGATTATTTATTTTTAATAGTTATTTAATAGTAAAAACAATTAAACTATTTTTTATAAAATTTATAATATAGTCTACAAAGTTAAGAGGATGAACTTCTATATAGAAGCTTTATAAAAAACACTTTCAACCATTCGAAAAGCGTTTGAATACAAACAGAGAAATAATCTACACTAAAAGAAGACAACCATTGAAGTGTTTCTCTTTCATTGTCTTTGACCGTATTCTTTTCCGACTCAAAATAAATGATAAAAGATTATCTAACTTTTGTGATATCTATTTAATGGTGTAAATGATAAATTTTTAAAATTTATTTTAGAAATATAAGATGATAAACTTTTATATATAAATTATTTATAAAAAATATACCATTTACTAATATAAAAAACTTATGCGTAAAACCAATAAAAAGAAACAGATAATATCTAAGTAACGAATGCAGCCTTTGATGCCACATTGTGTGCAAATGGGCTGGCCCATAGCACTATTGGGAAACATCTTGTTTCCATCTCATAACCTACTACTCCGTTCCGTAAAAAACAGATTTCTGAGTTTTGCATATAGAGTGTTTGACCATCCGTCTTATTTTAAGAATTTATTAAAAAATTAAAAAAATAGTCACATGCAAAGTACTATTCATGTTTTATCATGTAATAACAATAAACATATTAATCATAAAATTTTTTTAAATAAGCCGAAGAGTCAAAAATTCAATCAAAAACACAGGAATTGGTTTATTTTGGGACGGAGGGTGTAGCTTTTAAGAATAGATATGTGATTTTCCTGTTATACCCTTGCCAGTAAAACCCTATAGATCTGCATCATGACATGCTTACCAAGAACAAGAACAAAAATGCCAGTTTTGCTATATGCTCAAGGCTAAGTTCGATCTAGCAAAAGAGCGTGGAAACTTCACGACGCATAAAAACGAGGCACATTATTAGTTAACTATTAATTATTTCAAGTTTGGAAAATGAGTCTATTTATTTTTTTATTTTTGGAACAAATTGAGTAACATTTATACAATAGGTTTCCTAGTTTTTCCATCAAGATGAAAACATTACCCCATCCCTGGTCCAGACTCCAGAGAAGTAGTAACAAAGAGCATCAGGCTGAATTTCCCCCCTGCAGAAACAACTAATTCAAAATTCAAAAACAACCAACACTATGCAAATGGAAAGTTGAGGCATGTTTAGGTGGTGTTTAATTGCCAAAATTTTTTGGCAAAAACATCACATCAAACGTTTGACCGGATGTCGAAAGGGGTTTTTGGATACAAATGAAAAAACGAATTTTACGGTTAGCTTAGAAACCGCGAGACGAATCTTTTGAGCCTAATTAATCCATCATTAGCACATGGTGTTTACTGTAGCACTTATGACTAATCATGGACTAATTAGGCTCAAAAGATTGTCTCAAGATTTCTTCCATAACTGTCTAATTGATTTTTTGGTTCATCTATGTTTAATGCTTTATCTAGATATCCAAAAATTTAATGTAATATTTTTGAAAAAAATTTAAAAACTAAACAAGGCCTTACCTGAAAATGCCTAATAGTAGTTGTATGGTATAGCCTCATGAAGAAGGAAAAAAAATATTTTTTAAAATAAAATCATATCAAAGATTTGGCCCCCCTATGGCCATGGTTGTACCACTCCAGTACACCCCTGGCGCGCTGATGTGACTTCCGGTTTAAAGCGGCGCCCCCGCCAATCGGACGGCGCCGCGGAGGCCTGCAATTCGAATGGGCGCACTCCCAGCCGTCCGATCCGCTGCCGGCTCGAATCCCACCAAAAATTCAAACGCGCATCCCTGCGTGGCAGCGCCCGTAAATTAATGCAAGATGACAGGGGCATCGCGGTAATATCGGCTGGCGAAAGGCGAGGAGGTGCAGCCGCCCCCCCATCTCGCGTGCTATTTTTTTGCTCGCTCTGCTTCTCTTGGCACTTCACCTCCTCCTCCTCCCACATTGCTGCGCGGCGCTTCTCCACCCCGCCGCCGCCGCTGCCCGCGTCGTCGCCGTCGGTGAGGTATTGGCTCCTCGCGCCGTTCGCCCGTCGTGCCGTGTTTTTTTTATGGTGGGGTTGATTTGGTGCTGGGTTTGGGGTGGTGGAGTGGGGTTTTTGTTCGTCTGGGTTTTTGGGTGGGTGGGTGGGGTGGGGGGGGGTTGTGTTTGGATTGTTCCCCATTTCGCGTGGATTGTACCGTGTGATTTTGTTTACGGAAGTTTATTGTGGAATCTGAATGGGTTTTGGTGAGGTGAGGTGAGAGTGGAGTGGCTGATGGAGTTTGGTTTGTGTGTGCGTGTGTGTGTTTGGGTAGGATTTTCGCGGAGCTTCAGTGGGATGGAGGTGATGGATTCGGTGGCCGTGATGGAGGTGTCGCCGGTGCCGGAGCCGCCCTTCATCGACGCCGCGACACCGGCGCTTGCGCTGCGCCGCAGCGCTCGTTGTCTGAACAGGGCGCGCCGCCCCAGCTACGTGGAGCAGGTGGAGCCCAAGGAGACCGGTGGCCGGCGGAGGGGAGGGAAGAGGAAGCGGGACGAGGACAAGCAGGAGACGGCGGCGCAGGAGGCCCTGAAGCCGGCCGGCAAGGGGCCCAAGGTTGAGGCCTCGTCGGAGAGGAAGCCGACCCCCGCGATTGCGGCGGAACCGATCCCTCGTGCCGGGTTCGCTGCACCTGCTGCCGAGGAGGATGTCCTTGGCAACGGGAAGAGCGCGAAGCTGCGGGTGAAGGAAACCCTAAGGGCATTCAACAGCCATTACCTTCACCTTGTCCAGGTTATCATCTGTGTCGGAGTGTTCAGCTCCATTTTACTTTAGGACCAGTTTGGAAAGCACAGAAGAACCACATGATTTTTCACTAATAACAGTTCAGATACCATTGCAACTGGTGGAAGAAAGAATTCCTGCAGGAACGTTTGTTATCTGACAATGTGCACATGTGGGATTTCAGGAGGAGCAGAAAAGAGCGCAAGCTGCGCTCCAGGAGATTGAGGCTAATGGAGGTCAGAAGCGGCCGTCAAAGCGGCCTGACCTGAAAGCAATTACAAAGGTTCTGTGTCGCTCTTTGCATTTTCATTATTTATTTAGGTCCCTTTTGGAATGCACGGCGTTTTCTTGTATTCTGTGGAAGCTGAGCGGGTTTATGTGAAAATCCTGTAAAAAAATCATGTGTTCCATATGGGGATTTAAAGAAATGCGTACCTGTTTTATTTGGGTTGTTGCACTTACATCCATTTTTATAATTCTAGATGCAAGAGAATAATGCCGTGCTTTATCCAGAGAAGAGAATAGGGCATCTACCTGGTTAGTGCATCTTCTTTATTAACAAGAAACCTTGTGGAGGTGTCGATCGAATTAGAGATATCCTGATCTAATCTCATTTTATTTGTGCCCCATATGTACAAGATTTGCAATATAATGTCCTTCTTCCTTGGCAGGTATCGACGTTGGGGATCAATTTTATTCTCGTGCGGAGATGGTTGTTTTGGGCATTCACAGCCATTGGCTGAATGGCATTGATTATATGGGAATGAAATACCAGGGAAAGGTGATTGTACTGTACTATACCATATCAACTGAAATAATCATATTGTAAAGAGTAAAATTTACAAACTACAAATAGTTTTATCAAATTATCACAAAATTATGGATTTAAAAGTGTGTATCATCGAACTATAGCATCAATTTTTTTATCACATAACTACAACTTGTGTAACTTAAAAAAAGACCATAATCGAACTCTAAAATATGTAGTTCTTTGATGGATTCACCACTAAATTTGTAATTTTTTTGAGAGAAGGCTCCATGGAGGAGCCCTCCTTTTACTGAAAACATAGGTAAACAAAGTCTTGCTAGCAGTGTTGGCTTACATGGAAGCACCACCAAGCAACATTTTGCCAAAGGGAAAAATTGTAGGACAGTGTCCTGTCCTTACTATTTGGAACGGGACAGCCTTAGTTCCCATCAAAACATACTAAGTAGCGTTGTGTGTGGTCTGTCGTACAATCACTCAAGATCATTTTAGTTTTTATTTCTTTTATAAGTATTACCAATGTTGTATTAGTTGATACCACACTAATATCATTTAGTAACACCCTAAACCACACCAATATTATTTAGTAACACCCTAATATCAGTTAGTACCAACTAAGTATCAGCTGATACCACACGAGTATCAGTTGATATCAGTGTGATATCAGATCTGATACTTTCTAGCCTTCCCTAGATTTATATGGATGCTAATGAATCTAGGCATATATATATATATATATATAATTATATACATTCATCAATTGATTAATTTAGGTAAGACTAGAAAGTCTTACAATATGAAACGGAGGTAGTACTTTATAGGAATTATCCTGTTCTAAAACAGGATACCGTACAATAGCAGCCCCCTTTACCAAAACACTCACACTGAGCTTTCAGTGTAATTGCTAAACCCAATAGAAGACCTTCCAGCAACAACACACATTACTCCTATCAATAGCTGCATCAAGTTTTTGGTAGGGAGGGAAGGAAACATTGCAAGCATAGACTACCAGATACTAAACAAACAACAGACGAAAAAAGCCATAGACCAGCTCTATAAATGAAACTTGATCCCCACACACCTCTACCAAAAGCTAACCCACCCCAACTCCATTATTTGACTGTCTTAGAGCCAACGCTCCTTCTTGGAGCTTGTGAAGCATATGGTCCATCGTGTCGTCTACCCTTGTCTTCACTAGAGTCTTCCATTGCCTAAAAAGAGTTGTAGTTTTGTGATACAATATTTTAAATCTGTAGTTTTTTTAAAAAAAATTGGTGCTAAATCTATAATTTTGTGATACAACACCATAAATTTGTAGCTTTATGATAATTTGGTCAAAGTATCAGTGGTTTTGTGAAATTTACTCTATTGTAAAATCTTTTGTTCATTTGATAGTGGAACTACAACTTGTTCCGTCATAACATCATTGGTTCAAGAAGGCCCTAAACGCTGGATGGTTACAAACGGTAGATCGTAGCACCTACAAGTGCCTAGACACCAATGTTGTCTGATTGGCTGATCGAACCTGCTCGTCATGGCACCGATTAGGCTGATTAATCGTCGATCAGCCCGATTAATCGAGGCTGATCGGTACAGTAGCACACATTTACCGGAACATAATAACCCTATATACTATTTAGTGTGCAGCATAAAATACAATAACAGAGGTGTTATTTGATGGTTAGATGATACTTACCTTTGAGCTTTGTTGTTTGAGGTGCCAATGGACAAAGGACCGTCTAGGTTGGCCCAAGACTCTAGTCATGTTCTGATCGACCTGATCGTTAGGGGCTTCTGATCACCCGATTGATCGGACCTGATCGTCGACTAATTGTACGATTAGAAACTTGATCGGCCTGATCGTATGACCTGAATGAGGTCAAGGGACCGATCAATCCGATCAGATAACATTGCTAGACACCGCATATGACCAACATGACTAGAGGTTTCCTAGCAATCATCAAGCATATGACAAAAAAGAAGACAATATAACATAAATGTAACAACAGGCAGCCCCCTACTACCAAATTGCTGTGGCCATAAGGCAATGAGCACTGACATTTAAAACACATGTAACATTGTTCTTTTAGCTTTATCTCAGGTTTGTAATTCCTTGTCATTGCATTTGCCTTAGTAATTTTGTATGGCCTTGTTTGGAACATAGAATTTATATGGCATTTTCACAGAAATTAAAAAAATTCCTATAAAACAAAATGCTAGTAAATTCACATACATATTGTGCCATTCAAAGTTCCAAAATAACTCTACTGATAAAACACTTATGTTTCTTTGTTTTTTCTATTAAACTAAATTATTCAGTAATGTACCTTCAAACAGGGGGAATATGCAAACTTAACTTTCCCACTAGCAACTTGTATTGTCATGTCGGGAATATATGAAGATGATCTTGATAAGGCAGATGAAATTATTTATACTGGTCAAGGAGGAAATGATTTACTTGGTAACCATCGCCAAATCGGCTCTCAACAACTGCAACGTGGAAATTTGGCATTGAAGGTTAGTTATGACAATTTTCATAAGATAGTTCTTTATGTTGTTGGAATGGTATCCATTTATTTCAGTGGTGATATAGTAATGTCTATATTTTTCTGTACTATAGACAATTAACTGTTCATTATTCATTTAAGATCTAAATTTCAGATTTGCATTGTTTCCATCAGCTGTCACTGTGGATGATCTAACCCTTTTTAGAAGATATATGATTTATATTCATGGACAGTGCTCGTTTTCAAAATATTGTTTTTTGGTGTTGGGGTTTTAATTCATTCCAATTGTGGCTGGTTCAATGTATTTTGCTTGCATCTTTGAGTAACGACATTCTGTTAAATATGTTTGCAAAATCTTGGTCCTTAGCATTTATGCCAATAGCCAAATCTGTCTTCTAAATTCCCATTTCATTTTTACCCTTTTCTGTTTTAAAATATTGCAGAATAGTAAGGATAATGGTAATCCTATAAGAGTTATACGAGGCCATACATCAAAGAATAGCAAGAATGGAAAGGTCTACACCTATGATGGGTTGTACAATTAACCGTTCATTATTCATTTAAGATCTAAATTTCAGATTTGCATTGTTTCCATCAGCTGTCATCGTGGATGATCTAACCCTTTTCGGAAGATATATGATTTTATATTCATGGACAGTGCTCGTTTTCAGAATATTTTTTTTTTGGTGTTGGGATTTTAATTCATTCCAATTGTGGCTGGTTCAATGTATTTTGCTTGTATCTTTGAGTGATGACAATCTGTTAAATACGTTTCAATTTGTGTGCATCTTTCAGTTTGCAAAATCTTGGTCCTTAGCATTTATGCCAATAGCCAAATCTGTCTTCTAAACTCCCATTTCATTTTTACCCTTTTCTGTTTTATAATACCGCAGAATAGTAAGGATAATTGTAATCCTATAAGAGTTATACGAGGCCATACATCAAAGAATAGCTACACTGGAAAGGTCTACACCTATGATGGGTTGTACAAGGTAGTATCTCTTCTTAATCTCAGCAGGTACCATTTCATATTATAGATAAGTTCAGATAAATGTGTTGCTAACTGTTGCATACTTGGATGTCTGCCAAACTAAATTTCTAAACAGTTGCTTGCCTTTTATTATACCTGAAGCTGTTACGTTTATTCAGAGACAAAAACGAATTATTTCCTTAAACACAGTAGTTACACTTCCAGCACTGATTATTTATTAAATCCTGTATCACTACAGTAGACATAATAAAATAGTTTTGCCAATACTTGGTCTGTCCCATTTCTTTATCTCTTGCATTTATATTTTTTCACTATTCCATAGGTTGTAGACGACTGGGTGCAGAATGGAGTACAGGGACATGTTGTTTTCAAATATAAATTAAAGAGGCTTGAGGGACAACCATCACTAACAACTTCTGAGGTATGCTTGAACTTTGTTAAAGTTACATATTTAGAACACTCAGTTGCTGCCGTATCCTTTCTTCCAGAATTGTGACAATATACTCTTTGGAAATAATAGTCATTTGGCTGTATTTTACCTGTTGAGAAATAGCTGAGCTAAATGAATTAATATACTGTTGAACGTCTAGATATTTGAATGTAGCATCTAGTATTTACTTATATTAAAAAAGATTGGCCTTTATTTAACAAATTTAGTTTCTGTTTTCTTTTGTTTTCCACTGGTGCCGCATAACACATCTGCATGTGCAGGTCCGATTTACTCGTGCTGAAGCTCCCACAACGATTTCCGAGTTACCTGGGTATTGGCTGAAGCTCTTATGTTTTGCGCATTGACATCAAATAATCTTAAGGCAGCTCAAGCTGCCTAAAGGCTAGAAGTCGTTGTATTGTAATTTGCTATGTATCAATACACAGATACACTACTACGTTGGTCATGTTTTGTTTAGAACGTTCCATTCTTAATGACACTAATGTGATGTTGTGTGACCTGTGCCTTGCTTCTTTCTAGGTTGGTTTCTGATGACATATCGGGTGGGCAGGAAAATCTTCCTGTTCCTGCTACTAATTTGGTTGATGACCCACCTGTTCCTCCAACTGGTATGTTTCAAGCCTGTGTATTGGCTATATATATTTTTTCTTTAACTGGATTACTTGGCACACTGGCATAGTATTGATTTGGATTCTTCTTCAACTCTAAGTTTAAATATGATGCATGGTTGAAATTTTACTGCAAGACCCACCAAAGTCTAAATAAAATATTTCCCTATTTCCCAAGTATTATAGGTTTTTTACTAGCAGCTATAAATATTCTTCACCATCAGTTTTATTAAACTCCTTCCCTGTGTTTTACGAAATCCATGAAAACTGGTTGGTTTCATGAAAACCGGACTTCCTGGGCTTGCTCGGGAACACGAATTGCTTGGTCTCCTTGTCAAGTTAATACAAATTCAATCTGGATTTTAAAAGTTTCAAATTTCACTGGTGGTGTTCATACAATGGTTTTTGTAATTGAACTAATCAATGTGTTTATCCTTGTTGGAATCTTCTTCCAGTTTTGTTTTTGATCTGCATGTGTCAATTTTCTAAATATTGAGAATTATTTAATTTATTACTGTATGTTTACCTTCAAAAATGCTGTAGGTTTTGTGTACTCCAAATCTCTAAAAATTCCAAAGGGCATCAAGCTTCCATCTAATTGTAATGGCTGTGACTGTGAAGGAGATTGCGCGAGCAACAAAAACTGCTCATGCGCACAGCGCAATGGTTCTGATTTACCTTATGTATCATACAAGAATATTGGCAGGTAGGCTGCACCCAAATGTTTATATCATTTCATACATGCTCTTCAATTATGCTCCATCTGTTCCCAAATACATGCATTTCAAGGATTGAAAATTTGCACACAAATATAAGCATTCTTGGAGTATTTCCACCAACTAACCATCTTAACCCCAACAATCCTCCATCTCCCAATCTCCCCGCATCTAATTAAACAACATAGAAATGCTGGTCCTAATTAAACAATCCTATAAAATTTCTGCGTTCTGAAGGAGCCCTTCTGTTTGGAAACTAAGGGAGTATTTTGCTATCATGATGAAATCATGCCTCTTGTACACATTCATATAGATAAGCAAGAATATTTCTTTGCATGCTGATTATTAGTTGCCAATCTTCAGGTTGGTGGAGCCCAAGGCAGTTGTATTTGAATGTGGTGCTAACTGCAGCTGCAACCTCAACTGTGTAAATAGAACATCCCAGAAAGGCCTGCAGTATCGCTTGGAGGTTGTTTTTCTTTTCCTTCATCATGTTATTGTCAAATTTCATTCCTCGTTATTTACCTTCTCATCTTTTCACTTATGCTTATGCATGAAAGCCAAAATTTGAATTTGAAAATTTAAATTTGGAGTTCTTTTATTATAGTTTATTTTCTAGCACTTGCTTTTAAATGACTAAGAACATGGATATAGAAGGTTTATCTATAAATTATTTTCTAATCACTACTAAGCTATTTTGCTTATGCTTATTTTAAGTGGAAAGATGATATGGTTACTCAGAACATGTATGGGCAATCCCATTGAATTAAAGTTTGTGTGAAAATTTGTAAAAAATAAACTAAGTTTTAGACAACAATGAATTTTGAGGCATTGTTTACTTCTATGATGTTACATGACATTTGGTTTAATCTATTAACTTGACACACATTACTTTCCCCGTCTCAAAATAACTTTATCTTTCACCCATCTCACACATACCCAACAAAAGCAAAATGAAGAGAGTGTATTTCACTTTATCAATTCCCAATGTGATTCTCTCCTACTTTATCTATTTTCAATGCATTGATTCTCTAATTTCACAAATTCCCATGCAATGATTACTTAAAAATAAACTTATTTTGGAACAAACAAGAGGATTCAAAAATGATCTTATTTTGCAAAGGAGTTAGTATTTTTGATGGAGTAAAATACACCAGTGGTCCTTAAACATGTAAGGTGTCATCTAGGTCCTTAAACTTGTAAGATGTCATCTATGCTCAGTGACTTGTTAAAGTACTCTCTCCGTAATTTAATAGATGGCGTTATTGACTTTTCACACATTTAACCATTTATTTATGTAAAAACCTATGATCATTTATTCACAAATTAATTTTTGTTTGCAAATAAATGGTTAAATGTTCTATAAAAAAACCAAACAATCACCCCCATGGACTCAGATGTGGCTGCCATCTCTATCCTTTCTCCCTCATCAGCCATCTCTCTTATTCTTTCTCTCTTCCCTCCATCATCCTCCCTCCCCTCTCGTCCCCCGTTCTCTCACTCAATGGCAGAGAGCATGACAAGGTCCATCACATCACATGCATAGTCTTCCGCATCAAGAACCACATCATCGCCTGAACGGGTATTGAACTGTTTTGGACATAGATGACATGATTTAACAAGTTTAGAGGCTTGAATCTACATATTGCACTGCCTAGATGGCGCATCTTTACAAGTTGACGTCCAGTGCATTTTATTCCTTTTAGAATCTAACTTATTATGTTGTTTCTGTTTCATCCTTTTGATTATCTGATTCCTCTAGGTTGGTTTATACGACTCGTATACCACCACTATCCCCCACGCTGTTGGACACCACATTTCTTTAATTGTCATTCCATGCAGACACTGCATTTTTAATTATTACTCCCTCTGACGACATGATGTTTTCAATATTTTTCGTACTGTTAGAGATAAAATATTTTGCAAATAGAAATTAGAGATCAAAGATGCGTCTTGAGGATATTGTTGATGTAAAAAACATGTTTCCATGATGGGAGGGAGCATAACTGTTGATAAGCTGGGTTAACTCCTTTCAGCAGCCTACTGCTGATGCTTGTTTTCCCCCGATCTTAATAAAAATCTGGTTTGCCTTTCTTCAGGCCAATCCGGCCAAAAAAAAAGCTGGCTTAACTCCTTGCAACAAAAGCTAGTGATCTGTTAGAAGTGGATGGATTTTCTCGTTAGGGTTTCCCATCTTACTGCATATTGTTTAGCAAACTTACTATGTATTCAGGTATTTAAGACAGCTTCAAAAGGCTGGGGTGTCAGGACTTGGGATACTATCCTCCCTGGAGCCCCCATCTGTGAGTATACCGGTGTGCTCAGGAGGACTGAAGAAGTGGATGGTTTACTGCAGAATAATTACATATTTGATATTGATTGTCTTCAAACCATGAAGGGTCTGGATGGAAGAGAGGTATAATATTTTTCCCATTCGTTAGTATTCAATCTTGTACCAATGCTTCAGCTAGAATGTATCATCCATTGTTAGCTTTGTGCTATACATCTTTAATGTCACTTTTCGGTACACCATTTTACTTGCTCCTTTGCTTTGCAAAGTAAATCCTTTTGTTCATGTTGACATATCAAGAAATGCTTCAGGACACTATTTCCTAACTACTAGCTACTTTTTCTACAGAAAAGGGCTGGCTCTGACATGCACCTTCCGTCTCTTCATGTTGAGAACGATTCAGAGCCACCAGCACCAGAGTATTGCATAGATGCCGGGTCTATTGGCAATTTTGCAAGGTTCATCAACCATAGTTGCCAGCCTAATCTTTTTGTCCAGTGTGTCTTGAGCTCTCATAACGATGTTAAGTTGGCAAAGGTGACGCTTTTCGCTGCTGACACTATACTTCCTCTTCAGGTGAGCTTATTTCAGTTCCTCGTGGTTTCGACAGTTCCAACCATTAATGTTTTATCTTAACCAGTGACCACCATTGCATTGCAGGAGCTTTCATATGACTATGGCTATGTCTTGGACAGTGTTGTGGGGCCCGACGGAAATATTGTCAAGCTGCCTTGCTTCTGTGGTGCTCCTGACTGCCGGAAGCGACTTTATTAGATCTGCAGTTATTTGCATCTGTTTGGAATATGGAGCGCAGGAAACTAATATATAGTAGTATATGAATGCAGTTGTGGCAGCCATGTAAATGGCATGCTGAAAAAGCTATGATATTTTGCAAAAGAAGGGCTTGTCATTTTTTGTAGAGGTCATGCTGGACATGATATTTTATTTAGGAAAGGGATAGCTTTCTAATTTTGTGTAGAGGACATGCTGGACGCGCTATGATATCATCTTACAAACAATTAACCCATATATCTAAGTGGTGATATAACTTTCATGGCCATTATATTTGTTCTTTTCTCTGCTGCATGATTGTGAATTTGTGATGTGTGTGCAAGCCTGTGTTATTCCTGGACATATATATTGCAAACCGCAAAAACAAAATTGTTGGTGTATGCCGCATTCGGTCCGTTTCTTGCATAAGTTAAATTGCTTGATATCTTACACGCAAAATTTGTGATTTGTAATTGGTCCTCCGCTGTGTCACGACCTTCTTTATTTGATATGTCCAAATCTGGCAAAGTACTCGAAATGCTGAAGAATATGGTAAGTCAAGAACATTGTGTGTTACTGTGCAATTCTATTTATGCTCTATTGATTGACATGGTTAGCAATTCAGCACAGAATACATGGCCCAATGAACATTGTATGTGATGACACGACATTAGCTGTACCAGATTAAATTCTTTCTAAATTTCGCCTAATTGTGATTTGCCAGTGTAATGACACTTATTTTCTATGGCATCATAGTTGGGTGAGGTAAAAGGATAGTAATTATGATAAAATGAGATGGCATTAGCTGCACGAGATTAAGTTCTTGCCTGTTTCTTCTTTCTGCCAAAAATGCAAAGCTTTTGATGCTGATCTAATGGCGGCGATGTTCGCAGATAAATCCCAGGTGGTGGAGGCCTCGACGCGCACCGATCGATCGAGTTCACGGGAGGCGGCAGCGATGTCCGGCGCCAATGCGAGCTCGCCGGCGGCCGCCACGGCCAGCACGCCGCGGTCGCGGCTCCCGCGGTGGACGCGGCACGAGACGCTGGTGCTGCTCCAGGCGAAGCGCGCCATGGAGCAGCGCGGCCGGCGGTCGCCGCAGCCGTTGAGGCTCAACTGGGCGGTGGTGTCGGCCTACTGCCGCCGCCACGGCGTGGAGCGTGGCCCCATGCAGTGCCGCAAGCGCTGGGGCAACCTCTCCTGGGACCTCAAGAAGATCGTCGCCTGGGAGAAGAACCTCGCCACCACCGCCGCCGACGCCGTCGTCCCCGGCGCCGGTGGTGGTGGCGCGCCGGACGCGGAGGCGCCGCCGCCGACGGCGCTCGAGTCGTTCTGGGACATGCGCGGCGAGCAGCGGCGCGCGAGGCTGCTTCCGTCGTCGTTCGACCGGGAGGTCTACAACGCGCTCGTCGGCGGCGTCGACGCCGCCGCGCCGCCGTCCTACTTCGGCGAGGACCTCGCCGATGCCGACGACGTGGACGCGGACGAGCCGCCGCCACCGCCGCCGCTCATGGTCATGCCCATATCAGGTCAGAACACATCCCTCATGGCCATTTGTATTTCTACAAACAAAATACGTACATGTATACAAAGTACACATGACGCTACTTTTATACGTACTCGGCGGCGTATATATACGGTAGTTGATACATTTGTCTTGTACGCAGCGAGGAAGTACGAGCCACCTGCTACGTCTTCTCAACGGGAATGCTCTGATGCAGGTGCCATTTTTGCACACAGAATTTCTACAAATTTCATCAAAATTCAAATTGATCCGGTGAATTTTGACTCAAGTTGACCCTTTTCCCTCGATAATTCAATTCAAATTGCTGCTTTTTTTGGGCCCATTTTAGCTACAGCGAGTGCGAAGAAAGTCGGGGAGGCGTCGGACAAGAACTCGACGTCGCAGCACGACGGCGGTTGCGGCGGCGGAGGCCTCAAGGACAGCGAGGCCACGTACGGCGGCGGCGGCGGAGCGGAGGAAGGCACGACGACGGCGACGGCCACCGCGGCGACGGCGAGCATCGGGAGGCAGGTGATCGAGGCGCTGGAGAGAGGGAACCGCATGCTGGGCGACCAGCTGGAGGCGCAGCGGGCGATGTGGGACATGGAGAGGGACCAGAGGGCGGCGCTCCTCGCCGCCGTCAACAAGCTCGCCTCCGCCGTCTGCCGGATCGCCGACAAGCTCTGAGCAGCCGCATCAAAACCTCCTACTGGATTACTACTACTCAGAATGTAGTACTAAAAATTTGATTAAACGGATCTGTTTCTGTGGACGACGATGAATTTGGTTCTTAATGAATCGGCCGCTCGCCGGAGTTTGCCGCGAACTCGCCGCCGGTGAGCTTGCTGCGCGTCTGTCTGCACCGTGGGTTTACCCTCTTGCCCACTGATAGGTGGGTCCCGCTGTCGAATCCCCACTGCCCACGTGCTATGTAATCCCAGCCGTCCATGCCTCCTCACGGTTGAAGCGGAGTCTCATCTACGCCGTCCAGCCTTGGACAGGTCGCCCGCCACCGCCGCCGGCGACGACGCCGCCTGTCACGCCGGCGGGCGATCTGTATAAGAACTGAACATCACGTCAGGGTCAGGTGATGGTGTCCGAGACAGGGTCATTTTTAGACATTATTTTCGATCTTGCTTTCGTTTAGGGACATCGTTTTGTTGCCTCTCGAGTCTCGACAGACAATTATCGATCAGGTTTCAGTGACTTCTCACGTCACTGAAACTTCCCCTGTACATGAATCGTACCGCTGAGAGTGATTACCGATACGTGTTATTTCCGTCTTTAGGTTGTAACTCCAAGCAGCTTTTTTTTAAAAGAAAAAATGATATTATAATTCGTTGTTGCTCGTCCCGGAACAGCTCTGATAATCTTATGATTTTTCTTTGGAAAAAAATTAAACAATATATTTGCAAGCGGAAAAATAATCTATGAATAAAACATTTACATGAGTGTTTCTAGCTATATAAAGCAAAACTGAAAAAGAAAATATGATGAAAAACTCAAAAAATAACTTTAAGTTAAAATTCAAATTTTAACTTATAAGCATAAACATAAGAAAATAAATGAGGGCGGTTGGTGGTAGCTTTTTTGAAGCAAATGCTGAAATAAGTTTCATTATCTGAAAAATGAATATGAGAGCGATGCTAGAAAAAGCAGTATTGAATTTTTAATCCTCGAATGCCCTTACTAGTTCTTGGGCTGAATTTGTAGGAACAGCAAATCTGAAATTCAACTCTGACAGACTCCAAGCTACCTGACGAAGCTGGCAAGATTTTCAGCACCAGGTGACATCCACATCGCTCGATCTTCTGGCATCTTATCTTTTGTTCCTGTCCGTCTTTGAGTCTGGATCTCACTTTTGCTCCTGCATGCCGTCGCTTTTCTCGAAAGGCAGGAGCACCAATCCTTTGGCCCTTCCTATGATTAGCACCAGTGCTTTACTGAACTTTTTGATGAAATACTTTACTGAATTTATCTACCCTCAATGTATCCAACGTTTTTCTCTTTGGTACTTGGAACCAGACTCAACTTTCCATCAATCTATATGTGTATTTCAGTCGATCCTGAATCCATTCATGGCATCTCCGTCCTCCAATTCATGCAATTGAACTTTCCATCACATCATATGTGTTCTTGTGGTGACTAGGTTGATCTCAGTCACTTGTTGCTGTCTTGTCTTTGATGTGAATTTCCATCACATTTTCCACTGTCTGTGATCAGACTGAAACTGTACTACACACAGGCAAAAACACACAAAAGTGTCAAATGATCAAAGCATTCCATGTGAAGGAGAATATTCAGGCGCCACTAATGCCTGTCCCCCAAGCTCATGCATGCAGCAGTTCGTTAACGCTTCTTTTGTTCCATTACCTTGGCGTCGTTGCGACGCTGAAATCATTCTCTGAATTTTCTGAAAAAACTATCAAATGCTGCATGCCTGACTGCATGACCAACCCCTTTTGTGTTCTTCAGACCTTCAATGGAGCAGCTTGCATGTACGGTCTTACCTATATATCAGATCAAATTAACATTTTTTTGGTCGAAACTAACATGTAATTAACTTTTGTAACCCTGTGGCTAATTTGCCAAGCTAGAGAGATTTGGATGCATCTGATGGCAGCGAGAAAGGGGTTGCCTGGCTGGCGTATTGCCCTACATGGATCCGATTCTCTAGGCGTGTTGGGTGTTGGTTATACTGATCGAATATTGCATGGAGCTGTTAGCTTGGCTGAAAACGACATCAATCCACTGTCTTTGGTTTGGGTTTGGGTAGGGGTGGTTCAGATGGTCCTAGTAAAGAGGCAAGCAGAGATAAACGCTCAATATTTTTTTTCGATTACGAAAGAAACGCACGCACACACGCAAGCACTACCACGTTTAAACACCCGTGGATATGGCTCAAAGACACACTAACTCCCTATTTGTTTTCATTTATAATTATTATAATCTAGATTATTAAAATTGGATTATTATAAGCTGAAATAAGTAATGTACGGTAAGATGTGTACTTAATTTAAAGTATCTAAGGGTAATGATTCTTTGTGCACTCAATAATCTGGAAAAATAAAATCTTTGGGAGAGCTTATAAGATTATAATAATATGTGTTCTAGATTACAATAATCTAATTATTTGTTTCAAATTATTTTTATAATTCAGATTACAATAATCATAATCATAAGTTGCAACAAACATGGCCTAAAAGAGAAGAAAGAGACGCTCAATTTTTTTATTACACGAAGAGGCTTGCACATCATAATCACGCGTCCACAGATACGTACCCTAACACAAGTTTAAAGAGACGGAAGAACCGATACATATTTTAAAGAGAAAGAAGTCAACAGCCAATTCCTTTTCTGTAAACTTGCATTGCAAATATGGGATTTATTTTTATAACATGCAGTAATGCACGTAATATATACATTTCTACCATCATACATTATTTCAAGCAAAAAAAATGAAAATATAACACTAGTCACTAAAGAGAATAAACAATTAATCAAGCAGCTATAGCTTCTAGATATAAGTATAAATAATTATATATATTACTACTATATAACCCTATATATATATATATATATATATATATATATATATAGACTAGTTACTATGAACTGTAGCATCGCAAGAACCAGGCCAGCGTCTTGGCGCTGTCATCGGTCTGAGACGCTGATTTCTTCTCCCAGTTTGCAGCAACTCCCTTGTTGCTTTCCTCGTGCTTCATCTTGTGTTGCTTCCTCTTCTTCTTCTTGGTGTGCACCACCGTCCCTCTCACTGTCACTTCCTTCTTCCCAAAATCCACCATGTAATCTAGCAACCCTGCTAATTAATCAAGCGGATGAAACAGATCAGCAACAGATTAATACTGTAGTTAACTGACCAAAATGCTATTCACAAACAGCAGAAACATCGTATCTGTGTATCATCTCCGTGCATGTTTCTGTCGGTGCAATTTAGGCCTTGTTTAGTTTTAAAATTTTTTTTCCAAAAATATCACATTAAATTTTTTGGCACCTAAATAAAGCATTAAACATAGATGAAAAAAAACTAATTGCATAGTTATGAAAGAAATCTTGAGAAGAATCTTTTGAGCCTAATTAGTCCATGATTAGCCATAAGTGCTACAGTAACCAACATATGCTAATGATGGATTAATTAGGCTCAAAAGATTCCTCTCGTGGTTTCTAGGCTAGCCGTGAAATTCGTTTTTTCATTCATGTCCGAAAACCCTTCCGACATCCAGTCAAACATTTGACGTAACACTTCTGCCGAAAATTTTCTCGATCTAAACGCATTATTAACCTTCAACCTCAAACGAGTTTATTTTTTCAGGACTGAACCTGTGCATGTGGTGTATATTTATCACATCTTCAGATTCGATGTGACACATCCATGCTTTCCTGTTCCATGGGAATTTCAGAAGGATGAGAAGGATCCTCACCGTTCATCTTGGAGACAACCTTGGTGACCCGCTGTCGGCAGTGCGAACAGCCCATGTTGGCGCTCATCACCACCACCTGAACCTGCAGTTTTCAGTTCCATTTCACCCATCAACACAACACACAAATACCATCAATTCATCATCATCTCCTATACTTACATTGCTTCTAAGTAATCAAGCAGTTAATTAAGGGGCCACTCTGCAATAATCAGCTACATGTATAAGTTAATTAACTGAATGATATGCTTTATTAGTGGGTTAGGCTGGTCTTACACTATGTACTATGTTGATGACTCACTAATTAAAGGTGCAGCTAGCTATCTACTTATCTCTACTAAATGTTGTCAATGGATGTATATGTGTGGTCTTACTCTCACCTAACCATCCATTCCAGCTTTTGCTAATTGGAACATTGACAAGATGAATTAAGGTGGTCCTGTCTTGAACCACATGAGAGCCACCGCTGAACTGAACAGCATTATGAATTCCAGTTCTTTTCTTCTGCAGTTTGCTATGGGCATATACATACAGTACAGTTTTAAACTTATCTGTCCCTGCTTCTGGCATGCATAATTGCATATGCATCACACATGATATGCTAACATAATTGATATGAGTAAATTACATATGCATAAATATAAAACTAGAGATTTACTTAGGTTCAATAAAAAGCATCTCGAGGTACCGTTATCTCGAAATACCAAATCGTTTTACACTCTTGGTTCTAGCTGAGTAGGATGTGTACTATTAGATCCAACGATTAGAAACGATTTGGTACTACGAGATAGCTTAAAGTATTTTTGTTACTTTTTGTTGGACGGAAGCAAAACTCGTAAAACTACTGCTTATGCATCACGTGCAGTACTTGCCCTACCGTTGGTGATCATCAGTTCTGAAAGAAAAGCATGTGGCCTTGTGATGCCCTCTCATACCTTATGGTCGGGTAGCCAAAATCATTGACATCCATATAGCTAGTAGAGGTAGCAAGTAAATTTTATTTATTTACTAATCCCATGGGAATCTTACTATTATCTAATTAACTATTCTTGGCTGTAATGTAAGGATTACGACATCCAACAAGGTATTATACTTTTGTAGTAGAATACAGGAGGTTGGAAATGTAAACTTTTATATTATTAAAATATACTAGTGTGTGTGTTTTTTTTCTTCTTGGGTCTTGGCTAGCTAGCTGACAATGAAACGGTCACTAATTCGCACTGGCCCAGTAGAAAAACCGTGCACGTCAGCACGTGCATATGGTCAAAATATGCGTAGCTGTTACTGGTGTTCAGCATGTTACGATACCGATGGATGAAATGGATGTCTTGCCCGTATATTATTAGCTCATTCCGTATACATATTCTAGGTCAAAGTCTTAATACGTATTAATCTGCCACATGTGCCGTATTTGACTGGAGAATACAGAGTGCTACTATATGGAAAATATATTTTCTTTCTTAATGCAAATCAGTACAGATGTATGCATGCACGAAAGACAGACAAAGGCTATATTCATTTTGCTATGTCGATGGATGCCAGCCTCGATGGATTCTGATCGGGTGGTCAAATAAGGAGGTGAAAAACAACAGGTAAAAGTATTTTTCCTTTCAAAATTTTAATGATTTTTATCAGTGTTGCTGTCCCTCGTGAGGATAGGAGACCACGTGAGTGCCATGTACTTGGTCAAGAAAACTGAGAAAAATTCAGGCTTTTCTTTTGCTCTGTACCCTATGACAGAGAGACAGAAGCCATGTAGATTCAGCTATAGTTAATTAGCAAATGGATTAATTAGTGAGATCATTCTGATCTCAGCAGTTTTGTTCATGTTCCTACCTATAAGAAAATTCTGTTGCTGCTGCAGTGGAATTGTTTGGCTGATTGATAGTAGTACCTTTATAGCCTTTTGGCTAAAAGTTGAGAGGTAAAAAAAGTGACTCATCAGAAAAGGGGGCCCTGGAGTATCCAAGGAGATAATAACTGGTTACTCTATCACTCATCACACATCTCAATGTGCAGGGAACACTGGATGCAATGGCAAAGACAAAAGGGCAGTAAAGAACAACTGACATTGGAGTGCTGATGCATTGAGAAAGGGAAAGAGATTCTGGTGTGCATGCTATTGCCTATTGCTATGCATGTATGCACCAGAGAGGGAGAAGAACAATGGCATCTGGAAAAGAATCAACCGATTCATGAAAGATCAAAAGAGCATGTAGCAATCTCTCTGTATCCAGTAGGAGTATGGGTAAAGGCAAAAAAGATTTGCAATTTAGTGTTCTTACTAAAGCAAGGAGAGGATCAAGCTCAAGTTTTTCCACAATTACGATATAAACCACTGGATTTGTAGAACTAGAAGCATTAGAGCTTTTAGATGGCAATGGAGAGAGAGAGAGAGAGAGAGAGAGGAGCTTACAGAAGGGAGGGACAGGTCCTCGACGAGCCTCAGAGCTTGCAGCTTGGTGGCTGCACCATTCTTGGCTGCATCTGATTCTCTGGTGATCCTCTTGCATCTGCTTCCTCCGTAACCTTCTTCACCTCCATTCTCCATGCCTGCTATGGCGTCCACTTGGGTTGGAGAAAGAGTGGAGCTTCTCCCCTTCTTCTCCCTCTCTTGTCTGAATGGGAGTAGAGAAAAGCTTCTCTTTTATACTTGTCCTATGAAAGGAGAGAGAGAGAGAAGAACAGCAACAGGTTGTGGTGACTGGAGCCCCACTAAGTCACTAACTGATGGAAAAAAATAGAATTATTTTAATCAAACCTGGATATTATATTAGGTGCATAAGATGGAAGGTGAACTCCATCAATCACACAAGTGACACAATCAGGTAGCAATTTAATGGGCAATTGGACATAACTTTGGCAGAAAAGATGACAACGGAATCTACTGTTTCAAGGTCCTCCATTTCCATTTGGTGAAATGGGATATATAATGTCAGTTGTCATGGAGACTGGTGGCAATTTCCACTGGTAAGTGGCCCACTTTTGTTATTGGATTCCTGAGCCCTTTTTTTCACCCTGTCCACTTCGTGTTAGAAACAACAAACCACCGCAGCTGAGGTTACTTGCAGTAGGCTCCAATTCAGAGGTAAGCATTACACCAGTTAAATATTCAGCAAACTTTGTTCTATGCATGCATTTCTGTTAGTATCTTGTACATTTGTTTCTCTTGCAGACAAACATCTTATGTTTATTACGCATTTATACTATCATGTAAGGCAAAATAGTTCAAGTTCTTGGCACCTTCTAGCGTGACAGATTAAAAATACAATCAACAGAGTTGGTAGTGATAAAAAAAAAGGTTGAAAAGAAAAAGGGATTGCAGTAATGTAATGGAAGAATCAGGGTGCTGTTTAGGTATACCTCCAGGGATATTCTTTTATGTCCTTGAGTACATCCTTAAACCTATGGAAAAAAAAAGTCAGAACAAGAAAGAACAAATTATAGGGCAGAGTAGGCAAAGAGGAACTGTCAACTATAACCTCTCATAAACACCGGAATTATACCAAAAACCAAGATCATCACTTGCCATGCATTCAATGTCTACCTGCACCGAAAGTGCAGTGTTGTTTGAATCAACAAGGAAGTCTGTGATTTGGTGCTCTTAATTACGCTGCTATGATTGTTGATAGTCAGATCTCAACAATACAGCTTGACATTCAGAAAGAGAGCTACATGATCCCAATCCAAACGTCTCAATGCATTTGAAAATCAAGATATTTTTTCCAAAGTTTCTAAGAAGTCTCAAGGATTCATTAAACCTGACTGCGGAGGATTGTCGTTGACGCAGACACACGTATTTAGGTATTGGTTAGTTGCCAAAATATTTTGGTAAAAATGTCACGTCAAACGTTTGATCGGATGTCGAAAGGGTATCTCGGACACGAATAAAAAAATGAATTTTATAGCTCGCTTGGAAACCGCAAGACGAATCTTTTGAGCCTAATTTATCTGTCATTAGCACATGTGGGTTACTGTAGCACTTATGGCTAATCATGAACTAATTAGGCTTAAAAAATTCATCTCACGATTTTCCCATAACTGTGCAATTAGTTTTTATTTTTATCTATATTTAATACTCTATTTAAGTGTTCAAAGATTCGATGTGATGTTTTTAGAAAAAAAATTTAGGGAACTAAACAAGGCCCTTAATCCCCTTCATTTTCTTGCTGTATACTGTACTTAACATCAATTTTTAAGGACATGCTAACATGACACCTAACAATTTTGAAGAGTTATAATTGCAAATTAGAAATGTATGAAACAAATCGCCATATAACTCCATGTTAAAGAAACAAGAGGCATGATATCTTCAAACATTCTGCTTCTCACCTACTTCCCTTTCTGAGCACGCTAGAGACCAAGATTGCACTCTCAGGCTTCAGCATCACCTTGGACAATCATTTCCACTTCGATCCTTACCCACAACTTGTAGCCTCCAGAGTGACATGTTTCCAATACTTTCAGGCCGTGATGCCGATGCCTGGATGGTGCATGAAGCAATTGACCTGTAATCTTGCAGGTTAGTGCACGCCTCTTCACACAAGATTCATCTGTGTCTGAAATTCAGGAGTGTATTCTCCACAGTTGGGAGCCAGAAAATTCAGAGTTGCATTTAGGCCGTGCTCGTTAGAGAGGAGGTAAGTTAACTTATCCCGGCACGGAAAACATAATAATAGATTAGTACATATTTAATTAATTTTTAATTATTAAAAAATATAAAAAAAAGATTAATATGATTTTTTTAAAACAACTTTTCTATAGATTTATTTTTACAAAAAATACACTGTTTAACAGTTCGGGAAGCGTACGTGTGGAAAACGACGGGATAAGTTAACCAACAAGGGGCAACTAACGCAGCCTTAACATGCAAAGCTTCAAAAAAACAGTTTGGAGCAAGTTCAGAACTGCATGTACATGTACCATGCAAAGTTTCAAAAAACAGTTGCGTTTGAGCACAAGGAAACACATAGAGCATCATGAATTCAACTACATCGGTCGTTCTTAAATCTCTCAGGGCAGTTGGAAGTAGGAAACTTCAGGTTTGCATATAAAAAAGTACTTAAGTCTTGAAACCAACTGTACTCGAGCACAAGAAAAACGAATACATCAAGTCAAGAATTTCGATGTCATCAGTTTAGCAGAACAGCATGTTAGTGGAGAAAAATAATGAAGAACAGTAAGTTGGATCAATAAGCGTATGTGGACAAAAATAGCAATTAGCATACTTCCAACGAGGGCATTGCAGACTACAGCTAACTCCATAAAGTCTTGATGGCAAAAGGCAAACTATATGTTATTGTCTATTTTAATCTACAATTTTCTTTGAATAGAAGGTACAACCGTACTAGGTTGAAATTGAGCAAGAAATCAAAGACACAAAATTTAGTGCCTTTTATGATTAACAACTTTATTGCGAGCTTATTGCAAGTTAGAAATACAAGTAACAGTAAAAAATTAGAAGCAACAAGCACGGAAGTATATCATTTGCTTCAGGTAAAGACAGCCACAAGTACCCAACAAAACTTATAGCCTACAGCTGATGTAAATAACAATTAAAAGATGATTAAAAAAAGACCTGTTGTACGCAACAAACCAAATAATTGAGATCGCGTACTCATCTTTTCGCTTTTGTTTATACTTATAAGCTAAAATTTAAATTTTCATCTTAAATTAGAAATTGATTTTGGAGTTTTTTAAATCACTAAGAAACGTATATAAAAGTTTTATTAATAAATTATTTTTTATTTATAAATTTATCGTTTGGCTTTTTTAACGAAAAGACTTAACAATGAGATTGTACCTCCTTAAGCAATAAAGTAAAAAAGTCTGCAGAAGACTATGTTTGTTTCTGTAAACTGAAAAAACCAGTTACACTTGGACATATCATATTGATCGTAGCAGAACCATTTACAAAGATATGTTGGACGCCCTCATGCACAAAGAACATTGATAGACCTCACATTATCTGATAGGTGTGGCTTTGCTTTCTTAGGCAAAAAAACAAATCATCGTTAGTCTTGCGCTCCACCATCATTTTTCATTGACCATATTAGGCTATTAGCTGGGAGGATGTTTTTTTTCACCATCGATTTTTCACCGAGAAAAGGCCAAGAAGAGGGGGCGGTTGTTTGGCTTATTTAGCGATAAAAACTAAATGGTATATTTACAAATAAAAAATAATTTATGAATAAAAATTTTATATACGTATTCTTAGCGATCTGAAAGTTCAAGGCTAAAAAATAAGCTACGATGAAAAACCTCAAAATCTACGTCAAATTTAAGGTTGAAAATTTAAATTTTAGCTTATAAACATATACAAAAGCAAAAAGATGGGGTTAACTGCAGAAGGATTAGGAAAGAGATCTCCCAACTGGTTAGAATGTTAGGAGCTATTTGCAATTGGAACGGGAAATGCACAGTTGATGGCATAATAAGCATGACAAGGGAAAAATAGTTACTAAAAAATCTAACAATATTCAATACCCTGCTTAGATTCAAGAATTCGATGGCACTATACAAGACAATGTTTCAGTATTTGCATCCAGGTAGAGCACAGTATGGCAATATCGGAAGATTTGCACAATAACATTACAAGCATGTACAAATTGGAAAACCTTTGTATCAAATAATTGTTTGGCATCACTTTGTCACCTCATTTCCAAGTTCTAAGACCAACCGGTTCTGATCTGTGATCGCTAAGAGGGCAGAAAAAAAACGTCCACTGCATCAGGATGCAAAATGCAGGAATATCGGAATGAACATCTCTCTTAAAAGACAAGATAGTCAGGACAATAAAGGCAATGATTCTATTAAAACTCGGAACAAACATTCGGTCTTTACAATTATCTAAACTCTAAACTTTTTTTTCTACTTCCCATGTGTCAAACAATATTCCTGAGAGGAAGGGCATTTGGTTCCAGATGCCATGACCCTTTGGGTATATCACGGTCTTTGATTTCAATCACTACAAAAGCAGGAACGCGATGGGAAAAGCTTAGCATTTCAGACCTTGAAATCAACCTTGTCAAATGGAAGTCTTCCACTATTACTCTCTGGAAAAAGGACAAAAAGCCTTTTACCCGACACAACCTGCATACATTGACTCCAGTTTCATCAGAGTAGTCTGAGAGGATCTCAACCATGCAAGGTTCATATTTGTCAATGTCAGTACTACTGAAAGTTATCTTCCAGTTTTTGTACATTGCCCATATTTCCCCTTTCTTTGGAAAAATTCGATAGAAAGACCTCTTTGCGCTCCAGTCACACTCTACCAGATGAGAGAATTCTGACATCTCCTTGTAAGTAGTCTCCGTACCAGTTCGAAACACCCCACAAGCAACTGGTAGACCATCTTCAACCCACCGTATATCTTCATTGAGCATAGGGTGAGGTTCCAACTTCAACACAAAAACTGCAGTATGGGATACAGCACGGATTACTCTGACATAAGATCGTGGCATTCTGTCCCAACCATCATATACAGCCCAGATCTGCCCCTCCACAAAATGCTCAGGTGATAACTTATTATTGTAGTTCGTCATTCCTTGCTGGGGTTTACCTAAATCAATTTTGCTGGTTGAAGGCTCTGGTAAGTGCGTGACAGCAGCTTCATGAAAGCCATTTGAGACATCATGTAAACCTTGAAGTGGGGACAAAGGAGCAACACTTGCTGATGTATTTTCATGCTGCAAATTTTGTGGAACAGCGGAATGTTCAAGCTCAAACACTGTTCCAACATCACAAGTAAATGTAAATGAAGGGATCCTGTGAGAAAACATGAGGAGATTGTGAATTTGGACTTGTAATAATTGTTCTCTCTCACTCCTTAGACACCTTCTGAAAACACTTTTATATCCATCTACATTTACCAATTTTGTCACTGTGCAACCCAAGCCTTTTAAATAACTGGTAATGATTTCTACAACATAAAAGGGACTTTTCTTCCGCATCACAGGGTCACTGCACCATCCAATGTCCCAATCACTGTAGATTGCCCATACCTCTCCTTGCTGGGGATAAACTTTAAGATGATGATTCCAGTTGTCAGAAGATATCTGATGACAGAACATAGTTGGACAAGTTGCCGATATTTGACATTCTTCTGCAACGAAAATTCCACAAACAAATGGCAAGCTTGCACTAAGCCACCTGTTCTCTTCATGGGATTGTGGGGATGGTTTGAACCATGAAACATATAGCTGCTCTTTGTCAGCTAAAATCTTGTTTATCCGTGCATATCTGCGAGGGAACTTCTCCCAGTCATATGCTGCCCAAATCTGACCAGCAGCGAAATTCAATATCCCCCTATCATTCTCAAAATTATGAATGTCATACTGTGTACTAGAGCAAAGCTGGTCTTCTCTGGAATCCAGCGGATCAGACAATCTGCGAAAATCTTCGTCGGGTGATGACACGCAATGCACATCGTTTTCACATACACTCTTTTGCTTCTTGTCAACATGGTTCTCATCAGGTAACTGAAAACCATCATCATCATCATCATCGCCAACTAGAAAGCACGGGTCAGTCCTCTTAGTTCTAGAAGAGCTAGCTGCATTTGAACAATTGACTGCATCCAAACACGATCTGTCAGTGTATTGACCATATGGAGGCACATTATTTGCGACGCCAGCCACCGCATCATCCTCAGCATCAAGGTTGCTCAATTTACCCAGCTTTGGATTCGGATCATCAGGAGTTGATCCATCAGTACCACAAACCCCTTTTGTCTGTAAGATATCGTCGCACCACAGCTCAGCATGTGCCACCATGGAATCATACCGCGCCCTCTCCGCCGGATCCGACAGCACATCGTACGCGTCATTGACGAGGCGGAGGGCAGCCTCGGCGCCGGGGAGGTCGTCCCTGACCGGCTCCACCTGGCGCACGATGCTCCTGTACCGCGCGTCGATCCTGGCAGCGTCGTCGCGGGGGAGCACCTGGAGGACCCTGTACCAGTCCACGCCGCGGCCGGGGAAGGGGCGGCCGCGCGTCTCGGCGGCGGCGCAGAGGACCTCGAGCACGGAGAGCATCTCGAAGGCGCCGTCGAGCCTCGGGTTGGTCTGGAGCGTCTCGAGCAGCAGCGTCCTCGCGCCGCCGTAGTCCTCCCGGCGCATCCTCGCCGCGATCGCCTCCCGCTGCGCCGCCTCCGCGCCGTCGTCCCCGTCCATCCCCCTGCGCCCAAACCAACCGCCCGCTCAGAACCCTTCGCCGTGATTCCGCCGCATTTCAGCCCCATGCTTCGCATGGATGGATGGATTGAGTTCGTCGGAAATTGAGAACTTGCTCTTACCCAACCGCGATCCACGAGGGATCCAAAGCGGCGGCTCGATTCCTCGGAAACCCTAAACCCTAGCGCCGATTTGGGGATCGCGACGCGGCGATCAATCTCGCCTCGTGGCCTCGTGGACGCTGCGCGAACTGGGTGGCTCTACCGACGAGGCGACGAACACTTCGTGGGCCGACGCGTCACTTGCTTCAGCTTCATGGGCCAACAGAAACAAGATGCTTGTTTCTGGGCCTAGGAATGTCAATGGGCCGTGCACTTGCTGGGCCTGGTCGTGGCCGCAAAAGCTTGAAATTTTTTATTATTAATTTTCTTTTTAAAACATTTACATTAATATATTTTTGTTTCAAAAAATTAAAAACTAACCTTCTCGCCCTAGCGCTAGGCACAAAATTTTGCAAGCAAACCCTAACTACCGTTAAAAAGCCAAGGACGGCGAGGGAGTCGCCTACAAAATTCCACACCGCTCCTGAAAATCGTCTCATGTGCATCTGTCACTTCATTTATCGTGTATAACCAAATGACGTTTTATATGGACGTGAGGAGGTTAGTTTTTTAATTCTTTAAAATAAAAATATATTTGTGTAAATATTTTTAAGTATAAAATTAATAATCGCAGCTCCGAACGCTCTCGGGGAGACAGGAGGTGGGCCCAGGTCCTGGCACGTGGGAGGGAGGCGGGCCCACGTGTCGGGGAGACGACGCGTGGCCCGAAACGGCAAACACAAGCGGCGGGAAAAGGGGTGTCATCAAAGTACGGGCCCCTGTTTGGTTGTGGTAATTACTCCTCTCGCCTCCTCTTCTCTCCCCACTGATTTTCTCTTCTTTTTTTTTTCTGCAGCCCCTACAAAAGAAAGGCGAAAGGCGCGAAAAGAAAAGGGAAAAAATTCAAAAGCTTCGTCTTTCGAATTCATATCAATCTGTAGCGAGCAGTAGTAATACTCCAATTTTATGCTGCCGTCTGCATGAGCACCGAATGTTATTCTACCAAAATCTTGTCAAATTTCTAAAGGAAATTTCTAAAGGAATTCATATCAATCTTGTCATTTGCTCCTTTCAAACACAGGGCCGAGTAAACACACACGATTTTGCCGTAAATAGATGACAAAGAAATGACCATTTTGTTATATCGCAAAAATTTGATGAGATATATAGAGCCAAATGAAACTTTTTATGGTGTTAGACGTCTTATTAAATTTCCCTTTAAAATTTGTACGAAATTAAACATGCCATACGATTCAGCGGTGTTATTCCTTACTTTTAAAATCCTTACCCTTTTTCACCCTTTTTCTTCGAATCAAGGTTCTAACAACCTCATCTTTGAGTAAAAATTTCGGATTTTAAGTAAAATGTTTGTTGTTTATTCAGAGGTGTTGAAACTAAATTTCATGGGGTATTTAATTATTTGCTACCCGTTATAGACTTATAGTATCCTATTTAACAATTTACCGCTCTTTGTGTTTAAATCACATATAAATTAAATTAAGTGTCTTCTAACATTAGCAAATTAGTAAATATTCAGAATTTCACCGAGTAAAATTAGCAGCAAGGTATCGAGAAAAAATGTTCAGTCACTGCTGGTGCAGCAGCTGCAGCTGCAGCAGTGTGGGCGTGGGGAGAGGAGATCGAGATGAAGTTCTCACTTTGAGGAGGGACAGAGTAAAAAAGAACGAGAAAGATTGGAAACGGTGTTGGCTGGCCACCGTACGTGCACGGCTATCAACGAGCAGAGAGCTCCTCCTCCCTTCTCTCCTCTCCGGTCACTCTCTGCTAAAGCCACCCGGCCGCTGCTGCACCACGCCGGAAGCGGAGGTGGTGGTGGGAGGGGTAAAAAAGGGGGAGGAATCCGAGCTGTGGGAGAGCAAGGAGAGGGAATGTCTGGTCCGGTCAGCGCGCTGGTGGAGAAAAGTCTCGCCTTTCGGATTCGATTTCGGCTCCACTTCACCTAGCCCTCCCTCCCACACTAGCGAGACGAGGCAGAGCTTTGCTTCTTGTTCTGCCGCTCCGTTTCTTCTTCAGCTTGGTGCTCGAAGAGGAGAGAGGCTTCTCTCTCTAGGAAGCTAAGCTTGGTGGTGCTGTTCTTGGTGGGAGGCGAGGAGGGCGTGAGGGTAGGCTCTCTCACGCCTGTTTGTGCGTGGAGGAGAAAGGAGGCGTTTTTGTTGTTTCTGTCAGCGTTCTCGTCAGGTACAGCTATCTCTCTCGAGTTTGTTCATGCTGTATGTACTGTACTGCTCTTGAATCGGGAAGCCTTTTTTTTTCTTTGGCTGTCTTGGGAAATTTCTGTGGGCAAAGTGGAAAAAAACATGCAAAAAGATGATGTCTTGCTGAAGCTGCCGTGCTTTGCAGCTGCAGTTTCTTGTCAGTTTCCATGGAGGAAAGAGCATGAGCAAGAAGAAACCAGCAGAAGATGGCATCTCCAGCCAGCGGAGGAACTAGAGCTCACTCATTTGATCCTGTTACTTGAGCATTTTGATTGGTATCTTGCTCAAGGAGCAATTTTTTTGAGGTGCCAATCTGTTCTGTTTCCATGGAGGAAGGAGGTGGGATGATGGCGAGCAAGAACCCTACCAAAACCCTCGCCATCCTCCTGCTGGTGCTCGTCTTCTTCCTCCTCTCGCTGTGCTCGCTCGCCGCCTCCCAGCCGCTCCACTCGGAGCCCATGTCCACGGCCGAGTACTCCCCGCCGCCCTCGCCTCCCCCGCCGCAATCCAAGATTCCCCACGCACAAGCCGGCGGCGCCGCCCGCCTCCGCCGCATCGTTCTCGGCGTCCTCTTCGGCTCCCTCACTGGCTTCCTCCTCGCGCTCGCCTTCCTCTACGCCATTCGCGTCGCCATCCTCCACGCCAAGTACGCTCCGGCAATCATCAAGGGCCCTGTCTCATTCACCCCACAGATTTCCCCCAAGAACCTCCAGTCCGCGCTCCCTTCCGCGCAGCCGCTGACCCATGGCCCCAACGGGAAGTACTACAAGCTGGTCCTTGACAACGATGTCACCGTCGCCGTCAAGCGGCTTGAAGCGGCCAGCCGCCCGGAGGCCTCGCCGTCAATGCCCAATGTTTCCAAGTCTGACATGAGGAGGGTGCAGAGGCAACTGGAGTTGCTTGCTCGGGTGAGGCACCAGAATGTCATGGCGTTGAAGGCGTATGTCCGGGAGGCTGACCGGCTCTCGCTGGCGTACGACTTCGTGCCCGGGGGCAGCCTTGAGGACATGATGAAGAGGGTGAGGTCGCAGCAGGTGAACCTCAATTGGGATGCAAGGAACAGGATTGCAATTGGAGTGGCCAAGGGATTGAGGTATTTGCATTTTGAATGCAACCCCAGGATACTACATTCCAACCTCAAGCCGTCGAATGTGATGCTAGATGAGGGTTTTGAACCGAGCTTGGCAGATTGCGGGGTTTCAAGGCTTATTGCATCAGGTTCAGCTGATCCAGAATTGGCCAACAGCCTTTATTCTGCCCCAGAGTGCTACCAAAGCAGCAGGTAATATCCATACATTCTCTCAGTTTCAGATCATATTCTTTAGTCTAGCAAGCAAGTTTATTTTTCTGAATAATCTCATTGGTTCTTAGTTTACTCTTGAGAATAAAACTGAATTATTTAGACCTGTATATCTAGTTCTATTGAGGGGAAATTTAAACCTAAATCTCGTAACCTTGGAATTGTCAGTTCACCTGTTTACAAGCTTCTACATTGCATTATCCCTGAGTACAAGTTAATAGTCATATCTTGATCTTTGTTTACAATATGCTCACTTCCCACGAAATAAACGTGAGAAAAATCTTTAGTGAATCTAAGTGTATTTTTGCAAAGATCAATATGGCCTGAGGATTTTTATGGTCCTTGGAAGGTATCTATGCGTCCTTGGGTTATTTAGCAATTCCTCCTATCATTTTAGGTATTGAGAGGTTTATGCAATTTAACACCTAACAGGTACCAATGCCTCCTGATATCTCTCAGGGACCGTCAAAAGCCTATGTGCAGATATATAAAAAAAACAATTTGGGTATTTCATATTTGTAGAAATGTCATGTATATGGATGTTTGCTTACTTGCATTGCTTACCTTAAATGAACATTGTAATGTTTAAATAAAATACGATTGACAATCAGCATGGAATGATATATCAGATTATTTGGTTCCATAATCGCAAACATTGAAACATTGATATTGCAAAACAACCATTTGAGACTCTGATTATAGCTCGCATTTTTTTTCGGCCTTTGGGTTTGTTTCCCCACTAGCCAGGATACAGTCCTTACCTTGTTAATGCATTTTTTCCTTAGGATGATTGTTTGGAATAAAAAATAATTTATTAATAAAACTTTTATGTAAGTGTTCTTAGCGATCTAAAAGTCAAGGCTGAAAAATAAACTATGATTAAAAAACCTCAAATCTACTTCAAATTTAAGTTTAAAAATTTAAATTTTGGCTTATAAGCATAAGCAGAAGTGGAATGATGGGGCTGATTTGCATCTCCATTTCATTCTGTTCACAAGTAAGCCATTAATTAATGAAAAGGTTCAAACAGAAGACATAAAGCATATAGATAAAGAACGGACCCATTGCTTAATGTAGGTATCCAACTTTTGCTTTTTGTAACACAGGAATCTTTGCTTTGCTAGAGAACCTGCATTTGTCCCTTTTGAAATGCCTTTGATCCTTATGCTTTTCATATATTCCTACGTGCGTGCATGTGGTATTTGGTCTGGCACCCCAATTTAAATTGATCTTTTTCATTCTGACCTCCCATATCCCCATCAGAGAATAAATACTTTCAGGATTGGCGTTCTGATTCTATATTCTTATTCTGCTCTCTTTCAGCCAAACCTAGATAGGCAATTACTATATTTTCAAAAGTTAATTTCTTAACAAATGCTTTTAACCAGACCTGACTTATTCAATGCCCAAGAAGGTCCTGGTTAGTGCTTTATTTTTGTCAAGGTGAATATTTTTACAGTAGAAGTATTTTTGTTGTTTCCAGATCCGGTATCTGTTCCTGTTAAAGTTTTTCCAATACTTATTTGGTTCAACCTATATATATCCTAAAGATGATTTAAGAGCTTAATATTCTGGTACATTACATAGAAGTTCTTCTTATTAGGTATTTATGCCCTCCTTTAAATTTAACATGCTTGATGGTGCAGATACACAGATAAGAGCGATGTCTACAGTTTTGGCATGATCCTTGGCGTGTTGCTAACTGGGAGAGACCCAGCAGATCAATTTTTCTCAGGAGAAACTGGGCGTGGTGGATTAGCTAGATGGCTACGGCACATGCAACAATCTGGTGACGCAAAGGACGCACTGGATAGTAGCATCTTAGGAGAGGAGGGTGAGGAAGATGAGATGGTCATGGCTGTTCGGGTTGCTATTATCTGTCTCTCAGATTTACCCGCTGATCGGCCATCCAGCGATGAACTAGTCGCCATGCTCATCCAGCTCCACAGCTTCTAATCTCCATCCAAAGCTTTTGTCGTCGTACTAATCTCTGCATGTTCTTCAATCATGGAACAGCTCTGAATCATGCTGAGGGGTCAAAACCCTGGATGCACAAACAGGTGTAGCTTTCAGTGTCTTCCCTTGGAGAGCCCATGCTAAATGTCCCACATGGTAGCTAACAATTTTCAGAAGGACAGTGTAGGAGGCTTGCTGGTAGGTCTTAGTTCAGTTTCTGTTGTGTGTTGCAGCTACATGCTGGTGGTTGAGCTCCCTCCCTGTGAGAATGTGATGCTTTGCCCATGCATGATTTGGAGGTAGGAAGATGTGAATATATGTCTTTGTAGAAAGAAAAGCTGTCTTTTTCTTGGATCTATTGCAGACTTGCAGATGATCATGATGTGCTTCTGCATTTGACCGATCCATCAATCTATCATGTACATCGGCTCCACCCCTTGCCCATGACTTGCTGAAGGAGTGTCGGGTCCAGCCATTTTGATGGCATTTTCTCTTCAGTTCACATGCTCACCCTTTGCAACACCATCAGCCTGCTGCCAATGTTTCATGCTCACAGATGTGCTCACCTTTGGTATTGGAAATTTCATACTCCACGAAACGAGTACATCTTGTATGCTAGCTCAGCATGTGTGTAACTTGTGTTGTTGAGCATGAGGAAACATATGTTCAGTGACAAGAATCCAATGTGAATCTGAACATTGGACATTTTTCCCACATTGCATGTTCATCTCTGACTGTACACTTTTGCTACGGCGTTACTGTGTATGCACTTTCCAAATTCCTGAAGTATGGTTTTTTATAATAAAAAAAACTTCTTCATCTGCAAAAACTTTTTAAAATTAATTCTTTTCAAGTTTTTAATATTTTAATTCATTAGACATAACCTTAGTTTTATCCCTAGTCCATCAGAAATTTAACGCATCCTCGGCACTCAGTGTTGCAATGTAGTAGTGCCATGTACACCTCCATTTGATTTACGTCACCATCTTTGTTTTCCTTTTTATAAGCATAATAAAAAAAGGCTTATTAACGATATATTGACAAATCTTTTATATAATTATTCGTAGTGATCCAAAAGCAAATGTTAGGAGTTAAACTATAATGAGAAAATCTTAAAATCAACTCTAAATTTATATTCAAAAAATTAAATTATAGGTTATAATCAAAAACATAAGCTAAAATATAAGGGTTTAGATTATAGGACATATTATTACCGTGAATTATCTACTTGATTAGATAGTTTTGAGAAATAGATTTCATAATTATTTCGAAACAAGTGGACTAAACAACACAATAGAGTAGAAATTGTTTTTACGAAAATATATATTTTTTAACTTGTGAAAATATGATGAACAAGAACAAGCTGGGCCTTACTGCAAGCAGTGGGGGAGAGAAGTGTTAGAGTGTGATCTGTTAGGCTAAGATTAACAGAAAATAAAGAATATGTTAATTATAAATTTAGTACTAAACGTTTTGTTTGACTCAGCGCCACGATCAGAGACGCAACCGAATTTTGGTTGCGGCCCCAGATCGACCAGCGCAATATAAAAGGGGAAGGGCTGGCAACGTGAGTACGATGATTGTTCTCTTCACATGACCTAACTCCCCACATCACCGATCCTCATGAGCGCTAGATCGATCTCTTCCATCTTCTCTAGCGCCGCCAGCGCCGGTGACGGTAAGTGCACCAGCGGCAGGACGATCGTCGCTACCCTAGCCGTGATTGACTACACCGAGCTAGGGTTTCCACCGCTCACTCATCCTCTCCAATGGACAACGTCAATCCAGGTTTAGAAGACACGATTCCGCTTTAAGACTTAGTAGTGTTCGTGTTTCTAACCCAGTCATTGTCTATGAATTAACTTACAAGAAGTAGTTGTGAGCTTTTGCTGCAACCTAACCCCTCCCCAGTCGAGTCGTTTCGCTTGCCTGCACCTGCTGCGTTGGCTGGGCCCTGCTAAGCTTGAAGGCCTGCAGCTGCTGCAGCAGCAGCAGCCATGGCGATAGCGATGCAAGAGAGGGAGGGAGCCCTGCAGCAGCCATGGCGGAAGAGAGAGAGAGAAGTGTGTTTTTGCCGTCAGCTTTCCATTGCTTTGGGCGCTCCTGCAGAGTGCAGTGCAGAGGCGGCAGAAAGACGAACTCTACAGTGAAAGGGAGCAGTCCGGAGAAGGGCATTGCCACATTGCCTTCTAGTACCTCTCCTCTTTGCTTTGCAGGGGTGCTTGATTTAGGGGTTGTTTAGTTTTAAAAATTTTCAATCAAAAACATCGCATCAAATCTTTAGATACATAAATAAAGTATTTAATATAAATAAAATAAAAAACTAATTACATAGTTATGTGAGAAATTGTGAGACGAATCTTTTGAGCCTAGTTAATTGCATAGTTATGTGAGAAATTGTGAGACGAATCTTTTGAGCCTAGTTAGTATGTGATTATCCATAAGTGCTATAGTTAATTCGTTTTTTATTCGTGTCCAAAAACCCCCTTCGACATCTGGTCAGACGTATGATGTGACATCAAAAAATTTTTATTTTACCAACCAAACACCCCCTTATTTCTCTATCTTTTTAACTTTTTTTAATACTTTTTGAAATAAAGCACTTTTATAACTTGCTTTCGAATCTTAATTTTGTTTACAAGTCATCCTCGGCGCTGCCACGTAGGTTTTGCCCATGGGATAATCTGCCTCCACTGCCCGATGGTCACCAGTTATTGTTTTTCTTTTCTCGGATTTTTTTCATCTTTTTACGTGCCCACCTACCAGACAGTAAAATGGTATATTATTATAAAATAATTTTATATAACATTTGCCATCTTGCCTATCAACTTTGTAATTCTATTGACTTTGTCTGTCAAAAAATTTTAAAATTTCAGATAAAAAATGAATTTTAAAAATTATATTAATTTATTTTTCAAATTTTCTATATTTAATAATAAATTTATTGATATATTTTTCGCGACCAACCAGAGGACTGGGCCTACGTCACTCTACACGGAAATAGCCCTCGGGTAGTAGCCGGACAGTCAAACAAGGTTGTGCGCAGTAGCGCTGGTACGAGGCACAGTGCAACGATGGGCCCAGGTGGGGGCCCATGGGCGGCGCGTGGTGGTGGTGAGCCGCTGCAAGCCTGCAGCGAGCGAGCGAGCGTGTGGGCCCCCGCCGCCCCTGCACGCCCGTGACTCCTCCTCGGGCCTCGCCACGACGCTGCTTGGCGCAAATTTTTGCCCTCTCTGTACGGCCCATCGGGAGGACGGACGGACGGCCCGGATCCGGCCGGGCGCGGATCCCGGCGCCCTCGGGTGGGCTTTTCGGACCGTACGATGGACGGCGTTCCGAGCGCTGGCCTTGTTGCTGCAGACGAGAACGAGAGAGAGAGAGAGGGTGTGGTGTGCGTGTGTCAGCGCAGCTCGGTAGTGGGCCAGGCGGGCCATGGCGCACACACACGCTCTCTCTCTCTGCTGCAACTGCGACGCTGCAGCGCTGCTCTGCTCGAATCGGTCCATGGATTTTTTTCTCTCTCTCCGATCTGTATCGGCCCGATTAAATTCCTCCTCCATCTTAAAATATATTATTGTAGCCTAAATGCTTATATTTTAGGGTGATAATAGCACTTATACTAAAATTCTTTATTTTAAGCTCACCTCACACATATATATACAAAAGGTAAAGAGTAGAGTGTCCTGCACCAACTCTTCTAAAATTCAGTACAATAATAACTTAAAAGAATGGAATCTTTTGAATTGCACCAAGCAGGTGTTCATCAGCAAGACGCGCGATCTGATGAATGTTCTTTTGCTGCCTTTTTTTTAATTTTGTGTGTGTGTGTTTGCGTGTGAGTTTCACGGGGGAAAAGCCGGTTGGATTTACCGGTCCACGACCAAGAGCACGGGGCGAATTATCCACGCGGTCAATTCGGTTCGAGGTCACCACCTCCATTTTTCCATCGCTCGCCATCTCATCTCAGTTCTCGTGATATGCATACCTCAAAATACTATCCGAGTCTTCATTCCTAGTCATAGCTGACTCAAAATACTATAAAGCTTTTTCGATCTGTATATTCATATGTATGTTAATAAATCGGTTCATCTATATAATATATATGAATTGATTAACGAATCAATCTAGATAAGATAATAGATATAATAAAAGGTAACGGGGTTACTGTTCATATGAGGGTGAAGAAAGAAAAAAGAGCACCAAGTTACACTTGGTCAGTCACTAGTCGTTGAAGATGAAATAACGAAATTCTTCACCCAGCTCTATCACATCAGTTTCAAAACAACAGTGTACTTCTGCCTGAATGAAGCTTCCTAGGTTTAGACCTAGTCTTCAGCTAAACTCTAAACATCAACCTACAAACGACGAATGTGATTTTGACCCCTTTTTTCGAATGATATTTTCCAACTCGTCGAATTAATACTAGCGTATATACCATCCGTCCAAAATAAATATTTTTTGTTGAAAGTCTGCACATATGCTTACCACAAATTAGTAGACAGAATTTGTTTTTTTAGACAAAAAAGAATATGCATCAAACATAAGGTGTCGCGAAAAGACCTTATAGAAACATCGGGATGTGAAGTGTCAATAAGATCTAAGCAAAAACTCCGATACATTTTACACGCTGCTTACACATACCAATCAAAAATCAAAGACTATAATATCCTCAATCTTTATTACATTTCAATGCACTTTATCTACTCTCAATACATTTTTTCACTACTTTTATAAACTCCAGTGCAATAATTGCAGAAAAAACTTAGTTTAGGACAAATAACATGTAGAAAAATTAATTATTTTGGAAGGATGTATACCGTCCATTAGTAGAGATCAGAGCTCCCATCGTTTTGTTTTTTAGAGGAATAAACGAAAACACGTTTTTACAAACGAAAAATAATTTGCAGGTAAAACTTTTATATACATATCTATCACGACTCAAAAGTGAAATGTGTAAAATAAACCATAATGAAAAAGCCACAAAATCAAATACAAAATTAAGTTCTAAAATTTAAATTTGCTTATAAGCAGTTGCGAGTGCAAAAGAACGGAGCCCAAGGATCGCCATTCCCAACCGATCAACATGCCAAATCATGCCAATTAAGCATAGGAATCAGGGGAGGGTGGCACTGTCATTTGCTCCATTTAGCAAGGACAACAAATTAAAGCGTCATCACCAATGCGAAAAAAGTTCTGCAAATGTGGATATCCTCCTCTAATACTATCTCATCAATTAATTAGTCATTCATAGAAAGGTTGCCCGTTTTAGGGATTATATAATACTCTTGTGGAGCCGGTCTAACTGCGTTGTTAGCTCAAGGCTAATAAGTGAGACTCTTTACGGCATTTTCTTAGTTTATTTATGTAATAGTTATCTCTCCATCATTAATATATGAACTACTTATCTCTTTTACAGAGTTTTTTTTTTCTTATGCCTAAGCCGACTATAAGCTTACAACCCATTTCTCCTCTCACACCTCCCATCTGTTGTCCACATCAGTATTTAACCGGTTTACGGCCTTAAGGCAGCATTAGCATTCACTAATTAATTGTTAATTTATTCGATGGGAAAAAACCAATGAAATGTCACTGGATGCAGTGTGCTCCGGTCTTTGCCAACAGTTTTGTAATTACGCATGCGTACAAATTCTAATATTTTTCTTCTATAAATAATAATGGATCTTAGTCCAACAAAGCTCGGTAATGCTAATCTCATGACATTCTTTAATCATTTTTGTTTACTGTCATCTTATACCATTGTCTACATCTGATAGCAATGGCCGTGCCACGTCAAAGACCTAGACAAACACGGACAAAATGTCGACATAAACCCATTAATAAAGTGATAAATGGACGTATTTTTCTTTTCCAAAACTACACTTGGTGCCTGTCTTGTGGAGCTCCGACTATCTTTTCTGTAGCGCAGTCCAGGTAAATGATTTGGTTCAGCAAATTTGTCAATACTAATATAAGCTAACTATTGGCTCTAACATTAACAAATTATTTATATTATTTATAGTTAATCTAATAATCAATATACATGTACATGTACATTGTAACATAAATATATGATTCACTTATCACCGCGACATAACTCATTTGAGTCTCTTATCCACCTAACCATAATTTTGATGTTCTGTTTTGTATAACTTATTAACTGCGCTGACTTATTGTACTCCTTCTTAGAGTAAGCAAACATGCCCGTAAATTCAAATTTCCATACGATAACACACATTTTAACCAATGTGAAAAAAAATCGATTTCTTGCAAAAAAAATTTCTTGTCAGTACGTGCAGCCGGCCTGTTTCCACGTGTCATTTTCGGATGATCCCTATCAGGTGAGCTGGAGGTACTCGACGGCAGTGACTCGCCATGGGTGGCAGCTGCCAGCTGGCTAGCTGGGCAAGAAGCGCAGGAAGCAGCTGGCTGGCTCTGCCGTGTCGACCAGCTACAGGAGACGGTCAAATTTAGAGGAGAGCCGTGGGGAGGACAACCACACCATTAGCATACTAATCAACCCAGCTTAGAGCTTAGCTTAGCTTCTGGAGCGATTAATTATTTAATTATTGCCTCGAGAGAAATAAACTATTTGCTAATTAATTGTTTAATCAGATGAGATTCCTTGGACGCAGCAGCAGCATGCACAGGAGTAGGCTAGTCTTCACGTTGCTGCTAGTAGATAATCTAATAAATAATCATACTACCACCATACCTTTGTTAATTATCATCCCTAATGACCTGGTAATGATGATAAACCTTTTAATTTTTCCCTCCTTTTGGTTTCTTGGGTTGCATAGCAGGAGACACATTAGCACGGGATCAACCGCGTCGAGTCTTCTCTAACGTACTGTTCCTCTAACACGCGGATAGCCGACACATGGGTCTAATTATTTGTCGGGCCCACATGTCAGCCTGAGCGGTCGTGCGGGTGGGATTAAATAGTGGTCGAAAGGAGATGCAATTACGGTGGGTAATGGGGGAGGGGATTAGTAGTTTAATCAGGTTGGAGTGGGAAGGGGAGCAGGAGACGCGTTGCCGTCGGATGCCGCGACAGCGCCGGCGGCCGGGCCTGTTCCCCGGCGTCCCCGCATGCCCGCCGCCGTCTCCTCTCGCCGTTAAGCGCCGCAATTATTGCCCCCCCCCCGCTCTCGCCGTTAAGTGTAGTTTAATTAGTGGGCTCTGGATTAGTGTGGACTGATCTGGATCGCTGATGAGCTTTGCTGGTGCTGTCATCTGATTTGCTGCTTGGCCTCCATTATGTGCGTTTGCTTTGTGTAGAAAAGATGATGCATTTGGGCATATCATTGCTGCCTTTTTAGCTCTTACTTTGAGTACGAGAATTCTTTTCTCATTCCTATAAAATAATCAACCCACTTATTTCTCTTTAAAAATGATTTCAAAACAGATGGCATGTATCTTCGTCCTTTTGTTTCTACCAACGTTTAAATTTTCAACATTAAATTTAAAGTTTATTTTGAGATTTTTTAAGTCTTTACTGATATGTCGATAAGAACACATGTATAGCAGTACAAAAGTCATCGGTAATACTCGAATAATTCCTCTCAGCAAGTAAGCTGGGATTTGTTTTTCCCAGAAAAGAACGCTTGCCGGCAGAGAGGTTGTCCAGCCCGTTTATGGCCTCGTTTTGCCCTGCCTTTTCCGGGCGAGATGAACAAATCCGTCGATCACAATTCACACACAGTCACACACACACAACACGCGGCCGGGATTCCAACCCGCTTTCCTGATTTCCAAATCAAGCCGTGTTTTGCTTCACCGGAAATCCAACCCCACTTGCTCCCACCCCCCAATCCCCCTTCCAAACACGGCAAAAAAAAAAAAAAAAGAAAAAAAGAAACAATACCCCGTCCCACGTACATAGCACTAGTACGAAATAATGGCATTAATTAATTTACTAATCAGTTAATTAAAAAAAGATGAAAAGGAGATGCATCTCCATTGTTTGCTCTTCGGTGACATCAGGCAGGGTCAAATCTAAAATTTACTAGTAGAACTTAATTTCCTTATTGATTTCATATATTTCTATTAGTATAGTTTTTGATCTTCTCTTCTACTCATCCGTTTAAATTATTTTTATAACTAAAATAATTATTTAATACCAAAATGTAAATTATTTCAGAAAAAAACTTGTCATTCAATTTTTTTCCTTTGTTTTAACCCATCTATGCTCGTGTGATAGTTTATTTTTTCTATTTATTAGATAGTTATACCTTAATAACCTAAAAATAATTACATCTTGACGCGGGGGAGTAATCAGCTACAGATAATCGACACGAGCAGTCCAATGGGCGACGGAAACATGGAGCCCGTGATGTTTCGAGAAGGGAAAAAAACACAAAAAATGCAAGCGGCAGCGAGCGATGGGTCGAGGCAAGTGGGGAGAGAAAAAACACGAAACGGGGTGCAGCTTTGGTCTTCCGGTGCCATGGACGTCCACATCACTCGCCACGAAATATCTCTGTACCTCTACCGTTTTGGTATGTGAAAATTAGGAGGAAACTGTTAGGGAATCTGTAGCGGTTAGCTGCTGCTAGTGAGCAATTAGTACCACTGCTTTATTTTATTTTAGCACCACTGCTCTCACACAGTTACGGATACCTGACTGGTGTAAAATTTCTATTGTTAGATCATTTACTTTTGAAAGTTTTAAGAGAAAAGAGAAACATTTTGTTCTCATTACTGATTTACCTGGATAGGTGTTAGCAGTCAAAAAAACTCAATGCAGTCACAAATACTTAATATTTTAAATGAAATTTGATCAGATGCTTGCGTAAAAGAATTATATATGCATATTTTGTATCAAAAATAATGTATACTTCATTAGTCCGAAAATAAGTCAGTTGTTCAGTTGTTAGATATAATGTTTAACTCTTTGTCTTATTTTTTTATGATTAATATTTTATTGCCATTACTTCATCTGTTTATATTAAAAAACTTATGTGTTTAATTAGATTTATATGTCTAGATTTATTAACATACATATAAATATAGAAAAAAATGACAGACAGTATTATAATGGATAACAGTGACAAGTGTGAACTTAGTAAACTTATTACTCCATCACTCCTAACATAAACAAACCAACGTCGGTATAAGAAATTTGTTAGTGCTACGAATTTACCACGAGGCTGAAAACAGCAAACACCTCTTGACTAACAACAGCCCGTCTGTACCCGGGAAACACAATTGAGAAGAAAAAAAACACACACACACAGTGGGTGCGGCGCGGCGTGTGCACGTAGCACGCACAGTGGGTGCGCGTAGCCACCGGGGGGGGGGGGGGCGGGCGGGGGGCGGCAACAAAGCTGTCCGTAGGTGAGACGGTGCCGCTGCTGCGTCCACTGCACCCCACCACCCCGCGCTGCTGCAGCCCGGTCAGACACACCAGACAGCCCGCACCCACGCGGCACACCCCCCCGGCCCCACCACCGGTCCACCTCACCCCGCCCGCCCCGGCCCGGTCCGGTTCGCTCGCCCCCTCCCTTATCGCTGTCCTTGACGGGTTTTTTTTTCCGCTAAAGGAGTAGTTTTTTTATGGTTTAATTATTTTAGTGTGCGGTTTTTTGGTGTACTCCCTACAAAGAGACCACCACCAATCCGGCTACCCCATCTCGCGTCTTCTCCTCCTCACAAAAAAAAAAAAAACCATTTCTACTGCTGCTTGTGCTAGTCTTCTCCTCCCCTTTCCCTTGCCTTGCCTTACCTTCCTCGCTGCCTCCTCCTCCTCCGTCTCCGCTCCGCCTCCGCTAGGGTTTCCGCGCCGCCGCCGCCGCTGCTGCCCCCCGATCCGTGATGCCGCCGGCGACCATGGCTCCTCCTCCTTCGCAGCAGCAGCAGCAGGGCTCCTCCACAGGTCAGATCTGGGGTCAAACCCGTGGAGGCGAGGCGGCTGCTCTCTCTCTCTCTCTCTCTCTCTCTCTCGCTCTCTCTCTCTTCGTTGTTGCTGGTTTTGGGTGTGGATTTTGGTGCTGATGGGTTTTCGGTGCAGGGGATCCGCTCTTCGACGAACTGTGGCACGCCTGCGCGGGGCCGCTCGTGACCGTCCCGCGCATCGGCGACCTCGTGTTCTACTTCCCGCAGGGGCACATCGAGCAGGTGGGTGGCGGTTCCCCTCTCAGCCCAGGCCCGATTCGGCGCGAGGAGGGTGATTTCCGGCGAGCTGATTTTGGTTTGCTTGCTTGTGCTGGGTTTCAGGTCGAGGCGTCCATGAACCAGGTCGCCGACGGCCAGATGCGCCTCTACGAGCTGCCCTCCAAGCTGCTCTGCCGTGTCCTCAACGTCGAGCTCAAGGTCCGCCCCCCCCCCCCCCCCCCCCCCCAACCCCCACCACTTGATTTGCTCTTCAATTTCGGAGCTCACGCGGCCCCCCTCTGCTTCACATGTTGGTTCTACTTCGATTTTGACTCTTCTGCTTTGGTTTTTGGCGGGGAATTTCTAGGCGGAGCAAGACACCGACGAGGTATACGCACAGATCATGCTCATGCCGGAGCCCGAGGTAAGTACTCCCGTGAATTCTTCCTTCGGAGGGATGGTAGTATTTTTCCTGTTTGGATGAAGGTGGTTAATGTCTTCTGTGTTTGTTCCTGCAGCAAAATGAGATGGCGGTGGAGAAGACGACTCCTACGTCGGGCCCTGTGCAGGCGAGGCCGCCGGTGAGGTCCTTCTGCAAGACGCTCACCGCATCTGACACCAGCACACATGGCGGCTTCTCTGTGCTGCGCCGCCATGCTGATGAGTGCCTCCCTCCTCTGGTACGTGTGTTTTACACCGCGAGTAGATGATCCTACGCGGGTTCTTCAACAGATATGAGTCACAATTGATTTCTTCAACCAGCTGACCTGATTTGTTCTGCAGGACATGACCCAGTCGCCACCCACACAGGAGCTCGTGGCAAAGGATCTGCACGGCATGGACTGGCGCTTCCGCCACATCTTTCGTGGTAAGTTTGTGTTCCCCTTTACTTGCTTTTCATGGTTTATGCCAATTTTACAAGCACCTGCGACTTGGCAGATCAGTAGCTGTAGTTGCTGTTATTCTTTTGGCCATTTGGATTAGACCACTATAGCACAAGCATTTCTGGGAATGATACATCTCAGATCTTCCAATGAATTGCAAAAGTTCTTTTTTGTACTTGATGTTGATGATGACGATGATTATTGTGTTATTCCTGTGGAATATCATCAGGGCAACCAAGGAGGCATCTCCTTCAGAGTGGTTGGAGTGTTTTTGTCAGTTCCAAAAGGCTTGTTGCTGGGGATGCTTTCATTTTCCTCAGGTCTGTTGTAGTTCCCTCTCTTCCTAGCCTTGCAATTCCTTATTCCAGCGTTAACTTTGTTGTACCCCATGCAGAGGCGAGAACGGTGAGCTCCGTGTTGGTGTTAGACGAGCTATGAGGCAGTTGTCCAATGTGCCATCGTCAGTCATATCTAGTCAAAGCATGCACCTTGGAGTCCTTGCTACTGCATGGCATGCTATCAACACGAAGAGTATGTTCACTGTCTACTACAAACCTAGGTATGTTGAGATGTCCACTCCAGATCTATTGGTTTATCTTACATGCATCTGTAACATCCGAGTTATTCCCACCACTGTCATCCGGAGTATATAAACTTGTGTCTGATATCTGAATAATGATGATAGGACGAGCCCTTCAGAGTTCATTATACCTTATGATCAGTATATGGAGTCTGCCAAAAACAATTATTCTGTTGGGATGAGGTTCAGAATGAGGTTTGAAGGAGAGGAGGCACCAGAGCAGAGGTATCTGTTATGAAATTCCATGTGAATGTGGTTTGTTGTACATGCATTATTCCAAGCGATTACATGTCCTAACTTACTTGCGTTGTCATGCAGATTTACGGGTACTATAATAGGCAGTGAGAATCTCGACACAATGTGGCCTGACTCAAGTTGGAGATCCTTGAAGGTAAGATTTTTGCTTATTACTGGTGTTTCATATGGCTGGAGAAGTGTATTAATGGCAAGTTCTTTCTTTTCTATAACTTAGGTGCGGTGGGATGAGCCATCAACTATTCCACGGCCCGATAGAGTCTCTCCTTGGAAAATAGAGCCTGCCTCATCGCCTCCTGTTAACCCCCTTCCTCTTTCTAGGGTTAAAAGAAGTAGACCAAATGCTCCTCCAGCATCTCCTGAATCTCCTATTCTTACAAAAGAAGGTAACTACAAAATCTTATAAATCTTAGAAGGAATGGTGATGAGAATATGTGCCAAATTAATCATCGCAAAACTGTTGGTGCCATTTGCAGCTGCTACTAAGGTTGATATTGATTCTGCTCAAGCACAACGAAGTCAAAACAACATGGTCTTGCAAGGTCAAGAGCAAATGACCTTGAGGAACAACCTTACTGACAGTAATGACCCTGATGCCGCTGCTCCTAAGCCAATGATGTGGTCTCCATCACCAAATGGGGCAAAACCCCATCCCTTGTCCTTTCAGCAGAGACCCCCTATGGATAGTTGGATGCAGCTGGGAAGGCGTGAAAACGACTTTAAGGATCCCCGTTCTGGCTCTCAGTCTTTTGGCGATTCCAGTGGCTTCTTTGTGCAGAACTTTGATGAGGCTCCTAACCGTCTTAGTTCGTTCAAGAACCAGTTTCAGGATCAAGGTTCTGCTCGGCACTTCTCTGACCCATACTTCTTTGTATCTCCACAGCCTTCCCTAACTGTTGAATCAAGCACACAGATGCACACAGACAGTAAGGAGTTGCACTTCTGGAATGGCCAAAGCACTGTGTACAACTCAAGAGACCAACCACAGAATTTCAGATTTGAACAGAACTCATCTAGTTGGTTGAATCAGTCATTTTCCCGACCTGAGCAGCCAAGAGTGATTAGACCGCATGCATCAATAGCTCCTGTTGAACTGGAAAAAACAGGAGAAGGCAGTGGGTTTAAGATTTTTGGGTTTAAAGTTGATACCACCAATGCTCCTAACAATCACTTGAGCTCCCCGATGGCTGCAACACATGAGCCTATGATACAAACTCCATCATCATTGAATCAGTTGCAATCTGCACAAACTGATTGCATTCCTGAGGTATCTGTAAGCACAGCTGGGACGGCAACTGAGAATGAGAAAAGTGCTCAGCAAGCTCAACAGAGTTCAAAAGATGTTCAAAGCAAGTCTCAGGGTGCTTCGACGAGGAGTTGTACAAAGGTATATTATTGTTATATTCTATGATATGACCATGTATAGGTCTTTCCTGTCGCATGCATTATTTTTGATGTAACATTACTGACTGTTTACTTTATGCTAGCTAGCTGCTAAGAATAAACTATCCAGTTATAGTGGTGTGAATTAATTCTGGTGATGTTGAATTGCACATATTATTCTTTTGTCCAGTACATGAAAGTTTCTGTTTATTAGTTGACATGCTGAAGTACTAGTTTTGCAAATTTCTCGCAATCTCGGTCTCATACCCGTTATGGTGCCTAGTAACCGGATGTTGCTGGTTCTTGTCCAAATGAGAAGTTATGAGCAATATTCTTGATTGCATTCATGAGAGTGCATAGTTATAATTGCATCCTCTCATTTGAGAAACCTGTGTTTCTCTGATGATCTATGCTATGTAATTGACGTTATACCCTTGACTGTTCGTCCAGGTCCATAAGCAAGGTGTTGCACTTGGCAGATCGGTGGATCTCTCAAAGTTCAGTAACTATGATGAACTCAAAGCTGAGCTAGACAAGATGTTCGAATTTGAAGGTGAATTGGTGTCGTCAAACAAAAACTGGCAGATTGTTTATACTGATAATGAGGGTGATATGATGCTTGTTGGAGATGACCCATGGGAGTAAGGCTTCTATCTTAGGCACTTGATTCTTCTTCAGTTGAGCTTTCTTTCCTGATACTGATTCTAGCTGTTCATTTGTGAGCAGAGAGTTCTGCAGCATTGTGCGGAAGATTTATATTTACACCAAGGAGGAGGTCCAGAAGATGAATTCAAAGTCAAATACCCCAAGGAAAGAGGACTCTACAGAAAACGAGAAAAGTCATCTCCCAGTGTTACACAAATCAGACAACTAGGTATGCCTACGGAATTGCCTTCTCTGAATTAGTGCGTGAAAAACTTGAAAACAAGAAAGAAAGTCGCAGGCTAAGTGTTGTATGTTTAGTCACTTTTAAAAGTAAACGGTTTTAATGAATCGAGCCAGTTAAAAATCTGCATAAAATCGGAATTGTAAACATATTCTTTTTCCATTGCCTTTGACAGACTTTTTACCAGTTCTTGATCTGCAAGCATGGTCACGTGATATTGTTGTTTGCTATGAGAGCTTGCACCGAAAGCGATTCACCTTTCAGTTGCTGTTTTTGGCGTTTGTGCAGGTTCAGTGAAGCGATGTTACAAGAGGTAGTAGATCGCATGGAGAGATATGCCTTGCTGCCGTGCTGCGGGTCCCAGCCAAGTAAACTCCTGATGTGTTGGTGATCTCCCCCTTCTTTTGCTTGTCTGATGCAAATGCAACGCAAACCTATGGCTCCCTTTAGCTAGTAGATGATGTAGACTGCCTGTTGTTTATCCTTTGTTTTTTTTCCCCTTATCTTGGCAGAAAGATTTAGGGCCAAGATTATTACTATTGCTATTGCCCCCTCAACTCCCCAACTTTTCTGATGTAAATATTTATCTACGTAGCCAGCTACCCAGAAGTAGTAGAGCAGCAGTAGAAGAGAGTACCTACCTACCTGTATTAACCAGCAGCAGCCTGTTCCCCGGGATAAATTTGTGTAAGCTTTGTAGCTCGAGATAAGAAAAAAAATGGCGAACGAACCAACCAGCAAATGGCGTATGTATTTGCCTGATCATGAAATATATATATATTTATGAATGTATCATACTGGATGGATGATATAGATTCAATGAATGAATGACCTGGTGCTGCAACGTGTTTAATTTGCCAACGTTGCTGTGGAGAAAATTGGCAGCAATGGATCTGCGTGGTCGGAAGGATGGCGCGGTTGCTGGTGCGTGGTGGGCGCCCACTTGCCTCCTCCTCTCCCTTATCATCATCTGCCTCCTTGCTGATGGATGCTTCCTTCCTAGTTGGAGAGCTGTTTTCAGTGGTGCGGTTTTGCAGTGCAAACCAAGGGAAGCATTTCTGAAATGGGTAGAGAGGATGAGAATCCCTTGGCTTTGGTTGTCACTTTTGGTGCTTGTGTTTTTCGTTGACTGGAGAAGGGCAGCAGCCCAGCCAGCAGGAAGCTGGGTATGAAAGCCACCTCCACTGGTTGCGACTGCTGGGACGTTTTGTTGCAATCGTGTGGTGCGGATGGCTGGCCGATTGAGTGTTCTCGTTTGGGAATTTTCTGTTTGTCGTAGGTGCTTCTAAAATTTCTGGCTTTTCTAAACAGTTCAAAATCTCGTTAAGAAAACCGGTAAATACATAATTCAGATAAAAAAAATCATGGATTCTCACCAGCTAGCTACGTTTTTTTTTCAAGAGAATCTTGAACATATCGAACCGCTTCAAACAAATAATTTCCACATATTTATTAGCAGTAAAAAAACTTCTATATATGTGATCTTAACCATTCAAAAACAAATGATGGGAAATAAAACCGTGACAGACATTACAAGATCAACTTCAAATCTAAATTTTAAAGTTGAAAAGTGTAGCTTCTAAACATAAGCGAAACTACCCGGGTAAGCTATGGGCGGCGCCTGCGTGGTGGGAGGGAGCAGTGGAGCACTGAAGAATTATCAAGACTTTGACCGAGCAAGTAAACGACAGTCTGACTGGATCCATAGGTCATCACGGGTGGAGAAGATAGATGAGATCAACAAGTGTGTGAGCGGCCGACGAGACGACGACGCCGACGGCCACCGAGTCCAACCTCCACCGCCGGTGCTCAGCTCAGCTCAGGCTCACCACTGCCTCTCTTCTTCCACTACTGTTACAAAGCTAGCTAACTAAATGAGCTTAAGTTTTACTTTTCCAAGATCTAAAAACTAAAAAAATAACTTATGAATAAAACTATATTATATACATATTCTTAGAAATATAAAAATAAAAGCTTAAAGAATAAACTATGATAAAAAACCCTAAAAATTAAGTTTAATTTTAAATTATAACTTACAAACACATATATATATAAAAGCAATACCGTACTATTTAACTAATCTAGCTCAACTACGATTTGACCAAGGGTAGCTGGTCAAACCTGGACCCATCCGTATTAGCAGCGACCGAGAGGCCTGTGACGGCACGGCGCTGGCAGGTGGGCCCCACCACATCGTCCTCGATCGATCAGGCGCAGCAGCAGCAGCAAAATCACATGCTGGGGGGCATCTGACTGACAGTTTGGGCCCACTGAAAAGCGAGGGAAGGGAAGGGCCCATCTCGGGTGAGAGAGTCCACGGAGGGCCTAGTCCAAACGCGTGGCGACAAAAGGCCTGCAGACGGGGGTGGGCCCCTGCTTGCGATTCTCGCTGTCACTCACCACTGACACGTCTCGTTTACCTCATGCTCATCAGCTACTACTGAGTACAAGCATGGGTCATATTTTCTTCCTATGCCTGTAACTCCATCATCCGACTTTCATAATCCTACTAAATTTTTAAAATTTTTATCTTAAAATTCTATAAAATTTAGTCCGTCTTATTTTGGACACTAAACCGGTAAGTTTTGTATAGAAAAACTTGGTCCCATTAACACCCCTAAGTGCAAGTCGTCGCCTTATGAACTTATCTCTATTTAGAGTTTTATATGGAGGAAAATGTTAAGTATTTAGTACTGCAAAAATTAAAGTTTTCTAAAAGCTACCACCCCATTTCAAACTGATACCATTTTTAGGGGGTGATTGTTGGAAAATTTACAAACAAAAAATAATTTGGGAATATAACTATTATATACGTATTCTTAGCACACTAACAACTACGACTAGAAAATAAAGTTTGGTAAAAAAACTCCAAAATCAAATATTTAAGGTTGAAAATTTAAAATTTGGCTTATAAACATAATCATAGTTTCTTTTGCTACCATCCCATCTCTAGCATTTCTCATTTATGAAGAGATATTATTATATTATTTTTTCTCAACCTAAATATCTGCTAATTCACCTAGAAATATTTATATTTCGTGATGGATGTAGAATTATATTAGAGTTTGGTAAATATAAGACAAATACATGGGATTTGAAAAGGTAAGAGATAAATGCATTGGATTTGAAAATGTAAAGTGCATTCTAATCTTTGTAACTTTGTATAGTTATATGTAAAGTAAGCCAAAAATAAAGTCTTCATAGGATGGAGAAAAGGATATTTCTGATTTGAAATTTGTAGCACAATATAGATTTTTTCTTGCCCATGAATATGTACATTTTCAACGAATCCTAGTTCTTGGTAAGAAATTTTAGAAATCCTAGTTCTGCTAATAATTTAGAAAACTATCCGTTGAATTAACTGAAATAAAAATCTTCTGTCTTTATCTTATTATTTGCTAACTAATCTAGACGGATAAGGGATTATATGTTATACTGTGCCCCTATACTGAGATCCCTTGATATTTGGGACCAGACTCACTTGTGAGTGATTGTTATTGCATAGGTAAGTCATATACACATTTGTAAACGAAAAATAATTTATGAATAAAAATTTTATATACGTACTATTAGCGATATAAAAGACAATGCTGAAACGGTTAAAACCACCAAAATCAGGTCCAAATTTAAGTTTGAAACTTGAAATTATGGTTTATAAGTATAAGGAGAAGTAAAAAGATAAGGATGCCAGTATTGTTTAATATAGAAATAATTATATTTTGAGATGGAAAGTAGTACCACTGAATGATTAGATGACAATGCTATTTTTTTGGTCGTCATCAGATAATCTCTCACACACAGCATCTTCGACGAACTCTTTGTTGTGCACGGCAGACCAGCTCCAGCATCAGCAAGCATCGCATCGCATCGTTTTCCATGCCGTCTGTCGATCTGTTAGCTCTTTACACTACACAGTGAGGAAGGCATCTCCTGAAACCGTGGGCATTCTGTAGTTCATGTGAAAGTCCGGCAAAACTCCTACAGTATGTTCCAAAGGAAGCTTTGAAAGTGATCACGTAAACACAATTCACAATCGTATTTGCCAGTTTCAAATCCCAGCATTGATCATCAGCATATTCAGGCAGGTAATCAAATCATCACGCAAACTGATCCAGATGTTTTCATCCTACACTACTACTTCTCAACAGATGCACAGAAAACCACCTGAATCTGAATTTTTTGATAATGGCCTGAATCTGAATGCGGGAGGAAACACCTATGCATTCTGTTCATGCGAGTGAAGTATAACTGATTGGAGCCGATGTTAGAAAAAGGCTGCAACAATTTTCTATGGACTTTGTTTATTAATCTGATCTGATCTGGACTTGTTTATTAAGCTGGTCAGCTCATGTGCAGGGCGCCTTCATCAACTTCTGTCAGCACGTCGTCCTCGAAGAATGCCTGATGGAGGGCTTTTATGCACTGCTTCGCCTCGCTATCATGAACGATCAAAGACATGTTAACCTGTCCAAGACGGCAGCAACAATAAGTGTCAGGAGACCAGGACATGGATACAGCAGTGTCAAGTATGAAAACAGTCTTAGCAAGGACTACCTTGGATGCACCCTGTGAGATCATCTGGACATTCACCCTGCTTTTCCTCAACACTTGAAAGGCCTTTAGATCAGATGTAGGTGTGTTCAGTGCAAGATTGTGCGGCTATCTTAGGAAAAGAGGTATTTATGCGCAGAAAATCGTACTTTTTCCAGTATAAGAGATGATCGCCGGACGTTCCCAATAAGTGATATTATTGCCCTCTGCTGAAGTAGATGGACAACTGCAATTTTCTCAAGCTCTTCAACTACATGGTCAAGTTCCTGAGAAAGTTTGACGAGAAAGCAAAAAGGACAGAGAAGGTGATGATCAGAGCAGAAGGATTCTGAGGATAGCTCGATGCCACCAAACCATGGAAAACCTAACATTTTTACTGCTCATATATGCCACTTAAGAATATGAACAGTCCAAGCGTCAAACATGAAACTTGAGTAAATTTCACAAAACCACAAGCATTAGAGCCACGTTTTAAAAAACAAGTGTTTTTGGTATTTGGCAAATAATCACAAGTATTATGGTTATATAGTTTCATAAAACCACACTTTTGACTAAATATGAGTAAAAAATTACATGTAAAATTATATCAGATTTATAAGTTCTTTGATATATCATATACATGTTGCTATAATACCAGGTTAAATTGGTTAATAGTGTGACTTTGTTAAACTCTTAGACCATAATACCCAGGGTTATGTGCCGTGTGCGAAAACCCCTGTGGTTTTGTGCAACTAAGATCATATAATACATGTGGTCATCAAAATTATCTACATACCATAGTAATTTTCATATTTGTTACTAACATGTAACAAGAACCTAAAATGGTCAAAGTTGTGGACTGGAGACCATATTGGCGTCCAAGGCAAACCATCTAGAAACCATCAAACCGAGGGAGTATCTATTATAAGGGTAACAGTCAATACAAACAAGTAATCAGTTCATTTTGCAGTTATATACGGTTTGATTAGAAGTACAGGCATACAGTATTACAGTTACATGATTTTAACACGTAAATAGGTGCACTTGCCTGCTGAATAAGATCCCTGCTCCAGATCTTCGATGGATCAAGCGACACAGAAATACTCACTTCACTAGTAGCCACACAATCTACAGATATGCCTAGATCTTCAAATATAGAAAAGACCTTCTCAAGCGCATACAAATAAGGATCAGAACAATAACATGTGAATTAAACTTAATGTGCCAATGGATGAACATACCTTTGCTAGAAAACCAAATTGGCCGAGCATTCGAGTGCTCACTATATCCAACATAGTGACATTTGACTTGAGCACTATACTAGTTAGCACGACCTATGCAGAGAAAAATACAGAAACAAGAGAAATGAATTTCATGGCCTGAGAGTTAAATGTTACTGACGTGAGAACACATTTTAATTAACCTGCTACAAACCTTATCCATCTCTCTTTGTTTAGTGATCAGGGTGCCTGGAGCTTTAGGGTTGTATGAATTCTTAACCCTGACTGGTATATCACCTTCTCTAGCAGGTCTCATAGATTGTGGATGTAATACCTATTGCAGAGCACAGCAATGCATTACTATCAACCAAAAGTTATCTTCTTCTAAACGCCCAAAGAGCAACTTAAACTGGCAGAGTGAGCAACCCTTATCACTAGTAAAGCAGTGGCCACCAAAACATATGTATATAGTAGTAGTATTTGCTTTGCACTTAATATGAATATTTTCATTTACATCTAACTGTGAAGATCATAAGCCACACTACAAACAAATACATACCTGGGCACCAAAATAAGCAAGTTCAGCTGCCTCTTCAAATGTTAAGTATGGCACAGTGGTTGCATTCGGATAGATATTTGGATCACAGGTCAGTACACCATCAACATCTTTCCATACCTACGATAAGCAGTGGCATGCTGTCAGATAAAATAGGTATTGACTTTGTGCCCCACTTAGCTAATCAGCATAAGAAACAAATTAGAACATCAGACTGTAGGCTCTATTTTTGTATGTCAAGAGCAAAAATCTATTTAGACTTCACCATGGACCTGAATTTCTCTCAAGCCCAAGGCTTTACCAATGGTTGTAGCAGTCAAGTCACTGCCACCTCGGCCTAAAGTTGTTACAGCACCTGATTTCCAGCCCTGCAAATGATGAAAATTGATTTCTAAAGAAAGGTGGTAACAGTTACAACAAACTAATAGTTTGCTTCATACATAAATGCCCATACTCTGGTGAGAGTACCTTCCCAAGGAACCCAGTAACAATAGGTATTGCTGGATCCCGAATCCAGTCTCCATGTAGTCTCTTCGCTATAGCAGGATAAGTTGCCTCCAAGATGTCCGCATTTCCGAAATCGTCTGTTGTTATGAAACCAATATCAAATGCGTCGCACTGCAAAAGCATTGGCAAGTACAATTTAAAACCAACATAACTTCACATCACGATTCACAACACATATTGCTGAAATTCAATCTACAGGGAATTTAGAGAGCAGCTAACGTTAGGGGAAGGAAGCACAGATGCAATGGTGGATCTAATACTTAAACGTGGAACACAGGCAGAGAATGAAATACAATACAACAAACAGACATGAGTTGAGAAAATGTGAAAATAAAAAACAACTTCTGAAGCTATTTAGAAAACTTTCAAGATTTCCTTCCACAGCAATGGCATACTTATACGCTTGCAAATTCATGCAAGTTGATATGATCACATACTCTGAAGAATATTGGTCCACCATGTAAACAAAGAACATGTCAAGATGTACCTGCCGTGCTTTTACTCCGATTTTGTTTAAATAAGCAGCAAAAATCCTTGTTGACATGCACTCCCCAAATGAAACGAGGTAGTCGGTGGTCCGAAGTGTCAACTCTTTCATCATGGCAATACCTTTCAAGAGCTGCTCCAGTTCATCCAGCATAGCTAAAAGTTTCATTCACACGGAGCCATAAGATTATTATATTAATGGAACAAATCTATAAGGTATTATTATGGTAGTGGAGTTACTGTGTATTACAGATCTTGGCAGTCCAAGTTCATCCACAGTTCTGGATTAATAGCAAAGAAGAAGCCATGAAGTGAAATTAGCAACACGGTTCAACCAGTAAACTATTTGAAAAGTAGACTTACTTAATATGTAGATCTTTGATCATATTCCACTCTTCAATTTCTGAAACACGGATCACTCCGCATCCCACTGCCTTCTCACCAGCCTACAAGGATCACAAACAACATGTGTTTTAACTAGTAATGCTAAGAAAGTAAAGTTTCTTTAAGCTTCCCTATGCTCAAATATTTCATTTCGGCTACAATGCAACAGCCGATTCTGAAGAAAAACTTAAGTCCTCACCTAAATTTTCATTTACTTGCAGTTTCAGCTAAAGCCACTGTTTATTTTCAGGGAGCATATAGTCATTGTTGATACACCACAGAATCAAATTATGGACAAAAAAACGAAGTTTTCTGCGGGAGATTTGCAAAAATGACACTCCAAACATGTGGTATTTGCAAATTTGACACTCGGAGTGGATGCCAGCATATCCCTGGATTGTTGCAATAAGAAGTATGGCACTAGGTGCATTTAACGCTACCTAGTGATTGAGATTACTGGTACATTGAATTGAAACAATGATCATGGATTCATCATTCATGCGAGGTAAACTACTTTCGCTGCTAAACAAAACAAATACTCGCATAGAGACGTCGCTATAGCCTAGAGGAGGGGAATCGGAAGGCAGCAGTACGAGGAGGAGGAGATTGGTGGTCTTCCCCATGGCGGAGAGGACGACGACGGGGCGCTCCTCGGGGAAGGCGAGGATGAGGCCCGCCACCTCCCGCATCCTCGCCGCCGACGACACCGACGACCCCCCGAACTTCATCACCACGCTCAGCTGGTCCCCGCCTTCCGCTCCGATCCCCCCTAGGGCACCGGCGGCGGCGGCAGCAGCAACGGCGTCCACGGCGACGCTGCCCCTTCTCTTGCCCCGGCAGCGAGCGGAGCTGGTTCCCGCCAACACCTCCAGTCTCCAGCCGCCACGGCCCAGCACGCCGACACACGCCGCTCCTCCTCCTCCTCCTCCCGCGTGCCTAGAGGCGCCGGCGATCGCCGGAGGGGTCGGGGCGGCGGCGGCGAATCGGAGAGCGATCGCCATTTCCCTCTCCTCTTTCTCTTCTTCTACGGAGTTGGTAGAGAGACTAGATACTGACGCTGCTAGTACTAACCACCTCCAGTGTACTGGGCGTGAAAGCGGGTTTCTGATTTTACGTAATCATAGTTGCCAAGGCGGAAAAGGAGATGGACAGCCTTGCTGCTGTTCCTACTTGCTGCTACCTCATACTGTAATATACCTACATTTATATGTATAGGTGGTAACATACACATATATATATTGATATATATTATATATTTTTATATATAGATGAATCTAGATATAGCTGAAAATTCTTACGGTATGAAACGGAGGGAGCAGTACGTACTTAGGTGGTGTTTGGGATAAGAGACTTATTTTTAGTCACTTGTCCCATTGAATTTTTGGACGGTTATTATAAATAGTAAACATAGACTATTAATAAAACCCATCCATAATCTTGGACTAATTCACGAGACGAATTTATTGAGCCTAATTAATCAATGATTAGCCTATATGGTGCTACAGTAGCCATTCTCTAATTATGGGTTAATTAGACTTAAAAATTTCGTCTCGTGGATTACCACTCATTTATAAAATTAATTTTTTTATTAGTCTATGTTTAATGCTTCAAATTAATGTACAAACATTCAATATAATATGGAGCAAAAAAAAATTAGCCCTACACAACCCCTACCTCGTCTCGGTGTATGGCAAATAAATGCGCCTTTTAGCTTTACAGGCGTGTCAAGTCGGAAATAGTGGATTACGAGAATATACTAGGATTGGTGAGCTATGTCTAAAAGCCCCATAAATGAGCAGAGCAGTAGAGGTAAAACTTTATATATCGGAGTGTTAGTTGCCACTATTCCATCACCAACTATCTATGTCTTATGTCTGTTTCATATTATAATATATTTAGAGGGTGTTTGTTTCTAGACTAAACTTTAGTCCCTAATCACATCGAATGTTTGGACACTTATTATAAATATTATTATAAATAGTAAACGTAATATATAAATAAAACCCATGCATAATCTTAGACTAATTTGCGAGACGAATCTAATTAGCCTAATTAATCCATGATTAGCCTATGTGATGCTACAGTAAACATTTACTAATTATGATTAATTAGGCTCAAAAAAATCGTCTCATGGATTAGCTCTCACTTATGAAATTAGTTTTTTGATTAGTCTATATTTAATGCTTCAAATTAGTATCCAAACATCCGATGTGACATGAGACTAAAAGTTTAGCTCATCTAAACAACCCCTTAGCTATATATATAGATTTATTTATATATTAATGTATATTATTTATATGTATATTTAAATGTATTAGCATCTATACGAATCTATATATTGTTAAAAGAATCTTATGTTATGGAACGCAATATTATTTTTTTAACAAACAAAAGAAAGATGAACCACATAGGGTCTACGGAGCAACCTCAAATTTCTACTTAGGCCTTTAGTTTCTAATTTTTTTTCCAAAAACATCATATTGAATATTTAGACAACTAAATAAAGCATTAAATATATATGAACATTAAAACTAATTACATAATTATGGAGAAAAATCGTGAGACGAATTTTTAAGCTTAATTAGTACATGATTAGCTATAAGTGCTACGGTAATTAATTAGACTCAAAAGATTTATCTCACGATTTTTAGACTAAATCTAAAATTTATTTAGTAATTAGGCTGCGTTTAATATTTTAAATATATAACCTTACGCGCCACAACATCTCAAAAAAAATTTTAAAAACTTAATGGACCTTAGGAAAAGAGGTTATAGTACCAAAAGGCACCACGTAAGAGTACTATTTCGCATTGGTTGCTAGTACCTGTAATCATGGCAGGAGTAGTGTTTTATTTTATTTTTTTTCTGTTGCTCGTTTCGTCTATATTATGTCATCTCTAATAGGTATCTATAAGCACTATATAATTTTTTAATAGATAAGAGATAAAAACTATCTCTTATCTCGCACATATTTTAATATGAAGCGAGAATGACTTGTAGGGTCATTTGTACTATGAGCTACTTGCTAAGAGCTAGACTATTAAAATAGTTGTCTTTAGAATGCTTAGAGATAATATGCTATCTCTACAGTCAGTTAGAGGTGGCCTTAATAGTTTGTGATTTTGTGCTCTTCGGAGAGTAACAGTAGCATGCTGCATTGCAAATCAGGGTGTGGTCGGAGAGGGTGACGGCAGGAGGCAACGGCTGCTCCGACCCTGCATGTCTGCATCCTGCCAGGCTGGGGACAAGGATCACTGAACCAGCACAGGGCAAGCAGCCAATCAAATCCAACCAAAATCCCCATCTAATCCTTCATTTATGTATGTACTTAGCCAATGTGCAAATGAGCATATCTAATGTCGTGTTTAGATTGAAAAAATTTTTAGGAGAAGTGTCACGTCAAATGTTTGATCGGACGTCGGAAGTGGTTTTCGGACACGAATGAAAAAACGAATTTCACGGCTAGCCTAAAAACCGTGAGACGAATCTTTTGAGCCTAATTAATCTATCATTAGCACATGTTGGTTACTGTAGCACTTATGGCTAATCATGGGCTAATTAGGCTCAAAAGATTCGTCTCAAGATTTCTTTTATAACTATGCAATTAGTTTTTTGGTTCATCTATATTTAATGATTTATTTAGGTGTCCAAAAATTCGATGCGATGTTTTTGGAGAAAAATTTTGGGAACTAAACAAGGCCTATGTATGAATTCACTCAATCTAGTATTATCTCAGCATTGCACATGGGACATGATTCAGTTGGCAGTGGCCTCACTTGCCTGCAAAAAACAGTTTGCATAAATGATAAGTGGCCAGAGAATTCAATTGTGTTGGATCAAGGTCCAGTCTGCCTGCCCACTGGATGACTGCTCACATCAGTGACAGAATCATTGTTGGATTCAGAAGAGGCTGAATCTTTGAGTAATTCTGAATGACTGATGGCATGTAATTGAAAAGGCACTGGGTTCATATTCTCATCATAATGGACATTGTTCAATGGACAAAGATCCTACTATTACATCACAACACCAGGCAGGAAAAAGAAAACGACAACAGAAGAAACAAAGAAACCCCAGTTACATCATCATCATCTTCATCATCATCACACATGTCTCTAGATGGCGAGCCTCATCTCATCAGTTTCCCTAGATAAACAGCATATGTAATACTTACTAGAACTTCTCATAAACTAGATCATCTGATGCAAATGATCACTGGTCTATTCACTTAGAAAGAAGTCATCACATCCCGGTGCATTGGTCTTGCTCTCTGACTTGCTGCTGATCACATTGCATTCTGAAGGCCAGCAGAGTGAAGGAGCACTGTCTTAATTTCTTCAGGCCCGAGTCCAGGACCATCCCTGCATTGCTGGCAAAACAGAAAGTACAGAACAAACATAAAGACGGTGAACAACGGTAGGATTCGATCAAACACTTCTGAAAACCTCAGCTGGAGGATGAGAAGAAGAAAAAAGATTAGGATCAGCAAACCTCGGCGCGGAAAACATCCATTGCAAATCCATTGAAACAGCTGATGACCGCCTGCTCGATGCCAAGGCCAAGGCTGTCAAGTGCCCTCAATGTGGACATCAGAATGCCAGGCCTGCGTGCGCAGAACATGTGGATATTGACTGCATGCCCTTCCCTCATTCTAACTTCAACCTAAAACAAGCAAGAGAGGTGAATGTCACTTGGTTGCCATGCACATTGCTACCGTTAGATGAATCAAGAAGGCCTGAATGATCAGGTTCTTGTGCAGGCTGCAGAGAGCAAATACTGTAAAAGTATATAATACTAGCTTCCAAATGTGTTAATCTTGAGCATAATAGCATGCTTAAGCATCAAATATGGAATGAGGTGCACAGCTAAACATTCATGGGAAGAATTAGACTAACCGTGGCTTGTTGACCACTTGGACTAGGAAATGAGGTTGGGCAGAGCTCCTCTTTCACACGGCCAGGAAATGTCTGCAATGTAGGTGTCGATGGGTGGAAGCTAGCTGAAGTTGGTCCAGTAAGTGAAGAGCTAGGAGCAGACTCAAGTTCATTGTGAAGATCGTTGATCCTCTGCAGGAGTTCCTTCAAGTATTCAATTGCATCGCCAAGGATAGAAGCTCTATCCATCTGTCATAGGAGAAGAAAGCTGGTAGTGAGCTATTAAGCTATAGATTTATCATGAAACGGTGCAGAAACTGTTGGCATTAAGAATACTTTGACATAATTGTTTTGTACTGCAACACTAAAATCAGCACATCGTACATGGTGCTGAATAGGTAAGACTGCAACTTGTCATGTATCCCAAGAACTGTACTCCAGGTCTTTCTTTATTGCGCAAAACGATCTAGATCATCGTGAAGGAAAGTAGTTTTACTACATGAAAGGACTGCAGAGAACTGAATATGCACTTTGCATGCCTAAACTTCCAAGTGCATGGCTTTTTCAAGGAAACCAACAAAAGTTAAAGACAAAACATCCAACACGAAGAACTACAAAAAAAAGGGGGGGGGGGGGGGGGGGGGGGGAAAGAAAGGGGAAAAGAATTTGAGTTGTCAGATAGCAGGTCACTTTCAACTACATCTTGTGCATGGCACTGTGTTAATCATGCATCACTAAATCTGGTCATGGATCAGAATGAAATTTCCCCATGATATATGTAATCTCAAGCTACAACCAAAGAATCCTAAGAGAAGACATTCAAGTATAATCTCAGAACTGAAATTACCATAACTGAAGTATCGAACAACCATCCAGCAAGCTGAACAGTAATTCTCTCCTCATTGTTTGGCTTTTTATTTCAAAGTCCAAACGACATATTTGCAAATAAAAAATATTTTGTAAATAAGAAATATTTTTAGCAATCTAATAAAAAAGGCTGAGAAATAAACATCGATGAAAAAACAAAAACAACTCTAAATTTAAGTTTAAAAAATTCTAATTCTAACTTATAAGTATAAATAAAAGTGAAAAGACGAAGGTGTATGTTACTAGTACTACTGATGTTCCAGGATGAAATTTTGCAGATTAGCTAAAAAGTACATGTTTCGTTGAACATATTGTGCCATGACAAGCACCTTTAGGAAGGATAAGAAACTGAAGGCCATAGATCTACTGAAAAAATAGGTGCCTTTTTGGATCTGAGTGGAGCCAATTTCAAGAATTCAGCACCAAAGTCTGCACCAATTTGAGTGACAATATCACAACAAACACAGTAACAAACTCCTACAAAACTTACACCACTACTTATCAATCAAGAACTAAAACATGTTAAAACTGAAAATAGCAGATTAGAAACAGTAAGGGCTGATTAATCAACAATGAATGGTACAGTAAAAATGGGAGCTGCTGATTAACTAAAAATGAGAATAATCATCACCTTGCTGATCTTGGGCACCACAGAGCGCAGCATGTAGAGGCGGTCGTTGAGCTTCTTCCTGCGCCGACGCTCCGCCATGAGGTTCTTGGCCGGCATCCCCTTCTTCTTGCCCCTCCCGTTGCCGCCGCCGCCGCCTCCTCCTCCCGTCGCCACGGGCGCGGCATTCTCCAGCGAGGCCGAGACCCCCATGGACGAGGCGTCCACGCTCTGCTCGATCTCGTCCTCGTCGTCCCACCCCATCCCGCCGCCGAACCCGGCGGACGGGGGCGCCAGGAACCCGACCCCCTTCTGCCCCGCCCCCAGCGACGACGGCGCGAGGAACGGCGGCGGCGCGTCGTCGAACGGGTTGGACGACGCGAAGTCGTGGAACGCCGGCGGTGGGACGGACGACGACGACGTCGGGAAGGCCGCCTGGAAGTCGAACATCGCCGCCGCCGCCGCGTCCATGTTGAGGAGCAGCGACGCCGACCCCGGCGCCGACAGCACGTCCCTGTGGTGGAACGGGAACGCCGTGAACGACGCCGCCGCCAGCGCGTCCGCCGCAAGGTACGACCAGTCACTCCCACCGCCGACACCACCACCACCACCACCACCACCTCCGCCCACTCCTCCACTTCCCCCTCCCGCCAGCTCGTCCATCTTCGACTCGTCCATGACCACCTCGCCGCCGCTTCTTGCTCGCTGGCTCGCCTCCTTGTCCGTGCAGAGCTCGGAGAAGAAGAAGAAGAGTTCTTGAGTAGAGAAGCCATTTGCTGCTGCTGCATCTGCTTCTTATAGGGGAGGAGAAAGACGCAACCTTTGTGCTGATGTAATTACACCTAATTAATTACACAAACTTAGCTTAACTTTTTTCATAAAAAAGGAGTAATCTTTACCAGGTTAGTACTTAAACCTTTTTTCTCTGACAAAAAATAAAGATAAACACCTAGTTCTACAAGATTGCCTATGACTCTATGACACCATGTTTTTTCTTTGAGATAGAGAGAGAGACATGGCAAGTTTGTTTAGATTGTGTCACGCTACAACTCTTCTTTAGGTTGTTTTAAGCACTTTTAGTTTTTGCTAATTGCAACTTTCTGTTTGTTGCAGACGTGAAACAGACAAATCTGACAAGATAGTACATGAGCTATACGGCTGGTGTTTTAATTGGGAACAGTGTGTGTTTTACGGCCTTCTTCTAATTTCTTTTACAAGATTAAAAAATGTAAAAAAAAAAGTGATGCCCTGTATATTTGTTACTGCTATTCTTTTTTAAAAAAGAAAATTTGTTTACTTGCAGTGTTGTGCTGCCATGCTGAGACAAAAACTGTTGCACCTATTTCTCAAAAAGAAAAGAAAAACTGTTGCACCTAATGAAAAAAAATGTGACCTGGCAGATAGGTCTCTTGATGCTTAGATGGATCAAAGGAAAAAAAAAGATTTCTTTTAGAGGGAGAGCCTGCAGGGAGGTGTACACGTGTACGGCCGCCTAGTGCACCCAGTAGATGAAAGCTGCCTTCTGTTTCTAATCTTTGGAAGGTTTTACGCATAAAACAGATGCCAACTGGTTCCTTATGGCCACATGTAAAAAAACTGCCTTTAGCCAACAGATTTGTCAGGAGATTTGGATAACTTTGCCAATTTTTATCCCTTTTTAGTTTTGCACCTATGCAAAAGTTTATATCGATATATGGAGTTTAGCTTTAAAAATAACACAACATCGAGGATCGAGGAAAATCGACAGACAACCCGTCTAGCAAGGCAAGGTGTAGGATAACTCAACTTTAGCCACTTTATCTAGCTGGATTAGCCATCAGATGTGTATTAGTTGCATTAAGCCTATCTCACTGACTCACATGATAATCAGGTCTAATCATAATAAATATGTATATATATTAGAAAAATATAAATATTTCACTAAAAACACATGTGGAAATTAAAAATTGAAAGAAGGAGAAGAGATAAAAGGGAGTGATCATTCTGTTCACGGTTTGAGAATGAGAGTGAGAGAGAGGAGTGTACATGTCTACATGATTGCATTGCTGCTCAACACCTCAGGAGTGTGCAATGCAACATGCCCAATTACAGGCTCTCCCAAGCATCCTGTGACCCTGCCGGAGCCGAGCAAGAAGAAATCGTCGGATGGAACGCCGTGGAATGGAATTGGGGAGAGGAAAACTGAAAAAAAAAACACACAGAGACAGAGAGAGCATGCCCTGCCTACTAGGGCTGTGGCTCACATGAGTTCCTGTAAAGAGAAAGATAAATTCGGCTGTTCTTGTTACTCGCGGGTCTAAATCGATATGGTCAAATTTTATACCATAACTATCACAAGTTGACATGCTAATTAGGGGTGAACGTGGATTGACCCACGGATATTTTAAAATCAACTCTAGTTCAACTAAATGAATTAAATTTTATTTATTGAATTAGAGTGGACTCTAAGTTACTTGTGGGTTGACCCATGCCTATTCTTAACACTAATACAAGAGTACACAAATAGAGGAAAAACTTCTAAAAACCATAGGTCAAGAATTATTTTAGTTTACTCTTAATCAAATCCAGATCTAAATATTAGACAAAGGGTGCTAATTACAGTGCTAGAGTGAACTATATAAGAACATGTTCAAATATCTACATGTCTGTATAACTTTAACATCACCCGCCTGACCTTAATACTGGTAATGTTGTATGCTGCATTGGCTCTATCATCAATCCGTACGTCCTTATTTGACGTCTCAAAGTCTTAAAATTCAACACCACCCAAATCATCATGTCACAACATCAACCCAAATCCATAACTATAATTTATAATTTAACATCTTAGACCTCACCACATATCGAGTAGTTAACCTCAGTGCTTCCAAGAGTTGATACGCCATCACCATCAATAGTATATTGTTGCCAATAGAACTCGAAAAGAGTCACAACTATTGTACCCCTAACGACGATGAACTAGCCACCAACCACAACATGGATATGGGGTGTTGATGCTATGAATTTGTTGAGGATGGCACATGAACAAGAGAAAAAAGAGTAGATATAGACTAATGAGAAGAGGATTTAGGGAGTTGTCTATTTGTAATTTAATTTAGGTGGGCTATGTGTTGGAGGTGAGGCAGACGCTAAACGCGGAGAATGAGAAAGGAAACTTACCGCGGTGATAGCGTGATATATGGAGTGACTTGGAACACTTAACCACTGCCAGTCATGTGCTAGGTGCATCCGATAATTTCACGTTATGTTTGTGCAACGGCTCTCTAGTAAGATCTGTTGCTAGCTATAGCAAATCGGACCATGGTAATATGTAAGGTGTTATACCAATGAATTTGTTGAGAATTGTAGCGTTAGGCGTTGTAATAAAGGGGGAAAAATGTGGGTCATTTCAACTTACGTGACACAATGTGATAATGAATTAGAAAATTTAGCCACCACTATTTATGTTACATTTTATGACCATCATATATTATACTTTGTATGGTAGTTGTCTAGTTTAATCCCTATCCATCTAGTATCGTTTCCTATTATATCGTTGCCTGTCATAGTGTTATACAGGTTGACCCTCTAACAGGCCAATGATTTTACCTCGCTGCTAAAATAACGCTCTAAGTCTAAAATCTCTTAAACACCTTATTATATACTCTCTCTCTCTCTCTCTCTATCTTCATATAATTAATTAATGCATAGAGAAAATTCGATCCTGCTGATTTTTAAACAGCACAGTTAGGATGAGCAGGAATCGGATTGTTATATACTCCGTACTTATTTATCAAGCATCATTTTAAAAATATTTTATACACTTATTTTTATATTATAATATTTTCTGAGTTTGTCTAGATTTATCTATGTATCAATGTATATATTATATATATGTATAGATTTATTAGCACACATATAAATTTAGATAAAGCCAAAAAGTTTTATAACGTGGAACAAACATATTATTAAATTGTATACAACAGTGTCGTGTATTTGAGAAACATTTTTCTACGGAAATTCATATAATTGTGTCTTAGTGCAGGCAAAACAGCCATTCCTGCTGACAGATCAGTTGCAGCTCTCTAGACCTGATTAATCTATACCGTAAGTATACAATGAAACCCTTGATTTGAGAGCCCAACCGTATATCAGCAACTTGCAGGTGCTGCAGCATACAAGTAGTAGTAGTAGCACAACTGTCAATTTTGTCATCTATAAAAAAGAGAGCTGTCGATTTATTGGTTTATTATTACTTATTGAAATTAGATCAACATCAACACAAAGTGCAAGCATGCTGAGGTGAAGCCAATGTTAAAAAGAAAAAAAAAGGAAAATGATTCTACGTAAGGGCTCCAGAATTCACCTTCATTTTCCAAGTTGCAGGCAACAAAATGCAACTTGGTTGTGATAATGTCTTATTTTTAAGAGAAAAATAATGCTATATGTACTTAAAAAGAATTTACTAAGCTCTTGCAAATAAAAATCTCAACTGCTAAATTTAATATGTAGGTAATTTTATGAAAAATCAAGAATCGATCATGATGCGACACATCGGTTTTGTAAGATGCGGCGCATTGGTTTTGTAAGATGTTTGTATTTTTTTAACGTCTATCATTTTATTTTTAATAGAGGGGAACGAGCTACCATGAATCATCGTATACAGCGCAAAATGATGGTCAATTATGGTATAGACTGATCAATATAATTAACATACAAACATGAACCAGAGTTGCATATCGGGTATAATTTTGCTTCAAAAAACTAGACCCACACAAAACTATGCAAGAAAAGACCTATACCCTGTCTATCTAAAACAAATAAACTTTTAGGTATGAATTTAGATATCAACAGGGTGATTGTTGGCTTTTTCAAAAGCCAAACAACATATTTACAAATTAAAAAATAATTTAAGAATTATATATATATCGTATGAAGACAAGGCTAGAAAATACATTTCGGTGATAAAACTCCAAAATCAACTTTAAATTTATGATTGAAAATTTAATTTTTTCTTTATAAAAGCATATTCTTTTTATGATGAAGAGAGTGTAGTGCAATAAGCTCGTACTATCTCTGCTTTAAAATATAAATATTTATAGATCGTTGATGTCAAAATATTTTCTTTTAGTTACTCTAGTGATCAATTTTTGAATTTTGAATTGATTAGATTCAATATATGATTGGTTCTAAATCATTAAAACGATTGAAATCATAAAAATTAGTTCAAAAATACTTATATTATGTTACCAAGTTGAATCTCGCAAATATTTATATTTTGGATTTTGGAAAGAGTGGGTACAAAACTAGTTAAGGCTGCGGCGGGAGCAAGCAGTGGCCATCCGTATGCGATGGCGACGGTACGACAAGGAGGCTTAATTTTTGGCGTGTAGGCGAGGGAATGAGCCGAGCGAATGCATCCATGGCCATGGATGGATGAATGAATGCAAGAGCTGAAAGGGAGTGAAGAATAAATATAAGAGCAAAGCAAGAACGCAAAGGAGAGAGCGGCCACCACCCCCAGGCTTCCCGTGACAGCTCTAAACCCCCCTTCTCTTTCTTTCTTTTTGACCCCTTGGCTCGCCAAATACTCCCTTCGATTTATTTTTGGTATTTTTATTTGATATATTTAACTTTTAGATTTACGTTTAATCGTTTATTATATTTAATAAAATATATAAATATAAAATAAGAAGTCACTCTTAAAACTAAAGCTTTAGTGATAAATCAAGCCATAACAAAATAATCAATAATTATATGTTTTTAAATAAGATGAATAATCAGATTAAATAAAAAAACGGAGTGGTCTGAGAAATATATATAGGTGTTCAATTGCTGCGCGTACTGTGTGTGCACGCGTGCTGTCACGTACGCACGCAGCCAGCACCGGATCACCGCCGGCCGACGCGCCGCCCGCCGCCGGGTGCCGTCCTCCCCATGCAACCGGCCGGTGCCGGTCCAGCCCTCACGAATATTTACGGGTCTCTCTTCGGTTTGGAGATTTGCAAAGAAAGACAAATTAGATGAATCGAACTATCTTATGTGAAAATAACATGTGAAATGCACTGGTTCCGAACTGCGACAGAGAATCTGTTTTACTTTTTAGCCATAGTACGGTAATATATGGCTTACGGTTTACGAGGCAACAAAAGCAGATAAACAGTGGTTAATCATCACGAAAAAAAATATAGTAGTAACACTTACGGGCCTTGAGGGAGGTAGTGAGAGGTGGGAGGCACAATAATTTTAGATTCAGCAAAAGGAGTACTTCAGATACTTAAAGTATTATTACTTCGATCCAAAATATTTATTGTTCAGTATAAAAATTAGTTAAATTTCTAAAATTTCAACTATCGATATTTTCTTAAACGAGACAAATGATATACACGGATTCTTCTTTAAAAAAATACTATCATAATTTATTAGATTTTATAAATTTGTTTTAACACATATTTGCGTATCAAAATTTTAGAAATTCATATGATCTTAGCATAAACAATAAATAATTTTGATGGGAAGGTGTATTAAATTTTACGTTAGAAATGTGATATCTTCTCGAGGACCAGAAATCAATCCAACAAAAATGAAATGACCATGATGATGTAGAAAATGCATTCTTTTTTTTTTTCTAAAAAGGAATTGGGACGAAACTATAGGAAAACGGAATCAGTTTTTTTTTTTTGGGCAATGTGGTGCCCGTGTAGTACAAGTTTGAGTTGTTTCTTTTCCCTGTCTACTGCTGCGACCAGGAAACTGGAATGCATGTGACGAGCGAAAATGATGGAGGCTGGAGAGGACTAGAGTTTTGCTTGCCTGACTTGATCGATGTGGCAGACAGTTACAACCCTATATTTAAGTTTATGTTTACACCTATACGCTAAAATTTGATTTTAAAACTTTAGTTTTGACTTGAACTCGACGTGTTTCCTCATTATCTATTTTTCAAACTTTACTTTTAAATAAAAAACACTTATATATAAATTTTATTCATATATTATATTTTAGTCGTCAATATAAATAACACTGAAGCGCAGAACAGACGGACAAGTCGTGTTCTCTGACCTTGCATCAAATGGTGCTCAGAGACAGATAAATATGTATGAGTATGAATATGGATGAACTGTGCTCTTCCGTTCGACAAAAACCATATACGAAAGTCCGGTGCGTCACTCCTCTTTTGACCGTGCCACTCTTCAACCCCCCCCCCCCCCCCCCCCCCCCCACAGCCTCCTGAGTTCGCAGATTCTTGCACAAGTCATACATCAATACTACTCCCTTGGTTTTTCTATATCTAGTAATATGTATTGATTATTTGTCTCATTTAAATTTTTTATGAAAAAGGGGTAAATTATAGATATAAAACAAATCATAGTAGAATAATTAATAATTATATGAATTTTTAAACAAGACAAATGGTCAACGCCTACAGTTTCAAATGAAAAAAACAAAGGTAATAAGTACTCCCCTATATTCTAAATGTAATTGTTTCTGTGATTAAAATTTTATATCAAAATATGAGCATATATAGTACTATTCATATTACTACTTGTCCCATCCATCATTTCCTATTCAAAATTTGATGAATGAAAAATAAATAGTACAAAAGTTGATAAATGAAAAATAAATTGTAAAAAATAATAGATGAGAAATAAAACATTGCATCAGGATAATAAAATACCTTATATTTTAGGACAAAATTTAAGGCCAAATAACTCAGTTTTATATTGGTAAGAGTTTTTAGCTATGTCTAGATTTATTCCTGAAAGCCCAAGAAGGCCCATCTAGGCCCATCTACCTTCCTCGCATTCGCATATCCACCCCTACCCTTCGTCTCGCTTTCCTTCCAATCCAATGGCTTCCTCCTCCTCCCTCCTCCTCCGCGCCTCGCCGCTCTCCCTCCTCTCCCGCCTAAACCCGCTCAGCCCTAGGCGGCGCGCCCCCGCCTCGCGCCTCCGCCGCCTCCTCCTGCTCTCCACCTCCGCCTCGGCCCCGCGTTCGCCCCCGCTCCGAGCCCCAGCGGCCACCGCCGCCGACGCAGCGACCTCGCCGCCGGAGGCCGAGGCGAGGCTCGACAGGCTGCCGCCCCTGCGGTGGCCCGCGAGGGACACGCTGTGCGGCGAGCTCGGCGCCGGCGACGCCGGCCGCCGCGTGCACCTCTGCGGATGGGTCGCTCTCCACCGCGCGCACGCTGGCCTCATCTTCCTCACCCTCCGCGACCGCTCCGGCGTGGTCCAGGTCAGTGTCACTGCCTGCTGCTGTTTGTTACTTACTTACTTACTTAGCGCGGAGGTAGTGGTAAGAGTGATGATGCGCCGGTGGTTTGGCAATTGTTGCACGCAGGTTTACTGTTGTTTGGTCCTTCTCATGCTAGTGATTGCATTAACCTACATGATTATGCTTTAGAGGACCCTCTGTGACAGCTGGTGGTTTCACATTTTCATTCGCAGTTTGTGCGATCGGGAATGGACAGTTGCATTGTCAAGTTAATAGACTAGTATTTGTAGCTCTGACCTTACCTGCTGTTTTCGTCTTCTGTTGAGTGGTTCCGGCAATGTTTCTGGCTACCTATGTCCAATATCCAATAATCTGATGTTGGCTGATCTAACAAATTTCAAAGGAAAATTGAAGTCATATAATCACATCAATTTATGATTTTTATGGGATTTTTTTTGTGTGTGTGGTGACTGATAGACTGATAAATCTCTACAAGATAACACGATCTTATCGACCGTACTACCATTATAGTGATAACTTTGCCATTGTTCTCCTTGTGTAGGTGACAACTTTGCCAGAATATCCAGAGGTGTATGCTGTGGCGAGCAAGCTAAGAGTAGAGTCAGTGGTTGTGGTTGAGGGTGTGGTTCGTTCACGCCCAACAGAAGCCATCAACCCAGAGATGAAAACTGGGGCTATAGAGGTATTTGATTTTGCAGTCTGGAGAGAGAGAGAGAGAGAGAGAGAGAGAGAGAGAGAGAGAGAGAGAGAGAGAGAGAGAATCTGGAGATGATATGTCAAGTGAAGAATTTGAAATTCAACTATCTAGTACAGAAATGCCACACCTTCAAAGTTTGCTGTTCATATATGGGGAACAGATAGATGCTATACGAGCTAACATATAGGATAAGGAATAGAGTACTTATTTTTTGTTGTTGTTGATTTCATGAATATTTCTCCTGTGTCCTGTAAACAGCAAAAATGCTCTCTAACCATGATATTACATGTTGACCTATGTAGGTTGCTGCAGATAATATATATGTGCTGAACTCAGTAACTCGTTCATTGCCTTTTCCAGTCACAACTGCTGAAACTGTAAAAGAGAAGTTTCCAGAAGAAATTAGATTGAGGTAAGACCTGCATAATACATTGGTACCGGCATCTGTTTTTATGCTCATAAATTAAGTTCCTGGAAGAGAAAAAATGAGTACCTCAAATATGGTGGTTGCTTGTTGGTTAATTCCTGATTAGGCTTGTTGAATTCATGCATAAATGGGATTACATTGTGCATTCAAAGTTGCATATAAGATTTTAGGTGCCAAATGATACGTAGGTTTCATTACAACACTACCTTCTAGGAACATAAAACATGTTTAGTTGTAACCCATTTCTGTGTTTGCCTAAAGCCCTTTACCCTGTTCTCTTTGCCTTATTGATCCTTTTTTTAACCTTCATATTTTATCTAGATTCCGGGTGCTGGACTTACGCCGACCGCAAATGCAGTCAAACTTGAGGTTGCGCCATAATGTTGTTAAGCATATTCGTCGATACTTGGAGGATAGACATGATTTTGTTGAGGTATGCTGTGTACCGGTCACATATACTTATTGATTACTTCATACTAAGTTTGCTGCTCTAGGCTGTATGCTTATATCTGAGTGGTCTGGTTCTAAAGATGAACGGACAATTTGCAGCATAGCAAGATACTTTCTTTTTGATGCAGTGCCAGCAAAAGAAAGGGCAAGATACATTCTTTCATGATTTAATGCCTGGGGGTCATGTTTTGCCTTGGGCTCTAATTCCAATTTTAATGCATCATCAGTTTTTTTAGGGGGTGCATAAGGATGATTCCTTTTTTAACATTTCCTGTACAATTTGCTGGTTAAAATAACATCGTTCAGTTAAAATAGATGGGTCATGTATACCTTGTCTGCTGTTGTATCTCCTTTACAACGAGTCATTGGAGTGTAAGACATCGCAATGACTAGTATATCTTACCTTAAAGTGCCTATAATGTCTATATCTGCTATTATTTCTACTGTGTCTGATCTAAAGTTACCGTATGTTCCAAGGTAGATTGAGACTCCAGTTTTATCTAAGTCTACTCCAGAAGGTGCTCGTGACTATCTTGTCCCATCGAGAGTTCAGGTAAGTTGTCTGTAACTATTTTTCCCTTAACAGACGATTATAACACGTTTGTTTCTTCTGAAAAATGTACAGTTCTCTTTCTTCCACTTGTATTCTCTACAACTTTGAAAGACCTAATGCCCCACATCATATTTGGGTTCTCTGTTGTAATAATTGCTTCTTCATATGGATGCTCCTACCATTGTAAAGCACAACTAGCTTCCAGTAGATAAATCTAGTTAGTTCTTCTTTTTCTCCTTATTGTTTTTTCCAATTAAAAGAAAACCTTATGGCTATAACTAGCTTTTGAAAATTGCCATAGACGCTGATGCAGGAACCTTTTTTTTTTGTAAGATTTCCTTTGTGCCTATGTTCTTGTTGTGATAGAAAATATTCTGCATTTCCTTTGCATTCCCTGGTGGGTTTCTTTTAACTATGAATATCGACGATTATGAATGCACAACTGTATTAAATATCATAGTTATATATGTCTAGTGCTTGTTGGTGGTCTGCAGCTATTTTTTATAACTTTTTCAAATAAGAGCTTCATGTTCCCTTAATATCCTCCAACATGGTTTTTGAAGCCAGGAATGTTCTATGCTCTTCCTCAAAGTCCTCAGCTGTTCAAGCAAATGTTGATGGTCTCTGGCTTTGAAAAATATTATCAAATTGCAAGGTTAGTAGATACAACATTTTGAAGGATTTTTGTTTCTTAGATATAATTTATCTTTCGGTTATCTTACAAGCCTGCATGAATTGCTCTATATTCTCTGTTTCATAATCCCTTTTCTCCTGTAGCGTCTCCTGTAGAATACTAGTTCGTTTTAATTGTCATAGCCTGATTATATGGCATAACACTGACTAGCTGGATTCTCGATTCTTTCCATTTTACCTTATATAAATTGCTCAGTGTATACTGTGCTCAGTTGTTGGAATATATTATTACTGAACCAGTCAAACAATTATCTTATCTCAAATGCTGCTCTGCAACATTGTCTTGATTCATTGAACCACTTAATAAAAGGTGTTTCCGAGATGAAGATCTGCGTGCAGACAGGCAGCCAGAGTTTACACAACTTGATATGGAGATTTCATTTACATCAATGGAAGATATATTGAAGTTGAACGAAGAATTAATGAGACATGTAAGTTGGTTTTCATGTACTTGTTTTCTCTATCTTTTTTCAGTTAATTTCATATTTGAGTTAGCATCGCTCCTCAACATTGTCTATAAGTGAAATACCGGCAGTAAAAAGTAAGCATGCACGCTAGCTATGCCTGAGACGTTTGAACACAAGAAACCTTCTTTCCTGCAATGTAGGCACGCACCATCTCATGTGAACCCTCACACGCGTGCCCTGGGGGTGCCTCCCCCCTACACCTGGCCAGGTCTTGCTGCTGGTTGTAGGCCTCAGCCTCCTGTCCTGGCTCAATGCCCATGACAACTGTAGATTTGTCACTGGTCCTGTCATTTAGCTATTGTACATCAGACTGTTGTTGTAGTCAAGCTCTTAGTTCGTTAATTCATAGCTCAGAATACATGTCATGATTGATTGAATTATGGTTATTCATATTACAGATATTCCAAGAGGTTGGTGATATCAACCTGCCAAATCCTTTTCCCAGGCTAACCTATGCGGAGGCAATGAACCGCTATGGAACAGATAGGCCTGACCTTCGTTTTGATTGGCAGCTGAAAGATGTAAGGAACTTACTGAATGGCCCATGTTATTGTGATTATTACAACAAAAAATTCACAGCTAATACATTAGAAAATGGGGGGCATCATGTTATTGCTCATGCTTTATTCTTTCTTACTGGTAAATGCAGGTTAGTGATGTATTTTTGGGCAGTAGTTTCAAGATATTTGCAGATACATTAGAAAACGGGGGCGTCATCAAGGCATTGTGTGTGCCTGGCGGTGCCAAAGAGTTTTCAAATACTGACCTAAAGAAAGGAACTGTCTACACTGAAGCTTCCAAAGCTGGAGCTAAGGGTCTGCCCTTTCTCAAGTTTATGGACAATGGTAAAATATTTTTTTCTAAACTTTGTGGCCTGGCCCATGGATTTGTTTATGTTCTCATTTTGTGCTACTGTTATCACAGGAGAGCTTGAAGGAATTGGTCCACTCGTGTCAAGTCTAAAGCCTGAAAAGAAAGAGCAGTTGTTGGAACACCTAGGCGCAAAAACAGGTGATCTTATCCTGTTTGCACTGGGTGAGCAATCAGCGGCTAATCGAATTCTTGGCAGATTAAGATTATTTATCGCTCATAAGTTGGAAGTGATAGACACAGTGAGTCTCTCAATCCGAATGGTATTTTTCTTTTTATAAATATGTTTCTATGTTATTCAGGGCATATTGACGAGATTCTACGCCTCTCTGCCTTCTAGTTTTACCTTTTCAGAACTGTCCTGATATTCTGCTTTAGTTATGCTCTTGATATCTTCCTTTACATTTTCTGCTTTCTTTATGCTAGTCAGCACACTCAATTCTTTGGGTGACGGATTTTCCAATGTTTGAATGGAACAGTGATGAGCAGAGATATGAGGTTAGATTTTCTTGTATGTATCTTCTTTCAAAAATTATAACTGGTTACTCCTTCACTCTTTTTCAAAACCAAAATGGAAACTCTTCAAGCATAAAGAACATCCATTTTTCTGACTGGCTCAGACTTCAATTGTTATGTAGAATATTGATTGTAGTTTATTTGCTAATAGCACACCATTAATGCACATTACTAACAAGAAATAGTATACTTTGTAGTACCACCAGAATGCACGCCATTGGTTAATTACCTTTTGAGGCAAAACATATACAGTTAGTTATACATGTTCAATCAAAGTTTTTATAGGGATACAAATAGCAAAAATTTACTAAATGGTAAATTTACTAAATGGTACTCATGTGACCAGGTGATCAGCTTACCAATACCATAGATTGCCTTTAATGCTTACAATGAATGGCCATTGCTATCCTAAATATCAGAGAAGGAAAAATAGTTACATTTAAGAAATTTGGAGGCTGGCAAAATTGAGAATTGACATGTACCTCAAAGTATAGATTGGCTTGTATTTTGCATCCTCTGAGCATCTCCATTCTTCTCACAGGCACTACACCATCCTTTCACTGCACCAAATCCTGAAGATATGGATGATCTACCATCAGCTCGCGCCTTGGCTTATGACATGATTTACAATGGAGTGGAGGTACTTGCTGTTTTAGACTTGGGTCTGTACATGAGTTTAACCTGATTTATCAGGTTTTATTTGTATGAATCTTACATTCAAGCCTGTTTGCTACCTTTAAGTTTCATGCATGATACCTTCAATAAATACCATACCTTCACAATACATATTCTCATTGATGCAAAATCCTGTGTAAGCATTGAAACATAAATTTTAATCAAACCATGGGGTTGAGGTATCATAATGCTTGCAGACTATTACAAATGTGGCCTACTGACATTCATCATCTATTAGATTTATATGGATCATGATAACATTATAGCCCTCTGTAAAAGTCCATCTGCATTTAGTTATTCATTGGAATGTGGTTTAAACTTTATAATCTCAGATGCTAAATGCTCTTCTCAAGTTGACCATGGTAGATAGATGCTAAATTAATTCATCAGCCTGGTTGTCTGGTTGCTTTGAGTTTAGACTCCTTTTCTGTTATAGTAACCAATGAAACAAGGTGTGCAGAGTATGATCTGGTACATCAATAATACCTGTGTATCATTATATGTACTGGAATTCATGTAAAAAGCTGTGAAGTTTCAGTTAATGCTGTAGAAAATCATAACACACTTCTGTTCTGCATGTTATAAATGTAGATTGGAGGAGGCAGTTTGAGAATATACAAAAGTGATGTACAACAAAGAATTTTTGAGATCATCGGTATCTCACCTGAACAGGTATCACTTTTAGTTATATGACACTTCATGTGATTTAGAGTACCATGAGCATGCTTCTTTCACTTTTCATTTTGTAGATTGATATATCAAATTAAAAAAGTAATTAATGTTATGCTGAGACAAAAGTATTAGGCTGCTATATGTTGTATGCTTTTTATTCACTGGGCATGGAATGACATAATTATGAAGAAATCCCTCTCTGGATATATATTGTCTGAGATATATATTTGACTCTACCATTTTTTTGTGATGCAAAGGTGCAGACTATCATTCATAAGATAGTGTTTTATCTATAACTCAATTCAAGCATGCCATAACATAGTAAACGATCATAGAAAATTATGCTGTTAGAAAGGTTCAATGTTGAGTGTCAAGAGACTATCTTTTGGCTTATGCTTATGTTTATAAACCAAAATTTGAATTTTCAACCTTAAATTTGGAGTTGATTTTGGTGTTTTTTCATCAAAGTTTATTTTTTCAGCATTGACTTTTAGATCGCTAGGAATACGTATATAAAATCTTTATTCATAACTTATTTTTCGTTTGCAAATATGTCGTTTGACTTTTTACATAAAACACCCAAACAATCACCCCCTAGAGAGCAAAGAAACAACAATTGCACTGATATACTGCCTGGCCATTTATTACCATAATATCCTGTGATCTTGAGTAACTGATGTCAGTCATGTCACTTATTTTATTGTTGGGAGTTATAGCATCAAGGCTGTAATTATGTTAAAAAAATACCGGTTTTTATCCGCATTCTATTCAAGCTTGTTGATTCAGAAAACATGACCTTTCGTATTTTCCTGAGCTCTAAATACCAAATTCGCAATGCAGGCAGAGGAAAAATTTGGCTATCTTTTAGAATGTTTCGACATGGGTGCCCCTCCGCATGGTATGCTATGTTCAACACTGAACGCCATGTATTATATGCCTGTATGTTCCACCAAGACAATATTTTCTGACAAACAAGAGCAATCTTTTGAATCAATCCTAGTTGTTTCTTGTTATATCTGCACCATCAGATTTTGGACAGTATATTGATTCTATGATGCTTTAATAAATGCCAGTTTTCATGCTCATATTGTCATGTACTCATATGCATGGTATGTGTAGTTTCATTTTGCTTCTAGTTTTGGAATATTGAGCTTGAATTCCTCCTTATTTTAATACTATGGCAGGAGGAATTGCCTATGGTTTAGATCGTTTGGTGATGCTTTTGGCCGGTGAAAGCTCAATCCGGGATGTGATTGCTTTCCCAAAGACTACAACTGCTCAATGTTCGCTCACCAAAGCACCATCTCCTGTGGATCCACAGCAATTGAAGGATCTTGGCTTCCGTACGTGAGGTGAGTATGCTGTTTGTAACAAAGTTTTGAATTATATAGGAACAACCATTGTTACCTGGAGCCCAATCTGTCATGGCACATTCACCTTTTGCGAATGTGCTGCTCTTGATAAATTGATCATGGATAGGCTGGTTATCCGTCTCATGTTAGTCCTGCCAAACATAAATCCAACAGAAAGTTTAAAACAGCAGCAACGCTTCAGTCTCTTCATGATTGCTGTTGGATAAGTGCTGTTTGGCTCTGATCGGTTGAGTTGAGCTGATAAACCGTAGAAAAAAAATGAATGAGAAACAAAAATAATACATAAGAATTGTATATCTTTGTTGCTAACGGCTCAAAAGCGTGATCTGTTTAAATGGGCTATTCGTTCAAGTACTGCATATCCAATATTTTGTACTGCCTCTGTTTTATATTGTAAGACTTTCTAGTCTTGTCTAAATTCATCAATTGATGAATGTATATAATTTATATATATGTCTAGATTTATTAGCATCCATATGAATCTAAGCAAAACTAGAAAGTCTTACGTTGTGAAACGTGGGGAGTAATTAATTCTGTGCATCTTATAAATACAAGCAGCATCTTAGTGAAGCAGACTGTATTTAGCTTTAATTAACAGTGGATACATAGAAAGGAATAACATGCTGTGGAAATTGAAATTGCCCCTCAAATGAATATAAAATCAATATATTCATGTGATGTCTGTTTAAAGAGATGATTTTAACAAAAAGAAGGAACTGGAATCATAGTAAGAAACGCATTTTTCTATATGCATGATGAAGCTACCCACCATCTTTTCTTTGATTATCATTTTACTAAATTTTTAACTACGATGTGCAGGTACTTTTTAGAGAAACATATCGACTATGGTATTGAGCAGAGCTGCATCGATGTGATGAGGACAAAGATGTCATTTATGTTGAATGGCTCAGGTCTTAGGCACAATTGCAACGGTGCGATGAGGACAACGATAATGTTGCATGTCGTATGTTTGGGACACCGACTACAAATCTACGTCAACTTTGGATGGCATTTACCAATAGAATTGTCTTTTTTAGTCGTTTCTTAGGGCATGTACAACGCCTCGCCTGTTACGAAATTTGCAAAAAAAAAACCCACCCATTTAACAGACGACCCAGCATCTCCTCGTGAAAAAACAACAGGGGTGCATACTTCAATGTCAAACCGACACCAAATAAATAAATAAATCATTATACAAGCTGCTTATTTAATTGTCTTCTTATTTTCAGTTTGACGGTCGCTTTATTAGTCTTCTTGTCACAATAGTTGCCATTGTGTTTTGGCCCTAGTTAGCCAATAATCATGTAATAATAACTGGCTATAACTTTGTTTAAAGCAAAGGCCAGATTGTCACATTATCAAAGAAAAAAGTGAAGCAAAAAAAAAAAAGTTTCAACTCCAAGAGTCCAAGTCTCCAATTGCACCTCAGAGAGACTACCAGGAAGAATATGTGGCTTATGATTTGCTCATTGGTGTTTGTGTGTATATGTTGCTGGATAACAGGCAGTACACATGCGGCGTAATCACAAATTCACAAATTGGATGAAGTGAGATCACCATCGTCTTGCCATGACAAAACAATTACACATTTCACAAAAATATTTTGACAAAAGATAAAATGGCTCGCACATGCACTACACAAGCTTCTCTGGACCCGAAGATTGTCTGTCCATTTGCTCAACACCCGGAGATTGCAGCACCAATTCAGGTATCCGATGATGGCAAGGGCCCAAGACTAGCTGCAAAATAGCAGTTCCATTCTCCAAAACTGGAATGATCATGTACCATGAAACAACCCTGGGACCGACGTGCCTACTGATTCTCAATTGCCGACGAATCTTGATCAATATCTGCACGTGAACCTTCCCACAATTGCTGCTCTATGCCCAATTTCCTGAGCTCTGTGAGACCGCGTTCCACTGCAGATAACAAAACTAACAGTGCTCAGTAAAGCAAAGCAAAAAAAAAAAAAAACTGAATATGATGCATTTTGGTTAAGAAAATGGACGATGTGTGTAAATCTAGGTAAAAACAATTGCGAAACCAAAACATAGGTGCATCACAACATGTATACGAGGGCATGCTCAAAAAGCCTTCTGTATACTGACCTTAACTGCTTTAAATAAAAAAGATCAATAACATTAATATGGTTCATGTCAGGGGGCAGACCCATTGCCCATTGCACTTTGGGCTGCGAATGTCCATTACACGTTGAGAAAAGCACGCCAACCCCAAGGCTGGGTCTGCAGCTGGTTCATGTAAGTATCTCACATATTATTTATACCACTATACCCTACTTCGGATTACAGATGGGAATGAGGAAAGCAAAAGCAGAGGAGATAAAATACAAGAGGAAGAAATAGTAAAAGGAAATATAACAGTTGGTTCGATCCCTACAACGGCATCACATGATAACTATATGATCATTCAAAAGGGGGTATGCTGTCGAGAAAGAGCTCCACATATAAAAGTACATCCTGGGAACATTGACTACTTAAATGGTACAGTAAATCATTAACTAACGGGTGGATAACTCCCAGTGCTAGTGTGTGTGTGTTTTTTTTTTTGAAAAATGAAAGCTGATCATTACCATCTATAGCATCATGAGAATTTGGAGCCTGTGCGTTGCGACCAATCCAGAACTGAAGCCGTTCTTCAGCAATGTCTTCCTCAATGCCATGGGTTTTAGCTCTTCTCCAGAAGTATATAAGCCATGCCTGCATTCAGTATATAGATTTCATAAATCACAGGCAATAAATGTATGAATTCGATAGTTCAGATCGCTGAAGGGTTACCTGCTTAAAGCTAACATCTTCTGCTTCTTCATGGCTAAGGTCTGCAATAGGTCAAATAGTCCAATTTAATTTAAACTCAAAATAACAGGATGAAATGTTTACATACAACACAGGCTCAGGCCACAGGTAGAGGAAGTTTGCACAAATCTATTAAAAGGGAAGAACTATTACCAAATGCCTCCAAAAATTTAGGTTCACCAGGTGATTTAAAATCTGCAAAGAGAACAATTCATACCTTGCTTAGTATTTTACGAGTGAAGGCGGCACCAATGATTTTCGCGCCACGGAAGAAATTATGATATGCATGTACGGTAAATAAGAATGGGCAAACCTGATGTGAATTGCCGAACTATACTAGGTCTCCGGTGTTGACCAAGTGCAACCACAACAGCATCTTCCACCTACAGAATAGTGACTAGTGAGGCATGGAGTGATAATGAAGCCAGCTTTTGCACTTGGAAGAAAAACTGTACTTCTAAGAGCAGCACATATGGTTTGTCACCTATCCAAACATACAAAAAATACTCGGTACAAAAAACTGATTAATTAGTGCTCTATTACAGTGGAAGTTGAACTGAAGGTTTGGCAGCAAATTTAAAAGTGTTCCTACCTCAGTGTTCCAGAGGATATTCCTTTTTTTTTTAACAAAAACTCCAGAGGGTATTACAAGAAGAGAACTTCTACAATATACTGGTAGTACATACTGCCAGTATAAATGATCCAAGGGTGTAGATTGGTTTGATTTTTCCACTTAATTAAATAACATAATAAAATTTGAAAGGGTAAATTTGTCTGTCAATCCCTAGGGGTATTTTCATAAATTCACATCATATAGAGTAGTACTGGGTGTCTAACCATGTTAGAATTACAACTTCCATGCCTGGAATTTCACCTCAAAGAAATCTATAGAGCAGAAAGTTAAAAAATTGCTGACAAAAAATGGAATACCTTCAATGATGAAAGCTCTCTAAGCCCCATTTCAACTGAAAGCATGCTTTCTATATTGCCTTCTCCCATTATATCACTCATATCTCTCACAAGCTTATTTCTCCTTTGAGTGTCATCCTCGCCTGCTTGCAAAGATCCACGAATAATTAACTGGAGTACATGGAACAAACTGCGATCTACAACCTGTATATTATAAAGATGCAGAGTTACCTTGTTTGCGGGGTTCCTCCTTAGCCTTTTGACCAGCAGAGAGAACAACCTCAAGGGGAAGAGGAGCTAATGATGACCAATGCTCATGCTTTGATACCGCAATCTCAGGATAAACTCCTTCAAGTTATTACTGGGCCATCAGATAATCGAGAACAAGGGAAGAGATAACAGTACATTTGATTTAGCATTGGCACGTGTGAACTAGAATTGAGCATTTTCCAGACCAGCCCAAAGTCACAACTAGTTACTTTCAGACCCCCTAGGCCCTAAACTACTAAGCACACAAATATTGCACAAATTTAAAAATTTTGAAAAAAATGGTAGGAAAAAAAAAACCCTGGTGGTAGTTATGTAATTCCTGAACCTAGTGGTGAAGAATTTTTTCAAAAAAAGGACCTGAATCGATCAAAAGAGGTCGCAAAGTGATTTTGAGGTGAGTTAAATTGAAAAAAAAATAATTAGACAGCATGCCACGCGATAAAGGGCAATTATTGTTCCTACCACCGCTGTTTTATCATCATATTGCGCGATTGTTGTGTTGTTCTCCATGAAAATCACCCACTGTAAACCGCCCTGATTATCATAGGAAATCGTGTGATTATCGCGCCAAATCACATGGTATCCCTTCCAAAACTGTGGCGATTTTGTTAAAAAAAATTGGATTTAAATTTGCACGAATTTTGCGCAATTATCGTGATTATTGCCGATAATCGCACAACCGTCATGGAGTGGCTTCAGCTCCCTCGGCAATAAACAAAACCCTGAACCAGACTAAATTCTCAGCTCCAATGTGAACGTGAATTATCAGCATCTAAAGACAAACTACGAAACAAAAACTATGTTGGAGATCATTTCTGTAAAGTCAATAAACCAAATTTCATAGAAGTTTTAAAAAAATTGTTGCCTTTCCAATTTTCATGACTGCCCACACTACTGATATTTACCCAAACAAAGTAAATCAGATGATAACTTAACTTCCTTTCAACAGAGAACAGCAAAGAAGTGAGTAACAACCATGCAACGACATTTATTTGCATAAAGAATGCACATAGTCATTGATTTTCTTTTCAAATGTCTAGTGAGCATGTTTACAGAACAGCTTATACAAGATAATGCTAAAAACATTTCTTACAAAAGTATTCTTAAACAACTTACCATATTGAACCGCTAAGCCCCAATAACGTGAAAGCCAGCACCTTTTTAGGACCACCTCTTCCTAGCATAAAGTTGTGAATATATTAAAATCCACATCAAGCAATAAATATAGGAGTACCGAAATCAGACTAACCATTTCCTCTTGGGTTAAGACCATTCTCTGAGTCATGGACCGGAGAGCCTTTGTTTCAGTCTCCGCTTCCTTTAGCTGATCCATAGCTGTTGCAACCTCTTCTTTGGCACACTATTCAAAGCATGAGAGTAAAACATAGTCAAGTAAAGTGCCATATACAAACCAACAAGACCTCCGTATTTTGATTGGTAGAAAGTATTTTTACATCCAGTTCTTGCTTTAGTGTTGTCACTTCCCCATCTTTACCATCTTTTGATTCCCTCGCAGCCTTAAGTGCAGCCTGTAGACAAAAACAAAGTATTTGTTGATGGGTAATAAATATCTTGTTTAATTTTTCTACTTTGCAATAAGAACCTAGCATGAACATAGTCCGGATATGCATTTAAAGAACAACGAAGCAGAAAAGGATCAAATGAAATTCAGTGAATGTGTCATCCTTTTGTTGGAATAACAACACTTTCATTCTAATCTAATGCTCCCAATTCCAAATTTTAGATCTAAATCTTCACTAAACAAACAGTACTAGAAAATTGACATGCCAGCTATCCATAGGTAAAACACAAGAAGAAAAACTAACCTCCCTCTGTTTAAGTGCAGCTTCTTTCCTGCCAGTATTCATGTCAATGTGGAGTTATGAGTCTATGACCAGTTCTGAATTTGTGAGACATGCATATCCAAAGTTCCAAACATGATACAAACCTGCTCAAGAGGCGAGCTTCTAATGATACACCTTCCCCAAGAGCAGCTACCTGCATATCAACAAATACAACCTTAGCTAACTGCAGATACCAAAAAAAAAAAAAAAAAACTTGGTGTAAGGAACACTTCTTTAAGTAAAGGAGAAAATATGTTCCACTAATTCAAATTCAAGTTTAAAACTGTAGTGGGAACTTCCTGTTAAAAAAAGTAATGAGAACTGGAGAGAGACTCAGAATGACTAGTGCTGTAGTGTACATGTCCAATTCTACCAGAATACAAAGCACATTAAAAAAATATTCAGTATAACATTATCTGACCTGTTTCTCAAGCTCCTTGGCTCTAGCTTCAGCTTCTTCACATTTTTCTTCAGCAAGTCGTAGCTGTCGACGAAGATCAGAAAATAGTTTGTTAAATCCCAGTATAAAATCAATTACTTGATTGCACTATATACAGATCTATGGTTGCTATTTCACCTTTTCTAGAACACTCTCATTCTCCTCTTGTAGTATATCAAGCTGTAGGACAGCGTTGTATTAGTCTTAAACATCAGATAAACACTCCTCAAAAAGTTGTAATAAGGAAAACCTCGTCTTATATTATATGTGTAGCTAGTTTCTAAAAAATAAGGAAAACCTCGTCTTGAAGTGCAGATGCCTCCCTTTTTGGCGTTGATTCTCTGGAGTTAAGATGCCCTGTATCAAACCTGAGGCAAAAGGGGTTAAAGGACTTGCTTGATGCCTACTTTTACAAACATTTGAGAAGTGCGAAAATGAAATTCAAGCTATAAGAAATTCAGATGGTTATAATGTGATGATTCCAAAACTTTAATGCAACAAGTAATGTGGTGCCCCTAGTAACATACTTCGAATAGAAAAAGGGTGTATTTGGCTTGGAGGTGGACTAAAGGACACTTTATTTACTAATCCTAGACGTGTTAACTAGTGAGCAATGCACTTTTTAGCACAGTAAAACTGCAAAAGAAATCATTTGCTCCAATAGGTAAATTTTTGTATAACTTAGGTCATGTTTGTTCCACTTAGGATTACTATAATCTAGATTATTGAGTCAGATTACTATAAGTTGGATTATTATAAGTTGAAGTATGTAATGGATGGCAAAGTGGGTGATTACTCTTAAGTACCCAAGGGCAGTGGGTCTTTAGCCACCCAATATTCTGAAAAAAGCATCCTTGGAGAAGCTTATCAGATTATAGTAATGTGAGCTCTAGATTATAATAAGTTGTCACAATAATCTAATTGTTTGTCTCAGATTATTTCTACAATCTAGATTACAATAATCCTAAGCTGAAAAAAACAGAGCCGTAATAGATTCTGCAGCACAGTTCATCAAGGCATGGTAATGGGAACTTGACCAAGAGGCATACCCACAACCCCAAGATGTTGACCAACTGATTCGATCAAATATCAGATTTTGCAATTTAGGTAAGAGATTAAGATTTCAGATGCATAATTTACTTACCATCCTTAATAAGGATACACTATTATTAACTCAAAACCTTCCAATCCACTACACCTGAGATAAGAGAGCTCTCCAGTCTCCACTAGTCCACTGTACCAACCAAAATTGAACATAGAATTTGGCACAGAACTGTTGGTTCAACCTTAAAACATCAATACATCCTTTTTTTTTTTACAAAAAACAACTCCAGCCAAATTCTTCTAAAAAAATTCTAGCCAAATAAATCCCTTTATCAAGAAGTTAGTTAATGTTGTGAACTACTAACATCACTTCTCTAATCCTACTACTTAAAAACAGAATCATCCATCCTCTTCCCCACCTCATGTCATGCATAAACCATCGATTCCACAAAAACGATAAAGAAAAATCAAGTAGTATCTTTAAAAAAACCATTTCCTTTCTATATGGGCAGCGGCGTTCCTATGTAGTCCTACCCGGGGTCACAGGACCCCGCATAGAATTCTAATACTGAGTTGTTTTAGTCTATATTAATCGTATTATCAGTCAAAAATAAGAACATTATATGTGTTATGACGTGTATAAGACCCACGATAATTTTTGTTCTGTGTTCGCCACTGTATATGGGCCTGTGCAGTTCATCGTTAGTTGTATGAGCCTATTACAATGCACACGTATATTACTAGCATTCTAAAAAGTGGCACAGGCAGTAAAAACCACTCATTCTTTCTCCATTTGTTGAGGTTGCTAGTACAACTAAACATGCATTCATTAATTAGCATACGAGCAGTAGAATATGAGGCAGGCTATTTCTAGTATAGCATACAGAAAGCACAATGAGAATGCTGCAAACCATGCAATAGATGAGGGGGAATGTCAGTGATGTACCTTTTCTGCCGACTGCGATCCACTGGAGACTCCACAGACACAGGTGGAATAGGTGATGGGGTTCGCAATGTTGTGTTGGTTTTGATCGGTGGAACCACCGTGGTGGTCGGCCGCGAAGCAATGGCAGGCCTCCCAGCTGATGTTGAGCGGACAGTAGGAGGTGGCTCTACAATGGTCCGACCTAACTAATGAAAACACGAGGAGATCAAATTAGCAAAAGGGCACAGGGTAAGCAGTGATCAGATCACGAACCAATCAAAAGTCCCAATGCATTCATCACTTCTCCCAATTTTAACAATTTAGAGGACATCATTACAGAATGTGACTGGCATTGGCGAGATGTGAACTAGCTTCACTAATCACTACTAGCAAATTAATCTGTTCAATCATGTGCACGCCTATAAACTAACCCAATTTGACTTGGGATTGACCAATTATGACTCATTCGTGCACCGCACTAGTTCAAAACATGGAGGTCCTAAGTTGAGGCGCCGCGGCTAGCGAGATCAGCGAAGAGATCCGGGGGAAGCAAAATTACCGCAGGGGAGGGAGATCTCGCGGTGCGGCCAAGCAAGGAGACGCCGTTGCTGCCGTGGGCCGGGCGGGCGGCGCCGAACCTCGCGGGGGCCGGGGGCGGGTGGTCATTGCCGTAGTCGTCGTCGTCGTCGTCGTCGCCCGCGGCCGCGGCGGCGCTCTGGGACGCCATGACCTGTGCGAGCCTCGCGGCCGCCGCCCGCGCGGCGACGTTCTGCGTGCGTCGCACGTTGGAGATGCCTCCCGCGGCGGCGGCGGCGGCGGCCGAGGCGGCGGAGGAGGTGGAGGAGGAGCGGTGGTGGGAGGGGGAGACGCCCCCCGGGGAGGAGGAGCCCGTGCTGCTGCTGCCGCTCCGCTGGCGCCCGTAGACGGGGCTCCCCGCGCGGAGGCGGTCCATGGCGGCGGCGGCGCTCGCCGGAGGGGGGATCTGGGCGGGCTTGCCGGTGGCGCGGGCGCGCGGAGATGGCGAGGCGAGGCGAGGGGGGGAAGTGGGAAGGAGGTGGAGATGGTGATGGAGGAGAGAGAGTACGCTCGGCTCGCGACTCCAGTAGAGTTCGCCGTTTTTTTCGCCTTTTCGCATAAAACCCCCTTGTCTTCTCCGTTTTAAACACGGAAAAACTACTTAACGGCCTCTCGTCATGTACGAGAGTCTTTGTGTGACGGCTCCACCGCCGCTCCTTCGTGTGGGTGGCGTTGCTACTCCGTGCTCCTTTACCACCTATGCTCTCTTCATACTCCCTCACTTGAGTCCTCTACGCTACTGTGCGATGATAATAATAGATAATACCATATAATTGGTATCATTGATACCAACTAGTATCATCTACATATGTTGTCACACGAATGTAATTATACTATAATTATGTAACTGGTACTAAGGCTATGAGCTTTGGCATGAGACTTATATGCTAGTTATATAGTAGTTACATCTATAATTATATTCTAGTATTATAATTATAATGTAATTATACTATAGGTACGTATGTGTAATTCTGCCTTTACAATTGGAGTACCTTAATTTTTGTTATGACCCGTGAGTTTTTATTATATATTTGTATTTATTTTTAAGATTCTTTATCAGACAATGTGATAGATTTCGCTAATGGATGAACATTTTATTTTACCTCAATATTCTCATTTATAAGAGAATTTACTACAGAAGAATATTATGTACGATATTTCATTAAGTATTGGTATTGCATATTTATTATAATTCAATATTTCTTTTTTGTTCATAGTAACAATATTCTACTTTATTCCAGACTGTGTTTTTATGTTATGTTTGAAAATAATGGAGCAAGGTACAATTATTTATATTATGTTTTTGTGGTTTCGGATTGCCAAAACATAGTCCTTAGTCCGCACATTCTTTTCATGTCTTGCTTGTCTCATTTTAATGTCAAATCAAATATTACGAGACTAGTACATGCTTATATACGTACAAATGACATGTAAAAAATATCACTCGCAATTTTTCACTTATGCTTATACTTATAAGCCATAATTTGTTTTTTAATTTTAAATTTAGAGTTAATTTTAGGATTTTATGATCAAAGTTTATTTTCTAGCTTTGATTTTTTATCACTATATATATATATACACACACAAGTTCTATTAACATATTATTTTTTTATTTGTAAATATATCATTTGATATTTTCTATGAAAAACCAAAAAGTCACCCATAGCATGGACAATACTACAATTACAGAAAATTAAAAGGGCAAGAGTAATAAACATAAATACCTAAGAAAACATAGGGCAGAAGAAAACAGTAATGAACATCAATACTAAAAACACAAAGGACCTAGCTGTAAAAAACCAAAAACACATCTCCTCCAAAAAATTATTAAAAATCGAAAATCCACTCTGTCTCCTCTCGCCGGGAGAGCGATGTTCTCGGTCCGTGCTGGCGTGGCGCGCATCCGATCCGCTGCGCCGATGCGCCGCACGGAACGCCTCCATCCACACGATCCGACGGACGGGACGCCACCCGCACGGATGTTCGGTGTTCGGGGGCTCCGCAGCGGATCCGTGAGGAGCAGTGGCTAGTTGGAGAATATGAATTACACCTTATTATTTTGTAGCCCCAGGTTTGGTTAGATCTGAGATCCGACGGCTGCGACTCGAGGCTAGTGTAAGTGGAAAGCATCTTACACGTCCATGACTCGTGCGAGTTCACCCCTATAAACGCATACACATGACATGGCTACTCTACCCGGACATATCTTAAGATTAACAAAGGTATCGTATTGTTTTTCACAGATATATTGTCTAAAGAATATAGTCATAATTAAGAGCACTCGTATTATCTTTAAAACTTACGCCCGGTGATGGTTTTGTTTTTTATATGAAAAAAGTCAAACACTATATTTGTAAATGAAAAATAATTCGTGAATAAAAATTTTATACACATATGGTAGAGATTTAAGCCACGGTTGGAAAATAAATTACGATGAAAAAATCCCCAAAATTTACACCAAATTTAAGGTTAAAAATTAAAATTTTATTTTATAAGCATGAAAAAAAAAGAGACGGGGTTGATAATTTGGATGACAACTTCCAATCCGGCTCTCTAATCTCCTGTTAATTACTGTGCTGGAATGGAATAATCACGCCACTCTACAGAAAAAGCACCATTGTTTGGTTCAGTGTTCTGTTGACAGTAATGCATTGATCAGGATCAGGTGATGCTGTACTGTAGTACGTCTTTGCTTGGCTTGGCATTCACTCCAAATAATAACCCAGCTGGGCCTAACTGATGAAGAGCTAGCTAAATGATGATATGATTGGCAACGTACGCTCACGCCCTACAAGCTAAGTAGTTAAGCCAACGATCACTGAAATATGTGTGCCTGAATTAATCACATCTAATGTAGGTTACCCGCCTTGTATTACCTTGGTTAAAATTTAAAATTTTCATCTTTAAGCATGTTGATATAGTGCTGCTCAAATTAAATGAGATCAGGTGTGAGTTAGAAGAGATACCTCAATATATCAAAAAGGCCTTTAGTATATTTTATTGATAGTATCATACTAGTAGAATTAATCTCAATCATTGATTAAAAAAGGTATTTTTACTTTGTTAATTAATTGATTAATAATATTTTGTAATTTTTTTGCAATAAAGATCCAATAAAAATGATGATATTGTTTTAAATTTCTACTACACCTAATATTAATGGTTGGTAATATAATTTAATCCCAATCGTTAATAATAATAGATCACACATATCGATTAAATTGTACTGCCAGTAAAATGCACCAGAGATGGACCCAATCAAAAATTATTAGTTGGAAAATTAGTTCTTGATCTGCCAACACACACCTAGCACATGCATGATCACCAAGTGATCAACAGATGAACTTCTTTGAGGGTCTGTTTGTTTCCTTTCTCTGCATTTTTCTTTTTTCCTTGTCAGAATGTTTGATACTAATTAGAAATATTAAATATAGCCTATTATAAAAACCGTGGACTATTTCGTGAGACAAATTTATTGAGCCCAATTAGTTCATGACTAGCGAATGTGATGTTACAGTAAACATTTACTAATCATGGATTAATTAGGCTTAAAAATTGTCCAATAAAATAGCCTTTATTTATGTAATTAGTTTTGTTATCGGTATATATTTTATACTCCTAATTAACATCCAAACATCCAATATAACAAGTGAAAAAAAAAAATCTCTGCATCCATATAACCACCCCCGAGTCATTCGAGATAGATACACGCATGCACATCGACCATGTCATATGACAACGGCTTGTCAAATCAATTTATCAGCACACATGAATGTTTAATTTAACAGCATATGTTGAAAAAACGAATGCTTAAAAAATTAGCACATGACAAATAGCTCTGTATAGCTTATGGAGATAGGGGGCTAGGTCGCTACCCTCAATCCTAAAATAATTGAGAAACACCGCAATGCTTTATACTAGTACTAGTAGAATAAATGTGAAGCGTTGTTTTATAAGCGTATATCGGTACGTAATGTTGGTATTTTAAGATTTTATTAATTCTTCCTATGAGGTTTTTATTATTCATTGGATCATGTCTCTTAATAGCACATATTTGACAACAAATCTTTCAAAGAGGATAAATATAATATTTTACCCCTCCGTTCCATATCTTTTAAACCATTATGCTCTTTCACTATCGAGTTAGTTTAGAAAGAATATCGTAGTGGAGGACAACCATATATACTAATACAAGAGCAAAAATACTATAGCCTCAAATTCATCAAATCTATGTATTTTTTATCTGCTTTCATAAATTACAATACAATGAATACTAAAAAAATAATCTTATTTTCAAACCATTGTAATATTTTTTTTAACCAGATGGTTAATTATCCCGATTTCTTCTTCCGAAGATCGATCTGAGGTGGGCCGTGCGTGCTTGGCATTGCGAACGATGGCGCCAAGAGGAAGAGCCAAGGGCAGCCATGTGCGCGTGCTTGCAGCTGCATGCTCAAATCAATCTATCCTTCACCTCGGAATGCATCCCTAGCTAATGGCTAGAGCTCAAAATGATCGACCTAATCTCGGCTAATGGCTACCCTAATCTAATCTACTCCAACCTGACCCTCTACCAAACCTAGCTGCTTGTCCGGGCATGCACGCTGCAGTTGCAACAGACAGTCAGCCCTGCAGATTGATCCACCCACCACGCATGTATAGACATGTACGATGTTTCGTACTAGTATATGATTAATTAATTGTTAATTATAAAAAATGAAAAATAAATTAATATGATTTTTAATATAACTTTCCAATAGAAAATTTTTAAAAAACACACCATTTAGTATTTTAAAAAATATGCACACGGAAAAAGAGAATCTAAGTTAATATCTCGCCGAACAAACACGACCTTAGTATGTAAAGAATAATGTAGTATAAAATTTGATCGATGGGGATGAAGTTTTATCTCAGGATCACAAAATCCTTTACATTATGAGATAAATTTGAATTGCAAAATACTTTATATTACAGGACATGCAGAGCATACTATAAAATATATTTAATAGCGGATTCAGTGAAACTAATTTGATGTTATTAATGGAAGTATATTTTTCTATAAATTTAATTAAATTTAAAGTTGTTTAACTTAATACAAACTCAACCTAACTTATAATATAAAACAGACACAGTCGCAGTCAGTTCCGTTGTTAAAAACTACTAATACTCCTATGGTGGTTGCCGCTCCCCGTCACTCACCGCACATCGAATCACATGAATCACCAACAGCAAACGCGGGACCATCGATGTCGCGATCGCTGCCTGTCTCCTCTGGATGCTCTAGATGGATGCCGCCATGTCTGTTCATCGTCTCACGGCATGCAGCACAGGAGAATTCAACAACATCATCCAGCACTAACTGCCGCTGCTCGATATCATCGAGGTTTCCAACTCCAAGATCAACTAATTTCGAGCTTAATGCATGGCAGTGGCAGTGATCAGTTGCGAACCCAGAATAGAAATTATCGGAGATCCAATACGTACTAACTATCTAATTTTTATACTTGAACATTAATTAATATGAGTAAGAATTGAATAATTTATCCAGGATCCAAGGACCCGGGAAACTATACATAGGTTCGCCACTGGTAGTGATAATTAGTTGAAAGATGAAAATATTATATGGTCTCGTGATAGCTATTTAGTTACATAAATAATGGAGCTAATCAATGAAAAGTTAAAAATATACTTATAAAATTAATTAATGAACTTTTATGTACTTTTCATGCTCCATAATAAATGTATTTTTGCACTGCTTATGTTCGATATTTGGGTGTTAGTTTTATTTAAAAAGTTACATAATTAATATTTTTAATGATAAAACATAAATAATACTTTATGTGTGATTTTTTAATTTTTAATAATTTTTTAAATAAAATGAATGATTAGATGTTGGACATGAAGAATGCAGTTATATCGGGCGAAAATAGTAGAATCTTTTTTTAAAAAACAATATTTAACTGTTTGAAAAACGTGTGCGTAGAAGCAACGGAAAGATTAGTAAAAGAACACAGGCTTAATTGATGCAGCGGAAAGATTAGTAAAAGAACACAGGCTTAATTGATGAGCTCATCTCCATCATTGGATGACAAAACTCAGTCGTCCACAGTGGATAGATCGACAGGCACCGACAGAAGGTGCAGTCAATATGTACAGAGGAACACAACAGCCACACCTGGACTGTCAGCGAGAGCCTGCAGTTCCATCTGTTGTACTGCCCTGCAAATGGGACGCATGTCTTCAGAGATTAAATTGCCGGTTAACCACTATAGCAGATGACTAATTTTGTCTGCATAAGGTTCACTCGATCTGCTTGATCAGCATATGCATGCAGAAATATTAGCCACGGACCGACGTGCATGCCACTAATTAACCAATTCATGCACACCAGACTGCACATGGCTGGCTGCAAATGATTCCGTGGACTGCAAATTACTGCATCTCCGTTTCAGAATATAAGTTTTCTAAATTATTTAATAAATATTAAAGTTGGGTTAAAAGATACCCTTAAACATTTGCTTTGTCTGCTTGTCAGAAAATGCCAATCAATCTGTGATTTGATGTCAGCAGTAGTAACCTCCATAACCTTTCTCTTTTATTAAGAAAAAGGGCAGTAATTAATCTTCAGAGGAAAAAGAACAGAGAAGAACACAAGAACGTGCCATGGGCTATGCAGCTATAGCCTCAAGTCTATGACTGGGCCATGTCTCTCATGGAAAGGAAAGGTGAAACAGGAAAAAGGTGATCCATTTGTGCCAATTTAAAAGGAACTCAAGGTGTGTGTGCACTCAAGATTACTACTCAAGCAAGCTCTAGTCTGCAATGTGAGTGAGATCAAGAAAAGATCACCATTAGATTCAGGATATGAAGCTCTTGTTCCAGTGTCCCTGCTGCTCATGCTTCTGCTTCATGAAGGCCAAGAAGAACAAGAACAGCCAGGGCAAGGAAGGAGGAGGAGGAAGCAAATTGCAAGGGGGATCAGCCATGGTGAAAACCACAGACAAGTAGCTGCTTGGGTTGATTTTCCCTGTCTTGATTTATGAGTCAGTTTCTTTTTTTCAGTTTCATCAGTTGCTGCCGCAGTTTAGTAGGTAGTTACATGCTGCTGCTGCTCATCTGGCCACTGTCTCTGAACTTGGTTTTTGAGTCTCTCTCTTTAAATTTGTTGATGTATCTACTATAGTTAAATAAAAAGCATCATCATTCATTGCCTTAATTAGTTAGAGGGCTGTTTGAAATTTTAATTTCTCCCTTGATTTGTTTCAAGTTATATACCAACTTTCCCATCCCAGCTAGCATTTAACACTGTACATATTTTTCTTGTGCTAACCACTTCATGGATGGAGATTTGCAGAATAATTTACTGAACACAAGTAGGTTAAAGTGTTGTCATGCTCAATTAGCATTAGCACACCCAAGCAGGTGGAAGAAAAGTGTGTACTAATTGCTGAAAAGGATCGATGTATCGGTAATGGAAGCACTGGTTAATTTCTGAAACATTGATCTGAACAACATGGCCAAATGAAACTTCAGAGAAGTACCATAGCTAGCTAGCTTGCTTGCTTTCTGGCCATGTGTCATGGATGCCATGCTTCGCTTGTAGTAGCAATCTTTGTTTCTTTTTCTCGATCACGATGACGAGATCTGTTAATCAATCCATATATTCTGGATTCCAAAGATTTCATTTTTCACAATCTAATCTTTGCAACAATGATTTGTGACTGTTCGAGCCTATAGTATAATCACGCCACAATTTGTTATCCAACATATAGTATACATGATTCCCCCATTGTCTTAGGTTTTTCAGACCGCAATAATATTACTATGTGCAGCATACTCTCTCTGGCTTACGTAAACTATTAAACACAACGAAATTATCATAATTCACTGCAATACCAAACGGGCAAACAGAGCTCGATTAACCAAAAAAATATATCTAAACCAGAGGAAATATTTTTATGCGGTGTTAACGATTTAGTAATAACTATCTTTTGCAAAATGTTTCAGTTTATATTTCTACCTATTATTGTCTAGAGGATAAAAATGAGGCACATATGGGCTGGCACATCCAATTTGCAACTACCAGCCCAATAACTCAGCTACTTTACAAACGAATACGAGTAAAAAAGAACATTATAATCGGAGAAAACTTGTTCAGTGGGCTCCACGTGCCAGTGAGACCCACCTTTTCATGTTAAATTCCAAAACACCCATCAACAGATCAAACCAGACTCAAACGAGGACAAACAACTCAGCACTATTTACTGACTTGTTTTGGGATACAATCAAGAAAGAAGTATAGACTTTGTGGGCTCTCATCATTTCGTTGATGCAGCTGCTTATAAGACAAACTTTAATTTTGAAGTTGATTTTATATTTTTTCATCATGGTTTATTTTATGATATTTACTTCTGAATCACTATAGACGACTATTATTTCTCATTTGGAAATAATCTGTTTTTCCTTTTCTTACTGACCCAACCGATGTGAGCCTGACAAGGTTTTTTTAATTTTATGCGGTTGATTTTTCACATTTGACCGTTTATCTTATTTTATTTTTTTATAAAAATATGCAAAAATATAAATCCTGCTAAAAGTTTTTTAAGTGATAAAATCAATCATTTCAAAATAGTTGATAATTATAAATTGTTAAATAAAATATAAGCACAAAAAGTTAATAGCGCCAAATAAAAAATAATAGAAAAGAAAGGTAGCATGACTGCATGAGCAACTAAAACGGCGAGACGGCCCAAATGAGGAGAAGCCTGCAGTACTAGAGACGCGGCCCATTTAGGTTTTGGGTGGTTTTGGAGCGGGGGCAAGCAAGCGCAAGCGCGAGCGAGCGATGGCTGCGGCGGCGAGGAAGGGGAAGGGGACGGTGACGCCGCTGGGCGCGGTGTTCTCGCCGGCGGAGACGAGGAGGGCCGTGGCGCGGGTCGCCGGTGCCGTCGCCGACCGCCGCGCCGAGCTCTCCCGCCTCCAGGGCTTCGTCGCCGACAACGCCGCGCTCGTCTCCCTCGTCCAGAGGCTCCCCGACGAGCTCTCCCACGACGTCATGGTATTCCCCCCGCCTCTCTCTCTCTCTCTATCTCTCTCTCCCCGATTAGCCGCGTGCAACGATGCATCCGAACCAGTTTAGGTGATCTTCCTTTTTTTCGGTTTGGTTCGTTCCCGCTTGCAGGTTCCCTTCGGCGGCGCCGCATTTTTCCCGGGCCGTTTAATCCACACGAACGAGCTGCTGGTAAGGGTTACCGCCATGAAATCGGGAGCGGCTACGGATTCTGATTGTGCCTACCTAGGTCCGCAGCATGTAATGGTTGATCGATTGTCTCCAGGTGCTTCTAGGGGAGGGGTACTATGTGGAGAGGTCCGCGAAGCAGACCACTGAGATACTGCACAGGAGGGGGATGGAGCTGGAAGCTCAAGTGGAAGCGATGAAGGCAACTATAGCTGACCTTGAAGCTGAGGCAAAATTCTTCGAATCAACTGCCGCCGAGGCTTCTGTAAGGCTTTATTTTTCTTGTGTTGTATATCCGGGAACGGGAAGGCAGTGGTATATTAGTGTTTGTATAAGTTAAGGTGGCTATTAAATCTGCAATTTCAATTCGCTCAAGGTCACTTGTCAAGAGCAAAACCAAATTAGGTTCTTACCTTTTCACTTATGCTTATAAGCCAAAATGTGAAGTTTAAAACTTAAATTTAGAGTTGATTTGGGTTTTTCTTTTTCGTAGTTTATTTTCTACCCTTTTCTTTTAGGTCACTATGAACACGTATATAAAATTTTTCCATAAATTGTTTTTTAATCGTTAATAAGCTCGCTTATGCAACATACCATTATTGACATCTATGATTTCCTCAGTCACAACACTAATAACATGCTAAAATGCCCGACCCTTTGGTACCATATTTGGATGGTCAGACTAAAAGACACTATATTCTAGGTGGGCAGTCAAGTGGTGCTTAGTGCCTGTATATTGCCTAGGCAACTCTGCTTTCAATCAGGAAGAATTTGGCATGTGTTCACATACTGTCAGATATTATATAGATTCTCAATACACACTTTAATTTTACAGAGAGCACGAACCATTACTAACCCAAAATCAAGTGAGGTTCTTATCCTGGACCGCCTAGCACTGCAAAGGGCCAACTAGCCCAGCAATTTTGGTTAAAAAATAAAGTTCTGCTGGGGGAGAGGGGGAGCTTGCGCATAGAGAACTTTACATGGTTTTCTTCCCCGATGTTTTGTCTTACATATCGATGTTCACTCTTCATTCTTTAATTTTGAGTTTGTGTCTATCGATAGTCTATTACAATTGGATACTTAATTTTCTTTATACTGGCAGGAGGGTCTTGTTGAAATAAGAGAAGAATATGACGAAGACACAGAAATAAACTCATCAACATCAGGTAACCATTTGTAACTTTCTTTTCATTACCTACTCCGCAGTATGTTGAGTTGTAATGTTAATTCCTAGTATGCTGTTCTGCTGTGACTCTTTCTTATTTAGTATAATATCCTAAAATTTCTAAATTTATCATGTTCCAAGCAATCTTATGCAAGTTGATCATCTAGTATTTCTCCCTCTCTTGTTCTACTAGATGCAATGCTGTGTGGTGTTGTTGAAACTTGACAGCATCATATCTATTAAGTTTAACATATATAAGTAACTAAACATTATATGAGGATATCTTGTTCTGTTGAGATATCTATGATACTCCATACAAGTTTCTCACTAGGCCTTTTGAACTTGCATGTAGTTTTCAAGTTGCAACTTCTACTTCCGTATGACTGTTTTTTTACTTGTCTTCTACAGAGGTTTCAAGTTCTGCTTCAGGAATGTCAGATAAAGACAGGGAACATGCACGAATCATGGCAAGGTTAGATGAACTTGAAATGGAAGAAAAGGATGCTGGGAGTACTTCCGAGGAAGACGAAGAAGATGATGAGGATGACGAAGAAGATGCTGGACCGAGTGAAGATGACGAGGAAGATGAGGAAGAAAGGAATATTCTACGTGACAAATATGATCATCATAATGCTAGTTTGGGTGCCTCATTTTCTGGAAGTGATGGTAATGATTGGAGTCATGAAAGTGCGCAGGTACTTGTTTCTCAAGCTGATGTGACATGATATTGATGTTATCTTGATTTGTAAGTGCGCTGTATTGCAATCATTGCATTTTAATTCTTGATCTAAATAACTAATAGCTAAAGAGTGCTCTAAAGAAGCCTGGAGGAAGGGAAATACTGAAAAGTGCTTCTTTTACACCTTCATCCAGTACACCTCACTCAGTTTTTCCAGGCCAGACTTCTGTAAGCTCATACTTTTTGTCTGTAACTTCTTTGTGTCTGAGTGCATTTGGCAATATGTCATGCAATTACAGCGATACATCTTCCTTAGCTACTGTATCAATCATTGTGTTTTTTCTTTTGGTGCAGATAATAAACTCTGAAATTCAGCTTCCTGTTAAAAAAGGTTAGTTCTGATACTTCCATATGACTTATAATGGGCTAAATGTATGTAAAACACCAAAGGTCAAACCTATGTATTTCCTGTAGTATTTTACATACAGTATGCCCTGTCTAAAAAACACCTTATTCTCTTGGTGCTCCATATATTACTTTGAGAAATTCAATTGACTACCCCGGTCATGCATTTGTAACCCAAATTTCCTATTTGCAGCTGTTTCTTTTCAAGATGATAACAAACATACTGTTGATCCGTCAAAGTCTCTTCCATTGCCACGGGGTCCAAAACACTCCAGTTCAATACTTGAGGTACCAATTGCAAATTTTGATTTCCTAGTGACTGATTTTAGATGCATTCCTTACCTTCATAAACCTGTCATTGGATGTTTTGTCCCATAGTAATGCCATGATAATTTGTTGGGATTACTTGTGCTTGGACATGTTTTTTGGTATTTATCCATGCCTTAGATCTTCATGTGCAATTGACTTTTTTTAGAAGGGAAAAGCCTGCTCCATTTTTGCATTAAAAAAGGGACCAAATTATCAATCTCAAAGATGTTGATTCAACGATCCTTACAGACGTTTAATAATGTATCAGTTACAAGTGAAAACATATCTTGGCTAGCTAAATGAGACATGCTAACATTTTGAAAACATGCTGCTAAATTTCAAAATAAGATAGATATGAAGTCTAAAAGCCAACTCCCACGGACTCATGTGATTAAGCCATTCTTCGCTCTGGAGGCACCATCTGCTGGTATTCATGGCTCATCTTATCATCATCTAGAGTGGTTCCTGCACAATCAAACGGACTGTTTCATTTGGCAGCATTGTGTATTTATGATGTGTGTCGAATGTTTTGTTCAAGTGACATGACACTTGCTTTACATACTGATCTTAGGTCAGTAAAACATTTAATTCTTTGTCAACTGAAATCAAGCACCATTCTGGATGCTTGGTCCCTAGTTACATGTGTGGTTTATTAGTCTTCCATTGTGTTGGTAGCGCTGATTCTTTCCCTCAACAGGTGTCTTCAGATAACACTAAATCTCATGATCGGAAGATAATATCAAGTGGACAAAAGGTCAGTTTGCTTTTGCACTGATAATGCTGCTATGCCGTTTGAAATTGCGTTTAACCTTATCTTATGGCTCCAAGCAGGCCTTCACAGGGTCTATTATTGAACATGATGACAATATTGCAACCCTTCAACCATCAAAGAGTGATTCTTTGCAGAATGTAAGATGTTTTTCAAACCTCTGATAGGTGGGGGTACAAATTCATATTGACCTGCTCTGCTCACATTATTTCCTAAACATTTTTCCAGCCTGCTAGTTCATCTTCAAGACCTGTTTCTAGATTCAAGATGCAGAAGGGAGGGCGTTGAGACTCTTATCATGGACGCTAGGGTGAGTGCAAAATCATCAGCTTATACCTTTGGTAGCAGCTAGACTGTCAACAACTGCTATAAGCGACAGGTGTGATATCAAGATTTTTAGTGTTTTCTCGCAGGTCTAAGATGAGACCTTGGAGCTAGCATGTCGGTGCGAGGATGAGCAAATTGTTGATACCCTGAGTGAAGGGCTTTACGCACTGCTTTCGGTCTTGAGGGTTCAGACACTTGGGGAAAGCATCTGTAATTCTTGTTTGTATCTACAATGATGCCAACAGCCCAACGCATTGATGGGGGTGTTACTTGTGATAGCTATGTGCAAGCAATTTTATAGCACTACAGACTCTGTACGCGTGGTCCTTGCATTTGCCTTTATGGAATGCAAATTCAGTGGGCTTAGTATGTGATACCTGACATCCATCAGCTGACAAATTCTTGAAGCATCGATTCGATGTGTACATAATTCTTGGTTTATGTTAGTATGCAAGCATGCTGCTTCATTACGGATGTCAAGTAATTCTTGGTGTATGCTAGTAAGTAAAAAATTAACTGAGAGTAGAAGCAGATAACCGAGCAAATGCAATGCTGACGCTTCTAGCAAGAAATGGTTACAACTGCAACATACTGATAAGATCTCAAGCTGTACACATGCAGATGTTTCTGCATGGATGATGATGTTCTGGTAAGTCCCATCAGATGTGGTTAGCCTTTTCTTTCAAACAAATCAACATGGAGTAATTAGAACAAATTACAAACAAATGTTGTTCATTGGTTGGTTAATCCTGTGACGTCTAGGCATCAGTCCAGTTAACCAGAGCAGCAGCAGCAGCAGCAGATCAGGACCAGCTTTTGGTCGGAAATAATGAAAGAACTCGTTGATTAATTACAGATCGAGGGATGGACATTATTAACTACTCCAATCAATGGTAGGACGACCTACTTGCGCTGTAAAAGAGTGCCATGACATGGTCAGTAGTAGCCGCCGGCGATCGCCGGTGCAACTCGACAAGATCATCGTCGTCGTCCTCCTCCTCCCAGCTTGGTCCCAGTGACGAGCACCAGATGCTGTCTCTGACGTTTTTGACCAGCAAGAAGGGAGGAAGAAGCTGCCCTCTGCATGTCAGTTCCACCTGGTTAAGATCAACCACACGCATATGAAATTTATTTTCACACAAATATATACATGTATACGGCAAGAACAAACAGATGAGCAGATTAATCAGTGCTAACCAAGGACGAGAATAATGTGTACATGTGCAAGTATGTACTATTTATACATGTATAATGCATGTCGCCTTCACGTTGCGTTAATCTGCACTTAGTTTGCAGTAGTGCAGCCATCTATCAATGTATGATGATTGGTTAATTATGTACTGATGGATCATTGCCCACTAGGCCACTACTTGTGTGTGCTACACTATTACAGGAGACTCAGAAGAAACTTCTGGGAAAAATGTGCAAACAAGTCTTTTTTTTTTAATTCAGTGTTTGCATATTCTTTTAAATAAATGTATGTAGACATGCAAATTGATTTTGTGAATTATACGTGAAACATTATACCAAATGATATCCGTTCTACTTTTTACCCTCACCTATTCTTCCACCTCTCTATTATTCAATATATAATATCGTAGATATCTTAATATCTACTCCCTCGTCTCAAAAAAAAAAAAAATCTTCTGTGGGTGTTTAGATTTACATATAAAAATTTGTTTCTCCTAAGACGTGGAGTACTAACTACTCTATAAATATTATACTCCATCCGTTATAAAATATAATCATTTCTTATCATTTCAATATTGTATGAAAATATAACCATTTTTTGTTAGTTTCACTTACCACACAATCACTTCCCATTTAAAATTATTCTTATTTTATCTCTCACATATTCTTATTTCTTTATTAAAAAATATAGTATTTTTCCCTAACCTTAATTTTGCTTAATTCCGATTAGATAAACTAGAAATAATTGTTTTTTTGGAATTAGCTCAAACGGTAGTCGCACACGCGGTTCAATTCGTGTGATCGGGTCATACCTCGTAGTGTATACAAAATACAGCTTACTATGTTTTATATTATAAAAATTTCTGAGTTTATATAGTTTTATCCATATATCATCAATACATATGTGTCTATGGCTGCGTTCGAAACAAAGAGCCACAAAAGCTAATTAGCAGCACGAAAAACGATAAACATAATTAGCACATAATTAATTAAATATTACTTATTAAGAATTTGGAAAATGGAGTTATTTGATCTTTTAGAATATTTTCTATATAGAAAATTTTTATATAAAATACATTTAAAAGACGTGCTAACGGAAAACGAAAAGAGGTTCCAACGTGGCAAAAAGAACGCAGCCATTAGGCCCGGTGGCCGTGGGTGTACGGGGCAAACCGGTCGCACTGACGCACGCGTGCCACCAACAGCTATAGGCTTGCGACCCAGAAGACCCCGACCCGACCTACTGCGCCACACGTACTACGCGTGCACACACCCGTACGTGTATACGCCGTTAGCTCTGGGAAGGGGTGGGGCCCACAGTCCGATCGATACACGCGCGCGCGCGGGACCCGAAAACATGCACGCACGCACGCGCGTATACGTACCCGTATCCGTATAGTAGGGACAACTCCGTATATATGTACACCTATCTGTTGGGCACGGCTATGCTCGGTGGGCAGCTACCTAACAAATCTTACATAAGTAATAAGCAATATGTCGATAGATAGATAACCTAACAGATGGCAACATAATTGATCAAGTATTTCTTGATTACCTAATGTACGTTAAAATATAAAATATATATAGCTACACATAAGTTTTTGGGTCACTAGCAGGCCGGTGCGCGCATCAAAAGAAAGTTAATCCCATGCCCATATATATTGCACCCGATACTCAACTGTACTCAGAATCATGGACAAAATTGTCATCCGTATGTGTATGATGACGATGTATACAATATACAGGTTCATTTTTCCTTCTAATTAAGTGCAATGCTATACATTACGCGTACGACCAATATACGTGCACGCTTATTTTGCCCACCTTAATTATTACTCCATACGTATTATATACGAAAGCGTGACAGTGCCATACGTACTACTACTAGGGTTCACCCAACTGCTGTTCAGGTGTTCAGCTATATACACCGATGGTAGCGCGGTTAATTACTCGAGAAAAACCATAAAACTGAGATAATTTTTCCGTATTCTACAATTTTAATTTAAACTTTTGAGCTTCGCGTGATAATACAAGGTTACCACACGATAACCTAGTTACGGCAATGTGTTAAAGCTACAAACGAAAAAATTAAAACAAAGTAAAATTTTCAAAATTTCAGAAAAAGGAGGATATTTTCGAAGAACAACGTAATATTGCATAACATTTTTGCCGCGTGCTTTGCTATATTAAAATTGTACAAATCATATCCAAACAATGTCCTAATTTTTTTATTTTTTAAATTGAATGGGCTCCAAATTAGAAAGTAAACTTGATCATTTTCACCAACTTTGTTTATCATTCAATAATAAGAATTAATGATACAAAATTGTTCGGGGAGCTAAACGCAAAAACAAGAAATTGCATACCGTAGATATCTTGCCGAGGGAAAAAACATTGGGATTACTATATACCCAATCTTATTAGCAAACTCATCATAAAGAGTACACACATAAAGAAATATGGGTATTTTTTTTTGCATGCCTTCCTTACAGCTACGCGAGCATGAAAAATACTTTGTTCAATATATAGCAATAGAAATTATACACTGCTTTCAGGGAAAAAAAAGAATTTTTTCTATCCTTTTCAAGTGTGGATTTAAATAAAATTCAACAAACCTTTGCCCTTATCCAACCTTGCGATAATTAAGCACGATAGCGCGGTAGGGTTAACCTGACTGCTAATTTGTCACCATATGCATACATGCATGTCAGGAAATAATATATCCCCTGTTTAATTACCCGATGCTGAGTTTAGTATATTGTAATGTAGTAAAATTAAGCTAGCCGGTCACACCGAGTGATTGAGATCAGGCAGCTGTTAATTAAAGGATAGACAATTATTTAACTAATCAAGATGATTCGGTGTTGAAAATTTTATGTTCTCCGAGTCAGAAGAGTGATTATATATTCCCTGTAGTTTTCAAACGTTTTGTTCAACAAAACCTTTCAGAGAATTACTTCCACACAGTTTTGGTAATTTCGTTAATATAGTATTCCCTTCGTTCTACGTTACAAGATTTTTAGTCTTACTTAAATTTATATGTGTTAATGAATCTAGTCATATATACAAAACATATACATTTATATATAGGATATGAATCTAGATAAATCTAGAAAGTCAAATAATATGGAATAAATGGAATATTATTGTAGATGTACTCATGATATTCAAGCCATTCCTTATTAATTAAAATTATTTCTTATGGTTACACAATTATTATATTTCTCATGTGGACGAAGATAAATTCATGCAATCAAAACATCCATTTTGACCAAATATATAGAACACGATGAATGCAAGCTAAACATGTCCTAGTAATTAATATTGGATGTGCTTGGTAGATGACAATATATCTTAGTGGTTAAAATAATGAAAAATCTAGTTGGCTTTTGAAAGTCAAGGGGTCGTTTTATGATTAGGAATAATTAGTTAATGCTGGTGATTTAGTTTTTCCTAGTAAATGCATATTAAGTTGGTTGAACTAGTTTAGTGTTGCCTACTTAATTGAGGGCTCTACGGCCATATTGCCATAATGTACTATGTGTATACATTGACAGTTCAACTGTTCTCAGTTTTTGTTCTGTGTGGTTGACCCAATATTAATTAATGTTGCAAAATGTTAACACACTTAATTCTGTTGTTGCCACGTCCATGTACTATCTACCGACCTGACAACCTATTAAACACTTCGTAATTAATTAGATTCATATATCGTTCCGATTTTGCATTATAAACATATGCAAAGAGCACAAAAGGAGCAAATTATGTTATTCTCCATCTACATGCATGTATTAGTCAAAGACCAGTATTTAATTTCATTTTGTACGTGTGTGTGTCGAAGTCATGAAATTAATGGCCCGGAAAATATATTTGAAGGTTTTAACATTTTTGCCAAAAAATATTACAGTAGAGGTGTTGTACAAACATGTCCAAAACTAATTTTTTGATCTATATATTTTCTGTTTGGGTGATACAGATCAATTTACAAACGGTAAAATAAATAGATCAGTTAAACAAAGATAAAATGAAACTTGACTGTTTTACCCTTATTTGATCTGTGGCTTATGAAACGGATATCTTTAAAGCTAAAATTGAGTTTGGTCTTGGATTTTTATGTAATTATGTACAGTAACACATATATACATGAATTTACGGTAGTACGTCTATTTTTGAATCTTTTAAAACTTTGTTTACCCTCTGTAGAGTGTTTTTTCATTAACAATTTTACTGGATTAATGGGAGGTTTCCATAAAGTACTTAATTGTGCAAAAATACATTTAGTCCTGGTTTCACTTGTGAGATGCATGCTACATGTATTAATTGTTTTTTTTTCTTTTCGTTGCAAAATTAGTTATTGTACCACTAAGAACTGACCAAAACATGCTGTTAGTGACGAAGCCACAGAAACACTGAGGGGGCACTCAAAATTTGGCAAAGAAGCTATACAAAAGTTTCAGCCATAAGGCCCTCTGCAGGTAACCAATCAAATTCTGGTCCAAATTACCTACCAAATCTAGCTAAGAGAATATGAAATTTGCATGATGCATGCATGAATAGAACTGCATGCGTGATGGTATTTTGGTAACTATATACTACATGCTGATATGTGCCTCTGACCTATTGCTTTTGTCTAGTACCAAATCAAAGAGATCCCAAACCTAGCTCAATGTGGTACGTTTGGTTTAGGTATAATGTTCCTGTCATGATTCCCCCCAATTGCCAACCTATATATGCAGCGATTCAGCAGAAGAAATGTTAGCTACCTTGCAGTGCAAATTCAACAACTGCTCACTATTCACTATTGATCACTCGATTGTTGCTTCTCCCAAACATTTTATGCAATAACATTAATCAAGCAAAAGGTATACCACTAAATTAATCAAGGTGATTATTTAGTACTGAAAGGGAAGAAAAGTAAGCAAGCATGCTTAATTTGTAGCTGAAGAAAGAAGAGGTGTTGACTGATTCCAGATTATTGTACCTGAAGATGAGATTGTGTGAGTCCTAGCTTGCCGGCCAAGTACTTCATCACCACCTCCACCTTCATGTTGCTATCCCTGTGAAAAATGTGCAAGTATATATTATTCATGCATTATTAATTATTTTAGATCGATCAATGTGTGCATATGTAAATATGACCTTTTAAATTCATACAAGACACTAATTAGTACAAAAGCAAAAGCAAAACTTTATTTGGCTAATTGGTATACTAGCCCATCTTATATATATGCTTATGCTTATAAACCAAAATTTAAGCCTTAAAACTTAACTTTTTGGAGTTTACTTTTTAAGCCTTAAAACATAATTTTGGAATTTATTTTTTTTTTGGTTTTTTCTATTGTAGTTTGTTTTATAACATTAGTTTTTGAATTGTTAAGGACATATACATAAATTTTTTCCTATAAATTATTTTTTATTTAGTAATAATCCATACAAACGAACATAAGCATAAGCAAAACAATATATATGTTGATACAACCTAGCCTGACTATCTAGAGAAACTTAAGGACTATAGTTAGCATATAGGCCTGCTGTATACATGCATAAATGCATTTCATCTTAGTTTGTACTTTGAAAGGAGAATCAAGAAAAAAATGGATATATATATATATATATATATATATATATATATATATATATAACTTACTTGATTCTAAGATAGCTCTTTGGTATCTGAGGCAAAATAGGCTCTCTAACTCTGCAAACATAAAAACAATAAGAGTAAATATTAATATCTAAAAGGCATCAAACACACAAGATGGAATTAGTTTATATATGCTCAATATGTATAATCTAGCTTGTGCATATAAACAGTAATACTACTAGTTCAGTAAATTAAATTTTACACATCTGTGTTGAACTTTTTGCATTGTTATCAGGTGCATAATAATTAGCTACTTTCCACAATTAACCAATCCAATATGCAATGGATCAAGCATGTTAATGACTCATATATATGTGGCTAATATATGATCACAAGTGTACATGCAAAGTTGTATATTTGCATATATGTTACATATATGCTTACTGGTCAGGGGCTGCCTGAAGTGTAAGCCACAAGCCGGCAGCAGCTGCCTCCGCTCGTCGCGGCGGGCTAATCACTCTCACGGCCGGATCGCCGGAGCTCCTCAACGGCCGTGCAAACGGGAAGAATGATGGCGCCGGCGCCGGCGCCGTCGGCCGACACCGGCCGCCGTGGCCGTACTGGTGGTAGCTCCTGAAAATCGGCAGCGGGAACAGCGGCGGCCTCCCTTTGTGCTGCTTGTTGTTGGCGAACACGTCCAGCTCCGTTGGGGTAGACGACGGGGCCGCCGCCGGAGCCGTGGCGTCGTCGTTGTCGCCGGAGGAGGAGGGCGGCGCCGCTGCGAGGCCGAGCTGGAGCCAGTCTTTGTCGTCGTCTTCGCCACTGCGAGAGCTCGTGCCGGCCGCGTCGTCGTCGGCCATGGCTACTTGCCGAGGAGGGTATCTTGCCGCCGGCGGCTGGTGGTGGCGAAGTCTACCCGCCGGCGCGGCGCCTGACGAGGCCTCGAGTTGGGTGGCGATGCAGTATTGGGGACAGGACGAGTTGCCGCCGCTCCTCTTGCTGCTGCTGTCATGGTGCAACGGGCGGCTCCTAGCTGGGACCATGGCGGCAACAACGACGACGACGACAACCTCCTCCTGCTACTTCTGTCCTCGATCCTGCAGCTGCACGTCTCATCTCTCAATCAATCAGCCGATTACACGACGAGCACGAGCTCCATCTCCATCCATGGCCGCGCCTCACCTATCCCAATCTATCCTTTCCTCTCCTCCTCAACGATCCAACAACACCACCAAAAAAGAAGACCAGACAGCTAAGCTATAGCTCAATCCTCTCCTCCATGGCTGTAGCTTCAAAGGCAGGAAATTAAAGATCGAAGCAACAGAAGCAAACAGCTAGATTGGATTGGTCAAGAAGAAGAAGAAGAAGAAGACGAGATCGAGATGAGGAGGAAGCTAAGCTAAGGCAGGATAGGATTGCGAGATGCAGTTGAGATGAATCTTTTCTCTCCTGTAGGGGAACAAAGGAGAAGACAAGCAGAAGAGGAGGAGGGCTAGCTGATGGAGGCCTCACTTTCCCTTTGCTCTCAAATGAACTTGGAGCCTAGCTATAGCTTAGCTTGTGCAGTTGCAGCCAAGGGATGCAATACAAATACTACTAGCTAGCTATCCATCTATCTATATCTAGGTGTAGAGAGAGAGAGAGAGAGAGAGAGAGAGGCCAGCAGCAAGTTGGACAGAGGAGAGAGAAAGTGATTAACTGAAGATAAGCAAAGATTGTGGAGAGCTGTCAGTGCTTAATTATGGAGTAGTATTACTTAATATGATTTATTATGGATGATGATTTTGTGATCGGTGGAAGGAGGAGGAGGTGGTGTGATGTGCATGCCATATTGTGCCATTGCTGTCGATCTTGTGGTAGAATCTATGTGCAGTAGTGCAGACACTGGACAGGAGAACTACCTATGCAAACAAACGCACGTAGCCATTATAATACCCTACCACGAGCAGGCAACATTGAGAGAAAACGACTGGAGCTAGAGAGAGAACTCTTGGTTAGAGAGAGAGAGAGAGAGAGAGAGAGAGAGAGAGATGGGGAAGCAAGGTGAAGTATGTTCTACGTTGAGGTGACAGAATGGCAACTGGTGATCAGCTGAGACAGATCATCCCCTGTGTTGTTAATCACCCATTCCGTTTCTAAATAACTGATGTTAGGCGTAGTTAAATTTTCAAACATAGAACATTCGTCTTTTTGCAAAAAAGTTGCGGAAACTACAAAAGTTATCATATTTATTGTAGAGTATAGGTCATTGTTTGACTTTTCTTAGAAAAAACTAAATGACATATTTATAAAAAAGTAATTTATAAATAATTGTTTTTTATACGTGTTTTTAATAATCTAAAAACACAAACTGAAAATAAACTATCATAAACCTCCCAAATCAACTCAAAATTTAAGGTTAAAAATATAAATTTTGACTTATAAGAATAAATAAAAGAGAAAAAAATGAGAGGGCATATGCATCTCAAATGTAAGCACAATGCCCTTTGAGTTATCGTGATCTAATCGTTTGAAAGAACGAGAATTGAAACAGACTGATAATTATTTAGCAATGGAGAGAGAGAGGAAGTACTGATCTTTTTACAACTAATTAGTTACTTCCTAAACACATGTTCAAGGACACTATATTTAGTCGAAATGTAGCTTTTTAACCACCAAATAAAAGTTAGCTGTTTTGTGCTGACTCTTCTTTGTTTTCGTGAGAAGTACTATTCAGAAAGCTCAATTAATTAATTAGTTAATTAATCAGCTCAAGAGTGACACAGGAGCGATGCATCAGGTACCTAGCTACCTCTCTGTGGAGAGATGTCTTGTTATGCTCCTATTAAGTTAATTAAGATGCTGTCATGTTCCTGTTCATGATACACTGTCATTTACCAGAGATTTCTTAATCACCAAAACCTTAGTTTGCTGATGCTAGGTCAGATCCTGATGATCTTAATTAGTCTGTATCTCAACAGAGTATATATATATATTGGATATACATGCATGGTATCAAAATAAGGCTTAGCTCCTATCTGACAAACAACCAAGGGTCTTCTGGCTAGCTCCATGAGGTGATGGTCTAGCTAGCATGGGTTCGAAGCCTCACTTCTACCTATTTAATTGATATTCGAGTTTATTGTAGCTAGCTAGTTAACCGAGGAGTGCAACCTTTTGAGCTGATACATGTTCTGATAATGCACATATATATACCATCAAATCTTATCGGGTATCTCCTGTATATACAGTTATATGAAGGTTTGCACCCTGATAATTAAGGACCTGATTATTTGATTTAGTGGAGAGGAGGACAACAACAACATGCATGTGTCAAGAACTAATGATCACGAGCAGATTTCTTCTCTCTATTCTATAAAACATGAGAAAATTTCTTACGCACACGAGTAAGTTGTTTATATAAGAAGTAGTTAAATGCTGGAGCGAAAGCATATATACATATACAATTATCGATTCAGATTTGACATGAATTAGTTTTTTTTTGCACTTTGATATTTGGTGTACAAATAATTATTCTATGATCAACTAAAAGTGAACAATCGGATAGTATATATACATATGTGTGATGCATTCTATATAATTTAGGTGAAACTAAATTGGATTTATTTTTCAAAAACTACTCATCGCCAACAATTAATTGATGCTACTGAGGGTTAATTCCCGCATTTTTGCATTATCTCCATGATTTTCCTTGATATTTGACAGTTCATTCCATCTCAATTTGGTCTTAGCACATGCATGTACATGTGTTTTCAAAACTTGACCAATTCTAGCTTAACTTAATTCCAAACTTTTGCATGCAAAAATATTATATTAGTTGCATCAGTTGAGCTAGTAGAATGATCCTGAGGTAGTTGTAAGTTATTGCAGGTGAGGCCATCACGTAGTGCAGGGAAAGGAATCAAGAAAAGAATTATTTTTAATTGATATATGAGAGATCAAATTAAGGACTGCATTCATGCATGCATGCAGACATAAACAGTTTTCAGTTCAGGGGAAAAAAACTACAGTGTTGTCTGATTAATTGTTCATGATGAGAACAAACCACTCAATGCAGCTACTACGTAGGAGTATTAGTTAATTTACAGTATTTATTTAATTACCACGTGAGATGACGTGTACAAATTAATGATCAGCAAGCAGAAGGGCAAGAACAACCGCATATGTTCTGCATTTGCACTAATTTAATGTCAGGCATCATTTTCATATATCAACTGGGCAATCATGCAGAATCAACAATTAATGCCTACACGTCGTATATACATGGCTCTACATGCTGCATATGGTTTGTATTTGCAGACGTATTAATTCAAACTGTCAAAAAAAGAGAGAGAGATTGAACTGAGCTATGCTTTAGTTTGTTCTAAATACTCAAAGCGGTACAAGCCACTTCACAACATTAACAATATATGAAAATTGTGTGTCGTCCTTATATATATTAATTGCAGGATCAACTTGCCCATATCTTAATAAAGAACATGCATGTGATAGGTATTTGGGGCAGCCAACACTACATAATCACCAACTCATTTCTCCAACTTAGTAATAGGAGTTGACCTGAATATTTTGTCAAATCCCTTTATAAATCTCCTGGAATCTCTAGTTAATACTTAATACTACATATATAAAGTTATCTATCTGTGCTAGCCATGCATGCTCAGGAATCATGTAACTTTTGATTATGCTTTGTTCTCGCTAGCTAATTAATTAAGTCAACTACTTGATCATCTCTGTCAAGCATTAGTTGTTAATCTAACTCTGAACTGTAACTTTAATTTGCTAGTAAAGTTTAAGCCTACAAAAGAGCACTCCTTCATGTTTGATAATTTCCACTATTTTAAAGAACAACACAGTCTCTAAAACCTATCTTAACCATAATTTTCTATTGTAATATATGAAAAAAAATAAATGCATATTTGTTTTTATTAGAATACTTTAAAATCTTTTATATATATATATATATATATATATATATATATATATATGTGTGTGTGTGTGTGTGTGTGTGTGTGATATCTTTATGTTTTCAGACTAAATATTATAAACGTATTATTATTTAAAGTTAAAGTTTAATATTAACTTATAAAGTATAACTTGGTTACTCTACTCTAATATGCAAGGCTACAAGCCTACAAAAGAGTATCCGTCAATTAATGATCTTGAAATATCAGTGGCGATTAATTGTGCCTTCAACCATATAGCTAGCACATACTCAATTACAGAAGCATATCAGACACAAATTTTTATTCCAAGTACGTGCTAGTCACTAATCCCTAAGTAATGAGCAGTATAGTTTATATACATGGATGCCAATATGCTCCTCTATAAACTATATATATGCAAGAAAGCTGCATGTGTGCTGGATTTCTAATTAAACTGCATATGAATTATGTGTGTTCTTTTAAGCAGCTGTGCTATTAGTCAACCTCAAGATAAATTCAATCCCTAACTGTTTTAATTTGTTAATGCTGTGCACTAATGTCCTCCAATTGGTCCGTAGTACGTGTGGACGCCATGTGGATTTTAAATTAATCCAGGATTAGGATCTCGTGATTAATCCATACAGATTCTTCAACAATTGGTGATCCCTCGAAAGCACAGTACTAATTTCAGGTGTCACAAAATTTGTTTTGTGGTGCAACTTCTGCTTAATCAGCGCATGATTCGTGGCATGAGTTCTAAATTAAATAACTAAGCAGCTATAGCTAGTATGATTTAGCTGCGTAGATGAATTTTTTTTTATTTTTTTATAACTATTTCATGGTATAAATGATGAAATTAAATACTAGAAAGTTGAAAAGACTATTTTAAAATATGGTATAATCAATTTATATTTTTTTCTTAAAAAATATACTTTAGCAATTCAGAAAATATGTGAGCAAAAGCCGAGAAATAATACGCAGTGATGCTTACCGGAAACATAGGCACATTTAGAGTTTTCAGAGAATGCTGTGAGCGTGACACCCACCAATCACATGTTGAAAGCACATCAATTTAAAGGCAGTTAAAACGTCCTGCAGATGGCCATCTGTTTCAGTTCAGAGACAAGCAAGTCACTCTCTTAATACAGTGTCCCATTTCGCAATTTTGCTTTCTGTTCTCTGAAAGATGAGTAATCACTTAATCAGTGATCAGGAACTTATGTTGTATGGATAATGTAGATCACTGTCCAAATCATTTGTTCTCCATTCCTACTGCTAGCAATAAGAATGATGATGAGATATGCAGAGCAAGTGTGCACAACATGTACTACTCCTATGTACAAACAAATCTGAATTCCAATTTGCAAAGCTGGGCATGATATGAGTAGCATGTTTTCACGGAATCAAGCAAGCATTGCGTGTGGCTGATCAATCAATCGATCGATCGATCAATCTATCAATCAATCCCAGAGAAGTATTCATGATAGTATGGTGTTTCCTTTTATATGGATCACCTCCTTGCAACAAATGCAAACCAAGAGCCAACCTCATGATGGCATTTGAGCAGGAGAGTACTTTAGCTACACTGGGAGACATATACATTGATCAATACAGAAGAAGTACAGATTGGCATTCAGAAATGTTGCATATACATATACTGGTACCAGTGCTACTTTAGATTAGGATTTGGCTTTCCATTGTGTGCTGGCTGCAGCCTGCAACAATGTCTTGGCAAGGCCACATTTTTTTCTGCATGCCTATAAAGTGCACACACAAACACAGGCACAAGAGAGCCAAAGCTCTGCATCTTTTGTGTTTTCTCTTTCATATCTCCAATGTGGCAGGGAGGAGGAGGAGGAAAAGATTGTGCATGACAAGATGTTTGGATTGGGGAGAGGTCAGGGTTTTGATCATAGTTGTTGTGATATGTCAAGGAAGATCTTGTGGACCATGCACATATATATCACACATCGATGCATGCATTCATGCAAAGCACTTGCAGCACAAGACTGGCTGGCTGCATGGCATGAGTGACTGCAATCTTTGCATTGCTGCAGCCATGCACTCACTGATCATGCCATGGAAAGACACATCTCTGAATCTTTGTGATGAACCCAAGCAGCTCAAAACCATCAAGGGTCCTCTGTGTTTCAGTGTCCCCTTCACCTTGTAGTGACACTTTCTCTTGTCTCTAGCTGTCTCTCAAATAAAAGTTTTTTCTTTTTTTTTTAATAAAAAAAATATAGGAGTAGTGCTCACTGCTGCTGCCTGCTTCACAAGCTTATAATTGCAGAAGCAGCCTTCAGGTTCAGGCTTAGGAGGGTATCTTGCTGTTCATGTCCTGTCTCTTTTTACTGTTTTTGTATCCTTCTTTGATAGTCTAGGGCTAGGATGTTACTGCTACCACTCATGAGATCTATGTATTCTAGGTACCTCTCCTACTACACATGTATGCATTGCATGCACGTCTCTGAAAAGAACCAATAATCTTATTAGTAGCATGCATGTAAAAGGCTTATGCACGCACACGTATGTGAACAGAAGAAGCTCATTGATTGATTAACTCTGTAAACTGCTGCTACTAGTACTATGTAATCCCTGTGTCAAGGCCAGCTTTGTTTCCTTCCTTCCAGACCGGGAGACAGGGACTATTAACCTTATTAAGCCCTTAAGGTAGTAATCAGTACTAAGTACTTAATTACTCCTAAACCAGCAAATGCAAACACTCTTGTTGCAAGGAGTCTCATGGCCTATGCTTGAGAGTTTAGAAGTTACTGTAGTATCTAAGCCATCTTGTCAAACTTCCAAATTCTGACTGTTCAAGATTCCATCATTCTTACAGTTTGCTCCATGCCAAAGGATTTGCAGCAGCAGCAGCAGCTGTGGTGTGGATGTTTTTTTCTTTCTGCAGTAGCTAGGAGTATGTACTGTTTTTTCTGTCTCTTACCATTCCTCTTGATTACTATACTAGTACCATTCTCTCTTTTTTTTTTCTGTTCCTGAAAAATTCAAGTTTCTCATTGCCATATATATGGTAGTACACTACAGCATATAGCCTGAATCCCTGAGGCACCCAAGAAGAGAGAATCCAGCAAACTAGCTTTATAAAAAGAACCACATCACAGCAGGTATGTGATCTCTCATCCTTGTCCAAGAGACAAAGTGCAAATATCCACCTGCATATTGTTTTTGCACCTCTGCAGACTGCTGTTTGACCAGGCAAAGAGAGAGATATATATATGCAGTAGTAGATACATAGATGCAGAGAGAGAGAGAGCCCTTTTGTGCCATGCAAAGCTAGCAATCCAGCAGCCCCAGGAGCAGTACATTGCACCAGGCATTGGCATCATGGCAGCCATGACCAAAGCTTCTCCAGCCCCTAGACATGTATACTATGCTACAGCCTCACTCACTCACCATCCATATCTCCTTTTCTCTTCTGTTCCTTCTGATGTTACTAACAACCAAAACATAAGAGGACAAACTCAGGCACATTAAACCAGAAAGGCAGTGTTGTTCTGGTTTAATTGAATGAACCTCATGCTTCCTTGTGTGCATGCAATCCTCCTAGCACAGCATGCCATGAAATTTGCAGTATCTTTCCTGACTTCTGATGCTATCATGCACACATGACAGTAACACTTCACTGCCTGGTGTGGCCCACTCAATCCTCACCTGACAGGCCCATTGCTCACATGCACAGCTATACTATGGCCCAAGGCCCAATTAGAAAATGATGGCTTCCTTTTATCTGCCAAAAAAAGTTATTATTCTTTTCTGAAAAAGATTCTGCCAAAAATGTTCAGCATGAGTATCTTGTCCTTACAGTACAAATCATGCTGCATGCCTAGCTGCCACTTGATGGGGCTCTGCTGATAGCAGATAGATCACTCAAGTATAACCACATATTGCTCATCAGAAGAACTGTAGCCATACATAGGGTACAGTTGAGAAATTTCACTATTTTCAGATGCAGTTATCTTCCTTTGCATGTTCCTGATGCTCAGTTTATTAGTTGGTCATAGAAATTGAACTCATCAAGATATGAGTAAACATGTTATTTGTGCACATGATAAACGGAACCACTATTACATTTTGAAAGGAAGTTTACATGGGGGCTTCAAAAAAAAAGAAAGGAAGTTTACATGTTTTCAGAGATTTATTTGCAAAATAGTAACTTGGGTAATTTCTAATGTCTGTTGGTGTGTAATAAAAGAATTGAGGTAGATCTAGCACAACAGACACCAAATTGTTCACCGAAGCTTCTTCTGTTTCTCAATAGATGTAGTCTCCTCTTGCTCAACCGGGAAATACTTTATTCCGACAAGATCACCAACTTTGCTTATAACCTGAAAAATATTCATGGAATGTAACGAATATTCAGAGATGATTTTTTTTTCAGATAACGTCACAAACCCTTTGATAATTATATGTGCTTTACCTCCAATCCTTTGATAAGATCCTCCCTTGTGTGGGAAGCAGATATGCATATCCTAATTCTGCCAAGAAGTAGTGGTGTAGCAGGAAATCCAACCGGAACAACGGCAACCTAAAATTATGGAACATATCACATTAGTAAAACTGCAAAACTTTAAAAAAAGAGTTTTAGGTTGTAACTCAAATATAAAAACTTTGGAGTGTTTGAGACAACTTTGCGTTAGATATTTACTGAACTGTCAATACATTGTTTGTTAGGCTAGGTTTTAACAGATTTTGTGGTGCAATTGAAAACTCACATTTTGCCTCAGGCACTCTCTTGAAAATGCAGGCATTTTAGCTGGATTGTAGACCATGAAAGGCATTACAGGTGAGTCATTGTCTCCAAGAACCTCAAAACCCATTCTCTGAAGCTCTGAACGGAAGAAATTGCTATTGTCCCTAATCTGAGCAATCTTCTTGATCCCTGTTTCCAACAGTTTCACATTAGGAATTTCCTCTAAAGATGATGAATTATAAGTCAATAAGTTTCAATTTCTGAATACCTCTGTCAGTTCCATCCTCCCCAAGAACAACCTTCATTGCAGAGATGACCTGCTGGACAGCTGGAGGTGACATGGATGTGCCATAGATATGGGAAGGGCAAGTAAGCTTGAGATGCTGAATAATCTCCTGATAAACAATGAAGCAATCCAAGTGTCAGATCGATTGATTAACCCGTTTGTGTTTGCTCAGATAATAATTAGTTGGTAAGTACAAAAATCTGCTTAACTCATACTTTTGATGCTGCAATGTAGCCTCCACTCGATCCAAATGACTTTGAGAGTGTGCCCATCATAATGTCAACATCAGCTGGATCCACTCCTAGTAGCTCACACACGCCTCTTCCTGTTTTTCCAACAGCTCCAATACTGTGTGCCTCGTCCATGTATGTGTAAGCCTGTTCAAATGTTTATACATGACACATAACCCTGGTTATTATGATCGAAAATTTTTATTAAAAACATATTATTAACCAATTTAAATTAGTACTATGACAAAATAAAATAATTAACATTAGGTGGTTGCAACTTGTATATGATCCGTTAAAGAAATTATAATTTGATATAATTTTACATGTAATTTTATAACTAATATTTGGTTAAATGTGTGAGTTTATGAAACAATATGGCCATTATACTTGTGGTTATTTGTCAAATACCAAAACTATGTGGTTTTTTGAAACTTAGTCCATAATATATGTGGTTTATTGAAATTTACTCCAGAACAAAATGCCAGTAACTATATCCCTAAACCAACTGAGCTAGTCTCAGTTCCTAACAATTCAATAGTGCAGTCTGCAGAATTCTCTAACCTTGTATTTCTTGCAGACAGAGATAATCTCAGGGAGTTTGCAAAGCTCCCCTTCCATGCTGTATATCCCCTCAACAATCACCAGAATCTTCTTCCATGCCCTGTGTGTTCGAGGCTGACCACTTGCAATCTGCTCTCTCAGCAGGGTCTCCAGGTGAGCAGCATCTGCAAAAATGATGAAACCTGGTTGATGAAATGTTCAGCTAATTAATCACCTGCAATGCAATTGAAAGTTGTTTGTGAGCTTACTGTTGTGCTGGAAAACCCGAATCGTAGCTCCCGAAGCTCTAGCTCCACTGACTATAGAATTATGGTTCAGTGAGTCACTGATTATCAGGCCTCCCTGAAATTGTTAGCACATTAATTGATTAGCTCCAGGATTCATTAATTAAGTAGAAACAAAGGGAGATTCCATTATCACCAAAAACTTTATATACCTTTCCAATCAACGCAGGGATGATGGCAGAGTTCGTGGCATAACCCATTGCAAGCAGAATGGCTGAAGGCTTTCTGACAAATCTTGCAACCATCTCTTCGAGTTCAATGTGCAGCAGAGTGTTGCCTAAGATCACAAACATAAATGAATTAATCTTGCTAGTAGTATACATATATCATTAATTAGAGTTAAACTGTATTGATTAAGTGCCAGTATATATACCTCCATCGACTCGAGAACTGCAGGTACTAGCAGAGTATTTCTTCAGAGACTGAATGACTCGAGGGGTGCAGTACTCATCAGCTGCAGCAAAACCAAGGTAGTTGAAGGAAGCCAGGTTCAGGCACTTGGATGTTCTCGTTGTACGGCTGCATCATATGCATTTGCATCATCGATCAGAGGTGTGGCATTATTGGATCAGAATCTCACCTGACATGCTAATCAGACATGGAATTGTATTGGTTTCAGAATGAAAAAAAAAAAGGAGCAATGTATTCATACTGCAGTGTCTTGTTGCTGTCAGTTGAGTAGCGCTCAACCACATCGAACCATGCATCCGGCTTGCTGGCTATTGGTCGCCCAAAGCAGTCCTGCAGCAGCAGTGACAGCAATTGACAAACACAGGTCATCAATTCAGAACACACCCAAGAACAAATCGAAAAAAAACAAGATTAGTTAATGGTAAAATGAACCGATTGATTAAGCCATGTCTGATACGCCATAGAAATATAAATGAAGCAAACAATGAAACAAACAACAATTTGCCATTAAATTGTTCATACCTATATTTTTCACATTTTTAAAAGATAGCTAACAATGGAAAAACAGGTTACGATGATTATACTCCAAAATTAAATATAAAATCACAATCTTGACTTTGCCCGATAATCTAACAAGCGAACGATGAAAGCGTAACTAATTAAAAACCATATGCATGCATGGTGGTAAGAAAGATGGAATAGTGAGGATCACCTGGATGCGGCGGAAGAAGCGGCGGATGTAGAAATCCTCCTTCCCCACGCAAATCGGCGCGTAACCCTGTGTGATGAGAGGAGCAAGAAAGGCACAGTGGCAGAGACAAAATTAAAATGAAGCTAATTAATTAAGCCACATATGTGTATGTATATATATCACGTCATCATTTCACAACCTTAAAATTTAAAGTTGATTCTAGATTTTTTTTTACTAAAATTTATTCTCCTAGATCACTAAGAATATATGTATATAAAAGTTTTGTTTATAAATTATTTTTTATTTTGCAAGTACGCCGAAGCCAAAACAATCGATCACACCCTGTATACACAACCTTGGGGTTGCCGCCGGCCGGAGAGTCGTCGTCGCCGGCGAGGAGGAACCGGATGAGCAGGCCGCGGAAGCTGTCGCGGAGGTGGCCGAAGGCGAAGATGAGGCCGAAGCTGAAGAGCGTGGTCACCGCGGTCACGTACGGCACCCTCACCATTGCTGCAGCTTGAGCTTAATTAATTAGCTACCTAGCAGATGATCACCCTCTTGCCGGCCGTACTCTTCTTCCTCAGCTCCGGCGGCCTAGTAGCTAGTAGCGGCTGTGATGGAGGTGATGGATGGTGTGAGTCTCCGGCCAGCCGGCGAGGTTGGTATTTGTAGCAACGGAGATCAAGGCCGGACGGCGACGTTGCATGCATGGCGACTTGTTACCTCGTATTGGACTGGAATTAGCACAAACTGGATTGCTCCAGGTGAAGAAAGACCGTAGGCATGGGTGGACCGGATTAGCGCTAACGGTTTCGGGGCCGGCTTGTTCATACCTACTCCTCCGTTTCTTTAAATGTTTCATGTATACGTTTAATCATTCGTATTCCCAAAAATTATATAGTTGTTAATTATTTTGTTATGATTTACTTATATTTATGCTTATAAGTTAAATTTAAATATCAACCTTATATTTGGAGTTTATTTTGGATTTTCTTACCAAAGTTTATTTTTTCAACGTTCACCTTTAAATCACAATATATATATATATAATTTTCATTCACAAATTATTTTGTATTTACAAATACCGTTTGACTTTTCTACTATAAAAAACACCGAGCAATCACCCTCTCGTTCTTTTTGAAAGAGAGTGGTGCTGATAACAAGCGATAAATCAGTCACCACCCACCGCCAACTCTCTATATTTTTTGAAAACAAAAACAAGGATGTGGGATGAAAGGTTTTAAATGACAATTTTTCAACCACTGTACCAACTATTTTCTGTTAGATAGAAAAAATAAGAAGATTTATAAAATATATGTAACAACTAAGAAATAATATATACATGATAAAACGATGATAATAATGAATTATATACATGTATCACTAAAGGTAACTAAGCATGTCTTATAATTTTTATACCTGCAAGAATTTTCTGAATAAGACAAAACACATAAAAATATCAATAGTGTTAAATATTACAAAACGGAGAGAGACTAATATTTTCTTCTCCTGCCCCATTCTCACGTAGTTTTTAATCTGTTGCTGTACGTGAAAAACGTCATGATAACCAGGTCAGATTAAACGTAATTAACGTACTTATCAATGTTAATGGAACGGGATTATTAACTGCCTGACATTTTTTTTCTCTCTTGATTTTAATTTGGTCGGTCTCTGAAGGTGTACGTACGGCCTCGTACTGACGTCAAAGCTAGCATGCCAGCTGATGGTCATTCAGAATTAATTAATAATAGTGCTAATATATTGGTCGCGACAGGCAGGCGTCAAACAAGGCACACGCACGTGTTCTTCATTCTTCCTGTTGCATACGTGATATGCATGTGTGTATATATGTTAATGTTTGTCTTTAGTTTCGAAGGGAGTTTTCCAACACAAATGAAATAAAACGTATTTCATACACCGGCTGGAAACTACGAATCTTTTAAGCATAATTAAACCGTCATTAGCACATGTTGGTTACTGTAGCACTTATAACTAATCATGGACTAATTAGGCTTAAAAAATTCGTCTTTGCTTCATCTATATTTAATGCTCATTTAAATATAAAAAATTCGATTTGATGTTTTTAAAAAAACTTTTTGGAACAACAAGGCCTTACACGTGTTGCCAATCGACAATTTGTCAAGCCCCTAGAATTCTAGACATGCATGGCCGGTTTTTTCGTTGACTGAAAACGTACAAGAATTAATTTATTGTATCTTGTTGTACTGCAGCATGCATGCATTTGGTACAAAGTCAATGTGAAATTTTAATTTCAGTTGCGTGTGTGTACGTACGAATTTTTTTTAATTTTATATACCTAAACATAGTGACCTTTACACCATCCGGACTAATATGGTCAAATAATATTGTTACACTAAGGAGTTAGCGTGACAGTATTGTTTTACTGTGCTAGTTTAATTAGTGTTGTCAAAACATTTAAATCTAAAAATAAATTAAGGTGGAGTTTAATTTAAAATAAAAATATTCATAAAATAAAAGGATTACGTATATACGTACTTCCATATCATTTGGTAGGTTAAAGATAAAAATTTTATGGGTTGCATTCTTTTCCTCAGTTATTCTCAGACTGCTTCTTGGTTTTTATGCGCACGTTTTCTGAAATACTAAACGGTATATTTTTACAAAAAGTTTTTATACAGGAGTTCATCATCTCATTTTTTAAATAGATTTTTGACTTTCTAGTGGTTAATTTTATTGTTTGCACTATTAAAAATATTGAAAAATCAAATGATCTTTCATCTTTCACCTTCAGCTATAAAATACCACATATATGGAAATCCTTGATTTATCTCGCAAAATACTTTTGCTACATCCTAATTTTGTCGGTTGTATGTGTGTGTGTGTATATATATATATATATATAATTATTGAAATTGATATCAAAGTAAAATTTGGAGACACCGTGCTCGATGGAACGCAAATTGTTGCCGTACTGTAAAAAGGAGAGGAAAAAGATTGACGTTAATTAATAACCGGTACTCATGTTAAACAAGAATTGGGGTGTGTTAGAAGAAGATTGACAGGAAAAGATAATAAACAAGAAATCTCATTAGCGAATACTTAATTTAGTATTAAATATTTTTTTTAGATAATGGATAAAAGAATCCAGCCTTGACTTCAAAGAAGCTACATCCACTTATTACAAAGTTTATAGATTCTAACACGCATAAATTTGGTTCATACATAAAGCTAAAAGTCCATCAAGCAAGAGAGGAACAACGAGGATCACTAGAGTAAAGCATTACTCAATTCTATTGCTAAATCTCCAGCCAAAGTGTCCAAACACTTGCATAGCCAAAATCTCCACCTTCTGACACGCAATAGAGATAATTTCTTTGTTCTCTTCATGCTTTTGTAGGATTGCCCACCACCGCAACAAATACGTCGTTATAAAAAGAACCTGTAAATATGTTTTTAGAAGGGAATTGTCAAAAACCACCTTATTCCTGCTTAGCCAAAGAGCCCAGCAAATTGCAGATGCTCCTATTAACATTAAATTTTTAATCTCCACACTCTTTCCACTCAACCAGTTCCCTCCTAAATTATCAAAACTAAATGGTGCTCTTAACCCTAAAGATATAAAAACACATCCCCATATAAATTTGGCATAATGACATTAAAGAACAGATGTTGGATAGTTTTATTGTGCATAAAAAACAACACTTCAAACCACCATCCCAGTTTCTCCTAGCTAAGTTGTATTTTGTCAAAACTAAACCCTTAAATAAGTACCATAAAAATACTTTTATCTTAAGAGGTAATTTCAACTATCATACGCCTTTATTTCTAAAAGAATGACTATTGTTTTTCTTAAAAGTACCGTTTACTGAGAACTGTTCTCGTAACAAACGTGATGAGTTTTCATCCAACGCAGCATTAAAAGTGTCTTCCTCGCAGAAAGGAAAAAGAAACAGAGTGCTGTGTCTTCAACTCAGGATGTTTTCAGTTCAGACGATCTATCACCTGACATTTTCCGGTATTTTTACCTTTCAAGCGAGACCTGGTCAAGTCAAGATATCCACACACATAACAACTCACTTCATCCGGAGCACGCATGGCTTGAATTTTTCTCGCTTGATTATGTAGTTCGTAGTGTCCGAGGACTTGTCAGCTGTAGCTGTAGCTAGCTAGCTAGCCCACAGACTTGCAAGACATTTCAAATGGTGTTGTTAACTTTGATAAGTGTAATTTGTATTGTATGCATAAAGCTTCTTCAATTCAGATTCTTGGACTATTTATAGCGGTGGGGATTATCTGCAGTGTTACCTTTACTGTGGCAGTTACCGACATGTCAGCAACTATCACTACAGTAGCAGTAGGATTTACGTCCTGTTTATAGTGTATGGATTTTCGTAATAAACAGCCCAGACGGCTGCACCTGACGAGGCCATGCAGCTGACACCATGCTACCAGATCAATCAAGCAGTTCAGCGATTTAACATCGTTTTTTTTTTCAGATTTGCATTTCTTGCCATTCAGTTTATAACTTGGTCTCGGTAATTAAATCGTTGCTTCATATTATGCATATGATCGATGCAGCTGATGCTGCATCTTGAAAGGGAGTTTAAAAAGATTCAGAGTTGTAACAATGAAAATTTTGCTTCATCTGAATTCGAGAAAACTACTTGTGCTTTGAACTATGATACATGATAATACAAGGAGCTCCTAATACAAGCTGTACAAATCTAAACAACTTCAGAAACAAAGCTGTACAAATCTAGTGTATGGAGTGTATTGCTTCCAGAGTTCCAGTTATCATTGTTCACTGAATCTTCTTCAGTTCCTCCACGGATGTAGTCTTTTCATGCTTCAAGTATTTGATTCCCACGAGGTCGCCAACTTTGCTTATAACCTAAAAAATTAGCATGAAATTTAGTAACAGTGTGTGGTTTGCAACCAAATCAAACTTGTCACAACAAAGCCACAATTCTATATAATTAGCATTGACGATTATACCTCCAATCCTTTAATAAGATCTTCCCTAGAGTGGGAAGCTGAGATGCATATCCTAGCTCTGGCAAGCAGTAGTGGCGTTGCAGGAAATGCAACAGTAACAACGGCAACCTAGAATTGTGAAATTATGTCAAATTAGTCAATCAGAAAATAAAAAACTTCCCCAGGAGAAATTCCGGGTACTACTCAATTCAAAACTAAAATATGAAATATTCACTGAAAAATACTGAAACTCACGTGTTGTCTCAGGCACTCTCTTGAGAATGCAGGTATTTTAGCAGGATTGTACAGCATGATAGGCATGACAGGCGAGTCATTGTCTCCAAGAACTTGAAAACCCATTTTCTGAAGCTGTGAACGGAAGAAATTGCTGTTCTCTCGAATCTGAAAAAGCTTCTTGGCTCCTGTTTAGAACAATAATTACATTAATAATTTCCTCAAAACAAAAGCTAGACATAAGAAATCAAAAGTTCATATTAAACCTCTGTTAGATCCATCTTCACCAAGGATAACTTTTATTGCAGAGATGACCAGCTGGACGGCTGGAGGTGACATGGAGGTTGCATAGATATGGGCAGGGCATATGTGCTTCAGATGATCAATAATCTCCTGTTAAACATAGCATAATCCATGGTCAGAAATTTTCAACTGCAACTGTTCAGCCAAGTATCAATGAGTCAATGATCATCTTCGTACTTTTGATGCTGCAATGTAACCTCCACATGATCCAAATGATTTAGTAAATGTCCCCATCATAATATCAACATTAGCTGGCTCCACTCCTAGTAGCTCACATACACCTCGCCCAGTTTTACCCACAGCTCCAATACTGTGTGCCTCATCTAAATATAAGTAAGCCTATTCAGAAGTTAGAGTACAATAGTCAATGCTCCATAAATATGTATCATTATTAATAGGTGGTGAAAACTGAGTAATGCATATGCCAGTAATTATATAGATTTAATTACATGCTTACAGCAATGATCTGAACAAGAAAAAAAACATGAGTCAGTGTGTGAAATTCTTGAACCTTATATTTCTTGCAGACAGCTATAATCTCAGGGAGTTTGCATAGCTCCCCCTCCATACTATATATTCCCTCCACAATCACAATTATCTTCTTCCATGGCCTGTTTCTGCGAGGCTGGCCTCCTGCAATCTGCTTTCTCAATACCTCTTCCAAGTGTGCAGGATCTTGAAGAAAGTAATGGGAATCATTAAGTTTTGTGGTCTATTGTTGAGCTCATCAGTTGCAAGAGTAGCTGTCAATTATCACTTGGAAGTTGCAATTGTAACTGGGGATTTATCAGTGAGCTTACTGTTATGTTGAAATACTTGAACACTAGCTCCTGAACCCCTAGCTCCATTCACAATAGAGTTGTGGTTCAGTGAATCACTAATTATGAGGCCTCCCTGCAATCAATAATGCAATTAGCTGCAGGGTATAATGTACAACAAGAATATATGAAGAGAATGGGGCAGTCTCTCTACTACTGACCTTCTCAATCAAGGCAGGAATAATTGCAGAGTTAGTCACATAACCCATGCCGAAGATAATAGCTGCAGGCTTGCCAACAAATCTTGCAACCAGCTCTTCAAGCTCCACATGCAGCTTAGTGTTGCCTAAGATTTTAGATTAATCAGGTAAGCTAGCTTTTTTTTAAGTAACAGAAATTAATGGTTTACACCCATGGCCTCTGCATCTGCAGCTGAATTAGTTCTACATGCAGCTTACTGTTGTCTAAACTTATATATACATCATCAGCTAAGCTTATATATATATATACACACACACACACACAAGATATACTAAATCATTTAAAACTCAATTGTGGTAAATTAGCTCAGAGTCATAAGCCAGATACTTTTTTTTTTTGGATTAAACATAAGCCTACCTCCATCGACTCGGACACTGCAAGTGCTAGCAGAGTATTTCTTCAGAGATTCAAGAACACGAGGGGTGCAGTATTCATCTGCTGCAGCAAAGCCAAGGTAGTTGTAGGAACCTAAGTTAAGGCACTTAGATGTTTTTGTCGTACGACTGCATCAAAGAAGCGTTGAATCAGAGCCCAGATATGTGTGCCATTGCTTATGATAATTGCTCCAGCATCTGATCATAAATATTTGATTATTTGATATTTAAACAATATGGAGGTCAAACTTTTAAGGTTTTGACCATCAACAACTTTTCAAACATAAAAATGATATATATAGTTTTGTCTCTTGAAAAGCATTTTCCTAATTGCTTAAATTTATTGAAGTTTATAAAAAGTTGTTATAATATAAAATTATGATCCAAGTCATACATCAAAAGTTGCCAAAGTCAAACATCATACTTCCTACATTTAATTCCTCTTATTTGGACATTGATACGGTCTCAGAAACCTGTCTTTGACTTAGATTTTCATTTCTGTTATAATATATATAATAAATAATTAAAAATTTTACTTTTATTTTTTAAAGGCTTATCTTTATATGCCTTTTAGTGTCTTTAAACTAAATATTCTTAAAGATATTAATAGCTAAAGTTTTAATAGTTTTTTACTTCAACGTTTTTTTTTTTGCAAAATAACAGGAATTATCGAACTGAAAGGACCTACGTAGTTTTAATTTGATGAAGTAATTAGGTGAAAATGGAACGCGGGAAGGACAGGTATATATAGGGGCGGTGCGTGGGGCAGGCTCGAGCCTTACGTCTGGCAAAAAAATACATTGAAAAATTTATATATTATAGTTAAAATTTATTCGAAAGATTTATATCTCATCGTTGAACACTAGGTTTGATAAATTTCTGGTTTCGCCTCTAGTTATATACGTACATGAGTGTCTTGTTATTGTCGTTTGAGTAGCGCTCAACCACGTCGAACCAAGCGTCTGGCTTGCTGGCTATTGGTCGCCAAAAACAGTCCTACATTTTAAAAAAAATTAAATTAACAAACATTTATATATAAGCCATCATGGTTATTGGTTAAGGCGTCGCTATAGCGTGGTGGCGTTCCGTGAAGAGCAAGGTGTGTTCTTGGCGTTAGGCTGCCTCCGCCTTTTGGTTAAGTTTTTTTTATTACATGCCATCCAGTTAATTATAGTTTTTAAAAGAATCAATAATATAAAGATAATTTGTATTTTTTTTACTATTTATATTAAATTTGAATATGCATGTTTATGAAATGATATTATATATGTGTGTTGATAAGAAAAATTATACGACTTTCGTTTCAAAATATAAATATTTTTACGATGTTTAGTATAGACTTGTGCAACATATGAGAGTCAAAATATTTTTTTAGTCACTTCAGGATCAATTTTTTTAAATTTTGAATTGATTAGATTCTAGTTCTAAGCATTTGATTGACTCTAGAGTCGTAAAAATGATTGAAATAATAGAAATTAATACAGAAATGAGTGTATTATATTACCAAGTTTGAATCCTATAAATAAGTACAATTTGAAACAGAAGAAGTACATGTTGATGGAAAGCATGAGCTCACCTGGATGCGGCGAATGAAGCGACGGGCGTAGAAATCCTCCGGGCCTCCGCAAATCGGAGCGTAACCCTACTCGTATATATATACGTACGTATAGATAGAGTACACATTAGGTATACGCAATCCGTAATGATTAATTATTAAATTATAATAACCCGAATAAATAATGGAAATTAAGAAGCTAATATTAATCGAGCCACGTATAGTACCTTGCTGCTGGCCGGCGAGCCGTCGCCGTCGCCGGCGGCGGAGAAGACGAAGCGGAAGAAGTCGCGGAGGTGGCCGAAGGCGAAGATGAGGCCGTAGCTGAAGACCGTGGTCACCGCGGTCACCAGCGGCACCTTCACCATAGGTAGGTAGAAGAAGATCGACTGCCGCCGGCCGGCTAGCCGGTGACGGCGGGCGGTGGCGCTAGCTGGGCGAGATCGATCGAGCCGTCGAGGTGAGAGAAGATCGAGCAGGTGTAGCTAGTGTATTTGTAGCTCGCGGAGAAATAATCAATGGAGCTAGAGCGAGCGAGGTAGCTAGCCAGGCTGCAGCCAGCCATACGTACGCACATGCATCCATGGAGATGGAGTAGTCATAATTTAATCTCGAGATAATTAGTGTGGATGCATCGATCATGCATGGAGATTAATTACTTACGACCGCTTGTTTTAGACCACAAATTTGAATACCAGCAGACCATGGGCCAACGGTTTAATGGCAAGTTTAATAGTATAGCCAACTAATAACTCCAATTTATCTATAATCAATCTAATAGCTAATTCATATAATAATTACCTATAAAATATCAATACATGATCCCATATGTCATACACATATTTTGTCTTGAAACAAGTGTGTAGCTGGTTACAAATTAGTCGCTCACTTTTTTCTCTCTTACCTCTTATCTCTTTAAAATATGCTTATAGCCGTCTTATAGCCTGCTATTACACCTGCTCTAAGGGATATCTTCCGTCTGCTCTAACCTCATCTTTCGTAAACTGAATCTTAAAAATTAGGCTACAAAATATGTATTCCACATGCTATTTCCATGTATATATATTCTTAATATTTATGTAGTACTAAAATGAGAGGTAGAAATATGTGTGTCACCGATACAAATTATTTTTATACCCAATATTTTTTTGGATGGGTCCCATAGTAAAGTATTAGTATTTTTCTGGAGACGCTCTACAGTACATCGAATTTTGTGCGTTTTCTCGGACTGCTATTGGGCCACGTGGCATCTCTATATACCTCTTCTCCGCTTGCCACAACCACTCCGCCCTGTTAGTTATTTTGTTTTCACCGGAGAAGAATGTACTGACTGGTGATTCGCTAGCTGACTGGTCGGGTGGGGTGAGCGAGGCCGTGTGGCCCGCAAGTCAGTGGATAAGCATGTCGTGGGTTGTAGTGTACGGGGGTTGTTTATGTGCCTTTTTTTTCCTTTTTTTTTGGTTGTGCGCTGCCACGTGGCCACCGTTGTTTACGAGGGTCCACTTAATGCTGCACCTATCGTAGGTGGTGCGGCCATGCTAGGAGCGATCGATTGTTTTACGGTATATTTAATAATAATCTGACAGCTAAATTTATAAAATAAAATTTGATTTAAAAAACTCAAAAATTAAGTTCAAATTTAAGGTTAAAAATTTAAATTTTATCCATAAATTATTTGTTGTTTATTAATAAATCATTTGGATAAGCATAAGCGAGATAATATTGTTTTTATGTAATTCCAAATCAAAAGAATAAATGCGTGGTCTACCTCACACATTCAATATAACTATCTATACTAAAACTATCTATAAACAAGAACATCGGACGGAGCTACAGCGTTCCTGCACCTGGTCCAGAAAATATTTTAGTTACAGTAAATATATTTTTATCATATATGCACCCCTCTCAATCCAATCTTAGACATCTGTAGCAGTCTAAACTCAATTCAAAATACTAAAAGTAAGTTAGAGATATTCTCTATATTTTATACTATTTTCGTCTCTAAGCCCATGGCTAAATCACAGTAGGTGCGCAGCAAAGCTGCGCCAAGTTTTCTAGTTCAACATTATTATTTAGATAATTAGAGTCTATAGCGGTAGATGCCAGAAGATTTATGTATTGTTTTGAGGAATTTTTGGTAGCATTTCTTTCAAAACCTCTACCTTTTCCAAACAGTTTAGATTCCCGCGTAGATTTTGAGAAGTTGTATTTGTGTAATCCAAAAAATATATTACAAACCCGAATCTGACAAGCCGATATTTTCTAGATTCTCACCAGCTAGTTTTTCATTAGCCGCTCTTAGAATCTTAAGCTTCAATTCTTCAAACATGATCTATGTAATTATTTCACATAGAATCTTAGAATCTTAAGCTTATTTCACATATGATTGATGCAACTAATATTGCATCTTGAAAGAAGTTAAATCAGTCTGCGAATGATTTCAAACAGTTCCTCTCAAGATCCAGAGTTGTGACAGTGAAAATTTTGCTTCCTCTGAATTCGACAAAACAACATCTATCAGTGTGTTGTGTTTTGGACTATGATGGATGATGATACAAGCTGTACAGATCTAAACCACTCAGAATTAGAAACAAAGGAAAACAAAAGGGTTCGAGGCTCATGAGCCAAAGCAGAGGCATGACACAGTGCTTAGATGACCCAGTATATTGCTCCCTGTAGCAAGTGTTCATTGAAGCTTCTTCGTTTTCTCAACAGACGTAGTCTTTTCATGCTCAACTGGGAAGTATTTGATTCCCACGAGGTCACCAACTTTGCTGATAACCTAAACAATCCACATGAAATTTAGTAGCTGTATGTGGTTTGCAACTAAACCAAACTTGTCACAAGAAGCCATAACGCCAGTACCATTGATGAGAGGATGAAATTTACCTCCAATCCTTTAATAAGATCTTCCCTAGAGTGGGAAGCTGAGATGCATATCCTAGCTCTGGCAAGCAGTAGTGGTGTAGCAGGAAAGGCAACAGTAACAACGGCAACCTAGAATCGTGAAACACATCACATTACTCAAACATCAGAACTTTCAGTGAAGAAATCATGCATGCTACTGAATTCAAAACTAAAGCATGACTTATTCGTTAAAAAATTATAAATATTATTTATCAAGCATTTAATGGATTGTGAGATATAGTTTGAAAGCTCACATGTTGCCTCAGGCACTCTCTTGAGAATGCAGGTATTTTAGCAGGATTGTAAAGCATGATAGGCATGACAGGCGAATCATTGTCTCCAAGAACTTCAAAACCCATTTTCTGAAGCTCTGAACGGAAGAAATTGCTGTTCTCCCTAATCTGAGCAAGCTTTTTGGCCCCTATTTAGAGCAATGATTACATTAGGAATTTCATCAAGTCAGAAGAAATAAGAAATCGGCAACTTTCGATATACCTCTGTTAGATCCATCTTCACCAAGGATAACTTTTATCGCAGAGATGACCTGCTGGACAGCTGGAGGTGACATGGATGTTGCATAGATATGGGCAGGGCATATGTGCTTCAGATGATCAATAATCTCCTGGTAAATACAGCATAGTCCATGGGTCAGATTTTTCAACTACAGTGTTCAGCCAAGTATTGATAAGTGAATCTGCTTCATACTTTTGATGCTGCAATGTAACCTCCGCATGATCCAAATGATTTAGTAAATGTTCCCATCATAATATCGACATCAGTTGGATCCACTCCTAGTAGCTCACAAACACCTCTCCCAGTTTTACCAACAGCTCCAATACTGTGTGCCTCATCTAAATATGTGTAAACCTATCCAGAAGGTTAGGTACAATAGTCAGTACTCAATTACTCAGTAAGCATCTATCGCTTTTAATAGTGGTGAAAGTTGAAGCAAACATCTAACGTTTTTAATAGCTGGTGAAAGTTGAAGTAATGTATATGCCAGTAAAATGGTTTACATGCCCACACCAATGATCCGGAAAAAGAACATAAGAAGTCAGTGTGTGAAATTCTTATACCTTATATTTTTTGCAGACAGCTATAATCTCAGGAAGTTTGCATAGCTCTCCCTCCATGCTATATATTCCCTCAACAATAACAATAATCTTCTTCCATGGCCTGTGTGTACGAGGCTGGCCTCCTGCGATCTGCTCTCTCAATACCTCTTCCAAGTGTGCAGGATCTGGAAGAAAATAAAGGAAACCATTACATTCTGTGATCTACTGTTGACCTTATCACTTGCAAGAGTAGCTGGCAATTATCAGTGAACTTACTGTTATGTTGAAAAACTCTAACAGTAGCTCCCGAACCCCTAGCTCCATTCACTATAGAGTTATGGTTCAATGAATCACTAATTATGAGGCTTCCCTGCAATCAATAATACATTAGCCCCAGGATGTACAAAAGGATAGAAAGAAAACAGAGCAGTCTGTATATCACGGACCTTCCCAACCAAAGCAGGAATGATCGCAGAGTTCGTCACATAACCCATACCAAAAACAATTGCTGCAGGCTTACCAACAAATCTTGCAACCAGCTCTTCAAGTTCTATGTGCAGCTTAGTGTTGCCTAAGATTGCATACGAATCAGGTAAGCTTGTATACTACACAAAATCATTTGAGAATTCGATGGTGACAAATTATAGCAGCAATATAAGCCTACCTCCATCGACTCGGACACTGCAAGTGCTAGCAGAGTATTTCTTCAGTGACTCAATAACACGAGGGGTGCAGTATTCATCTGCTGCAGCAAAGCCAAGGTAGTTGTAGGAACCTAAGTTAAGGCACTTAGATGTTTTTGTGGTACAACTGCATAGAAGAAGCATTGGATCTGAGATTAGCATGCGTCCTAAAATATAGGGAGAATTTACTTATGGTAGCTAGGTGCTGAATGGAATTGACAAATACATACTGCAGTGTCTTATTACTGTCATTTGAATAACGCTCAACCACATCAAACCAAGCATCCGGTGCACTAGCAATTGGCCGGCCAAAACAATCCTGCCATAATAATTGACAAAACAAAGTAAATAAGAACAAAACAAAAGGAAGATCAATCTATCATTCTAGAGTTTAAACAGTGAAACATCGTCCCTTATCCATACAATTAAGACTGAATTTACCATTGAAGGACTGATCCACCTATGGTTTACAAATACCTACTCATACAGTCAAACTAATTACTAGTTCCTTCATGTAATAAACTCTGTAACCTGGAATATTGGAATAGCATGGTCAATATCGCACAAGAGAAAGAAGCAGTTTCACTTCTTCCAACCATCACTTCTAAATTTTATCCGAGAAAGAAAAGCTATTCTATGAGACTATAAATTCTACTGCAATAGCTAGTCCATGGGACCGGAGTGCTTCAAATGAAAGTTTACATTTTTAGGACACAATTATACATCTTTCACCTGGGACTGGGACAGTTCCTGAGTTCCATCGTATGATCTACATAGGACGACGCTAAAGCAACTGTCACTCTACTGTTTACTCCACCAAATTAATGAAGGAATGAATCACTTAGAACCAATTAACTTTGTGCATTTTGTAAAGGAGCTACCTTTACAAAGCCAGCATTACATGATCACGTGACAGTTCCAACAAAATTAAAGGGGAAAAAGATCGAGCTTTTTTTTTACGAGTCAATTCCGCTCTGAAAATCGTGGCAATGGGGGGAGGGCACCTCACCTGGATGCGGAGATAGAGGCGGCGCGTGTAGAAATCCTCCAGCCCCAGGCAAATCGGCGCGTAACCCTAACGAATTAGCAAGGAAGAGAGCGTGAGCTAAACCCAAAAAAAATCAAAAATCAAATCCGAGCCTCTCCGGCCGGCCGGGCCAACCTTGAGGTTGCTGGATTTGCCGGCATCGAGGATCCTGCGGACGAAGTCGCGGAGCTGGCCGAAGGCGAAGAGGAGGCCGTAGCTGAAGAGCGTGGTGAGCGCGGTCACGTAGGGGAGCCTCACCATCGTCGGGAGTCGGCTTCCCCTCTTCTCACGAGCGGCGGCGGAGAGCGAGAGAGAGCCTGGGAAGCGACGGCGACGGCGACGGCTGGAGCGGGGCGGTATTTGTAGCCCGGCGCGCCGCCGCCACCACCACCACCACCACCGCGACTCTGCGAGCGGCGAGAGGAGGGAGGGAGGCGGGGGGGAGTGGAAGAGGTCGTCAATGGCGACGCGGGGCGGCGATTAATTATTGTATACTGTCAGCAACGAGGCTGTGATGGCGATTAGCACTTAAGATAATAAGATAATTAGCCGGATCGGGGTCAGGAGAAGGCGGGATTCACGACGGCGGCGGCGACGGACGGAGACGGCGGCGGAGCGGAGGAGGCGACAGCGCAATGTGCGGCCGTGGTCCCCGTCGCCGGTCAGCCGCGCTCGAATGATGGGCATCGCATCGCATCGTGTTTGTTTTCTTCCTCGCCATTTCTTGATCTCGAGATAGGTAGGAGCAGCAAGTCAGCACTCAGCACTCAGCAGAGCCTGTTCATTGATCATTTCTGCTTAATGGTTCCGATTTTTCTTTTTTTAAAAGATATTTATGTTTTTTGAAAAAAAGTTATTTTAAACCTGGTTCTTTGAAATTTTACTGGAGTTAATTAATTTGTTTGCGCTCTCAAATAATTATTACAAATTGTTCGGCTATTTAACAGGAAAGAACACACGGAGCACCACTCGTAGTAAAATTCATTGATTTTTGCTGGAAATATGTATTCATCTTTTGTCTTTTGCTTATGTTTGTAAGCTAAATTTAAATTTTTGACTTTAAATTTAGAGTTGATTTTGATATTTTTTTATCATAGTTTATTTTTCAGCTTTTGAATTTTAGATCGTCAAGAACACGTACATAAAAAAATTATTCGTAAATTATTTTCTATTTACAAATATGCCGTTAGATTTTTCGTTGAAAAAAACAGAAAAGATGACACCCCTCCCCTCTGTTCTGAATTTGGTACTTTCTGTGTGTAGTTATAAAGGAGTATGCTGGAAAAAAAAAAGACTAGAGATTGGAATTAACTGATGTCATGCAGGGAAGCAGGTTAGTGTTCAACTCAAAGTGGAATTTCAGTCAAAATCTGTGACCTTGCCAGTGTTTTGAGTTGATGGGTATTGGTCTATTGGATGGACCACGAATGCACTGCTCAAGTCAAGAAATCCATCCAAAAAACAATTCAATTCATTATACCATAGATATATCCAGTCGAAACATGACTTCAATTTATTGTTTTTGTCACTATATTATAGAGAGCCCAGAAGACCCAATGAGTCAGCTCTGGCTGGCTGAGAGGCAAAATTCTCACCTGGTCATACTTGGCCAACACAAAATTTCATGTCAACTAGTCAAGTGGGGAGTTTGGCACATACAGCTTACAATTTTTCAAAAAGTGTCGTTGTTGCATGTAACATTGTGTTATTTTGTTAGATGAATATGAAAGAATCTTATGATAGCTATTTCAGGATAGAAACAATATAATTAACTACTGAAGTTAAAAATCTACTTTAGAAATGTGAGACAATTAATTATTATGCAGAAACTTTTATAAGAAAAAATCATCATTTTGAACAGTTTAGGAGGCACACGCAAAGAAACCGATAAATAATATGAACAAAAGAAAATAGCCAATTAAGCATAACAATAGGAAATGGGAACTTCTAAGTTACTCCCTCTGCTCTAAATATTATCTCTCTCTTAAATAAGATATTTTTGCCACTATAGCTTGTCTCATCAGGCTTATTGTAAATTCTTTTTATTTTATACTCGGCTACCCCACTCATACTTATTTCTTATTTATCCACGGTCTTTTTTTCTCAACTTTAATCCATTGGTTACATTTTAGGACGAGGTCTTTACTCTTGAATGAAAAGCCCAAAATTTTATAGGGCCCATGTGTCAGACTTCAAATAGCGTTCTCTGAATTTCTTGCTGGCGGCAGAAACTCCAGTTCAGGTGAACCTCTAAACTTGTCATATTTTAAGCTTTGATTTACGAAGGAATCCAGAGGTGATGTGAATACGCTTCTGACAGGATTACGCCTTGTAAGTTGGAAGGCGTATTGGGAGGTCTCGCTTCAGTCGTGCCGGGCGCCGGCTGGCCGGAGGAAGAAGACGGCGTGGATCTGTAACCGCGATGCGTTCCATTTCTCTCCCACTCGCGATAATTAATCGCGCCTGCACCGCTCGAAATTCCGATCCCCATCCTCTCTCCTCTCCAATCTGCGTTTCTTCTTCTTCTTGGAGGAGGAGGAAACGGACGAGTGCGGCGGCATTAGCCTTCTTGGTACCACGGCAATGGCGGAGGCGGAGGCGGATGCCGGGAGGAAGGAGAAGGAGGTGGTGTGGCTGGAGCGCGAGTCGGTGATCCCCATCATGAAGCCCAAGCTCATCATGAAGCTCGCCTACCTCATCGGTATACCACGAGCTCTCTCTCTCTCTCTCTCTCCCTCCCTCCCCGTTTTAGGATGAGCCGATTCGTATCACGGAGCTGTCTCGTGAGAATCTTTCCTCTTCTGAAGGAAAGGAAGAATCTTTGCGGGTTGGTTGATTCACCTTTTACGTGTAAAATGGAATCTACCTAGAGAAATCATCTCAATCGTTGGCAACTTGGCATTGCAAATTCAGTCCAATGCCCACGGACAATGCGTATTATAATAGTGAGGTGTTAGTTATTTGGTATCAAGCATATCATACCAAGTGTTCAGCTTTCTTAGTTTCTATATTTTGAAGCAAAGTTATTGTCTTTTTGGATGTACAAGGAGACTGTGCTACTGAAGTTTTTTAAAATTCTGTTACCTGTTTCTTGAAGAGCATCAATATGACAGAGAGGAATTCTTGAAGCTCTGCAAGAGGATTGAGTACACTATTAGAGCTTGGTATCATCTCCAGTTTGATGATATGATGGTGAGAGCTTGCATACATTACTCAAGTCTTGTTCTCCATACAGGATCTGCTGATTTCTGGCACTGTTTCAGTGTGATGTGATCTGTTCAGACTGCTAAAATTTCCACAGGAACTGTTTGCTCTCTTTGACCCTGTTCATGGTGCCAAAAAGCTGCAGCAGCAGAACTTCTCACAAGAGGAGATCGATACACTCGAACAGAACTTCTTGACCTATTTCTTTCAGGTAAACAACCTGTTTGGGAGATAGAACTACTATATGCATGAGGGATATTTTTCTTAATAGGTATTACAAGAGACCCAGAAATGTCCACAACATTGCACACTAAACTGTAGGAAATCTTGGTGCAGGTGATGGAAAAAAGCAATTTCAACATATTATCAGATGATGAGGTCGAGCTTGCTCATTCTGGGCAATATCTGCTGAATCTTCCCATCAAAGTTGAGGAAACAAAGGTTAACATTCTCTCTCTCTCTCTCTCTCTCTCTCTCTCTCTCTCTAGACTGTGTCATAATCTATAAATCATTGGATTTGACAATAGCATTGTAAATATTTTTTGCTGGTGCAGTTAGATAACAAACTTTTGTCAAAGTATTTTAAAGAGCATCATCATGACAAGCTACCGGAGTTCTCAGATAAGGTGAAAAACTAACTTTATGTTCTGTCTGTTAAATCTCACTGTTATCTATCAGGGTTTTTGTTTATAGAAGATGAAAGATGGTTAGTTAATGTATTTTTTCTTTCATGAGTTTTTAGTGTAGCAGAACGAGTGCTTGGCCTCCTAACGGCTGTGAGCTGTGGCTAAGTTGTCCACAAATGTTGTTCCTGGAAAAATCATTATTTTATTTATGCACCTGATGTAACTTTTTGTATGTCAGTACGTCATATTCCGAAGGGGCATTGGACTGGATCGCACTAGCAACTTTTTCTTTATGGAGAAAGTGGACATGATCATAGCTCGCGCGTGGCGAAGGTTCCTAGAGAAAACGAGGTCTGCTATCCACTAGATATGTATGTTTATGTCCATTTTATCTTGATTATCCAAAATGTTAACTATTTTCACAATGGAATTTTAGACTGCAAAAGCTCTTCTCAAGAAAAAAAAGTGCTAGGCCGAAAGCAGATTCTAAGAAGAATGATGATCTAGTTGGTGAAGAAGAGGACAAAGAGCTATACGTTGAACGGATACGACTTGAAACAATGAAGTTGAGGTGTACTATTCTTAACCTTTTAGGGCACCACAGTTCCCAAAAACTTGCTATTTCTTCTCTTGTCAGCTCATATTTGATATTTCTGTCCTTGTTTTGTAGCTTGCGCAACTTAATTGGCAAGGTTACAATTCAAGAGCCTACATTTGAAGAGGTGATTGTCTTGTACAGGTAAAAGCCATAAATGATTTGCATCTGAGGGGTGCAGGAAGCCTTCCGTCCTTGTGAAATGGCTGTTTGCATGATGCTTTGAACTACTGTGTTATAACCAATTTCTGACTATGTTTTCTTTTTCAGGAGGAAAAGCCCAAAGGGCCAGAATGATAGAGCAATTCATGTAAAACACTTCAAAAATATTCCAATGGCAGATATGGAACTGGTTCTGGTAAGTGTAGGGAGCTACTTTGCAGGAAAAATGTGGTGGCATCCATATTTATTTCTTCAATTGGACTTATGCTGAAGAGAAATTATGACTGTTGCAGCCCGAGAAGAAAAACCCAAGCCTCACACCAATGGACTGGGTTCAGTTTATTGTTTCTGTTGTTATTGGGCTTGTAAGTGGACTGGAACTGGTTGCTCTTTTTCTTTCTTTTTTTTTTTTGATCGAGAGTGAATGTTTACACTTGATTGGTCTATGATTCATCACCTGATGATTAATTTTGTCACATTGCTCAGGTTACACTTATCAGTTCACTTGAAATGCCCAAAGCTGATTTCTGGGTTGTGGCTGCCGTCCTTTCTGCCCTGGCTGGATATTGTGCCAAGATTTATTTATCGTGAGTGTCTTGCTTGATATTCTATCTGCTAAAAATATAAGGCATATTTTGTTTCCTTCAGAGCTAGGACAAGGCTTTTACCAACAATTACTTTACTAACACATCATTTATGTGATACAAAAGTATAATCATAAGAAAATGCTTTTGAACACGAATCTAATATCATCAATTTTATGTCACAATACATTTTAGTAGAGTAACTGTTGATTAAAGTCTTGTCCTAACGAAACAAAATACGCCTTATATTTTGAAACGGAGAGAGTATATTTATTTTGATTTGGTACTCGTCCTGTTAGTAATTTGCATTATGTATAAATTATAATAGAGAAGGGAGGATGATTTTTGTTTATGTGCCCAGCCAGAATTACTACCTACATACAATGCAATTTTGCTTCCCTGATTCCTTCAGCATTTTTTTACGATGATACTTCATTTTCCGCATTGGTTGTATTGGACAAATCTGATGAGTAAGCTACTTTTTCATGCAGGTTTCAACAGAACATGGCAACCTATCAGAACCTAATAACTCAATCAATGTATGACAAACAACTAGATAGTGGGAAAGGGACACTCCTGCATCTCTGTGATGATGTGATTCAGCAGGAAGTAGGTCTCCATATTCTGGTCTTTTATTCAAATTAGCAAATCAGATAATTATCTTCAGATGAGCTTCACCTTAAAATTTATTTCTGTCTTTGTGGCTTCTGATTCTGATGTTCAGGTTAAGGAGGTTATAATTTCCTACTATATTTTGATGGAAAATGGGAAGGCGACTATTGAGGTATTGCTTTGTTATTTAGAACTGTTTTGTTTCTGAAGTTTATTTTGTGTAATTATAGAAGTCGAATTGAATATTCTTGGTTATCAATGATAGGATCTTGACTTGCAATGTGAAGAGTTAATCCAAGAAGAGTTTGGCTTGCAATGCAATTTTGAGGTGATGGATGCTGTTCAGAAGTTAGAGAGGCTTGGCATCATTACAAGAGTGAGTTCTTAGGATCTATAATGGAAAAGGGAAAACTTAGGATCCCAAAAGAGAAAATTCACATCGTACAGAATCTAAAGGATTTTTTAATCAAAGTACCATCGTGTTGTTACTGGCATTTCCTTTATTTTTATAGTGGATAATGAAGTCAGTGATGCATGCAGGATTCTATTGGAAGAATATGTTGTCTATCTCTGAAGCGCGCCAATGAGATCATTGGCGCTACTACAGAGGAGCTGGTTATGAAGGCCAGACAAAACTAGTTATCCATCTCTATTTGAACCAGGTAATCCTTTTATGAACTCTAGGCTGCCATCATTATATTGTTGCTAGTTTCTAGATGGGTCATTCAATTGTTTCTGAGATACTTCGGAAAGCCCTGACACTGATTTCTTTGCAGTTTAGGGGGTGACAATTGATCCTGGACCGGTGCAGAATAATTCTCCAATTCAACATGGGCAGATATAATGTTGTGGTTCTGTTATAGGATCTGCTGTATTATGCAATGTTTAACGCATGTTGTAAGAAATTAAGTTTAATTGTAGAAACAAAATGTGGAAAGAGCTTCATGAACTGCTGCTTTGCTTATCCATTGGTTCATTTACTGAGAACTTCGTCCGTTCCAAAATATAAACATTTCTATATACATCCATACAGCTATATTACCAAAAGTGATTATATTTTTTTAAAGAGGGAGTACAGGTAATGCACCAGCCTGCTGTACAGGAGCCAAGTATGACGCATAAAAAAACACAGTGAGTAAGAGCTTCTGATGGTTCACTGTAAAATCACTGAATCAGTGGCATCTGACGTGTGTCGCTGGATCTGTTTCTGCTCTTTTTGCAATCCATGTCCTCATGCTGCAGTTGTCTTTTCCTTCTCCTGATGTGTAAAGAGAGGGCTATGTGCTGTGCTGTGCTTGCTATCAATTCTGATTTCAGAATGCAATAGTGTTAACAAGTAATTCTATTAATCACAAGATGATCATTTCACCAGGTCTGAATTTCTCTGAGCTGATTACTGACTGACTAGTGAGCTTTTGCAGATTTCTTTCCAGTCATGAAAAGAAAAGAGAGGAAAAAGGCAGCAAAAAATCCTGGACGGTACATGCCCAACACCATTATCCTCTTGTTTTTGTCTCCTTGCAGCAAAGTATAAGTGCAGCAGCAGCAGCAGCTACCAGCTAGCAAGAACCAAGAAGCGAGCAGAGCTCAGCGTTTGGAGCGAGATGATGAGCAGCAGCTTGGTGTCCGCCATTTCTGCGTCACCGTCTGCCACTGCAAAAGCTCGCCCTCCTCATGACGGCGCAGCAGCAGCAGCAGAAGAGAGGCAGCAGCTGAGGATAAAGACGACGCACTCCGGCTGCAGCTGCTGCCAGAGCAGGGGCCGCCGGGCGGTGGTGGCGATGGCCGGGCCCGGGCCACTGACGGAGATCGAGCCGGACCTGCGGGAGGACCCCATCGACAAGTGGCGCACCAACGGCGTCAGCCCGGTCTGTCACCTCGCCGGCCGGCGCCTCCTTCCTTCTCGAGATTTTTTTTTTTTTTGGGTTCCTTTCGAGCAATTTCCATGGCTTCTTGCTGCTGTGTTTGTCTGAAGAAATGGTTTGGGACTGAAAAGAAATTGCTTTGCAGGAGGACTTCGAGTATGGAGTGTATGATGGCCACCATACCTACCATGAAACCCAAGGTCTTCTTCTACCTTATCCAGTTATCCATACCTTGAATTGAAATGCATATTTAAGCATGTTCATGTGTGATAATTCTGATTCTTATGTGATATGGTGCAACAAATCATCCAACTGAAGATAAGAAGGGCTTCTGGGAGGATGTCTCTGAATGGTATCAAGAAGCTGAACCTCCTCAGGGCTTCCAAGGTAACAACAGCCAGAGAAAAAAAAATGTCATCTTTTTAGATAAATCAAAGAAAAATCACATCTTTGTTCTCTTTCGTTTGCACTAACGGGCATCTCTTGCAGCACTCATCTCCTGGTTGTTTCCTCCTGCAATCATCCTTGGCATGGCTTTCAATGTCCCGGTAACAGATTGAGCACTTCCAACCTACTGACATGTAGTATCACATTTTCACAATCCGTCTTGGTTCTTGAGCTCCCTGAATTTTGATATACATGTCGATTTCTGCCACTAGGGAGAGTACCTCTACATCGGCGCGGCAGTGTTCGTCGTCGTGTTCTGCATCATCGAGATGGACAAGCCGGACAAGCCACACAACTTCGAGCCGGAGATCTACATGATGGAGAGATCGGCTCGCGACAAGCTCATCGCGGACTACAACACCATGGACATCTGGGACTTCAACGAGAAGTACGGCGAGCTGTGGGACTTCACCGTCGACAGAAGAGATGAGATCGTGAAATCGTAGGCTGGCATTCAGAAACGGGCGATCAGTGTCACATTTGCTACATAGATGCAGCTGCAGTAACAGTTCAGAGAATCAGAACCACTGCAAAGATAAAGCAGGGTGGCACAAAGCTGCATGATAAGTCTCTTCAAAATAAAGAAGTTGAGTGGAAAGGATGTGTGTATGCATCATCTCATCTTCTGTAAGGCCTGCTATCTATGATTGTGTGTCATTTCTGACAGTCTGAACTCTGGAGTTCAGCCAGGTACAAAAGGAGAACTGAAAATTCTGTTTCCTTCTCATATATGTATGTAATTATGTAAAGCTTCTCATCTTACATGTTCTCTGAACAAAGCATGGAATAGCTAGCAGCACACTGTTGGTCATGCCCCCAATGTATTGAAAAAAAATCCTGTAGATGACAAAGAACTGGTGCAATAGTTGTATAGTAGTATAATAATGGAATTTTTTTTGCCAAGTTTGGCACCAGCCTCATCTTATAAATATGTAGCAAAAAAAGGAAACATCATTCTTTTCTTGTACAGGAAAAGAGATAAAGGGAACCTCACAGCTGCTCCTTTTTTGTACACTTGAGTAACAGCTGAATCACTATGAAGACCAAAAGAGAAAATAAAGAGAGAAAATAAATGGAAGGGGAATTGCTAGTCTTTTTCTGTTGAAATAGGAATTGCTAGTCTATTACTCTGATAAGAGGAAGCTAGCTAATTGTTCTTCAACCTGAAGTTCTGAAGAGCTGACTACCCAGAGTCACAGTTGGTGTGCTTTCTGGCATGATGGTGGTCAACCTCATCTCTTGCTCCCGAATCCGGTTTATCTCTGCCTCCACCAAGCTCATCGATGGACGATGCTCGATCGTCGGGTTCACGCACCACGATGTCAACCGCAGGAATTCTCTCATGCTTCCTGAGGTATAGCCACTAGCCATTCTGTTATCTGCAATTGCAGATATATCACTTGATTGCTGGTAGTTCTGCACCTGCATGTCAGCAAAACTGCAAAATTAGAATCAGCTGTGACAGCAATCGACATGTTATTTATTACAAGAATCGAAGCCTCTGAGAAATGGGGAATTGAGTATGTCAGGTGAACCGGTTATCCATCGTATAAAGTGCTAGAATTTACCCATCGAATGATGCTTTGATCAGACAGTGCCCTCTGACCGCTGAGCAACTCCACGAGGAAAACACCAAAACTGTATACATCACTTTGTACTGAAAAATTTATGGATTCCCTCATCCTGTCATGCAAAAAGGAAGTTTAACTTTACTCGATCACGGAATGGCGATAATAAATTGGTACTTGAGCAAACATTACATTCAAAGCATAAAGTTTTGTATTATCTTCGGTAGATGAATCTTGACCGTTGGTTTAGAGTTCAACTACCCAGTAGGAAAACATATTCTACTATCAGTAGTTAATGTGAAAATATAAATAGATCCAATTCATTGTATTAGAAAGAATAAACAATCTAGATTAGTTCTACTACCAGCAGAGAGTATCGTAGAACACCTAAATAATGAACTTTAAGAACAACTTAGTGCTTACCAGGGATCAAGGAAAGGATCGTTAGATGTTCTTGATGACGGGCCTGCACCACCTAATCGATCTAGCAGGCCACGGATGCCTGCATCTGCAACTTTGGGTATGAAATCCTCATCCACAAGGACATTAGCCGTTTTGAAGTTCATATGGATCGCCGGAGGTGTCAAAGAATGCAGGTGACTTAGACCTGAATATAAGGGAGATCATTATGCTGCTGAAAAAAATGAGCAGGTAATTCTACCTTTCATGATGGATGAATGGCAATTTCTTGATATATGATTAAGAAAGTTCAGAGTTGGTGTCATTGTAGAGACTGGCCTTTTGCAGCTCCATGAGCAATGGAAAGTCTCTGCTTGAATTCTAGCTTTACACCTGGAGCATGGCTGCTACCTGAAGGACACCAAAACAGATATTAGCACATATGGTGCTCTTATTGTAGATGGAAACAATTATAGGAAACACAATGAGAAATTACCATGTAAATGTGTAGAAACGCTGCCGTTGGGAACATACTCATAAACCAGCATCTGCATGCCATCCTCCTGGCAGTACCCCAAAAGGTTTACAAGGTTTCGATGACGAATAGAGGACAGATAATTAACCTGTAGAGAAAAAGGCACAATTCATGAGTAAGGCCGAGTTCTTTGCCCTCCTCAAGTTAACTTATCTCCCTCTTTTTCCACGCGCATGTTTCCCGAACTACTAAACGGTGTATTTTTGGCAAAAAATTTCTATAGGAAAGTTGTTTTAAAAAATCATATTAATCTATTTTATATTTTTTTAATAATTAATAATTAATTAATCATATACTAATCTATTACTATGTTTTCTATGTCAGGGATAAGTTAACTTACCCGCTAGCTGCCGAACGCGGCCTAAATGGTGTAACTTAATTTTGTTAAATATTCTGAAGTACTTTTTTTTAACCACTACTTCATAGAATCTGTAGATGATGAGAAAATTTTGCCGCACCTCGTGAATAAATTCATGGCTAGGAGGAGAATGCCTCTTTTTAATGGCTACAATTGTGCCATCCTGGAGTAAACCCTTGTAAACCTCTCCAAACATTCCATGTCCAATCAGATTCACATTGCTGAAGTTCCTTGTAGCTGAACTTAGCTCCTCCAGAGTCATACATCTTGCTCCCTGCAGCTCTGATATATATAGGATGCTGTTTGTCAAGTTAGAAACAGAACAGAAATTCAGAGTAGCATTTTGAGAAATGTTTAAGCAGTACCTGGTTGAGCTGGACCGGATGAACTACTCTCTGAAGAGTCTGAAGCTCTTCTGCGGTGCCGCAGGAAAAGTACTATAAGAAATATGGCAACCCCTACTAATGCCAAGAATCCTGCAGCACCTGCTAGAGATGCTGCAAGAATTGCTGACATCTAGTATGAAATCCCTTCCTTCAGAATGGACTAGTGATATGTGTAGTGACAGTGATGAAGTTTGTAATGGAAGACATATAACCTAAAGAGTAGTGCATTCTTTGAGATCATAAGAACAAGAACATATACAATGCTAATGCAAAAGTGAAACCTTGCACAATGAACTAAATAATTTTAGAAACACCATTGAGACACCTGGACCATGTATGTATGGATGGAAAAAATTACTTCGACAATAATATGTTTGACCCCAGAATTATGGATTGATTGTCAGCACATGACTTGGTAATTTAATATTCAAATGGAGGGTGGGACAAGATGATGCATGGCTGATACATCAATCATTTTGGTTGACTTAAATTCTTTTGTTGATCAGAGATGTCTAACTCTTCTAAATTCTTAGCAGCATTTGTAAAATAGGTTAAGTAGCAACAGCGCAGCAAACCTTTCTGAAGATCAAAGAGGAAGTAGCAACTTGGAAGGGGGCTGGAGTTTTTAGAATAGATCGTGAGTAATCCGCAAGCCGCAATGTTTGCTCAATAAGGTTCCGGAGGAACCAGTGCGACAGCTATACTGTCGTTGAAAAATTACACTGTACCACCCCTCCTTAATCTTAATGAAAATCTGGTTGGCTGCTTTCAGCCGACCCAGCCAAAAAAATAGGTTAAGTGCGGGACAACGATGACATCAGCAGTATGAACCAAGCCACTATTATCACATACTGATGTTCTATGACGCTCTCTACTCGTAGTAGTACAACTTATCTAGACCGCTTATTCTTTCTCTAATGCAATGGATCATATCTATTTATACTAATATATCAACTATTGATAGTTAATATTTTTCTACTATGGTAAAACCCTAAATCAATAGTCGAGATTCTTCTACCGATGGTAATACTGGTAATAGAATACTATCATTAGATAGCATGGTAGCCAAGCTCTGACTTTGCTTTTCCCCCCTCTTTTTTCCCTTATCTTTTCTTAGGTAGCATATCCATATCTTTAAATGGAAATTTCGCGCCATAAATGTGTTTGAGAAATCATATCTCCACTAGTAAATTCTAATGATACACAAGAATAATTAAATTAAGGGCGGCAATAACATGACTATATGCAAAAACAAATTGATGACTTCACCATTGTATAAAAATATAGATGCTCTTTTACTAAATTAAGAAAATATTAATGAGCTGCACATCTCTTGGACAGTTGGACCATGAGCCTTTTCAAGCTGTAGGCATAGAAGTTGGCTTCATTATGTGTAAGAGGCAATTTATAAATATACCACTTTTTGTGATTTAACAATTTGGCATTGGACTTTTGGGTTCTGAACTCATAGCAGATGCAGTATTGGAATCTGACAGAGTCCCAGTTTGTGAAAATGGTTAGCATAAAGAATAATGAATATGCAGGATGATCCATAGCCGAAAAAAAACTATGAACAACAAAGTGCCAGTGCTCATGATCAATGCATGAATGCAGATAACCTGATACCCAAATCATGCATGATCTCAAAAATAAACAGCAATTCTATCTAATTTTGGACCATGAAAAAAACCAGAGACTGCAAAGATGCAAACTTCAAAAAAAAGAAAAAAAAACCCGACAATTTTGAGATTGTTCAAACACAAAACGCACCTGCAGGTTGGCCGGGTCCCCTGGCGTCATTTCGATCCAAGCACAGCAGCAGTATCAAATGCAGAATCCATGGATGCAGACAACAACCTGTTCTTACCAATTCTTGATTTTGCCTCTCTTTGTCTTTCCTCAATCTCTCCTTCCTCCACAACCACCTCAATCTCTCCTTGCTCCAATCATATCAAAGGAAACAGAAGCCGGGCAGTGGCACCTTAATCCACCTAATTGGTTCAGAACAGCAACAAAGAAAGGAAACATATCAAATCAAATCAATCAAGAAAAGAAAGAACCAGGCAATTTTCTTCAGAAACATGTCTACACATGCAGAAGCTATCATCAAGAATCCAAGAACAGAGAAGGTGAAAGAAGCAGCAAGAGACCTCCTCTTCCTCTTCCTCTTCTTCTTCTTCAGGTGGGTCTACCTCTGTACTGTCAATTGTCTGAGAGTGAGGAGGAGAGAGTTGTGGAGGGAGGCAAAGGAGGGGATAGCCCACAAGAAAGCAAACACCAGTGGAAAGGAAACCAGCAAGACAAGTATATATATATAATGGCTGGGTTGAGCTGTAGGCATCAAATGTGCTTAAAAATGTGAGCTTTGGGGTTGCTGTTGCATGTAAAAAAACACAATCTGAAATCGGCTTTATGTTAGCCTTTTGCAATTCTATGGCATGAAATGAACTTAGCATATATATGAACCTGACTTGGATGAATGGATGGATGGATATCCCAATGATTGATTGCGCCAAAGGCGACAATTCGTCGAGATGGCGACACTGCGCCGACGCATGCAGCAGCAAATTCTTTGATTCTTTTCCCCGTATTTTTCTACTCACCGAATTCTTTTCACCTACATTCTTATCATCAAATTTTTGTTTTTGGACAGGATATATAGTAGTAGTATCCTCCTACGAATCTTTCCCTTTTCACTATTCTATTGTATCAATCTAAGAAAAAAGTATTGGGGAAAAGAAGCAGCCAAGCCAATGATTGCTGGGAAAGAGCACAACATGATGTGGGCTTAACAAGCTGGAAGACAGACAGACAGGTGCTGCTCGTCAGACAAAAGAAAGAGACCTACCCCCCCTCTCTCTCTCTCTCTCTAAACTATTATCCCTTCTGAACAGTTCTGAATTCTGATCACATCAGCAGATTAGTTGACTCTAATCCCAGATTAGATGGCTAAGATCTTTTATTTGTTTTACGACGCTCTCTACTAATAGTAGAACTAGTCTAAATCATTTGTTTTTTCTAATTCAATGGATCAGATATATTTTTACTACCATATGAATTACTGATAGTAGTATATTTTTATCATCAAGATTCTTATACCGACGATAATACTGTTAGTAGAACTAGCATTATAGTCCAGCCCAAAAACTTTTCCTTTGGAAAAACTAATCCCTGCACTAGCATACAAAGAAGCAGAGAGCTAGCATAAGCTTCCTGTGAATGCACCTCTTACCATCGTTAATTTACTGCTAGCAAGATTTTAGTTACTTTGAACTTTGATGGATTTTGACAGTGTTGTTCACATGCATGGATCACATTTTTCCTGCTGCGTAGTGTCTCCTGCTGGCAAAATTGTTTGCTTCTAATTCTGTCTCTCACAGTTGGGCTATCTCATGCTGCTTAGCTTAGCTTTCCCATGGACCATTCCTCAAGTAAGATGACAAAGAGAGTCAGTTGCCAATTGCTTAATTGTTTGATTCATACAGCTCACTAGTTCAGATCATTTCATCTCTCTTCAAAGAACTAGTAGTACTCTTTTAAGTCCGTCTCCGATACATTCTACTGGTAGTAGAATTTAATCGATATTGCTGATCTATTTTTATCGGATGACTGTGATTAGATTATACTACTAATAATATTAGATGTAGTAGAAATTTGAATGGGTAATATCATCTTTTTTATTGTGATCTTTATTTTAAAAACAAAATTACAAAATACTGCTAACCAATTAATTAACAAAATATAAAAATACTCTTTTTAATCAATGGCTGATATTGGTTCTACTAGTAATGTTATCCTACCAGTAGAAAGGCACCCACTTTTTAAATGTTGTTCTTTCATAAACAATAATCAGCACATCTTAGTAGGATTGTGTAGTGACGTTGTTCCTACTGAAAAGGGCAGTTGTCTTACCAGAATGACACACCAGCATCTCCATTTCCCTGTCATCACCGTCCCCTTTCACCTTTATCTTCCCTTTTCTTTATCATGATTGTTCTTAAAGAAAAAAACGCCCTTTTGTTTGATTATTTTATTCTTTCATCTTTCATCGTCCTTTTTTTTCTTCTGAACAATGACATGTTGGAGTAAGAAATTTTTTTATTAAATAAATCTTTTTAGCAAGTAATTTTATTACTAAATCACCAAACAATTTTTTTCAAAACTGAACCTTTTGGCCACATCAGTGTTGGTGACGTGACAAGACAACGCTACCACGCAGCCTGGTCAGTTTGGTATGGCCGTTTTGCCACGTCAATGTGGGATGGCGTGGCCAAAAGGTTCATTCGTTGAAAATATTTCTCTCGGAGGTTGAGTAATAAAATTATTTATTAAAAAAGTTTTTAAAAATAAAAAAAATTCTTGGAATAAATCTGTACAGATTGGCACATCCAACTTCGAGGTCTCGTTTATGGTGGTTGGTCAGTTGCTGATGGCGTTTGTTTGGACTGCACATGACTTGGATGGATATCTTTCTTCCTCCTGCGGCTTCATCTCGTCAGACATCAGGGAGAAGAGAAGATAACTTATCTGCATCGATCGAATAGTTAGCGTGCAGTGGTTCAGTGCAGCACAGCTGTGAGCCTGTGGGTGTAGCTTACAGCTATCCTCTACTACTGCTGCTAGTGACTCATGGCGTGAGCGAGCACAGAGGAAGCTAGTGACACGTGAGGCGTTTGCAATTTCGTTTTCTGAAAAGAACGATAAATGTGTGTTTTTTTTGTGTAAATTAGACAGAAGGGAGACAATTTATGCATTTCTTGAATGCCTACTTCTTTTTTAGTCACATGACGCTAGTCTATGGATTATTACGGACATGTCTCCTGAACTCCTAAACTATACAATTTTTTTCACAAAAAATTTCTTCATAGACATTTCTTAAAATATTTATTCATGTGTGTCATTAAATAATGGCCATAAATTTAGTTTCGCTCATGCTTGTCTAGTACTCCTATGTATCTATCTACTCTTATCTCCGACATGCATCCTCCTGCCCACTGTCCTTGTTTGATTCTAAGTAGGGGTGAATAACGAGCCAGTTCTGCTCGACTCGTTATCGTAACGAACTAAAATGGCTTAGCTCATTACAAAGCTCGAGCTAGCTCGTTAGGCTCATGAGCCATGCATGAAAAGTTAACTTAAACAATTTTTCAATAGATTATACAAGCAAATTTTCAGTTCAAACATGTAAATCATATGAAATTGTATCCAAATATTAAAGTTTAAACCAATAAATCACATGGTGACCCTATGAAGTATTGAACACATGTATTCTGTGGTGAAATCAATGAATCGCGTATCTTTGGTCTAGCTCGTTAGGCTTGCGAACAACTCACGAGACAACTCGAGCTGGCTCGTTATCTCTAACGAACTAAAATGCTAGCTCGGTTCATTAGAAAAATGAAACGAGCCAAGCCAAGCCGAGTTTGTCAGTCGAGCGAGCTAACGAGCCACGAGCTTTCTGTCTACCCCTAATTCCAAGTCAAATACAGTACTGAAGTAGTTCTCTCAACATTCAGAACATTAAATTTTAGTTAACAACAACAATAATGAATCAGGACAGTCATACCTGGCATCCAAAAGGAGATATGGACTTAATCATAACAATGACAGCTAAAAAGGCATGGCTTATTATGCTCTACAGTAATCTGATGATTAGTGCTGATTGATGGCTTAGTATACATTTATGCTCATCGTTCATTCTACTTTCTGACAGACAGTCTGGGATTCAGGTATTCATCTTCTGGCCAAACCATTTGCAGAGGCTCTACACTTTGGTGACACCTAGCCGAAGGTACTTAAATTGAAAACCAAAAGCTTCTAATTGAGGAGAAAATTGAGGCGTGTGGATGGGGCCACTAGAACAATTAAAAGTGTGGAGTTTAAGCACACTGCACACAACACAGAAATGAAAGCACAGCTCATCCATCATTTGATAGAATATTTTTATGTCAATAATACTCTCAGACTATCAAAGTATCAAGAACATGGAACTCATGGAATCGTGAAGTATTTTTCCTGACCAGAATAGGACTTTATAGAACAATCATTATGGTCACTCCCTTGCTTCCCTGAAGGGTTGTGAATGGTGTTAAGATGTTAGAGTGGCTCCTGCAACCTAACCTGCAAGGAAGATCGAAGTAAAAGGATAGTAATCAGTGTTTTTTAGTGAATTTTGAAATTAATAAGAGAGTTCAGACTTATGAAAGCAAGGATATACATGAAATATATATGTAAAAAGGATACTAACCAGTATTTTTAGTGTATTTTTGAAACTAATAAGAGAGTGGATAGCAATCAGTGTTTTTTAGTGAATTTTGAAATTAATAAGAGAGTTCGGACTTATGAAAGCAAGGATATACATGAAATATATGTGTAAAAAGGATACTGAGCAGTATTTTTAGTAAATTTTTGAAACTAACAAGAGAGTGCAGATTTATGGAACCAAGAATATACAGAAAAAGAAAGTGAAAAATGGTATTGTTGAGAGTGGGATTTGAACCCACGCCCTTTCGGACCAGAACCTTAATCTGGCGCCTTAGACCAACTCGGCCATCTCAACTTTATGCTATATGACAATATCAGCTCAAATACTATTATAGCCAAGTCTTTATTTAGTTCCATACCATCATATGCATGTACGCTGGTTTGCCCAGGTTGATTATTTACAGTTATTAACTGGCTATGCATTTGGTGGTGATTGATGTACACATCTCGCTGACTAAGCAATTGCAGTGGACCATTTAACGTACTGGTGATACACAGGATCGAGATTGATGGTGAAAACACCGATCTTTTCTCGAACAAGAAGCTAGATACAACCTAAAATATATGCTACTAATCCTGGGCCAGGAATGAAAGAAATGTGAACAAGTCATGCAGGTGCTAGCACCAACTCCAGCTTACATCAGCTAAACCAAAGCAACACTAGTACAAATCAAAGCTATGCATGCACAACTCCTAGACCTAGAGTAGATGAGATCCATCAGGGGATGGAATGAAACTGTGCATGCAAGATCCAGAAAGAAAAGCACCACATGTGCAGGCAGCAGTAAGGCCGGCAGTGAAATTGCAACCAGATGTGTTGGTTTGGCAGCAAGGTCGCCCTGCTCTTCCTCTCTATTACCTCCGTCCCATGATAAGCTCGTTTTTCGTTTTTCCGTGTCTAACGTTTGACCATTCATCTTATTTGAAATTTTTTTGCGATTAATATTTTATTGTTATTAGATGATAAAATATGAATAGTACTTTATACATGCCTAATTTTTTTTAAGTTTTTGTACAAATTTTTTAAATAAAACGAATGGTCAAATGTTGGATACGAAAAAATAAAAAATGAGGTTATTATGGGACGGAGGTAGTAGAAACCAATGGCGCCCACAGAGGCATGGTGCATTTAAGACCAGCTAGGCAGCATCATGCTGTCTTGTTTTCCGGCCGGCATGGCCTTGCTCCAGAATTTTCAGAGCTGACAAACTGAATGCACTATACAGCCCATATGGCAATGTTCATCTCCACCTGTAGCTGTAGGGGATAAGATTATTTGACCGATTGTAGACTGACTCTGACATCTTCGATATGGTTACAACCTTCTCCGATTGTCCAAATAATCCATGTACTTGTTGCGCAGAAATCACACCTGTAAACTTCAAGGCCGTCTGAAATGGTACATCATTGATTCAATGCTGAAGACCAGGAATTTGCAAAACGATCGCAACAAAATTGGCTTGATAATGGAGTTGCCAGAAATCCAGCCTAGACCTTGATAGGACGTGCACTTGAATACAGGCCATCCTTTTGGTACAAGAAGGAACCTGCCAGCCCGCCATGCTTCCCAATTGCCATCCCAGTGGTCCTGGTGAACATTCCACTTTTTCAGCCACTTCATTCATGACCAAGAGACAGTAGGTATGATCTCATAAATTAAGAAAATTAGAGATCATGGACCTTACATTAATGTGACATATATACTCCCTCAATGATCTTGACAACCTGCAGTCAACATCTGGTTTGCTTTTAAACAATCATGAGTCACCTTCATAGATTTACATAGGCCTGAGTGGTAAATTCCACTTCATCAGAACAGTAATTCTGAGAGATGGATTATTTACTGCATCCAGCAAATGAACACGAGCTATGCAAACCTAGGACTGGCAAATCGAAAGCCTTGTAATAGAGCAAATCAGCACGTCTTAAAGTAGTTTGTGAACATAAGGCTCTTTTGACTATCTTTTTTTCTCTATTGAGCAATTGACTTTCCTGTTTGAAATATGATCACCTCAGAAGCTTATCTCCCGTCTCTCTGCAAAGAACTTCCCAATTGTAGATTGATCCTGTTGTAATAGGGCAAGCCATACTCCAGTATCAGCACCTTCTTCAGCTGAAATATTCCCTTCCCATCCAGTCATGGCAGTCTTTACCCACCCAGGACAGAAACAATTTACGTATATCTTTTGTCCTTCAGGCCTATTCGACAGCCTCCTCGCCAAGAGTCTTGTATAAGAATTAACAGCAAGCTTTGAGACCGAATAGTCGGTGTACATCTGCGGCCACTCATTGGAGGACCAATTATCTTGCTTGGTTTGTTCAAGGAATTCCATGACCATTTCATCAATCAACTCCTCAGATAAGTGATCATCATCCAACAGTCGCTCTCTTAGACTTGCATCACCAATTCTCTGACAGGTACCGAAACAGAGACGTTCAAGCAGAAAGTTTGCTATAAATGCAAGTTAAACGTATTTGAAATGTCGAGCTGTAGCAACAAGAAGCTGTTAAGGGAGCTTACATTGCGTCTGCCATTGACTCTACCAAGCCTTGAGCTTACATTCACTACCCGGCCACCATGGGGAGAAGTTTTCATTAGTGGCATCATGGCTTCAATCATCCGCTTTGTGCCAAAGTAATTTGTCTCAATAACTTGCTCAGCGAACTCAACAGAATTATCTGCTCCTCTATTGAAGTTTACACCTGCATTGTTAACCTGTAGTTGGGTTATAAAAACATCTCCAGACTATAATCAACCACCATAAGCACCAACTGCCTATCTGCTGTGTCTAGCAGAACAACCTAAAACTTAAATTTCACGTTTACAGAGCAGTCAAAATAAATGCACGTTCCTCTAACACTTTGTACTGTAAATTTTTCAGATTTCAAAGCACCATGGCACTTGTTCCATTAAATTTCTTATCTTTCACAAACAATTAGATAATTATCCGGTGGATTGAACTGACATAAGACGCTCTGTACCATTATGAGTGTAAAGCACTAAAATTGGCTGCGCTGTTAGAGCTGTTCGAATTGAGATTATGCAGATGAAAGACGAGTCTCTGTGTAAATCGAATCACAATACTACAGCGGAAGCAAAGCAGCTATCTTGATATGGACATTGCATGCTTACGAGGACATGGATGCCGCCATGGGCACGCTCCACCCAGGCCGCGAAGCTCTCCACGGACGCGGCGTCCGCCACGTCGAGCTGCCGCGACTCCACGCTCACGGTCACGGCGGGACCCCCCTCCGCCCGGATCTGCTCCGCCGCGTCCCGGCCACGCGCGGCGCCGCGGGAGGTGAGGACGACGTGGAGGCCGTGGCGCGCGAGCTGCCGCGCGACCTCGTAGCCGATCCCGCGGTTGGCCCCCGTCACCACCGCCACCGCCCGCCCCTGCCCCGGCGCGAGGCCGTCCCACCACCACCACCGCTGGTGCGGCTCGTAGGGGACGGCGCGGAGGAGCGTGACCTCCCGCCGCCGCTGCTCCCGCCGCTGCCGCGCCGCCTCCTTGCCCTTCTTCCCCATCTCCGCTCGTGCAAGTGCAGCTCCCGGCGCCGCCGTCGGTTGCCGAAAAGCCCATGCTCCTGGGCCTCGTTCACCAATCAGCCCATTGAACCAAACAAGAGAGAGGTTTAGCTTGGCCTATTAAGCTCAAATGGGCTTTTTCAGGATGGGCCATTACGGCCCAGGTAAATTCGAAAATACGGCCTCCTTTTGTTAATTTAGAATTTCATATGGCTGCATTCGGTCCGTTTTGAATCGAGCCCGGAAAATAACGGTGTCATAATATTTTTATCAATACGCCATTCAATTTCATGTTAATCAAATTAATTTTTCTAAAATATATCTAATTGCATTTTAATTCGATTCAAGGCATATATAGAACATACATGCTGACATATGATAATATTTGATAATAAAAATCAAATAATTTAAAGAAAGTTTACACAATTCCATCTATCCATAAATATATTCAACCAAACGGATTTACACGTAGAAACTTTAACACATAGAAATATTCGGTCTACAAACGTCAACACAAAGAAAATAGGAGACCTTCAAACTAAAATAAGGAAAGGAGCATGCTACAAATCCACGCATGGCGTGTTAGACTTTACGCACACTAGTTATATGTTCGTGCTTTGCGGTAAGTTTTTTTTTAAAATTTAGTGGAGGGATTTAGATCAAGTGGGTTGTTTGTCTTTTTATATAGAGTGATTGTTTTTTTTAATAAATGGGTCTTTTAAGCTGGACAGTTTATAAGCATGACATATGTTTTCAACAAAGGAAGAGATGGAGGATCCGAAAGAGGATGACTCTCTTTTCAAATACTGGTTATGAAAAAAAAAATTTAGATTTATATGGATGTTAATAAATCTGAGCATGAATATATATATATATATATATATATATATATATATATATATATATATATATATATATATATATATATATGAGAGTAATAATGTATGGTTCTTAATAGCACGCAATTAAAACCCCAAATGATGGACATTGGTTATAGGTATCATGATCATGTCTGTATATATATCAGTTCATGGCTGATTCGTTTCAATACAGTACAGACATGACATGGGAGAGAGCTAGCCATGAGCTATTCTTACACTTTTTTTCTTGCGTGTACTATACTAGTCGCATTCGTATGTATGTAGCTCAAGCGAGTCGGCATGTGGTTAATTGCGATTTATTACTAGATCGAGTAGTTAATTTAGCTAATCAGAGTGAGGTGTTGGAGCAGCCGGTGGCGCAGGACAACACGTCGCTGGTGCAGCCGACGAGGCAGGACGGCATCGCCGTCGCGGCGCCGCCACCCCCGCCGCCGCCGCCATTGCCGTTGCCGTAGCAGCCGACCATGCAGGAGGTCACCTTGTTCGCGCACCCGGCCACGCACTGCGCCAGCCCCGCCGTGTAGGCGCGGCGGTCGCCGCCGCCGCCGGTGGTCGCCGCAGCAGTCTTGACCTTGCCGTCGATCGGTGGCTCGGCCGCGGTGGCCGCCACCGCCGCCAGCACCACGAGCATCACCACGGCGGCCGCTTTCATGGCGCTGCCGCCGGCGGCACCAGCTGCTGCCGTCGCCGCCATTGGTGACGTCGTCTCAGCTGGAAGCAAGCGTCTTTCGTATGAGCTCGAGCTGATCAGTGTGTGGAGGTGCAGAGGTGAGCTGGGGGCTTGTCGGAATTTTATATGCGACGGCAGGGTGCAGCTTTTTTTTTTTTCTTTTTCTTCAGGAGAGATGCGTGAGCTGTCGTTGAGTGTTGATGCTTGAGCCCTGATGTCGCAAGCAAGTACGCAGAAATGTCGTGAGCAACAGAACTTTTAATGCATTACCTTGATTTGATTTTTGAATTACACCCCCTCACTTTTCTTTTATTTAACATCGTTGATTTTTATCAATGTTCGTATTAACCAGACGTAAAGTATAGTCCCTCCTATTTTTTTTCAACTAAACAGTCACATGAAAGTATGTGAAGAAACGGATCACCAAGTTGAGATGGCCGAGTTGGTCTAAAAGGGCGTGGGTTCAAATCCCACTCTCAACATTACCTTTTATGACTTTCTTTTTTTAAGATTTATGGTGCCCGGCATCTCTTTTCTGCTGTTACGAGTTTCTGAAGATGTTCGGTTCTGGATGTTACAGTTTGAACAATCTCCTTCCATAGACTATCTACTACGCTACAACTACGAGCCTACGATCAACTAATTCGATTCAAACTGAATTAGCTATATTAGCCAAACTCTCCTTTTGATAGATATAGTTATACCAGCCAAATTCTCCTGCAGCAAAAAAAAAAAAGGGTACAAATGCCATAGTCAAAATGCCTACGAAAACTGAGAAGCTTTGCAGAGGGCGTCGCAGTCGCAGTGCCCCTTTGGGTCGTCTGACAGTCGTTCGATCAAGTTCGTGCGGTCCAGATTGAGCGGACAAGGGTAGTTATCTGGGCCACGTGTTGCACGACTGCACACTGGGCCTCGTGGTGCGTGCCTGCATGCTGGCCTTTTGGATCCGCAAGTTGGGCCTAAAGTTAATTCTAGATGGGCCTATGTTGCTATAATGTAAATTAAGCTTAATTAATTCCGAATTTGGTCGTGCCCTTTCGGATTAATAAACTGGATCACTGTAAACCGCTGTCCTGCAAAAGCCAAAATTTGTAAGGAATGACCCGTTTACCTACCGAAAAGTTAATTAACAATGGACCAGTAAGTAAATTGTATCCGTAATATAATCTATTTATTTTTACATAAGTTTGGCCATACTTTTATTAAAAAAGACTTACATAATTATTATTTATTTTGGTGGAATTGGAATCATTCCTAAATATAATTTACATACTCCGCACGAACTTGCATTTTTATATTTACACAACATTTTAATAAAACAAATAGTTGAATTTATGTAAAAAAATTAGCAATCTCAATCTATTAAAATACCGAAAAAAAACACTAATCTGTATCAATTGCTAGTATCAGCATCAGCAGACGTCGATGCAGCCAAGGTACTCGTTCTCGCAGCCGCCGCCGCCGCCGCACCGGCCACCGCGCCGCGACAGAGTGGCGGCGCACCCGGCCGCCGCCTCGCACGCCAGCATCTCGCCGACGCACCCGCGGACGCACTGGTCCGCCTCCTCGCCGCCGGCCCCCGTCGCCGCCGTCGCCACCACGACGACCCGGTGGCCGCGCGCGCTCGCCGCCGGCAGCATGGTGACGATAGGCGCCATCACGACCAGCAGCGCTGCAGCTACGCCAACCTTACCGGCGGCCATGTATCCCCAATTAGTATGCTTTAATGCTTTGATATTAGCTCAAAACTAGGATACTTTAGTGCATCATAAGTTCATAACAGCAGTGAGTGTAATTTAAGCTGGCAATGTGAGCTAGTTAGGTTGCTGTTTGGAGGAGATTGATTTGGCTAGCTTTGAAGGTTTTACCAGGATTGGGTTGACCATTACCACCTAATCCTCACCGGTTAATCTAGGAGATTACTAACTCACGCAAACGATTTGCTGCATGTCAGTCTACCATGTCAGGTTCACTATTTTCACACAGTAAGAAAGTATTAATTATAAGCTGTTTTTTTAGATAAATTGCAGTCATTTACAGCATGACAGATTTTCTATCACATAGATGAAAGCCAGGATACATCTCCAGGCATTTAGGGTGTCTTTGGTTAAAATAATATCATTGGACAGTTTTTTTTTCTCCCAAATGGTATTTTTGATATACCACATTTTTTATCGTAGAAACTTGGTACCTTCATGTACTACGGCCGCGTTCGGCTAGGAGGCTAAGGGTTGCGTTCAGTTTCTAAAAATTTTTAGGAGAGATGTCATATCGATACGTACGGTCATACATTTAAGTATTAAACGTGGTCTAATTACGAAACAAATTTTAGATTCTAGCAGGAAACCACAAGACGAATCTTTTGAGTCTAATTAATCCATCATTAATACATGTTGGTTACTATAACACTTATGACTAATCACGTACTAATTAGGCTCAAAAGATTTCTCTCACGATTTGCCGCATAAATGTGTTTAGTTTTAATGTTCATGTATATTTAATGCTTTATTTAGATATCCAAAGATTCGATGCTTTATTTAGTATTAAACGTAGTCTAATTACAGTGATAGCATTATGCAAAAGCTGATTTATGCACTACATCAATTTTTCATCGGTTGTTGTGCCCATGTTTAAAACCTTATATGTGAATCATATGAATCAATTTATTGAGCTGATATGAATCAAGAACTACCACCATCAAAAATTCTACTCCATAATTTGAACTTGTACAAAGATTTACGTCTTCTCGCTTATGTTTATATTTGAATTTTTAATTTTAAATTTAAAGTTTTTATTGTAGTTTATTTTTCAATCTTTGCTTTTAGATCACTAATAACATACATATAAAAATGTTATTTATAAATTATTTTTATTTATAGATTTGTCGTTGATTTTTTTCTTTAAAAGGCAAAAATATAAAAGCGGTTATTTTTCAAAAAAAAAAAACTTACAAGAGGCGATCTTTCCCGGATTCCGATAACGCACCCTATCGCTTCCCACGTTCGCGTCGACTCCTCCTCGACCATGGCGTCCGCTTCCCTCCTCTGCCCCGCCGCCTCGTCCTGCCGCTCCGCCTCCTTCCGCCACCGCGACTCCTCCTCCTCCCCGCTCTTCCACCTTCCCCCCTCTTCCTTCCCCTCTCGGTCCCGGCGGCGGCATCCCACTCCGTCCTCCTCTCCCCGCCCTCGCTCCATCGTCACGCCCGCCGCCTACGGTTACGGTGGCGACGTGATGAGGCCCCTCGACACGCAGACGCTCCTCATCGGCGCCGCCGTGGTCTCCGCCGTCTCCCTCTCCCTCGTCCTCGGCCTCAAGGTGCCGTGCCAGTGCCGCTCTGCTCTGAATCTTCTCGTGTCGTTTTCTGATCTCTCTCTCTCTCTCTCTCTCTCTCTCTCTCTCTCTCTCTCTCTAATTTCTGTTCGTCTCCGTTTGTTTCAGGGTGATCCGATGCCGTGCGACAGGTGCGCCGGAAATGGTATTCTTGCTTGCAACTTCTCCTCCTTGTTGGCATCGTCTTCGTCTCATGATAATTTGGGAGTTTAGACTGCTGATACAATTTCCTGAAACTGTCACAGCATTGCAAAGAATGTGAATACTGGTTAGAATGATACTGTAGAACTTGCAGTATTGGGTTTAAACTACTGGGGGAAACCATTCCAAGTTGGTTACCATAACCAAAAAGTCTATAGTCAATTCATGAGCATCGTTGCTTCCTTCACTAATTCAACACACGATCATATGCTTGCTTCGCTATTCATTAAGAGTATATGTATCGTCAATTCGTTATTGATCACATACACCATACACGTTGCAGAATTCAGTCATTCAGAAACGTCTTGTACATGCATAGTTTGCTAACCTTATTCTATTTTGGTATCTGTAGGAGGCACAAAGTGTGTCTTTTGCAACGATGGCAAGATGAAGGTAGAAAATGGAGTGGTCGACTGCCGTGTATGCAAAGGAGCAGGTTGTTTTAGTAATAGATATTAATGCAACTACATTCTCTTTGTTCTATTAACAAGTTTGAGGCTAAACTAGTTTGCCCTGATAGCATAACGCAGGCAAATTCTACAAAATTAGCGAATCCAACCTTATACAAAGTTATGTATGAAATATTGAAATGTGCAAACCCTCTGTCCTCTCTGACTGCATTTTTTCCATCCAGGGTTAATACTATGCAAGAAGTGTTCAGGTTCTGGTTACTCCAGGCGCTTGTAGCCACTGTTACTGAACATTTCATCCTTTCTGTTAACCATTTACATCTGAAACGAAATTTGTACAGATGAATGGAGAAATCTTCAGTCTCGAAATTTCAGGTACGATTAATTTCTGAAACTTGTTTTATCTCTTTCCGGATGCTGTTATATTTGCAACATAGCACACATACGGCAAAGTTTTAGCGTTGTAATTCTGTATATGTCAATCGCTAATTAACAACATTTTACAATAGGTAGCTCAACACTAGATCAGCGGACATCGATGCAGCTCGGGGTATTCATTGGTGCAGCCGCACCTCGCCGCCGGCAGCATGGTCACCGTGATGATAGGCGCCGATGACCAACAGCGCTACTACAGCTATGGCACCTTACCGCTGGTCATTCCCAAGGCAATCACAGATGTTTAGATATCAGTTCAAAACTAATCTCTCCGTGCCAAAATACAAGACGTCTTAAATTTTAGAACAAAATCCAACATTTTAACTTCTCACTAATAATTAAATTAACAATATACATATTTTGTATTACGCATGTCGTAGTATCAGATTCATGCATAAAAGTACTCTTATATTATGTTAATTTTGTAGTTGTTGATAGTATATTATGAGAAAAATTAATGTTCAAAGTATAATATTGGAGACCATGTTAGTTTTTTACATGGTTCCTAATATTATATTTTGACCATTGATTTGTTTCATACTATACCATCAACATGCACAAAGCTAACATCGTATGAGAGAGATCTGTTTAAATATGGGTTCGACGATATTACATGCCTAACATTAAACATATATATTATTAATTTCATTACTAGTGAAAAAGTTACAAATGTTGATTTTACCATAATTATAGACGCCTTAATTTTGGGACAGAGAGCATAAAAAATCGGTAAACAATTGTGTCAAGATGACTAGTCTGATAGTATAAATTAAACAGCCCAATGTAAAATTAATTTGGATCGGACCAAAGTTTGCTCAAGGACTCGAGGTGTTCGTTTGGATTAGCCATCTGATTCACACATGCCAGCTAAATTTGTGAGGTTACTCAAGCAAAGGAGCATCACGTCACACTTTGTTTTTCTCACAAATATCTTAATACATAGGCTGTGTTCTTTTGTGGATTGAAAGATTATCTATTTTTTAATACCTATTTAATATTAGAAACAGTGAAATTAGCTACGGTAAAGTTATAAACTTTTGTTTTAGAAAACTGAGATGATTGACTTTTATATATAAACTTTTTTACAGATAACGCACTATTTAGAAGTTCAACAAAGCATGCACGTAATATACGAGGAATAAGTTGCAGAAAAGAACACAGCCACGGTCTTCTCTTTAGCCAGCACGACTAAAAAATGCGTGTTTAATTGTAAGGTTATTTCTTAGAGGAAAAGATAGTGTAGGAGACGAATTTGATCCATAAGCACAAGCATTGGAACCCATGATTCCTTCAAGATGAGCCTCTACTGGATAAGAAGAAGGGCCAGGCCCATCAACGAGCACACAGGCCGGACTGTCCCAAGTTAATCGATCGACTGCTTTCTCTTAAGGAATAAGTCCACCAGAGGTCCCTGAACTTGAAACCGAGTTTATTTTTCGTCATTTAACCAAGATACCAGAAATATATGTCTCTAAACTCCTAAATCCGTTCAAAAAAGGTCCCTAGGCAGTATTGACCGGTTTTGCTGACGTGGCGTCTGGTGGGTTCCACATGTCAGGTTATTTTAATTTTTTTCTCACTCTTTCTCCTCTTCCTCTCCTCTCTCTTATGCCCTTTCGGCTGGACCACCTTGGTGCAGGATTGTTACTGATAGCTGGTAGCTAGGCTAGTTTTTTCTTTCTCTGATCTTAATTAATTTTTGTGTGTTTTGGTTTGCGCATGCACATGCATGGAGGGAGGTGGTGAGCTACGAGAGCCCACGGCCAAATATCGACATCCACAGGTTCATCTTCCTGTTGTTCCGGCAGAAGCGCCGACAGGCGGTGAGCTCGCCGCCGTCCAGGGACTGATTCAGCACCCGCAAGTTTGCCGGGGACAACGACCTCGGCCTCCCCATCGCCGCCGTCTACTTTAACGCGCAGCACGAGACCACCGCCCTCGGTGCCACTAATATCTACCGACGACGACGACGTACCTGACCGATCTTGCATGGACATACGAGCTTACTTGCTGCCTATGATCAACGAGCTAGCTAGAGCTAGCATTTCTTGTTTCCCCTACATTAATTTCACTGTTAAATAAGAACCCTGGTTGACTAGCTGCAGCTTGCTCGTAGCTAGCTACAGCCAAACTAGTAATTGACGTACTCGTCCGTTTCATGCACATTATCCTAGTTAATTTGTGGATTAATCAAGGTGATCATCGTTTGTAGCATTTGGAGTAATCAAGGTGATCATCGTTCGTAGCATTTGGACTAATCAAGGTGATCATCGTCCGCAACCCCTTCGTATGCCCGTGCTTACTCCCGTGCGCGCCCGCGTGGTGAGGTCGGGCGGCGGCGGCGGCCACGCCACCACCAAAACCCGACGCAACAAGCAGCAGCGCCACCTCCAAGAACCGCCCCCACGACACGGCCACTGCCCTGTCGCCACCCTAGCTCACCGGTCGTCGCCCATCATCCGCGGCTCGGCGCCACACCCCAGCTGCCTAGTCGTCGTCGCCGCCGCCCTAGGCCACCGCGCGCCATCCTCGCCCTGCCGCTACCCAGCGCGCCGGTCGTTGCCTCCGCTGTCGTTCGCCATCCGCGCCCTCCACCGCCCACCGAAGAGCGGAGTGATAGATGCGCGGAGAGAGAAGAAGAAAAGAGAGAGAGGAAAAGAAGACAGGGAGAGAAAAAATTAAAATAACCTAACATGTGGGACCTACTAGACGCCGCGTTAGCAAAACCTGTTAAAATAGTGATCAATACTGCTGAGGGATTTTTTCCGAACGGATTCTATAAGTTTAAAGGTACACATTTCTGGTATTTCGATTAAAGGAAGAAAAATAAACTCAGCTTCAAATTCAGGTACCTCTGTTGAACTTATTCCTTCTCTCAAAAAGGTAAAAAATAGATGACCTATTAAATATCGGAAAAAGTCCATCATATGTCCCTTAAATTAGAAGCATCATATGTCCCTTAAATTAGAGGCAGGTTTATTTTCTATCCCTTAACAGAAATACCAGAAATGTGTACCCTTTGAACTTGTAAAATCTGTTAAAAAATGTCTCTAGGCAGTTTTGACTTAGTTTTTCATTGGTTTTGCTGATGTGGCATTTGATGTGTCCCCCATATCATTTTTTAATGATTATACGAGTTTAGAGGTATACATTTTTGGTTTTCGTTTAAGGGACGAAAAATAAAATCGTCTCTAATTTAAAGGACCGTGGACTTTTTCCTAAAATATAAGTATTTGTTTATCGAACACTATTTTTGGGTCAAATAATCCTTTTAAAGTTACCTAAGCTATCATTTTAAAAATTTCAAATTATCTAGATTCTTTTTCGAACCACCTGATCCAGAATTGTTTGAATGATGGGAATCACCACATGAGTGATTATATTATAATTCTGCAAAACATAAATCACATAAACGTTTCTAACTTAAAACATACGAACTTAATAAGTAGTAATTAATTAAAGATAATGTCTTGATGGTAGTAGCTGAGAGTTAGGTTAGGTGTAAGGTAGTTGCTGCATATGCTTTGCACCCGCAAGCCGAAGCGCTGTAGCCCTTTTCAGTTTTCACGTGGCCCTGGATCGCTTGCTTAGAGCAAGTCCAATAGTATAAGTAAGTATTAGCTCTAATCTATCTATAACCAATCTAATAGTCAATTTATACAATAGTTATCTATAAAACATCAATACATGGTCTCATATGTCATATATATATTTTATCTTGGAGTCCGTATGCAGCTGGCTATAAATTAGTAGCTCACTCCACTTCTCTCTCCCTTCTTATCTCTTTAAAATATGCTTATAGCTGATATATAGCCTGCTGTTGTAACTGCTCAGAAAAGTCAATAAAAAGGAAAAGAAACAACAAAATTGATGCCAACAATAATTCACATGGGCCTAAAAAAAGCCCACGCCACGCACACGAGAGGCCCACCGCCACATCCGGAGGATCCGCGCCGTCCGTTCGCGATCCGACGGGCGAGAGGGAGAGGGGCAGTATGGTAAATTGGGTGGGACGAAATATCGGGGGGGAGGGCGGTGGGCCCGGGGGAGGTGGTCGGTGCGTGGTGCGTGTCAGGGCAAGGCAGGGGCAGCCTGGCATGTGGGGGTGCTTGCGTCAGATCCGAGGCGCCTCGGAAAGCGAGACCAAACACTATTCCATTTTTTTTTCTGGTAACACTTTTTTTTTAAAAAAAGATTTTTTTCTACTCTGTTACTCCCCGTTCTAAAATAAACCAATTTTTCACTTTTTATACTCTTCGTCTTATTTAAACTTTTTTATGATTGATATTTATTTTTATTAGATGATGAATCATGAATAGTATTTTACGTGTAACTAATTTTTTTTAATTTCCTAAAAGTTTTTTAAATAAGACGGATGGTTACACAGCAACCGGAAGAATTCGGTTTTTAAGGGAGTAAGCACAGTCTGATTAGTTGGAGAAATTTGACCTCAGCAACTTTAATATGACAGGGAACAACGAGGGGACAGCCAGGGCAAGATCCATATGGCCGATGCGGTGCAGCAGCTGAATCTTTCCGTGGAAATTGTGTCGTGTTCGTACCACTCCTGGTACACGGATGGCACGGTAAAAATTGGACGTTTCCTCTCTCTTTTTTAGGGTTAGTAACTGGTCAACAAATCAGCTTACCGTGACTCATGAGTAATAAAACACCGTATATCCTAAAAATTACCGATTATGTAAATGTAGAAAAGATTAAGTAATTTCTTAAAAACCGTTTCTTTCCCTGTATACTTATACTGTTCATTATTTATGGTAATATATGGATATATTATAGCCGTGGTAAAAACAAGAACTTTCAGTACTGTCAAAAACAAGTGATGGCAAAAAGGCGCGGAGCAAGCAAGGTCGGCACGGCGCACACAACGGCTTCTCAAAAAGGCTTCCAAGAGGCCGAGGATATTTTGGTCTCGTGGACTCGTAGCTGTGGTATGATGGGCAGTATGATTTGTTTAGCCAAGAGGCGGTGGTGAAGTAAACTGATTTAATACTAACACCATTAGTCTAATGACTCATCAATAATAATAATTTGCAAGAAAAGAAAAGAAAAGAAAAGAAAAGAAAAGAAAGTGTGTGCGTGCGAGATGAGATGAGGGAGACGTAGCCATGCGAGGTGGAGGCGGTTGGTTGGTGGTATATCTGTGGCGGTCGAGGCGGTCAGCTCAGCTCCGCATTGCCGCCTCCTCTTCCTCGCCAAAGGCAAAGGCCAAGGCCTCCTCTTCTTCTTCCTCCTCTCCTCTCCTCCGTTGCTTCAGCGCGTCCGCTCCAATCCCGTCTAAATTTATTCACCGGAGGGCGGCTGGCAGGAGGAGGCAGAGGAGAGGCGACGGCCTGAGATAGGGGTAGGTAGCTTGAAAAAGGAGGGATTTTTGGTTGGGGGGGCGTTGGATCTTTGGAAGGCGAGGCCATGCCGACCGGAGCGATGAAGAGGCTGTTTGTTGAGTCGTCGTCGAACTCCGGCAGGGGGGCGGCGGCGGCGGCCGGGGCGGTGCTGTGCGCGCCGCGGCCGCGGCGGGTGCAGGCCCACCCTTGCAGCGCTGACCTCATCCTTGGGCCTCCTCCCTTCCTGAGCTGCAACACCAACAAAAAGGTGAATACTCTCTCTCAAGTCTGGAGGAAGAATCATGGTGTCTTGATTTGTTTGGTGGTGGTTGGAGGAAAAAAAAGAAGAGAGAAGATGTGTTCTTGGTCTCTTTGTGTTGTGTTTCTTAATTTTTTGGTGTTCTTACCAAGATCTGTTTGTTTTTTTGGTTGGTTGGTGCAGCAAAGAGAAGGGAAGAGCAAGGCGCCGGAGGATCTGTTCGACGGCGGCGAGGAGGACGACGGGAGCTGGGCGTTGTTCGGCGGGTCGCCGCCGGCGCGCGCGGACAACCCGCTCGTCCACGACCCGCACTTCCTGCTCAACCAGCGCCCCCACGCCGCCGCCGCCGCCGTGCCGGACCTCTCGATTTTTGACCACCGGAGCCACCACGGCCACCTTGTCCCCGCCTATAGCAATAGCAATAGCAGCAGCAGCAGTTTTGCCCCGTCGTTCGCGCCGGCGGTGAGGATCCAGGGGTTCGACGTCGCCGCCTGCCGGAGCTCCCACAGCAGCAGCGGCGGCAGCCGCGTGCTGTCCGCCCGCGCTTGATCCGGCCGCCGGCGCCGGCGACGAACCCCACGTCCCAAAGGGAACACAAAATCCTCAATCTTGTACATTTTTCGCCGGCCGTTCGCCTAGCACCATCATCAGTTCATCACCATGCCCAAGTGTGTTGAATCTTGGTGAAGTATATATAACTAGTACGGTTTTATTAACAGCAGATAGGGAGGTTAATTAAGAAGACTAAGATGATAAAGAGGAGGAGTTGTTGTTAGAATGATCGCCGAGATGCACAGGAGGATGATCAAACAACGGAGGAGGAGAGGATTTTTAATCATTGTTTCTTTTTCCCTTTTTTTTTCTGAATTGGTTTCAAGATCTCACAAGTCTTGTGTTCGTTGAGATGGATCAGTCAGGTCAGGTCAGTTGTTTTGTAGATATTGTCATCAGTGTTTGATCTTTGTTCAGAGTCCCTGGTGAGAGAGCAAAAAAAAGAAGGCTTGCTTGAGCTTGAGCAAGCCATCACCATACTAGTACTACTAGATGATACTGCTACTCTACTACTGCCATGGTAGAGAAATCCATGGCTGTACTTGTAAAGAACAAGTCTTGTACATAAACATGATGATATGGAGCTGTACCAATGTAATCGGATTTCATCAAAAGCCAGAGATCGATTTCCTGTTCCTGGGTTCCATGTTCTGTCACTGATTTCTTGCCTGCCACATGAACGGATTGATTGATGGAAGAAAAACAAAAAAAAGGGATTTTTTTTAGCCGATTCGACAGGCCGGATTGAGTGGGATCTTGCTGGCTGGTGGTTGGGGCAGAACGAATCGCCGATTTCCCGATGCGTAATAGTCGCCGTTTCGTCCTGGACTTTGTCGAGCTGTTTGCTTGCTTGTTTGTTTGTTCAGTGCCAATTTCCCCAACCTCCCAACTTGCTCCTCTTGATTAGTGTGGTCGTAGTGGAGAAAAAGGTGAGGGCGAGTTGTGTTCTGACTGTTGATTGCCGGGATGGCAAGACAAGCAAGTTGGGGGAGACCTGGCTCACGTTCTCGATGCCGGATCACTCCGGCTTAAAGAACACGTTGATAATAAATCGATAAAAGCTGATTAAATTCCAACATATTCTGTAAAAAGTTTGAAATCTATATGATCTTCGTAGACTAAAGTTTGAATTTTTAAATCTAATACAAGATTTTTCTCGTCGTAATTTATTGTTCATCTTTTATGACTAGATTGTTAATAGCATGGATATAAAAATTTTATATAAAAATTAATCTTTTCATCGTAATAAATTTTCGCTTATGCTTAATTTTGGTAACAAGACAGGTCTCATGTTATTTTTAACCAAAAACAAATGGTTTATCTCTTTGCCAAAAACAAATGGTTTATCTCTTTTTGATCCGAGAAATCCGGTTCCTTGGGATGGTGAACGGTGGAGGGGACTGCGCGCGAGGCGGCTGGTCGGCCGGCGATGATCTCCTCCGGATCGGCCATTGACCAGACCACGTTGAGATGAGAGGAGGTGGCGGGGTCGCCGTGGATGCGGCCATCGAACGGACGGCGACCGGTTCGCTCGCGCGTGCGACGCCCACGCCACCACGTAGCCGGCTAGCCGCCCTCCCGTCCCGTCGCCGTCGCCGTCTACTCGTCTCCCCCTCCCCCCTTTTTATTTTAAATTTTCGTAGGATTCACTTCAATTTTTTTTATGTTCGACGCAAGTTATTTTTTATCAAAGTTTGACAAGTCATGTTATTAAAAACAATTATGTAATTATTAATTACCTTTTTATTGATTCATTACTTGAAAAAACTTTGAACATAACTGGTATATTTTGATTTAAATAATCAGGAGGAGCCTGAACGAAATATAAGGATGTGCCACTTATTTGTTTTCTAGTGCTTTGAACTAGTTTTAAACCGTTGCAGGTGTCTAAATATAAATTGAGATGATGTATATATGATAAAAATAGATGATTCCTAGTAAAAAAATTCAACAGGCACCCCCTAGCTATATAGCAGCTCTGCCCCCGGTGATAATGAATCTATATTATATTATATATATATATATTTATCGATATATGCATAAATCTAAAATGTTTTATAAGTGCGTAACGAATGAAGTAGATTAAAAAAAACAAAGATATGACATAAAATGAAAATTACTGTAGTTATCCGTATGCTCTCTGGTCACGTGTTTTTTTAATGAGAAAAACAGGCGAGGTGAGGGCGCCGGCGTCGCTGTCGGCGACGTCGCGATTTGGGGATCGCGATTCGCCGGCGACCGCTCGAGGGCGCGGACGGGATCAACGGAGGCCGAGATGGAGACGGACGGACACGAAGGTTCCCGGAAACGCCGCCTCGTGCCGCACGCAGCCAAGGCCCGGTGGATGGACGGGATGAGACCAGACAAAAGACAATTTGATATAGGAGCTGTTTGGGAAGCAAGCAGTTGCTTTGATGTAGATTTTGATTGATAGTTTTTGAGACTTTAGAAAAGCTTTTAAATTTAGTTTTTCTAGTTTCTGGATTTTTATTTTATTTTTTAAATCTGTACTAAAGATTCTCAAAGGCTATAAATGTTTAGAGTAGTTTTTTGATAGAAACAGTTTTTTAAAAAAACTGTATCTGGAGAAGCTTCCCTAAACAATTCGAGTGTGGCCGCTTTGCTTTGCTTGCAGTATGTGGCGTCGTTAGCCTCGCCTGCCGCTTCTGGTTTCGTCCACTTCAGAGTGTTCGTTTCGTCTGCTCCGAGGATGCCGTTTGTTTTGTTTTTTACTTTAACTCTCGTCCCTCGGTTTCGCAGTATGTAAATCCGTCATTACAATTTTTTTTAAGTATAGTCAACTAGCACTGTATCATCCATTATCTGTTTTAAGTTATTACATTATTTTCATTTTCTCTAGATCTGCATGAACACTAGTTAATTTGGATTGGTATCATGAAAAACAGTCAAATCGACTGGCTCCTATGTTTTTATTTCTACTTATACTTATAAACCAACATTTAAATTTTCTTACCTTCAAATTAATTTTAAGAAAGCATATTCAATTAATATATAGCTCATTCCACGGCATAGACAGTGGTCCCGAGGGGGCTACGGCTGCCACTATGTATCTAGTAGTATTGTTTATCCCTATATCCATACTCTCTCTGTCAAAAAATAGTCAATTAGTTATAAACCGTAGATCCATATACTATAGATACGCATGATTAATTATTACATCTAACAGTGGCAAATACTTAAATATTTCTTTAAAAAAATTACAGAATCAGTAACAGTACCACCTCTATTTTGGCATTGTTTACTTTGCAAAAAAATTTTACAAAAACATCGTATCAAAACTTTAAACATATATTTGAAGTATTAAACATAGTCTAATAACAAAACAAATTTCAGATTTCGTCTAGAAACCGTGAGACGAATCTTTTGAGTCTAATTAATCCATCATTAGCACATATTGGTTACTGTATCACTTATGACTAATCACGTTCTAATTAGGCTCAAAAGATTTGTCTCACTGTTTCCTACGTAACTGTATAATTAGTTTTAATATTTATATATATTTAATGCCACATAACTGTATAATTAGTTTTAGTGTTTATATATTTAATGCTTTATTTAAATGTCTAAAAATTCGTTGTGATGTTTTTGAAAAAAAAAATTAACTAAACAGGGCCTTTGTTCGTTTCATCGGAGGAGCAGCAGTACTGCCAGTACAGTAGTCCGGTAGGTTGCGATGCTGCAGCGAAGGTTGGGTTGTCAACAGCTAGAAGCCGCGACGTTTCGTACTGGCTTTGACCGGAAACCACCCACATGGAGCTGGGCTTTCACCAATCAAGCTCAAGCTCTGTACTGTAGCCAATTGGAAAATTCGTTCCAGCCAGCGTAGGACAGTACTACTAGGCAGCAGCGTCGCGGTTGCGCTCGCGTGCACTCCTCGCTCGGTGGCCTGCACCATCTGTCCTCCCATTCCCTACTCTCTCTCTCTCACTTCATCTCCCATCAATTCTTGTTTTATTTTTCCCTTTCTTTCGACTATATATCTCGGTTTCAAAATATGAGTACTTTTAATTTATTTTATTTAGTGAGTCTGTGAGTGCTAAGACTGGGTTGAAAGATTTCATTTTATTCAATCCAGTGATCCGTTGTTTTATTTTGAATTGCATAGATTCCCCTTTGTAATCTGATTGGTTCTGAAATTATTTAAGTGACGAGAGTAATGTAAATAAGTACACTAATGCTTATATTGCGACATAAAATTTAAACGGTAGAAATAGTTGTATTTTAAAATAGATGGAGTATTAAGCAGGCCAGAAACGAGGTTTTTTTCTCCCCCAAACGGATAGGTTACCCATCACAATTAAGGGTGGAATTGACTGCTTAGTGATCGATGTTTTTTCCCAACTAAACTATTTTAGTAGTGTGATATACGTTGCTTTTTGTGGGTCCAGAAGACGGGTCTCCCTCGTGTTGAGATCAGTAGTGGCACTGAACTGCTGCGCAAGTCAGGCAAGGGAGTTGATTACACGTCGCAGTTTGTGTTAACAGTCCTTCCACACTTTCTATTTGTAATACCAAAGGTATGTCAAAGTAGATTTAACTTTGCATCGAAGTTGTGCCATGAGGTGAAAACTTGCTAAACAAGCGCAAGGCCGTAGATCATCTTTAAAAGCATGACTAATATTTATCTCTTTAAATCTTAATTTAGCTATTTATGTAAAATATAGTTTATATCTAAATTAATATGTACTTTACCAGACTCTCCATCCTCATTGTTTAAATTATAACGGCTAGTTATCACTGTCAAAATATTGAAAACTCCAACAGACTCTTCAAATCCACTCTATATTTCTTCGAGAAGTGTGTATCCATTCATATAGGACCCGCAGATAGCCATCTGACTCCGTGAAAGAGAGTCTTGCCATATTTGGACATTGAGACAATTTTGACCATTCGGATGACATGCCAAGTCATATAAGCAGTGTCTTGGAGGCCATTTTTTCAATATAATTGATATAATTTGGTATAGAGAGCCATTTGATTATTTTCTTAGAGATGCTATTAGAAAACTATAAATCTATTATATTATATCAACACATAACGAGAAGGATAAAAGGAGACAAAATTCTCTGCAAATTATAACTGTATCTATAGAAATAGATGTAAGAAATATATATCTAATACAATTCTAGTTTTTGCTAGATTTCACAAAATGTTATATTTTTTATGACATATTTTTTGGGCGTGGCTACATCCATCACTACGGAATTACGGATGTATACAGCCATGAGTACACCTGAGATATGACCAAAGAGAAGAAGGCCATCAACAAATCCCTAACCTAGATTTCAAAGAAAAAAACAAATCCCTGAGTACTTTCTTTTATATAAACTTATGTAAAAGTAGAAGGGTATGCATATTCAAATTAGTCGTCATATCCTTGTCATTTTACTTATACTTATGTTTCTAAACCAAAAATTAAAAATTTAACCTTAAAGTTAAAGTTGATTTGGGGTTTTTTCATTATAGTTTATTTTTTAGCCTTTGTCTTTATATTGCTAAGAACATTTATATGTTAGTTTTATTCATAAATTATTTTTCGTTTGCAGGGAAAAAGCCAAAAGATCACCCTTAAGCTTTAAAGCTAACATAAAGTTTACAACTGAAAATCCTTAATAGAAATAAGATTGCCCCCTAAGACTTCGACTTTGACATTTCGCTGGTTCTCAGCATCTACGCAAAACAACCACCTCCTCGTCATCGTTATCTAAGCTATGAACCACTACAGCACTACCTAATACCTGTATCATACTATCATACCAGCAGTCAGCTTTTTCCTGGTAAAAAAAAAAAGAGCAGTTTTCAAAAGGAAATGTCAGCAATCAGTTGGAAGCACCACGACAGCGATATGGAAAACATTTTATCAGATAATCTTGCTGAAACGTATCTGTTTTATTTTATATGAAGAAGATGATGATGATAAACTGTGGTCAAACTTCAAAGCTGACTTTGGAACATTGCATGGAAGATAGAACTTATGTTCAAGCATATCTTCAGGAGCGTTCACATGAACTTAATTCATGTAGCATGCACACACACACACACACACACACACACACACACACACACACACACACACACACACACACACATATATATATATATATATATATATATATATATATATATATATATATATAAGTGGAAAAACATAATATTCAGCTTCACGCCCTTTGTTAATATATCTATACCATTTTATATGTATATATGTCATGAAAAGTTTCATCCAGGACTAGTCAAAATGCAAACACACACAGCTCAGGTGATCTGGTTGCCATCACCTTTTAATGTGCTTGCAGATGCCCCCAGAAACTGTGCCGTGCTTAGAATTGCCACGTGCATAGGAATTGAATAAAACAACATCTATATAACCTAAAGTTGGAAGATGAAAATGAATTGCTTCGAAAAGGATGAAAGAACAAAGCAAGAAAACCAGACCCACTTGTACAAAAGACAAGACACTTACACACACATATATATCCTTTGGGAATTCCACTACCAATTGCAGCATATTTTCAGTGGAGCCGGCCTATGTACCTCCAGTATATAATTCCCTGATGCGTGACACTGAAAACGACTTCCATGAACTGCAAGCATATCAAATCAGAGATTGCACAAATATTTATTTCAATGGAGTTAGGTCATAATTTACATGGTCGCAACGTCCACGTTCATTTGTGGGTCAATACCATTGTGTGTGGAAAAAAAATGAAAAAGTAGCTTGGTGCTGATCTTCTATAGCTAGGAAGTGGACATCATTATATCATATCAGCAACATGATTGGGCATAAGAACTGAGAAGTTTACCACCATATGTTGACATCATGGAACTTACACTTCTAAAAAATAATGGGATCAGAGTAGAGCTCAGGTTGGGCTTTCTGAAGGAGGAATTCAGGGTTCCATCGAACCCATGGTTAGTTTTGGCTAATGGGTTATGGAAATAATTTTCCACTCACCAAAGGGTATATCTAAATCTCAACCATTCATTCTTCTATCCTTATTCCATCTTAAACCTCTATTCTTCTCTATTTTCCAATACTATCCTTTGTAACAAATTATCCAAACATACATTATGGTTCCAGCTAAATCACTAGAGACCAAACCAAGCATGCGCCTCGGGAGTCTCGTCCAGCTGTGAAGATGGATTTGGCCCATCCGACACAGCACCAAATGCAGCCATTTTATCAGCTACCCTATCAGAACCTCTTCGGCACAAAACAACAATACTCCAAGTGACCAATACGATCCAACCAATCAGAACAAACGTCAACAAAACTTAATGGGCCAACAGGCTTACCTTTCAACTTAAGGGGCGGTAATTAAATCTTTGGGCTAAAGTTACTCATGGCCCAGCAATCCCACCGAATGGGCTTTTGAGCTCAGCTTAAATCAACAAAGCAAACTTAACATGGCATGGAATTCTGGGCTTCTTTCTGCAACATTTATCACCACGGCGCATTGCACCAAAAGAGCAATTTTACAAAAAAAAAAAAGGAAGAAAGACCGGCAATTATATTTCAATAAGGAGTAAAACCTTAGGCAAACACGTAGCCAGATCATCTCACATCACACGAGCAGCACACCAATTTCCAAAGAGCAAAATTGAAGCTAGTATAAACGCATGATGACTGAGACTATTCCTTGGTTTTTGTGTATGTTTACCGAACTGTTAAATGGTGCATTTTTTTAAAAAAAATCTACATAAATGTTAATCATCTTAATTTTGTAGAGTAAATTTACAATTTTATATTGGCTAGTTTCATCTTTTATATCATTCAATAGCTATAAAAAACATTTATCTATCATAGGAAAAGAACATAGCCGATGTGTAACATTTTTGGAAGCATACTCTCAAGCATCAGTGACAGCCACTGTGAGCCACACTAGAAGCGAAATATAGAGTCTAGTCAACATTCAATAAGGACGCGAGGCTACAACTGGGCTGAACAAAAGGAATAACGGCGATGCCATGATTGCCATCGCATGCGCGGGCATCGTCATTTGCATCAGTACGTGACGCAAGCACGAAAATGGAACCATGAAATAGAGCAGGAACCGCTCGTCAAAATATGTACCCACTGCTAAGCATTTACACCCTCCAGTTACATGATTCTTATGGTTTTACACAAGGATATGCTCTAACTTTTAAAACTTTAATTTTTAATAACTTGTAATATATTTAGTTTAAAAACCCTACGAAAACACGTATAGAAAGAATACTTTCATAAAATAAGTATTTATTAATTTTTGTATATATTTTAATTAAAAACATAGTTAAAAATTGATTTAGAATGCCGTATTGTTGTCTGAAATGATAAGAATTATTAAACCAGGAGTATGGCGTTGGGTTGCTTCTTGTGTTTTCCAAGCTACCGGCAACCAAAATATTAGGTCATGTTCTATTTTTCTCTATAGTTTATAGCCGTGGATTATCATGGGTAGGCTTCTCAAGTTTCCAGACCACTTATTTTCTGCAACAGTTTTTTTCTACCAGTATTTCTTAGAATATTTTTAAGACAAGTTTTCAAACCTTGTAATAGTTTAATTCAATCGTATTTGCCATCAAATAGCTAACATAAGTAGAATTATCTATCACCCATCATCTCAAAATAACAGACCCTTAATCGCAAGTAACACCCTACATTTTATTTTATCACCCCCATTTTTTCGCTCTTGATTATGCTTATAAGCCAAGTTTTAAGTTTTAAACTTTAAATTTAAAGTTGATTTAAGTTTATTGTCCAGTTTTGGCTTTTAAATTACTAAGAATATATACATATAAGTTTTATTCTCAAATTATTATTCGTTTGCAAATATGTCGCTTGTTTCTTTAATGAAAAATCCAAACAGCCACCCCTATTCCTCTAGTGTGGTTGTATTCGAAGGGAGAACGGAAATATAAGCCGAAATATGACAAGGCACTCTAATCGTCCAAATAAAATTGTACCACGCGATTACATATTCGCTGCCATCACTCGCCGTACAAATGTGAAAGTAAACCAGCATCACCAATCAAATCGCGCCTCACGCACGCAGCAAGAGCAGAGAATTTGCATACCAGTCTAGACTCTAGACGCAGCAAAGTAAAAATTGATGTGCACTGCCAAAACAATGACTTGCGTACCTTCGAACTTTACTCAGGCAGGTCCTCCTAGATTTCCAAGAAAGAATCCACACGGTAATTGAGATTTGAGACCCCTTTCGCATCTGCTTTACACAGAAAAGTCACTGGTGAAAAGTCTCCCTGCACAGTAAAAATATGGGATAGAACTGTGCATTATTGTAACATGCATCGTTTAGCACTGTATCGAGCTTCTATTGTACCTGTAACCACTGTTCGTCTGCAATAATAGAATCTTGTCTTGCATTCATCTTCGATGGAATGACCAGGATCAGCCCAAAATTATCAAGCTGTGTTTCTCTGACTTGCTTAAGAGAATCCAAATCCACTTAATCTGGACAGATCCCGCCACTTTCTTTGAAAAGATCCTGCACGAGAAAGAATCGGAGTGGTCAAGTCCACGTTGCAGTTCAGCACGAGAGTGAGTTAAACATCAACGTACTCCAGCTTCTCATCTTTGCATACGATATTGTTTGGCCCAACAGCATTGAAGTCAAATACTTTTGGCAGCAACTTGGGCCGTTATACACTCTTCAAAGTTTCTGACTGCTCAAAAGGTCGTTCATGCGCACGTGACTGGCGGGAGCCGAAGGCAAGCTTTCCTAAATGTACTTCACTGTTCACACAAGTAGACAAGTGAGCTTTTTTCATAATGAAATTTATTCCGGTCTTTGTTTAAAAAAAAACTACAGCCAATTATGATAAGTGAAGTTTAGAAAACATATCTCAAGACTAGAGCTTGATCTGCCTTGTGCAGTAAGCAGGGGCAGATCCAGCTATTAAACATTTAGGTTGGGGGGGTGAGTACCTTCTTCTTCCCACTCCCCCTATTCTCCACGGGTAAGGGGCTGGAGCTTCCACAACCCCACACTAGATCCACCCCTGGCAGAACGAGCAACTTGTGAACTTTACAAATAACAACTTAAATCCTGCATTCCTTGCGTTCATGGTGATTCAGTCCGTCGAGGTGATGATTTCTGGCATGTTATCAAACCAAGTGATACATATTCTGACAATATTCTAACCATTGAAATGACATGGAATCAGAAATCATCAAACCAAGTGATATATATTCTGACAATATTCTAGCCATTGAAATGGCATGGAAATACTGTTCCTTTTCACTCATGATTCATGAAGTAAGCAGACGAGAAGTTGGAATGGAAATGACATGCTGCAGATGCTTACGAAAAATTTTACTGCTATTTGGTACGGGCACTCACAAGTCACAGGTGAGGACGCGCTTCTGAAGAAAAGTCACCGTGCCTTTCCCCTTTGACCACCTACACTAGTTAATGCAGATCACAAGATTCACAGCTGCATAATTGAAGGAAGACTTCGTGAGTAAAGCAAACGAGAACAATATTTGACTGCACTAGCACAAAATGAGAAATCCGTTAGTTTCACTAATATCCCGTCTATCCCATGGCACCATTCATACCTCAGCATCACAATTCATAAGACGAGATCCCCCTAAAGCTTGCAACTTGCAAGAAAGTAACAAGTGTCCTGGCCCCCCCCCCCCCCCCCCCCCAAATATGCCTATAAAAGCCAAAGTCATGTTTGAACAACACAGAAGGTCGGCCTGAGTAGAGAATCCAATACATTTGAGGATGGCCGAGCCTCTCCACACAAGCAGCAACGGAGGCGCTGAAGGGGGTGCGAACACTGGATTTGCATCAGAGAAGACACTGCCATCGACAAAAAGGTTGCAGAGATATGATTCACTGCACATGGAAGCTGGAAAGATCCCAGGTGGCCAAAGCCATTTAGCCAAGGTTTGTTCTTCGAACAGACAATTGAACTCCTATTTTACAGTACTTACTCATGAACTTCAACTTAATAAGAATACTCTCAGAACTTCACAAAATGGAGATAGTATGTTTTGAAAAGGAGTGTTCTCCAGCAACTAATATACATGCAGAAAGATCTTCATGCAACCCAAATGCAATCTGATTTGAGAATATGCTTGATGCTGAAAAGCAGGTTGGATGGGCGACCACACTACACTTGGCCTTCCAGAGCATAGGCGTGGTTTATGGGGACATGGGGACTTCTCCTCTCTACGTGTTTTCCAGCACCTTTACAAGTGGGATCAATGACACCAATGACATCCTTGGTGTTATGTCTCTGATTATCTACACTGTGGCTCTCCTCCCATTAATAAAATACTGTTTCATTGTTTTGAGAGCAAATGACAATGGTGACGGTGAGTAAACATTTTTAATTCATCTTCAGATCACAAGTATATAGCTACTAGAAAAGGTATGCTTTTACTACAAGTAGTGGCAGTGCCTTCTGTATGATAAAAGCCTCAATTACTCAAAAGCAACTTCTTCAAGAAAAGAATGATGATAGGGGCAAAACATAAAAATATTGAAATAGATATAAATATCCCCACTATATAGTTTCAATTAGTTCCCTGAATGGAATCATGGGTTAGAACCATATACATGCAAAACAATCTGTTTTATCATAGTTTCACATGTCTTATCAATTTTTATTCTCGCAGGTGGAACGTTTGCACTTTATTCCTTGATATCTAGGTATGCTAGGATTAGCTTGATACCCAATCAGCAGGCAGAAGATGCAATGGTCTCACACTACAAGTTAGAGTCCCCCTCAAATCGTGTCAAGCGGGCTCATTGGATTAAGCAAAATATGGAGAACAGTCCAAAATTTAAGATCATGCTTTTCCTAGTAACGATTCTGGCAACATCTATGGTGATTGGCGACGGCGTACTAACTCCATGTATTTCAGGCGAGTCTTCTTCCATTTTCTAAGCTCATTGCTGGTGACTTGTATGGAAAGGATGATCAAAGCAGACATGGATTATTAAAAACACATGATATATCCCTTCTGAACTATAGGCAATTCAACGCATGAAAAATATAACGGTTTAATTGAAATCTTGAATACAATTTAGAACAACAGCAAAACCTTGAAGAGACAAAAACATTTTTGTTCTTATAGGCTACATGATCATATCTGTTGCTACTAGAACATATATAGGGTGAGTGTTTCAAAGAAACTCAGCATGTCTTTTTTTTTTCTTTTACAGTGCTTAGTGCTGTTGGGGGAATCAAGCAATCAGCAAAGTCCCTGAATCAAGGTAAACCGATCATTAATATGCTTCTCACTGTATTTCAGCGAGAGATATAAGTTTCAGTAGCTAAGTACTGCTTGGGATGTATTTGATTTGACTTGTTGGGCCCTATAAACAGGACAAATTGCTGGCATCGCAATCGCTATTCTGATTGTCCTCTTCCTTGTCCAGCGGTTTGGCACAGACAAAGTTGGTTACACATTTGCCCCTATAATCTTGACATGGTTCATCTTTATTGCTGGTATTGGAGTTTATAATCTGTTCAAACATGATACTGGTGTTCTAAAATCATTCAATCCAAAATATATTGTGGACTATTTTAAAAGAAATGGAAAGCAAGGTTGGATTTCCCTTGGAGGTGTTATCTTATGCATTACAGGTACTACTGCTCCCATGATCCCTGACAGTATTACTTTGCAATAAGCCCCCAATCTTTATGTTATCACCTTAAGGGTTTGACAGATAAGCTTTGATATGTTTACAACGTCTTTGATGAAACAGGGACTGAAGCAATGTTTGCTGACCTTGGTCACTTCGATGTGAGAGCCATTCAGGTAAGGAAGAACTTTTTCTCTGAATGCACGCACACAAAAAGAAATCAACCTGATAAGAAGCTTGAGTCTGTCCAGTTATGGCTCATGCCTATTGAATAACTCCTAGGGCCCTTGAGAAAAACTAATACATGGATTGAGATCCATTTGAACTTTGCAATTGTTATTCTTGGCTTTCATATTTCTATACTTTAGATATTTAAAATACCTTTTTGTGGTGCTGCAGATTGGATTTTCTGTAGTTCTCCTTCCTTCAGTACTACTGGCGTACATTGGACAAGCTGCATATCTTCGCATCTATCCAGAACATGTTGCGGATACATTCTACAAATCAATTCCAGGTACAAACAATAACTAAAGGCATCAAATCAATGGAATGACTTGCACAATTAGATATTGTAATTAACAAATAGCTCATTATCATTGTTATCAGGCCCACTATATTGGCCAACATTTGTGGTGGCAGTCGCAGCTGCCATAATTGCAAGCCAGGCTATGATATCTGGTGCATTTGCAATCATTGCTCAGTCCCAAATCCTAGGTTGTTTTCCACGAGTTCGTGTGACCCATACTTCAACAAAGTTTCATGGGCAAGTGTACATTCCAGAGATCAATTATCTATTGATGGTTTTGTGCGTCGTTGTTACAGCTATTTTCCAAACTACAGACAAAATTGGCAATGCATACGGTAAGCCTCAACTCTAGAAACAAGGATTCCTTCCTTCTATGCTCTAACCCAAGATATAAACAAGGACAAGTGATTCGATACTTAAACTCCTTTTTGCACTGAAAACCTGAAACTAAGATACAATATTCTTTCTCAAAAACCATAAGTTTTATTGTTTGGTGCAGTTTATCTTAATTTCCATATATATACACGAGTTATGATTTATTTGAGACAATTTGATGTTACTGCAACTTAAATAACAAGAAGAGATACAATATAATTTATCTAGACCTGATAGCTGCCTAGATCTATCAGACAAGATTGCAAGCGAGCCGTACAATTAACGAGATGGTGCTGCTTAAGTTGAAAAAGGTAGACTTAAAATCAGCCTTACAAATATTACGGTAACTAGCAAGAATCTAGATTCTATGTGAGATTAATAGTGTTGGCATAAGATAAATAGAAAAAATCTACCATATTAGTCCCTTTCTCCAATGACATCTTAAAAGCTAGGATGGACACGATCTGTCAACTTGTTGACAACATTTTGAATGAAACAAGAATTCTCCACATCCCAAAGTCATTTACAAATTCAGATATAATGTATCAGTTTTATGATCAGACATCTCACATCATCATCATATTGTGCAGGAATCGCTGTTGTCTTTGTGATGTTTATAACAACACTACTAGTCACTCTAGTGATGGCCATGATATGGAAGACAAGTCTTTTGTGGATAGCACTCTTTCCAGTAATATTTGGTGGTGTGGAGCTCATATACTTATCTTCGGCATTCTACAAATTTACTCAAGGTGGATACTTGCCACTAGTTTTTGCTGCCATTTTGATGTTTATAATGGCCACATGGCATTATGTCCATGTTCATCGGTACAAATATGAGCTCAAGAACAAAGTGTCAAGCAATTATGTGTCAGAGTTGGCATTAAGGCGAAATCTTGCCAGGCTGCCAGGAATAGGTTTTCTATACTCAGAACTTGTGCAGGGCATCCCACCCATACTTCCTCACTTGGTAGAAAAGGTACCTTCCATCCATTCGGTACTTGTGATTATCTCCATAAAGTACTTACCAATCAGCAAGATAGAAACAAAGGAACGGTTCCTCTTCCGATATGTGGAACCAAAAGAATACAGAGTATTCCGATGTGTGGTACGCTATGGATACAATGATAAAGTAGAAGATCCAGGAGAATTTGAGAGCTTGGTCATTGAAAACTTGAAGCAATTCATCCACGAGGAATCCTTCTACAGCCAAAGTAGCCATTCACTTGAAGGAGAACCAATCCAAGAATTAGGAGATGTAGTGAACCCCGCCACTGAAGCTCAAGATTCAATGTTGTCCAGAAATAATGCATACCAACACACAGCTGATCCAAGAAATGGATGCATGGATGTGATACAATCAATTCACAACGAAATGGGGAATGGTGTTGTCCATCTTCTGGGAGAAACCAATGTGGTGGCAGAATCGAATGCTGATTTACTTAAGAAAATAATAGTTGATTATGTGTACAATTTCATTAGGAAGAACTTCAGGCAACCAGAGAAGATCATATGTGTTCCTCATAACAGACTGTTGCGGGTAGGAATGACGTATGAGATCTAGAAGGATGGCGCTGGGCTTAATATGAGTATCTGAGTAAATTCTCCGAGATTATCACACAAAAGACACTGCTTTTAGTGCTGGGTGAGGAAATGCACAAGAAAAGAAAGGAGGGGGCGAGTAATCAGCCTTCCTGACCATATGACAGAACTAGAGTACACTTAATGGGTGTATACCACGAAAGTGCCTACTAGAAATAAGCATGTACAGAGGTCATCGATTAAGCTCTTGCTGAGAGTATTAGGTTGTTTTATTTTGGAGAACCAAATCTTGTAATATGTAATATATATTTTATATTTGTATAGTAGGCATATACACAAGAAAATGAAGAATAACTTGATATATTTTATCAATCATGACATAGACTCGTAAACTTTGCATGAAATATGTCCTAGAGATTGGCAACAGTCTATTTATCGTGCTTTAAGAGTGTCGGCACTTCAAATAATCAGGTTTCGAAAGAAGTGGAACCGTGGAAGTACCACTTGTGTGTTGAATACCCAATTAACCATGCAACAGCCTACTTATCTTGCGTATGATTCTAAAAGGAAAGGCAACTATGCATAAATTGACTCCAGGTTCGGTATCAGTATAACGAACTTAAAATTTATGCACCGGAGCAATTCCATTGCCTCGATCGAACGCGAGTATGGAACAGGTGATGAAACTAGTAAGAAGCTGTCGTAGGCATTCCATCGAACAGTTCAGAGGCATGCGACGGGGGAAGCAAATCCGCTGAACAGGGCGAGATCATACCTACGCATTCCGCCCGGGAAGGCAGATCAGCATGCTCGAGCGTCAGATCTCCGCTACTACTTCCCAGGTCACAGATCCGGCGCCTCGTTCCCTGCGATTCCGACAGAACTTCCCAGCGAGATCAAACAAGTAGTGGTAGGAGGAGGAGGAAAAGATCGACGGACACCTCCGGTGAGAAGGAGTGTACCGCAGGTTGGCACTTGGCAGCGAAGGTCGCGCCGCCGCTATTGGAACCGGAGGGGTCGCCATCGCCGGCGTGGCTGACCTCCGCCGCGCGCGCCGCGCCGCGCCGCCGATGCTAATGCGCGTCTCCCACTCGAGAACAAAATGCGAAACCGAACCCGAGCTGGGCCGGAACGGAACGGAATTCCCGCCTGATCGCGAACAGGCCGCTTACTTGTAGCCCATATGTATTAGGCCGGAAGGGTGATTTCGATTACGTGTGGCCCAATCAAGGGATTCGGAGTTACTACATCCGATTTTCGTCCTCCAAGCGAGAAAAAACAGATGCAACGGGTCTCTTAGCTGCTAAAACCGGTTCGCTTAAGACGGTTTGGATGGTAGTTCATATTTGACTCGATACTCGTCCCGACATAACATTAACATGGCACATGGAAAAAATTAATACTTAACAAATAAAACAAAATATGTGAGCCCACGTGACAGTCAAATAATAATTTTTTTTAAAAAAGTTGACTCATGTCAGTGGGTCCCACTTCCTCCGTATTGTTTGGCCGGTAAGAGAATCTGACTTGCTTGTGGGCCATATTGATTGGGCCTAAAGGGGATTTCTATTACATGCGGCCCAATAATGGGATTGGGACTTTTTTACATTAGAATCAACGATTATATCAGTCATAAAAGATTTATTAATCTTCTGGCACCCACAATTACACCACTGCACCTCTAGTGCTTACTCAATTATTAATCATGTCACAACACATCCATTAATAAATATTATATAATTTATATATGTTTAAATTTATTAGTATTCATATTAATCTAAGTAAGTCTAAAAAGTTTTACGTTATAAAACAAATAGTATATATTTTATCTCAAAGCTTGTCCTAAAAATTGACTGAATCTTCTCATAAACGTCGAATGTTTACTGCTACAAGTACCTGAGTGAGTATATTCAACACCGCTAATATAATACTACCTCCAATTTTTTATGTTGATGTTGATTTTTTTATCTACATTTAACTGTTTAACTATTTATCTTATTCAAAAATATCTACATATGCACAATTATAAGTCATACTTAAAGTTTCTATAATAACAAATCAAATTATAATAAAATAATTAATAATTATATAGTTTTTTTAAATAAGACGAATGACCCAACGTTAATATAAAAGTCAACGACCTCGTATAAAAACACATGGCGCGAGTAGTTTTGAGTTGTGAGGCTACGAATCATTGCTTCAGTCAGGAAACACCTGTCTCTGAAGAAAACAAAGCGAAAAAAAAAAAGGGAAGGAAAAATGCCATGGCAAGGTGGCTGCCATCAAGACCAGGGGTTTCCCAGAAGGAAACACACATCTGCTCAGAGCAGCAGCAATTGGAATCAAGCTGGAACTTAGGAGCAATCAAGTCCAATCAACTGACCGACAGCGTCTGTTTGCGGCAACCAAGTCAGATTCCACCACTAGGTCCAATCCTTGATCTGTTTGGAATACATGAACTTAGGGGGCTGTTTAGGTGGTGTTTAGCTGGTGAAATGAAAATTTTTGCATGTCACATCAGACGTTTGATCGGATGTCGGAAGGGGTTTTCGGACAATAATGAAAAAACAAATTTCACGGCTGGCATGGAAACCGCGAGACGAATCTTTTGAGCTTAATTAATCCGTCATTAGCGTATGTGGGTTACTGTAGCACTTATGGCTAATCATGTACTAATTAGGCTCAAAAGGCTCGTCTCACGATTTCTCACATAACTGTATAATTAGTTTTTCGATTTATCTATGTTTAATATTCTATTTAGATGTCCAAAGATTTGATGTGATGTTTTTGGGTGAAAATTTTGGGAACTAAACGGGCCCTAGTTTGTAAAAAAGATTTAAAAAACATCACATCAAAACTTTAAACAAACATTTCAAGTATTAAACTTAGACTAATTACAAAACAAATTTCAGATTCTTCCTGGAAACTGCGAGACGAATCTTTTGAGTCTAATTAATTCGTCATTAGCACGTGTTGGTTACTGTAGCATTTATGGCTAATCACATCCTAATTAGACTCAAAAGATTCGTCTCACTATTTAATTAATTTTAATATTTATATATATTCAATGCTTCATTTAGATGTCGAAAGATTCGACGTGATGTTTTTTTAAAAAAAATTGAAAACTAAACAGTCCCTTAATTTAGAACAGACCGACAAAACCACTGCTGCTGCTGCACACATCTGATGAATAACAATGATGATCAACAAGGGATCGATTAAGCAGGCGAGCAGCTGACAAAAATGCTGTGTGAATGACTCCATATAGTCTGTTTGTTCTTTCTGTCATGGGGATAATTAATTAATTAATTAGGTCACACGATGCTAATGTGCTCGTCATGCAAGATGTGTGTACATAAGCTGGTACATACAGCTGGCCAGGTTGTTTCTGTATGTATTGTTAGAGCTCAGCTGTTCATCATTGCCCAGCTATTGTGGTACTGATGTCCAACAAACGACAGCAGTCACAGCACTGTGCTGTCAAGTATGGCCCATTAATCCATTTGGTTTGGCTAAAGTGCAAAGCAGACTAATCCATTACCTAATCCAGGCAATAAAGCTAAAAACGGTATGGATAATTGGATATATCAAGCCATGCATGCAGCCAAAGCTGCTGCATTTTTTTTTTCTGAACTTGTTCAGTGTCATGTCATTCAGACAGGACGAAATGAACGGTCAGTGCTTCAGATAACACTGTACCATTTGTGTTACTCAGCTTAGGAAGAAACTAATTAAGTACTATCAATTGGGCATCTGAACAAATTGTTCTTCGTTTATCTGCACTGACGATGCACATCAATTGGGTAATTAGCATGCATAGCTTATCACTGGCTTGATGCTGGCGATAGCTTGATTGTTGTATTCGCTACCCACTCACCAAACACACGAGCAGTAGAAATGTACAATGAGATGGAGCCACCAAGAATCAAACAGATATTTGTTTAACTACCATTATACTAATCTGACAACTAAGTTGCCGTCTCCAGCTTTGATGCTTTATCTGCATTTTTTTGCTACCCAAAAGGGAGCAAGCACTTGTCGTTTTATTATCCTCATAATTTGTCAGAGATAGATGACTATATGAACATGCATGGTAGTGGTACACTACTAAGTCAATTTTTTTGAGTTCGATTAATTATATACAAAATGTATGAACAACTATAACATCAAATTAATTTTTATTAAACTCACTGTTGAATATACTTTTTTATAATCAACTTGGTCAAATTAAAATGAGTTTTAGTTATGATAAAACTGAAATAGCTTACATTACATCACATTACATTATAAGACAAAAGGCTATACATATATATTACATGGAGGTATATTCTTACTTGGAAACTTAAGAACACACTCACATTACTTTCAAAAAAAAGAGAAAACACTCAAATCACAACAAGATTTGCACAAGAAAATATATATGGAGGTAAAATTTACAACGGTCCCAGCTGCATCCAAAACCATGGGGACTCTTTCGATCAGATCTTCGCATACGTATATACGTACGCACCATGCAATTCAAGCTTCGTATATACGGCCGTATGCACATGCATGCATGAGCACGCCTGCAGATGGCGCCATGGCGGCGGCGAGGTGATGGCCATGGCCACCATGTCGCGGCGGCGGCCTCGCCGGCGTTCGGGCTCTGGGCACGCGCGCTCGCCGCGCGCGCGACGGAGTTGAGCGATCGATCACGCGGCGGTTTCCGTCACGTAGGGGAGGAGGGCGACGTGGTTCTGGCGGCGCAGCTGCTCGTAGAAGCGCCTGATGAACTCCTCGGCCTCGTCGTCCACGGCCCCGCCGCCGCCGGCGTGGCTGTAGTAGCCGTCGTCCTCATCCTCCTCCGAGGAGTAGTTGGACACCCGCACGGAGTAGCCGCCCGTGGTGCCCAGCAGCGGCGAGCGCGCCGGCGTGCACTCGTCCCCCGGGGCGAGCGCCTCCTGAAGCAGGAGCCCCGGCGACGACGGCGCCGGGGAGGCGGCGGCGGCGGCGGCGGCGTAGTACTCGATCCTCTGCAGCGCCGCCTCCGTCGCGCCGCCATAGAGCTGCGGCTCCTCGACGTCCTGGTCCGCGCCGAGGCACGGGAAGTACGCGAGCCGCCGCCTCGAGAGACTACCGCCGCCACCGCCGTAGGAGAAAGCGCCACCCGCCATCACCGGGCTGTTGCTGCACGAGAACTCGTACTCCCGCCGCCGCCCCGCGCCGCCGCCGTGGTGATGCGACAGCAGGTTGGCGACGGAGCGCGCGACCGCCCTGTTCCTCCTCTTGATCCTCACGACGAGCTGCATGCTGAGCAGCAGCCTCCGCTTGGAGGAGAGCAACCCCTTCCTCACCATGAAGAACACCGCCCGCAGGTACCCCCACATCCTCCTCGCCGTCTCCGGCGCCGAGTTCACCTCCATTATTATTCACCACCGATCAAATCACAACCAAAACCAGCAATGAACACCACCAATCTCGATCCTCTCCCAAGATTGATGCAAAGATCGAGCTAGAACACCCAGGATATCTCGCGATCAAATCAAGATGCATGTGCGTCGAGAGATGTTGCATCGATCGGGTGCATGGATTGCAAAAATGGCATTGGTTTGGGTTGCGAGGTGGCGAGGTGACATATATATAGTTGAGCAGGGCACGCAAGAGCGGAGGCGAAAGATGTCTGAAAAAAAGATTTAATCTTTCTTAGCCAGTAAGGCAGCAGCAGCAGCAGGAGCGTCTGCGAGGACAAATTGTGATGAGCTTTCTGGTAGGTGGCGCCTCCGCTTCAAACTCTTCCTTCCTTTAGCCTTTTAACCAGCAAAGTCTGCGAAGAAATTGATCAGGTTGGTTGAAATCATCGAAGAAAAATATTCAAATTAGTGCTTAGGGTGCGTTCTTGGTAGCTAATGGATTATTGATTATCAAGAGCATGTTTCTCAAGCTTGTAAACAACATTTTTTATATAAAAACTTTTATAATCAATATTTCTTATAAGAGAGAATTTTTTATGGTATTTAGAAAGTGAATAGTGGTGTCAGATTTTTAGCGTAAAATAAAATTTTGATGCCTCGAGATGGCTAGTAGCTAGACGTAGTAAGTTTTTGCCCATAAAATATAGAAAATTAAGGCACATGTTAACGTCAAAATATGACCAAATTCTGGTGTTAACAGCACCATATTAAGTACAATAAAAATAAACTCAAGAAAATTTTATGGTTCTTAAAAAAGTATATATAGAGTTACAAAATTTATAGTGTAGTATATAGAGACGCCAAAATTTTACACTAAAAAATACTATATCTTTTTTAAGGAGAGAAATTTTAGTCTTCGAGAAAGTTTCTAAAAGTATCAAATTTATAACGTAGAATTTAGATGAGAAATTTTACTATCCTTGATAAAAATAACTATAGGTATCAAATTTTGGAAAGTCGATTTGTTAGACGCAAGGTTACAGTAGTTATCAGTTAATATTCTGTAACATAGTCGAGCAGTAAAACCATTAACTGTAAGTAGCGAGCTGCTATATATTGATAAGTAGGTTTCCAAATTTCAGATAGGTAATTAGCTGCTTTTCTCGACGGCAGCACTATATCTAGGGAGCCGTCAAGATCCCAGCAACGTTGTCCACGGCATCCACGTGTCGCCGTTGCCTTCTTTCCTTAATCCGGGGTCCATTTGAAGAACACCAGGATCAGCTTCAGAAGTTGTGGCCATGAGCAATCGCCTCGCATTCTCACCAGATTTCGCCTCAGGACGCTGCCACATGATCATCAGCAGAGTCGCTTTCAGAGACCACAAGAAAAGCAGGCATGTGTATAGATTACAGAAAGGAAAACAGTGTGAAGAAAAAATTATCAGAATCAGTGGATGGTTGGTTGATTTCTTCTCACGGTGTTGAGCTGAGAGCCACCAATTCCGGGGACGCTCACACTCGTGACCTTGCCTTGGAACCAAAGCTAGGATCTTTCTTAGCTACTTAGCCAGGAATGATGATTAAATCTAAGGTGATTGTCTTACTCTGATGGTCTGAACTCTGTCTGAACTTCTGAACTAGTGTGTTACAGCTTAATTAAGACAAAGTTGGCAGAAAAACAGGCAGCAGCTTGGCCCGGCCGGCTGCCCCACTGCAAAAGTCGGTCCAGTTAGCTTCGTCGATCAACCGAAGTATGCGATACTTCACCTGTTCTTTGCGAACGGGAGAAGAATTTCTGCAGCTGTCTGCTTGATCAGTGTTGTACAAGGCGTCAAGGCTCAAGAATGGAATTTGTTTTTTTTTCTGCACCTACTCCTAGTCTCCTAACGATGTTGTGAACGAGTCATCCTATCAGCTTATCAGCAAGAATGGAATCATTATTTAGATCAGCATAGTCCAGCTTACATGTTTTATCTGAATTACTATCAGTGCGAAGTTTGCATCTGAATGTGCTCCATCTGATTTCTCACAGTTTTCAGACAGCAGCAAGCTGTGACTCTGATGATGTGAGATTCAGACTCTGCAGGTTGTGCAGTTTCTTGCATGCAGGTTCAGTTTCCATGGCTTCTCGTACGTGTGCTTATCCGAGCTTGACACCTCGATTAGCACGAACAAATCATCAATCATAACGTTGCAAACCCACTACCCTGCACTGCTCGATCTCATCTTCTTCAGCCTGTCCTGCAAAGCGAACAAAAAGGGTTCAGAAAAATTATCTGAAAGAGAAGTTCAGAAAAGTGCAGCAGTGGTGCCGAAAGAACATCGCACAACACAAGCAAACATTATTAGGAGAGCTATTGTGCGTGCCTTTTGATTCCCTTTCTGGACGTCTGTTTTTTGGCTAGTGCCTGACAGGGATTAGTGCATGGTTTTGGCTTGACTTTGTTTCTGCTAATTAAGCATGTCACAACGTTGTCTGGTCTAACAACCGATAATATAATAGGATTAGGAGTAAGTTCTGCTGCTTTTGTCAATGTGCTTAATTCCCTTTTCGTGCAAGTTGCACACTGCATCTTCAGTCTTTTCTCTGAACTGATCTGTCGAGTAAAGCCTAGTACTTGTTGCACCGGTTTTGCTAATTTTCTTGCTGGCATATTTTTTTAATGGAAAGCTTTCGATTTTGAACTGTTAGACTTAGATCCATTTTGATGTACATGCAGGAAAAAAACCGGCACAAGCACTCGCCACTAGCCAATCAGACAAGGTATCATTTTTGTTAGTCACATGGTATAGTTACAATGTTTACGCTATAATTACAGTGTAATTATATTTAAAAGTTTTTCACCCGCGAAATCCGCTAAAGATGTAACAAATATATCAACACCAGTATTTATCTTGTATTTGACAAATAGTGATTCCTTAGGCCCACTTTGGATGGGCTGAAATCTCAGTCGATATACATAAACATGGGCCAGAATCCTTGTTCCAAATCTCCGGCCCGCTATAACTGTCTGAGAAGGATTTCACTAACCACTATAGCTTTATTTAGCCCGCTATTAGCTGTTTGGAAGGGTCAACCGCTAAATGTCTTACCCCACTATTTAAAACCTTGGCCATAATTCAAGTTCAATTTTTTAGGGAAAAGATCTACTTTAGATCCCTCGTTGCAATAACGTCCATCAACCACAAAACCATGTATAGCACGTCCCATAACTTCTAAAACCACTCCCAGTCAAGTCCCTCGGCGATATTAAAGGTGGTCCTAGCTGACATGGTGCACAAAGGGCGTGTTCAACTTGATTTTTATCTCATATAGAGTTGATGTGGCGCTTACGTGACATCTTAGCAAGAATAAACAGTAAAAAGAATGTGTAGTGCCCACATGTTAGGGGCGTCCCCCTTTCTCTCTCTCCTTTTTCTCTCCACCGACTGCCCCCCTGCCTAGCCCTAGTCCCAAAATCAGCCTGACGAGCAGTAATCTAGTTTTATTTTTCTAACACGTGGTAGAAGAGTTGTGTTTAATTTTTCGTAACATGTGGGTCTCATGTAATATAGTTTTATTTTTCTCTATCCGTTTTTGATAACCAGGGACCATGTACATTCGGTTTTGCAGTCTAAGAACGATAATGAAACTTGACAAATCTAAATTGGATCTTTTTTGTATTTCTCGGTCTATACATACGGTTGGCTTAGATTCGTCTCATCCAAACACATGTAAAAGCCCATCTCCGTGTAACTTTTAGTATCAATCCAGTAGTTTATTTTTTTTAAGTGGTATTGAGTCTTGACTGCGATGTCGAATTTATTTCTAGATATCTCTGGACACAAATGCCCTGGGCTTGTCACTTGTGAGTTTGGGTCCCGCGGAGATGAAATCAATACAGTATTTTGGGTGGAGGTTTGCTTGAAACGTGTATTAATAGGCTCCCAACAGTATCTCTATCTCATCCTTCATTTTAAAAATATTCGGTGAATAATTAAAATTGAGCTCTAACAAAACATCCATCTCATCCTTTATTTTTGGATGTCACCCATATTAATATTAGAAGAGATAAACTATATAGATGTTCTCTCCATCCTCCAAATAGATACCGAGGATGTTATATATGGATGATTTGCTAAAGCAAAACTATTTTATATGATCATTCAGATAAAAGTATGGATGATCAAATTTATATGAACGGTTGGGACATTGGGATGCTTTAAGGCTCCGTTTTAAACATAGTGGTTGAATTCGGCTACTTGTTTCCGCCAGCTAAGTATTTTAAACAGTTCAACTGTACGTTTGAATTTATTTTAAAATTAAATAAATTTATTTTTAATTATTCATGGTTATATTTAATAAAATAATCTTATATGGATTATATAGATGATTTGAGATATATATCATGTTGTTTAAGCGAGGATGTGAATCCAAATTAATTCCTTCTGCGGAGACATGTATGTAAATGTTTTTTTTCCATGGTAATTAGGGGATGAAGACACGGAAGAGCTGTTTGGTTGGGCCTTTTTAGCCCGTATCTATTATCATGGTAACCAAATGAAAAAAGTCTATCAAAAGTCACTCAACTAATAAGCGAGTTTCGAGTTTATTTTTCGTCCCTTAACCGAAATATCAGAAATGTATATCCTTCAACTAAATAAAACCGTACAAATTTGGTCCCATAGCAGAATTGATTCCGTTTTTGCGTGGTTTCAAACGAGGTGGCATAAGATGGTCCCACCTGTTCAGTAGCTTCAATTTTTTTTTTCTTATTTTCTTTCTCTTTCTTCCCTCCCATGCTCTCCTCTCTCTCTTCTTCCTCACTTCGCATGGGGCGGCGGTGGCTGGGCACGTGCAGGCGCAGCTGGGGCGGGGGGCTGGCCGAGCTAGGCGTGAGCGGCGCCGCTAGCTAGAGTCGGCGCGGGCGGCGGCGGCGCTGGTTGGATTACTTGTCCGCTCGGCAGATGTCGTCGTAGATTCGTCGTCCGGATCCTCGTCGGCGGCGAGCGTCGTTCACTGTCAACTGGTTGTCCTCGCCGTCGAGTGAATTCGCGAACCACTCGTGCAGTGGCGTTCCCGGAATTACGCACACCGGGTGGCGGCCGCGAGCTCGTCCTCAGCGACAGGTCGACGTCCTTGCCCCTCGCACGTACAGCAGCACGCCATGGATGGGCTCGAACGAGTCGAGCACGATGAGGAATGGTTGCGACGGCAGGCTGTTCTGGCGCACCACCTTGAGGATGAACTCGACGAGAACGACGCAGGTGGTGTCGTTGGTGAAGAGCGCGCTGGCGATGGCGGAGACGAAGCAGACGCGAAAGAGGAGGTCCTTGCATGCACATTTTCTAGCATGTGCATACCTGGTATTTCATCAGCCAACTAAATGCTTTCATGCAGCAACTAATCAATAGTATCCCGCCGCGTCACGCAGCTCTCAGCATGCACGTATCACACGTATTGCCTCAAATATCCTTCAATGCAGCACACATTACTACAAATCCTATACAAATACACTCTACATCACTACATGCAGTAAATATGCATATACACTAACGACAAGATTATTTGCTAACGACTTGGAACATGTCAGCGCGCTCGAGGAAGACCGCTCACCACCATGATGCCGGACAGGAGGCCGAGGATGGGGAGGTCGATGGCGGCGTAGGCCTTCTCCGGCATCATCACGCGGAGCAACACCATCAGCATGGCGCCCAGGAGACCCTGTCGTCCTTCCCCATCGGCATGAACGGTGTCGATGGGAACACCGCCAGCACCATCTTCTTAGTCTTCCTCAGACTAAATCTCCACGAACTATACTTGATATGTGCCTACAGTTGGATTACTTGAGCGAACGAGTAATCCAACCAGCGTCGCCATCGCCCGCGCCGACTCCAGCCAGCGCCAGCGCCGCCGCCCCAGCTGCACCTGCATGTGCCCAGCGACCGCCGCCCCCATGCGAAGTGAGAAGTGAGGAAGAGAGAGAGAGAGTAGAGCATGGGAGAGAACAAAGAGAAAAATTGAAGCTACTGACATGTGGGCCATCTTGCCACGTCATTCGAAACCGCGTATGGGACTAAGTTTGCACGGTTTTATTTAGTTGAAGGGTACATATTTCTGGTATTCTGATTAAGGGATGAAAAGTAAACTTGTATTAGTTAAGGGACTTTTGGTGGTGGACTTTTTCCTAACCAAATTCGTTGAATTATACCTTCGCGGGACGGGTAGGGGACATAGAACCCAGATAGAAAATTCCAAGTTGTCATCTCTGCTCTCCATTAGCTTTTCTGATGCAGAGGGGTCCGGTTCCTCGACAAGGACTTCAATAGGTCAGCTGTAGTGACTAGTGAGATGTACGCTAGTCAGCGACCTGCTTAATTAGCATCAAAATTTTCGCGTTCTTCCATCCCATCAATATATATATATATATATATATATATATATATATATAAAACTAACTATAGTTAAAAATAACTAATTGTACTTTTTGGAATAATTTACGAGACGGACATTTTAAACCTAGTTAGTCCATGATTAGCTATAAACAGTAACTCGTATGTGCTAATGACAGATTAATTAGCCTTGAAAATTTTATCTTTTGGTTTCCTGCCACACTATGTAATTAGTTTTCAACTGATTATCGAAATAGTCTTCAAACATCCGATCACTGAGCAAGCTCTCGATCATGAAGTGATGGCTTCTGCAGTTCAACTGTATTGGTGTAGGGCATTTTTATCATTCTTAAATTTTAGGATAAATTTTTATGTAATCTCAAGGTACAAGTTACAACACTTTTTGTTATTTTTATTGGATCGAACAAAAAAATCCTAAAGAGTAGTACCTTAAAGATGATAAAAAAAGTCATTAAATAGCAATACCGTACAATTTTCCCTTCGTTTGGTTGGCTAGTGCGCTCAGTGCAGGTGACGGGAGGTGAACCCAGCAGTATCCTCCTTATCCATTTCCATTTTCCTTTAATTTCTTTTCGGCAGGTTATCATCTACTACACTGTCCTATAAAAAGTGGATTTCTGGATTTTTCAGGTCGAGCGTTTGACCATCTGTATTATTTAAAAATTTATTAAAAAATTAAAAAAAATTAGTCACACGTAAAATACTATTCATGTTTTATCGTGTAGTAACAATAAAAATATTAATCATAAAAAAATTTTAAATAAGACGAAGAGTCAAAAATTCTAAAATAAACACAGAAATTCGTTTATTTTGGGACGGAGATGTTACTTCCTGTCTCGATCACCTGGACATGTGCCTTACTTGCCCTGCAAAAATAAAATCAGAAACCATTTCTGTACTTGGACAATGTGTACCTCATTTTTTCAGTGGAAGCTAGTAGAAGTGTAGAACCACCACGAGTTGAGGAGTCCACAGCCACATTCACTGGCAATGGCTGCCATTGCCGCCGTCTCCCTGCCGCTGCTTCTCTCCTTCTTCTTCTTCCTCCTCCTGCTGCTGCTGCTGCTGCATGGTGCCGCGCCTGTTCTTGGCTTCACGAGGAGAGATTTCCCCAGCGACTTCGTCTTCGGATCCGCCACCTCGTCGTATCAGGTAGTGCCTCGATTGCTTCCAGGTTTGGATTGGTGTGAGATTTTCTTCATTTCTTGCCTGTCTGTCAGTCACTAACTTACTGTAATATCTGAGAGCTTTTCTGCTGTCTCTGAGGATTTCTTTTCATCTGTTTGCTAGTACGAGGGTGCTGTTCATGAGGATGGAAAGAGCCCAAGCAACTGGGACATCTTCACTCATGAAGGTAGAGGTTACAGCTTTTCAGCGCAAACTGACAAGGCTGTGATTATAGATTCTGGTCGTGTTTTTGACAAATATATGTTCTTGTTTGACACACATTTTGTTGCCTGAAAATATGTGTTCTTGTTTGAATGTTTGTGATGACAGGGAAGATGCCAGACAGAAGTACAGCTGATGTCTCGGCTGACGGTTACCACAAGTACAAAGTATAGTTCAATTTCTCTCTGGATGTAAATTTGCTGCCTTTTATCAATTTGGATGTTATATTTGTAGGATTGAACAAGATCAAACAAACCTACCAGAGAGGGGTGAATGGTAGGGAAAAACAAAACCCAAAAATCTTTCACGAAATAAAGGATTACCTCTGTCGAAGAAATTGACGAAGGCTTGCTACCTTGATCGCGTCGCTCCTGTGTCGCCGCTACCTTGATCGCGCCGCTCATGTGCCGTCGAATAGATCATCGAATCGCGCCACTTCTATGACGTCGATCGGATCGTCGGAATCCAAAAAATCACCAGTAGATGAAAGTCGAAAACGTAGATTGAATGATCTTGACTTTATTGCATCAACTGGTATTTACAAAGTGCACCAACGGCACTTCTATCAAAATCGTCGATATAGAATCAACAACTAAATCTCACAAAAAGCACACCGAATGCATACCCCTCGGTCTCTATTTATATCGAAAAGTCTATCACCAAATAGGAGTATGACTCCTTATACTAATATGACTCATCTCTTAGTTTTCCTAATCAAATCCAACATGCCAAAATCAGACACAGCCACAGAAGTCTAAACGTGCTACAGTAGTCCGACTGCTACAGTACCCGCCGCGCTATAGTAATCCGGGTCCGCCACAGTAATCCGATCCGGTTGTTACAGTGCCGCGCGCTATAGTATCCGGTTGCTACAGTATCATGGCGCTACAGTATCCGACGCTGCTACAGTGTCCGAACCAGTAGCAAATTCCTTTTCTTTTCTCATCCAGTTTTAATCCGATTTACTTCCTGATTTTTCCGGCGCTTACACACACAACATGTGAAGCCCGTTACGATTCCATCCCACACGGTGTTGCTCCACCATGTGCCAACTCGTATTCAATATCGTCACCTGGCATCCTCGATCGTCCGGACCTCAGCTCCTCCCTGAGCCTAGTCACGATCCCACCGCCATTGACCGATATTGACCTCAAGTCATCTGCACAACTAGAGACAAACCAACCGTTTCCGAGCACAGATATCGCAACCTGACTCACATTAGTTACACACACTCGCACCAACACCTTAATTGTTTCCAAACCAAATTCAATTTATAAACTAAATCGCAAGCCAATTGTTCATCAGAAAATATTAATCATGCTTATGTTCTTACAATATTTATACCTAAAGAACTGTGCTTTCTGTCTTATCTCTGAATAACTTATTGTCTAGAAGGAAAATATTCAGATGTCATGGCCGAGTACTTCAATGTTCTGAAAGGAATGTTCTAACTTGGTTTAAGTTGTTCTGACATGATTTATTGTAATGGTTCAGGATGATGTGAAGCTCATGGTTGAGACTAACCTAGAGGCTTATAGATTATCCATCTCGTGGTCGAGGCTTATTCCAAGTATAATAAGCATTTTGGAGCATTTTCATTGTTGTAGTAAAGAACTTTTGTTGATTATTTCTAATTATCGTTTTTGAAACTAATGTTTTCAGATGGGAGGGGTGCTGTCAATCCAAAGGGGCTACAATACTACAATAACATCATAGATGAGCTAGTGAAAAATGGTACACTTATTTGCATTGATCTATGAACTGTATTGCGGTGGTGACTCGATACTTTGCACTTCAATACTGAAAATTCAGTCACGTACCCTTTTTTTTTCTTCACTTCTTTAAGCCCTATATATAGTATTTACCTTTCTTCAGGGATTGAAGTTCATGTCATGATTTATCAGCTGGATCTCCCTCAGGTTCTGGAAGATGAGTATGGAGGATGGCTAAGTCCGAGAATTTTGTAAGATCTTTTAACTTTCCCTTGTGGTGATGGTATTGACCTGAAGTTCAAGTTGTCCCACTCCAGCACTTAATAACACATTGTCCCTTCTATCTTCAGTTACACCCTTAGTGCAACGATACACAATTCTTTTGCATATTTGCGAAAAAAATCAGTTACAACTAACATAATATACAGACTTGTTGGGCCAAACCTGAATTAACGGCTTTACCAAAAAAAAAAAACTGGGAATTGAGAGAATTGGTCACAAGTTTCCTAGTCACATTTCATAAAGAGCGGACTTGAAATACTAATCTCCAGTGGTATTGGAAATGTCAGGGAGGATTTCAAAGAATACGCAGATGTGTGCTTCAGGGAGTTTGGAGACAGGGTTTCACACTGGATTACTATTGATGAACCTAATGTTGCTTCATTTGGGTCTTATGATAATGGACAATTGGCCCCTGGGCGTTGCTCCGATCCTTTTGGAGTAAGAAAATGTACAATTGGGAACTCATCTGTGGAGCCATATATAGCAGTCCATAACATGTTACTGGCACATGCATCAGTTACAAGATTGTACAGAGAAAAATATCAAGTGAGTTGTCATGTACCCAAAATTAGGAGCAGTGTCCAATTGTCCGATGTTTTATGTGTTCTTTTACATATAGGTTGCAGGAAAAGGCGTTATCGGCATAAGCGTTTACACATTTTGGACTTATCCGTTAACAAATTCAACCCTTGATTTTGAAGCAACCAAAAGATGTCAGGACTTTATGTTCAACTGGTATGTCATGTTGACTCTTTATCTTTGCATCTGAATATTAATGTGAAGCATAGATGTAGCACAGAGAGTTGTGATGCATTGTAGGATACTAAGGCCCTTGGTGTTCGGTGATTATCCACAAGTAATGAAGGAGATTGTTGGTTCTCGCCTTCCATCCTTCACAAAATCTCAATCTGAATTAGTCAAGGGTTCTCTAGATTTCATTGGAATGAATCACTACTGCTCTCTCTATGTGAATGATCAGCCTTTGGGTAAGGGTGCTCGCGACTTTATGACGGACATGTCAGTTACCTACAGAGGTAAGAAACTTTTCTCCCAAAAAGGGCATTATTTTTGCACTGCATTTTTCCAGCCATAGGAGAGAAAATTGGTTCATTTAACTAGCAGCAATATCTTTCCAATAACTACTAACAACAACAAATATTCTGACCAAATAACTTGCTGACTTTGTTGTGCATATTTACAACTCTATGAAATCTGTATACCATATGCCACATCGATCTAATGAATTCCAACTGATTCACGTTCCAAGACAGATCCACCACCACCTGGTAAGGTATGGTTTTCCTCCATCGATTTTTTGTCAGATATGCTACTCTTCTGAACTTGTTTCTAACATGAAACTGTCAAATTATGAGTTTTATCTGATTCAAGATATTAAACCAAATATGCAATATACGTTTAAACTTAAAAAACATGCAATTTGCAAGGATAGCAAAACTGTGGTCATTATGCGAGCTGTGACGCATCTCCTTCTCTCTCTCTCTCTTTTTTTTTTTGAGTGCAGAGTGCTCCAACATCTGTTGGAAGCGACCCACAAGGATTGGGATTCATGGTGCAGTACCTACAAGAAACCTATGGGAACTTCCCGATTTATATCCTTGAGAATGGCAAGTCTAGTTCCCAATCTCATATGATCACTCCATTATTTTTGTGGTTAAGCAGTTAAGCTTTATAGTGCACTGCAAATTTGCCAATGTTTATGCACACTTGTACTGTTTTACACCTTACACATTTGGTAATCTTTTTTGCAATCTCTTCAGGTTACGGCTCAAGCAACGACACCCTCCATGACACTGACAGGATTGATTACCTGAAGAGCTACATAGGGAGCATACTAACTGCAATAAGGTAAAAAAGAACGAAACAGTGACACAATGTTCAGGCAAATGTTTTCGCAGTTCGTCTGAAATTCTTCAGACATTTTGAATCTTTTGATCCGGAAGAACTCGTTCTTGTCTCTCTCTGCTACATGCAGGAATGGCGCCAACGTGAAGGGCTACTTCGCGTGGTCCTTCGTGGACGTCTTCGAGTACCTGTCGGGGTACGGGCAGTCGTACGGCTTCTACCGCGTGGACTTCGCCGACGAGGCGCGGCCGCGGCGGGCGAGGCTCTCCGCTCGCTGGTTCTCCGGCTTCCTCAGGAACAGGGAGATGATGGATGATGTTGAGGCCGAGCTCGCCATGGCAGCAGAGTCACGAGCTCAACAATGAGTTCCTCAAGAACACTACTTATTTGTTTTCTTTCACATAATTAAGCACAGAAAAGAGTCACTAATGCTCATGCCTTGATGCTGTACACAAAAATAGTTACTGATTATGTAATTAAATCCGAGGTTGGCTATAAGCCTATAATCAAAGGGCAAATTGGAGGACTTACGCTGTGTTATTCTTTAGATAAAAGATTATCAGATTTTTTATAGTTATTTAATAATTCAAATAATAGAATTAACTATTTATAAAGTTGAAAATCTATTTTAAAAAACTAAGATGGTGAACTTATGTATAAAAACATTTTGAGAAACATATTGTTTTACCGAGCATGCGTGCAAAAGCAAGATAAGCTAGGGTGTAGAAAATAACCCAGCCTTGGTACTTACTTCAAATTATTTTGAAAAAAGCTTTAAAAGAAAATGATTGGCTAGATTACAATCACCTAAGAATATACTTCTAATGGTTTTTTAATTGACATTATTGACTTTCAGATCTATGTTTGACTATTCGTCTTATTTAAAAAATCATATAATTATTAATTATTTTGTTATAATTATTACTAAAGTAACTTTAAGTATGATTTATGATTTATAATTTTACGTATTTGGATAAAGTTTTTAAATAAGACAAATGGTCAAATATAAGTTCAAAAAATGACAGCGTCAATTAGAAAATCGGACGGATATACTTTTATGGTCATAAAATTGCACATTGTTAAGTAAAATTACAGTGATATGTAATGGACAATTAAGTCCATTTTAACTGTAATTTTGTCACACTATATGAGTTCACTTTATTTTAATATAAATCCGACTACTTTTACATATAATTTTGAAATATTTTTTTTATAAACTATAAATATATTTCATCAAATATTTTGGATTTTCAAAAAATATGTTTGTTCGGGCATCCGGTCGAAGGATAAAATGGAGTGTTTTTGGAGATGGGCCGGCTGCCTGAAACCTGCAGTAGGCAGCACACGACACGAGTACACGACATACACTCCGTTGCATTGCACAGGAGACAACGCATGGATGAAAGCATCTACGCGTTGCAACGTCCGCCGTGAAGGAGAATCCAACAACGCTGTCACCTGTCTCAGTCTGTCGCTTACGTAAAGAGCACCTTCCAGAGTTATCTGAGGCCTTGTGCTAAAATTTTTTTAAAAAAACATCACATCAAATTTTTGGACATTTAAATAGAGCGCTAAATATAGATGAAACGAAAAACTAATTGCACAGTTATGTGAAAATCTCGAGACGAATCTTTTGAGCCTAATTAGTCCATGATTAGCCATAATTAAGTGCTACAGTAACCAACATGTGCTAATGACTGCTTAATTAGGCTAAAAAAATTCGTCTCGCGGTTTCCAGCCGAACCGTGAAATTTGTTTTTTTGTTCGTGTTCGAAAACTTCTTCCGCCATTCAGTCAAACATTCGATGTGATCCGTTCTCCAAAAAGTTTTGCCATCTAAACATGGCCTAAGATCCTGATTAGTTTCCAAAAAATTTCTTCCAGAAACATCAATCGAATACTTAAACATCTAAATAAAGTATTAAATATAAATCAAACAAAAAACTAATTAACAGTTATAGGAGAAATCGTGAGATGAATCTTTTGAGCCTAATTAGTTTATGATTAGCCATAGGTGCTATAGTAACATACATGTGCTAACGATGGATTAATTAGACTCAAAAGATTCGTCTCGTGTTTTCTAGTCGAGCCATAAAATTTGTTTTTTTATTTGTGTTCAAAACCTCCTCCCGACATCCGATCAATGTCTAATGTCTAATGTGACACTCAAAAATTTTCTTTTCCCGAACTAAGCACCTCCTAAATTATTCTACAAAACTAAAATAAGGCTAGAAAATATATTTCAACAAGCTTTAAATTTTATTTTCAATATTTACGTTTAATGTTAACTCTCTTGTGTCATAGATTTATGATAGTCATACGTGTTCTTAATATTTATTCAGTTTTATGTTTTTTTGAGGAGGTACTCCATTATGTCAAAAAAATATTTATTGTTTAGAATAATATTTAGTCAAACTTATAAAATTCTAATAAATATTTTTTATTACGATAAATTTATAATATCAAATAAGTTTATGATATAAATAGTATATTTTGAGGAAAATCTATATATCCTTTTCCTATATTTAAACTAAGTATTTAAGAAATAATTGATAATTAAAATTTTATAAAATTGATCTTTTTTTATCTTAAATGACAAATACTTTTGACTGGATGACCTAATCTTAACAATATTTTTTGGATGAATCTAATACATGGTTTTGGAGAGTTAAGTATAAGAGTTCTCTTGGAGATGCTTGTACTGCCCAAAACTCCAACACACATAATTATTTTTAGAATTTAAATTTTATATCATACTATAAATATTATTGTACTAATTTCCATACGATCATTCCAATGAACCAATTAAGTGCTTGGAAATAAAATATGGTAAATTCAAAATTAAAAAATTGAGCAACAAAATGACAACAAGAAAATCTTTCCCCCTTAGTTTAGTCCTTGTGAAACAAAACCAAAACATTTATATTTGTGAACAAAGTCAAACAATACTAGATAAGTACTACGAACATACAATACAACTAGTACAACTATAGGTCGCCAAGGCTCAGAAGTCAGGACCAACCTGCAGAGTACCAGACCAATCGATCACCAGCGAGAAATGGCAGCGACGCCGGCGAGCAGAGAGCGGCGGTGGAGCCTCGCCGGCAAGACGGCGCTCGTCACCGGCGGAACCAAAGGCATCGGGTACCGTGCGTGCATGCATGGCGCGCGTTGAGATTACATGTTACGCGTGTGTTTGATTGTCGTTACGTGGTGGCCGGTGCAGGCGCGCGATCGTGGAGGAGCTCGCCGGGCTCGGGGTGAGGGTGCACACGTGCGCCCGCGGCGACGCCGACGTGCAGGAGTGCCTGCGCCGGTGGAACGCCGCCGCCGCCGGCGAGGCGGCGCCCGTCACGGCGTCGGTCTGCGACGTGTCCGTGCGCGGCGACAGGGAGGCGCTGGTGGCGGCGGCGCGCGGCGCCCTCGGCGGGAGGCTCGACATCCTCGTCAACAACGTCGGCCAGACCATGTTCGCCGCGGCCACGGCGTGCGCGGCGGAGGACTACGCGCGCCTCATGGCGACCAACCTCGAGTCATGCTTCCACCTCGCCCAGCTCGCGCACCCTCTCCTCGCCGCCGCCGCTGCGTCGAACGGCGGTGGCGGCGCCGGTGCCGCCAACGTGGTGAACATCTCCTCAGTCGCCGGGTTCATCGCCTACCCGACGCTGTCCGTCTACTCCGCGACCAAAGGCGCCATGAACCAGCTCACCCGGAGCCTCGCCGCCGAGTGGGCTCGCGACGGCATACGCGTCAACTGCGTCGCGCCGGGCGTCATCCGGAGCGACATCATCGGCAGCAGCGGCGTGACGCTGGACCCGGCGACGGCGCGGGCGATGGCGGAGAGGGAGATGGCGCGGGTCGCCATGGGCCGCATCGGCGAGCCCGAGGAGGTGGCGTCGCTCGTCGCCTTCCTCTGCATGCCGGCGGCATCCTACATCACCGGGCAGGTCATCGTCGTCGACGGTGGCCGCACCATAACAGCCTAGCCAGCTAGGCTAAATAATGGCTGATTAATCCGCAATTTCCTTAAAATATACTTCCTCCGTTTTATAACGTAATATGCTTGACTTTTTGTTTCCAATATTTGATCATTTGTCTTATTCAAAAAATTATAAAAATATCATTTATTTTGCTTGTGAATTACTTTATTATCAAAAGAATTTAAGCATGGCCTATCAATTTTTTATTTTTTTACTAAATTTTTGAATAAAACGAATGGTCAAACGTTGCAAAAAAAATCAAACATCTTACATTTACGAACAGATGTCGTATATAACTATTATCAAAACTATACATTTTATTTGCACATTTAGCCCCTCAAACCACACATGTCATACTATTATTGGTGTGATTATTTGCACTTGGTTTATCAAGAGCTTTGTAACAAGTGTTTGTAACTCATTTACTTGTAAAAAGTGGTTGTAATGAGGGAGTTTACTATGCAGATCGTATAAATTTTATTGTTTCATTTGCTCTTATCGACCACAAATAAAACCCAAATTCTGAAAGTTTCTAGAGTTAATTTTGTGCTTTTTATCATATTTTATTTTATAAAAATTATATCTATAAATTATTCTTACTTGATACATCTATTTATTGCTTATTAAACTATTGGGGCACATATAAAGATACTTATAAGTTGACTCTCTTGATCGTCGCATAAGTAAATTTTATATAGAAAAGAGTGGTACCTCCTATTAGCTCGTTAAAAATGGTAAAATTGTTAGACAACAGGGATATAAAAAAAATGGAGAAAGAGCATCAGAGGAGTAACTGGAATCATGATTTTGGAGGGAATAATTACGATTGCGCCGTTGGAGGGGAATTGAATAGAGAGCAGCACACAAACAAAAGAGTGAAAAATTGGGAGTCACTGATACGTCTAGAGAAAACGAAGGATATGAAGATGGAGACCGAGCGTCAGAGTGGCAACCGTGGAATCACGACTTTGGGGAGAGTAGCGGCGATTGCACCGTAGGAGCCTTGGAGGTGAGTTTGCCCGGGTTAACCTGCAGGGGCCGAGGGATCGAGGCCCATGGGCCCAATCCTCTTACAGGTGAACAGTACATGTGGTACTGTAGTAACCGGTATCATAGCAGCACGGTATCCTCTTACAGGTGAACAGTACATGTGGTACTGTAGTAACCGGTATCATAGCAGCACGGATAGGATTAAGAGATAGGGTATGATAGGATTAAGAGATAAAGTTATATTAGATTAAGTTAGTTATCTAGGGATTAAGTCTCATCATCTATACTTTCTTAATCTAAGTCTCTCTCTCATTCCTAACAGTCGTCGCCGCCCGACTATCCTTCCGACGGTGTTTACCCCTATGAACACTAGCCCATAATAACTTGGTATCCGTTTCACGTTATAAGATTTTCTGGTATTGGCTAGATTTATATACGTGCTAATGAATCTGGACATATATACAAAATATATACATTGATTTATAGATAAATCTAGATGACCCTAGAAAGCCTTATAATATAAAATGAATAGAGTATGACGTTGTCATAATTCAATGCATATGAAATCAATATCGGTTCATTTGACGACAACAACGCTCGGTCGTATTTCACGGCACGAGTTGAAAGAGTGTGTGCACGTATGACGTTTGTTTGGGGGTGTATTTCCGTTGTCGGCATAAATTTTGTCCAAAAATCAATTCGCATCCGCTTCGTTACTCCGTACACCGGCACCAGATCGGTCACCGCCATGGCGGCCGCGAGCAGGGCACGGCGGTGGAGCCTGGCCGGCAAGACGGCACTCGTCACCGGCGGCACCAAAGGCATCGGGTACGTACGTTCGTCGTGTTCATCATGTATGCCTGTATGGAGAAGAGATGCCGATATGGGTTCGTTGTTTGGTTTGATCGCAGCCGCGCCGTCGTGGAGGAGCTCGCCGGGTTCGGGGTGAGGGTGCACACGTGCTCCCGCGACGACGCCGGCCTGCAGGAGTGCCTGCGCCAGTGGAACTCCGGGGGCGCCGCCGGCGAGGGGGTGGTGCTCGCGGCGCCCGTCACGGCGTCGGTCTGCGACGTGTCCGTGCGCGGCGACAGGGAGGCGCTGGTGGCCGCGGCGCGCGACGCGCTCGGCGGTAGGCTCGACGTGCTCGTCAACAACGTCGGCCAGGTGCTCGTCGGCCCGGCCGCGGAGACCGCGCCCGAGGACTACGCCCGCGTCATGGCGACCAACCTCGAGTCCTGCTTCCACCTCGCCCAGCTCGCGCACCCTCTCCTCCGCGAGGCGGCTGAGGCAGGCGGAGGAGGCGGCAGCAGCAGCGTGGTGAACATCTCCTCCTCCGCGGCGTTCCACGCCGCGCCGCACTTGGCCGTGTACTCGGCGACCAAGGGCGGCTTGAACCAGCTCACCCGGAGCCTCGCCGCCGAGTGGGCACGCGACGGCATTCGCGTCAACGCCGTCGCGCCGGGAGGCACCCGGAGCGACATCTGCAGCAGCAGCGGCCTGACGCTGGACGAGGAGACGGTGCGCAGGCTGGCGGACGCCGGCGGCATGGACCGCGTCCCCATGCGGCGCCTCGGCGAGCCCGAGGAGATCGCCGCCGCCGTCGCCTTCCTCTGCATGCCGGCCGCCTCCTACATCACCGGACAGGTCATCTGCGTCGACGGCGGCCGCACCATCGCCTAGAACCATGAAAGCTACCTAGATATTCTAGCTAGCTCGTCAGCCTCGTCAAGAAAATAATCAAGAACAGCATTGCTAATTAATTTTCCGAATACAAATCAGGTTTGGATTTTGGATCGGACACCGGGTTGCTGTCTAGTATAAATCTCTCGTCGACGCGACGCGACACGATCTGATCGGCCGGCGCAATGGCGGTAGGGCGGCGGAGCGAGGCGGCGACGCCGTACACGAGAGAGATCCACGTGAAGACGACGCGCTTCGAGATGGAGGCCACGCCGCGGGCGCACGGCGAGCCGTGCCTCGCCGTGCGCGTCCGGTGCTCCGTCCGCGTGTCCAGCGAGCAGCGGTTCATCGGAGGGACGAGCTGCCGTGTCGAGCTCACGGCCGGCGTCGGGGACGGGGGCGGGGAGGCGGAGTTCGCCGTCGACGACCCCGCCGTGCTCCGGAGCGAGGACGCGTGCCGCGGCGCCATCCGCCGGATGCTGATGACGCTGCCGCAGCTCATGTGGTACTACGGGGACCGCGCCGACGAGGCCCAGTGGGAGGAGTTCGTGCCCCCGGCGTCGCGGCGAGCATCGTCGCCGCGGCTGCGCGCGACGACGACCTTGACGCTGACGCTGACGACGGCGCCGCTCGCCGGAGCTACGCCTGCGACGTCTCGATGCACGTGCACGCGAGCCTCGTGTACAGCGAGGCGAAGGCGCTGGTGGAGTCGTGCGAGGCCGCAACGCCGGCCGCTGCTCGCCGCCGTGGCAGCCACGTTAATGACGAGGGCGGCGGCGGCACGGCGCAGTGCGCCATCTGCATGGAGGAGTTATCGTCGTCGGCGGCGGCGGGGGCTGATGCCAGCGACGACGACGTGACGAATCTACCATGCTGCTCGCACGCTTTCCACAGAGGCTGCATCCTCCGGTGGTTCGACAAGGCGCCGACGTGCCCATTCTGCCGGCGAGACATGATGCAGTATCTCACTGCCACCTACCGTCTCTATCACATGCTGCAGCATTACATCCCCAACAAAAAATTTTGAATTCTGAACAAATTTACACCGAATTTAAACATTTTTTCTCTAAATCCCAACAAATTCGGAATTTTTTGGCCATCAAGTGAAACTGTACATGACCCGTACTGCACAAGAAGTGCATAATTCCAATCAAAGTGGCTTATAAATCAATCAGGAGTCAGGACTACTAATCCTCCAACGAAACGTGATGACTTTGTGACAAGTGAGTCCATCTCTCTCTACGAGTCCACATGTCAGTAACGCGAAGTCACGAAATTTACGTAAGAGGATCTCGTTCCCGCTGTGCCTAGAGCTTCCAGTAGAGGCGAGCGCGGTGGAGGACGCCGGCGACGAGGGCCCAGAACAAGATCTGCGCGAAGAGGACGTAGAGGAGGATGCCCACACGTGTGGAGTGCCACACCTTGACGAACACATGCTTCCTCACCCAGTAAACCTGCAGAATTAGCAGCAGCAGCAGCATGAACATGTGAGCAATTAGCTGAAGAAAGCAGCAACCAATCGAGTTCAGGACTTCAGGTCGACATCTGCAGAGCTCAGTTACCAGAGTGTTGTTGGTGCCCTCGTAGTACCACCCGTTGAGGAAACCTTCGAAGATGCCTGCTGCCGCCATCACGTACACCAGCATCGCGTTCATGCCGGTCCATTGCAGGAGTGCGAATGGGTAGCGCAGGTTCAGCATGTCAACCTAGAAATGTGTCAGGTAAATTAGGTTTAGAGGATGAAACGGTTCATAATTTTTTTGGCCAGTGAACTGGAACTGAACATCGGTTTAAGAATTGTTGAGTGTTTCTTTACCAGGAAGTACAACATGCAGAACACAATTCCAGCTGCGCCGGCAGTAACACAGATGTAACTGAGGGTGTACAGTTGCTTGTTTAGAGGAATTGCTGCATGGAAATGAGAGGGTACCGTGATGAAACAAGGAGAGAATAGAAATGATATTATGTTTAATGCCCTACCATGTGAAAAGTGCAGAGTGAGTCCAAGAACAAGGAGAGTTATGCCCATGATAGACCACTGCTTTAGTCTGTCAGTGTGACTCTGAAGTTTCAGGAAAAACAAACTTGTCAGAAGTGTGTTCTAGCTTCTACACCTCACAAATCAGAATAGAAAAGAGTTGAAATGTGAAACATGATAACCTTCATATGAACAAGCACATGCCCATAATGCACCCCGATGATCGTACTCAAAACCGCGGACAGTGAGCTGAAAATTCAACGGATGAACAATGTAAACTGGCAACTGAAACATCACAAATTCTTGTGAGATTAGTACTTTGACATATGAATAATACCTTAGGATCCCTTCAGGTTCAAACGGTGCATAACACCACGCTGGGGCATCAGTTTTAAAAGGTCCCTCATGTGGGGAATCATCAGTACAGTCCTGCATGAACCAGTACAGAAGTTGATAAATATGTGAAAATAAATGTTCAGAATAGCACAATTTTTTTTCAGAAATCAAAACACACACCCTGTGCCTCCTCCATGCTGGTTTGTGGTACATATGGTTGATACCAAGAACTTTGCGGTCAATATAACCTACAGCATTGCAAGGAGGACTTAATTTTCCCCTTGTACCACATGTTACCTAAGACATTAGAAACAATCGAATATGAGCTACAATTTTGACAAAATAATATGTGTAACTGTTCTGTTTTATGCGCTATTTCAGTAACTTGCTAGCATAATCAAGCGTACTTTAGAAGAATGAAACAAATATATATTCTCCAATTAGAGGTGATTTCTCAGCTTGTCAGGTCTAAGAATGAATATAGGAACGAGTTTGGCATACATAACCATATTTTCAATAGAATATTCTTTACGAAATGAAGGCCTTCAAATAACAACTTAAAGCATACAGTGTATAGCTAGTTCTATGAATACAAGAGTAAAAACACCAAAGAAATTTACAAAACTAGACGACGTAGTACTAAAATGACAGAAGTTCAGAAATCTCATCTCATACTGTGAAGATTTTGCCGTAGTTTGGACTTTTAACATCTGACACTCTGAAATCCCAGTCAGGAACATAAATTCCATAAACAAGGGACAGGTATATCACAAGGATGCAACAAGCAACAATCCTTGTAAAAAAAAAGTATACAGAACCCACAATTAGTTGTGTACAGTATAAATGAAATATTTCAGAAATCATGGCTCACATGTCAATAAAGCTTGCATACCACTGGGAGAAGTACATCCTGAAAATTGAGAAGCCTGAACTTGACTGGTCCTGAACCTTCGCATTCTTCGTTACGATTTCTAGAACTGCAACCACCAAGTAAGCAAGAGCAATCCTTTGGAGAATACCACACCATCTTACGCTCTTCATATCAACTCCATAAGACAAGTCATCAGGAGCATGGGAGTAACCACCTGAATTTCGCAATCAACTGCTAATGTGTTAGACAGACTTGCTCTATGCAGTGAGGCAGAGTAATGTATGGAACAGAAGGCCTATCATATTAGACAGAATGACCTTGCAACAGAACTCCCCAGAAGAGCAGCTTCAGTGTCCTCAACACTACTCTCCTCACGGCTCGGCTGCGGTCTGGAATTCTCTGCATGTTTGCTTCGGATAAAAGTTCAGACCAAGAGACATCAAAATCTCAACTAGCAATTATAAAAACGAAAAAAAAAAGCTCACATGAGGAGCAACGTATAATATTATCTCAATTTGACTAATCCAACATCGTGCATACTCCTATAACTACTAAGATTGAGTATAAAAGAGTGGAATTGTGGTTCTGTTCAGACCAAGAAACATTTCAAAGCTCAGCTAGTAATTATGATTAGTTTTCCTGTTCTGCAACGTTGAGTTCAAAATTGCGCCTTCATGACACAGATTTAGAAGTTCAGATTACAATGCGAAGTTGATTTTGAGATTTCGAATTTAATTTTAGTACACCAACTGAAACAAAAAAAAAAAGAGAGTAGTATTGGAACGGATGATAATAGAGCGGACCTTGAGGGAGAGAGGAATAGCCATGCCAACGATGAAGAGGAAGAAGGGCATGACGAAGTCGGCGAGGTTGCAGCCGTTCCACGGCGCGTGCCCGATCACCGGCCACTCGCCGCCGGCGCCGTCCACCAGTATCATCAGCTGCAAACCCCCAAACAAACCACCACCACCACCACCACCTCAAACACCACAATACGAGAGAGAGAGAGAGAGAGAGAGAGAGAGAGAGAGAGAGAGAGAGAGAGAGAGAGGCGCCATGGATGTCTACAGCGACGGTGAGGCCACGGAAGACGTCGAGCGAGGCAACCCGTGTGCCCCGGCGAGGAGGCGCCTTCTCGACATCGTCTTCGTCCCCCGCGTGGTCACGTCGGTGCCGGTCAGGATCCTCCTCCGCCACCGCGCCGTGCCGCCGCGCGACCTCCTGGCCGCCGCCGTCCATACCCACCGCCACCACCACGACCGGAACCGGAGGCGATCGCTCGAACTGGCGACCGACGCAGACAGGCGCCTAATGGATAAGAAGAAGAGGAGATATTCCGATGGATTCCTGGAGGTGGAAGCGATGAGCAATCAGTGAATCAATCAATGGCTCGCCGCGTCGGCTAGTTGGTTACTTGCTCGTCGTCTCCGGCCAAGCAATGGGGGGAGGGTGATTGAATCACTGGAGACTGACAGGTCGGGCCCACCTGGCGGTGTCACGCGCGCGGTTTTTGGTTTATTCCGGCGGTTGCGTGGATCACGCTGTGCTGGGGACCGATGTCGTTGTTTCCGGAGGATGGATGCATGCACGCTTCGTGGTCATCCTGCTCGAATTGCTCCACTCAGCTCAGTCAAACAGTCAACTCAGCTTAGTAATTCAGTCAAATTGAGCAGTGCTTTGGCCGTGTGCGCTTAGAAATTATTTTGCTCATGTAATTTCTTATATGTATTTGTGATTTTTTGTTTGTTCCTTAATATAATATTATGTCTTGTATATCAAATTTGAACTAAAATAAATACTATATCGAAGGTACTTTCACCTTATTTAGCTACGTGGATTCCATGTGCACGCTAACTAGAGTCAATTTGGAAGTCCATTCAAGCCAACATTTTTAAATTTATAATGTAAAAAAATGTCTATCAATTTGGAACTAACCGCTATCATTTGTTTTTTTAAACAAGTCTAAACCAGTGGTGGGTACTATGTGATAATCGTTGATATACTGAATATGTCGCAAGGGAATTACTTGTGGCATCTCTTGACATATACTCCCTCCATCCAAAATAAACCAATTTTTCATTTTTACCTATAACTTTTGACTCTTCGTCTTATTCAAAAAATTTTACGATTGATATTTTTGTTTTTATTAGATGATAAATCATAAATAGTACTTTACGTGTGATTAATTTTTTCTAATTTTCTAAAAATTTTTGGACACGAAAACTGAAGATTTGTTTTTTTTGGACAGAGGAAGTATTGTTTTATTAAAAAAGACGATAGGTCTCATGTTATTTTATTATCATGTCTAGATCGCTCTTTGTGTTACTTTTGCTAATCGATCATGTACTACTCTACAATTACTCATGCTAAATTACATTTTGTGATTGAACACTTCATATTTAAAAATGATAGGTTGAATATTATTTTTATATTCTGACACCATAACGTTAGCACGGACACATTAATAGTAAAATATGGTAGGAGAAAGTAGCCTAAGAGTTCCGCCTAGTTTGAGAACCAGCTGGGAGAATAACGGGGGCATTTAACGTTTTATCACTTTTATAAATATTCTTAACAAATTTATCTCTAAACTCATATGTCTCATATGTCATAGATTATGTGATCCACACATTATAAGCAGCGATCGGCAAAAAATTAAATTTCCCGTAACAATAACCAAACCCATATCCACACAAATATGTTGTATGTCATAACTCCAAACACAAACGAGTCCTAAATGAGAAGTACTAGCACTCAAACAACCATGCGAGATAGCATGCGTAATAAACAAACTACGAAGGCATAATAAACAAACAAATCGCCTTCAACTCAAACCAAACGAAGCTAAACTAAACTAAACTAAACTAAGCAATTGCATCAGCAAGATCACAATCTCATGGACGATGGCTACCGCGGCTGCGGCTGCGAGACGATCTTGGCGACGGACTGCGCCGAGATGGGCGGCAGGCTGAGCGAGCAGAGGCTCTCCCACGACGCGGCCACGGCAGCGGCGGCCGCCGCCTCGCCCTCCTCCCCGCCCGCCGGCGCCGCGGCCTCCCTGGAGAACGCGGCGTGCATCGAGTTCACCATGCCGCGCGCGGCCTCGCGCGCCTCCGGCAGCCGGTCGCTCAGCAGCTCCGCCGCCACCTGCAGCAGCGCCGACATCCCGAACTCCTTCATCGTCTCCATGTCCTGCGCGCCCAAGTACCCAACGGTGAGGAGGAACGAACTGTCGCGGTAGAATTTGCTCGGTGGGAGAGGTCAGGAGGATGGCGTACCATTCTGGAGGCGCAGTGCGACATGGCGACGGCGGCCTTGGCCCTGACCCGGAGGTTGGCGTGGTGGACGTACGACTTGAGTTTCTTGAGCAGCGGCAGGGGAGGCATCGACGCCGCCATGGCGCGCATCGCCTTCTCCGCCTCCTCGGCCACGAACCGCTTGTCCTGCGACGCCTTCAGCAGCAGCTGCAGCAGCTGGCACCCATGATCGCAAGAACGTCAGCTCAGTGAAGCAGTGAGCTCCTCCCTGTGAAGAAATCGCCACTCTGGCCGCGGATTACATACCAGCTTGTCGAAGGCGTCGTCGGAGGCGGAGGAGAGGAGGTTGCCGAAGGAGTTGAAGACGTCGGTGCACGCCATGATGGACGTCTTGCACACCGCGCTGCGGGGGCTCTTCATCGTCTTCACGATGGCCAGCAACACCTTGCCACTGCGCGATTTAGCCAACAAATCTGGTAAGAGAAATTCTTCTTCCCCCGCGAAGCAGGGAGCAATTCATCCGGAGGACGAACCGGACCACCTACAGGATCGGGTTGAGGAGGGAGGCATGGTGGATGGCGAGGCGGCGCGCGTCGTTGAGCGCCTCGCACGCGCTGACCCAGTCCTTGGAGTCCAGCCCCGCCACCAACCCGGCGACCTTGGCCTTGGGGTGGGCCACCGGCTGGAGATCCTCGGAGCGGACGTACTCCACGGCCTGCTCCCCCGCCGCCGTCGCCTTGGGCGCCGAGTTCTCGTCGTTCTTCTTCGTCTTCCCTTGCGGCGAGGCGGCCGGGACGGCGGCGGCGGTGGACAGCTTGGGCAGCTTCTTGGGCCGCTCCGGCGTCGCCGCCGGCATCGTGTTGTCGAGCGCGCGGAGTGCCATGGATTGCCGCTGCTTCTTCCCGATCGATCGAATTAGTGGAGATTGGAGAGATCGCAAGGAGAGAAATTGGGTTGCGGTTGATGCGTTTGGTGAGTTGGGCGGTTTGGAATTTTAAACGAGATTGGATTTAAAAGTGTAACGGCTATAAAATGGCTCGTACTCGCAAGTGAACGTTGGGATCTCGTGATGCTGTTTGGCGCTGTACCGTTGCCATGAGAGCAAGTCCTAGTCAAACGCCGGCTTCAATTTATCAATAGTCAATCTAATAGTTAATTCATACATCTTCAAATTTTGCAAGAATTTTCACGGTAGACAATTAAATTCCTACGGGAAGAAGCGTTTTGATTCACATAGTTTCAATAATTTTCATGGGAAACAGTTAAATTTCTACAGAAAGAGCGTAACTTGCTTTTCCTAGATTTAAATTTTAGAACTTAATTTTGTAAAGTTCACCCCATCTCTTGGTTTTTCTATCGTACTTGTAAGCTAAAATTTAACCTTAAATAGTGAAGTGGATTTTTGAGTTTTTTCACATAAGTTTATTTTACAATTTTGGTTTTTTATATCATAAAACATGTATATAAAAACTTATTCACAAATTATTTTCTGTTTATAAATATATCTTTTGTTAGCCAAACGATGGGAGTAGTTCGTTTTCTGCAAACTGAGGCCCAAAATTTTGTTACATTTCAATGCACGTTGGATGTGCCCTGATTCGTCAAAAAAAAAAGGTCCACTTGAAATTCTTTCTGATGAAATTCGAAATAACATCTTACACTTGATGAGCGATATGCATATGCCATTTAAGAACCCTTGAGGACAAGGTAAAGCGTGTCCACTTCGCTTGTTCCAAAATTGTAGTAGTATGTCTGTATGCAGCAGGAGAGAAACCAGAAGCTGTCCTCATTTGTGTCTTCGGTGTCATCTTCAGTAAACATTCTATGTACAAAAGGTACAAAAGGAAGGGCGAGGGCACAAACTCAAGTCAAGCATTGAGCCCTCTTGGGACTGTTGGTCTGAGATCCACAAATCATGTTCATTGTAGCCTGTTGTTGCCATTGCCGGTAGCCTTCCTCCATGAATCTGCCATTCTTGAGCATGCCACGGGCGGCGAACCCCACGAGCTCAGAAGGGTCTGTGTGGTGTCTGAACCAGAGTGGAACACTAAAATTGGAACTGATCGCGGCATTGGGAGGCGTTGCAGGAATGCCTTGTTGCAGCTGTAGCTCAGGCATAGCTTGCTCAGGTTCCAGGTGTAGTTCAGGCTTGGCTTGCTCAGGTTCCAGGAGTAAGGCAGGCTTGGCTTGCTTTGGTGGCTCTTGCACGTCTGAAGGTTCTGGTGACAACAACATAGAACTCCCAATGCCGAATGCTTCCCAGTCAACCTGCTGCCACAGCTGGGTACCATAACTCATAGTATCACGTGCATGATAATGTTGGAGTTCAGATTTCTGCTCTGCTGCCAATCTGTCGACTTCGGCTTTCAGTTTCTGCAATCGCTGCCCGATCCTTTCTGTCGCTTTATCATACAAAATACCTCTAGATATGTGTTGAGTTTCATCGCTGTTGTGAATGATCAGGTCATCAAAGTTGATTGGGTCGCCAACAACCACAATCACCTAAAAATAAAATAAATGGCTTCAATATTACATTATAAACATAGTAATATGACCTGCATCAGTTGATATGTGTAAAAGTGCATACCCTTTTTCCTGCTCTTGGGATACGTTTTCCAACAGGCATTATATCCTGCATTCCAGTATGGATGAAGGGTATTACAACTGGAAGGCTGTCAGCATCCATTACCAATCTGGCAAGACAATAGGGGGAATTACGATGCGTGCTTAAGAATGAACAAAAAGAATAAAAAATCCAAGGAACACAAGACAATGCAAATGATGATAGATTCGTATGTAAAATGCAGGTTCTATCATGGAAACATGAGATACTGGTTAGTTCAGTACAAGATGATCCTAACCTTCCAACACCTCTCTTGGCAGGAGCAATGGTTTTCCCTCCATCCTTTGAACGACTTCCTTCGGGGAATATATGAACCCATCCACCACTATTCAGCTTTGAAAGAGCCATGTCCATTCCCTGAACGAATTAAAAAAAGAAGAAAGTATTGATGAGTGAAGCAAACGTTCAACGGGAAAAATCCAACCATAAAGGCATGTCAAGTCATAATACATCTGCGTTCAAAGGAAAATAACAAAATTCTAAAGTATGAATCTATTAACAGAAACAACTCCTCAAAAGTGTCTCCAAAACGCTAGATGGCTTGCCACATTGATCAAAAAATGGTTTAGTATTTCCACATGGATAGCTATATAAGTCATTAGTAAGAACTAGTTGATGAAATAGTTGGAATTTCAACTTCAATGATTTGGTTCCAGCAATATTCCTTTGTAGGAAACTTGAGTGACTTCGAACTGTCCACTATATAGTGATACCCTTTCAAGGACAACACTAACCACCAAATTTAACATCAACACAGACTAGTATGACATGCTGCTGCTCAGATATTTAAACAAAGCATTTTACACCACTAAGCAGAGAGCTAAACATAGTGTCAAGCATAATACCTTTTGATAGATACCATCGCCACGAGAAACAGGCAGCACTTTAACAGACCTGAAGAATGTAGACAAGATTGGATTTGTAAAGCAACGATCAGTCGCACACAGTGTCCATCTCAGCTTTTGTGCTTCCAACATGACAGATGGTGGGAGAATTGAGGCAATTACAAAGGGGTCATCCATAGCTGCTACATGATTACTCACCTGAAATAATAAACGAGATAGAAACACAAAAGGTGATCAGAAGAATGCATATATCAGAACTGCACCAAGACAAGTGGTATATTAAAAAGATGTCATCCAGACTTTTTAATTGCATGGTTTAAAATCACTTGATACCAAATTCATCAAGACAAGTAGATAACTCGTAATCTTCTAAGAAATATTACACTCATTCCACTTAGGCATTGGTTCTGCTCATAAAAGAATGCCAAGCAACAAGAGCAATGTGTAGTAATCATAATAGCAAAACATACCGTTAAAAGAGGCTTGCCTTTAGGTCTCTCTTGTAGTGCCTGCTGAAGTTTCTCTGCACCATAAATCTGCCGAATTTCCTTGTTAAACAAATGAAACAATAGATTCAAGTATGAGCAGAGTGCTCTCCAGTTACAATACCTGAACAGAGTTGAAGCCATGCATAAAAACATGACAAGCATTGCCAATAAGAGGAACAGCCAATGCCTGAAGCGACCGAATAATAACAGAATCTTCAACTCCATCAACATCCTTGCCCACTACAGGCAGAAATCGAAATGATTCAGAACAAAAATGAAAAAGAATAATCTATTCTTCTTTCTTTTCCTTTCATTATGATCATTAGCAAAATAAACCACTAGTAATCAGATTCATACATTTATATTATAGGGCTAAAATCAGCCATTTTCCGCAGATTCTTACTCCAGAGAAGTATTAATCATAATCAATCAACATCAAACATCACAAACAACAATCACAAAACTCGATTATTTAGCAATCGATTGAACCGGTAGCTAATTGTGAGAAGCATTCAAGCCATCAACGAGCATCAATAGGTCACGCTACCCCCGCGCATGTGAGCCGAGCTAGATCGATAAAATAAGAAAAGAGGATTATACCTTTCTTCCGGTAGAACCTCAAAGCAGCAGAGGACGGCTTCCCCGCGGCCGCCGCCTGAGACGTCCCCGGCAGCGACGAGGAGCTCCGATCCGTGCCCTTGTCCCTCTGCCACAGCGCCCGCACGCGCTCCGTCCACTGCCGGACCGCCTCGGAGGCGGCGCGGCCGTCCGCGCGCCGCCGCCACAGCCACCGCCGGTCCACGGGCGCCACGCCGACGCGGAACCTGCTGCGGATCTGCGCCCCTACCACCCGGGCCCGGTCCCCCCACGGCACCCCGCCGCCGGCCGCCATTGCGGATTGTTAGGGTTTTAGCTCCCGGTTCCAGCCTTCTAGAAGATTCCACGAGGCGGAGAATTTGCTTACCAAAAAATCGAACGCGAAAGCGTAAATTAATCTCGGTCTTGGGGAAGAAGAAGAAGAAACGCGAGGGCGATGCGGGTGGGGCCCACGTGCAGTGAGAGGGCCTCCTTCCCGAAAATATCAGGATTTGGGGGTGGGTCCCACCAAAACGCAGCGGTTGGGCCCACTGGCAGTGAAATGGAGTTTGGAGTGGATAAGGACATCATCAGTTGCTCGCGTATGCGTCATTGCTTAGGAGGCTGATGGTGGCTTCTCGCCTAGAAACATCCAAACGCACCAAATAAGAGAATTCAAAAATGCAAAACTGCTACGCGTACGTTTTTTTATCGTACTATTACATTATGACATACGTCGTGAGGCGTCGATTTGAGCTTTCTAATCAGACGACGGGAGAGCCACTCGCGAGCAGGGGCAGATTTAACAGAGGGGCGGTGAAGCTCGAGCCCCCGTTACCCTCGTTAAAGTATTTGGAGCTTCAAAGAAGACCTCTCTAAAATTTTATGATAAAAATCAATAGAAACGGAGACTGAAACTTTATTTAACTTATTCAGACCCTCCTAGTCTTATTGGCTAGAGATACGTTTAGCTATGCAGACAAGTTAACTAACCTACCCTTGTTTTTTACGGACATGCTTTCCGAACTACTAAACGGTTTATTTTTACAAAAAAAATTTATAGAAAAGTTGTTTTAAAGAATCATATTGATCTATTATATATATTTTTAAAATTAATAATTAATTAATCATGTACTAATCTATCACTACGTTATCACTACGTTTTCTGTGCCAAGTTAACTTATGCCCTTCCATCCGAACGGGGCCTGGACCCACCACTGCTCGCGACTCGCGAGGTGCAAAGCACCAGCCGTTCTTTGTCGTACGCATAGCAACGCTCGTTCAAAATGATTTATAAAAGCTTCCAAATTTTCAATCAAGTAATTCAAAATAAGAGAATTCAACAGCACAGTTATTGAACTTTGATAATGGGAAGCTTAGATATATGGACAATATCAGATGGGTGAGGGGGGGGGGATTCATCGCATCGAGTTACAGAAATGTATCTAATCCATGCTATATTCAGGAACCAAAAATAGGTGATTTTAAGCTCAGTTCCGGAGTGATATGGTCCAAATCAGATCAGAATCAGAAGTGACCCTAACAGTCTCCTCTTCCACGATGTTAGATGTGCTTATCAGTCCCCCATAGCTCATGCTGGTATTATCTGAAGACAAAATGCAGCATGACTATCAGATTCAGATGATGTATTGCTATTGATGCTACACAACAAAGAGCTTGAAAGGTTGATGCTTTTACCTAAATTCCATCGGAGCCCTGTGGTGGTGGTTCTAGCCGACGGTGCACCCATTGGAATCAACCCACAATGAGGACCCTCGATCGATCGCACGATATGAATCTCGTGGCTGTGTGTCTTCGGGAGCAGAAAGATCGAGCAGTCATCAGACAGGAGGATAATCCTGACGTTTGAGAAGCGATATAATACGTTGATGTTCCCCATCTCATGATCAAACCTTCCACCAAGTGCACCTAGAACAAGAATAGACAGCTGCAGCCAAAGAAGCAGTAACATTTGTAAGGCTAATGTTGTGTGGTTTTAAATTCTAGCTATGATTTACTGATGGAGCTCAGTACCATAGACTTTTCAGATCCAGGTGGTTTTTTGGTGATAAATGATACACATTTATGCAGGTCAGTGGTGTCCTGATCATGTGATTTATCGACTATTTCGGTGCCCTGCAATTGAATAAAGAAAAACAATGTATGATCAATTTATGATCAGTAAGAAATTATGTCCTAAGTGGCAAAGAACAACGTCAAGGGCTTGAAGCCAATGGAATTGGGAGGCTACATAGGCCACGTTCGTCGTCCTGGTTAGATAACTTATGACGCCTCGTTTTCCGCGCGCACGCTTCCTGAATTGCTAAACGGTGTATTTTTTGCAAAAAAAATATAGGAAAGTTATTTTAAAAAATCATATTAATCTATTTTATATTTTTTTAATAATTAATTAATCATGTACTAATCTATTATTACATTTTCCGTGCCAGTGATAAGTTAACTTATCCTCCCCCAGCCAAACGCGACCTTAGTATTAACACTTTAAACAGGCTACATCATCTGTGGTAGAGCAATTACATTTTCTTTAAAAAAAAAACTTGGATTCAAACAGGTTTCTCGTTATTGAACTTAGTCAACTTACTATTGTGCCTCTCAAAAGGTATAATATATACGATAGTCAACAGGAGAAACACTATACACAATATGAGTTTAGCCGATGAGCTTCTTGTCGACATATCCAAAAAGAAAAATAGAAAAGTACAGTTAAATAGTATTCGAAATTATGCCTTTTTAATCAGCAAAACAAGATGGTATTAGGTCATGACATGCATATATTTTTCTATAGATACAAGTTATCTAAACAAGAATGCTAATCCCTCCATTTTAAACTAACAAATATCAAATAAAAAGATGGAAGAAGTACAATATAAATAAAGCATCTGCTAAACCTTTGGATTGTTTAAATGCATAGTAGTATAAATTATTTCAGCATGCTGATTTCACAAAAGAAATTGGAAATGATTATTACAGTGAAAATTGCCTTGGCAGTTGCTGCATGCAATATGGCCGGTTCAGTTCTCCAGCCTATCCAATTATTTTTCAACTTGGGATGATAGACGGAATTTTAAAGTAGTTACCAGATTGGAATAGTATTCCTTCACTTCTGGCCTTATTGAGTCCATATCCCCTTTGATTACATCTGGCTTGTACCTGCAGATAGATAGGTGCAAATTAATAAATATACAAACAACCAAAAAAGAGCTGTCTTTAATCACAGCTAATAATTCAATAAACTAGTCTTGAATCTCTTGCCAACTACCAGGCATGGCAAACCAACTAGCCATGCTTCTCTGTTGGATGCATAATGTATCCCAAACCTTTGGCAAACCAATATTTAAAAAAAGTCCACAATGAACGAGAGTTGTTTCACAGCTTCAGAACACACAAGTTGAAGCTTCCATAGTTCATCCAGTTTTCAAGGAACTTTATGTGGTCTCACATAGCCTTTGGGGCAGATTAAGTACATTCAGCTATCTGGTAGTAGCTTAGGTTAATTTAAGAACATTATTCCTCCACAAGTGACCATCTCCAGCATTTAAATTGAAACGCAAAGGTAATCTATGCTTTCCGAAAACACAGCAAACAATCATGCAGACCATCTGCAGCATATCAACTTGAACATACCAGGGGAATTTCAGCTTTTGCTTAGACATATATATGCATGAATGCATCATTCAAGAAACATGTTGAGAAATAACACTACTTCTGGAATCTGGTTCAGCCAGACAGGACTCGTTTCCATGCCAACATTTACAGTTTCACGCCTGTGCATACCGAAATAACAAAAGACAATATCCACTCGTCTCTGATGCATTCCATCGAGCACATGATGAGCGTCAAGCCAATGTCCCAAACACACGAGTATGCATGCAAACAGCGAACAGAACAGGAAAAAAACTGCAAATTATCGATCACCTCATGCGGACCTCTTCCGGGTCATCGCCGGGCAGCAGCTCCGGCATGCCGTCGAACACCCGGTTGGCGCCCCCGTCCGCGCACACCCGCAGCTGCGCTGCTCACCACGACGACGCATCACAAAACGGCGCCATCAGTCACCACCGAGATCACATCGAAAAGCGACGAAGGCACCAAAGGCGCATTTACCGCGGTCCCAGATGAGGGGGGCGAAGCGGGGCAGGCGCTGGTTGAGGACGACGACGGCGTAGGCGGTGGCGGCGGCGGCGGCGTCGTCCGCGGGAGGGGACGGGAGGAGGAAAGACGATGAGTGGGCCATCGTCGGCAGCGGCATGGCGGCCCGCCGCGGAGGTCCCGCTGGCAGTGGCGGTGTTCGGAAACGGGAAGCCGCGGCCGCTTTTTGGCGGCGGCGCCGAAGCCTCCAAGATGAGCGCGGTCCTGTGGAGGCGACGGGCACCGGCGAATCGGGCGGTGGTGGTTGGGGAGGGTGGAGGCGAAGGCTGAGGCTGCGTTGGTATTTGGTCGGCGCCGCCGCTGCTCCGGCTCCTCCGGTAGTCCGGTCTCCGGCGCACGGGGACGGGGAGGCAAGATGCAGATAAATGGTCAAAGAGATGCCTGTTGACTTTTCAGGATTGCCAAACACCTACGTGGAGCGGAAAAACAGAGCACTAGAAAACTAAAAAACAATATATCGATCTCTAGATTGATTTATTATAAAATATAATAACTATCCTAGATCATTTTAGTTTAAGCGTGTCCTCTATTATTGCTGTCCATGTATTTTCGGGATGCAGACTGCCACACGCACTCATGATAACTATAAATAAAAGGGTGATTATTTAGGTTTCAGTAAAAAAAAAACAAATGATATATACATTTAAGCTCGAGAAAGATCACGAGATGACTATTGTGTTTGTATTATTGGATTTTTCTAGCAATTTTAAGCTATAAAAAATGAACTCAATATGACAATAAGGCGTTAGGAAATAAGATGCGGTTGGGATCATATCTAAATATGAGTGTGTGTGACTTAAGGTCGTGTTCGGCTGGTGGCTGTTAGTTAATTTATGTCCTAACACGAATAACGTAGTAATAGATTGGTACATAATTAATAAATTATTAATTATTAAAAAATAAAATAGATTAATATAATTTTAAAATAACTTTTCTATAGAAATTTTTTGCAAAAAATACATCATTGAGTAATTCGGAAAGTGTGCGCGCGGAAAACGAGAAGGGATAAGTTAACTAGTGAGGGGCGACGAACACGGCCTTAGTTGACTAAGTTTTACACTCTACTCATTATATATTATAAGATGTTTTGATCTTATATAGATTTATTTATTAATCAATAAACATGTTATTTATATATTAGCATCATGGAATACGAGAAGTGTTGAAACATCTCATAATATAAAATGAATGGTAATATTTTACAATTTAGTAACCCAAATAGTTCCGCCCTAAATAAAACCCGGTTGGGTAATGTAGAGCCTCGTTTTGTCGATTACACTTATACTCCCTCCGATTTTTTTTATATCGTTGACTTTTTGATTTACGTTTGACCATTCGTCTTATTTAAAAAATTTATATGATTATCAACTATTTTATTATGATTTGGCTTATTACTAAAGTAACTTTAAGTATGATTTATAATTTTATATTTTTTTAACAAAAATTAGATGAAAGGCTGTGGATAAAAAAATCATTGGTGTCAAAAAAAACTAGAGAGAGTATTAAAATTTCAAGTTTTACAACTTAACTTTAGAATTGAGTTTAAGGTTTTTTCACCATGTTTATTTTTAACATTTGCTACTAATCATCAAGAACCCATGTATAAACTATAATACTCCCTCCGTTTCATAATGTAAAAAGTTTTAGCTATGATTAGATTCATCTATTAACCAATATATATTGTTTATATATATGTTTAGATTTCGCTAGAAAATCTTGCATTATGAAACGGAGACGGAGGTAGCAGTGAATAAGTTGTTTATCTCGCGTATAATATATGGCTGCTATTTTACGAGACCCCACCCGACAAAACAAACACACTCATCGAATCGCCGCCGGGTTATAGCTGGCGAGCGAGCGAGCGTGCGTCACGGGCAGCGTCGCCTCCACGCGAGAGCACTCAACCCATGCACCGATGCACGCATCTCCCCAACTGCTGCAACACGACATGTCACGTTTTACATCGCATGATGAGCCTATTCCCCTTCCCCCCACCCCGGCGCCCGCCCGCCTCCTCCTGCTGTGCTGCTCGCCCGTAGCTTTCATCATGGCGCGATCGCCACCACCAGCAGCGGCCTCTCTCTCGAGATCTCTCGTATGATTTCCGGCACTGCAGCCGAGCTCACATGCGTGCAGTGCGTGCCGCTCGATCGTGTCGCGGGCGAGCGGCCACAGCCACGGCTAGCCAGGCAGGCTGAGGCAGACCGGCAGTGGCCATTTTGCAGCCATGTTTGATAAGCTCGAATTGATGATGCTTTTCATACAAGGATACGACGATATGGACGTCCCTTGGTTTTATTGCTAGTTTCGTGCTCCCCGTCCTAAAATAAACTAAATTTTCACTTTTTACCTTCAATTTTTGACTCTTTGTCTTATTCAATTTTTTTACGATTGATATTTTTGTTTTTATTAGATGATAAATCATAAATAATATTTTACGTGTGACTAATTCTTTTTTCTAATTTTCTGAAATTTTTTCAAATAAGATGGATGGTCAAACGTTGGACACGGAAACCAGAGAATTCGTTTTCTTTTAACACAGGGAGTACGCACGCAATTTCACGGCAATGGTAAATTTGTCATTGTTTAAATTACGATTGCAAAATTACTACCTCCGTACCATAATAATTTCATTTTTCGTTTTTACGTATCCAACGTTTCACCATTCATCTTATTTGAAAAATTTGTAAAAAACTTAAAAAATTAAAAATATTAGTCATGTATAAAGTACTATTTATATTTTATCATCTAGTAACAAATATTAATCGCAAAAAAATTTCAAATAAGATAAAGACTCAAAAATTGTATCTAAAAACTGAAAAATGGTCTTCTTTTGGAATGGAGGTAGTACTACTTAAAAAAATTACACTTAAATTATTCTTTACTCTGCAGATAATTCGTTTCTTTTTTCTTCTGCACAACGGTGGGAGCCAAAAGTACTCCAAATTTGTTCATCGTCTCATCGATGATATGTATGTTATCCATACGAGCTGAGTAAGACTCTAGACGTCAGATCTATCTTAAGATGTGAAATGTATATTTTTTCCAAAGCTAGCACATATCATAAGATGAGGAAGATACATTTGTAGCACACATCGTAAAGTAATTCAGACAGTTAAAATGCCATTTGGATATCCATCCCGGGGGATAAAAGACTATCCGAAGTTTAGTCCTGGCACCATGAAAATGGATGATGAGAAGTATACTTGTTCACCTGAAAACTCTGAAAGCAACGGATGGCCACATGGGTTTTTATGCATGACAGCAACAGCAAAGAGGAAACATTAGACAGTCACAGAGATTAATTATATCAGCACCAAGAAAAAAACAACTCTGTACCTTTTATATTGCAATCTTACAGCGATTAATATTCATACTTTCAGACAACCCTTGAAGAGGGAAAAAGGGAACATCCATCACAAGAGGGGCTAGCGTCCACAGCTTGGTGAAAAACCTGGTCTGAACTTGCTTCCTAAAAACAAATTCAATCCCAACTTCCAAGTGGTGTGTTCACTCCTACAAGCTAATTAGCAAAAAAAAATTCTTTAGAAAAACAGAAGAGAAAAAAATTTATTTTTAGAAAAAAAAGATTCTTTTTTTTTAAAAAAATAAGAACAAGAACAATTTTCGTTCTTGTGCTCAACGCCATTGGCGAAATCTTGCGAGCTACATGGCGCGGTTCATGAGGCCACAGACGACGACCAATCCCAAGACGAGCAGGTGATCGGCGTCCGGGCCCACCGTCAGCGTCAGCACGTCCTCCCCAAGCACCACCCCCGACGCCGTCCGCTTCCTCGCCATCTCCGCCACCACCTCGCCGGCGCCGCTGATCCTGTACTCTGACTTGCGCGGGCACCCGTCGATCCTGTACGCCCTCCTCCCGCCGCCGCCGCCGCCGTGCAACGTCACGGTGGCCATGGCTCCTCCTCGTCCGCGCCTCCGCCCCCCTCTCTGCACGCTGAACCACGGCGTCGTCGGCATCTCCCCGAGACTACTGTCGCCGTCGTGGTGCCGGCGTGCCTCCCATCTCTTCAGCATCCCGAAGCTCTGCACGCGCGCGGCAGCAATGGCGGAAACACGATCAGCAAGACTGAAGCTCGCTTGGACTAACATATGTCGATCGGCGGCGGCGGCGGCGGCCGGCGACGCGTATTACCTTGGCTTGGATGCCGATGAGGGTGTTGCCGGCGGTGTCCATGAAGAAGACGTCGCGGCTGCCCCTGCAGCCGTAGTTGTCGACGCGGAAGGCGACGCGGCCGTCAGAGCCGTACACCGTGCAGCCATGGCCGTTGAACACCAGCGACTTCATCCACACCGTGTAGCACACAGCCTGCTTCTTCCCCGGCAGGCCGCCGCCGCCACTGTGCCACTCCGGCGAGGAGGCCGCCGGGAGAGGCTGGATCTTGGCCATTGATGTATCACCCAAGAACATGATTGCTCCTGCAATGAGATGGTTGGGACGGATGGTGTCAGTGGCTAGGCCGGTCTCGCGCGCGTATTTAAAGGTGCTCGTGTTTAAGTTTTCTTCATTATTTGTGTCTTCTGATGGCTAATTTAATAGTGGTATGCACTCGTATGTGTCACGCGATACGATAGAATAGTACATTCAGCTAATTTTGTTTATGCTCGATCTAGCTTAATTAGTGTGGTAAAAATAATGTGTAACAAATTTGTTATATACGTGTTTTAAGTGTTTTAAGAGCTAAGGCTGAAAAATAAACTATGATAAAAAAAACTTTTTAATCAACTTCAAACTTAAGATTAAAAGTTTAAATTTTAGCTTATAAGTATAAGCAAAACCGAAAAGATGATGGTGCTAAATTTATATTTTGACCCGTGAAGTAACTAAAAGATAATATTCTCTCTCTACCTTACTTTCTGTGAAACAACCAAAAACCTAGAAATCTTTAAATTTTGGGATATGGTAGTACAACTTTCATGTTTTGTGGTTGAAGAGGAAAATTATTTGTATTTTTTAAGTAAATTTAAGGACGGGTTAACCTGTTTGCAATTTGCTAAAAGAAAACCAGGCTACATAAACACGGTTGTGATGTGATTACAGTAACAGAGGTAACGGTGCGCAAGGTTTGACCCATGGTAGTCTAAGTGTGTGGACTTGTGTTCTGTGTCTTTTGACACTCGTGCGCACATGCGTTCCGAAAAGGCAGAGATGGTTTTGACTGAAAATTCCGTACGTTGTAATCGGTCGTTGAGCAGTTGAGCCCGGTAAAACCTGCAGAAAATTTAAGACTCGGTAAAAATAATATAAACTGAGCTGTTCCCATGAAGACGATCAAAGGAGATGGGTCTATCAGACAGTGTGCAGGTTTGTAACGGGAGCGATTTTACCGTGTTTGAGAACATAGTAATTTGTATTTTGAGATACTAAAGTTTTAATAAAGATTTATGGATGCAACAATATTGCTCTCTTGTTGATATCATCTATCCTGTTGTATGTTTCCCTTGTTTGAAAAGAAAAACGTAGCATGAATCCCGGAGGACATATTTGCATGCAAAAATATTTATATATGTATTCTTATCGATATAAAAGCCTATGTTAGAAAATAAATTTCGGTAAAAAAAAATCTTAAAATCAACTCTAAATTTAAGATTCAAAATTCAAAATTTATCTTATAAGCATAAACATAAACAAATATATGGAGGTGATAATCAACACCGGTGAATAACTTTTTTAAATAAATAAAATCAATGTGTCATAGACGTAAGCAGGCATGCTGATCGTCCTATTGCCACCTGCCGATTGCCTTAAAAAAATTAAGGTGTCATAGACGCAAGCAAGCATGCTGATCGCCTCTTGCAATCCATTTCCGTCTCATCGAAATGTGTAACATGTGCGATCAAATTTCAGCGTGGACGATATATCGGAACTATAGATTGTTCTATTAATCAGTTGGTAATTACATTAAGCAGGATAAGCACTAACACCTAATAAAGGTCTAATTTTCTCTAAGCTTTCGTGGACTCATCTGGGAGGCTAATCTAATTTCTATTGCTACTGCAACTTTCTCTGATGTCATCAACAGTCTCAGACTCTCAGTGTCTCACCTTGTCATCTTGGCTTACACAGATCACTTATCTGCACATGACATAGTACCATAAAATTAAGAGCAATTTTACCGTCCTTAAGTAGGTATTGAGAGGTATCAAAATTTTAGACAAAATTTTGATACCTTCTAGTACATTCTCAAGTACTGTAAAATTACTCTAAAATTAATCACTAATGTATTCCTAATCTTGCCTACAATGCATGCACAAGTTTTGCTAGATTTTAATTGCTTCCTGCTTTTTGGGAAATGTCTAATCCTGGTGATGGCATAAAATGGACATGTATGTTGAGTACTGAATTAAGCAAATCATCTCCTATTTTAAATTTGCAAGGACAAGATGCTCACAAGGTAGGTACAGCTCTATAAACAAAGCAAGGCCTGCCACAAAAATGGGAGTCTTGTGCAGATTAGCAAGCTAATAATGAGCATAAATTATTTGGTAGATATGGTTGTACCCTGAGATGTGCCCATTGAACTTTGGAAGATTTTGCAATATTTTGTTGGAAGGCACAAAAACCATATGCTTACATAACAGTAGCAATACTCTAGTTTATATGGGGCAGATGGAATCTTTCTGGGAAATGAAATTTCATTTCAGCAAGCGAGGAAGATGGGTTTTATTTAATATTAGCTAATCAGCAAAGGGAAACAAAACCTGTTGACCGAATCATACGCTTTTTCTCCAAACTTCTCTAGAGGAATTTAAAGAAAATGAAAATGACACATCAACCTTTGGGTTAGTGCAGTACGTAATGACATTGTTTGCGTATTAGAAAATTGCTTATCACTGACAGTTTTAAGGCTTGTTTGGAATGTTGGAGTTTCAGATGAGTTATGTGATGAGTTGAATACAGCAAGTGCCTGAAGTTCTTATAAAACCCTCCAACTTGAATGTGCTATTTGTCAGAGCAATATAAATTAGTGGATAGTATTCTTCAGTTGCTGGTGAAAAATTAAAGGGAAATGGTCATTTTTGATGTACAGATTACATGCTGACTCTTCAGACCGTTGGTCAAACAATAAGAGTTGACAAAATTTGCTACAGGGCATCGAAAAAACACGTAATTAGGCGGTGGACATCGTAAGATCACGAATTTACTGCAGGGCACCACAAAAGTGTGTAATTAGCTATAGGGCACTTCGGCCAATTTTTTATTATTTTCGGAGTCAATAATTCTAAAAATGATGAGATTGCCCTTGTTGGCCAACCCGTTATGTGCCATTATCGCCGCTAGGTTGACATTGTCGCCGCCTGCTCACTCACCCTGTAGGCTAGGGTTCGGATGTGATGCGGCGCCGAGACCAACTGGATCTAGTTTGACTGGACCCAATCGACATAACGGGTTGGCCGTCGAGATCAATCTCGTCATTTTTAGAATTTTTGACTCCGAAAATAATAAAAAATTGGTTGGAGTGCCCTGTAGCTAATTACCACACTGTTGTGGTGCCTTGCAGCAAATTCGTGATCTTACGGTGTCCATCGGCTAATTACGTGTTTTTTTGATGCCCTGTAGCAAATTTTGCCATAAGAGTTTTATCCAACATTCCAACTGATTGTAGGAAAATATGGTGTTTTTTCAGCTGCGAGTAAGAGGGCAATTTTTGGGGAAAAACACACACACAAAGGCATATCTATGATTGGTCTTTTTTTTCTCAAAAAACAGATATACAGCTCTCTAATGTCTTATGGTGCACAACTAATCTCCTATACTAAATTGCAAAGCTGTACAATATTCTCAGAAAACAAGTGTAAAGCTACTATACACTAATACACATATGGGGCACATGAACCAATCAAAGTTTGAGAGGGCCACGGAAATGTGTATTGTGTGTAGAGCATGAACAGCTAGAAGATCTAGAACAAGTGACCAACCACAAGTCAAAAAAAGGTTAGCAACCACACTGTTTGCCGGATACATCCTCGAAAGACTGAAACCTTTTAGATTGAGAAAATTTTTTGGAGAAGTGTCACGTTAAATATTTGATCAAATGTCGGAAGGGGTTTTCGGACATGAATGAAAAAATAAATTTCATGGCTAGTCTGGAAACTGCGAGACAAATCTTTTGAGCTTAATTAATCCATCATCAGCATATGTTGGTTACCGTAGCATATATGGCTAATCATGGACTAATTAGACTCAAAAGATTTTTCTCAACATTTATTTTGTAACTGTGCAATTAGTTTTTTTATTCATCTATATTTATTATTTTATTAGGTGTCCAAAAATTTGATAGGATATTTTTGAAAAAAAAATTAGGAACTAAACAAAGGCCTGAGGCTACTGATCCTCTCATTCAGACACACTAGTACAAATCCAAAAAAAAAACTTTTTTAATATAAAATGTTTGAGCAGCTCACCTGAATGCTGAATCGATACGCGCAAAGAAAAGGGCACACCACATTTAAAACTTTAAAAGGATTAAAGTAGTATCACTACACAGTAACATATATACACATGAAAATACACGTGATATATATACACATGTGTAGAGAATGTATAATATATATGTAGCAAAGTAGTAGCATATCACTTCAAAAAGACAACCAAAAGAAGGGCCACTGCAGTATCTGATCCCTGTCCAACTAAACAAATCTTGCTCAAATAACCCTTGCGAACATTGCATGCAGAGACCAGTCTAATTCTAAGAAAAAGAAAAGTTCTTTGACACAAAATTGAGTATTAATATAGCACACAAACAGACCATGCAAAGCACATTCCTGATCGAACTACATGAGCCATGGCTATATATACATATCTATGTATGTATTAATGCAGCTAAGCCTTTGCAATTCTGAACCTGAACCTGAACCTGAACCTGAACCTGAACCTGAACCTGAGCTCATCATCAGTAGTCTCATTTCGTCAGGAAATCAATGGCCATTGCTCCTAGGATCCAGCCGCTGTCTGCTCACCTGCAGTGCCCTTGTGCTAATCCTGCAGATTCAGATGATCGTCAGGGGAAGCAGCAGCAGCAGCAGCTCTACACGGTGTGGATGAAATCGCTGGTGTTCAGCGGCCGTGGGTGCACCGTCTACGGCCAGGACGGCCGCGCCGCCTACCGCGTCGACAACTACGCCTGCAGGCGCCGCCGCGAGGTGTTCGTCATGGACAGCGCCGGCAGGACACTCCTCAAGCTACTCAAGAAGGTGCACTAAACACTATAGCTACTAACATTTTTGCAATTCAGTGATTGATTTTGGTTACTGATATAACTCTCTCAGATTAACTTACAGCTGTGTTCTGAAAAATTATTCCCCTTTAGCTTTTTCTCTATAAGTGGAATAGAAAAACCCGGTTTAAGATTAATGATCATACGTATGTAATGTATTGTATGTCCTAGAATAGGTCTTATTCTTCTATCCTTTCCAGGTAGTCGATGGCTATTCAGCTACTATCTTAACACCAATCACCAAAGAAGAGTTTGACCCAATGCTTTGTTTCTGTCTTATTTAATCCCGATTCGACGCTAAAAGTAATTATACAAAAAATGCAGAATTTTGGGGTGTTCAAGACATGGCAAGGCTACTCCCGCTGCAGCAATGGCGGTGCAGCCTCGGGAGAGCCATGGTTCAGGGTGCAGAAGGAGCACAGGATTCTGAAGAAGAAGGGAGGGCAATGCAGTGTCAGAGCTGTGGCTGAGATCGCTATGAGCGGAGAGGTGTACAGGATCATCGATGGCATGTCGCACAAATCGGACTACAGGATCATTGGCGCAGGAGATGAGGTTCTGGCCGAGATCAAGAGGAAGCAGACGGAGGCAGGCGTCGTTCTGGGAGAAGATGTTCTGAGTCTGACAGTGGGCCCCACCGCGGATCGACTGCTCGTTGTGGGGCTTGTGGTCGTCTGTGGCCTCCTTGACCGCTGCATCTGAGTAAAAATATTTTTTTACTGTGTTTATAGTGTTTTACTCACTGACAAAAAAGGGTTAAATTTGATTTTAATAAATGTGAAATTATACATTTTTCCCGACTGACTGAAGGATAAAGTAGTATTGTATTTTTTGAGAGAAAGGAGGTGTTGCTTTCTCTCTTTTTCAGATTTTCTCCTTCAGTTGTGGGATTTTTTTTTGTTTTAAATTTAAAAGAAGATTTCGAGTGTTCTTTTCACTTTCTCCCATGCTTATTTGTTCTCACTAGGATTAATAAATTGAAGTCATAATATCTGAAATTCCTGCCAAAAAGATGGATCGACTAACTATTTCCTGGAAGGGCACTTTCTTCATTTATTATATATCAAGGTTAAAGGTAGAACAGTGTACTGTTGAGAATGCATTGGAAGAAGCTTCGTTTAGCTGAACAAGAAACTGTAAACTGTAGTATTTCTGCTGCTCTCTTGCATGCAGAATCTGGCACTGTAGTATTTCTGCTGCTCTCTTGCATGGAGAATCTGGCTGAACTTTGTGAAATTTTCTGAGGTGGTGTTTAAATTGAGAAAATTTTTAAGATAAGTGTCATATCAAATGTTTGACCGGATGTTGGAAGGGGTTTTCGGACACGAATGAAAAAACGAATTTCACGGCTAGCCTGGAAACCGCAAGATGAATTTTTAAGCCTAATTAATCTGTCATTAGCACATATTGGTTACTGTAGCATTTATGGCTAATCATGGACTAATTAGCTCAAAAGATTTGTCTCAAGATTTCTTTCATAACTGTGCGATTAGTTTTTTGGTTCATCTATATTTAATGTTTTATTTAGATGTCCAAAAATTTGATATGATGTTTTTGGAAAAAAATTTAGGAAGTAAACAAGGCCTGAGATACTTATGAATCTGGCTGAACTTTGCGCGCTCCTACTGTCGACGACTCTGCGCCAGCGCCGTTTGATTCGTACGCAAATCATACTTCTAGCATCGGACATATAGCACTTTTCGATACATATCGGCATATAGATAGACCTTATTGGCTCCCATAGTTTCGTTTATTAGAAGAACATACGGCTTATTAACAACTAATTTATAGCTAATATATGTATATATAACGATATATATATTGTAAAATAAACTAAAACACAACCAATTCTAAAATTAAGTTTTAAAATTTAATTCTTACCTTATAAGCATAAATAGAAAAAAGGTCGTTATATTTGACTGAGAATAATTCTGCGCAGAGAGAATTAGGTCACAACTTAGAGTAATTTTCTCAAACATATAAGCTGGCCGGATATATACATATATGTTAGGTTGGATTATACTATTCCATAATCAGAAAACAAAAAACATGAAAATCCAATCTGCCAGTAAAAAAAAACTAGTCTTGTTACAAGCCAAAAAAAAAAAAACGCAAACTAGTACTCCAGCAAGATCCATGAGCAATCTCCTTATCATATGGAGTAATATCATATGGAGTAATATCATATGGAGTAATAATATATTGAGAATTGCTACAGGATGATATTCCCTCCGAACGGAATGTCCGTGCAGAGATGGGCGGGCAGAGGAATACCGTACCGTAGTTTTTGTCTAATTTATATTATGGTGTAACTCAGATCTCATAGATCATTCCGACCTGCAAGGTCTTGGCATGGTCGATCCGGAGCGTGGAGACGTTTGACCTAAAGTTCTTCTGCAAGAACCTGTAGACCTCGTTGATGACGAAGCGCCTGAACCAGTTGCGCCTCGCCCTGCGCATGCTCAGCACCGTCCTCCCGAGCACGTAGCTGACGCCGCTCGCCGGAGCCAGCTCCATGGCCGCGGCCTCCTCGGCGGACTCGGCCACCTCGCCCAGCGCGGCGATGGCGGCGCGGACGAAGTCGTCGCCCACCATGTCGCGCTCGTCCATGTACCCGTACTGGACGATGCACCGGTACACCCCGGCGCGGCCGGGCTCCCGCGCCACCAGGAACCGCTCGCCGGCGAGCACCGTCGTCACCGGCAGCGTGCGGAACGTGACGAACAGCAGCAGCTGGCGGAGGGAGCCCGTGTTGGCGGCGTAGTGGCGCACGATCGGCGGGACGCCGTCCATCAGGTCGGTGCAGAAGAAGCAGACCCCCGGGACGCGGGCGCTCCGGGACACGATGCCGGCGAGCTCCTCCTCGCCGACGGCGTTGCGCGCCTCGTACTCGCGCTTCTTCTTGCGGCCGTACGTCCACGACAGCGTGATGGCGAGGAAGAAGGCGGTGATGGCGAACGGCACCCACCCGCCCTGCGGCACCTTGGTCATCAGCGAGCTCATGTACGTGCCCTCGATCGCCAGGTAGAAGACGAAGAACGCGCCGGCCAGGGCGCCGTTCACCTCCCAGATCACGATCATCACCACCGTCATCAGCATCGTCGTCAGAAGCATCACCCAGATCACTGCCACGCCTGCCAAAACCCACCAAATTAATTAACTTGTTCTCATCGCGTCAATATCACTCATATATTATTTTTTAAAAAACATTTGTACCTTATTATTAGAATAAAAGTGATTAAAAAAAGTAAATCGCTCGTGACTATGGTTCGATGTTGTTTTTATATATATGTTATGTTGTTCCTGTGAATTATTAGTTCTCATCACATCAATGTCACCCATAAGAAGTCATTGATGGTAAAAATTTTAAAAAATGTAGCTAAATCTGGTTCTAAATGCCAATTATTATTTTTTACGAAAGAACTAAAAATTTACTCACTCTATTTTTTAATTTGCCGTTGTTAACTTTTGGGCATACGTTTCACAATTCATCTTATTAAAAAAATCTATATAATTATTAATTATATGATTATGATTTATAACTTTATAATTTTATATATTTATAAAAATAATTAAATAAAAGTCAACGACATTAAATAAAAAAACTTGAGAGAAAACTCGACAGGAAACAGTTCAATTTACCGAAAGCGCGGCCGATCTCCGGGCCACCCTGGAAGCCGACGGTGATGAGGAGGCAGACGAGCATCAGGAAGTAGTTGATCTCCGGGCAGTACACCTGGCCCTCGTGCTCGTCGGAGGTGTGCCTCACCGTGGCCCTCGGGAAGCAGCCCAGGGCGATGGACTGGCGGATGATGGAGAAGCTGGCGGAGACGAGCGACTGGCTGGCGACGATGGCGGCCAGGGTGGCCACGACGAACATCGGCCAGAACAGCGGCCGGGGGACGCTGCTGTAGAACGCCGTGCTCATGTCGCCGGGGTGCTTCACCAGGTACGCCGCCTGCCCGGAGTATGCCAGGATCAGGGACGGGTACACCACCGTCGAGAATGCGACCTGTTTCCATGGGAGTTGGAGAGGATAAGCATCAGCAAATGATATGTTGATTAAGAGCAATTTTACTGTACTTGAGAAAGGTACCATGAGGTACCAAATTTTTATTATAAAATTTTTAGTGTAAAATTTTGGTATCTCTTGATACAGGTATTAGGAGTTACCAAATTTTACACTAAAATTTTGGTACCTTCTCAAGTAATGTAAAATTACTCCTTGATTAATTGTACTCTTGCTGTACATAAATAGTACTGTGTCGGTTTCACGATATAAGAATTTCTAGCATTATTTAGATTTATTAATATCTATTAATGAATGCATATAATTTATTTATATATGTTTAGATTCATTAGCATTCACATATATCCAAACCAAGCTAGAAAAATCTTGCATGGTAAAACGGATGAAGTATATGACAATGTTTGGTCGTATAATATAATGATAATATCTAATGTAATTATAATATTGTTTATAAGTCTGACCAATATTTTTCTATTATATAATATAGTGATAATATCTAATGGAATCATAATACAGAAAAGTATTATAGGAGTTATTGATGGTCAAAATCTTTTAAAAGTTGACCGAGTAAATTCAATAGTGTCATACATTTAAATACCGAGGAACAAGTAAGTAACACGTTAGAATGTGCAGTTAAATGAATTTGCAGGACCATTTACCTGAATCGACGACTTGTTGAAGTGTCCCATATCAGCAAACATGGCCTCAGCACCTACATTACGCATGGCGACAACCACAAAGTTCAGACAACAAATCAGCAACACTCCAAAAAAGCAAATCCTGAACTCTGAGAACTTTCAGAACCAATCTTTCTCTTCTTCGTTTTCACCTGTGATGCAGAGAATAACTGCACCGAGCTGCTCCCACCCGGCTCGCCCGTTCTTGGCGAAGTAGAGGTAGATGTAGTGCGGCGAGAAGGCCTTCAGGACCGGCGGGTAGTAGACGGCGACGTTGTAGACGCCGGTCGCCGCGATGGACGCGAACCACACCAGCATGATCGGCGAGAAGGAGGAGCTGACCCTGCCGGTGCCGAACCGCTGGACGAGGAAGAGGACCACCAGGATCAGGGAGCTCAGCACCACGACGTGCTCTGAATCGGGCAAAGAAATATGAGTGCATGATCGATACAGCGACGGTTAACCGATTTGCCATGCAGATGATCACGGCGAACAGAAGCACCGGATGAGCAGTTCTGGATGAAGCTGAAAAGAGACTAGGTGAAGATTCATCAGGGTGGTGGGTTTTACCTTGTTTGATGTGCGAAGATCTTGACTGGATTCCTTGCACGGCCGAAAGAACTGCGAGAGAAAACACGACACGGGTGAATGGGAATTGTTCTTCAGAAACTGGAGCATGCACCTCAAGAAATAGAGAGCAACATCTTTTTCGCTTTTAATTATGCATATAAACCATTTTTTAAAAAAGTTAATCTTAAATTTGGGCATTGTTACGATATACCTTTTACTAGATGTGGACATGTGACGAGTAATGTAGTAAAATTTACATCTAACTATGTATTTTTATTAGTATATTACATATTTTATTTGAGATTTTGGTAAGATATATTTATCAATTTATCTATTTTAATATGATATAAAATATATATATATTTATCGTAGAGTTATATATTTTAGTTTTAATTTTACCCTTATGTAATTTGTACTTCACATACTACTGATAAACAGCTCGTAAAAACTTAAATTTAGAGTAGATTTTGATGCTTTTCTTATCACAGTTTATTTTTTCAGTCTTGACTTTAAAATCACAAAGAACGCGCCCACAAAATCTTTATTCATAAATTACAATCACCCCAGAAACTGTGCGTACCTGAGATGGCCGGAGTGAGGGCGCCGTCGCCGATGAGCATGCAGGTGCCGACCAGCACGATGAAGGTGAGGGTCACCTGCGCCTTGGTGCTGTTCTCCAGGAACAGGTGCAGCCATGACGGCCGGTCTCTCCTCTTGCTGTGGAACTTGAGATGGACGTCGGACGCCAGCCGGGTGAGCGGCACCGGTATGTTCCCCCTGAAATTCACGTGCTGCCGCAGCAGCGAGTACAGCGCGAAGGTGCCACCTTGCGACAGAAATCGCGATCTTTTTGATCAGTCGAGAACTCGAGATCGAGATTAATGGAGTAGATGATCATCGTGGATGGATGGATGGAGGGGTGAGAGGTAGGTACGGTACCTTCGCCATGGTCGTCGGCCTTGAGGACGATGAGGGCGTACTTGACGAGGCTCATGAGGGTGAGCGTCCAGATGATGAGGCTGAGGATGCCGACGAGGTCCGCCGCGTCGGCGTCGGGGAGGACGACGGACGGGAACACGTAGAGCGGCGACGTCCCGAGGTCGCCGTAGACGATGCCCAGCGACTGGTACCCCAGCAGCAGCGTCTGCCACACCGTGAACATCTGCAGATCCAACCAGAAAAGCGCAAGATTGATCGCACGCACACGAAGAAGACGCAATCTCACCAAGAACACTGTACCTGAGGTTGCCGGTGCCGCGCCTTGTAAGCCTGGCCGAAGCTGGACGTCCGGCGCGGGGAGCCGTCGTCGCCGTCGCCGTCGCCCTCCTCCTGCTGTTGCAGATGCTTCCAGCTGTCGTCGCCGGAAGGGCTGAGCTCGAGGACGACATCGCCGCCGGCGCCGTTGGCGGCAGGCGGCACCATTGCTGACGAGATTGCACGCGCCCGCGGCGACACGAAACGACGAGCAGGAGAAGAAAGTAGTTAAGGATACAGGCGTAGCGTACGTGCGTATTTATGGATTATGGAATCCCTGATCTGTATTTACGCACGCACACGGTGGATTAATTTGATTCGATTTGCGCGTCAAATTACAGACGAGTTCGCATTGAATTCCAACTCTTTTTTATATCATGGAGATAGAGATCCTGTGCTATTCCGTTTTCTTATGCTGGATTGAGCCGAGATTTTCTTTTACTCTCATCGGTTCACATTGTAACACGTTTTGGCTTTTCTAAAGTTAAATTTATTTGAGTCCAATGAAGTTTGGATTCAGTACAAAACAAATATAACATCACAATGTAACTTATTTTGGATTTAATTGTACTAATTTGGTGCTATAAATACTAGTGAATCTTACTGTAATCTTGGTGAAATTTAAACATGTTTATACTTTTGAAAAGGTTTAAATTATTTTATAATAAAAAATCACAGAGCAGTACGTTGATATTAATATGTTTTTTCTATAAAAAAGATTGGAGTAAATGAGTAAAATACAGCTATACAAGAACGTAAAAGGAAAAAAAAGATGGCAAGATCCTAGTGGACAACTATTCAGCAATGTGTCCGTTGTGCCATCTAATGAAGTGGGAGTAATTACATGGCTGCAAGGCTACAATAAAACCATTTGCATTTCTCTAGGATGACAGTTCATGTTTCCCTCTTCGTACCTCCACCTCATGTATATGGATGGACACAATAATGCAATATGTATAATCAACTAATTAGTCCACCATTTTTATAAGTACTAATAGAGTACATATTCTACGTGACATGCTATAGAGTATTTCTACGCTGTTTAGTAAAGACTAACTTAAGCTAAAAGATTCTCTTTAATTTACTTCTGATCAATTTTTAATTAAGTATTTAATATTTAAATTCTTTTTTCAAGCATCTTATTAACTTTGATATCATACGAAACTGTCTAAAAACACTTATATTATATTATAAAATTTAAATACTAAAAAATTGGATGTAGTATGTATCATGCAAATCATATTGTTTGAGATTTAAATATGAATTTCTACGAGTCACATACTCTCTCTATTCTCTATATATAAGATGTTTTGATTACATATATATTTGTACTCGTAGACCATTGATATATTTAATACACGTTCAAGTTTAACGAAATACCATTTTATAATTTGAAATTAAGGTAATATTTTGAGGCATTCAATTATTCGCCACTTGGGCTACGTTTGGTGGAATATTTGAAATTAAAACAACTTTCCTATGTAAAATTTTTTAAAAAATATACACCGTATAGCAGTTTAGGAAGCGCGCGAAAAACTGACGTAAATAAGTTAACTTACCGCCATCCCAAACGCGGCCTTCCCCATTTAAGAATTTATGGCTATGTGTTTATGACATGTGGATTATAAACTCACGTGTTATAGACATAGACATTAAGTAAGAGTTACAAAATTCTTAAATATCACTAATATATTTAATATATGTTCAAATTTAAAGAAAAACCGTTTTATAACTTCAAATCGAGGTGATATTTTGGAACTGCAGTTTCAGAGTTTGGGTGAGTTGGCATACGACGGACGGCGCTTTTGCTCCCTTCCCTTTCTTCTTCTTCTTCCACCTCCGATCGATCGGCTCCTCCCTCCCTCACGCACACCCAGCCCATGCCACCGACACGCGCCTCCACCTAGAACCCTAGCCCCACCCCGATGGCCGCGCCGCCCGGCCCCGTACCGGCCGAGGGGGCGGGGGCGGCGGCGGGGGCCCCCGTGGCGGCCCTGGCCGCGCCGGTGGGGCCACGGCCGTACGAGGTGGCCGTCGCCGCGGCGGAGCTCCGGCCGGTGGACTGCAACCTCGCGGCGCTGTGCGACCACGTGCAGGCGGAGGGGTTCGGCTCCGGGGCGTTCTCCGACGTCGTCGTCGAGGCCATGGGCGCCACCTACCGCCTCCACCGCCTCATCATCTCCCGCAGCGCCTACTTCAGGTCAGCTTCCTCGGATTCGGGGCCGCCGCCTTTGGATTCGGTGGAGGGTATGGGTATCGAAGTTGCTGCTGAGCCTCTATATCTATCCCGAGGCTAGAATTTCGTTTCCATGGAAAAGTGAAACGGAGGAATAGAAAAAACATATGATTCTGATAGGAATGTAGGTAGGTGTAAAACAGAGGATTACAAAACATAGGAAAAACGTAGGAATGACCGTTTGATTGGACCATAGGAAAAACACAGGAATTTAAGGAGAGATATATAAAAGGATTTTTTCCATGAGGTTCAACCTCTTGTTAAATTTTCTCCAAAACTTGCATAGGAAGATGCATTCCATAAGAATTTTATAGGATTTTATAGGATCCATTCCTTTGATTCAAAGGGCTTTGTAGGAAAAATTCCTATAAGAATGAAATCATCTAAAATTACTATGAAATTCCTTTGAATCAAAGGGGGCTGAAATGTCTATTTCAGTGTTCTCGGGGTGTTTCTGTTCCTTTGAGGTGGAATTTTATTTACTGATCCCCGATTAAAATGTTTGTTAGAAGAATCTGAGAAAACAATAAGAATAAATCCAGGAACCCATTTTGAGTTTTGCTGTTAATCACAGCAAGTTCGTTAGCTTTTTTGACACATAAGTTCGTGTAGCTTAAGTACTTCCTCTGTTATACAATGTAAGATGTTTTGGGTTCTGAAATTCAAATTAAAGAGTCTGGTGAATTCCCCATCTAACACCGTATATTGGCACGAGCGAGGTAGTGATCAGGAACAAAATGGCTTGCAATTAGATGAAAGTACAGGGGACCAAAATGTCTACATTGTGTAACATTGGGAGTAGTTATTGATTTCTACTCAGTGTACTCAAACATGTATAATTGCGGTCGCTAGAATGCAATGGTTTCAAATGCTTCTTGATGGAGTAGAAGTTTCTTCTTTCTTCCGTATAATTAGATTCACCTAGATGTTATCTTGCTGTACATGATGATATGATCCCTCAATCAGAATATAAATATATAATACTCAATTGAGATTATCTTGCATAGTTTCAATGAGAGACATATTACATATTTAATAACATAATCTACATAGAAATTCAATGAAACTTCTCAATCTGGAATGATTAAAATTATTCTCAATGCCTTTATCTCATGTATGTGATTTGTTGTTCATCCAACATAGAAGTGAACCTCCCTCTGCAGTAAAATCCCCATTTTCCATATTGTAATAATTTTCCTAGATGATATTATAGTGAAAAACAAAACCAGCTTAACAAATCTGTGTGGAAATGACTGCCAGGAATATGCTACAAGGTCCTTGGAGGGAGGCTGGAGCACCTACAGTGGTGTTGCATATAGATGATGCAAATGTTGATTCAGAAGCAATTGCAATTGCATTGGCATATCTTTACGGGCAGCCCCCAAAGCTTAATGATAACAATGCATTCCGAGTACTCGCGGCTGCATCGTTTCTAGACCTTCAGGTTTTCTTCATAAGGAAGTTCTCTTCTGTGCCTGACCTTTTTGCTGTTGTTGTGCACTTACAGATGGTTTATTGCAGGATTTGTGTACAATATGTACTGACTTTATTATTTCTGAGCTCTGGACATCAAACTTTTTGCAATATCAGGTTAGTCCATTACTGATGCATGTATTATTTTCAAAACTATTCAATTATTTTTTCTATATACTTTTCTATTAATTAATTTATCTTTTTAATTTGTCTCCTTGCTGAGCATTCATCTTTATATTGTATTATTTTCGTTATTATTGTTTACAGCTGTTTGCGGAAAGTCAAGACTATGGTAGTCATGGAGAACGTGTCAGAAATGCCTGCTGGGGTTATCTCTGCCAAAGTGCTACGCTGGAACTACGGGAGGTAACGAGCATTCATGACAAGTTTGTTGGCTAAAAAGAGCAGATTTCTCAGTATATTGCTCTTGTAGGAATTTCAGTGAAACTGCATGTTTTCAATATGGTTTTTATCAATAATTATATCCATTTATTGTGATTTCCTTCTGAATGTTGGTATAATAGTAATAGACTGGATTTATGCTGACACTTTCTCCATGAGATATCCTAATTAAGATTTTGCAACTTAAACTCAACATCCATACATAATAGTACTTTGCTTTTACAGGAAGATAAGTGCATTACATGCCAAAATTTTATGCTCCTCCCCCTCTTGTTACTGTATCTTTATTTGACTTATAAATATTATGGGACAGATATGCCAATTGTAATTGGTTGAAGGACAAGCTCCTGCGTCCTTTTATTTTTTTAAAAAATTTATCAGCCATGCATATAGTTTCTTGTAGTTGAAATGCAAATGCTGCGGTTACAAGAAATGCTTATGATGCTTTTAGAAGACTATCGGTTTCTTGCTTTCTCGCAACATGAATGATCACACATATGGTTTGATATTTTGTAATTTTAATATGTGCTACAATGGTCATTAATATTTCTGTAGTTATTCATTTTTAATATTCAACTTTTATTTGCTTTTATTGTAAGGTGCTTCCAAAACTCTCTTCACAAACTTTGCATGCTCTCCTTACATCTGACGAATTATGGGTACCTAATGAGGAGAAACGGTATGTTATCCATAAAATTTTCTGCTGAATGATATTGGAATTTAGAACCCAATTATTACAACAATTTTCTTGCTGCTTGAAGGTTTGAACTAGCATTATATGCTTTGCTTTCGAAGATCACTCTGCCTGATGTAGAAGTTAGTGGAAATGAAAATTTGAGCCTTACATCAAGCTCAAAGGGAAAGAGTCCAATGAATGAAGCTGGTGAGGAGCAGCTTATGGGGTCTGAATTGCAGAAATTAAAATTGCATGACAACACAGAGAGTATAACTGCCCATAACACTATTGATATTCCAGATATGGTAAATTTCTGCCTGCGATCAATATGTTGTGTTATCCTTCTATTGTCAAATAGTTGAATAAATTAGTTCACTAAATTTTTATTATTTGCCTTAAATTTAGAATGCGGAAGGTTCCAGGAGGAAGGTAAATGATTTTTCCACAGGAGGACCATCTGGGGAAAGCACATCTTATCAATTTAACGAAGATATCTGGCTTTCTGGTGACCAAACAAGGAACCACCTCTCGAAAACTTCTTCCAGTAATGGGTTAGTACCAACTGAGTGGGGAAAGCCCAATGCACCACTTTGGGGTGGTAGGGTTGTTGGTCGGTGGCAAGTTAGATGCGTTAGGGGAAGCTCTTCTCTTTCTTCTGATGAGTACAATGCTTTTATGAACATATTTGAAAGGGGTTCTCTTCTCTACTGTAATATGTCATTTGATGCATTGTTAAGTGTTCGAAAGCAGCTTGAAGAGTTTGGGTTTCCTTGCAAAGCTGCAAATGATGGTCTTTGGCTACAGGTTTTTAGTCTACTCCATGCCTTGCAATTTTTTGTTCCTACTAAGACCATGCCTTAAACTTTGGTTGTCTGTCAATGCAGATGCTTCTGTGTCACAGAGTGGAAGCAATAGTTGCTGATACTTGCAGAAATTGTTGCCTTACAAGTAATTCATGTGCTTGTAAACAAGCACATGTAAGTTCGCATCACCACTACAGGCAAGAGCATGATCGGGGCAGTGCTTCAGGTACTGTAGGTAATATGTACCTTGCAGATTCCCATGGTGAAGGAAATGGTGTTTTTGGCCCTGTCCGTGTTAATGTCAGAGGAGCAGTTGATGGACTTGCTGGTATTGGGAGAGGAAACTCTAATGTTCCTGGTGCAGCTTGGGCTCCCACACGCTACGTCTACTCTCGTGTTCCTTATGGACTTGGTTCAAGAAATGGTCAACAATCGTTCGCAAATGATGAATCAGAACCTAGAGTTGACTTCAATGGAGATATTTCGGGAGATGGCCTGACTGCGTTGGTTAATCTTACCCAAGAAATCAGTATCTCTCCTCATCAGGCAGAAAGCATATATGAGACAGGTATGCAAGTTAGATATTCCGGTGCTGCTTCTGTTTCGACCCCAGGTGGTTCCTCTCTCCAGATGCAGGAGTCAAAAGAGCATGAACTTGGGTCCAATTGGGAAACTACAGAGAACACAACTATCTCATTGGACATGAAAACACCACTCAGTCATTTTCCTCCTTTCCGCTTTGGGTAAGATTTGATGTTTATTCTGCTTCTGGTAGCATCTCGTTGGTGGAATCCCAGCCTCCTAGATTAAATCTGACCAGTTCTGAAGGTTGTTTATTTGATTGTGAAATCATGGATTCCAATTTGCAAGTCATCTGAATATTCTCTTTTACATATGGTCCAATATGGGTGTCTGTTAGTTGTTACTTTTACAAACAGGGAAAAAAGAAACATAACTGATAAGAGCAGTCAATGATATTTATTCTGCTACTAATTTCTTTTTCTCTGCTCCTTATTAACCTGATACTTGATGGCATTTTTACTTTCCTGTTTTGACTATGTACTGAATGCTTTATATGAACACAGGGTTGAGTTTGAAGATGTCCACAGGCTTGCAGATAGTCAGGTGAAACATTCCACTGAAGTATTTTATGCAGGCTCTCTGTGGAAGGTTAGTAAATCCTGTCCTTCTCATGGCCTAAAACTAGTTTGGTACTCATACAAGCATTTTGCAGGTAAGTGTCCAGGCATTCAATGACGAGGATCCTCATGGGCGTCGCACCCTTGGTAAATAGTTTATCTATTCTGTTTGCCGGCCTCTTTTTACCTTTGTTTGTTGTACAAAATCATTTAACAATTCTAACGCAGGACTCTTTCTGCACCGACGCAAGGCTGAGCCATTAGACCCCTTGAGGAAGGTGAGTGGCTTAATGGATATATCTTGCAACACAGAACGGGGGTTTAATGAATTCATGTCGCACAATGCAAAATGATCAGCTGATAAAACTCTTTTTTTTAAATCAGGCCAACATGTATGTAGATCCCCGGGAAAAGGTCACTGCTCGGTATCAGGTATAGTCTGCTTCATTCTTCCTATTGATCTGTTGTCTATGATACACCGATACTGCGTATTTTAATTTGCTACTTTCGTTGTTGCTCATAGCTTATCTGTCCATCGAAGAGGGAGGTGATGATATTCGGGAGCCTGAAGCAGGCTGGCACGCTCCTACCCAAAGCTCCAAAAGGGTGGGGTTGGCGCACTGCCATATTGTTCGATGAACTTGGTGATCTTCTCCAGGGTGGAGCCCTGAGAATTGCTGCAGTAGTGCAGCTTGTCTAAGCAAAAATGCCCAGTATATCTAGAAGCTATAGTGTGTTAGTATATGCAAATCGAAAGAAAAGGGCACTAAATGGCACCAGTAATGTTTGGTAGTGTCACCATAATGTATGTAGTTCTTGCATAAATGTGACTAGAGATGGACGCAGGTCGATCCGCGGGTAATCCAACGTCAAAAGTAAACATATTAGTATATATTTAGTTAAACAAGAGCTGGCTACGGATTACCTGTGGGCTGACCTATGCCAGTCATGCTTTCAAGTGTGTAATAGTAATTATGCATGGGCAAACCAGTCTTATCATTGTGACCTGAGTTGGGTTCGTGTGGACGCAGAACCATTTTTCTTTCCCATTGATAGCAACAAACATGTTGCTGGCAATTTGTACGAGAAAAAGGCATAAATGCAGCATTGCTTATATGTTTCTGAAAATCAGATAAATTCTGCTTTTCATTGGAGTTAATAAAAGCAATAGATCTCTAGATAATCCAACACCAAGATCAAGGGTGTGGATATGTAGTTGAAAACCCAATAGATGTTGGCGTTGCATCACAAAAGATATAGTCCACATCTCAAGATAATCCAAAAGAAAGATATGCACATCCATGGTTTTCTTTTATTATAGTGTACTGATATAGTTTTGAAAATCCAATAAATATTGCCCTTGCATTGAATTGAAGTTCTTCAATCTAATCATTCCATGAGTATCCAAATCCAAGATAGTAATGCACATCCATTTTTTGGTATTAAATGTTCACATCCATTTTCTGAATTAATGTTAACTAGTTAGATTACTGCATGTAATAATTTTCAGGACGCATATATTGTCTCCCTGTTCATGCATTCCCTCCTCAAGTCCTCCCATTCATACGCCTAATTAATCCCCAGGTTCTGAATTCCGGTCCATCCCCGGCCATGTCGTCATCGGCACGGAAGACAGACCACCGTGCTTGCTGTTGCCTTTCTCATGGCCATCCTCTTGGCCTCGCTCTCCGGTAAGACGGATTAACATGTTTGTTTGTTTGTTTTTGCAAAGCTTTCTGCCTTCATTTTTGGTAGAACAAAATTTCAATTTTTCTTAATAATAAAATTTACGCTAGCATTTGCTTTAAAGAAACTACGTACAATTATTACATAGGTGGCAGGTTGGCGTATTCAAATCTAAAATCACAAGATACAGATACCGCGATCAATATAAATCCTATTGATAAACTCTGATTGACGATAAATCTGCACAGTTGATGTTTCTATGCAGATGTAGGAGTTTGAGTGGGTCTGCCTATGAAATCGTCTATAGGGCAATTAAGTGAGTTATAAGCGACGTATTGACTATAAATAAGTTTATAAACAGGTCTACAGCAAACCCACTTACACCTCTAGGCAAATGTAGCGGCTTTGTAATAAGTTGTATATAGCACTTGTCTTCCTCAAATAACAGAATAAACTATCAAACGGTGTGGTTTAAATTTTATTTGTTAATTTACCAGGCACAGAAGGTGTGATTTGCAAGGCAAAGAGCAAGCTGTTCCGTGGGACGTGCAGGGGCAACCGGAACTGCGCCATGATCTGCCTCCACGAGGACTACACCGGCGGCTACTGCTCCAAGGGCTTCTTCCCCAAGTGCATGTGCACCAAGCGGTGCGGCGGCGGCGGCGGCGGAGGAGGAGGCGACGAGCCGCCGGCTGACGGCGGCGGTGCCAGCCGCTCGCCGGCGTTGGAGCCCAAGTGATGGTTCTTTGGTTTGAGATAGGGAGAAGGAAAAGGAAGGTATTTTTATTGATGTGTGAAATATAGAGAATTTCGATCGAATAAATGTGTTGGTTTTTTTATTTCCCCTCGTTTCTAATAACTCTTCGCCTCTATGGTTCTTCCATAAAAATGATGTTGTTATCATGTTGATATTATCAAAGGTAATATATATTGTGTAAAATTTAATACCTCTAAAAACACATGGTTCGAGACATACTTTTTACTGCAAACAAATGAAAAGCCTTGCATCTATATCTGTTCACTTTTGCTTATAGTTATAAGATAAAATTTAAATTTTAACCTTAAATTTGAAGTTGATTTTGCAGGTATTTTACCGAAGTTTATTTTTCAGCCTTGATTTTTAGATCGTTAAGAATAAATATATATAATTTTATAATTTTTTCTTTTACAAATATACTATTTAGATTTTTTATAAAAAAAACAAACAATCCCCTCCTTAGGTCAGGAGTATAAGTGCAGACACATACATACTCTATTCATCACCTTTCTGACTCATCGCGGAGTAGAGCAACTCTAAATATTTTCTTTTACCTCAATCAGTCACAATCTTTTCACTTAATTTCTCTACCTGCTTTCTAATCTTGATCAACTACAATCATAATTAGCTTAATTTCACCCCTCTTTAATCCCCGTAAAAGCGTAATTATTTTTGTATTTTGTGACAGATGGCCAAAAGGAGTAGTAAACTAGTAATAAATTTGAGGTAGGTGTACTTTAGAAGAGACAACCGAGAGCCCACAGTCTAAAAACAGGTATAAGGGCCCATTTGATCTGCTGTTTCACAAGGGGCCCAGCAAATATTCTGATGAGAGTGTACCAATTTGCTTTTTGAAGCATCTCTCTTCATCAGAGTTCTTCATGTCATGCCATGTGCAACAGTAAATCTCCAAGATTCAGGACCACACATCCATCTGCCCATCACATAGTCCTCAGAATCTAATACAGTACTGGTAACATTTTTTTTTTGGTTTTGCAAATTTGGCACTAGTTTTTTCTATATCGCAATGATACCACTGTAATGATAATTTTAGTGATATTTTTGTAATTTTTTAGTGGTAGTTTTGTAATAATGATTTAAATCCGTAGCAAATTTACTATTGCCTTTTTTCTCTCTCTCTATTATTTACGAGATCGGAGAATCTACCACCAGCAGTGATGACCATTATATTTCAAGATCAAGAAAATGTTCATATGCATGCAAGGTGATGGAGCTGTAGCTTAGCTATGACTATGACTATGAGCAGCATTTAGCACAAATGGATCGGATCAGGATTAATTACCAATGCCAATTACAGGGAAAAAAAAGGAAATCAGTATGGATCAAGAAAGCTTGCTCCAATTTCAGCTCAACCTAACGAATCTCTCAACTCAGGTATAAATTAAGTGGGCATGGAAGGAAGAAGAAAAGAAAAAGAAAAAAAAAAGAAGCATGTTGCAAGAACTGAACCAGCAATGGATCGACAATGGCGGCGGCGCCGGCCGCCATGAGCCGGCGACGGCGAGAGCGGGCGAGCTAGCCTCTGCACTGGGCGATGGAGGAGCAGCCGCGGGAGTAGGGGTTGGCCTGGCCGCCGGGGCGGCAGTTGTAGTAGGACGCGCCGCGGTACGAGCACGGCACCGAGTTGCGTCGCATCGCGTCGTAGCTGATGTACCCGCCGCCCTGCAGCCTCCTCCTCCTCGTCCCCGCCGCCGCCGCCTCGCCGGCCGCGCAGTACTCCTCCCCCTCCTCCTCCTCCCCCCGCGCCACCCAGCCGTAGTAGCTCCGGTCACCATCCTGGCTCTGGCTGTGCTGCGCGGCGTCCGACGATGCTGCCGCGACGAGGAGGAGGAGGAGCACGGCGGCGGCGGCGGCCACCGCGCGGCTTCGCGGCGGCATCGCGGCGGCTCGCGGTGGTATGCTGTGTTGGCTTCTGCTACTGGTTGCGAGTTGTGTACTGCTACTGGCGTGGCAGCTAGGTTGGTTAAGATCTCGAGATGATCCCTTGATTAAAATTTAATAAAATAGTCTCAGGCTAGATTCGTTTTTAAAAATTGGAAGTGTTTGAAATTTGGGGTTGGTAGTGGGAGTTAATCAAATTATTCCATTTCAGCATGTCTATTTCAGCCTAGATTTAGGTGGTGTTTTCTTGTGGGACTTCTAGATTTTCTAGATTATTTGAGTTGTGACAGCTATTTGGAGTATAAATGGTTGAATTAATTACTACCTAGTTGAAATTTTGCTTTAAAAATATTAGACAATAATTTTTTATATATAATCTTGTTTTAATAAAATATACCGTTTAGTAGTTTGTGGTGATCCATATAATCAATAATGAGAAGAAAATAAAACTTACCCTAATTTCAGTTAAACTATCAGCTATAATATCTGGACCTTCAATTTGAAGATTCAAAATTCCAACTGAAAAACAGATGCAAAGGGTTTTACTAATATAAGAGGAAATTTTCTGCAGTTTTTTTTCACTTTCAATTGTAAAAAATCCATCAGCTTCATTTTGATCTATAAGAAAAAAAAAACATGAGGACCATAATGTTCATTGTTTTCCTGACACGAGGCACCTAATGTCACTCTATTTTTTTTCTTGATAAGCAGGTGACCACGAGATCCATGCACCGTTAGTTGTCCAATTGGAACATGCCAAATTTAAACCCAAGATAAACTTTGCCGTCCCAAGTAGTATTAAATTAAATTTGAGCAGTTTCATGTGTGCCTCATTACAGTATTGACTTTGCTGGCCTTATTACCTCGAGAAAGGAAGCCAAATTATACTTAATATATGAGCCTAATGACGAGGGCACACTTGCAGAGTAGTTCCAGTTGACTTGTTAGTTTGTTAAGTCGTGCTTAATTAGCTAGCTAGCTAGCTAGAGAGCAGTTCCAGTAGACTCTAGAGGCAAAATTCAGACATTAGGAGTTAAGAATTCTTTAAATCCTAAGCTGATTAATTGAATCTAGCTAAAGTTTCTAACTGATATGTCGGTTATTAATGTTGCCGCATATCAAACGAGCAAGTCGAAGCTGAGGCAGAAGAAAAGTGGAGATTAGGCCCGGTTGGTTTCAGGTAGGAATTATTATAATATAGATTATTGAATCAGATTACTGTAAGCTAGATTATTATAGGATAAAGTACAAATAAATAATAAATATGAGTTATTATATAAGCATTTTTAGATAAACTTATCAGATTACAATAATTTAGGCTCTAGATTACCATAATATGTTACAATAACCTATATGCTTGTTTTAGCTTACTACTAATAAGCCATATTATAATAGTCTTCGTCTTCGCTTTTTTATTTTTAACATATCCTAATTATATGAATGTTTAACTTTTGACTGTATACATGTACTTATGAATGTACTTATGAATATAGAAACTGAATTTCTATCCATAATTAAAAAAAGAGAAGTTTCCTGCAGATTGCACTGCAGTGCAGTAAGTAGCTAGACAGCTAGCTGCATTGCATCGTCGATAAATTTGATTGTTAATTAAGCCAGTTGATGGACTGGTATGCATGCATGAACAGTGATGGTTTTTCTGAACCCTTGATCAGAATTAACATGGCAAGCCTGCACCGTGGCCATAAGATATGTGCGAGTTTTTTTGTCGGCGTTTGCGAACGCATCACATGGATTAGGGCTCTGCGATCACGTGAGATGATGAGCGACCATATTAGCTTATTACCGGTATGATATCTTACTTATATACTTGTCTATGCCACATCAAGCCGAAGAACAAGTTGGGTACCCAGCCTCCTTTGTATCTGAACATCTGATCCGATCAGAGGCTATACATGCTGCAATGTCTCTGCTTGTTGGCTTATCGACCGTAACCAAAATTTAAGGGTTTCGTAGAATTTCTAGAGAAAACAGTTTAATTTCTTCGATTTTTCTTTAAAAATCGAGGCCACAAAGCTTAATTTTGTCGTATATAGTTTTTGTTGTAGTTTATGTTCCATTGCTGGTATAATAGAGCTATGAAAGTTTTAATCGTTTGTTTTTTTATGTAGTTGTATGGTTTTATCAGCTGTAACTTAACTTAGACTGCAGTTACAGCAGTGCCTTGCTTTGCTCTCACATCAATCTGCATGGGCATGATATGTAATGGCTTAGCTACATAGATTCATTATTCAAGTGGGGTATGGACATGCTTCAAGTCGAGAAGATTTATACCACGGTTTTGAATAAGAACCCGAAGATACATTTACCCAGTCAGATAGTTAAAAATATCTATATTTTGGAACGAACAAGAAATATATTAGACATGCCGAACATGTACAGGTGTCACATTATTTACTACATAATCGAAACAGCACAGAAAATTTCGTCTGAATAGAAAACAAAACGGCGTAATTTCTTTTTTTTAAAAAAAATAAATGTGCCTGACTGTGTCGAAGTCTAACTTATTTTTGCGTGCTCAAAACTTCAAAAGAAAGCAGGGCAGCATAATCCCGGCCCACAAAGGATGCCTTCAAAGAGGCCCATCCTGTTTAGCCGCTCAATGTGGGCCGCCATCGTACGTGAGCTATCCGGCCCACGATTCCAGGCAATCCAATTCCGGCCCATTTATCACCTAGCCGGGAAACTTTTGTTCCGGCCCATCACGCACGTGGGCTGGAGTCCCCTTCCGGCCCATTCCGGACGCAGCAGGGAATCCGGTTTCGGCCCAACTTAGCTTGGGCTTTTGCAGTTTGCTCGCTCGTGAGTCGGGGCGCGGTGGACACAGCGTTTCGGACGCACGCGGCGGCGCGCCTCGCCGTCGGCCGCCGGCCGCCGGCGCCGCAGTTCCTCTGCCCGCCGCCGAGCTATGCCGCCTCCCTCCGTTTCCGCCTCGTCGGCCGACCACCGCGACGACGTGCCGAGCCGCGTGACTCCGTGTCTCTCCGTCTGTCGTAGTCTCCACTCTCCACCCGCGGCTTGCGCGCGCGAACCCTCCCTCGTGTCGAGATGGGAAGGGGATCAGGAATCCCAAATCCCTCTCAGGCATCCCAGTTCGCCGATCCGTCTCGTTTCAGCAAGCGGCTCGTCGTGGGCACTAGGTATTCTAAGTCTCCCCTTTTAGTTTTTTTTTACTGTATGGTGATTATCCTCTTGCGGAGTCTTACGGCATCAGGATTTGCTGATCTGTTTGCAGACTAGAGAAAAATTCCAAACCAATTTAGTTGGAGGATGTTGCTTCTCGTCCCTGATTGCGAAGATACAGCCAGAGATTGCGTTATTACCAGCATAATATTGTAAGTATTCTGCATCTATATTCTCTTCAGACGTGTAGTAATTCCTTTCTATTGCATAGACATTATAGATAGGTAGATTTATATATTCTGTCGCTGCAATCCTGATAAGGGAGCATGTAGAGGAACAACTCGCTAAACGAGACCACCTAGATGTTGCAGAGCAGCATGCCGTTTGATGGTTAACTAGTAACCTCTGCTGCCTGAATGGCAGGCAGGCTAGGACAGCAACTTTCATGTCAAACTTTGCTTTGGTTTAACGAAAAGAAACTGTTAGCAAGACGTAGCACAATTGCTTCCACTTTCATGGGGATTGTGAAATGTGAACCGCACATACACCATCGGTATCAGTTAACTAATTGCGAGCTCGGGAGTTCATAATTGGTGTTCCTCGGGCTAATCCCATAGCTATCCGTTTATTTCGCCAAGCAAAAGTCCTCTCCATTCTCTAAGCCCCATGCTATCATCTTCTGAAACTCTGAACTCTGAATTCCTGACCCTGGAGTCTTGTTGCCTAGATGATACTTGCAGTTCAGCTTCAGAGTTCTCTTCTTTTGGGACTCTCTCTTTGATGCTTCAGTATCTTGACCAGCATTTTTGCCTATTGATCTCCAAGGCTCAGCTATTATCTTTCACTTCAGCTGCATTCTAAGTCCCTGCATGCATAACAGTCTGTACAGACTAATCTTGGTCTGCATTTCACCAGCAGTGCTGTCCTTAGTTCTGATGCAGTTACTGTTAAAGTCTGGTCAGAGTCAATGCACCATACCCGAGCAGATTGTGTTGTCGTCAGAGCACAACTAGAGCTTTACCGTGTCAGGTTTAGCAAAAGTTGAATACAGAGAGGAACAGCTTCCCTTCCTGTGGCCCTGTCTGTACTCTGTAACAGTGTAACGTTAGTTGCTCTGTGAGGGAAACAGTAGGTTTTAAAATAAAGCAAAGGATAAAAGGAAAGCTTAATTCTGACCCTTCCCTTCTTTTGAGCACTTTGAATGATCCTTTACATTCAAACTGTTTCGTTCCCTACTGAATTTTAGACAAATATTATACTTCTGAAACCATGCATATTTTTCTTGAATTGTGGCACTCAAGCTATCTCCCTTGAAAGAAGTGTTAATCAACACAATGTTTTGATGCAAGATTACCAGGATTTCATAATACTAGTATATTTTTATAGACTTGGCTCCCAGATAACCATGTTATCAGTGTTACAAAATTGCTCTGACAAACATCAGAAATGCTCATTCACCCCTCCCATGCTCCCTCTCATGGATCAAGCTCAGCTCATTTTATTCTAGCAGCATGCATCGAACCTGAGTACTACTAATGCATCGATTACTGGTAATACTAAATCTAGTATATATCTAACATATAATCACTAGTTAAGGAACATAAAACTAGCTAAATCACTGCTTCCCTTCACATCACACTGCAAGAATTAGCATTCTCATCATTGAACATTTCACCGTATGCATCCCGTGGCGGCGAGAAGGCGCTCCTCTGCTGCGGTGCACCATAGTAATAGTAGTCGTCGGCTGAAGATTGCTGATAGTGTTGGTAGCGATATGGCGAAGGTTGAGGATAGTTGTAAGGCTCATATGGCGATGGTCGGTTGTAGTAGGAAGGCGAGTACTCCTCGTCGATGTAGCCTTGCGATGATGGTGAAGGCCTCGCCATGGGCATCGGCGTTGCCATCGCCGGCGCCGGTGTTGGCGCCACCGGAGCCGGTGGCGCAGTGTAGTAGGCTGCGCTCGCCGTCGGCCGTGCCACGCTGTAGCTCATGACGTGAACTGGCTGCGGCGTGTGGTTCACGTACCTGCCGCCTCCGCCGTACTCCATTGTCACCCTCGCGTCGATCGGTCTCTGCTCCTGGTGTTGCTTTGCTTTCCCTTTTGGATCACTGGGTTGCTGCGCTGTTTCTGCTGCCTTGGCCTCATCGCTTTCGTCGCCATTGCCACTGGACGTCTCCTGGACTTCTTGAGCTGGCTTTGGGGTCTCGTCGGCGCTCTTCTTCGGCTCCGGCGACGGCTGAGGATTTCCTGGCTCGGCGCCGCCGCCCTCAGCGCTGTCGGGACCGGGCTTTTCGGCTGGTTGATCACTCGCCTTGCTGGATTCGTCGTTTTGGTTCTTGGTTTCTTGGCTTTGGCTCTCTGCAGGCTGCTGCTGCTGCTGCTGTTTCGGCTCCTCTGGCCATGGCTCTGCTTGCTTGTTGGACTTGCGCAGCTTAGCAACTAGGATATTGGCGTCGATATTTCTTGAGGCCGTGACGGTGACCTTGTTGCTCCGGCCATCGATGTCGCATCTGAACACACCTTCATGATCAAAAAGGAACACAGAAGATTAGGTCAGTATAGCCATGTTAATTTGCTGGTCAAGTTTCTTCCTCCATTTTATATTGATAGTATGTACGTCTGCACCTAACATTACCCTTCCTATCACTGCCATGAATTTTCTTTTCTGAATTCTTCAAACTAGATATGCACTTGCAAATATACCTAACATAGTGCATTATAATTCGCTCTAACTCTTGAAGATACAACTTTTGGAACAAGATGTTCACAGATGAATTTTGAAGCTGCACAGTTATGCTAAAGATCGTTGATATGCGGTTTGGGGTTTTGATAAAAATATACCTGGAACACTTTGAAGCACTTTCTTCACTTTCTTCTTGCATCCTTCACAATGAATGGACACCTTCAGCACCAGAGCCTAAATCAGGAAATCAGAGATAGAAGCCGATCGATCGTCAGCACACTTGCATGATATCACAAGAAAGAGAAGCAGCAAAAGCATGGAAATTGAACATAAGGGAATGTGTTGCCATGCATCCAAGAACAACTTAGAGAACAATTAGTGAGCTATCTATCTATAATCCTGAAGAACAGACAAAAAAAACACTAGTAACTGAACCATGTCGGTGAGCAGAAGAATTTCTATCATAGTAGTTAATAGGAAAGAAAACTAGAAGGATGGATCTTAGCACCTGACACTCTATAGGCTCTGAGCCGGAGGCCATTGGAGCAACTGATAGAATTTGCAGGAGGGAGGGGAAAGTGAGGGAGGCTTGTACTGTGGGTGAGGGTTGAGGAGGTTTTATACCCTGCACTAGATATCAAGTGAAACTGTGAAAGGAATAACCAACAATAACAACTAGAGAGGGTAGTGGACGTTTTGTTGAGCCTATATTTTAGTTTGGGTGTGACTAGGGGAGGCTCCTTTACAACTTTACAAGTGGACAAAACACACCCTTTGAGAAGGTAACTTAAAGAGGAGGTGATGGTTGTTCATTTCTCTTCTTTGGAGAACTCATCATGAGCTGTATCACTGAGATTTTGATGGAAGATAAAAACTACTTTTGGAGGATGAATCATACTTGATATATGTCTTGGTAATTGCTTTGTTTGTGGAGCTTCTTTTGTTGTTATAATCTTTTACCTTTCGTAAGATATGATTATCATAGAAATATGTGATAGTGATTCGACAAAACTTTACGCAATATCCATGTCTCAGGGAAATTTTAATGGCCTAGGGATGTTTGTATAATTATATTCTTAGATGTCTAAACACGTTCAAAAAAGGAAATATACTCATTCATACAAACACACACTCGTGAGACCTAAAAATTTAGCTACAAAAGGATCACATGCAATTTTACACGTCATTGTGTTAGTTTGAAAGTAGAAGCTAAAGCTGTATTATATGTTATCACTCTTACGAGTTATTGTAAAATACCGCCTGACACTTTTACTTTTTTAACAACCCTTTTTTTCATTTACTGTATAGTCAAAGTTTCATAACCCAAAAGTGAAGAGAATTACATGAAGGAGACGGCACTGAACTACAACGCGGATGAGCAAATAAATTTTTTATATTAGGACACATTCCTCTCATGGAGTCTTGTGAAGATTCTTTTCCCTTCCCCAGAGTGTTCTGGTGTTGTAGGCAAGCTCAGCATAGTGGCCTCCTTTATCATGCCAAATACGAAAGAGATAGGCCGCTGCTTTTGTTAATGTTTCCCCGTGCAAAGGAGGAGTTTTATTTTGTCACGAAGTTGAAAGGTAGCTACCATTGTGACATATAATACGCCTTTTTTGCATGGAGGATGAGAAGAAAGCATCTATTCCGTCCCTGCCTTTTGACAATGCTTAGTTGTCCAAGAGGGGTTTGTTTATATCTCGCTTTGCTCCATGATTAAACGCAAAATGTTGGTCATTGTCCATACTAGCAAAAGCTTAATTAGTTACGGATTCATCTGGAGACTGGAATTAATATCTTGGGGAAAAAGGGAGGATGATATTCAGCCCCATCTTTTATCTTATGCCTATGCTTATAAGCCAAAATTTAAATTTTTAATTTTAAATTTGGAATGGATTTTGGGGGTTTTGTCATCGTAGTTTATTTTTCAGCCTCGGCTTTTAGATGACTAAGAACATGTATATAAAAATTTTATTCATAAATTATTTTTTATTTGTAAATATGTCATTTGGCTTATTTCCTCGGTATGCCAAACAATCAGCCCAATTGTGCAACTGGAAAAGAAAATAGCCATCCTTGGATACCATGCACTTGTTTAGCACTGGAAGAAATCAATTATATTATACTCTTTATTGGAAAATCAACTTCTGACATTATCTCCTGGCTTTTGTGCATGCTGAGCTGAACAGCAAAACAAAGATGTAAACATCAGTGGCTAAAATGCAGCAGAAAAGAGGTGCATATCTTGGTGATAAGAGACGGTGACATCGTAGCCATCCTGATTTCTGCAGTTCCCATTCAAGAAAAGGAAAAGGAGACTTTGACTCGTCGACCTTTTAACACCGTCAATTTCAGGAACAAAAAAAATGAAACCGTCATGTTCAGGTATGCAATTTTCTTCATCAGACACTAAAGGCATTCTGTTCCATGGTGTAACCTTCATAAATTATTTCATTGTTTATCGTTCTCACCAGTTATCGTGCCAATTAATGTTGTTATTTACAATCAGTAGCTTCATTTCTACAATTCTGCTAGTTGTTAGTGCTGGAAACTTCATTTATGCCACTTGATTCCCAGACAAATCATACCTACGTCATAAAAAATCACGACGACGATAGGAAATTTCCAGGAAAAGGCTGAATCAGCTGTAAGTCGGATGGTTGAGTCGTACGCATAGCAATTTTCTATCAGGCGAGCAACAAGCCGAACATACGTGAACTCCGTCATTTCGTTTGTCTGTCACTTTCAAAAAGTTTCTTCCTCACTTCACTTTTTCTTAATCTCTTCTCCCCATCACCACAAACCAAGATGATAATGGCTGCTCTTGTTCTGTTGCTTCCTCCTTTTCCACACCCTGTTACTCTTATAGCTGGAAAAAGAGATGGCACAGACTCTCACCCAGACTGTGAAAGCAAAAGGAGGGAGGAGTGCAACAAAAGCAAAAACAGCAGCATAGAATCATAAATAGATGCATTATGCAACGGCCTGAGATTAAAAGGAGAAAAAAAAGATATGATGGTCTTTCAGCTTCAGAGACCGTAGATTTTGATTTGGATGTGTCCTCTCTTTTTCAGGACTGGTGTACGTCGTCGCCGTCGTCTGGAGGCGAGTTCTTGGGATGAGTGAAGAATATGGCGGCCTCGGCCGGCGGCCGGCGGTGACGTGATGTTGCTTCGTCGTCCACCGTCGAGCTTGGCCTGGACGAGCACGTATGCGGCGGCGGCGGCGACAGAAATTCAGAAATAGAAGAGATCCATGCTGAGATCGAGAGGTGCGTGGCGTTTGGTGGCAACGGAGAGCCGCTTTACTGGTAAGTTTGGTGACCAAATCTGCAGCCAAAATACTCCCTTGGACTCCTCTTTACAAACGTTTGTAGTAGGTAATTTTTAGACATGTTTTGATCATACGATCTTGTTTAAATTTTCATGCAAATATAACAAAATATCAAGGAATTAGTTATTTTTGACATAAATTGTTATTAAAGTTACTTTAGACAAATCACAAAAATAAACAATAATTACGTAACTTTTTAGATAAAATGAATGGTTAAATGTAGGTCGAAAGAACAGCTAACGGCATAAAACAATAAAAAGGAACTGAGAAGTTATTATATAACATTTTCTTTTGTACTGTTAATTTTTTTTTTAAGATGAGGCAGGAGCGCTGCCGATAAATTTGTTTATTTTTCTCGAGCTGCAAATTCGAATTTGTTACGCAGGTGTCCCATTCTTATTGTTGACAAGTTATTCATTAGTCTTTCTTTTTTCCAGCTCAACTTGCAAACGTGGTTTCGATGTGTTTGGACGGATGTATTAAAAGATGATGGATCGGCCCAGGCCCAAGCCCATTGCTGCAGCCCAAGAATTCAAGAGGCCGCATTTTCCTTCGTTAGAGTACGTTTCCTTGACCATTTCCTTTTTATTCCCGCTTTCGAAATGCCAAATTTTGCTGCTTACAGCTATCTTTTGTGCTGTCTTTATCTCTCAATTTTACATATCATCCGTATTTTTCCTCTAAAAACTGTAGCAGCGATGCAGTATACCCCCGTATTTATTACACGGTATACTTGCCTTATACTAGGGTTCTGGGGTCCGATTGCAAAATAAGTTCAGGCGCCATAGGAATGGTCGGATTTCGGAAATTTTGGACGAAATTTGAACCACATTTGACTAAACTTGAACCAAATTCAGATGAAATGGGAGTAAAATATCGTTTTCTGACTCAATGCGAAATTTATCTTAATTTAAATAATTAAAATTAACTTAACCCGATACCATGAACATTTTTACTAGTAAGAAAAAGATGGGGAGTACGTACTCGTGGTCAAATTTTCTACGCACCTGTGAGCACATTGCAGCCACACACACACGTACGCGAGCTGCTACTCTGCTAGCCGTACCTGATTCCACCTAGGGCCGAGATGTGCCGACGGCATGTAGATGTATGTAGCCATGTAGGTGAGGAACCAGAGTCAGACAGAGAACGGCATGGAGTCAAAAGACAAATATTCGCTCATGTCCCATTCCAAATACCTGTGTAAGCATAGACGCATTGTTGTGTCCTCAGTGGCGGCGGATTCAGGATCCGAAGACCGGAGGGGTTGGTTATCTTTTTTTTCTTTCCTCCAATCTTCTCTCATCTTCCTCCTCCTCGTCTTCTTCCCTCTCTCTTCTCCCCTATTTTTATGGGGATCCAGCGTGTATGAGGCTTCTAGTCTCAATGTTGGATCCATCTTTGCTTATGCTTCTAAAATATAATTATTTCTAAGCTATTTAATATAGATTAAAATTGAAAAGAAAAAATCTATGATATCCCTCAATAAGGAATTAATGGTTGTGGAAGAGTAGATGAGAATAAATGAGAAATTTTTTTACTAGAAAGTAATTAATGTATAAATAGCAATGTGAATAGTATCAGAAATGTTTAATTATGGTATAAAATTTAACTTTAAAAGTGTTTGTAATTTAGGACCGATGGAGTACTGTACTCTACGTTGATGGATCATGCATTCATGTGAGAATTTTTTTTATTTTTTTAAACCTTTTTATTAAATAATTTCATTACTAAACTAAGGACAGACTGACAGAGTGATGCAACGTCAACAGGAAAAAAAACAAATGGGTGATTATCTGACTTTTTCATTGCATATTACGGATGAAAAATAACTTATGAATAAAACTTTTATACATGTATTTATAGCGATCTAAAAGCCAAGACTAAAAATAAACTTTGGTGAACCCCTAAAATCAACTCTAAATTTAAGATTAAAAATTTATATTTTATCTTATAAGTATAAGCAAAAGCGAAAAAATGGACGAAAACCACTCCCCTGGATTGGCAGCATGCATGGTAGGCATTCTTGGCCAAGGCTCATCGTTTTGTTTTGAAAAAAGAGGTAATTGTCACCTCCCAATTTCAACTTCTATAGCAATATTATATTGGTGATGTATCTCAAGTAAAATACCTGTAGTTTGCCTAATTACATATGTTCCTTAGTTTTTCAAATACTTAATCACAACTAATAAAGATGAAAAAATATGCATCACAGTTTATGTAGAGTGAGAAAGCTACAGTGTTAATAGTGCAACTTGACAGGTCATTAGCCTTAAAGATAAGTTTGCTACATGAGTATGAATCTGGCTTTCTTTACTGGAGTAAAGATTTTAAAAAGACCAACAATCAGCGTCCACATGAGAGGAGCCCACGCATGAACAGCAATATTCAGATATTAATTCCATCCTAGCTATAGAGAATCTCTGTCTGCAGGGTTTTGCTCTTGGCCTAACAAAAGAATAAGCATATCTCCAAAGGATATGAATATTTTTTTTTGCGGGGGAAGGATATGAATATATGATATGGCTTTTCTTCTAACTTATTCTCATTTGGCGTTTTTAGTCATTTTTTATACTTCATTTGCTTACTTTTTATCTTACATTCTCAGCACTTTATATCGCATACTTGTCACGTCGAATTCTACATTAATTCTGTATTTTGTATTTTACTCTTATAGTACCTCCCCTTTCCTTATGTACAGCATAACGTATACATGTATCGCTAGTAGTAATAATTAGTGTTATGTGGTCAATTTTCACATAACGTATTATATGCTAAAAATGTATTAAGCAATAAACACACAGTTGTTCACTCCATGTCAATGGTTTGGAGACGAGAGGTGGGATCGAAGGGTATATATGTCTAGTCTTGTTTTTGGATGGGGTAATCCTAGCTAATGGTTTAGTATGAGGTATGAGATGCTCCAACTTATTAGAGATGAAATATTTTTAGAGATAAGTTAATCCTAGATTCTATAGGAACATTCTCTTTTAGGGATGATTCTGATCATATCTACCCATCTCCGAACCAAACAATCTTACCATTGGACTCATTCCGTCTCATCCTATCCCATTTTGTAAAATATACAAATTTGCATGTCCTCCGTCGTGGTCTAGTCATTCAAACCAAATAAGCGATGATATTATTGAGTTTTGTTATACGTTTGTCTGTTCATTTTATTTCATTATATATATATAATGTAAGTTGTAATTAAAATATATTTAGTTATAACTCCAATTACAATAGAATAAATTATAATTATATAATTCTCCGGAATATAATGAACAACCAAACGTGTAACAAGAAATTAACAACATCATCTACCGAAATACGAAACAGAAGCACTACCGTCAAAACTGTTGCGTGCGTATGTGATTGTTAGCTCTGATTCGTGCGTATGTACCTGTGAGCTAGCGGTCCTGGACTACGAGTGAGAAGCTTCGAGATCCGGACCTCCTCCCAACTTGTACAAATAAATGTTCACATGAACATGGAAGCATGCATGCATGAAGAATTGATGATGCAACTACGGCCGTACTGCGTTCCTGTACTGCAATTTAATTTTACTGTTGCATGCCCAGTACGTCCACACTCACACATACATAGAACTAGAGCGGTGAAGCCAGCAAAACCATCAATTTTTACTGTTGTATGTTGTTGTATGGAAAAACAAATACAACATATTTATAAACAAAAAATAATTTAAAAATAAAAATTATATATATATATATTCTTAGTGATATAAAAGCTAATGCTGAAAAATAAACTTTAATAAAAAAATAAAACTCGGTTAAAAAACCTAAAATAAACTCTAAAGTTAAGATTAAAAATTTAAATTTTAACTTATAAGCATAAGCATAAGCGAAAAGATGAATGAACATTACTCTCTAAGTAAGTACAACAATCAATAATTCGTAATTAACATTACAAACCCATTCAGATGAAGGCAGATCTATCGATCTCGAGTAGATGACAAACTAATTAACACTAGTATAGATCATTAGTTGATCTAGTGCAGGCAGGGAGGCGAGGCACGCATATAGCTAGATTAATTACATGGGGTTAGAGAAGAAATAAGAAAAAAAAAACTTAGGAGCTTTTTGGTTTGAAGGATTTTTAGAGAAAAAACGGAGGAATTAAACTGTTTTATCTGAAATTCCAGTAAAATTCGTGTGATTCGAAGAAACCCTTAGACGTCGATGACGCGGAAGGCGTCGCGGTTCTTGACGACGATGTCGTACATGTGGACGGAGCCGAACTGGGCGAAGTCCTTGGGCAGCGATATCAGGTCCACGGAGGAGCGCTTGTGGAACTGGAGCATCGGCGCCGCCATGGCGCCGCCGGCGGCGGCGGCGGCGCCGGAGTAGTAGCGCTCCCAGCCGAGCGCGGCGAGCTTGCGCTCCAGCGAGGCGTAGGAGGCGACCACCTCGCCGGACGGCGTGTGCAGCAGCGCCTTCCGCCGGATCCCGCCGGCCGCGTTGCTCGCCGCCGCCGGTGGGTTCTCCACCAGCTTCACCACCCCGTTCCTGAACACCCACACTCCCGACATATATACGAAACTCCTTAATTTGATTTGATCTTCTTGTGTTCTTCTTCTTCTTGTGTTCTTCTTAGCTGCTAATTAAGCTAGTGTAGTTGTAGCTTTGTGGATTTAATTGCTAATTTGGTGGTGTTTTTGTGTGTGTTGTTGGATGGAAAAGGATGGCACGCGAGAGGGGGCTATAAATAGGGATGCAGCTAGCCACCGGTGCACTCGGATCATATCACTGTGCATGATTCGTGCACACGTTTTTTTTTTCTTCTCAGTAATAACATTCGGATGCGTCCATTGTATATGTGCCGAGCTAAGTCGTAACATCAAATTTTAGATCGAAGATGGGCCTGATCTAGGATTTTAATCGATGGGATCGGCGTCGATTGTTTCTAAAGATTATGGCCTAAGTAAAATAACATGGCACATGAAGTACAAAATAATAATGCTTATTGACTAAGTGAATTTAAATTTTCCTTTGAAATCATTCCCAGTCATATTTGTGACATTCCCAATCATATCTAGAAAATAAAAATAAATTATCTTGAATATATTGTAAAACCATATGCTAGCCGGTTAGTCTCTTTGTCCTATAATAACTGCAGCCCTACGTTTATTACGTTTATGAATTATATAGGATTGTAGCATATTACAGGAGGAGGGTAATAGCTAGAATCAGTGAACTGTGCACAACTACCGCACAATGCTTTGATGGGCGGATCTCTGGTCGATCTGGAACGGATGGTCCAGACGTGCACAAGGTCTGCTGCAGTGTACGTGTTAGCATGCATGATCTTTGGTCAGCAGAGCATCGCATTCGATGGTATCCAGTGCCGGCCCTGGCCTACATTTGCTTACTGGAGTAAGCCTGCACGTATATATCATGCATTCATGAGTAGAGTTAACTTTAGCTAGGGTGGCATATATGCATATGTGTAGCTTAATGAGTTGCTCTCTCTGATTTTTTTATTTGGTACTGTTAACTTATAGCTAGGGTTGGTTGTTTATTTTCTCAAAACTTTTATGTAAATATGTAAAATTATAAGTCATATTTAATTTTTTACTAATAAATCAAATCATATTAAATAATTAATAATTACATAAAATATTTGAAATATAATGAATAATCAAACATAGACTTAAAAGTTAACTGCCTTAAATTAAAAAATAGGAGTATAGTATTGAGATGCAGAGGCATATATCTACACCTAGCTACAGTGCCTAGATACTCCGATAGATCCATATATGTTTATAAGAATATAGTTAAGATATATAATAATTAACCTGCAGCGGTCTAGGAGCATGGGCTCTTCCTTCAATTCCGCCCGGAATCTTTATGTTCGATAGATACATCTCCACCTTATCTCGTGGGTATATACTTTGCCGTTCCGTGCACCCATGTGTGTGTAGGTGTATATATACACACACATGTACATATACACACGTAACATATGTACATATATCTATATTATATTTCGGTAAAAAAAGTCTCTAAAATCACCTTTAAATTTAAGATTAAAAATTAAATCTTGACTTTTAACTAAAATCAGAAGCGAAAGGACATGTGTAAGTATAGCCAGCCAATCAAGGACATGCGACGACTAACACGGGAGCAGAGCCGGATCTAGCATGGGGACAGCAAGGGCTCGAGCCACTGCTATCTCCGTTAAAGCCACGGGAGTCTCACTAAGACCTCTTAAAATATTATAGTAAAAATCAATAGAAAATAATAGCTAAAACTCTATTAAACTTATTCAGATATCTTCAGTAGCCAGATCCGCCACTGAACTTTCATACACGGACTACGATTGATCAATGACGGTGGCACTGGCATATATGGAGCCAAAGCATGCATACACTGCAGATGCACAGGACAACAACTATGGTGCAGCCAATATGCACGGAATCCAATCCTCGATCCTAGCTACAGCTAGCCATATACATATACGAATTTCAATACACGCAAATGGATTAGCATCGATTCGCCGGCCGCTCGATCGTATATATCGTCGGCGACTTTAGCCCATGGATCGAGGAGATTGGTCGATCGATACATCGCCATCTAGCTATCGAAACGGTTAACCTCGCTTGTTCTCTCATCGTATATCGGTACATAGCCAGCGGAGGATCTAAGGTAGTCAACAAGGTTCGAGAGATCTAAATAAGTTAGAAGGTTCGAGAGATCTAAATAAGTTAGATAGATAGAGTTTCAACCCTCTTTTTAATTAATTGATTTTTATCATAAATTTTTAAGAGAGTTTTTGTGGGAGTTTCAATAACAACACGATAGCGGGGCTAGAGCCCCGCCGTCTCCATGCTAGATCCGTCCATATACATATCTAATTCGTAACATATGCTTATTTTTGTCTCATCTTATGGTTATATCTGTTTGATTTAGATTACTATGAGTCTATGAGTTACGACGTGCGTACATATGATCGATTTGATTATAAGAAAAGGTTAAACGTTTTAATAAATAAGCTCGACAAATTGATTAAAAGATCAATAAAGTTGATGAAACCTTTATGTTAAAATATATTTGTCGAAGAATAGAACAAATAATCCGTTTCATACGTGCTTGCGTGCGTGCACAAGAATATATATCTATCTTTGATCCCTTAGCCATTTAATGCTCCATCATCCATCCGGATCGATCCATTGCCGGCCAGCAATATCACTATCGATCTCATCATCACGTCATCGCCAACCATGCATTCGATCATCTCTCTATATATATCACCTCGCTCTCAGGCTCTCGCAGTTGTGCTTTGAGTGCAAACGTAAGCAAAATTTGAAATATTGATGTTAAATTTGGTGCTGGTTTTGGGATTTCTTTAATGTTATTTATTTTTTAGCCATTAATTAAGATCGATGAGAATAGTGAGATATTGTAATTATCTATTATCTCATGATTATTGACTATTATCTCATGATTATCGGCTAATATATCGTAATAATGGTGAGATATCGTACGATTTTCACACCCAAATGACCCTAGCTCCATTTGATTATTTTTATTTCAAACTTAAGCGATATTTATCATATCAGCAGGGAACGGTTTTGTAAAAACTGATGGTGGGAACCATCTGGCTATAGATTTACAGCCAGCCTCTTTTCACTCCCCCTCTTCTCTCTAAGGTCATCTTCAATGGCTATCTATAAGGGCATCTTTAATGTGCATGCTAAGAGGGTGCCAAGAAGAGAGAGAAAGAAACATGAGAGATGTTATACATTGGACCAAAGGTGCTAGCTTAGAATTTAAAAGCACCTGTTGCCTTTTCTAGAACCTGGTGCTAAGGATTTTTGTTGAGAGACTGTACTACAATTCTATCCGTCAAATATTTTTATAATCTATGGGACCCATCTTAACATGGACTATAAGATTCTATACATTAGAGCAATATTGAGCTATGGTGTCAGTGGCTGACGTGCCCTCCTTAACAAATTCTAGAGAACTAAACACTAAAGTTGTCCTAAGCTATCTATAAGATATGTTGTATAATTTTTTTAATAGAGGAGAGATAAAAGCTATCCCTTAGCTAAGATATAGTCCATTGTATATTTTTTAATGTCACGTGAGAATGATTCGTGGGACCATTTATAGTACTAGGTTTTTGCTAAAAGCTATATCATTAAAAAAATTATTTTTTAGTGTGCTTATAGATAGTAGTAGCTTGCTATCTACTCCGTATTATGGCAGCAGCAATGCAGCACGTTGACTGTGAGTGGGCTCCGACGTGGCAGCAGTTCACAAGGAGATCTTTGTAACCCTGCATGACGCAGAGAGCACTTTATTGACACTTGTACGGGGCCGGGGGCTGATGCTCATCGATTGGCCCAGCACAGCACGAGTTGTCGCAGTCGATCGAGGATTGATGAATGATCAATCACGCGGCTGCACTGTTTTAATCAGGGCCAATTGCTCACGACCATTAAGAGCGAGTTGCCAACCACTGAGTCTGAATCATCTATAATCAATCTAATAGTTAATTTATATAATAGTTGTTTATAAAACATTAATGTATGATGTCATACATACACTATGTTGTACATTCTTCTTCTCTCTCCTTTCTTATATCTTTAAAATATTTAAAATATGTTTATAGCTAACTTATAGTCTGTTACTGTATTTGCTCTCTAAAGGTTGTTTGGCATGGGCCAAGCTCTAGCTTTAAATTTTTTATGGGCTTTTTTATCGTTCTTTTTTATCGTTCTTAGTACCTATGAAAGAGTTTACTTCAAAATTTCAGTACATTGAGATAAAGAGATAAATTATATTTTAACTTCTTGAGTACTAAATCTTATACTAAAAATATAGTATCTCAAGATTTTTTTAATGATGATATTTTTTTTTAAGAACTGGAGCCCAATTAAATAGTCTTAGCTTCTCGTAAAATTGAAGTGCAGTATACTGAGTTAATCACTTAATCTGGCAATAAACCAGAGCTGAGCTCGAGCAGCCTTACACAAACTTCACTTCTAAGTCAAAATTAAGAGTTGGAGTTTTACCCAACATGCCCTTATGCATGTGGGCTATGAAGATATTCCCTCCATTATAAAATACAGTACTAGTAACTTGTAGTGTTTATTTCTAAAGTACCAGAACTTCTCTACCTACTTCATTCTTATATTTTTGGGCAACAAAAGTAACCATAAATAAAATCTATTATATACATGTAACTTTGATCAATTGAGCTATGGCTTACAAATCGTAAAATAATTCATGGGTCGAGATTTTATATAGATGTATTATTTGTGATTCAGAATTCAATGGTAGAACATATATGTTAGGATAGGAAAAACCACGATCAACTCTAAAATTAAATAAATTTAAATTTAGAATAAGCCTGCGTAGCCTCCCAAACTCAAGCCTTTTAAATACCCTCAAGTTTGCTCTAAATTACAAGCCCGTCCCGTACATTAACCCACTCTAACACAGCAAGCAAAAAGATCTGCTAATAAATCAACAAGCAGATGACGATGCAATTGCGGAGATTGTTTGGTTTTTTCAACGACATATTTACGAATAAAAAATAATTTATAAATAAAATTTTTATAAGATCTAAAATCCTAGGCTGAAAAATAAACTTTAGTAAAAAATTCTCTAATATCAACTCTAAATTTAAGGTTAAAAGTCAAATTTTGGTTTGTAAGCATAAGCAAAAATATGGGATGAATATATCTTATACTTATTCTCAAATAAAACATGTAATTATTGAAATCAGAATCGAGATGGATAACATAAAATGGATTGCGTACATGTTGTGATAACTTCAAAAACGGATTCTGTTTTTTTTCTTTTTACATAGAATAAATCTTGGCGTTGTGGAATCACGAATTTGTTCGCCAAATGAATTCAGAAAAGATTTCCTATTGGACAAAGGTGAATTAGTTCCATCTGCTGGGTTACGTTAATTAGGAGCCAACCGTTGCACGACATAGCGCACGTGAAGGTTGATGATAAGTAAAGCTTAGGTGGAATATTGCATATATAGATTCTTTTCTACGGAATTTTTTTGCCTCGTCAGATTTTTTATTTACAGAATTTGAACATACCAGACACGTGCAGGTCATCTTTAGGGTTGTAAAAAAAGCAAAATGATATATTTACAAATTACAAACAAAAATAATTTACGAATAAAAATTTTATATATGTGTTTATAGTAATCTGAACATCAAACCTACAAAACAAATGTTGGTAAAAAGCCTAAAAACTAGCTTTAAATTAAAAATTAAAAATTTAAATTTTGGGTTATAAACATAACCCAAATCCAACAACTGGTGGACTATTAGAATGGAAGTGCCACCCAAATATATTTATTCATATTGTGAAAAATTAAAAAAAATGCTTGTGGGTGATAGCTTCAGCTAGACTTAATTCTCCTTTAATCTGGGGCTGGATTCCATTGCAAAACTAAAAAAATAAAAATAAAAAATATTTGTAGCCAAACAAAGTTCTTCCTTTCGGACAGAAATGGATGGATCTTTCATTTTTCTTTGGGATGAGTGGCCCCATTTATTAAGCCCATTATGATTGCAGCATGATGACACAAGCTGCTAGCCCATAAACCATACTACTAACACAGCCCATAGCCCATAAACCATCCGTGATAACCGTCGTCTTAAAAAGAACAAAAGAATTGCTAAGTAACCTTCGTGCAAGGTTCCGGGTGAAAAACTTAGTCCTACACTTAACTTAACGAGCAATTGTCTCATCCTTAAAAAAGGTATCATAAAGATACCACTGTTTTCTACGTAAAATTTGGTATCTCTGGTTACCTCCATCAGGGATAGAAAACATGCTCTAACTTAACTGTAGTGTAATTACATTATAACTATCAGCTCTAAACCATCATATCGCATCGAGAATTGTACAGGAGAAGAGAGAAAATCATGCAACCGACGATGTTTAATAACTATGTATATATACAACTTATATAGAAGTTACAGTACCAATGATTAAACTATAATTATATTGTGCTTATTTATTTCGGATTATAAGTTATTCTGGCTTTATCATAAGTCAAATATTTTTTAGTTTGATTATCATTACTTTGTACTAGTTTTATTAAATACATCATTCAATATATTTTTTATAATATATTTATTAAAAGTATTATTATATTTTTTCCATAAATTGATCAAAGTTGAAGAGTTTTGACTTAACAATAGATCCAAAATGACATCTAACATGAACAGGAGGGAGTAGATACATTTGAAAAGAAATCCACTGAAGAATAACTCATGAAAATGTTTTAGATAATCCCCAAAAGGAAAGGCTTATAATTATGAAAAGGGAATCCGGATGAACATAAAATGGATTGTGATAACTTTGAAAATGTCCTTTCTTCTCTTTTCAGTGGAATAAATCCACTGTGGTGTTGTATATTTGTTAACCGATAGAATAGGCTAAATGAATGTAGAAAGATTTCCTCATTGGACAAAAGGTGAATTAATTCCATATGTTGGATGGTTACATTAGGATACATGTAAAAAATAAAAATGAGGGAATCATTTTATCGTCCATCCCAATTTGGATTTCTCTTATAAAAAGATCACAGTTCGGATTTACTGATTGAAATATACGGCCTCATGTTTTCACTTCTTCTTATGTTTATAAACCGGAATTTGAATTTTTAAACCTTACATTTAGAGTTGATTTTAAGTTTTTTCATTGTATTTTTTTAGCATTTACTTTTGGATCACTAAAAATATGTATATATATTTTTTATTCCTAAATTATTTTTTGTTTGCATATATGCCGTTTAGCTTTTTTTAAAGCCAAAAGATGACTCTAATAATCCTGTGAAAAGATGCCATTGGACCCAACCGTTGCATGATTCTATTGGAGCTAAAAGATGACCCTGATAATCATGATTCTATGCCAGGTTGATGATAAGTAGAGCTTACACGGAATATTGCATATCTAGATTTCTATGTTATATATGTTCTCTCTACGGAAATTTTTCCGCGAGAGATTTTCTTTTTTTACATAGCAGACACGTGGAGTACTGTAAGGGTAAGTTTGAGGAGGTAAAAAAAAAATGTGAAACAGGGTGGGTTATTATCGTGTGATTAATTAAGTATTAATTATTTTAAATTTAAAATACATCAATATAATTTCAAATTTATGTAGAAAAATATTAGAAAAAATATTTATGCATGCTTACTAGAAATGAGGGGAGCTTTTTCCTATCCAGTAGTCTCGTACGCTACTTGAGTCTTTTTGGCCACCCAAATATTTATTCCTACTGCAAAAGATTAAAAGGAAATGCTGGTGGTGCATAGCTTCAGCTAGAATTGATTCTCCCTAATCTTGTGATATGGATTCCTATCGCAAAAGTTGAAAAAACATTAAAGAAATGCTTGTAGACGGTAGTAAAACAAATTCATCCTTTCAGTCAGAAAAGGATGGATTATGTTTCTTTGGGACAAATGGCCCATTTAGTAAGACCACGTGCATTATGACTCGAACACATAAACCATACTACTGCCATAGCCCATTTGGAATATCTCACACAAACAGATCAAGCAATCCATGTTACATCGTATCTATTGCGCATTGTAACATGGAGGCCAGTCAGGTGGATCATGCGCTAGCTAGGGAAACTTTCCCTTTGAAAATTTCTTGTACTTAGGTTGATGGATCCCCCTAGATCAATTTTGAATGCTTTGACGAACGATGCAACTATTTTCCCTTATCAATAAAGCTCGTCAAATGACTTTCCTTTGGAAAAAAAAGCAAGTAATTTCTCCATTTCAGAATATAAGTAGTTTTAGAGATTGGTATTAAAAAAAGATAATTTCATTCATGCCGCTACTATAGTTTCCAATATTGGTTTTATCCCTAATTTTTAAGGTTTTTGTTGTTGACCATGTTTTTTTACTGAAGTGGATGTTTACCTGTCTTTGACGGATGTCAGTAGACTTGGAATTGTTATGGTAAAAAATAGGAACGAAAGAAATAATGATTTTGCAAAATTATGGATTTACCTTTCTACCGTGTATATTTTGATAAAATTATGAAAATGAGATGATTGGTCAAGAAGAGATGTGATGAACTTTAGGGGGGGAGTCTGTGATGGGTTGAAAAAGAAATATAAATTTTGAGGATGTTATATTTTAGTACCAATTTTGAATATTTCAAGTTGTTATACTTTATAACTGCGAGAATGCATCACAATTTAAAGGGTTAATTAGATTAACGCGTCTCTAATGTACACCACGGTATACATCTACTTTGGTTATCTTGCAGTGGCATAGTTCTAAATATAAACAGTGAATAGTTGTAACATATTTCAGAACCGTGAATAATAGCATGCACATTCTAATTAATCGGAATTTAAATCTGAATTTAAATCAAATGCCTCTCCGGCAAAGCAAGCACATGAGTTCATTAAAACATAGCGTAGTAATTAATGGTGTACATTTTAATGCCTGCAAATTTATTCGTTGTTTTCATTCATCAAATGAGATCTTCTCCACTACCCCAGAAACTGACGTGTAGGTGCAATAGCACGTGGGCCCACGTGGGCCCACATGTCAGTGAGCAGTGTTGTGGTTTAATGCTTGCAGTACTGTTTCTGCAGTAGCGCCGGCGGCGCGTGGCTCAGGCGGGCGGCGGGATGGGGATGGCGGCGGCGGTCTTCTTCCACGCCGGGCGGCCGGAGATGTCGTCCCACCACGCCTTGACGTGCGGCCTGGACGTGAGGAGCTCCGCCTTGGGCGTCTTGCCGAGGAAGAAGAGGTAGCCCATGTGGTTGACGTCGGCGAGCGTGAAGTGGTCGCCGGCGAGGTACCTGTTGGCGGCGAGGTGGGCGTCGTAGACGTCGAGCACCTTGGCCAGCTCGCCGGCCTGCTTGTCGACGACGGCCGTGTCCGGCGCGCCGCCGAGCAGGGGCTTGACGAGGAGCTGGTACACCAGCTGGGAGACGGCCGGGTAGAAGTGGTTCGACTCCACCTCCAGCCACACCTCCAGCTTCGCCGTCGACGCCGCCGCCGGCAGCAGGTCGGCGCCCTCCGCCTTGTACTTGGTCGCGATGTACCGATTTATCGCGCGTGACTCTGCAAATGCACAGGAAAATCAATAATATTTTTCAGATTTTTTTCCCATAAACAATAAAATAAACAGACCACGATCAGCTAGTAGCGGTGGACACTAACTTAAAATAAATCAATAATTGTGTTGTTTCGGGGGTGAAAGATATAAGATTATTTGACTTTTAATAGCTATTTAATGATACAAGCAATAAAATATAGTGTTTAGGAGTTCGGGAAACGTAGAATAATTTGTAGTGAAGAATACTGCCTAAGAAGTTGAATTTAAATTTAAATTTAAGGTTAATTTTAAAGTTTTTTACCCTAGTTTATTTTTGAGTGAAGTGTACCAGCGGTCCCTAAACTTGTGTGCATGTGTCATATAGGTCCCCGAACTCTCAAAATGCATTTTTAGGTCCCCAAACTTGTCCGGTGATGTCATATAGGTCCAAACGGGCTCCGACTCACTCCATCCAATGACGTGGCATGCCACGGTGGCGTCTACGTGTTGGTGGGGCCATGTGGGTCCCACATGTCAGTATCTCTCTCCTCCTTATTCTTTTCTCTTCCTTCTCGTAGGCGCTACCGTGGCATGTCACGTCAGTGGATGAAGAGGATCAGAGCTTGTTTGGACCTATATGACATCACTGAACAAGTTCGGGGACCCAAAAATATATTTTAAGAGTTCAGGGACGTAGATGACATATGCATACAAGTTTAGGTACCGCTAGTGCACTTCACTCTTTATTTTTTAGCCTTCATCTTCAGATTGATAAGAACACGTATATCAAAATTTTACTCATAAATTATTTTTTATGTTAATAAGCCATTTTGTTTATGCTTAATTCAATGTAAGCTAGTCGATTGTCACGCAAACTAAATAAGAAATGAACAATGTTTAGATGATGGGGAATTAAATATATATTGCCAGCCTATAGCTTGAGAATTTCCAGCATAAAATTATTTTTAAAAAAGTTGAGCACTTAAGCTGTACTATCAGACTAGTCATGAACTCATGATGGTAGGGTAGGAAAGTCAACCCAATAAAGTAAACGCTGTTCAGATGAAACAATTATTAAAGAAAAAATGTGATGCTAAATCACTATCAAGAAAATCTATTGCACCGCAGTCTCTAAACGTATATTAAATCAAAATTTTGGTGGCAGTTTGTAAGTTAATCGGGTGGTTAATTTCTTACCATAGAGGACTTCATCTCCATCCTGCAGCACGGGGATCTGGCCAAATGGCTGCAGCAGAACATCCACCAAGATGTGAAATTTGAGTTGAAGGGGATTCAGGGAAAATTAAACCATCACCGACCGATGTCCGAAAATCCATTCTCAAAATTCTTTTTCTTAATCTTCAATTGGATTTTTAGGTGTGATAAAATAAAGTTGGTGCATCCTAAGGAGAGAAAAAAAAGAAACCGCTCTTAAGAACAACAGAGTTTTTGGGTCATTTCATCGAGTGAAACAAGAATGGCGTAGGTCGGTCTACGAGATAATCTCATTGATTCTAGTTTAACTAAACGAGCTGGTCCAAGTTTTGTTTAGCCGAATCCTGCATATCAGCAAAGAGAAGTAAGAGCATCTCTGAGACAGAGATGCCCCCTAAAACTAAATTTTAGGAATTACGCTAAAAAATATGTCTAAAATTAGTTTACTTGTGTCCTAAATTTAAGGTAAGAATATGTGTTCCTAATACCAGTATTCATTTTTATATTTCTGTTGAAAGTGTTGAAGAAGTGTGTAATTTTTATTTCTAATATTTTTTTAGATGAACCCAATACAAAATAAAATATTAGCGCTCTCTTTGGATGATCTAAGGCTAAATTATCGTTTAAAAGCGTACAATTTTAGGGTTGAAATCCGTTTAGGGGATTTGTGGTGTGAAACATAAATATTAAAAAGAAAGAAAGAGAGAGTTAGAGGGGCGTACGTTGAGGGCGAGGAAGTCGGGGTGCTTGTGGGCGGCGGTGCGGAGGTCGACGGGGACGATGTCGAAGTCGATGCCCTTCTCGTTCAGCGCCGTCGCCACGCGCACCACATTCCCCGACAGCGCCATCCCGTACACCTTCACCTTCCCCTTCCCCTCCCTCTCCGCCGCCATGGCCCGACCCCCTCGTTCTCCTCCCGCCGCCGGGGCTTCTCGATCTCCCTCTCTCTCTCTCTTGCTTCCCCGCGGCTACCTACTGGCCGGCGAGAGGAGAATACTACAGCGGCGGCGGCAGCAGCAGCAGCAGCAAGAAGAAGAAGCAGAAGCAGAAGCAGAAGCAGATGAGAGATGGGATCTGGAGGGGAGGATGAATTGATGGCGCCGCCGCCAGGTTAGGTTGGGAGGAAGCAGACGCGATGGCATGGGCGCATGCATGTAGAATCGTCGTCGTCGTAGTGACCGTTGACCGCGGCGCGCTGTACATACGTGGGCACGTATTATCCGCTCGTTGCCGATGAAGTAGATGCTTGATCTACTTGCCAGCGATTTAAAAATTCGTTTTCGGGTAAATATATATACACATGTTGGGGTTGCTTTATTACGCAGTATTATTTATAAACAAAATAAAATTTATAAATAAAATTTTTGTATACGTGTTCGCAATGTGACCTACAAAACAAATGCTACAAACAAATTATGATGTAAAAAAATACCCAAAACCAATTTTAAATATAAGTCTTCGTATTCTAAATTTAATTTATAAGTATAAACAGTTTATAAGTGTGATCCGAAAGTAAATGGTGGAGACAAGTAGACGCATCACGAAAAACGAGTGAGCAAGAGAGCTAACCCGCGACAACTCACCCGGCAAAGAGACGTGAACACCATCCGCCACTATCCGATCCCACCGGAGCGGAAATAATGCCACCGCTCCACGTCTTCGATCGTGATCCCTCCATCCACCCACCGTCGACCAACCGCCAGCCGCTTGCCCGTTTTCAAATACACTAGCAACTTGAGGAGTAGGTATACTTTCTTCTAAAATATAATCATTTACAAAATTCGAATTTTATACCTAGTATAAATATTGATTTTTATGATTTTAATCATTTTAATGATTTCAGAGTTAATTAGTTATTCAGAGCGTTCGTTAAATGGTAGTCGGTATTACTGGTGAGTAGACGTACTCCGATGTATCAAAAAGAAAATTTGCATAAAGTAGAAACTATTTTGGTATGTCTACAATATATTTTTAAACTAGCAATTATTGAATATTGATTATTTGGAAAAAAAGTTAAAGTTCAGAAGTGAGGATGATAGGCATAACTTAATTTGAAGGTATTGGCATCCAATTTTCCGGCGTCGTTAAATGTATTATGGATAACACGCAAAATGTGTGAGAGAGTATGAGAACAAGAATAATAGAGGGGTCCTAACTCTGTCATACAATTCCAGTACTCCTACCACGCATGTTTGGTTCAAATTTTCAGCCTACACCATTTTATGTATCCTAGTCAGTTCATTCAATTGACTGGTCACCGACTAATACTGATCGATTAAAACCGACTTTGGTTTTCAGAATCGGTTTGTCTGTGACTAGTATATCCCCTAATCGAGATGGTTTGCCATTGGTTACGGACTACTTCCTTCCTTCGTCCAATAATAATTTTATTTTTCGATTTTGATGTCCAAACGTTTGATCATTCTTCTTATTTAAAAAAATTATACAAAACTTTAAAAAATGAGTCATTAATAAAGTCTTATTCATGTTTATCATCTAGTAACAATAAAAATATTAATCGTAAAAAAAAATCAAATAAGACGAGGAGTTGTTTATAAATTTTTATTGTTCTTTGTATTTGTAGTAGTGGTGGTTGCGCTTTATATTATGGGATGGAGACATGGAGTGAGTATATCCTTATGATTCATGAACATATATATAAAAATTTTATTCGTAAATTATTTTTTCTTTGCAAATATGTCGTTTGTTTTTTTACTTCAAATAACAAAAAGATGGCCCCTATTGCTGCCCGTATGATTTGGATCAAGCTGTTGTAATCTAGCTACGGAGTACTTGTACCTATGTTGTACCTGCTGGAAATGAGATTTAGGAAGCGCTTTCATCGTCTTACAGGTGCAACTAGTAACAGTTGTGTTAAATTTTTTATAAGATCCTTCAGAAAGTGGTTCTGTGCTTGTGTAGTCAAAATTTGTATTTACTATAACTTAATTTTATATTTGATTTTATGATTTTTTTTTCACCATAATTTTAGAGCTTTTACTTTTAAGTGTGTATATAAAAAGTGCGCCTATAAATTATATTTATATGTAAACACAGTTTCAGATAGAGCTAGATAACGAGCCAGCTCGGCTCGTTATAAAGCTCGAGCTGGCTCGTTAGACTCGTGAACCATGCATAAAAAGTTAACCTAAACAATTTTTCAATATGTTATACAAACAATTTTTCATTTCAAACATACAAATCATATGAAATTGTATTTAAATATTAAAGTTTGAAACAACAAATCACATGGTGAAACTATGAAATATTGAACACATGCATTAGAGGGTGAAATCGATGAACGCCGGTGAATCTCGTGTCTTTGGTCTAGCTCGTTAGGCTCGTGAGCAGCTCACGAGCCAGCTCGAGCTGGCTTGTTATCTCTAACGAGCTAAAATGCTAGCTCGGCTCGTTAGAAAAATGAAACGAGTCGAGCGAGCTAACAAGCCACGAGCTTTCTATCCACCCTAGTCTCAGACTACGTTCAGCTTCTAAAAATTTGGGAAAAAAGTCACATCGACACGTACGGTCACACATTTAAAGTATTAAACATAGTCTAATTATAAAACAAATTTTAGATTCCGTCTAGAAACCATAAGATAATCTTTTGAGTCTAATTACTTCATCATTAGCACATGTTGGTTACTGTAGCACTTATGGCTAACCGTGGACTAATTAGGTTCAAAACATTGTCTCGAGATAGCTATGCAATTAGTTTTTTTGTTTTATCTATGTTTAATGCTCCATTTACTATATTTAAATGTTCAAAAATTCGATGTGATATTTTTAAGAAACTTTTTGGAAACTAAACAGAGCCTTAATATTGTTGAAGAGAGGGGGTATCTCTACTCCTGATTGCTTTCTTGTTAGGTCAACTAAACACGGCAACACTGCACGGCACGATACCATCGGTTCGCGGACAATTGGACAAAAAAAAGTCCACAATACTAATCATCTAGTAACACGCAACTAACTAGTACCAATCAGGTTCCACAGAAACAAGCAATCAATTGCTTGAGGAACACAAGCAGCAAAATACCACAAGAAACTTGAGAGCCACCGCCTACTGGGAAGTTTATCTTCAAGAGGAACAACGAATCGTCAGCTGGATAAACCTTCAGGCGAATGGAGTATAACAAGAATTTTGCTAACGTGGTAGTATTATTATGTTCATCTGCGCAAGGGTTCCTTTTAACCCTCAACAGAGCATACTTGTAGAATCACCACTAAGATATATTTACAAATAATAATAATAATAATATTTTGTCTTTGCTCAACACCCTCGTTAGGAGAAACGAGAGGGCGCAAAGGTTACTGTACAACCCTGATACATGGCAGAAATACGGGTGCTGCTTTGGGCTGCTGCTACTGCGGTTGATCCGATGATGGTTTTAGGAAGTTGTAGCACTCCAGCTGCAGCATCTCTCCTCCGTTCACCGGGTCGAACTGGCATCTGTAGAAGCTGCAAATCACGAAAGGCAGATGTGAGGTCAAACCTGTGGTTGGGAATTCTCAACAAGAAACAACGGATGTTCAATCTTGATGCACATACCTTCCATCCATCCCAACAACTGCCACGGTATTCTTCTCGTGCCCAAATGCTACGATATACTGCTCCCCCTCATGAAGTCTAAACTGAGCTACAGACCACTCAGAATGGAAATATTTTGGTAGCACACCTGACAGCAACAGAAAATCAACAGGTGAACATGAGCTAACCCGGAGTGACATGCACTCCAACCAAAACAAGGAAAGCGACATTCTCCATCATCATAAACATGTATTCCTAACCAAATAATGACACAAAACGGCTTTAAAATACCTAGATATATTATAAACTGTCAAGATGCAACCAGTACTTGGGTACAAATAAAATAAAAATCATAAGACTACTCATGCGGTGTTGATTTCAGGATCACAACAAGGTCAACAACAAATGAGTAAAAAGAAGGAAAGAAGATACTGGATACAACTTATTAATAATGAGGTTTGTACCCACAGGAATTTGGAGAGATAAATTGATGTATACTAAAAGTATTTATTAATTGGTTTTTGAAAGAAAACTTAAAAGTCATATATGTGCCTCAAAAGAAAATTACAAGAATATATTGTTTTTTTCTCAAATAAGCAGGAAAGCTGCATATGATTCCAATATTCATTATTTTCAAACATGGAAACATTCATCCTAAAAAAATTTGTAAATGAATGGGGAAACATAGTTACCCTTAATGAAAGAAAGAGATGGACTAATATGTGGAACGTCAGGATCTGGAGCAGGCAGGGGCTTATCGTTCGTGGTTAAACCAACATTTATCTTTAGATTGAATACATGTATTGTTCCTTTATCACTTGATACAGCCAAATACTGCAAATTGTTGGAGAATGCCAAGCTATATATTTCTGCTCTATCAGCGCCTCTCCTTACCTACAACAGAAGAAAGCAGAAACTGTTAGTTGCTAAATCCCTAGAAAGAAAAAGGAAATGCAAGCTTCATCGTGTTGTAAGCTTACTAATGATTAACAAGTAGCAAACCGACAAGACCAGGAGCATACACACATTCTTATGCAGTAAGTACTTACTGGTATATAGTCCACCAGTAAGCTCTTATGTGATATACTAGCAAAGCTGCAATGCAGCAAGTTGGATGTAGTTGAATATAGTCCACCACAAGTAGAATTTTATCAATCTAGTAAAAAGTTGCTCACGAGTTGATTTAAAATAAATAAATAGTAAAATTGATATGTCAGTTTGTAAATGGATCAGGTATTTTCTAACCAACTGCACAATTCTGAGTGTTCTTGGTCAGAGCCAGATACTTTTTGTGTATTTCTTGATCCGCACTCAGAATTAAACAAATACTACATCTAGAACAATGAGCCCGATGAGATCTTGTCTTTCAATATGTGATCTGAAACTTTGTTTTTAATAGCTGGTGAAACTTCTGTCATTGCATTTCAGACATGTTGATTTGTTGAACTATGCTATTCATATGCTGTATCACATATATAATCTCTGTTTTCACACTAATCTGGTTAGCTGTGTTAGCTCTGTATTATATGACTGATATTGTTCTCATCTGACCTTAAAACATGATATCACAATTACAGTCATGCGAAAGTTTGTTTCCTCAATATCTCAGTCATGAACACTCTCGTGATAAACGAATATAAGAAAAGGAAAAGCAAATGGTGTAAGAAAGCTACTTGCTACAGGTCCATATTGACGAGCAGAGGATCGCAACCCTCCAGATGATGCGAGAATTATATTTCCATGTGATCTTTCTAATTGTCATCTTGGCACCCCAAGTCCACAGCAATGATACTATAGAGCACATTTATTTTACTCAGGAAAAGATGCAGACTATATCACCAGCTAAAGGTTATGCACTTTATTGATACTTGAAAGGACCATATTTTCTCAAGAACTATGACAAGAAATACCCAAAACTACTAAAACGTCCTGGAAACAAAAGACCTAACAATGTTTGGCCCAACTACCAATGTTTGCCACCTCGAGTCCTACAAATTTGTTGGATAAAATGCGGTACTCCCTCTGGTCATTAATATATATGGCACAATGTGAAATATCGATGACTAGAGGTAGCATATACTCTTGTACCAACAAGGAGTAGTGTGGTTTGGAATGTGAAACTATGTATGACTCAATTTCAGCATGCATCCAGTTCTAAACACAAACCCTTCTCAGCTGTAAGTTTCAGGTGGAAAATGGGAGACAGGATAGGGCATCACAAAACCTGGGTTGGGTTATAGTTCAACTCCTAGAATGTCTAGAACTGTAAAATTTAGAGACAGTGACTACATAAATTTCCTAATTGGAGCTATCAGTAAGTACTAGTATCGTTTCATTTAGATAGCTTGAAAATTGCAGTACGATATGCAGCAGAATAAGCACAATAAAATTGCTGGTAATCTATGTTAAAGCAGAAAAGCTTTGGTTCTATCATGCTTCAACCATTCATTCACCATGTGCAGTCTTATACAAAATATGAAGCTTTTCATGGAACAGTAGAGTACCATTGTTGCATCTTTAGTGTCATGCATAACAACTTAGAAAGGTTATGGTATAATCATTTTGAGCAACAGCAATGTGTTATTGATGCATTCAAACTAAATCATACTGCATTAGTCAATTCTAGTATTGCCAATCAAAATCTAGATGAATGTTAAGGGAGCTTACTTCCTGTAGGAGATTGCCCTCGGCAGCATTGTAGATTCTGACGAGTGTCCCCTTGGTGCTGGCAGTAGCAATCAGCCTCCCGTCCTGCGATAATGCAAAGCACGCGACACGGGAAGTATGCGCATTGATGAACTTGGTCTTCCTGGCGCCATAGTGTTCCACCCTAACCTGCCCCTTCTGCGCACCGGGGCAAACCAGCACGATCGACCCAGGCTGCTGCGACACCGCACAGAGGCCCTTCGGGTTGGGCGCCGTCTCGATCTGGTGAACAAGCTTCAGGTCTGCGAAGTTGTAGACGAAGATTTTGTTCTCCAGGACGACGATGATGCGATCGCGGCGGAGGCGGACGCCCCGCACCGGGGAGCGGAAGGAGAGCTCCCCAATACACCGGCTCTGGTGGTCGTCCCAGATCATCACCTTGTTGGGCGGGTAGTGAGGGCTGTCGCCGCCGCCGACGAGCGCCAGTATGTTGCACCGGAACAGCATCTCCACGACGCCGATCCCGCCGCCGCCGCTCTCCCCGGCGGCCGCGAGGTCCCGGCGGAAGATCTCGCGGAACGGGTCGCAGTTGTAGATGCGGAAGCCCGACTTAGTCCCCGCCGCGAAGCACCCGTAGTCCTGGTTGAAGGAGATGTGGAGGAGGTCCTTCGCCGCGGGGGGCTGGGGAGCCCTCTCGCCTCCCCCACCACCTCCGGCGGCCGCGGCGGCGGGCGGTGCGGACGAGGACGAGGAGTCATCCGCGTCGCGCTCCTCGTCGCCAGAGGGGGTGGGGTCGATCGAGGTGGTGGGGAGGGGCTGCTCCGCGTCCGTCGCCGGCGGCGGGTGGTCGGCGGGGCTAGGGTTTGGTGGGGCCGGCGCGGCGTCGGGCGGCGTCGCCATGGGGGGCAAAATGGGAAGCGGCGGGGAGCTCGTCGCGAGGTCGCGCGGGGGTGTGACGTGCGGCTGGAGGAGGTTCCTCCGACTTAAAAGTCAGGGGGACACTGAGGCTGACATGTGGGTCCTGCAGTTTATGGGCCCACATATCAGCGACACGAGTCGTGCGGTTGGGGAGGCGTACTCGGGCAAATCTGAGCAGGTTGTGGCGTTTATTTACGGGAAGTGCCATCGGTGAGCTGGTTCGTTGCCGTGCGTTGCGATGAAATCGTGTGTAGTAGTAGACGATGGCTTGCAGGGGAAGGAGGCGGCAGCGCAGGCATCTCTTTCGTGGCGTACGGGTTTCTTCCTGTGTACCACCGTATGTTACGTGCTGTACACTTGCGATAACTTTACGGCCACGTAGACGTTGTAAGTAGTAAAAAACGGTGTATTCACCACTAAAAGCGCTCCCACATATTAGCATAAGAGCATTTTAAGAACATTCACGATATAATAACTATATAATAACTAGGATGACAGATGTTCATATAATTAAATGAGTTATCATATATGAATTATTGTTTTTGAGTGTTTATAAGTGTAGCAATAGATAGCAATTACAAGTAAACCCATATATATAACTATGTAGATTATGTGCCACGGATAGAATCAGATTATGGGCAGACTGAGAACGGAGAGATGATATGTGTCTCATCTTTTCGCTTCTATTTATACTTATAAGTTAAAATTTTAATTTTAAATATAAAGTTGATTTTAAGGTTTTTATCATGTTCTATTTTTTGGTTTTTGTTTTTATATCGCTAAGAACATGTATATAAATATTTTATTTATATTTTTTCTTTTTAAAATATGCCGTTTCATTTTTTTCTCCAAGCAGAAAAAAAAGACCATCGAACACTTAGCATGGACTGTCTCGTACTCAAACCATTCGTATTATTCGAAAATTTTACATATTTAGTAATTATTTTTATATTATTTTATTATTATTAAGTATATTTTTATGCATATATATATTTTTACATATTTTACAAAAAATTTAGAATAAGACGAATAATCAAACATATATAAAAAAAAAAGTTAACGGCGTCAAATTATTTAGGGACGGAGGGAGTACTATCTAAATAGTCCCAAACAAAATGTGTAGTGCACTATCCTTGGGGTTTATCTTTGGCAAAAACATATATGTAAGTAAGTAAGTTTCTATGTACAGTTGAAGTTCGTGAAAAAGAGTTTGATTATGTTCTTTCGAAAGCATATGTTTATGCTCATAAATTACGTATCGTTCTAGCATATGAGCTCTTCTCCATTGTCCCAACAAACAGCTCTTTAAAAACTCTTTAAAAGCAACGTCGAAAGTCACCATGTAGCCCACAATTTTACTCTGGGCTTGTTTAGTTCACATGAAATTTCATGCTCACTTCCCACATCGAATTTTTAGACATAGCATTAAATATAGCTAAAAATATAATTAATTGTACAGTTAAAAATAAATTTGTGAGACAAAATTTTTTAGCCTAATTAGTCTATAATTAGTCATAACTGTCATAGTAACTCACATGCGCTAATGATGAATTAATTAGTCTTAAAAAGCTTGTTTAGTGGTTTTCTGACGCCTCAGGTAAAATAGTCTTCTGACATCCGATCAAACATCCTATGTGACACGTCTAAAAATTTTCGCGAACTAAATAAGCCTTAAATAAGCCTTAGTTCAAGTCTGTTTAAGTTTTTACTGAACACTGTAAAAAAAACTCGATCTGTTTTCTTATAAGTTCGTGCTAGTTTACTGACCACCCTCAGAAAAACTCTTGCCTTTTTTACAAGTTCGTAGAATAATTGACTATGAGATCAATTCCCCAGCTGTTTATTTACAATTTCGTGCCCACAATTGAATATGAGATCAAATTCTGAAGCGTAATTGTTGTGTTAATTAATCTATCTCCAGTAACATCAGCCATGAAGGAGAAGGGTACTTTTTTTTACCCAAAATTCGCTCTTATCAACATAGGAAGTTTGAAAACACCAATCAGGTCTCTGCAAACGCTCACCAGCTAGCCGAAAGAGTGAGGCCCGTTTAGTTCCTAAAAATTTTCACTCAAAAACATTACATCTAATTTTTAGACACCTAAAAAAAATATTAAATATAGATATATATATATATATAAATAATTATACAGTTATGTGAGAAATCGTGAGACGAATCTTTTGAGCCTAATTAGCACATAATTAGTCATAAATGCTACAGTAACTCACGTGTGCTACTGACGAATTAGTTAGGCTCAAAAGATTCGTCTCACGGTTTCCATACCAGCCGTGAAATTCGTTTTTTTATTTTTATCTGAAAACCCCTTCCAGATATCTAGTCAAACGTCTGATATGACACGTAAAAATTTTCATTTTACCAACTAAACACCCTCTAAATTGCGGAAAGATGCTCATGTAGTAGAAATTACGAATACAAGAGCGAATCATGCGCATCAAAAGTTCAACTCGAAGACAGAATCAGCAACAATTATTGCTGCTTGAAAATTCCCGATACGAGTTGTACAAAATAATTGATCAAGTTGATCGACGAACAAGTAATCAAACCAGAGGCTCAGATCAAAAAAATACTCCACCAATCAGACGCTTAATTCAAAGCAAAAAAAAAAAGGACAGAAGTTGATTGATTTATCAGTAATTCAGTATCATATAAGCCTCACCGGATGTACACGGCGAGGAGATCCTATTTACATAATGCATAATTCGATAATTTGGTCCTCGAAGTAAGTAAAATCAAACAAAACCAATACGATCATATTCATACGAAAAGAAGAAACCATCCATTGCATCGATCGACCCATTGCTCCTCTAGAAATCGAAGCCGCCGCCGTCGTCGAACCCTGCGTCGTAGCCGGCGTCGTACGCGGACGCGTCGGAGATGGCGTCTCCGATCAGGAGACCACCGAGCGCGCCGCCGAGCAGCCCGGCTCCGAGCCCCATCCCGAAGTTGTTCTTCTTCGGCTTCACGGCCTGCTGCTGGTAGCCGCCGTACCCAGCCTGCGCCGGGTAGCCGTAGCCGCCGTACCCGGCTTGCGGCGGCGGGTACCCGTAGCCGGCCGGCGGCTGCGCCGGGTAGCCGTACCCGTACTGCTGCGGCGCCGCGGCGTATGGCGTGGCGGTGCTGGGCCCAGCGGCGGCGGGGTAGGCTGTCACCGGATCCCCCGCCTTCGCCGGCTTCCCTCCTGTTGCGGCGGCGGGCGGGTATCCGGCGGGAGGCGGGTAGGCCGTCGATGGCTCGCTGCCTTTACCCGGAGGTGGGTAGGCGGACTGGGGTGGGTAGGCTGCGGCTGCGCCATCGGCCTTCGCTGCCTGCGGGTAGGCGGTCGGAGGCGGGTAGGTGGACAGGGGCGGGTACGGCGCGGCTGCCCCGTCGGCGGCTTTGGCTGGCGGAGGATACGCGGCGGCGCCGGCTGCGGCGTAAGGCGGGTAGGCTGCAGGCGGTGGAGCCTGCGAGTACGCGGACGGGGCAGCGGCACCGGAGTAGGCGCCGGATTGGGTGGCCTCGCCGAGCTTGTAGGAGAAATTGAGGACCCCCTGGGGCTTCCCGGAGGAGAGCTTGCGGACCTGGTAGGCGACGAACTTGGCGGGGACGGCGCCGTCAGGGACACCGGAGAGGAGCTCGGAGAGAGGGATGTGCACCTCGCCGACGTCGCGGTCGCCGAGCGCGCGCTCGGCGCGGAGGAGCACGTGGAGGGACCCGGCCCCGGAGGCCGGGACGGTGAACCGGAGCGTGGCGTTCCACGTCGGGTTGCGGCCCCCGGCGCGGTCGGTGGGGATCCGCTGCCGCGAGCGGGGGTCGCCGGAGAGCGAGACGACGGCGTAGACCTCCATCTTGGAGAGGAGGTTCACGTCCTTGAGATCCTTCGCGGAGATCAGCGTCAGCTCCAGCGTCCTCTGCGCCATGGCCGCCGCAGCTGCCGAATCGCGGGTGGAGATTGGAAAATTTTGTGGAGAATTCGATCGAAATTCGATCTGGTTGTGCTCGAAGACTTTGGGGATTTTTTTGAGACGGCGCGGTATATATAGGATTGGGGGAATCGGAGGAGGCTACCGCGATATTTCTTGCACACGGTATTCTGTTCAGGACACTGACGCGTGGGCCCCGTAGTCCAGTGGGCCGCATCGTCAGTGGCTACGTCTAGTGACATGTAGGTCCTTCGCGAATACGCGTAACGATAGGCTCATCTCGCGACACGCGGTGGACGACGCGCGAAGTAAGGTAGCAGTGCATGACATGTGGGCCCAGCATAGTGTGGGACCCGTTCTCGTCGCGATCGTTCCTGCTGCTTGAGGATTTTATGCGCGTTGGCGTTGACCGGCGAGGCAGCAGCCACTTTTGTGTGGCGTACGCGAACCTTGTATTCTCTTCTGGGCTAAGGAAAATGGACGAGCGGACGAAATTCAGAGCACTCGACTCTCGTGGACGCGGCGAGGACGCTGCTTTCTCACTTTTTCCACTGTAGCTTCTACTTTCTCTGCATTTTTATTTGATTTTTGTCCACCATTTGTTTTATTTAAAAATTTATATAATTATTAGTTGTTTGTTTTCAAAACATAATAGTTAGTGAAAGAGCATGTAGCATACTAGTTATTGTCATTTGTATCGAGGGTGAATGTTGTATCTTTAGGAAAAAAGTTAAACGGTATATTTATAAATAAAAATAATTTGGAAACAATTTTTATATGCGTGTTTTTAGCAATCTAAAAGTAAAAACTACAAAATAAATTATGATGAAAAAACCCTAATATCAACTTTAAATTTAAGGTTAAAGATTTAAATTTTGACCATGAAAAAACACGAAGTTGCTGATCGTTGGACCGTCAGGCTTTAGCTAAATCTCTGGCAGCACTAGCCCAACCCCCGCACTGACTGAAACATCATTGGCGTCTAAACTGCATGATTAGTATTTAGGGTACTGAAGATTCAGGACTTGCCTTCGACAACATTGAAGTATTCGGTCCGGCGGAGAAATAACATCGAAGTATTCAGCCTGGAAAGCTGAATATTCGAATATAGAGTGAAGTGCACCGACGGTTCTTAAACTTGACTTATCTAGGTCCCTATGTTCTCAAATTACACTTTAACGTCGCTAAACTCGACTATGCGTCCATTAGTAGTCCAAACCAGCCTTGGATGACTTTTTAGCAGACGTGGCATCGTTTGATTGGGTCATTTACATTATCTTCATTTCGTTGCCCCTATAATCAACCACAAATTAAACAGCTCATTTTTTTACCTATAACATCACATTAATTGGGCCATTTACGTTATCTTCATTCTCCATTGACTAATGTAAATGGCCCAATTAATATGATCTTATAATGAAGATAACGTAAATGGCCCAATTAATGTGATCTTCCAGGTAAAAAAATGAGCTGTTTAATTTGTGGTTGATTATAAAGGCAACGAAATGAAGATAACGTAAATGACCCAATTAATGTGAATGAGCCAATCAAACGATGCCACGTCGGCTAAAAAGCCATCCGATGCTGGTTTGGACTACTAATGGGTACATAGTCGAGTTTAGGAAGGTTAAAGTGCAATTTGAGAGTATAGGGATCTAGATGATACACCTAGACAAGTTTAAGAACCGCCAGTGCACTTCACTTTTGAATATATGCGCTTGATGCAGATGGCAACGCAAGAATTCTTGCCAAACATCACGTAGGACGCGTGACCTTTTTTTTGGTTGGTTGGTTCGCTTAACATGAGATATTCCAATGAAAATACACGAACTGCTAGTGCCAACAGTGACATATCAGTATGGAATATGAGCAATAATTAACTTTTTGCTACTCTTAGAAATGCGCTAACATATTTGTCACTAGGGTCCACGGGGAATTTAATTATTTGCCACTATTAAAATAGCCATCTCTTCAAATACCATCTTTAGAATTGCTCTTACACAATTGCTATTGGAGAGAGATTTTTTCTTAATTTTTTGCCACTTTCTGCCTCCGTGGCATGCCACTATGGCGCTGCCTCCGTCGTTGGGAATTAGCGGCAGAATCAGCTAGCTTTGCGGTGTTGCATGGTTTAATTAGTGAGTAGAGTTAATTTGGCATGGTTTAATTAGTGAGTAGAGTTAATTTGGCATGGTTTAATTAGTGAGTAGAGTTAATTTGGCAGTGAGTAGTGAGCGAATAATCGGCGTTTATTTTTGTTACGGTGCACTGTGCGCTTCGTTCCTTTTTTTGGTCGGCTGCCTGCCTGCATGCCCGTAGCGGACATGGTTTTCGAGTTCGGTTCCTAATCCTATCAGGTTGGAATTAGTACACAATTAATTAATTATTAATTATATAAAATTAAAAAATAAATTAATATGATATTTTAAAATAATTTTCCTATAATTTTTTTTAAAAAAATACATCGCTCCACAGTCATGCACACCGAAAAAGAGAGAAATCATGATATAGCGTCAGTATCGAACGCTTATTTGATATGAAAATGATACGCATAACAAGGTATTGTTATAAACTTTTTATTTTTTAACTGTATTATAAACTTTCTAGAAACACTTACATGCGAACTAAGCTATATATGCTCTCACCTCCTGGCTATTTATTGGTTCACTACTCACTGCCAAATTAACTCTACTCACTAATCAAGCCATGCAACACCACAAATCTAGTTGATTCCACCGCTAATTCCACAACCTGGAGGCAGGGCCACGGTGGCATGCCACGGAGGCAGCAAGTGGCAAAAAATTAAGAAAGTCTCTCTCCAATGGCAATTGTGTAAGAGTAATTTTAAAGATGACATTTGAAGATATGATATTTTTAAGAGCGGCAAATAGTTAACTTCTCATAGGGCCACATGTCATAGACACATGAGGATCCACATGTGTCACGCCCAGAAATTCCTCACACGAATTTCTGAACTTAATTGTGTATTAAATCCCTGTCCAGGACCAGCCAGGGTACACAAAAAGACAATGTTGATTAAATAACCATCGTTCGTAGAAACAACTGAAAATAATACTTATTCTAGCGGAAATACAGCGGAAAGAAAAGGTAGACTAGTTCCAGCGGGTACGGCTCCAGTCCACAGGCAAAGCTTCGACGGTAGACCAGCTCACTCCTGAGAGTCTTCTCCACCAGACTCAACTTCTAACTCTGAAGGGGAAAGTTAAGCAAGGCTGAGTACAAACCACCGTACTCATCAAGAAACACGAAAAAGGGGCAATAAATGATGCATAGGGATTATCAAGGGCAGGCTAGGGTTAGTTGTAATAAAGCAGCGGTTAAACAAATAACAGAGATTAAAATGAATAAAGATAATTGAATACAGTAAAGGATAAGTAAATAACAGTTGTAAAATACCACAACACTGTCCAACGTTACACCACGTTGTAACAGGCCCAACCACTACTCAACGTTACACCACGTTACAGTAGTCCCGAGTGAAAACCAGTTTACTCAAGTTATTAAAGGTTCACTAATCACAGTGAAGCTGGGAGTTCGCCCGTAACCGTGGGCACGGCTATTCGAATAGATATACTCTGATCAGAGGTGCACTACTGTACTCACAAGACACGACTCCACTACACTTGAACGTGCGCCGACATACCACCATGGTATACCGGAAAGGAGACCGTGATAGAACCCGTCACATAACCCTCCCTATTTAATCGCACCGTACTTCAGGTTTCACCCCCCTCCTTTACACCAAGTCGGGCAGTCCCCTTTTGTGCCTTGGTAGATCCGGAAGCAGCAGAGGCTTTCGTTACACCACGATTGCCCGTCCATACTCCATCACGCCTACCCTTGCCTCGGTACGTCAAATAGTTCGGAGCCATGCTTCAAATCCCACCTTACCCATTTCGGCATGTGGTTAGCACTTAGTTACTTTCAGGGTTTCTCGTGAACCGGTCCTTAATTGCCATGGGTGCGACCCTCAAAACCATGCACCCACAGTCCACCATTATCAATATTTTAGTTGACATTAACCCGAACCGGGTAATGAATCAATATTACAGCTATTCAGAACTAAGCATGACTAAATGTGATCCCATGAGCTACTTGTTCTAAGCACGGCTAAGCATTAACCTAGGCCTAACTCTAATCAAGTTACCCCTGGTCTAACAATGAATGAAGTTGGATAATCAACGGCATAATAATAAGGTTTACCCGAAGAAAATAAATACAATAAATACTTTAATTAAAAACATGCATGTTTGAATAACTAAAGTGGGGAATTTGCAATAATGGGTTCAATATGATCAAAGATGAGTGCCACTTGCCTTGCTCTGGCCCCTCAGGAACTTCGCCGACGAACTCAAAGTAAACCGGCTCTTCGGTGGGGTCCGAATCTAAGCGACAAAGCACAAAAATAAATAAAACAGGCACAAACTCTACTGAAGCAGCAAAAGAAAGTATTTTTAATGGATTCTTGGCAATTTTATGAATTTAATGAAATTTGAATGGACCTAAACGGAGACTAGATGAATTACTTATGAATTTTAGAAATTTTCTGGGTTTTTCTAACTAAACAGAAAAGTCCTAAATCAATTATTGCGCAATTAATGGGGCTGCTGACGTCAGCGAGGAGAGAGGAGGTGCTGACGGGTGGGGGCAACCTGTCGGTAGGAGAGAGGGGAGAGGAGAGGCTGACAGGTGGGCCCCACGGGAGGAGAGAGGGAGGAGAAGTCTGGCGGGTGGGACCCACCGGCCGGCGAGAGGGAAACAGAGAGGGGGAGGAGAGCGTGGCCGGCGACGAACGACTCGGGCGACGCGGCGGCAGCGTGACCCGGCGGTGGCGACGACGGCGGACGCGGCGGTGACGACGCGACCGGCGGCAACGGCGCGGGACGGCGGCCGGCGGCAGATGCATCGCACCGCGGCGGCACGACGGGGACGCCAGGTGGCTCGGGGAGGCAACGACGGCGCGACGAGCGCGGCGGTGCGGCGAATGGCGGGAACGAGCAGCGCCGGCGAAGAGCGGCGACGGTGAGGCGGGGGCGACGGCAAGCGGAGGGGCGACGGCAACGTCCAAGGCGCGCACGCGCACGGCGGCAGCGGTGGCCTCGGCGGCATCCCGCGGAGAGGAAAAGAGGGGAGGTGGGGAGCGGAGAGGCTCACCGGCGATGGGAACGACGGCGACGGGTCGGCGAGGAGGCGGGACAGGTGGCGACGTCCGATGACGCGACGGCGACGATCGGGCGATGGGATCGGGGTGGCGGTGGTGAGGTCGGGCGCGGCGGTGCGGCGAACGGCGAGAGGATGCACGGGCGCTGGAGATGCCCGCCGTTGACGACGAAGGCGGCAGCAAGTCGGCGACGGTGAGGCGGAGGTGGTGACGTGGCTGGACGGCGACGAAGGGCGTCCGGCAGCGAGATCGAGCGGCGGCGACGACGGGGCAGCGCGGCGGCAGCTCGGGCGGGTGGAGGAAAAGGGTGAGCGGCGGCGCGAGGCGGCGGGGATTTATAGTGCGGGGAGGCCGGCTAGGGCGGACGGCAGGTGGAGACCGAGTCGGGCGCGGCGAGGACTCGGCGACGGCGGTTGCGGCGGCTAGGCGGACTCGGACTCGGTCGGCGCGGTCGCCGACAGGTGGGCCCCGCCTGTCAGCGGCACAAAGGCGGACTTTGCGGGCGCGGCGCGGCGAGCTGGGCCGAGCGGCGGCCCAGGGGAAGGAGGCGCGCGCGGGGAGAGGAGGCCGGTCGGCTGGGCCGGCCGAGCGGGGAGATGGGCCGGCTCGGCTGGGCTGGCCCAGGAAGGAGGAGAGGAAAAAGAAAAAGGAAAAAGAAAAGGGAGGGGAGGAAAATTGGACTTCGGCCCAATTTGAGAAGGAAGGGAAAAAGAAAGGAAAAATGAGGGAAAAAGGAAAGCCCCACGTTTGCCGAGTTTTAAATTAATTTGTTTGGCCAAATTTATACTTCTGCAATTTGAGTTTAAATTCAGTTAGTCGATTTGCGAGCCTCGATTTAATTAAATTAATTTCTTTTAGAGGGATTTTTCCTGAGTTAATTAAGCCAATTGTTATTTACGGATTTTTTTACGAATTTAGGCTTGGGACAAAACTCCGGGTGTGACAACGTGTCATAGACAGCGGGTGTAAATATGTTAGTTGTCATTTCTAAGAGTGGCAAAAAGTTAAATGCCCCGAGATGTGAAGTTGATCATAAACAGCTGAAGTGAGAAACAACCATTAAAACCATAAGAGTTTCATCGGAGAGGACATGGGGTGAATGTAGATACCTGAAAAGGGTTTCCATCGTTTCGCTTTACGAAGAAAAAATGAAACCGTATTTTTACAAATAAAAATAATTTACAGGTAAAACTTTTATATACGTATCCATATCGACTAAAATAAACTATGGCAAAAAATTCATAGATTCAAATCCAACATTAAGTCCTAAGATACAAAATTTGACTTATAAACGGTTACAAATACGAAACGACGAAGACCTTGCTAAATCTCATGGCCAGCTTTTCATTTTCAATAAAAAAAGGCAAACAAAAACTAATTTACAAATAAAACTATATGCATGTTCATAGCGATATACTCCCTTTATCTCATAATATAACACACAACTATCATTAACATAAATACCACGAAAGAGTTATAATTACGTTCTTATCTAGATTATCTAGGTACATGTACGTATGTAATGAAGTAATTTTTAAAGTTTATTTGAAGCAGTGAACCAAAGGTGAAACCGCGTTTTTTAAATAAGAAGTTATTCATAAATAAAAAATTTTATGTATGTGTGTATAGCAACTTAAAAGCAAAAGTTATAAGACAAAACACAATAAAAAACCTATAAAATTAAATCTAAAATTAAGCTTTAAAATTTTGACTTATAAGTAGCGAACCAGCGGGGACCACCGAGGCCGCGTTCGTTTGCCCCTAGCTAGTTAACTTGCCCCCTTGTTTTTCGCACGTACGCTTTCCGAACGTATCTTTTGCAAAAAAAATTTTATAGGAAAATTATTTTAAAAAATCATATTAATTTATTTATATTTTTAAATAATTAATAATTAATTAATTATATACTAATCTATATTCATACGTTTTCTACGTCAGGCAAGTAACTTACCATGCCATGGCTCCAAACGAACGCGGCCCGAGGATATTGGGAACTGGGAAGCTTTCGTGAGATAACCTGCCAAAGTCGTTTAATCATCGGGCCGGGCCTAGCATGGGCTGCCTAGCAAAAGCCCAGTGTGACTTGGACGCAAATCCGTGTTGCAACTTGCAACGTGCGTGCCACGTGGCTAATCCGGTCGGTAAATGGCATTACCGGGTCGTTTTAGGTGGCATTCACGTGCGGCGTTTTCGGTAGCACGTTCAACGCTGGGGAAGAGAGTGATTAGAGACGCCATTAGCGACGCTTCAACAATAACACCTTTTAAAAATGCATATATCCAAGTCAAAATTTTGAAAAAAAAATCAAAACTCGAGAAATTTTATGGAAAATAACGTGTATATATGTAAGCTTCTCTCTATCGAAATCGTCAAGGCCTAAATTTCGCCACGTGAAAAAAGAAATAGAGCGAATCCGCCTTCTCCGTTACAAAGCGGATCCCGCGCCGCTACCACTCGCGACGCCAAGAGCCAAACCGCCTCTTTCCCAAAAGGCCAAAACCGCCCACCTCCTCTCCTCTCGCCGCCGCCGCCGCCGCCGCCGTTGCCGCCGATGGGCTCCGAGGAGGAGCCGTCGCAGATGCGGAGGGCGCTGGTGGACGCGCTCGCGGGGGCCATCTCCGGCGGCATCTCCCGCACCGTCACCTCCCCCCTCGACGTCATCAAAATCCGCTTCCAGGTCCCCCCCCCCACCCCCAAAAATTACGCCCGCTCGTGGTTGCATTTCCCTGGCTGGGTATCTCCCGCGGGGGAGCGCGTGCGTCGTGCTGTTGGTGTCTGGTAGCTAGAATTTGTAAGATCGGTTGCTTGGGGTTGCATGGGAGAGGTTTCGAGGCTCGTGGTAATATTTTGGCCTTTTAGTTTTTGGGGGAGCTGCGCTTTTCTGTGAGCCGGCTGCATCTCTCGATTTGCCCCTGCATTGATCATGTCCATGAAATTGAGGTCGAGGAGTAGCGGCCGTCGTGCGTGTCTGTGTGAATTTGTGGTTTCAACGACAGGGAGCTATTTGTTCAATTCATTCGGGCATGGGATGCGTTAACAGTTGAAGTATGAGCTTCACATGTCTTACTCTCAATTGCTGGTATTGGAAATGTATTTTTGTTACAGTGGATGTATTGTAGCCGTTATTGGTCAAGTACATACAGTAACTGGCAATTGTTAATATCCAGTAACACAGAATATTTGTTATTCAGAAGTTATTCTTGTTATGTTAGCTTACCAGATACATTGTTGGAGGCTTGGGCATGTACTTACATTAGTGCGAACAAGCAATATCGCAACTTCTCATGAGTTGTTCAAAATTGGATGATTGGATACACTTTTTAAAACTGCTAGATAAGCTAGACTTAGTTTGATGTCATAAAGTATGGTATGATCTAGATATACCTTATTTGGTGAAACAAATTTTATTAAGGGACCTTATGGATTGCACTATTTATGTGGCAAGGCAGTTGTCCCACATGCCTTCTCTATTAGATTGATGGCTTCTACACTAATGCTATATACTCCCTCCGTTTCACAATGTAAGCTCTTTCTAGCCTTGCCTAGATTTATATGGATGCTAATGAATTATATATTTATCAATTGATGAATTTAGATAAGGCTAGAAAGTTTTACAATATGAAATGGAGGTAGTAGTAAACTGTATTTGGTGCAACCTTCTGGTGTCAACCCATGACAATATTTTTCTGATTATGTTGAATATTCAGATTATTTCTTATGACCTTTTGCAGGTTCAATTGGAGCCCACAACCACTTGGGGTGTACTTCGAAGGGATGTCTATGGCCCTTCCAAATACACTGGACTTCTGCAAGCAAGTAAAGATATTCTCCGAGAGGAAGGTTTGCCGGTATCTCCTTTTCTTCAAACATTTCTCAATTGATGTGCTGTTCAGTAATGAACAATATGTATATGCTGTTGCTCGTTATCTTGCATGCTTGATTGGAACCACTCATCGGAAGATCAGATTTCATATCATTTTTATCATGCCGAACATGGACCAAATACAAAAGCAAGTTCAACAAGTAACATGTGGCTACATGCCTACATCTAGCATGTGTTAAAGGTCACTCAAGCACATGTCACACTATTTCTTCCCATCATGTAACTTATGATGGTGCATGAAAACATAAGCCATTAACTTGATCTACTAGACTACTTCCTGGTACGGTTCAAATGAAAATGGAAGGCACTAGTCTGCAAGATATACTAGTCTGATACTGTTATAAAAAAAAATGTACCACATGTACTTTTATGGCTGAAACAGAATCTTGAAGTTAAGTTTACTTATTAAGTGATATTGGCTGCTGGTTTGGAAACACCTTTTTTCTTGCAATGTATTGGGGGACACAGCATGTGTTGCCTTTATTTTTTTTCTCCTAAATCTGTAAAATTTGTTGATCTATGTGTGATTTGGTCTTATTTTCTGTTTGATTGGATTATCATATCTTAAACAAAGAGAGTCCTTCATTAATAGATGTTGTCACCATGAAAAATTCTGATCTTTCAGGGATTTTGGAGAGGAAATGTTCCAGCCCTGTTAATGTATATGCCATATACAGCTATACAATTTACCGTTCTACACAAGCTCAAAACATTTGCTTCTGGTTCATCCAAAACAGGTGCATTTTCTCTCTATGGTACATTCCAACTTGGTCCATTGTTCTAGACTGAAGTATGAATTACAGTGGTCACTCTTCAGACCTTAATTTACAAGTTTTGCCCACAAATTTGAGCTTTTCTTTTGTTTCTATGGTCCCTGTCTGATCTGTTATTATTTGACCAGAGGATCATTTGCACTTGAGTCCTTACCTCTCTTATGTAAGTGGGGCTATAGCAGGATGTGCCGCAACTGTAGGATCATACCCATTTGACCTTCTCAGGACTATTCTTGCATCACAGGGTGAGCCGAAGGTAAAATGATATTCTCTGTGGTCGTAGACACTGTTTTTGTTGCATTGAGGTCTTAACACAATTTCTGACCATGTCTTCCCACTTTATTAGTTCCTAATAACATGGATTTGATGCTTGTTCTCAATAATGGCTCAATCAGTTCAGTATACATAACATAGTATGCAAAGAACTTCCTGGAACCTTTTTACCTTTTTTAGTTAAGTTCAACCATCTTTTCTCTTCATTCTCTGATTTGTGTAGTTTTGTTGACCTTGCACACCATACTACACAGTAGTTATGTTGCCACAACAATTTAAAGGCTGAGGTCTTTTTGGGTAGAAATTCAGTCTTGTTTACTGAAAACAACACTGATTCAGATTGTGGTCCAAAGACATGAATATTTTTGTCCTCTTATTGGACCTTATTTTGCAAATGATTCTTTTTGTCAAACTTATCCACGACCATATATTTATTCAGCATATATAGTACTAGAATATCATGGAAGAAAATTATATTCATGTTCAGTTATGTTTCTATGTAGGTTTACCCTGACATGAGGTCTGCATTTATTGATATAATTCAAACCCGTGGTGTCCGAGGGCTTTATGCCGGTCTAACTCCAACTCTTGTTGAAATCATACCATATGCTGGCTTGCAGTTTGGTTCATATGATACGTTCAAACGGTCAATGATGGTAACAATACTTATCTCACATTTTTGGCACATGCTTATACTATTTTGAGATAATTTATATCTGAGTTTTATGGCATACCATTTTAGATGTCATAGCTCTGCCTCAGTTTTGTATGTCCATTTCATTACACCTTTCTTGATAACGAAACCATTGAGGTATTAAGAGTGTATCTTTGAATCTATATAGATTTCAAACAAATGAAGACCTGAAAAATCTACTCTCTACATAACAATCTGCAATTAATGGAGGTCATTGTTTGAATGCTTAATGCTATGCAGTAATACTTGATAAGAAAAGCGATTATGTTTTGCACTTAAAAGAACTTTTTATTGCTGTTGGATTATGTGAATGCTCTTCATTGCTTAATGCTTGAACTGTCTGACCTTTTTCTTAACATTTAGGCATGGAATAGATACCGATATTCACATCTTCACTCAGGAAGTGAGAATGATTCAGTATCAAGCTTTCAGTTATTCCTTTGTGGATTTGCAGCTGGAACATTTTCAAAAGCTGCCTGTCACCCACTTGATGTTGTGAAGAAAAGATTTCAGGTAACTATCATTTGTCATTTCTTGAAAAAAGGCTTATTTTGATCAATATTGGTCATGATAAATTTCTGTGGACGAATAATTTTGATTGAGCTGCAGTATGGTTATGAAGTGTTTATAACAGTATTTAATATTGAGATGTAGTTAGTGTGGTGTAGTAGGTTGTCTGCAGCTGCAGAGTATGATCTCCAATTCTCCAAAGGTCTGGTGTATCATCATGTGTGACCAGCCAACTAACAGTACCATTCAGGTAGATATGCACAAGATTAGGTCATTAGTCAATTAAGGAACATGGCCTGCCTAAGTCGAAAGCAATTCTTTCCGTCAAAATCTGAACTGAATATATCTGCTCTGGCCACCTGCTGTCCATTTTTCTGGAGCTTCATATGTTTGGACTGTTTCACCTGGCTTCATGCTTTCTGTTGCAGACCTAGCTTCATACATTTCATATTTTATATTCGAGCTGTATTTATCTCATGAAATAGTTTCAAGGTTATGGAGCACTAATATTGGTTCCATTGTACTGCAGATTGAAGGATTAAAACGGCATCCAAGATATGGGGCACGAATTGAGAGCAGCACATACAAGGGCATGTACCATGCCCTAAAAGAGATTGTTGCAAAGGAGGGGTATGGGGGCCTTTATAAAGGACTTTTTCCATCTTTGGTGAAATCGGCTCCTGCTGGTGCTGTGACATTTGTGGCATATGAATACATCTCAGACTGGTTAGAGTCAATACTGATGTGACAAATCGCCATGCAGTGTTATTCATTTTCCTCCCTGTGTTGTGTTGTATTGTCCTTATTCTCTCGCTTTGCTGTTGCACACTTCAATTAGTTTAATCGATTCATTTGTGGAAGAGGTTGCCGTTCCTTTAGATCTTGCAGTCCATACAAGATTTGAGGAGCCTACAAAACCTGCTGGATGAGTAATGCTCGTAAGCTCCTCTCATGGGTTATGGACATCAGTTAACGTTACCAATAACTAACCAGTCAGATTGATGATTAAGCATTTGGCTTGCTATATAACTTCTCATGTGCTCAGCCAGACCTACTTTTTTTTTTTCTAATTTATGAGCATGCTACATGGTTTTCTCACGTATGCATTATATTGTGACCTAAAGTCACTGAATCTGAAATCACTTTGCAGGATAGGGAGCAAAGCTGGAGTTGAATGAGTTCTTGGATGAATGAGGAGCCATTGAGATACCGTGATAAGAGAACAGTGTCCACACTCTGATCATCTGTGAGGATTTAATTGTTTTGTCATGACTGCAAGGTCGGAAGTTTCAAGTGCATACAATTCCTTAAGAGCTGATACTTGTAAACTCTCGCGTAGAATTAGCTACTGTCATTTCTCTCCTTTTTTGCCCCATTAACTAGCGCCTTGCATTCGTTGAGATGTAAAGGTTAGGCTGAGTAAAACTAAGGAAACTGTAGAGGCTGTGGCGCATGATAAAGGCCTGGAACGGCAGGCATTTTTGTTAAGATGAGATTATCTCACTCCTATATGTCCTTAAGTCACAAAATGCAATCAATGTGAACTGTAAAGTATTACATGGTTAGTAGCTGATCTGCCTTTATCATTCATGCAAACTGTAACTCTCAAACTGGAAGTCGTGCTGGCTTCGTGATGAGTACCATTCCCTGCTGCTTTTACTGTGAGCATATGTTGGTCATATGTCCATGACATGATATGTTGGTCATTTTTGTTAAAATGCAGATGCTGTAGAGTAGTGTGTTGTCTTGGTGATGAGTCGGATTTCCTGCTTCTTTACTCTGAACATATGATGCTGACAGGCTCATGATTTGGTAAATTGCCAATGCTGCAGGGTCATGGCTTATGCACATGGTTTGTTTTTGAGCCATGAATGCCAGAGCATGGCTTTTAGACCAATCCACGACATATATATGCTGCCGCCGCCTACCAGGTCGATGCCGGCCGAGACGTGAATGCCTTTTGTCAGGGCCATAAAAACTGTCTTATGTCGTGTGTGGACAAGCGATGAATGAAACATGATGAGTATCTGTGCATATCGGAGGAATCTGGTATCCAATTATTCTTCTCTGTGTAAAACTGTATCCTGTCGTGGGAGAATCAGGAGTACTGCATAACTGAAATGACTGCCGGTGCTTTACAGAATGTCCATACAAGAATATCATGGTAACTTAATTAATACGAGGTGGCCTTTTACAAAACCAATTCCTTGAGAATATAGAAAAATAGTTCCAGAAATTCTAGTAAAATTCCCCCAATCTGAAAGAGGCCTAATGGTCTGTTCATTACTGCACTGAAGAGAGAAAGCACATTTTTTCCCCATGAACACGCTCTCTAAACTGTTAATTATATATATTTTTTAAAAAATAATAGAAGAATTGCTTTAAATATTAAGATAATTATTTTCTAAATTTGAATGAATTAATATTCATTCTAGCAGTTGCTAGCAACAAATCCTCTATTAAGATGCTTTCCAAATAGCTAAACAGTGTGTATTTTTAAAAAAATCTAAAAAATGTTTGAAAATAAAATAAACTAAATTTTAAAGTTTAAAATAATCAATATTTTGTTTGATGTTATAAGATGTGTAGATTAGTGAAGATGCTAATGAATATGTTTTATATATATATATATAATATTTATTAATCTAAGAATGAATATATATAAAAGACCGAAACATCTTATAAAAATATGAAACGGGTAAAATAAAGACTGACCTCGATTTGGATGAGACAATTTACCCAGCTCAAACGGGGTTTTCAGCATCGTCCCTTGATTACAGCAAGTCAGCAACACAACTGGAACTGTTTGATTACAGGTTAGACTGACATCTGGGGCCCGCTAGTCAGCCCAAGTCTACTGCGCTGCCCTCGCGTGTACCAAAAAGGAAAAGAAAAAAAAAAACTCGCCCACTTCGTCTCTCCCCTCCCATCTCGCTCTCGGCCCCATCCCCTTCTCCAAACCCTAACCCCGGCGCTGACCCCCCCAACCAACGGCGGCGGCGAGGGCGACGGAGGCAGCCTGATGCCCAGCCGCCCGCGGGGGCCATGGAGCTCGTCCCCCTCAAGCCCGCGGCCGGCGCGCTGGTCGAGTCGTCGGGCGGAGGGGCCGCCTTCGGGGACTCGATCCCCGCCACCGTGGCGGCGCAGCAGGAGATGCTGCACGCGCAGGTGGACCAGCTCCGGCGCCTCGTCGTCGCCCAGTGCCGCCTCACCGGCGTCAACCCCCTCGCCCAGGAGATGGTCAGGCGCTCCTGTCTCTCATCTGTGCTTCTCGTCTCTGCTCCTACTACATTTCCGCTCGCTCGATGTGTTCGCGCATGTTGTTTTGTAAGGGAGGGATTTTAGGCCGAAGTAGCACCTTGACTGTTTCCGCGGAGACTCTATCCCATCCCATTGGTTGCAGAGCTTAGGTTTTGATGCTCATCCAATTCTGATGGTTTGTTCAGATAATCAGCAGTTCCAAGTTGTTTATTTGTACGTCGTGGCGTTGGTTGGTTCTACCTGGTAGTGGATATGATGCTTCATGATGAAAAATTCACATTTTTAAGGCCGATTTGTACTACTCCAGAGACCAAAATAGGCTTTTGTACTAGTAAATAGGCTTTTGTAATGGGCTACTACTCCAGAGACCAAAATTCTAGATATACTTATTTCTGGTATTTAGGTCTGCATATTATCTGTTGGGACCGGGAGTCACTTTCTTTTTAACATAAATATTTTCATTTTAGTTTTACTGTAACATTTTAATTCATTTGTCTTAATGCCTGTAAATGATAGCACAAAGTTACTTACCATTAGGAGTTATGATATCTGAAGGAGTGACATTCTATTTGCCTTAAATGTATACTGCAAATTCATGAGCTCCAGTTACCCCCTAATGGCATCATGTACTCGGCAAAACCACCTACAAAACCTCTTTAGGGGGTTATTTGAGCTAGTTTTTGTACTTCTGGGGGTGGAATATCCAGTTTCATACATTAGGTGGTTAAGTAGACCAACCCTGATAATTCAGGGGGTGAAGTAGACTTTTTCCATTTTAAATTGTTTAGTATTTTTTCCCATTAAATTGTGGCGTGCATCTTGTCTTGCATTCTGTTTTTGCCGGTGACCAATTACCTATCTTTCAAAAATGTTTCCATTTTCTTGTATTTGATATTAACTTGTGACGTGTGTATTATCCTTCATGTTTTTCTTTCTTTCGTTTTTTGCCGCTGAGCTCTCTCGCATGTGACACCCTATGAAATGGCAAAAATGAGACGACACAAGTTACTGGCATAAACAAATAGCCCCCTTCAAACACATTTTGATTCATCAGTCAACTTATCTTGCACTTGGTTTGTTCTTGCAGGCTGCTGGCGCCTTGTGTATCAAGATAGGTGAGTTGTTTACCTGTATCAATTGAACCACAACATGATTATAAGTAATATGTACACTGTAAACTTGTATAATTGATGTACTCATTTTATTGGAGTTAAGCCTGATTGCTATTGATCATGCCATTCTTGGAAAATAATAAGTTACTCCACAGTCCACTTTAATCCTGCTTTGACTTTTTTTTTATAGAATTCCAAATAAGCTGACTTAAGATAACATTAACTCCACAGACTGCTTTAATCCTGCTCTGTATTTTTTATAGCATTTTAAATTTTGTAGGTAAAAGGCCAAGGGATTTGTTAAATCCAAAGGCTGTCAAGTCCATGCAGTCACTTTTCGCTGTGAAGGATACTATTGGAAAAAAAGAAACTCGGGAAATTAGTGCATCTTGTGGGGTTACTGTTACACAGGTACACTCCTTATATTGAACAATCTATCTTTTTTACATTGATGTAAGCCTGTTTGTGTGGTCTTGTCACTTGTGTTATTGTTTGTTGAAGAAATCCATCCTTAAAATATTCATCATGTACAGCTGAACAGAAAACATATAACTGATTTCAAGTTTTTATGGAATATTGCCCTTTACCTTTACCTTATATCTGGTCCTCTAAATTTTTTTGCTTCCTCTTTTCTAATATTTGATTAGTTACAATGTTTTACCTTCCAGTTGAAATTATAATATTATTCTGATTTTCTTTCTACATAATTTCTTGCATTAACAATCTGCAACTATCTGGTTCTTAGGTGAGGGAGTTTTTTGCAAGTCAACGCACACAAGTAAGAAAATTTGTTCGCTTGTCACGAGAGAAGGCCCTGAGATTACAGTCATCCAAGGCTCCTGACAATTTGTGCTACATAAGCAGTGAGCAGGCACCTGTTGACATTGAGGCACATGCTCAGGTTATTGAACCTTTGAGAACTTTAGAACCATTGGATGTGCAACAAAGCTCTTTGCAGCATGTGATGGTTCCTCAAATCTCTTCGCAACTACCGGTGGTCCCGCCGAGCTATGCTATCCCTGTTGCCCCTACAGACATAATGCAAGTAACTGTGCAACTAACTGATGCTAAGACTAATTCTGATTCCATTCAAAAGGAAACTAAGCAAGATGGAGTTTCTACTGGAGTTGAGTCAGAAGATAAGAAATTTCTGGAAAGTATCTTTGCTTTAATGCGGAAAGAGAATACATTCTCTGGACAGGTCAAATTGATGGAATCAATTCTGCAAATAAACAATGTAACTGTTCTTAGTTGGTAAGATATTGGTCTTATAGTAGAAGAGCTTTGATGATTTTATTAATCCCTAACTTATTTTTCCAATAAATTTGCAGGTTTTTAACAATGGGTGGTTTGGCAATTGTATCAACATGGTTGGGTGAAGCAGTTAATGAGGAGCAAACAACAGTTATTCTTGTTATTTTCAAGGTCATTATTTTTCTTTAATTGTACATGGTCATATCTGCGGCATGCATTTTTTAACCATGGTCTAATTGATGCAGTTGCTCCTTCACCTCCCATTACATAAAGCTCTGCCAGCCCACATGTCAACTGTATTGCAAACTATTAACAGGTTGCGGTTTTATAGGACACAAGGTGTGTAGAAATTGCTGCAAGTCTTCAATTGTTTTGCATACGTATTTTTGGATGACAATTTCTAGACATGAGTACCTTGGTTTATAAACTTGGAATTCTAGCAAAGAAGGATGTTGATATAGGATTGTAGTGGATGCAATTTTTATGATGTTCCTACTTCCAAAATCCAAATTTTGGTTGTGAATGGTTCATTTTCATTTTCATTTGGCAACTATAGTACATTTCAAACGTGAGATAAACCTCCACATCTGAATAATGGCCTAATTGTAACTATTCTAGCATTAATGTATATTTCTACCCTACAGTAGGCCTGTTTATGAGCAGCACTGCTGAAAATTTTCTATCCTGAACCCCAATTTTAAGTCTTGGTTTGACCTTTCAACACAGTAATGGTCCGTAAAGTTGCATATCTGTAGATTCTCTTAGTTTCTTTGGGCTGCTTACTATAATTTATCCAATTTGAAGATCAGACATATCAAGCAAGGCGCGGAACCTCCTCTCCAGGTTAAGCAAAGTCCTTGTAAGGAGTCAAGCATTGAAGAAATCTCAAAAGAACCTGATCTGTAAACAAAGGTGGATTCTTCTTTCTACTGCTGTCATTTCCTATCGTTTTCTATTGCCTCTTCTCTGCAGGATTTTATTTGTAGTTAATTTATTTTCTTTTGCAGGATAAATGAAATTCTCCGTGACGAGTCTTGGAAATCTGAAGTTGGTATTACCGTAAGTATCTAAAAGACAATATAAGGTAGATTCAAATGCTTAGGAAACTAGCAAGTTTAATCGTTGTGCTCTTATCAGGAGGGGATCCTCGCCTTGACTGAAGATGCAAGCGAGAGCAGGTGATTTTTCTTATGGTTTCTTGATTGGATAAATTTAAAGTCTAACCTCGTTTTTTGTCTGTTACACTATTTACTTAATTTGGTTGATGTGCCACCATGCAGAATGCCTGAGGCCAAAAAAACTCCATTACTGCTCACTGCTTCTGCTGATGAATCAAATAAAAAGAGTTCTCTGCAGACAAGTATCCTTTAATTTTATTTAAGCCTGCCACTACTTAATTCTGCTTTTCTTATCTTCGAACATGTGATCACCTCTTACCATCTTTATGCATCTTATAAGCATTCTACCTAGCAACTACAGTCTGGGTGGCATTTATTTTGTCCCCAATTGTGCCTTGTTGAAATGTTAATGATTGCCTAGTTATCTATTCTACTCCAATTCATTAGTCAGCCGACATGCTCCTTTAAGCTATTTGGTGCTTTTACTTGTTTTAACCTGTATTTATTGCATGTCTCGGAATATTAGTAAAGAATGTGCCTTGAGGCTTTCAAAACTGGTAACCATCTTCAAATTTGTCGTTTTCAACTGTTAATTCAATTGCTCGTGTGGATATCCTTAGCTAATCTTCAGAGTCCAAAGAGAGAAGGAAAGTTCTACTTGTAGAACATCCAAACCGGAAAGCCGTTGGCAAGAATGTTAATCCTGCAAGAAGCACATCTACGAATAGTAGCAGACCATTATCTGCAGATGATATCCAAAAAGCAAAGATGCGTGCCATGTTTATGCAAGAGAAATATGGCAAGGTTGACACGAGCAAAGTGACTGATAAACCACATACAATGGAAATTCAAAAATCATCTGGGCTAGTTGACTCAAATGCACCGCTTGTGCCCAGAAGCCCTCTAACTTCAATCATTAAACAATCTGTTGACCCAAGCCCATCCACTTCTAAGCAAAGCATACTATCTCCACCTGATAAGCCAGAAGTCCCAGTTAGCTCGAAGCTGAACATAGCAACCCAAGAAAACATCATAGAGAAATTTGACTCCAAGAGAGTTCTTTGGCAGATACCACCAGGTATACCTTTTCTTCTCCGTTTCTTCACTTGCCCATCTTTTAGAGTGTTGAATTTGTATAATGAATGTAATGATTCATACCTTACGAACTTGAAGCATGTTGCCTTTGATTGTTACCAGCACAAGTATTTGTAAGCTGTATAGTTTAGGTTATCCAAAATCATTATTATATAGTATGGATGAGGTTCAATCTGAACGGAGAACGCTGCATCTAAAGGGACATACCATGTTATAGAACCATGTGAGTTCTGTTCTGTTTGTTCTCATGTCACCAGTTATACAACACAGTCCTAATGCTATAAACAACTTATCCAATTCATGCACCATGAATTTGGTCCACATGTGAGCCTAAGAGCAGGTGACCAAGGGAAGGATTTCCGAAAGTGCTAGTATGTTGTAAATAGCTGTTCCAATATGAGTTAGCATTTTGTTTACATTTACAATTGACTGATTTGTCTTGGAACAAGCATCCTGCTATCGAATTGCTGCAAGAACAGGGAAATGGTGATTCCTGTAGCAGTATGAGAATTGAGAAATTACCAGTTACAGCTATTCCCATAATGAAAGCATGGGGCATCTGTTACCATATTCCAAGACAGTTCATTACAACAGTTATTCTGTACTTGTAGGAAGGCTTGCAAGTAAATCCACATTGGTTAAACATATGAACCGAAAAAGTTCTTCGCTTATGGGTCTCCATAAACACAAAATTGCATTTATGACCTTACATTGGATACTTTCATGTAATTTGAGTTCTACACATGATTGTGAAAAAAATCACTTATTACAGGACATTTGATACTTTCTGTAAAAATCTCAAAAAACGAGGACAAATCAGCTTGTCTGTGTGAGTTTCTCAATTCTTAATTCTCTCAAAATCCAAATGGCACATTTGTATATGGTATGTTCATCTGGGAACCGATATCCAGAGATATTAACAAACCCTGCTGTCAGCAGTTGTCAATGAACATGTGATATAATACTGAAATTTTGGAGCCACTCTAACAAAATTTAATGATCTTGTTGTTAGCCAAAGATAGTTCGATGAAAAAAAACATGCTTAAACGATGTGATCTAGCTATCTTGAGAACCCGAGCATATATACAGGGAGCTCTGCAGTTCATCCAATGGTTGTGTTGCCTGTTGCAGATATTGACAAGTTTAGTTTTAGTGCTCTTCACTTGTTGTGTTTCCTAAAAAATGCAGGGAAAGCTTGACCTCAGCTGTATGACGATATTGGTTAATTTGTTTATTCCTTGAGTATTGCCTCATGTTGCAGAACTTCATTTTCCTTTTTAAGAGCATGAATGCAGTACAATTTTATTTGATCACAATTTAGAATTAGGGGCTTATTTTGGTTATTATTTGAATTTCATTACCTCATGTTGCAGATGTATGGATAGACCCTGCTTGGAGTTTAGGAACGGGAGAGAACAGCAAGGAATTTGAGGTTCAAACACAGAGAAACCGGCGTGAGAAGGAGACCTTTTATACTAGTCTAAAGGACATACCTTTGAATCCAAAGGACCCATGGGATGTGGAAATGGACTTTGATGACAGCCTTACACCGGAAATTCCAATTGACCAGCCGCCAGATGCCGATGCTATGGAAACAAATAGTGTGGGCACAGCCCCTCCAAACATTGAGGTTCCTGTTGCAGACAAGCAAGTTGGATCAACCTCATTGATATCTCCAGTGGTTGCTGCTGGTGCAAACGGTGCAGCTTCTGAGCCAGATCTTGAGCTGCTTGCCGTGTTGCTCAAGAATCCACAGCTTGTCTTTGCTCTAACTTCCAACCAGGGCGGGACTTTGCCAAGTGAGCAGACCGTTGCACTTCTTGACATGCTGAAGCAGACTGGCCTTGGACTATCAGAGCTGGTAAATGGTCTGGCCAACAATTCCGGGGTCCAAAAAGAGCCTGAATCTGGTCCTGAAACTATACCTACTTCGCTTCCTTCACCAACTCCTCCAAAAGACCTTGCAGCCAGGGTTTGACTGCTTATTCTTAAATTTTGTTCTCCAAAGTTAAAAATCTTTTATCTGTTGCTCATATTAATATCTTTTTTCACAGGATGGCTGGAGATCAGAGTTCCCATCACAAATGAGGACCTCAAACTTGCAGCGAACACATTTGCCGAACAGAGCAAATGTACCTCCTATTGCCAGCACCGTGCAGCAAAGTTTCTCAAATGTTGTCAGTTCGTTGCCTTCACAACCTTATGCATCAGCTTCTGCTTTGCCTGCACAAATACAAACTAATATCCTGGCTCTTGCTCAGTCGTCGATCTCCGTAAATCCTTCTACCCAACATGTTGCTCCGATGAATAACCTTCTGAGCAGAGCTACGGTACATCAGCATACCCAATCATATGCTTTAGCGTCTGATCCTATTGCAGTGGCCGTCCATCAGCAGCCAGCGGTGAACAAACTAGCCCATGAGGTTCAGAATATCTCACACCCTTCTACAACACATTCTTCGGTGCCTGAACCACATGCCTCTCACACATCACACACCTGGCAACCTAGTGCTGCTACTGTTGCCACAACTGGACGAAATGCTACACCTGATCGATGGTCTACTCGCACTACTAGTGCCTTTAACGTTGCACCATCAAACCCAGTGACTTATCCTAAGCAGAATGCTTATAGTAACCACAGTACAAAAGGTACTACATACAATGCTTATGGTTCAACTCCTGTAACGTCCCATTCCCTCCTCCCAGGGCAGGGACGGGACAGAAATGGCTACACCCACACAACAGAGTACCAGACGACAGCGAGAGACGCCCTACGGCGAAATTCGCGATCTCCTGAGCTTGGTGCTGGTGCTGTCTATGGTGGCTCACAAAGCTATGTACCCGAGCCCTCGAGACAGTGGAGCTACGGGCAACAGAGCTACAATCCTGAGCCTTCTAGGCAGTGGAGTTCTGGGCAACAGAGCTACAACTCTGCTGAGCCTTCAAGGCAGTGGAGCTCCCAGCAGCAGCAGCAGCAGCAGGGCTACAACAACCCAGCTGAGCCTTCGAGGCAGTGGAGTTCTTCACAGCAGCAGGGATACAATCCTGAGCCTTCAAGGCTCTGGAATTCAGGTCGTCAGAGTCAAAACCCTGAGGCACCGAGACAATGGAATCAACATGGAAAGCAAGAACGTTACAATCCGACAGATGGTAGAAATTCCTACGATCAACGCTGGAGGAGATGATGTACTTGTGTATATTAGATGATTCTTGGAGGTGGTTCTTCGGGCCTTTTTTCTCTGCTTTTTTTATGGGAGGCTTTTCTGATTCGCTTACTTTGGGCCTTGTGATTGGCACAGAGGCCATTGAGAAAGCTTATACATCATGTACTAAATGTAGTTGGAGTGGGAAAAACAGAAAACAAAAAAGAAACGAAAAAGAAAAGAAGGGGAAACTGAATGAGAGGATGCATCAGCTGAATGGCTGAATCCATTTGATGGATCAAAATTTTTACTCCATATTCTTTTTGTGATTAGTATATTTTTTCAACCTTCCAGCTGCCACCGCCCTTGTGCTAAATATCTTTGGCAGACAGGTGTCAGTGAGAGGCTTAATGCATTTAAGCTGTGTTTTTAAATGAAATATTAAAGGTTATCTGATTTTTTAAAGTATAACCGTTGGAATTAACTATTATTAAATTAAAAATATATTACTTTTATTAGAATATTTGTATAAAATATAGATCGTTTAATAGTATCTTTGTTTTATATTATAAGATTTTCTAGTTTTGTCTAAATTTATCAATCGATTAATATATATATATATATAATATAGATTTATTAATATTTATATAAATTTAAGTAAGACAAAAGTTTTAAAACTGTGAAATGGACATAAAAAGTAAGGACAGAGGTGCTCTTCAGGTCGACGTTCTCTGAAACTCTGAAGAGGAGTCTCGATGAAGCCGTGAATCGTGAGCACGTAAGCTTACGAATTTGTGATATTGGACGATAAAGGTCGCAATCTTGTGCATATTTTGGTGGAGCAAACGAATCTGAAGTCGATGCGTGAAGTTGCTTGTTTGCATTTCTCGTGTTCAGGTTGTGAAACTGAATTGTGTTATTTCCTTATTTGGCGGTAGTTTTTAAGCTGCGAAATAAAGAGGAAGCGTGAAAACTACTGCAAGAAAGACCAACAGTTTAGTCGCGAGGAGGATAGAACTTCTACTTCCTCACTAAAAAAAAAGGCTCAATTTATTTTGTTATAACAAAACTTCGACCATAATTTATTGATCAGTACATTATTATCTCCTTGTATTTTAAAGTGTTTACTTATGTTTATGATTTTTTTTGCAAAAATTATGTTAATTAATTATATGTTAAAACTTTATCATGATAATATAAGATATACATCATATTTTCGACGCCTATAGTAATATTATTCTTAGAAAAAAGATACACACCCATCTAAAAATAATTAATTTATGAGAATGAATATGGAAAACAAGGTGCTTGTTTATTGTCAAAAGTTGTTTTCGTGATGGAGAGAGCATCTATGCTACTTTAAATGTCTCTAGCGGTAGCGGTAGCGACGCTGAATGTCACCCGAACAGCTCTTTTGCAAATTAACCTATGATATTTCTTGATACTGTGAAATAGTCTATATTTGGTTTAAACAATTAATACTATTATAATTGATAAAAAATCCTATAATATTTTATAATATATTTTATAGCAAAGCATATGTATTTTGCTCGTTTAGAGTACATGTTATAAAAGCAGCTGACTTGAGTAGTAGTCCTACTAATTAGCAGCACCACCACCACAACAACAGTAATAAATTAATCACTCTTTTTTAATTGAACCGATTTGGATCTAGTCATTTGTCTTATAAAAAAATTAAATAATTATAATTTTATTATAATTTAATTTGCTACTAAATTAAATTTAAGCATTAGTAATAATACCGTGTCATTTTCAGTTTTCCAACAAAGTCCAAAACTACCCGGCCAAACGTGCGTGACAGCGTGTGTCCATGTGTTGGAATGGTCTCGGAATGTGCCTGATGCGCAGTCAGACACGCATCCGAGGTCGGCGCCTCTTCCCCTTTTCTTTTTCCCGGCAAAAAACGCGGCAAAAAAACAAAAAAAGAAATACCAAACAAAAACGGAAACCAACAGCATACTTCTCGGAGAGAGCAGCCCATCCCATCCGCCGCTTGCTTGCTCCGACGATGGCCACGCCGGCCGCGGCGAGGCATCACCCCAGCGGCGGCGGGGCGCTGTCGCGCTCCGGCGAGCGGCGGCGGCGGCGGGGCGGCGAGGTGCGGTGCTCGTCCCCGGCGCAGGAGTTCGCGGCGCTGGCGGCGGTGTTCCGGCGGCGGCTGGTGGTGGGCGCCACCACGGCGGCCGCGGCCGCCGTCGGCGCGAACTTCGGCGGGGTCACCAGCTTCCTGCTGGGGCTGTCCCCGCAGCTCGGCCGCTCGCTCCGCCTCGACGTGCTCTACCCCGTCGCCGGCTTCAACCGATGCCTCGACTCCGGCAATGGATTTGGTAACCACGCGTTCTTTCTTCTTTCTCGCTTTTTCTTGGTTGGCAATTGCGCGTTGCATCTGCTTCTTCCAAAAATATTTTGGGCGATTGAGGTGTTCTTTGATTAGTTCGTCATGTGGGAAATTCCCCCCCTTTTTTTTTTCAGTTGATTTCTATTACTCCTCAAATTGTCTCCAAAAAATAATAGAAAGAAATCGAAGAACGCATCGAGCTGTTCCTTTGCTGCGATAGTTTAACGGGATAATATTGCAATTTGTTTTTTTAAACAAAAATCTGAAGTTATCAACGCAACAGCTCGTGCAATTTAGGATACTGTTCAAGACCAGAATCCGTAGATGATAGCCACTATGCGTTAGATTTCAATGAGTTGGTGTATGTTTGGAACGCCTGATAGTTTAGTTTATGAACTTAAGAACTTCGTTGGCGAAAAATTTGAGAATTTTACTGGTAAGGCTATGCACTGTTGATGGTGATGCCAACCATCAACCAAGGAAAAATTCCAGGTCTCCCTGCGTGTGCCTGTTGTTGTCATGTTGCAACTTTGTACCCCCCACTGAAATAGGGATGTGAACTAGGGTTCACACCTTTTTTTCTATCTCTGTGGGTGGGAGGGAGGTAGGAGGTCAGAGGTTCTGAATTTTAGAAAGTTTTGGACAAAATCATTTAAATTTTCAATTCAGAGTTAGAAATTACTTATGATTCTTTGGCTCCTTTTTTTATTGCGTAGGCTTCTAGTTGCACTACAAATATGGAAACGATTTTTTTTTTGAGAAATTTCAAGCAAAGTGGGTGGTTTATACTTTTCTTCTAATTAGAGCTCATGGTACTTTCCTTGGTTTAATTCTCTTCCAGTTTGACACAATTTGCCATAATGCCATGCCTAAGGAAAAAAAAAGCAGCTTTGCTGCTTAAATAATTATATGCTCTTATTTTCAAGCTGGGCTTAATTGGTCTGCTGTACCGAAACCCAGGTAGCAACAAAATGTGGTCCTTGCTGTTGCTAATTTGCCACCTAGTGCATCCAACCTACAAGTCATGCCCCCAAGGGGATTGTACATGTGGATGACGGTCTATCTGGTGCTACATTCATCACCAGAAATTGTGTGCCACCTGGACTACATGTCATCATAATTGATGACAATTGGTGGATGGTGTTTGTCTTGATGATTTACTCCAGACTTAGGAGTTATGGTTGGGCATTTTCAACTGGAGGGCCCATTAAGAAAACAGCATACTTTTGCATGCTGATTTTTTTTTTAAAGGTTGAAATGAAAGTCAAGATAATGTTTCATAGTTGCATTGAACTTAGAAGATATAAATGAAAAGGAATGCTAAATTGGGTTGGGCACACTCCATGTATTGATTTTTTTTTTGGTAGATAGATAATAGTATGGGAAATTATTCTTGATGATAGTGTAGCTTAACAAGGCAAGCTATGTGAAAGCATTGATAAATGATAATACCTGGTTGATTTAGCTGGAGGCCTGCGAGTGCACAATCTTAAAATGCACCGCCTTTTCCTGTTTACCAAAAGTTCACTTGCCATTATATTTAGTTATAGCTAGTAGTGAAATAAGAGAATATGACTAATCATAAAATGTCAATGTACATATGTGCACATGCCAAATTATGTTAATTACTAACTTTAAGGTCTTCGGATTTTTCAGAGTTTATATATCCAGCAAGCTGGGTTGGAGATCAGACATTACTATACAGAGGAGTGAAGAAAGCAGAACTGCAGAGATCACTAGACCCTCCACCACTGACAAATGGGAGATCCCCATCACGGCCTCGGAACATCAGTGAACCTGTTGCAGCTTTTGGCCCCCCAGGATCCAGTGGGGAGCTCAATGTTAGTGTCATCGTTTCACCTGTCCCACAGGACTTCTCGTAAGTATACTTTATGTCACTTACAGTTAGTTTCTGGTAAAAGTATCTAGATTTTTGGTCTAATATTTAAACGTGGTTGCTTAGACAGAACATTCAAGTTCTTGTATGAATAATGAATAGAGTATGACTTTCTGACTTCGTGTAATCTTCCATATATTGCTTTTCAGCATCTCAGCCACTTTTACACAAAATTTTGCATATAGCGTCTTCAATGTGGCCAAACTACTACTAATGCTGCAATTGAACTGTATGAAACAGGATTGAGGCTTTCGGTGGTCCTAAAGATGTTGGGGAAGTGGTTCTCAGAAGGATCGCGAAGACGAAACGAGGCGCGGATATAAACGCCACTCTTCTCGACGCCGCCCTGAGAGAAGATCCGGTGAACAATGTGAAATACTACAGGCTAGAGTTCAGAGTTGAGAGCCCTTCCTTCCGACGACGCAATGTTGCGGTGTGCTGTGCGAAGGATGGCAAGCTGTACACCCTGAATGCCCAGGCTCCAGAGTCAGCATGGAAGGCAGTTCGGAATGAGTTCCTTGCAATGGCAGATTCCTTCAGCCTAGTGACTGATGTTTGATGTATAGTAGAGAGGCAGTTTTTTGTACTGCCGAGAAGTTTCTTAAGTAGTTTTGTGAGTTTCTCAAGCAAACAGAGATATGTAAATTAGAATGTCAGATCAGAAATGTAACATGCTGTACCTGTAATGCTGTATCATAATCAGACAATGTGCAAACTTTTGTCTGCAAGAGCAATGACAGGGGGCGACTTTAGAAATTTTGTTGTTGTTATACTTTATGGTTAAAGTTTCCATTACATGGCAAACACAGTATAAAAGTAGAACAATTGCTCAAAATATGATATAAGTATAGCAAAATTTACTCAAAATGTAATACTACTAATATTTATCATCCCTCTGGAGAACAGTTTGAGCAAGTACTCCGAACCCCATTGGGCTATCGCCAGCCGTTGGATCAGCAGTGTGAGCCCCATATGAGCCCAATATAGGGAATATTAGCCCCACGATTAATTGGTTCCCACCAACCGAGTTTCTCTCCTCTCGGTTCGATCATCTGCACACGCTGGATTGGAAATCGATGACCTAATTACGATTGAGATTCTCTGGGGTAAAACCGTAAAGGTACAGTTAAAGAGATATGGTCGCTGATAAATGAGTCTCATCGTCCATAGATCCACGTATCAGTGACAATGTCATGAGAACATTTACGTCAGAGGACCTGCTTTCACCTAATTAAGGTAGATGTTCTGCTCTCTCGGATGCTCTGGGATAACTCAACACTCTCTTGGCAGGTCCTACATTATGATGAATCAAATGAAACTGCAAAGAGCATGAAATGTTCTGCGAAATGCATGAGAAACTGAAACCCCATTGTTCCAAGCAGGGCCTGCATTTTAGCTCTGGAGAGGCGTTATTCACCAGTTCATCATTCATTTTGTTAAATATGTGATCCGAATTGTAACTAGAATTATATCCGGATTAGTTTCCTAGTAGGTTTCTCCCAGTTGTTTCCTACTAGGAGTCGGATTAGTTTCCTAATAGGATTCTTCCGCCTAATCCTACTAGGACTCTTAGATTTTCCTCTTATATATACTCTTGTAGTTTGCACGGGAAGAGAAGAGTTCTCATTGTTTCCCTTGCATTGTAATCATATCCTCATAGTGATCGTAGAAAAAGAAAGGAGCAGACGCACAGTTGTTAGAAACAAAGACACAAACGAGACACGAATTTAACGTGGAAAACCCTTGCGGGAAAAACCACGGGCGCTAATCGACAATAATCACTATGAGGATATGATTACAATGCAGGGGAAATAATGAGAATTCTTCTCTTCCCGTGCAAACTACAAGAGTATATATAAGGGGAAAATCTAAGAGTCCTAGTAGGATTAGGCGAAAGAATCCTATTAGGAAACTAATCCGACTCCTAGTAGGAAACAACTGGGAGAAACCTACTAGGAAACTAATCCGGATATAATTCCAGTTACAATTCGGATCACATATTTAACAATCTCCACCTTGAGACGAATTTCCTCTTGTAGCATCAAAAATCATCAATCACCAATATACACCTCACAGGTCAAATTTATTGCGCGCCAAATAGTCTCTTGGACTATACCGTAACACCAACCAAGCTTGAGCAAAGCTCAAACTTAGTGGCAGGAACTGACTTTGTCATCATGTCAGCTGGATTATCATGAGTACTTATCTTGCATACCTTAACATCACCATCAGCAATAACACCTCGAATAAAGTGATATCTGACATCAATGTGCTTAGTTCTCTCATAAAACATCTGATCCTTTGTAAGGCAAATTGCACTTTGACTGTCACAAAATATATTTATGCAAGACGTAATTCCACAAAGCTCAGTATACAAGCCTCTGAGCCAAATAGCTTCTTTGCAAGCTTCAGAAATAGCCATGTACTCTGCTTCAGTAGTAGATAAGGCAACAGTTGCTTGCAAACTTGTCTTCCAACTAACAGCACAGCCTCCAATAGTGAAAACATAACCTGTAAGCGATCTTCTCCTATCCAAATCTCCAGCAAAATCTGAATCCACATAACCAACAAGTCCATCTCTAGACGTTCCAAACTGCAAACGAGCATTAGAAGTACCATGCAGATATCTGAAAATCCATTGAACTGCTTTCCAATGCTCTTTGCCAGGATTAGCCATGTATCTACTGACAACACTCAATGCATGTGATAAGTTAGGACGTGAACATGCCATGGCATACATAAGTGAACCAACTGCTCTTGAATATGGAACTCCAGATATGTACTCAATATCAACTTCTGATTGTGGACAAAAATCTGAAGATAATCTGAAATGTGCAGCTAAAGGAGTGCTTACTGGTTTTGCATCATGCATATTGAAGCGACAAAGGACCTTTTCAATATAACCTTTCTGGCTAAGATACAACTTGTCAGACCGTCTTTCTCTAGTAATTTCCATACCGAGGATTTTCTTTGCTACACCTAAATCCCTCATCTCAAACTCACTACTCAGTTGTGCCTTCAATTTTGCTATCTCTGATTTGTCTTTTGTAGCAATTAACATATCATCAACATAAAGAAGCAGATATATAATTGAACCATTAACCTCTTTAAGATAAACACAACTATCAAATTGTGATCTTTTGAAATTCTGAGAAAGCATGAAAGAGTCAAATCTCTTGTACCATTGCCGAGGTGATTGTTTCAACCCGTAAAGGGACTTATCCAACCTACAGACAAGGTTTTCTTTACCAGGAACAACAAAACCTTCCGGTTGCTCCATATAGATGTCTTCTTCTAACTCCCCATGTAAAAATGCAGTTTTCACATCTAATTACTCTAGTTCATAATCATGTATTGCAACGATACCAAGTAAAGTGCGAATTGAACTATGCTTCATAACTGGGGAAAACACATCATTGAAATCAATACCTGGAATCTGGCTATATCCTTTAGCAACTAACCTTGCTTTATATCTTGTCCCATCAGTTGGAGATATACCTTCCTTTCTTTTGAAAATCCACTTGCAACGGATAGGTTTCTTCTCCTTTGGCAATTCCACCAATTTCCAAGTATGATTCTTTTCAAGTGACTCCATCTCGTCATGCATGGCAGCTATCCATCTATTGCTATCGGCAGAAACAATAGCCTCAGAATATGAAGAAGGTTCTGCATTACCTTCGATTTCTTGCGCCACACTCATAGCATAAGCAACTATGTTCGCTTCTTCGATCAATCTTTGAGGGGCTTTAATATTTCGCCTAGCTCTGCCTTGTGCAATAGAGTATTTTGGTGACTGCTCAACAACAGAAGAGTCTGACTCTTCAATAACCGGTGCATCTTGGTTACTAGCAATATTCTCTTTTTCTGGTACATGTCCTGAACTGATCAAGCGCTCCACCTGCACGCTTGCTTTCTGCTGACTCTCAACAAGAACATTAGTAGAAGATTTATCATTCAACATAACTATTTCATTGAAGATGACATTTCTACTAATCACAACCTTTTGGGTTTCAGGATACCATAACTTGTAGGCTTTCACACCAGAAGGATAACCAAGAAATATGCACTTAATAGCTCTAGGCTCCAATTTACCGTTGTCAACATGAGCATAAGCAGTACAACCAAATACTTTCAGGTCTAAATAATTAGCTGGGGAACCAGACCACATCTCAATTGGAGTCTTCTTATCGATGGCATAACTGGGTGAGCGATTAATAAGATAACAAGCAGTGGAAGCAGCTTCCGCCCAAAAACGTCTAGGTAAACCTGCATTTGACAGCATACAACGGGCCTTTGAAATAATTGTCCTGTTCATACGCTCAACTACACCATTCTGTTGAGGTGTATGAGAAACGGTGTAGTGGCGCACAATGCCTTCTGACCTACAATATGATTTAAATTGCCTAGAACAGAACTCCATCTCATTATCAGTACGAAGGACTTTCACCTTCCTTTCAGTCTGTCTTTCGACCATAGTCTTCCACTCCTTAAATACCAAAAAGGCTTCAAATTTGTGTTTTAGAAAATAGGGCCAAACTTTTCTCGAATAATCATCAACGATAGTCATCATATAACGAGCACCTCCAAATGACCTCTTACGAGCAGGACCCCATAAGTCAGAATGCACATAATCAAGAATACCTTCAGTAGTATGTGTGGATGTGGTAAACTTCACCCTCTTGTGTTTGCCAAAGATACAATGCTCACAAAATTTCAACTTTCCGATGTTTTGTTCATCTAGTAATCCTCTCTTGCTCAATTCTGCCAAACCAATTTCACTCATATGCCCGAGACGCATATGCTAAAGATCGGAATTCGATAATGAATCGGTAGCTGCAGCAACATTACCTACTATCGTAGTACCTCGTAGATGGTACAAATCGGCAGTTTTAATGTCAGCTTTCATCACAACAAGAGAGCCTTTTGTTACCTTCAAAATTCCGTCTCCACCGGAATATCTGTACCCTTTGCGATCAAGAGTAGATAAAGAGATGAGATTTCTCTTTAAACTGGGAATATGCCGCACATCTGATAATGTTCTAATGCAGCCATCAAACATCTTGATCTGTATAGTACCAACGCCCGCAACTTTGCAGGGCGTATTATCACCCATCAAAACATTACCACCTTGTACAGGTTCATAGGTGGTAAACCAATCCCTATTAGGGCACATATGATAGGTGCATCCAGTATCAAGAAGCCACTCGTCACTGGTTTGTACACAACCAGCATAAGCAACCAGTAATTCTGCATCTGGTTTATTATCAGTAGCAACTGCGGCTTTACCTTGCTCTTCTTGTTTACCTTTCGGTTTATAATTTCCCTTGTGCTTTTCTTTGTTCTGTAGCTTCCAACAATCGGAAATATCATGTCCACCTCTCTTGCAGTATTTGCATGACTTATACCTGCCTCTGGATTTTGATCTCCCGCGGTAGCCACTAGAACTTTTGTCTCTTGATTTGTTGTCTGTGTTCTTCTCTGGTTGCCTGCCCCGAAAAAACCAAGCTTTCTGGTTGTGAGTTAGATCCTTCAGAAGGTACCATCTTCTTCATCTTTTCTTTGGCATGCAAAGCATTATAAACTTCTTGCAAAGTTAGAGTATCACGACTATACAAGATAGTATCTCTGAAATTTGCATATGAGCTAGGCAATGAGCACAACAGAATAAGGCCTAAATCCTCTTCATCATACTTTATCTCCATGGACTCAAGGTCAGCAACAATTTCCTTGAAAGTGGAGAGATGATCCATCACAGACTCATCATCTTGCAACTTGTGCAGAAATAACTTTTGCTTCAAGTGCATCTTGCTGGTTAGATCCTTTGTCATGCATATTTGTTCCAGCTTCAACCATAGCGCGGCAGCTGTCTTCTCCTTAAGCACTTCCTACAAAATATTATTGGATAGATGAAGATGGATATATGCCATAGCCTTACGGTCTCTCTTCTTCTCATCGTCGGACCAATCATTTGTCCTTTTTTTGTTGAATCCATCAAGCGCATCATCCAGATCTTGCTGTGCAAGAATTGCACGCATCTTCACTTGCCACAATGAGAATCTTGTGTCTCGGTCCAAAAGAGGTAGATCATACTTTAAACTCGCCATTGGGAATAAATCCTGAATCTGTTGATATTAATATGTTGAACCCAAGCAGATACGCGAAACTCCAGTGCTCGGAACGATGCACAATAGTTGATCTGACAACTTTTGGGTACACAAGATCGGGTAAATGTAGCAATTAAATCTGAAAAGAAAAACGATACTGTTACTGTAGCTGTACTGTAGCTGCTACAGTAGCGCAGATTGGACGGCACGATCTGATGGCTTGTCCTTGGAACGATCAATTTTTCTCCTGCGTGTGTGCGTCTGCTCCTTTCTTTTTCTTCTGTGCGGACGCGACGTCGAGTCGGAGTCGTCGCCGACTCCGACCTGATCTCGACGGAACGGCGATTCTGTAGATCGCCGGAAAAAGCCCGGTCAGCGGCAGCAACATAGCGTAGATTAATCTTTGCGGCTCTGATACCAGTTGTTATAAGGGGAAAATCTAAGAGTCCTAGTAGGATTAGGCGGAAGAATCCTATTAGGAAACTAATCCGACTCCTAGTAGGAAACAACTGGGAGAAACATACTAGGAAACTAATCCGGATATAATTCCAGTTACAATTCGGATCACATATTTAACACATTTTCTCTCTCTTTCATTGGCCAATTCCTCACCAATCAGTCATACTTGCCACTTATCTTAGCAAGAAGGTCGGCGAGCTCCCTCGGCCTGGAGCACATGACGGTGTGGTCGGCGCCGGCGATCTCCTCGACGTCTGTGCCCGGGCTCAACGCGATCATGTCGCGCTGCGCCGCCACGCCGAAGTCCTCCATGGCTACCAGGTACACCCTCTTCACTGAACCGTAGTTCGAGCTAGTGAGCAGCTTGGCATCCTTGATCATCTCATCGTCCAAGAACCAGTTGGCAGGTCTCACCAATGATTTTGCCAGGGTTAAATCCTGCAATATAGTGATGAGATTTTGATACATCAGTTGGAAAGCAGCTACTGAGTTTTTCAAAATTAGATGCAAATTGGTAGTAATTAGATGATTGCCTCGGCTGGACTTAGTGCATAGCCCCTCTCTGCCAAGAAATTGGGGCCTAGGAGGATTGCAGTTCCTGAACCTTGTTTGTTGCTGATCGGCATCACTTTGCTGTCCATGAGAAGATCTTTGGGAGATCTTTCCATCATCAGCTGTACATATATCAAGAACTAAAAGCATCAGTAGTTGAATCTGAATAAAAGATTCCAGAGATTAGAAAGGGGTTTTGTGTGTGTGTGTGTGTGGGAGTTTGACAAATAAACTACAGGAAAAAACCACAAAACTATTTTTAAATTTAAGTTTTGAAATTTAAATAGTTTATGAGTAGAAGTAAAAGTAAAAAGACGAAGGTAAAAGAGTATTTACGAGCTTGGTGATCAGTGACAACCTCTTGTGTGAAGCCTATGTGCTTGCCGACGCACGGCATGGCGGCGGCGACGAACACGGCGGCGGCGATCTTGTCCGGGAACCTCTCCATGGCGAGCGCGAGGCTGAGGCCGCCGAAGCTGTGCCCGACGAGGACCAGCCTCTCGCCGGCCGGAGCCGCGGCGACGGCGTCGAGGAGAGGCCGCGAGTACTCCTCGAAGGAGCCCACCTCGTCGACGCGCGCCGGGTGGGCGCCGGACGCGGCGAGGTCGAGCGCCGTCACGCGGTGGCCCCCGGAGCGGAGCATGGTGGCCACCTTGTACCAGCACCACGCGCCGTGGCCGAGGCCATGGACGTGGATGAGATGCTTGCCGCCGCCGCCGCCGCCGCCGCCGTCCATCTCTCCTGCAAGCGTCTGCACGGCTGAACTCAGAAATGGCACTTGTACAATGTATACTGTAGTGGGATCTTTATTTTTCACATGAGCAACACCTCGATGAATATTACTGTGAAGTTTCAGAGGGCGAGAGCGTGTAACGCCTTGCGGTGAGGCGATCCGTGTTAATTACCCTAATACGGCAGATGTGTACAGCATTTATATATACGGTGATTACTCTGGCTAAGCATCCCTAGTTTACAGGAAACAGAATAACAGCAACTCATTCTAATCTAGCTTAGCCATCGTAATCTAACCATATATATATTATGTTACAGATCGATATATTCTTATCTCTAACAATTACTTGTAGTATAATACTGCCAGTAGAACTAATCTCATTTATTGATTTAAAAGAGTATTTTTGTACTTTGATTAATATTAGATTTGTATTTATTATTTTTTTATCACATTATGCACGGATAAAAAAAAGTCTAGCAACATTCACTTAATATCGCAGCAAAAAAGACGATATTACCCTCTTAGAATTCTACTACACCTAAAATTATTGGTAATATAATTTAATCACAACCGTCCAATAAAATAAGATCAACGGTTTAAATTAAATTATAATATGCACGCATGCAATAGAGATAACTCCGGCGACACTTTGGCCTGGCTTCGCCTCTGCCTGTGGCTTGATGCCGATCTTGCTGGAAGTGTTCTTGGCTTCTTGCTTGGGTGGACGGGTGACCTAAATGGATTAGCTAGGGATGAAATCATGGAATGTTACTGTGTGACCTACTCATTTTTTGAGGAGACTTTGGAAAGTGTATGAATACTGTTTGCTGCACTACCCTCCCTTGTCCTCTTCTCTTTATTCACAAGCTATTCGCTGTCCTTATCGATACTTGCTAAAATTTTTACATTTGACCGGATGTTGGAAAGGGTTTTTGACACGAATGAAAAAACGAATTTCACGGCTAGCCTAGAAACCGCGAGACGAATCTTTTGAGCCTAATTAATTCGTCATTATCACATGTTGGTTACTGTAGCATTTATGGCTAATCATAGACTAATTAGGCTCAAAAGATTCGTCTCAAGATTTCTTCCAAAACTGTGCAATTAGTTTTTTGATTCATCTATATTTAATGCTTTATTTAGGTGTCCAAAATTCGATGTGATGTTTTTGAAAAAAAATTTTGGAAACTAAACAATGCCTTAGTTGGGAAAAAAATTTGGGCTTGATTGTCACCTCGAATATACAGACATATATTTGAAGTATTAAATATAGTCTAATAATAAGATAAATTATATATTTCGTCAGAAAACCGTGAGACGAATTTATTAAGCATAATTAATTTATTATTAGCAAATATTTACTGTAGCATTGCATTATCAAATCATGGCGCAATTAGGCTTAAACGATTCATCTCGTAATCTACATGTAATCTTTGTAATTAATTTGTTCATACATTTAATACTCTATACACGTATCAAACATTCGATGTGATATTATGAAATTTTTTAGTTTGGAACTAAACAAGACCTTAGCCTTCTTTGCTCTCTCGTCGTCAGATATGATGTTTTCCATATTGTATATGGTAGTACATTCAGGGGTGGTACCAGGCTAGGGCAGCTTGAGTTTGAGCCCCACAAACTGACTGAAAAATTCTATAAAAATTAAAATGTTTTAGTTAAAAAATTTTTAAAAGATTTATATTGCATTGTTGAGCCCTAGGCTTGGTTCATTCCTGGTTGTGCCCGTGAGTATATCTAGTTCACCAGTGTTTGGTACACGTAATATCTATTATAATATAAAAATAAGCCACCACGTTCATCCTCGTGGGCTAGAAAATTCAACATTAACAGGAGAAAAATAAGAAAAATACAAAAGTCAATTTGACAATAGATTAGTAAATTTGGACTCTTCCTTAAGTAGTCAATCGGATAATAGAGGAACAAATCTGTTTTTCTCTTTCTTTAATCGGACAGGGGGTGTGGTTTCGGTAAGAGAAGAAAAAAAAAGAGAAGAGAACGTTTTTTTATCGGACAAGAGACGTGAACTGAAAAGAAAGAAACGATCAGTTTCTTTACACTATCTGGGAAATATTGGTTGACCGTGTAAATAAAGATAAAATTTTTATCAGGTAAGACTAAAAAATATTTTATTTTACTATTAAAACTATTATTAGAAGTTTTCATATACTAGAAAATTCCATATTAATATAAAGTAATAGAAAAATGAGCCTTTACGTTGTCTCTCATGGGTTAGAAATTCTAAGATTAATCAAAGAAAAAAAAGAGATAAAAGAAAATATCAACCGGAAAAATAGAAGAGCACTGGGCGCATGCATGCATCGATCGACAAAAGATCAATTAAAAATAAATAAAAATAATAAAAAAAGACTCCATATGTAATCAAGGTTAGAAAAATCCAAATCTCGGATACAAAGAAAAGAGTGCATGTGTAAATACACTTTAGAAATATCTAAATCTTGGATTAAAAGTTTTAAAATAATTAATACTGAGGAAAGAGCCCATCTATAAATGCAATTTGGAAAGATCTAAAATTTTGGTTAAAAATAGAAAAATTAAGAGGTATAATTTCAAAATTAAAAATAAATATAAATAATAAAAATGGTCCACGTGTAAATAAATCTCGGATTCAAAAGTTTAAAATAATTGATATTGAGAGAACAATCCATCTATAAATATAATTTGGAATCATCTAAAATTTCAGTTAAAAAAATCAGATTAGAAATACAGTTTTAGAATTAAAAATAAAGAAAAATAATAAAAAGAGTTCATGTGTAGATACAGTTTAGAAAAATCAAATCTTTAGATTAAAATTTTTAAAATAATTATAATTTAGAAAAATTTAAATTCAAATTAAAAAAATAAAAAGTAATTATTATGGCTAGCCGCGTAATATGCGTGTACCACCGTACTATTTTTTCGTATGGTAGATGTTCCTGCATAATACACCCATCAAAGGAAGCAATGACAAACTTGTATTAGCAAGCTTAACTAACATTTTCTTTTTTCTACTCATATTTGTTGGCTATCTTGTTCAGAACGTCGCAAAGCTCCCTTGGCTTGGAGCTCATGACGGCGTGGTCAGCTCCGGCGATCTCCTCGACATCTGTGCCGGGGCTCATGTCCACCATCCACCGCTGCATCTCCTCGGTGCTGGAGCCGTCGGCCATGGCGACCACGTATACCTTCTTCACCGACCCGTAGTTGCCGTTGGTCAGCAGGCCGGCGTCTTTCATCACCGGATCATCCATGAACTGGTTGCCAGGTCTCACCAGCATCTTCGCCAGTGCCAGATCCTGAAATGTCCAGCACAGTGTGCAGATAACATTTAGCATAATCTTTCCGCTTCTGCTTATATAAGCCAAAACTAAAATTCAACCAATTTATTTTTTATTATAGTTTATTTTTCAGACTGAGATTTTTACTCAGTAAGAATATGCATGTTTGATTTATAAATATACCGTTTTTTTTCAAAGAGCCAAACAATCGTCCTAATTATCTTCTATCATAATGGAAACATGATCCAGACATTGATGTGACAGGTGAACTAAACCCATAGTAATCTGAACAGTTGATTGAAATTACTGCTCTCTCCGTCGGATTTTGAATGTTTGACCCTCGTCTTATTAAAAAAACTAAAAAAATTATTTATTTTATTTATTATTTTCTTTATTATTAAAAGTAGTTTAATTATTACTTATAAATTTTTACATTTATACTAAATTTTTAAATAGAATAAAAGGTTAAAAAATTACAAGTAAATAGTCAGACTCCAATGTGTACTGGAGGAGGGAGTAATTTACTTGTGGGAGATGAAGATGATGCTGTAACTTGTGACCTACCTCAGCTGGACTTTGCTGGTAATATTTGTGTGCCAAGAAGTTGGGTCCCATATTGATTGCAACTCCTGCACCCTGTCTGTTGTTGATGGCCACCATTTCGCAATCCATAAGCAGCCCTTCTGGTGCGGTTCTTCTCATGAACTAATAATGTCGATCACACGAAAAAGAAAATGTTGTGATGGTTAATTTGTCAGTAGTATAGATATTATTCATTTTCAAACTTACCACTTATCTTTTATATACTTAGAGGATCTTGGAGAGATATCTACTATTTGGTCTTAGAGATCAATTTTTTTTCTGCTTCAAAAAAAATTGATATCTAAAACCAAATCTTAAGAATTAGACTAAAAGATATATCTCCAACATGTTACCAAATGTATTCCTAATATTTACTTATGCCTAAAATCACCTCAGTTGTATTATAAATTTGGGGCAAAAGTATGGATTCCTAACACGGTCATTCATTTTCAGATTTTTGTTGGATGAGTATGTAATTTTTATGCTTAATATTTTTTAAGATAAACCCAATACAAGATTTTAGATAACAAAATATTAGCACTCTCTTAGAGATACTCTTGGACCTCATCTTCTGGCTTATGCTTATAAACCAAAATTTAAATTTTTAAACTTTAATTTAGAGTTGATTTTAAGGTTTTTCATCATATTTTATTTTCAGTTTTCGTTTTTAAATCACCAAGAACATGTGCATAAAAAATATTCACAAATTATTTTTTATTTGTAAATATGCCGGAAAATGACGGGGGTGGTAAATTGCAAATACTAAAAGGATACTATACTATCAACACCAAAATGTATAACATTTAAATATAAGTAAATGAAACTTTTATGTATCATAGTCTAACCATTTAATGGTAATTAGTGGTCAAAAAGTGAAACATTGATAGTTAATACTGACGATTATTTGAAAACGAAGGGGGTATGAAACATGTCAGTTTATTTACCTCCTCAGTCGTGACGCCCATGGGCTTGCCGACGCACGGCATGGCGGCGGCGTCGAACACGGCGGCGGCGATCTTCTCCGGGAACCTCTCCATGGCGAGCGCGAGGCTGAGGCCGCCGTGGCTGTGCCCGACGAGGACGAGCCTCTCCTCCCCCTCCGGCGCGGCGGCGGCCACCGCGTCGAGCAGCGGGCGCGAGTACTCCTCGAAGGACCCCACCTCGTCGACGCGCGCCGGGTGGACGCCCGCCGCGGCGAGGTCGAGCGCCGTCAAGCGGTGCCCCTCGGAGCGGAGCGCGGCGGCCACCCTGTACCAGCACCACGCGCCGTGGCAGAGGCCATGGACGAGGACGAAATGCTTCTTCTTCTTCTTGCTGCTGCTGCTGCTCTCCATTTTCTCTACCGTTTCTTGGATCTTGTGTTTGCCTGCTCTGCTCCTTCGAATTTATGGGCACAGTTTGTAGAGAAGAAGGCACACTTTCTTCGTCTCCAAGAAGCTCGGTGAGATCATCTTACGCTGCAAGAAGAAATTGCTACTTGTCCTATTAATTAATCAATGATAAAGTTCTTATTTTTTGCCGAGATAACATGATGACGCATCTAATCCGATCAACTTAATCTGCAAGAACATGCAAGAACATGTGTTCAGCGAAGGAGAGATTGCGTCAGAGATATCATGAGAAGAACTCGAGTTCATGTCAAACAGAAAATGATGTAGTTTGCACGACTCATACGTGATCGATCTATAATTATATCTTCTGCTTAACAGTTTATAGTTTACACAAATATTCCATAGTAAAGATAATGTTGCTCTTCTTGGACAAATTTATTTGTTGCTCAGTGATACTTGGCTGCGATCCTGAGCAGCACATCGCACAGCTCCCTCGGCTTGGAGCACATGGCCATGTGATCAGCTCCGGCGATCTCCTCGACCTCGACGCCGGGGCTCAGATCAATGATCCACCGCTGCATGTCCTGGTTGCTTGAAGCGTCATCCATGGCGACCACGAACGCCCTCTTCACCGACCCGTAGTTGCCGTCGGTGAGCAGCGTCTCGTCCTTCATGATCGGGTCGTCGATGAACTGCGTGCCGGGTCTCACCAACATCGTCGCCAGCGTCAGATCCTGCTACAAACAGGATGAACTTGGGGCCAGTGTGATCAAACATAAAGGTGAGTAGAATTGTTTACCTCCTTTGGGCTTTGATCATACAGCTTTTCTGCCATTAGCTTGGGGCCAAGAAGAATGGCGGTTCTTGGTTCTTGATTTGTGTTCAGGACGATGCTTTTGCTGTCCATGAAGAACTCAGGTGTGATCCTCCTCATGAACTGTAGCAATGCAAGAAAATGGAATCATGCAGAGGTCTGAGACTGAATCTGATCAAGCTCTGAGCAATGGCGAAGGCGCTAAGCATGGGAGCGATCAGCCTCACCTCTTCGAGCGTGATGGCCATGTGCTTGCCGGCGCACGGCATGCAGGCGGCGAGGAACACGGCGGCGGCGACCTTGCGCGGGAACCTCTCCATGGCGAGCGCGAGGTTGAGGCCGCCGAGGCTGTGCCCGACGAGCACCAGCCGCTCGCCGGGCGCCGCCGCGGCCACGGCGTCGAGCAGCGGGCGCGAGTAGTCCTCGAAGGAGCGCACCTCGCCGAGGCGCGCCGGGTGCGCGCCGGAGGCCGCCATGTCGAGCGCCGTCGCGCGGTGCCCCGCCGCGCGCAGCATGGTCACCACCCTGTACCAGCACCACGCGCCGTGGCCGAGGCCGTGCACGAGGACGAAGTGCTTCCTGCCGCTGTCGCCATCGCCGCCGACTTCCATTCCGAATCCTTCCTTCACCCGGGAATCTCCGAGCTAGCTAGTAGACGATCCAGGATCACGAAACAAAGAAACAATTTTTATGAAGGGATCTGGAAACTGTGTATCCTAATCCATTCTCAAGATTCAAGAACTAATTCTTTTTGGGATTGGGATAGAGGGAGTACAATGCTTTGTGCATTGTTGGACATAGCAGCCCGTCAACCATTTTCTTTTGGGTTACAGAGCCGTTGCTAAATTCAATTTTTCAAACATAATTTAGGAGATGATTCTATGGTTCTGTAGGTCATTTTGTAACATTAGTTTTTAAACTTGGGTTACATATAAGTCATTTTAGTAGTGAGAAAAAAAAATGCGTTTGGTGTCATGGTTTTGTGCCTAGTTAAATGTAGTGGCCACTATGCTTATATCATTTTTAGCCCCACATTTGAAGTTGATTGTCGGGTTTTTTTTAACGTGGTTCCTAGGCTTGACTTTTAGATCATTATGAAACTAAATTTAAAAGTTCCATTCGATTGCAAAGATCACCCCCAATGGTAACATGGTCAAATTATGGTTTCGTACTTATATCTTCTTTGTGAAAAGAAATAATAAAGAAAAGACCACGAATTAAGAGCAGCACCATTATCTTTTTCCTTTACTTATACTTATAAGATAAAATATGAATTTCTAATCCTAAATTTGAAGTTTGGGGTTTTTTTATATTTTATTTTTTAGCATTGTCTTTTAAATAGCTAAGAACCCATATATAAAAACTTTATTCATAAATTTTTTTGTTTATTTGAAAATACGCGGTTTAGGCTTTTTTTAAAAAAGACCAACCATCACCCTTAGCTATCACTCTGCTTCCGATTCCCCTATGTCTATGCAACTTTTGCAGATTCTTCAAAGTTACGCTGCGCCAAATTTGCTCCATGGCATACTGATAATTTACCTTTCCCTTGATCACCTCAGAGCGAAGTAAACCAATGCGACGCACGAATAATTCGTCAGTTCCATTTTATGCAGACCGTTGAGTTGGGTCATTTGTTCCTGCCTCTACAATTACTTTGGGTGTAGGATCACTCCGTCAGGAAACCTGATTGCAGAACTTGTTGATAACAATTCAAAGCCTGAACCTCATACTGAAGTTTGTTGATAACAAACTTGCTTGAGATGTGGTGCCCAAACAAACAACCCCTAAATTCACTATGCGATAGCTGTTACAGTTCCAGCTGGATGGTACAATTCAAAGAATCCAGTTAAACATTTAGTTAGCTGATCCCAGTTCCCGAATCATGTTTTTCAAGTAAAAAATGTTTAACCAGACTTGTCACACGGCTTCATGAATCATGTTTTTATGGATAACTATGGCTGTACATTGTCAAAATAGAATCCGATAAACTGTCCCAGGCACTTGAATCATCATGGTTTTTCAGGTTTAAAAAGATAAACAAAATGAGACAGACTACACATTGGTTCTTGAATCAGTTTTTGACATTAAAACAAAAGAAAGAAGTGTGGGTCAAATCCAGGCCCGCGAGATCAAAGCCCGAAGGCATCACAGCAGGCAGACATGCAGACCAATATCAATCCATCTCTGTACACATTACCATGCTTCCTTCCTCTTCTCATCCAGAGCATCGGCTTATTGTGCACAGTTTGCAGCGTCGTATATTTTCTGCCAGCAAGATAAAGAAAAAAAAGGATTTTTGATTTGAAAGCAGAAGAAAGAAACTCCCTTTAGCAAGAAGCTTGAGTTGATCAGATAATTGTAGTCTGAATTTTGGGTCAACATGTACAGTTTCTGTGAAAGGTTATCATCCCATCAACTGGATCAAATCTTGCTTTCGGGAGATCATGAAAAGAGCAACAAATCGAAGTAGGAGTCAACTACACAACAAGAATCTGAACGTCTTGGCAGGCTCAGAAGGATCCATTAGTTTCTATCAATCAGAAGGACGCAAATCCCTCAGAAAATAGGTAGGTATTTTTTGGTCATCACAGCCACCAAACCGATCCAGATCAAGGACCCGCAAAAATACACAAATCCAAAACAGAACTCAACAATGGGAAACACGGTAAGAACCGGATGCAAAAGTTGAGACCTCGGAGAGATACCTGAAGACGACGAACTGTAGGATGGAGGCGGCGAGAGTGGAGGGCCAAGGAGAACGAAGCCGCCGCTATATAAAGGTTGGTGGCGGCTAGGGTTTCGTGGAATCAGAGCATGGGACTCGTTTCATGGGCCGGCCCAGTTAACTTGTACTTGGGTGAAATTGTTCAAAACATGATGGCCCATTTAGTACCGTACCCTTGTAGTACTCCATTAAAAATTTTTTTTATGTAAGTACTAGTATTAGAAGGAAAGAGTCTATCTGGAGTATTGTGGTTGGTCTATTTCAAACTATAGAAACTGGTTTAAATATAATATTGAATGGTTATATAGGTGATTTTAGTGAGTACATAGCGATTGTTTTGGCCACGTGGGGTATGGATGAGCAGTGTCATGCATTTTCATCCTTTTGTTTTTCTTATGTTTTATAAACTAAAATTTAAAATTTTAACCTTATATTTAAGTTGATTGTGGAGCTATTCATCAAAGTTTATTTATAGCATTAGTTTTTAGATCGCTAAGATAGATATATAAATTTTTTATTTACAAATTATTTTTCGTTTATATATATGTCATTTGGTTTTTTTTCACTCACCCCGTGGTGACAGTCAACTCAGTATTTTCTTTTCACGAGCGAATCGGCTTAAGTGTTGACCATTAGTGATGATACGTAATCTTTTGGGTTGCTGGGCTAGTGGGTAAAAGATAAACAATTGATTCACTTGGGTTTAATGGACCAATCTTTATGTGTAGTAAGCAATACTGCTACAATGTCAGCATACGTACATGACAAAAACACCTACTAAACTTCTCGAGGAGGTTATTTCATCAAGTTTCATACTCCATAGGTAGAATATTTGATTTCGTATTTTATAGGGATCCAGTAGACCAACCCCAATAATTCAGGTTGAACTAAGCTTTTTTTCATATTAGAAGATATTGTTTCTAGATATTTCTTAGATAATGGAATAACAATTCCAGTGAAAAATATTTTTCTCATATGTAGAGTCGCCTCGTGCTAACTCAATTTCATCAGATTCAAACTCTCTAAACATCAAGCTTACAACATTGCAATCGCCTTGCGGAGTAGAGTGGATTAGGCCCATGGGCCAATGCGAGGCCCAAATAGGCCCACGCCATCGAAGCTCCTCTGGTCGTCGTCGTCGTCAACGCCCATGTAGTCCACGACGCGCACGCCTTCCCCTCGCCGGCGTCGATCCATCATGCCGACGTGCTGCTCGCCGTGCATCAGCGACCCGATGGCCCTCGTCATCGCGCCACCGCCTCCGTAGAGCTGGCCGGGCAACATCCCGCCCAGGTCGAATCCGACCAGCTGCGTCGTCGTCGTCGTCGTCGCCGCCGGGACGACGTCGAACGGCCCAAGATTATGGCCTAAGGCGGGAAGCCGGTCGAGCCCACCACCACCCACCACGGCGGAGCCAATGCCCACGGTGGGGAACCCCACGCCGCCGTAGCAGCTCGCCGACGTCGTCGCGCCCAGCTCGGCCGCCTTCTGCAGCAGCGCCGTGGCGGACATGATCGCCGCTGACCCAGGCGCCGGTGGCGGGAAGCCCAGAGCGGCGTCGCCAGGCCTTTCCATGCCAGGCTTTCCCCCGTGGAAGAAGGGAGAGAATGGCGTGGCGGCTCTCCCGCCAAGGCTGGAGAGCATGCATCCCGCCATGCTGAGCGCCGGGAGGAGCGGGTTTCCCACGGCGACGGTGGTATTGTCGTCAGGGAACATCTTGAGATGCGGGCTCTTGACATCGGCGTCGATTCCGTAACCAGCGGCGGCGGCGTCATCGTCTTCGGCGACGGCGTCGTCGGGCTGGGACGGCAGGACGAGGTGGTGAGCCGCCTGACCCTGCAGAGCGGAGGTGACCGTGGCCATGTTCATCGGCTGCGCCAGCTTGTTGTTCTCCTGCGCCAGCGCGTCGCAGAACGCCCTGTGCGTGACGAAGCTGTCGCGCCTGCACGACAGCAAAAACTCAAGGTCAGGGAAAGCAAGCTCTCAACAATGGCGTCAATGGCGGATGGATGGATGCAGGGAGGGTGGGGTGCTCGCCTGGAGAAGACGGTGCCGCAGTCGCACTTGTACTCGCGGGTGCCGCAGACCTTGGAGTGGGCCTTCCAGTCGGAGTGGACGGCGTAGCGCTTGCCGCAGCGCTCGCACTTCCACTTCTTCTCGCCGTGCTTGCGGCAGAAGTGCTTCTTGATGCCGGTGAGGTCGCCCAGCGCGCGGCTCGGGCTGTGGTGCACGCACGACGGCTCCGGGCACACGTACACCCGCTTCCGCAGCGGCTCGCCGCCGGCGCCGCCGGCGCCGCGCTGCCGCAGCTTCCACGGCAGGTTGTGGCCTCGCCGGTGCAGCTGCAGGTTCTGGTCGCGCTGGAAGCCCTTGCCGCAGATCTCGCAGACGAACCGGTTCGTCGCCAGCAGCGTCCGCGGCGACAGCGCCACCACCTCCGCGCTCGGGTCTGCGCCGCGTCACACGCGCCAAATTAACGTGATTATTACGTACTTAAGTATTTAATTTAAATTACTCCGTTTTGAAACTAAAATTAGTAAAATATTTCTTTCACCGGTGAACATTCGTACGCATGCATGGACATGATTAGGAACTATTAAATGCTTCGGTTGTTTAGGGTCTTTTTGATTCGGAGGAAAAACTAACTATTTGATTCCTAAGAATCCAATTTTATGGAAGTTATTCGGTTCAAAAACTAAAGAAAATTATTCTATTCTTCAAGTTGTAAAGAGAACGTAAAAAAGAAAAATTCATTATCTCAAACATATTGAAAGAATTCCTATTCATAGATGTGGGTATACATTTCTATTACTCCATATTTATTATTTTTATGGGTTAAATTTCCTCCAATATCGAATAGATCCTTAGTGGATATGAGATTTTTGTGAGATAGGGATGAAAAATTAACAAATAAAATCTCCTCGTTTTAATACCTAGAGCGGGGGTGGGAGTTAGGAGGGAGTCCTGTTATCTCGGCAGATACCAAAACTCAATTTTCACTTAATATCAGTCCCGTGTAAACTCCCTACAAATTCCCACCATTTTACAGAATTAAGGAAGTGGACATAAAAATGAAATCCACATGTTAATGTTGCCATTAATTAATTCCTATATCAAAACTCCCAAAATTAAGTAAGTGGAAATAAAAATGAAATTCCTATGATGGGTGCACATTGGGTTTAATTGAATGTGTGAAATCTGGCTAGAGAAAACGTAGCTTGTTGCTGAAATTTGTTCAGACGTGAATGCCACCCAGATGACCCAATGCAAGGGCTAGTTACATTTCTATTACACCAATAACTTGATGGTTAGCACCGATAAGATAAGGTTGCACTGAACTTGTATGTGCTATCATTATCTTTTTCATCATTGCATTTATGTTTTCTGCAAGTGATAAAGAACTAAATTTTCAGTCACTTTTTTAAACCAGGCCTCAAATATAAATCATTTTGTACCCGTACCAAATTTTATATAGATATCTATATTCCTATAAAAATGAGTAGCGTTAGTGCTGAATTTGTCACATACCCCACTACCAACTCCCCAAATAACTAAGACATGTATATCAAAATATTTTTATTAGCTCTATTTTCAATAACATGCTAATGATATTTACAACTCAAGGGCAATATGTTAAATGTTGTCTGGTGGTACCACTTGACCTATATGTATGTATTATACACATAGCCAACAGAATTACACAATTCTATAACTGAATCTTGCCATATTGGCATATGCATAGAAATTACCATAGGTTCTCTAGCTGTACAAAAATGATGTATAGGTTCATCCTACGTGCACTTAACTAACCCAAAGATCATAGCTTAGCTGACATGATGAGAGATTAGCACTACCCATTTATGAGGAGGGAAATAGTTTTTTTTTATTTTTTTAGGCAAAGAAAAAACATTCGCTCCGTCGCAATATAAGTATATTTCTAACACTGTAGGGTTAAATTAGTCAAGAGGTGGGCAAGGGTAAAAAAAATAGAGATTTGAATGTGAATTGATTAATGAGAGAACTAGTACTCCAGAAATGCAATCTTTGTGAAATAAATTTAAATTTCAAAAATACACTTATCGTAAGACAGGAATAATAGAAGATGCTTCAACTATTTTGCGTACGTCTGTTCAGAGTTCAGACCTTGTAATCACAAAGTATTCGGACGGCGAAGAAGGATCGATCGCATAACTGAAATCAGTTAATGGTGGGCTTGCAATATTGTAAAATTTGTCAAATTTATGTCAATGAAACTAAAATTCTCCGAAAAGGCTAACAAATACTACAGTCCATTATGGTCAAAATATTCTGTCATACAGTATATGCGTTGTCATCTATCTCCCTAGTTTTCAGTGAAAGGAGATTTAGACTGACTAACAGTTACTACCATTATGGACTTGCCGTATCAATTATTGCAGTCACAAGATCGACAAGCCGGGCATCACAAGATCAAATCATTCAGTTCATGATCCATGCAAGAATTTCAAATGAAATGATTTGTAGATGATCTCAACAAACACGAACAGTTAGTTAATTAGGTGGAGAAATTGACGCACCTGGTGTCCCTGGAAGGCTTCTCTTCTTCTTCTTCACAGCCGGCGAGCCGGCAGGCGGCGGCTCCGAGGTAGCTCCGGCGAAGCGCTGCAGTTCACCGTCGTCGACATTGGCGATCTCCACCAGCGGGCTACCCAGGAGCAGTTTGCTGTAACACGACTGCTGCTGCTGCTGGTGATGCATCTCGAACTCCTCCATTTAATTGATTGCTTCTTCCAGTGTTGCTGATCACACACGGTCAAGATCCCGGTGCAACAATCCGATCCCTTTCAGCAGCAACGCTCGACATGGATGGCATGCAGCCAACTAGTTCAAGCTTTGCATGAACATGCAGAGTTTCAGCAACTGGCAACACATGCAGATCAAAGAGCAGCTAGAGATCACTACACACTCTCCTTGTGTTTCTTGCAGCTTCCTTCTCCTTTTCTGGCTAAACTTTTTCTGAGTGACAGCTATAGCTAGAGAGAAGAAGAAGAAGCAGCTGCTTGTCTTGTATTTATCCTACCAAAATTTTCTCCATGCTGCTAATAACTTTTCACTACTCCCTCTCAATATTGTAGTGGTAGCTATTTTCACTTTCAGAGAGAATTGAACCTGTCTTTGTCTGTGTGTGTGTGTCAGTGATGACTTGAGTGTACAGGATGCTATATATGCAGTATATATAGCTAGCTGCTAAGAAAGATTAATCTAGAAGCTATGAGCAGCCATAGATTGTATTACTTTTCCTAGCTTAATTAGAGCAAGTTCAATAGTATATTCAACTACTAGCTCTAACAGTTAGTCTAATAGCCAGTTCATATAATAGTTATCTACAAAACATCCATACATGATCCCACATGTCATACACACATGTTGTCCTGAAGCCCGTGTGCAGCTGGCTACAAAATAGTAGCTCATCTCTCTTCTCTCTCCTCTTATCTCTTTAAAACATGCTTATAGCTGGCTTATAGCCTGCTATTGTACCTGCTCTTAGCTCTCGAGCTAGCTTAAGCCGCGTGGAGCTGATAAGAGAGCGTGCTCTTGTAGCAAAATGTTTTAAATTTTGGATTCAATTTTATATTTGTGCATAGTTTGGATCTACCATTGTTGTTTCCTCCCCTCGGGATTGGCCGGCTAGAGAGACAGTGCTCAAGTTTTCCTGGCAAGAGAGTATAATACTGGCTTGCCATGACAGCAACCTGCTCTCTGCACAACATGGTCAAGTTGATCGCCTTCTTGTTGCCTTGTTTTCTTGCATAGGTCTCGTTTTTTTTATATTCAGATCGCAATTAACACCATAAATTCGAATTTAATGTGGGTTTCCAATCCCCAAAACCACTCTTCTTGTGGAGTGCTAACTCTCTTGAAACCAGACAGAGAGTGACAGGATTCCCTCCCAGTAATGTTAATTTCACTGCAACAACACTACGTTAATTATATAGAGATCCTTGAAGAAGGTAAAAGTTTTATTATTTTGAAGTATTTTTTTAATAAAATGGATCTAAACACTAGAGTAAAAAAATAACTAACTTTGTATTTGGTATTTGACCGTCTGAACTAGCAAATTTCACCCAAAAATGCATATGGACACGAACCATTTCTCACTTTAAAAAAAATTGGTAACTTTTACATGCCTCTAAACACCAGCTTAAAAAATACAATATCAAAACTTTTCCATTTGTCATTTACCGGCCTCTAAACATGGTCATACTCGAAATTAACGTACTCCAAATAAGAGTTGGGTGTAAAATATATGGTATGTTACCGAATTGTTTAAGGGCCTTGGGATTTGCAGGTGATGATAACGATGATGATGCGTAAGATGGAGGATGAACACGCGTATATAGGACAGCTCAGTCTAAAGTTAATTAGATGGATACGAATTAACGGACAAGTTTTTTTTTAAGAACAAAAGGAGCTTTCAGAAATCACAATTGTATTGTAACGTTCTGAGTGTTTGTCAGGACATTTTCCTTCGCTGCCTGATCTCCAAGGAACTATTAACTGTAATTACTTTCCCGTTTTATATGGTAAAACCTTTGAATCTATGATAAATATATATTATTAGTTGTATATGTGTAGATTATAAAGTCTTATATCGTGAATATTGTAGTTTACTAGTATCCTTTTCTTTTTATTTCTGATTATACTTATAAGACAAAATTTAATTTTTAGTTGAAATTTAGAGTTGATTTTATGTTTTTTATCTTAGCTTATTTTTAATCCTTACTTTTATATCGCTAAGAACACATATATAAAGGTTTTATTTATAAATTATTTTCTGTTTGCAAATATATCTCGGAAAATACCAAAAAAATAGAATAACTCAATATTATCCCTCCACTTATTTTTCAGGAACACGGCATATTTTCTGCATATATGTACTGTCAATCTGAGACACTCCAGCAGATATAGTAGTACTGCTTACTCCTGTTTGCTTAACACATCTGAAAACGACTGAGCCTGCACAAGTACAGAATTACAAGAAGCAATCCTTAATTTAATCAAGAGGAAGTGACACTGTTTAATTCATTGAACCAAAAATAAATAAAGTAGCTTTTCCACCCTCTTGATTGACATGGATGGTGGATGGACCCAAATATGTTCCCAGACATGCAGTTAATGCCGTGTTAACTTGTCATATACAGCTACAATACATTTACTCTGACATATATCTAAGTATTATATCACAAAAAATGCTTAAGAAGGATTATCAGGCTCGCGTTAATCAGAAAAATAAAATAAAATCTACATCGTGGATGGGCCTAATAAGAGTTGTACACCAAACCCAATCATATTGATATAATATTAAATCCAATTCAACCAGCTCCACACAAAATTATGTATGAAATCCGCTAACTAGTTATCCTTATATACTCCCAGTCTCTAAATGTTTGACGTCGTTGACTTTTTTATATATGTTTAATTATTTGTCAAATTCAATTTTTTAAAATATATAAAGCTATGTATATACATAAAAGTATATTTAATAATAGATGAAATGGTATAAAAATAATTAATAATCATGTGAATTTTTTAAATAAGATGAATAGTCAAATATGTATAAAAAATTAATAGCGTAAAGCATTTAGGGACAACGGAGGAATTTTTTTTCCATATATGGATCATGAGTTAGGCCAGAACAAAACAGATAGCCAGAGCTGAGAGTGCACGCTAACCAGCTACTTACCATTTTCATCACCTTTAAACTCTAGTTGATGGACTGGACAGCAGGTTGATCGATCGACAGGGAAGGGGAATTCAGATGCACTGAAGCTGCTTTCTTCTTGCCTAGTCTCTGAAGAAGATACCAAGGTTGGTTGCATCCGGCCCTTCTGCAGGCAGCGAAAACGTCTAGTTATTGGTGAACACATGAAGTGATCGATGGATGGAGAGGGAAAGATCGAGAGCAGAAATGCGCCTTGTTCCTTCGTGATTTCAGTTCACTGAAATCGTTAAATATTTGACAAATTGGAGTGGGTCGAGAGCCCACCATGCATCGATCGATCTCCTGAGATCAGGCTAGCTAGCGATCGAGTTGTTGTTGTTGATGATGATCTAGTTAGCTAATCAATTCAATTTAATTACTAATTGCAGAATTGCATAGTTGTTTTCGTCGTATTAGATGCCTCTGAATATTACCATTGTCATTGCCGTGCTTAGTCTGTAGCAGTAGCACTGATGGTTCCCTTCTCATTTTTGTCTTCTCTGCCGGCCCTTTCGTCGTTAATTACACTGGACAAGTGCATATTTTAGCTGAACATTTGGAAAATTGGAACCATGCGACATGCATGCGTCAGTGCAGCGACTGTTCTTGACGCGGAGACTGGAGGACGTACGCGATTATTACATGGCAACATTTGTAGCTTTCCTCGAGGTAATCAGGCTCAGATCGTAGACGACGAATTCTGAATCTGAATTGTGGTCTGAATCCTGAGCGATGAACAGTATCCAAGAATGCATCTCCTGCAGCCAGCATCAAGGCGAGGCCATCCATTAATTCTTTTTCTTTATGATGAAAAAAATAAGCATTGGTAGAGAAAATAAATCACAAATGGATAATACAACAGTAGCGGATCTAGACAACGAGGTTAGAGTGATCTGAACAAGTCAGAGTTTCAGTCATAATTTTTATTAATCTTTATTATAAATTTTTAGTGGAGTCTTAATGAAAGCCCCATTGACTTTAACAGGTAGCGAAGACTCGAGCCCCGCCGTCCCATAGTAGATGTGTTTCTATAATACAGAAAACCGTTACAATTCTATACCTAGACAGCAAAGAATCTTCGTAGGTCAGGGAAGCATTTCTACATGGGAAACACAAAGAGAAAAATATAGAAACAAGGTGGTCTAGAGGTAGCTAGAACCCTAAAAGCCTAAAAGGTGGCGATATTTCAAAGAAACAGAATAGACAACTACACATAAGCCTACGTCTAATTTACACCGCTAAATTAACATTCTGCTAAGGTCACACAGTAAATCATTGGTGGCTGAATTCATTAATGCACTCCTGAATCTTCGCCGCTTGATCGATCATATGTCAACACCTAATCTCCCTGCTCATAATTACTAGTAGCTTGCAGTGTCAAGGAAAGTTAAATTAAAACAGGCCTACTAATTAGTAAGATGTCCAGCAAGTCTATTGGTACTAATAAATTTCAAGATTGGATCCTTCTCTTGGGATAAGTTTATGACAGCGACTTCAGAATTGCTACCTGAACATCAGAGAGAGATCGAGCTCTGAGTGATTCTTCAGATGAACAGCCACAAACAGTGCTCAATTGTTCTGAACCGATCGAGCCGGCCAATCAGGCGCCAACGTACATGATCTTTAACCACATCTTTCTTCCATTCCGCATCATCTGACAGCTCTGATTAGGATCCCTCAGCATCATGATCGATTCTGTCTGTCAGTGTGCTCGCATTATTCCCAGGGAAACAGCAACCATTTTGGCAGCACACTGCTCACTCTGATCAGTTCTTGGAAAGAAAAACAAAATCAAATGAAAGCTTTCTAGAATTCCATGTCTGAAACCTACACTTCAGAAAAAAAATTCTCCTGAGCTGTCATGATCTCTCTCCAGCGATCAGATTTGACACGGCAATCTTTCTGATGCGAGCAATTATCTTTGGAGGAGGGCTATAAAGTCAAAGCTGCCTGCTATCTTTGCAGGAGAGAAGCCCTACCACTGGGGTCAGTCAGATCTTGGCATGATGAAGCAGCTTTCTTCACAAGCGCCGGCCCCCTCTGCCGCTTCTGGTGCAGCTCACCGGTGCACGTCGGACGTGAGCCGCTCGCCTGTCGTCTCAGAAGAGCATCGCCCCGCCATCATCGGCGAGCTGATCGTCGCAAGAACAGCGACTCCGACAGGCGACAGCTCGCCGCCGCGTGTTGCCATTCCATTCGGGGGGGGGGGGGGGGGGGGGGGGGGGGTTTGTTCAGGCCCCGCCTGGCGGAGCGGCAGCTGACCTACAGCATTCCTAACGGTTATTATATCTTATCCTCTATTATAAAAATATAGGATGAAAGGTAAAAATATAGAATATCTATTACATATTTTATTTTTAGATGTTGTCCTTCCATCCGAGATACGAATGATGTCATAGGTGATCTGCTTAGTATAAAGAGATATAAAGAATGAAACTATTTTAGATTATCATTAAAATAAAGATAAAAATTTAGATGAGCATGCTCCTTACGTTATCTTCTTCGTCATCTTCTCCATCTGAATTCCGGAACAGAAGATCAGGGCGTGTGTTCATCCTTCCTATCTTGGTGTTGGTGCAAAGCCACATCGAATTATTATTTTTGGATCCAAATTACATTTATTACAGTGCTACTACGTAATACTAATTTGACACGAAAATGGTAATCGCATTATTAGACGGATGCGTATTGGTACCAAACAATGTTGCAATTTGCAAGCATATGACGAACACCCAGCACTGCAGGTTGGCTGGCCCATGGAGTGAACCGGCCCGTCGAGCCCATGGGTTGATTGGGCCGAACAGGCCGGCCCATCCAGTCTCCTTCCTTTTCCATGGAGGCAAGTGAAGAAGGCCGGCCCAGGCGGGGATGGGCCCGGCCCATCAAGGGTTCTGTCCCGCCTCTCATTTCACATTCATCGTTTCATATTATACGATTTTTTTTGTCTAGCTTATATTTATTTATGGAATAGTGAATATGTTTCGTATATGTTTCCAAATTCATTAGCATCCATGTGGATCTATGAAAAACGGAAACATCTTATGGTGTGAAATAAATGTACTTTATTTTTTTATTTTTATATGACTTCGTTAGCTTCTATATCTACTTTTGCCTATTCGTTTTATTTAAAATATTTATATAATTATTTTATTGTGATTTGATTTATTACTAGAGACACACTTTTAAAACATGACTTATAATTTTGTATATTTATATAGAAGTTTAAATTAAGACATCCAGTCATCCAAAAAGTAAATAGTACAGATAAAAGACCGAGGGAGTAAATAGCTTTTTTACCCACACGTGTGATTCTCCTTTTTTTTTGTTGCAAAAATACTTTACTCGTTTTTAGGTATGTTTTTTTGCTAACACTTTTTTGATGTATTTTACCTTGTGATATACTTATTTAAAAATTGATTTCACGATTCGGTTATTTGTGATATGACTATGATCCTCCTGCTTATTGGCTTAGCCATAAGCATACTTTAGATTCTGAAACTTAATTCAAAGTTAGTTTTGCTTTATTGATCATAGTCTATTTTCAACCCTTCTTTTTAACCTTGAATGACATACATACAAAAGGTTTGCCCATAAATTAAGTTTACTCAATTTATTTTTCCATGTCTTATATATATACAATTGTTTCTGTTCTTTTAAAGTATATATTTGTTTGGTTTAGTTGTTTATCTATATAAATGGTAGAATATATGACAAAACTATTGCACCTCCGCCATGCACCATGGCTTCTTTAAACTTATATACCAAATTATACGTGGCATCACATAGGCCAAATGATTGTAGTGATATTCAACTAAGTTTACGATCATACCAATCTTCCAATAATAGTATACCTTACACGACAAGCAACAATAAGCAATCCACGTCTATAAAGTGGGAAATGCTACATGCACATCTCATCATTCTCTGTATCTCTCGAGACGATTTATCGGGTAGTGCGCTTCTATGGTAATCGTCACTTCACAACTTGACACTTGTTGTCGGACATCATTATACTTCAGAAAACTCCTTTTTGCACGACCTAAATATATTAATCGCGCATGATGTACAAACACATAGAGACTTTTCTCATAAGAAAACCACGTTCAAACATCGTAAAAACCCACCAGACTACATATGCCTCTAGAACATTTCCTCATGGGCATGCATGGTCCCTACAAAAACTTTATTGTGAATTGCAAATTACCCTCTTACGGTACCTTTTTTGAGCTATTCCATCCAACTTTCTTCATTTCCATTGGATCAACTTGAGTTTAATACAAACCGCTCTTAGAACAGCGTACCAAAAAGCCTTCTGCACACCTGAGAGCAATCAAAAGACACAACTGCTCAGAATGGGTTGGATTTCTTTACCCAAATGATGCAGCAAGTAGGAGCATCTCAGGACAGCCCTTGCTTGTTTGGTTTTTAATTTTCCTACTTTTATCTCCCCAAAACTTTCGGCACAGAAGTCGAGGGCAAATTTGACGTGTCTGCAGTGTAAAGAAAACAACGAGATTTTTCGCAAATTCATATACTCTTTTGATTGAAAATATAAGTATTTTTAGTTTAATTAGTAGAGATTAATGTTAAGAATAAAAGAGTATAATGTTGTCTTTATAAATAAGGAATAGATGAAACTGAGAGCTTAGATATGGGAACTTTTGGGTGGGAAATAATGGATGGCACCAGCCGTGAATAGTGCTCGAAATGCTTATATTATAGGATAAGATTTAGAGACAGTTACACTATGCAATGGTGGGAGTATATAACATATGTTTAGCAAGTGTTATATTTTTACATATGAAAATACTGATAGCTATGTATATATACATGTTTCAATAATTTCCACTTTACCCTTTCACTATTTTAATTATGCAAGGCCATGCTAGCTAGTAATTAAAATTTAGTTGTCATTAAGCATATATAAATATGTCATATTGAGAGAAGAAATGCCAGCTCTACTATGCTACCAGCTAGTATACTGTAGGGTATATATCAACTTAACTGCTAAGTATTCTATGCATATATATATATATACGTATAGGAGTGTCCATGTTTGCACTGCGTTTCGTAAAAGAAATAGAAAATAATATTTGGCCGTTGGTACAGTGCGCTATGCGGCAGATATATTCATTGGAATAAAGATCATAGTTCTGCAATTAATATATAATACACTATATATACTACTCTCTCTGTTACTTTAATATAAGATTTTTTAGACTTATCTAAATTCATATGGATGTTAATAATCTCGATACATTCAGATATGAATGAAATGGTGTGCCCGAAAATCCATATGGAACACATGGGAATACATGATATACCGAATTGAAGCTACTTCAATGGGCGACAAAAACAAACGGAAAACCTGAAATAGTTTAAAAGTATATGCACGCCCATTGCACGCAAAAAGCCATACATATATCTTCAGACTTCAGAGCAGTACAACATATACTTTTTGGAAACCAGAGCAGTACAGATTTGGTACAGCACATCGTAGTACAAATTGTGCTGCACAGACAAGCAAGGCATACATACTGGCTACTGCAGAGTTTGCAACACACAACACAGCACACACGTCACACAAAACTCTCATGCATGATCAATATTAGAGAGGTCTTCATCATATTTGGAGGAACTTTTTGCAATCTGATCGATCAACACGCGTCAGATGAGAGTGTAGGACATGGTTTTTCTTCAGGAGCACAGCTAGCAGTTCAGCGTGCATGCATGCATGGCTAAGCATTTCGACCTTGCTGCTGGTTGCCTCTGAAGATGGAGAGCTCAGCCCTCACGTCGATCTGTATGGCGCCGGCCGGCCTGCTGCCGCCGGCGTTGTTGGTGTTGTTGAGCGACGCCGCGAGCTCCTCGCTCTCGCGGTACCTCTGCAGGTACCTGTGCATGGCGTCGGCGTAGTGGTCGAGCCCGAGGGCCCTCATGGCGTGGCAGATGTCGTCGCCGTTCACCGTCTTCCGCCGCTCCCGCCGGCACCGCTCCGAGGCCTCGCCGGTGACGAAGCTGATGAACTCCGTGGCGCACTCCTGGATCGTCTCCTTGGCGCGCTTCGATATCTTGGCCTGCGGCGGCAGCCCGTCCTTCATGATCCTCCCCACGTTGGCGATCGGCAGCAGGTTGTCTTGCCCGGTGACACCGCCGTCGCCGGCGCCATCCCTCGAGGCCGAGGTTGACGACGACGATGCCCTAGGAAGGCTTTGCATGGGTTGGACGCGACCCAATTGGCTAAATCCGGAGAAATTGAGATCGCGGCTCATTTCTAGGTGGAAAAGGGGTATGTATCTGATCTTACTTATAAGAGTGATGTATAGTACCAGTCACGCCGTTGTAGTAAACCTGGTGATATTGATATTTTGTATGTGCCGAAGAGAACCGGCTATAGCCCTATTTATGCATTAAGAGCTAGAGGTTTTTTGATTTATTTATTGAATTTCCTCGACCTTGTTAAAAAAGTATGGAATGTTATGTTGTAACGTAGGGCTGATATTGTCTGTCAACGTCACATGGGATAATGATTCTTTACTTTTCTTATAAAAATAGGTGCGCCCGTAGTATTTATTCGCCTACCAATTAATTATTGTCCAACTTGTTAGGAAATGTTCTTTCTCAGCATTTTCTTACCTCATGCACACATATAAATTTATTTTGAGAAAAAAAGTAATGGTACTGAAATTATATGCTTGCAAAATTCTTTTAACCTTTAATATATGCTGGCCAATTACAAGCAGTAAGCGGGCATTCCTAGGACATAAACATGTAGTGTATATGAGCCAAGATTTTTTTTGTTTTGCTTTTATTGGTCAACAGTTTGTAGTACCATGTGGAGCTACATGCCTAGCTCCATCTTGTTGTACACCATGATTGAATAAATTAACTTGCACGAGTTAACCAGCATATAGATAGTACTGCAAGCTTCAGCCATATGCAGGTGCACATGCATATTGTTCACATCGATCGTTTGCAACCGTTATCAGATAATTGCATCAAACAAAAAAAAACCACAGCAATTAATCTATCCAATTGAACATAGACTTGTGCCCAACGGGCAACCTAATGTGTCTGATGAATTCCTTGCAAGAAAAAAAGTTCTCTCACGAAAGACGAGTGTGATATTCAATTTGTTGGCAATCTTCAGGTAATTAGCGGCAGTTTGGACACTAAATTTCCTTTTGAAAAAAATGCCAATTTGGACACAAATGACAGCTGACATGCACCTCCCTGTACATACAGAAACTAATCAAACAAGAAGACCACCTTAATTTAACTATGATAAAGATACAACAAAAGCAATATAAAACTTTTGATGCTAGCTAGTACTACTAATTAAAGAAACCAAAGTGCAGAGAGAAGAATAACTTTCTGGCCCAAGCTAGCGAAGCTCACACTAGCTAATCAAGCCGCTGCGCTGCCCCTCGCCGGCCAATCAGCCGCCGTCCTTTACACCGGCGACGATGCCCCTAGCCCTCTAGGCAGGCGACACCTGCCGGCCGACAAGCCGTGCGGCCCTCCCCATGGCGACGATGATGGCGTCCATCGCCGCGGCACGTGGCCATGGATCCTCCCGAATCAATGTGGGTGGAGACGACCGCGAGGACGACGACGATGAGGAAGACGAGGAGGAAGAAAGGGCGCCAACTTGGCCTTATAAAAGTCTACCGATTTGCAGCCTTTTCCCGCGCCAAAAGAGGGATAAGAGCAAGTTCAATAGTATAGCTAACTACTAGCTTCAATTCATCTATAATAATCTAATAGTCAACTCACATAATAACTACATACAAAACATATACCACCATGTCCCACATATCATAGACACATTATGTAATGAAGTCTGTGCTGCAGCTGACTATAAATTAATAGCTTACTCATCTTCTCTCATCTCTTATCTTCTTAAAATATGTTTATAGCTGGCTTATAGCATGCTATTGTACCTACTCTAATAAGCAAATGGTGTGCAGCATTTTATGTTTTGCTACTACATACGAAGTTTCATCTTTTCATGTGCCTAATTAATCTCCTTGTTGCTGCTGCTGCTCCTTCCTAATTGGATGGAACCATCCTTGATTTTTTTTTTATTTTAAATTTATATGGTTGCATTTCCCCACACACACATTGGTAATGAATTTAATACTAACATGTAGGGAGTACCAGCGAAGAGGCTTTCGACACATATCATGTGCATGCATCCATGCATGCACAAGCTCTAATGTTACCTAGCTAGATATGTAGTACAACTATAGTCTATATATTGATGCAAATTGCGTATATAAATCATGCATGCATATTAACATTTGTATATGGGTTTCTGAATCCGTGACCATTAGGAAAATGGGTCTCTTTTGTTGGAAGAATTCCTGCCACAAAATTTTTAAATCCTCATATACATGTGTGTTTGTCAAATTAACAATTATTATGACATATTTCCTCCTAATTTCATACTATATAAGACTTTCTGGTCTTACGTAGATTCCACATTTGTGCTAATACATCTAAACACATATAAATTGATACTCAGATGAATCTTGACAAATCTAGAAAGTTTTATAAAACTAAATTGGTTATAAGGAAAATACTTGATGTTTTTCAATAAATAAGAGATACTTGGGAGCGTAAGTGTAGTTAGTGTTAAGGTGAGAAAAAAAAGGAGTGAATGATAATTGATACGACATGTAATACTTAAAAGTATATATATCTTATATTCACCGATAAATACAGAGAGGACTAAAATACCTTGGGTAGCTATAGGGGTGGTAAACTGATAATCAACCTAAAACATACTCCATTTGGAAACGGAAAGCAAGTTTAATAGCAGAGCTAACTATTAATTAACTATAATATTATATTAAATCTAACATATATAATAGATTAGTTATAAAGTTGATTCTACTGGTTTTTCCGGACTCTTTCTCTATCATATGCATTTAATGTATTTAATTTGGTGCGTATGTAGATAGAGCTAGCTCTTACATAAGAGCAAACACTTCTCATTTTCTCTCTTCTCGACTTGAGCTTGTAGTTGTCTTATACTCTCTCCAGTCATTTTGGATAACACCATGGTGTTCTAAATTTATATATGAATATGATTTTGTATTAAAATATGTACAATAAATAAATGTTTATTTTTATCAAAGTATACTTTCTAACTCATCTATATATACATGTTGTCTAAGTAATTTCAAACTAAATACTTTAAAAGTTATTAATCATTAAAGTTTTAAAAATTTGGTCATACCCTTTCCTGAAGGGAGTAGCTTTCTACAGTACTTGCTCTACTGTGTTAGCAGCTAATAACTTAATGAGCTGATTAATTCGTGCAATTATTCCCGAGTACTCCATTTCAGCGTCTGTTACTCAAAGGGTCCACCTAGCTAGCACGCATTTCAGCTTGTTCCTCCAATGATTTTTTTTCTAGATTAATTTTTGGCTTTGTTTAATTTGCTCTGCAAGAACACTCGATAAGGGATATATAAAGTACCAGCGTACGTAGCTGGTGTTGTAGGGACACTGATAGCATATATATTTACATTATTGGAGGTGTAAATAAAGACACCGGCATAATTTAGTCAGCGGCATGTACTACAAATAATTAATCACTATGAATTATATATAAATAAAAGGAACATGTATAGCAATATATATATGTAGTTGGAACGATTAGTTAGCACAATAAGTCAACTATGCATATGAATACCTAAGCTTTACATTTTACTCATTAAAGAATAATCAAACCTCACATCAACAGCGAAACAGGGGGCATATAGATACATGGGTTTGTTTAAGATATTTGGAAGTTGGAAGATCTTTTGATTAATGAGATAGCTATTTAGTAGTATAAACAATAGCATTAATTAGTACAAAATGATAAACTTCTATATAAGTAAGAAATATTTTTGCAAAATACATAATTTACCAGTTCGAAAAGTATATGCGCAAAAATCAAGGATTTTTTTTAAAATAAATATAGGAGAAAGACGAAACCTATAGTCTACCATAATGTATCCAGGAGCCACACCCGGTCAGTTCTATTATCACGTATCAACTCTCTACAAGTCCATACAATCGTATTAATGAATTTATATGAAGTTTAAATCCCACGCGTAGGGTTTGCAGTAAGCCTGGATCCGACCTACTATCTCTATATATAATATATCTATCTTCATTATACAGGTAATATTTAAATAAAATTTACAAATTTAACATGGACTACTTTCTTTTTGATATATAGGTATGAAAAATTTTACATGTAAATATGATGATGTACACGCTATTATAATGTTTGAAGGACAAAACTGTATCGGAATAAAAGATAATATACTCTTCCTCCAATAATATAAATACTTTTAGTAGCTGAACTTGTGTATTAATAGGAAATATGTGAAAAACTTTAATGGTACAAGTTTATGACCGGTTAAAAATAGAATGTAGGTGTAGAAGCTGTTATATTTAATATAAATTTTAAGTACCAAAAAATATTAATTATATTTTAGAAAAAGGGTACTAATTAGTATTGGTTGGAATAACTTTGACAGTTGGACTACTTGGGCTCGTAGTCCAATTTCACCAGCTCCACTGAGTTCACCATGGACCATTATATACTGGTCCTTCTAGCTAGTTGCTAAATACTCTACAATTTATTGTGAACTGACTATTTTATGAGAGAGGCAAAACGCTATAAACTGCACCAGTTAAAAGAAAAATATTGCTAGGTAGGCTGCGTTCGGCAGTTAGATAGTTAGCCGGTGCGAAAAATGTAATAATATATTAGTATATAATTAAATAATTATTAGGTATAAAAATTTTAAAAAAGATTAATATGATTTTTAAAACAATTTTTCTATAATTTTTTTTAAAAACATACCGTTTAATAGTTTGGAAAGCGTGCATCCGAAAAAAGATATAATTTAACTAATGCGGCCGTAGTAGTTGACATCGACACCCCTGGCTACCTGATCACCAAAAGCAAATCACTTTCTTATTCACACGTATCAGTGGCAGATCCAGCTCATGGGCAAGTGAGGCAACCGCTCCGTCGCTACAGCCTCCACTACAAATCATTGTTAATATTCAAAAAAAATGTTTGATCACTAAAAATTGTACTAACACACACTACACATACACCATCAAGCATGTAGCGGCCAAATATGTGAGATGGATGAATATAGATCATAGACGTTTTTTTATAACATGTTCTACGGCTAAGGTTAGATGTTGACGTAGAGAAAAATTTTTATACGTTTTTCAGTTTCGGATGAATCCCCTCTATGTATCTGAATCTTGCATCGCTCTAACATATCCTTGAGCTTTCATTTTGATCCCTTCTACCTATTCCATCAATTGACCATTATTTTATTTTTCCAAAATAACTATATTTTCCTGTCACATTTATGTGCTAGCTTATGGACAAAAAACACAAGTGTCAACATGAAAAAGTTCACTTGTAAATAATACAAAGTGGAAGTATTATTTGACCACAAATTTTAAAACTAAAGTTTAAATTTTTAAAAAAGGTTCAAACAAGTTCAATGAAATTCATATAACGTATTCACCAAAATTTAAACCCAAATCAAAAATATTTTTTTGTTGTGATGCTTTGGTAAAACTCTTATATGGATTTAATAAAAATAATTTTATTCAAAATTGAAGTTATGTTTTCCAAATTTGCATCTGATCGTCTCATTTTATTTTAAATGTTTTTTGCATTGATATTTATGTTTTTGAAGTAAGTAGCACATGAGTATGAGAGATAGACATTATAATTTTGATAGCAAATTACGGTTAACTAACAAAATATGTATAGCAGAGATCGAAATAAAGACTCAGTGATATCTAGATGTTGAGGCAGAGATAATATAAAGCAAAATTCAAGGGAATATAAATAATCGAGTGAGAACTTGGGTGTACATAGAGAATTTTCTCAATGAGATGCATGGAGGCTAATGGCAAACAGATTGTTTTAGTTGGAGTCTCCTTTTATAGCACAATAGCACATAATTAAATTAATGAAACACACATACATATTGCTTGCATTTATGCGTGAAAGAAATTAGGCTGCCACGGTGCATCAAGTTTTCCAATTAATAATCAGGGAGTTCAAAACTGCATATACATATATTTTCCATGATAGACTAATTATTCGAGATGATATGATGTACGTAGACAAGAAGCAACTTGACAAGAAACCAAAGTGAAATAATTTTCTAAGCTTATGTTTTGATTGCAACAACAAAAGTTAAGAACTGGTTTTGTTTTCTTAAATTAAAACTCATGAATATTGTTAAATAAAAAATTCAAACAAGAGAATGTATAATTCAAATTAAATTCACTGTATATAAATTTAGCTTAGAATTCTACGTACAGAGCAAGCTGTGCTCTCAATGGAGAGGTACTATTTGCTATTAATTTGCAGTCTTACTATGTGGATAATTATACTACCACAACATTAATAATCAAACTAGTTAAGAGTGTACCCTAATAAGACAATTGACATACAACCGATTAGGTGTTGTCCTCTCTTGGCTAACTTGAAAAGCACATCTACAGTACATTTTCTTGGATACTCGTATACATAGTACACTGGTGGGTATATATAGTGCACTGAACAAAAGTAATAGTATCTATGTATGGTCAATCCCTACTTGAAGGTCCCTTTGAATAATCTTAAATAGATGATCAGATGAAATACTACTAATAACTTATATAACTTATAGTATCATCAGGCACATAATAATTTCCATTTGTATGTGAATGAGTGTAGACTTGACGACAGCCATTCATGACAGTACAACCTGCTGGCCAAACAGGTAAATAACTGTTTGCGCAGAGGCAAAATTAACCTGCATATATATCTGATCAGAGACCTAACCATCCAGAGCTAAAAAGTAATGTTGATTTGCAAAGAACAGCAAAAGATCATCTGGCACCTGCCAATTAACTCATCGATTGATTAAAAACAAATTCAAGCTAAAGCTGCATTAATTAAACCTTCGGTTCGTCTCTCCTATCAACACAGATATACGACATGCATGCATATATATATATATATATATATATATATATATATATATATATATATATATATATATATATATATATATATATTACTCCACTAATAGATATAGCACATGAAGCATAAAAAGGCAATATGTATTTGTAATGAATGGTGTATATATACATGGGTGGTACCAGGCGTGGGGAAGCTTGGGTTGGAGCCCCACGCCTGGCCTAAAAATCGCATTGAAAAATTACTATTTTTAGTTAAAATTTATTTAAAATATTTATATTTCATTGTTAAGCCCTAGGCTTAATAAAAATTTCTGATTTCGCCCCTGTATATATACTGTATAGAAGTATATACATATAAGATGCACGTAGAGGGACACATATATTTACTGTGAACTGTTTGTCGTGCAGACATCATGCATATACATAGTGCACATAGTGCCTGTCTGCGTGATGCATCTACCTAAAATTATTGGGAGAGACACTCACTCTCTGCAACCACTTCATAGAACATGCCATTTATTATGTCAGGAATTAAAGATAAACCATCAATTTTTGTGTCCTATGAACATTTAAGACAGCATGCATAAACGACGAGCGAAAATGAAATATATTTATATCTGTGCCGTCGATCGATCGTACTATGTAAGAGCTAGACGACTGCTTCTCTAGAAAACAAATTAAAAATGGACAGGGAAAAAAAACTCGATCGATCAAATAGTGAGTAAACTGAATGGAAGGTGCCTAGTAATTAATCTTGTAATACGATGTGAGAGTGTAGCTTATAGCATATGAACTCGTAAAATAGTCGTTTTGGTACACAAACTTGTGTGGCGCCGTGTTTGGGGAAGATACCACAGAACATGCATGCATATTAGCAGGACACTATTTGTAATGAATTTATACAAATAAGAGCTAGCTTCTTTTTCATTTAAATTATAATTCAAACTCATTTCTTTGTCACAATCACAACAAGGGTAAATGTGAACTAAACGATGGTATAACATGTAATTAGCCTATCTAAGTGTATATGTACATATCAACCATACATAAATATGTAGTTCAATTAAAATCTGGTAACAATCACTATTCATAAGCAATGAAGAAGATCAAAATGCACACAAGAATGCACAAACACAGGGTGCAAAAGTTTTACATGTACAATAGTCATGAATTAGAAAGTAGTGCCTATAGCTAATTCCTCAAGAGTCAAAAGCTTATAAAAATCCTCAGCTAGCACAACCCATATATGCATGATGAACTAGCTAGAAGTATTGATCAATCAGTTAACCCAAATCCCATAGTAGTAATCTCCCTAGGCAGAAGCCTGAAATAAACTCTTTTTGATCAAATTCAAAAATACTCAACTTCAACTACTATGTCAATCGTCTTAACGTGCAGATCAGAATAATAATCACTACAAAAATAAACTGGACGTACAACAAGAAGAAGAACAATAATGATTCATCTCAAATCGACCATATGCGTACTCCGATTAATTACTCCATCATGTCGCCGGGCCATCTTCTTCGTCGATCCAACCTCTTCTTCCCAGCATGAATCGATCCCCCACCTAGCTAGCTTCTTCTCGCCATGAAACCACAGATTAATTAGCTAAGAGGCTAGCTAGCAAGATTAATTGCTACTTGAAGCTAGCTAGTTTCGTAGCTAATTAAGCACTAATTAAGCTTAGCTGTTCATATGATTAGCTACTGACCTGTGAAGATTAGGAGGAAAGGTTGGGTGTTGGGTGAGAAAGATGATGCGAAGACGAGTAGCTAGAACTGCCTGGAGTTGGTGGTGGTGTGATCCGTCCTGTCCATGGCGTTGAACATGAAATGACCGGTGGCGGCGGCGGCGGAGGAGGAGGGGGCGTGGTCGGGGCCGGCGGCGCGGGAGGAGGCGGCGGCGGCGGCGCGGTCGCCCTCGAGCTCGCGGTACTTGTTGAGGTACCTGCGCATGGGGTCGACGTAGTCGTCGAAGCCGAGGGCGCCGAAGGCCCAGCAGACGTCGTCGCCGTTGACCGTCTTGCGCTTCTCCTTGTGGCACTTGTCGGAGGCCTCGCCGGTGACGAAGCTGATGAACTCGGAGACGCACTCCTGCATCGTCTCCTTGGCCTCCTTGGAGATCTTGGCGTTGGGCGGCAGGATCTGCTTCATGATCCGCCCCACGTTCGCGATCGGCAGCAGCCTGTCCTGCTCCTTGATGATCTCCTGCTCCGCCGCCGCCCCCGCTTCCCCTCCATGCCCCTGCTGCTGTTCCGCCATGGCTGCCTCCTTAAGCTCTACCAATTCACCACCACCACCACCTCCTCCTCCTCCTCCCTCTCTCTCGGCTGGCTCGAGCTGCCGGGGAGCTGAGCCTGAGCGAGCTACTAGTAGTATATAGTAAGTATACGGGGTCCCGGCCGGGGGGGTGTCCGTCTCCGGCGGTGTCGTCTCTGGGGCAGCACGCGCGCGGCCGCCGTTGGTCGCTTTGCGTGTCGCCGCTCTCTTTTATATCCGATTGGCGTGTGCGTGCGTGCAGACACGAGACGACTGGATCCGCCCGGTCGACTCGACCTCCACTTGTTGGGAATAATGGACTTTTCTTCATCCGCTCCTCTCTCTCTCGATCGCCCATGGTCCATCAAGCCCCAGCAAGAGAGACACACCGAGATAGAGCTGTTCCTAAAAAGTGGTAAATAGAGCATTAAATATACACGAACATTAAAACTAATTATACAGTTATGATGAAAAAATCGTGAGATAAATCTTTTGAGCCTAATTAGTATGTGATTAGCCATAAGTGCTACAGTAACCTACATGTGCTAATGATGGATTAATTAGGCTCAACAGATTTGTCTCGTTGTTTTTTGGTGAAATCTGTAACTTATTTTGTTTCACGCTACGTTTAATCCTTCAAATGTGGAATTGAGATATGCACGTACCAGAGTAATAACTCCTCTTTTTTGGTCATTTTTAGGCATTGTTTTAACAAGCTCGAGACTACGAGAAGCAGCTAATGAGAAGTCAGATGGTCAGAGTCTAAAACACGGAACATTTTAGGGGTTGTTTAGATGGGGCTAAAGTTTTTAGCCCCACGTCACATCGGATGTTTGGACACTAATTTAAAATATTAAATATAGACTAATCAAAAAACTAATTTCATAAATGAGAGCTAATCCACGAGACAAATTTTTTGAGCCTGATTAATCCATAATTAGCAAATGTTTACTGTAGCATCACATAGGCTAATCATGAATTAATTAGGCTTATTAGATTCGTCTCGTAAATTAGTCCAAGATTATGCATGAGTTTTATTTATAGACTACGTTTACTATTTATAATAAGTGTCCAAATATCTGATGTGACTAGGAGCTAAAGTTTAGCCCCAAAAAAATACACCCCTCAGCTTCTATTTTATTTTGATTTGGAGAGAATATATAGTTGTCAGAAGCTCCCTGCATGCATTAACTAACACATGAATTTTGAGCGTGGGGGTGTGTTTGAAATCTCACCCGGCCGGCAGCTGCCAGCACGACGCACCTACGAGCTGGCCGGAGCAGCCAGCCAGCTGCTATAGCTTGACCGGCCGTACGTGCACCGATCGGTGCAATTAGAGCAGGTACAGCTTACCTATAAACATATTTTAAGATGATAAAAAATAAGATAAAAGCAGTGAGTTATATATTTATAGCCAGCTGTAGCACGGATTACAAAACATATAAGGATATGACATGTAGGTATTAATTGTATAGTATATAATTATTATATAAATTTGCTATTAAGTTGAGTATAGATAGCTATACTATTGAGCTTGCTCTTGGGCCGGCTAGCTAGCGATACCTAAGGTGGTGGTGACGATGATACAGTAGAACGTACACGTGTACCCCGCTATGTATTTATGGTCATGTACGTACGTCGTCCGGATTTGATCGAGTGACTACTCCGTTCTCGGAGCATGCATTCGATTACGTTAAAAATATTTGTCAGAATTTTATAAATTTAACTAAATCGAATACTAAACTATAAATATATATTTTTATCGAAATAGAGCAAGCAATTAGCCCAACTGTTATTGGGACGATTACAGATATTTTTCCTTCACTAATCACGCAGCTTGGAAGAACTAGCAGTTAATTAGAGATGCGATTTTATCTTTGTATATGATGCGATTACAAGACATACATAGGCTAATACCAGCGACAGATCGAGGTAGAGCGAAACAGAAGAGGTGCCACTTATTTTTTTTAAGTGTTTTGAACTAGATTTAAACGGCTACGTGTGTTTAAATTTGAATCAAAGAAATATATATAGGGTGAAAATTGATAAACTCTAGCTTAAAATTTTTTTCAACGGAGGTTCCTGGCTCCGCCCCTGGCTAATACGATATGCCATGTTCTATATATATAAATCAGAGACCAATCAAGTAAACTGTTCTGACATACTATATATGTAACAATATTGGGTATTGGCCAAAATGCATGATCATTCCATCAATATTTGCTATATAAGCTGGAATCTGTTACTGATGAGGGTTTCTGTAGCAATCTAGCTCCCTACAGCTGCATCTTCTACCACTACACTATGTATAAACCTCAGTTTCCTCGATATGAGCTAACATAATTAACACTAAAGACTGACTCGCATGTACTCCCTCTATGATTTAAGTTATGACGACTCGTAGACTTGATGTTTAATTATTCATTTTATTAAAAAAATTACTGTAAATATTCAAAACTATATATCGTGCTTAATTACTTCTTATTTTCTTATAAACATAAGTATAAAAAAATGTGTATATAATTTTTATAATAGCTATTTTATGGTATAAACGTTGAATCAGCTCTACAAAGTTAAATCTAAAAATAGTCAGATAAAAGAACACAACCTACGGACTAATAAGATTTATATTCGTAGTATCAGGATATGTCTTATCCAACATAGTTATATTTTAAAACGGACGTAACAGTGGAATATTTGACCAATTACATGGGGTTAATATATAATTAATTAGCAAGGTTGATGGGGCCGTACAGATTGGTAGCCCCAGCGGGTGGGGGCGCGTGCGGGGCGCACGTGACGCGGCCGGGATCCGATCGATCCCCCAGGCAGGCACACTGTTGCTCGATCGATCGCCGGAGAGAGGCAGCCCAGCACAGCAGGTATTGCTCTGTACATTGCTACTATACCCTCTCTCTCTCTGATAGTCTGATCTGATCTGATCAGAGATACAGCTAACCACATGCTTAATTTCTGCATCAACAGCAGCTTCCCTGTTTCCAATCCGGCCAGATCTCCATCACCCACACATTTTAACCGGTTTGCATGTTGCTATTAGTAGCTGCCTCTAGTACCTGCTGCCCATTGCTAGTTATAGAATACTCCCTCCATTTTTTTATATAACACCGTTAACTTACAGGTCCACGTTTGATATTTCGTCTTATTTAAAAAAATTATATAATTATTTTGTTATAATATGATTTATTACTATAGAAACTTTAAATATGTTTTATAATTTTATATATTTAGATATAAATTTTGAATAAGACGAATGATTAAACGTAGATTCAAAAGTCAATATTCTCGTATAAAAATACTGTACGGAGGGAGTACATGTATGCTTGCCCCCCAGCTAGCTAGGTGATTAAACAACTAATCTGTGTCAGTAACAGTTTACTTATCAATCAATCAATCAGTTAGTGGATCCATGTGTCATAAAATGCCCCTCCAGCAGGTGGATTGATTAGGATCAATCAGTCACGTGGCCATGTTTCTTTCAGTTTGGGATTATTATAATCTAGATTATCAGAAGTAAGCTAAAAAGCTTAGGATTATTATAATCCAGATTATTGTAAGTAAGCTGAAAGAAACAGACAACTTATTGAAGTAGCTTATTATAATCTGAAACCCAGCTTATTATAATCTGATAACCTCATTTAGGTGAGCTTTTTCTAGTTTATTGGGTGAAAAATTACCCACCATACCACCCCACTCCCTGTTTAGACTTGCAAACCCAATAATCTAAGCTCTAATAATTCAGGAAAGAAACAACTCACAGCTTATTCTACTATAGATTATAACAATCTAGCTTATAATAATCTGACTCAATAATCTAGATTATAATAAAACATGACCATAATACTGTGTTTGGCTTTTTCTTAAATTATTGCAATCAACATTTGAAGTAGATTTTGCAAAACCACGACTAAACTAGCGCACAACTGTATATTTAAGACGGTGCATTATAAAGCCATAGATTTTTACACCAAATTTATTGTGTAACTATATATTTAAGATGTGTGCAGAAAAACTATAAGTTTAGTACTAAAATACCACATAACTATATTTTTTTAACGTTTAAACCCTAGCTAGCACCGCTACTAATTCTATCGGATTGATAAGTATATATTGTAGTTTTGGGATAAAATTAATACTAATTTTCTCCAAACCACACATACTTACACTAAGCTATCTCAAAACAACTGATTAAGCGTTGTAACTCACAAAAATACAGATTTATTATAGGAAAAATTATCATTAAGCTACACATTTAATGTGCCGGCTAGATATCTAGTGACTAAGTTATTATAAAACAATATTCCATCCGTTCTATATTATAAGACTTTTTAATCTTGTCTAGATTTATTTGTGTGCTAACAAAGCTAGACATATATACTATATATTGATACATGGATGAATCTAGGTAAACCCAGAAAGTTTTATATTATAGAACGTATGGAGTATATTGTATAGTTTAAATCTCTATAGTACCTCTTTTTTGTCGGATGTATAAATTATTGTTGCATCTTCGTGATAAAATTAACGGTAAATCTATACTTCTATGGTGAGCTTAACAAAAATATATGTAACTCTATGACATCATGGGTTTAAATATGTAGATTTGTAATAGTTTTGTCCAATTAAACATCTATAGTTTTATAAAAATCCGTTCATAAACTTGGGATGATCATCATATCATAGCTAGTATTTGCGCGCCATGTCAATACATGTCCAGAACAACATGTTTTAATACTCCCTCCATGATTAAATATATAACGTTGGTTAGTTCAAAATTGAACTAACCAACGTCATATATAAAAAATGGGAGAAAAAATGGGAGGGAGTAACACGGAGGGAGGAAGTATCATCTGAATCCAGTTGGTATATTCTGTGAGCTCCGAGGGCCGAGGAACTGATCGAGCAAGCCAATCGATCGCCTCTCGATCTTAATTAACAAGGAAGCACGTAGCCATCAACTCTAGCAGCAGCCAAATTATATTATATTATTGCATTCTTCATTTCTTCCTAGTGGAAATAATATATATAAAAAAACTTGATAGCACGAACGCGTGCCTTTTAATAAAATAAACAAGTAATTAATTAGTATTAAGTGTGGACAAAACGTTTGTGTCCAAGCCTTAATTGCATTTGACCGATCGATGAGAGCCAGCTGTGTGCATTGGGGGCCGGTGAAAGCTAGCTAGATTGGGACATCTTAACCGTGTTTCCTGGAAGTGAACCACGAGCTAAGTGTAATTAAACAATGTATTGGTGCGATGTAGGCGTAACTTAATTTAATTGTTAGATGGATGTTTCTTCCTGTGAAATCTATCGATTCGGGTTTAATTAAATCCTAGATTTAATATATATGCTCATATTTACAACCAATTATTTTTATGGTAGACCGTATCTTAAAAGGGTGCTCGTGGTGACATTATGGGTCTGTTTGGGGGAGATTTAGATTCTGAGAAGCAGCTGCTTGGTAGCCGGTTTATGAGAATGTTGAAAAACTCCTAAACCCAGCTTCTCCAGCTTCTGGATTCTTAGTTTATTTTCCAGAATATGTAACTACAGATTCTCATAAGTTGTGAACTGTTTAGGGCAGTTTCAGACAGAAACAGTTTTTAGGAAAAGACAAAAAGCTGTAACGGAGAGAAGCTCCTCAAACAGACCCTATCAACCTCAACATATGATCTTTGATCTTCGGATGTGCTCGTAATGGCAGGGTATGCGTGTTTGTTCATATGAGGATGTGAGTGTGTGCGCTACAAACATCTTCATTAATTATTATCTTGTTTTTTTAAAAAAAAAAGTATTTTGTGCGTGTCATATAAGGCCATATATAAAATGTCAAATTGCCGCTTCGGCTGTATTAATTTGGATTATACTCAAGACCAGAAAGTACACATGTTGTGTGCTTGACTCTAGGTGCATGAAATGACTGCCCCACATATGTATTACATAAGCATGTGCCTACCTTGGCAATTAATTAATTATAAGTGTAGAGCTAAGTATGAAGTGTACATGCTAACATATATTGGACACATGCATGTACTCTTGCTAGTTTAACAAACTATTTAATTAATTGGCCTCTGTCAACGTGTTGGAAAGGCAGCTCCAACTCTGTCAAAAGAGCTAGCTAGCCTGGTTTACGTATTGTGGAAGCTTTTTTCTTCCTTTCTTGTGTCATCAGCAATGTCATCTACAGGTTAACTGTTGGTTGGGGTCAAGCACACAGGCACCATGCATGAAAATTAAGATCAGTTTGCAGCAAAGCCACATGATGATTGGAGTGAAAAATAGTGGTTTTGATATAATAATCTGGCCTGCAGTTAGCTAACTGCCATATAGTGCCATGGAGTAAGTACATATAAATATATTAGTACTTCCTATATAAAAGCATAATTTTCTTCCTTTTCAAGATACGGAAGATTAGCTAGAAGCTGCTAACTAATTAAAGAACTTTTGTTCAAACAATATTGCAGGAGTCTCACTAGCTTTTTGCTTCTGATCATATCTCCGTACCTCTAAAAGCAAAATAGGAGTTAGGAATTGAAGGGAAATAAACAATATATACCATATTCGTCCCTAAATGTTTGACGCCGTTGACTTTTTATATATGTTTGACCGTTCGTCTTATTCAATTTTTTTTATAAAATATGTAAAACTATATATGCATAAAAGTATATTTAATAATAAATAAAATGATATAAAAATAATTAATAATTGTGCAAACTTTTTGAATAAGATGAGTAGTCAAACGTGTATAAAAAAGTTAATGACGTCAGACATTTAGCGACGGAGGGATCAGAGTAGTAAGTAATGAGCTACCTTATTGGTACCATTTGCTTGATCAAATTTGCATATGTTGATGTCCTAACAAATACTAACAAACAAAATGAAACTGTTGCAATACTGTGTAATTTCAGACAAAATGGATCGGAGATCGAGGGTGGTGTCTACCAGAGTGCAGCATACATGAATCTCAAATATAGGTTGTCGTTTTAGGATACATGTATCCAGACCCTTAATTTTTTGAATTTAATGGTATGCAGCCAACTGCTTGCTTGGTATCTCAACTCCTAACAAATGCACACATATTAATATATATAATTTATTAATAAATTTATCATGAAAACACATGTTGACAAATTTTATAGATATTCATCATATATGATTAGGGAAAGAAATGTTTAAAACATGTACATTAGTGAGGGAAGATCTATTAATACAAACTAAGTGTACATATATTCACTACATCTTTTGTGTATATCGTCTAAATGGTCATTATAAATTTTGAATAATATTAATAATATAAATCACAATGTCACATGCATGTCATTTGCGAGCATATATATGCAATAATAAAATACACATCTTACATGGAAAAACATATAAACCATCTATCCCAAAATATAAGCATTTATATCATTTAAATTTTTCCTAAAATATAAGTATTTCTACCACTATTCATAATATTACTTGTTCCATCAAACACTTCTCATTTAATATTCTTTCTATTTTATCTCCACCTACCTGCACATCCTCATTCATTTCTTATTACGAAAGGATACTACTCACTCCGTTTCATAATTTAAGATGTTTGACTTTTTTGATTGCAATGCTTAATCATTTGTCTTATTCAAAAAATTATGGAAATATCATTTATTTTGCTGTGAATTACTTTATTATTAAAAAGAACTTTAAACATGACTTATTATTTTTTATATTTATACCAAATTTTTGAATAAGACGAATGGTCAAACGTTACCACCAAAAAAATCAGACATCTTACATTATAAAACGGAGGTATTATATAGTCTTCTCTTCTCAACCTTAATCTTTACTAAACAATAAAAGTTTATATTTTGGAATTTGAGATAGTATTTGCATATGAACATTGTTAGTATGTACTATTCATAGCAAAAAAAAATCTCTCCGTAAGTAGATCAAATTTGCATATGTTGATGTCCTAACAAACAAAATGAAACTGTTGCAATACTGTGTAATTTCAGACAAATTGGATCGGAGATCAAGGGTGGTGTCTGCAAGAGTGCTGCATGCTATTCGCCTAAGTAGACAGATCGAGCATGCTGGGGCCCCGTATGAAACCTACCAGAATTTTGGATCATTAGATTTTATGATTACTATTTAAAGATATAAACAGTGAATTAACTGCTACATAATTAAAATTTTGCTCTAGATCAAATAAAAAACTTTTATTTTTTTCTCTGACATAAAGTGTATTAGACACTTAGAAATACTGCCTGTGAAAAATCCAAAATGTAAATAAGAAAAGAGTGAGCTGAGGCCTGTTCAGTAGACACAGGTACATAACATCGATCATACTTTATCCACTCCAAACTAAACGAACTTTTGGAGCTAAGAGCAGATACAGTAACAGGCTATCTATAAATATATTTTAAAAAGATAAGAGAGAAAAGCAGTGTGCTATAGATTTATAATCAAGTGTAGCACGAACTATATAAGACACAATATGTGTATGACATGTGAAACATGATAATATATATATTTTATAAATTAACTATTAAAATTAACTATAGAGCCGGTAGTTAGCTATATATATATATATATATACCCACACTACTGAACTTGCTCTAAAACCCCATCTCAAAATAAGCAGCGTTGATTAATCAACGCCAATAGACTAATCCTCGATCCAGGTGTCAATGGACGGATAGATTGGAGAAAGTATATAGTGGCTCGTGGACGTAGTACAGACAAGCATGCAGATGCAGCGCGCGCGCGGTGTCCGATGCATGCAGAAGCAACCAATCGGGAAGGCCTGCGACAGGCCAAGCGCACATGTGTCGGTCCGTATGTGGTCCATCATGCTGCCTAGCTGCTGCTGTTCACACCGTCAAAGCAAGTTCAACGGTATAAGCCAAATATATGCTTCAATTTATCTATAGTCAATCTAATAGTCAATTTATACAATAGTTATCTACAAAACATCAATACATAGGTCTATATGTCATACACATATTTTGTCTTGGAATTATACAATAGTTATCTACAAAACATCAATACATGGGTCTACATGTCATACACACATCTTGTCTTGGAGTCCGTGTGCAGCTGGCTAAAAATTAGTAGCACACCTCTCTTATCTCTCCCCTCTTATCTCTTTAACATATGTTTATAGCTGGTTTATAGCCTGCTATTGTACCTGCTCTCAAAACCTCTCACTCTTGCCTTCCTATATACTAGTAGCAGTATTTGCATCTCACACGGATCAAGAGATTAATGTTTGGTAATACACTATCTTTCTCGTAAAATAAATGACTTTGGGTAGAGTTCATTATTTCTTGACTTTGACACGTATGTTTTTTGAACTATTAAATGGTGTTTTTTACAAAAGAATTTCTGTACAAAAGTTTATCATCTCATATTTATAGAGTAGATTTTTAATTTTATATTAGTTAATTTCATCGTTTATGCTATTAAATAGCTAGAAAAAAAAGCTATTCTTTCATATTTCATCAGAAAAATAACACAATATAGTTCCTCCGTTTCACCATGTAAGATTTTTCAGTACTGACTAAATTTATATTGATTTTAATAAATCTAGATATACTTATATATACTATTTGATTAATAAATGAATGTAGACATAGTTAAAACGTCTTATAATATGAAATGGATGTACTCATATAAAAGGGGTAGGAGTGTTTCGTTAAGCCATGAAACCGTGGACATATTCGCACCCCACTACTTATGGTGTGGATTCGAAAGAAGAAGGTGGGACAACGACAATCGAAACACTTCATGTCACTTGCAACAACTTGCTCTCTTACACCCTATATTTAATTTCTAGCACTTGCTATGACATCTATGTGGCGATAAAACCTTCATCAAGAAAATGGCATATGCATAGTTTGATGTTATCGAAGCCATATAGCCACATCAAGGTTTCACCCTAAGATAAATATATATATAATGTCCAATAGAGCACCATGCAATCGGCCGTGACAAGGAGAGCGTAATAAGCACAAAAAAATGTCATTTTGGTAATACATTATCTTTCTCATAAAATGATGTTGTGTATTTGTAAACTTTTCTGTGACAAACAGTCTCATGCATGCTAATGATCTGGTGATCTTGGGTTTGGAGACCCTTTTATGATGAGCATTTTTTCCATCCTTGAGAAGATATCATGAGGTACCACTATTTTCTATATAAAATTTGGGAGCAATTTTTCCATCCTTAAGGAGGTACCATAGTTTTCTATGTAAAATTTGGTACCTCTTGTATCTTAGGTACTAGAAGGTACTAAATTTTGTATAGAAAATAGTGGTATCTCATAGTATCTACTTAAGGATGAAAAAATTGCTCAAAATTTGGTACCTTCTGGTATCTAAGGTACCGAAAGGTATCAAATTTAACATAGAAAACAATAGGACATCCAGGATGGTAAAATGGCTCTTTTGTGATTGATAATGCTGGTGGCAAGAGGTAGCTAGCCGTGGACAAGCTCCTGCTTGCCTTCTTGCAGTGATAGTGACTAATCTTACTGGCTGCATAACTACAGGAGAAGCAGGGAATGCTTTTGTTTTTGTGGCTGCCTTTTCTGTCTATTCATGGACCATAGGAAGTGCAACAAGTGGCAGGGATTAGCACTTTGCATGCTTCATGAGGGTGATGAACAGAGCTTGCCAGAGGAGAAAAAAAGGAAAAAGGACCTACTATACATAAAGTTGGGGATGATGATGCCTCTCATACATCTTTGAGGTTGTGGTCAGAAGTGAATGCTCCAAGAATCAACACTTAAATATAAGTATATACAAACAACATGCAAGGAAGCAGATTCCTTGTTGATTTGATTATTCCTGTGTTTTCATCCATGCATCCATGCTAGGTAAAGCTCATATGTATACCTTAATTATTCTAATCATTTCAACGAATAGGGCCACACGAGTTGCTTTGGCAACTAGGCATAATTCAACTCTTTGGATTCTAGCGATGAATATATACAACCTTCAACTCAAAGGAATCTCCATGACCTGCAGCATACATGAATCTCCATCAATTTGAACTACTATAATATATATGGGGATCAACTGGCAAACCCCTCTTAATGCCGGCACTACGACTAATTTTCTTTTCAGATCCACCACTGAAACCTGCGAAATTTTCGCGGTACGTATGCAACCGTATGTTTTCGCTTTTGCTTACGCTTATAAGTCAAAATTTAAATTTTCAACCTTAAATTTAGAGGAGATTTTGGGATTATTTCAATCGTAGTATATTTTTTTACTCTTAGCTTTTAGATTGGTAAGAGCACATGTATAAAAGTTTTTATTTCTAGATTCTTTTTATTTATAAATATGTCGTTTGATTTTTTCTCGCTGAATAAGCCAATCAATCGGCCCTGTATATACTATGCAATTAAGTATGCTAGCTAACTACCTCGATTGCACATGCCAACGAGAGCATCAAGCATTCATGTTCTCTTTCAGGCATTGGTTGATTGGATAGTTGCAAATTCTGCAGCAAAAAGATACCAAAAAACGACAGCAGCAAGGAGATGAATATATCTCTGAAGAATTCAGAACAGAGGACAGAGCACGCGTGCAGGGACAGCGCACTGAGGCGATTTCTGTGGCGCATGCATGGCTGCCACTGCACGCACGATCGATCGATGAACTCGAATATCAATCAGGACATCTAACTGTCGCTCCATCTTTTAGCTTTTTGAAAACAAATCGCTTAAAATGATTAAAAATAATTTATAAGTAAGATTTTTATATACTGTTTTTAATGATATAAAAGCAAATTCTAAATAATAGACTAGGATTAAAAAACTTAAATCGATCAACTTTAAATTTGAGATTGAAAATTTTAAATTTTGATATATAAACAGAAGTGAAAAAACGAGGAAGGTGGATTAAAGAGACAGAGAAGCATGCAGCTTGCAAGTTCATGTATGCAGGATCAAAGATTCTGCAAACTGAGCACTGAATTCCAAATGATCCATGGATCGACCAGAGCGAGAGAGAAGAAAGTGAAATTAGAAGAGATGTAGACGACGAAATTAACCTTCCGGGCAACTCGCAAGAAATAACAATGTCTGATGAAGTAGCCGATCGAGACCGGTTAATTTGTTGGTGTCAGGTGTGTGCGATTTGTTTATGGTTGAACATACATATGTTCAACCATAAACAACGAAGAACTCCCTCGATCTGCCAAATTAAGCCCACAAACGCAGCACACTAATGCACACTGCTCTCGTTAACACACATATATATAAAGCATTTTTTTATTCTTAAGGAGGTATCATGAGATATTACTATTTTCTATGTAAAGTTAGGTACTAGGATGAAAAAAATGTTTTATATATATACTGCATCCACCAATATAATACTTATTGTTTTGGATAAAGTTAAAATTAAACTTTAGAACATTAATTATAAACATTTTTCAATATTTATTTTACAAATATGGAAAATATATTAATAGACTAATTTTGAAAGATGTTTCAATTAATATATATTTGTTGATGTATCTATATATATATACATTGTACTAGCAAATAGTGATCAAAGTTGCTTTTTGAAGACCGTATCCTCGTTATGGCGCAAACCCTTTTAATTTTTGAAACATCTCGATTTTACACCGTTGCCCTTATGATTTTTACAATATAATGGTTAATGTGGCAACCACGACAACATTGCATAGCAGCAATTAAACCCTACCAAAACTGTGGGTCGACGTAAATGGCTAAGCAAATGCATATGCACGCATCCATATATCCTTGAGTCTATGCATGAGGTGATTGACGATATATTTATAAGTAAAAAATAATTTACAAATAAAATTTTTAATCTAAAAGTAAAGTATGGAAAATAAATTATAATAAAAAAACCTAAAAATTAACTCTAAACTTAAAATCAAAATTTTAAATTTTGGTCTAAGAAATGACAGTGTACTGGATTACTGTATAGCACGTTCTTGATCTGACGACAGGGGTACTGCGACTGCATGCAATGGCAATGCATGGCGCCGCGACAGAGACAGAGACAGAGACAGAGAGAGACGACCGACGCAGATCGAGCCGGCGGCTAGCCGCCGACGGCATGCGTTTCGCCGGCCGGCGGCCGCCCTGTGAAATTTCTGAAACTTTTTCTCTGCATCCCTGCGTACGTATGCCGGAGGCGAGGCCCTCTGAATGTCTGAAACTTTTGCTGCGTCTCGCCTGCATATGCCGGGTAGGCGAGGCCCTCTGAATCTCTGAAACTTTTGCTGCGTCTCGCCTGCGTATGCCGGAGGGGGAGGGACCGCGCCTACGTACATCTGCAACGACGACAGATCGTCAGAGCCAGAGTAAATGTAGGAGCGATTTAAACATTGACCAGGTGAATTGAAATGATCTGTGGCAAACTGAACACCTCACTTTTGCACCCGAGCTAGCTTGAATGATCCATTTAATCGGCAGCGACAGATCGCCAGAGAAAAGTTAATAATTGCCACAAACTTTTTTCCTGCATTTCTTCACCTCAAGAGAGTCAGTATCCAGTCAAGGTTTTCTCCTTTGTGCAGAGAAATAAGAGAGTTTCAGAGATGAAAACTATCCCCTTCGAGCTATATTGTTTCTAAGATTCAAATTTTGTCTGAAAAATACAACTTCTTCTTCACCCATCTTCGATCTCAATCATCTGCTTTCTCATACTGACCCATCACATCTATTCAACTCAATCTTATTACTTCAAAAAATGTACAAGCAAATCTATTGTGACGGAATGAGTGAGGTCTGCACTGAAGAGAGAATTAATGGGTGCCCGTGAGTGACAGAGCCCTGCAAATGAATTAAGGTTGATGATTTGATGGCCTTAAATTTGTCAACTGTTGCAGTGCTGAACATAGGAGAGCCGAGCAGCAGAACAACACGTTTTCGCCACCCTGATCACTCACCAGCTGCAATCAGAGCAGACTGCGAGCTCGTAGTAGTAGTATAATGGTTGTTACAGCTGCAGAACAGGGTTCAGAGAAAAATGCTTTGGCGAAATTAACGTGAGATTTCCAATGCAATACACTGTACAGGTACGAGTAGGTACGGCCTGCAATGCATGCCATCCCTGCAGGTCAAGATCCTGCCTTTTCTGCGGCAGCATGTAACAAAAACATGCTTACGCATGTGCTTAAAAAAACTTCTTTCAAACGCATGAATTTTATAGGATTTTCACGGAAAGCGGTTCAATTCCTCTGATTTTGTCGTGAAATTGGTCTAACCCGAATAGGCACTAAAATTTTATACGCGTTTTATTCTGAGAGCATGTATAATGTATTCGGAGTTTCAGATATGTCCTTTTTTCAGCACTAGATATTCACTGCGAGAACTCGGTGGGCTCCATCGTCTCGCAGTTGCAACCGCTTATAAGCCAAAATTTGAATTTTAGAACTTAATTTTGAACTTGATTTTGTGTTTTTTCATTAAGGTTTTTTTACACATTTCGTTTTTGAGTCGCTATGGACACATATAAAAAAATAATTATTTTTTATTTATAAAAACGCATTTTCACTTATTTCTCCAAAAAGTGAAGCGATGGGAGCCTGTAACTGTAAACGCGCCACATCCCTGGCAAATTCAGATTGCCCACAATTTGGGCCGAAAATACCCTCAAAAGATATTTTTGGCAATATGGGCCTGCGGCCCCTCAGTAGATATATGGGCCTAAAGAAGTTTGGGTCCATAAGCTTTTTTTAGCTATGGGCTTCATTTCACAGATTCCTCGGTCGCTTTTCCACTCCCGTTACAACATCTGGTATTTTCGATACAGAAACCGATAAACTTTATCCAGTTTTTTCGAGATTAATTCATTATCTACTCGTGGTCCTAGATAACCAACCATCTTAAAAGGAAAATTTTTTTAACACATTTCCGTTTTTATATAGGAATATGTTTTAACTTTAACTACATTGGTGACAGCTTTATTTTTTGTAAAGATAAAATATCTCGGGCAAGAGCTCAATCAATTCAATATAGTTCTTTTTTGACGCAGTTCCTCTGACATAAAGTCATAAAAACATGGTGACTGGTACATGGACCCCATCATCTATGACTCATATATTTATCACCGACTCTTTTTAACATTTACGTTAGATGATTAGTTCCAGTCCTTATATTGTTTCTAAATTTTTAAATAAGATGGATGATTCTTGTGGCAAGTATGGAGTAGGTATATATATCCCTCGGGACCAGGGCGCAAGGCAACCGAAGGGAAGAGAGAGAAACCCCTCAAAACCCTCTCCTCTCCTCCCGCCGGCGAGCGACACGAGACCCCCTCGGCGGCGGCGGCGATCAGGACCGGATCCTCACCGGCGTCTCTCTCCTGGTTAGTAAGCCACTCCCCCTTTTTCTCTCGCGCTCTTGGTTGGTTGGTTGGATTGGTAGATAGATGGTTCCGCGCTCTTCCCCCAATCTGTGTGGTGTGGAGTGTGGTTGATTCGCGTGGTGCTCCGAGGAGCTACCGGGGCACTATCCGATGGCATTCTCCGGCGAGGTGAATGAGCGCCTATGCGAGGTTTTCTATAGGAGGTAGTCATCCGCGATGTTCCTTCTTCCGTGCTCTCCCCGTCGGGGCGATTGCGGCCATCGTTTTCGCCCCATTAGCCTCACCGATCCCTTCCCGGCGAGGTGTTCGAGTAGGCCTCCCCATGCGTACTACGGAGCCCGTGCTGAGTCGGTGGATTTGGATTGGTTACATTTGTTGGTGGTGGTGTTTTTTTTTCTTTTTTGTCTGAGTTTCTGTTGTGTGTGATCTGTACGAAATATTTTTGTCTCCCTAGTCATCAAGTTTGTTGAGTAGTATGGTGCTTGGTGATGTTGATCAATCCGAATTTATTTGGGATTCAGATTAATCCCCGAGCCCTACGTTAGGTTTTCCCCTGTCTGCTATATCGATCGAGTAATATGTACCTATCTGTATATGACATCCTTTATAGCTCTCCTGTTCATTGCATTAAGAAACACATGAGATAAATTTGATGCCATCATGCAACACGCTTGAACTTTGAACAAGGAACTTCTCTGGGTGATATTACCAATATGTACAAAGAATAATTAACGATTTGTTAGTTACATAGAAATCAATTCCTCTTATTGATAATTCCATTGCTTCAGTTCATTTGCAGGAACAAAGCAGTGAAAATGAACTACCACATCAGGTTTGAGGATGGCTGGAAGATCCTGGAACAGGGGATTGTGAAATGCTCAAAGATTTTGGAGGATTGCCCTTGTGCAAGGCCCACTGTGGCCGAGTACATGAGTTACTATGAGTATGCTTCTATCGTTGCACTATGCATTATGCATGCTCTCAATTATCCATGAGGTATTCAAAACTTGCCTCTCATCATACATTTGTCTACCTTTTTCTAGCTGTTCTTACCGAATGGCTGTGCAGAAAGACCAGTATTGTCAAGAGATGTACAATGGTTACAAAATAACACTTGAAGATTGTGTCCGTGCAATGGTACTATAGTACTACTGTTATTAGTTTTTTATATCCACAATGTCATATTTTTATATGTAGGCATGTAAGTTTACTGTGTTGCATTTAAAGAGACAATGGTGATTGAAATCCTTAATTTGAATTTTATGAAATGTGGACTTCACTTACCTCCATAGATAATCTGTGAATGAACTAGTACTGAAGATTTTATGGACTGATCTTCATATCTCAGTGTATGTTAATATTTGGAGTGGTCAATCTACCTAGTTCATACTACTGTGCAATCTGAAATCATGCCATCCAGATTCTAGATATAATAACATAAATGAACAATATCTTTTGTGATATACCCTTTCATCTGGCCATCTGGGGACTCTTGTTATAAATGGAAACACGAAACTTCTTTAATGTACCATATGAACTGCCAGCAACCTGTTTATGGTTTGTAATGTTGGATGCATCTGTTGTTACAGCTCATGGTCTCAACACTCACGTATAAAGTCTGATTAACATATTGTTTGATGTACTATTATTAGACATAGGAAAATGTTAGGTTTTGTATGTCATGCCTTACATACACATATGGTTGTATTGGTACCCATGGAAAATTAGCAGTCCTGCTGTTGTTGTGAAACATGGATGTTTTCTATTAATTTTGATATCCTTATTATCATTTCATGCATATATTTGCATCTTGTGTAGCAAGCTCCTTTAGTTACAGAAGAGAGTTTGATCCTTCGATCCCTTGGTTCACTTATTTTATATTTTTATGTATTTAGGTTTTACCCCGTCTGATGCACAAGCGAAATGAATGCTTTTTGAGAGAGCTTGTCAAAATGTGGTCAAACTATTGTGTCATGGTTAAATATACAACTGGTTTCTTTGCCTATTTGGACCGCTGCTTTGTTGTCCAGAGGAGACTACCTTCGCTTGAAGACACTGCTGCTACTTCTTTCTTTTCTCCAGTGAGTGTTACACAATTTAAATATTTTTTAGTTCATATTCCATGCACATTTGTGATAATTATCTGCTTGCCTGTTTGTTTACACACAATTGATCATACCCTTTACCCTTCTGCTAGGTCTTTTCCTACTTCAATAATGAAATATCAGATGTTCTACTGACCCTGGTAATTCTTACATGGTTACAGTTTGTTACATTTTAACTGCATTTCTTGTCAACATAACAATTAATTCATCCCAGATTCGCCAAGAGCGTGATGGATGCAATGTTGATATGGACCTTTTGATGGGTATTATGCGTGGCATTTGTCGTTCTGAAGTCAAAACCATACTGAAAAGTGCTGTTGTTCAAGATACGTACTTTTACTATTCCAGGAAAAGTATGGAATGGATTGTGCAATACCCTTTACAAGATTACCTTGCTAAGGTCAATTACTTAAATAGTACTATATAGTAAGGCAGTGGTACTTCTTTTTGTAGTTTCTGAATATTGTTTATATTTGTTATCTTGTAGGTCCAGGAAACTATGGAGAAGGAAACCAAGAGACTGATTCATTATCTGTGTATTTCTGAGGAAGAGAGTTCAGACCTATGTTTGAAGGTACCCTTTAAGCTAGGATCGTTACTTCAGTGGAATTTTATCAAAGTTCATATGCACCCACCATATTTATTGTGGTTCTCAAAAGAAAAATAGAATCATGCATTGACAGTATGTTAACTTGAACATGTTAACCTACCAACAGAAAAGCTGTGTTACAAAAGTTACATGTATTTCTCCTGCACTGTGCATATGAGTAAATGATCCTTTTTTCCACAAATATGGTGCAGTTGCTAGTGGACAGATGGATGAATTAACTTGGGTGCATATAAAGCTCAAGTTCTTTTTCTGCATGTCATAGTACTGCAGCCACTAGTAGACTAGCAATCCTGATCCATCTCATGTACAAGCTTATGATTGCTTGAACTTAGATCACTGCTCTGCATCAACTGTCATTATTTTTTAACCCAAAAAAACTGTAATTATTTTAAAAAAATCTTTCATTGTCTTTAACCTCACCTATCAAATTCAGTTACTTTGGCCTTTGGTCATTTGGTGAATCATGCCAAAGAAAAAAAGGAGAAAAACTGAGATACAATTGTTTCTAAACCCATCTTTTCGCTTATGCTTATGCTTATAAGCCAGAATTTGAATTTTGAAACATAAATTTGGAGTTGATTTTGGGGTTCTTTTCATCTTGGTTTATTTTCCAGCCTTTGCTTTTAAATCGCTAAGAATACGCACATAAAAGTTTTATCTAGAAATTATCTTTTAACCATTAATAAGCCATTTCGCTTATATGCTTATCAAAGCAAAAAGATAAGCTGTTATACTTTGATTGCTCTTGTAACAGGCTGTTAGTGCTTCATTGATGCAAACTTATGAAAGCTATACGAAAGAGAAACGTATCTGTGGTCAAGATTTGCTTCAAACATACAAGGTAAACTAAGCTGCATTCCCAGTATCATTTGATAGCTCATTTTCTTTTAATGTACTGCAACCAACACTTCATTTACTCGTAGCAGACTGTAGAGGAGGAGCTTCTGGCCAGATGCAGTCGCTTGACAATCGACAATAGCCGCGGCAACAATTCTTTGCGTCACATGAAGTAGTAACATAGCATTAGCTAACATCCTACCTACAAACCGTTATTACATATAGGAGAGTTTTAGAACATGTTCTACATGAACTAGAACTTTTGGTACAGATAGTTTTGGCGATGTATAGAGCTTGTTGACCTATGATGGATCTCATTGGCAAGATTCTGGCACGCTATACTAAATCCACAAGGTTTTTTTTTTCTTCGGGGACACAAGATGTACATCTTAGAGGCGCTCGTAATGTACAGAATGTTAGATCCATTTATATCTGCAGCATTACGTATCCAGTTTACTGCCATCTACTCGCATATATTAGCTTGAGTCCATTCGCCTGTCCACATGAAAAGTTTGTGGTATTCGTTATTTGTGTGCCTTGCGAGCTTCTGATGCTGTTCATGGTAATGGCTGGTTATCCAGTTCCTGTGGCTTGATTCTACTCTGTTTTGCTTGCCTCTTGCCTGTCTTGACGACGGTTGGTTGATGTCGATACTGCCCGAGGTGGCGAGGCCTGTGGTTCATGTCGTTCATTTTGGCAAACTGATTGCAAGTGATTTTTTTTCTTCTATTTTAGAGAGTTTTATATTAGTACAAGAATGCACCTTGCTCTTTAAATAAATCTACTTTTAGGCCCATCCGTCCCAAAATAAATCTACATTTAGGTTTGAGGTTTGTAGCAAGAAAATGGTTCATTTTGGTACGTGTTGACTGGTGAGCACACATCTTAAAAAGAGCAATATTATTTGTTGTGGATTTCAAGATGGACTGATTTTGACTAGCATCCTTATATTTTTTTCATTTATGTTTATGCTTATAAGCTAATTTAAATTTTTGAATTTAAATTTGCAGTGATTTTAGATTTTTTTATTGTAGATTATTTTTCAGTCTTAATTTTCATATTGCTAAGAATACATATATAAAAGTTTTATTTATAAAATATTTTTATTTATAAATATGCTGTTTTGCTTATTCGTGGAATACTGGAAAATATGGACACATGATTCTCGCAGCATCTCAGTGCAACAGTTATAAATGTTTCTCAGGTGAAATGGGGCCCGATAGCCGCCAAACTTCATAAAATGGACACATACCTTGGGCTCCGTTACTGTTCTATGATTCGGTCTTGCACTATTCAAGGTATTTAACTGATAAGCTCGACTCGATCAATCATCCTCCGCGTAGGGTGGTCTCGTCTTCTTTTTGTCTAAACCTTTCAAGCATGGTGGTCAAATACTTTTGCTCTTCCGCTGTCTATGGGTTTAAACAACGAGAGCAGTTTAAAGAAACTTTAGGCTTTACCTATGCGTTTGACGCGGTCCACGCGGAAACAAATAGGGTATTTAGAGCAATGTGGTTGAAAGACGAAATGCAAATGTTCTGCAAATTATGATGAGTTACCTGTCCCTCTATGCACCAACTATTTTTACTCACGGGATATAAATCATACACTCTAGAATCTTAATCTAACGACTCGTATCATCTTCTATCGAGAGATAGAGGGTTTCTATAAAGATAAATATATACTTTCTAATTAGAGACTTTCTATATATTAAAAACTTCATATAAATTAGAAATTATCTTACCAATTATAAACTTTCATGATTTAGAAATTATCTTTCCAATTATAAATTAGACAGAAACTTTCTACATATATTAGAGGCTTCATACAAAGATAAGAGTGTTGCTATACGTACCGACTTCTGTACGACTAAAAGCATGTAACCATCGATCATACTGCAGTCGTTGATCAATTTAGTTGTACGTAAATCGTACAACTTGGTCATACGTACGCATAACAATTTCTTAAAGACATAAACTTTCTAATTATAAATTTCTATAAATATGTAATATATAACTTTACAATCAAAATTCAACCACAACATCGGCATAACTAGTGCAATAGCATAAGCCGATGTGAAACGCAGTTAAAACGCTGGCCATGATGCTATGATGACTAACTTCTTAAAGATGACTAGCACATCGCTCGTGCATTGCAACGGAATTTTATTGAAAAATATCATTAGCATGTTAATAAGTAGAGTTAATAAAAATGGTTTAATATATAGGTCTTAATTATTTTTTTTAAAAAAATAGGAGGGAGTTGGTGGTGAGGTAGGTGACAGATTCACCACCACCCACCACTACTACTCATCTTTATAATATAATAGTATAGATATCACGTTAATGCCTGTATGGTACGTAATACGTTACGTCAACGGCACATAATCTTACATAGGTACGAGACCTGTCATATAAACAAACAGGTTTTGAGAAAAAATAACGGTGGGTTACTTATCAATTTTCATGGAACAACTTAAGTATTACACCAGATATACAACAATAGTTTTTTATACATTCAAATTTGAAAAGATTTAACTTAGAACGGAACCAAAGTAGCTTATGATATGAAACTGAAACAGTAGAGTACTTGAATAGAAAAGTTGCTCCCACGGACAAAAGTGGTTGTACTTGTACAAACATAATAAGTGTAGTGTGAATATCACTGATTTTTTAGGGTTATGAATTATTTATTTATTTGCTCCCTGATGGAGTTAAATCTTGGCGAATTCAAGCGTCTTCTTGCCCTCGAGCCGGCTGGTGACGTAGTGGCGGCTGTACTCGCCGTGGTTGTACCTCCGGTACCTGCACGGCTCGCCGCCGGCGACGAACTCCGGCAGCGGGCCGAGCTCAACGTCGTAGGACGGCGCGTAGAACGTGACGACGGACAGGCGGTCGTGCTCGGCGCTGGCCACCGCCCGGTGCTCGACCCTCTTGTACCTGCCGTTGGTGAGCACCTCGAGCGTGTCGCCGATGCTGACGACGAGGGCGCCGGGGACGGGCTGGACGGGCACCCAGGCGCCGCCCCGGAGCACCTGCAGGCCGGCGAACGCCGCGTCCTGCTGGAGCACGGTGACCGCGCTGCCGTCGGACTGCGGGCTCAGCCCCAGCACCAGCTCCGGCCGCGGGCACGGCGGGTAGAAATTCATCCGCACCGCCTGCACTGTCTCGCCGCCGAACATGCCGTTGAACCTCCCCGGCGCCAGCCCCAGCGTCTCGGCGATGTGGTCCAGCAGCCGGAGGCATAGCGCCCTGATCTTCCCGGAGTACTTCTCCAGAGTCTCACTAGTGCACACGCACCCACCACGTACGCATGGACAAACAGTTTGATGAAGAGAAGTGTGTGTACGTACATATACGTGTCAACTAAATAGTTATTGAAAAAATAAAAAAAATGACAAGGAAATTATGATATATCATTCTACAAATATGCAAGTTCAATTTTAGCTTGTATAGGTTGTAACAAATTTAATTATGAATATGCATATAATAGTTTTGATTTACTTTGTTGTTTTTTTATTATTTATAGAAGTTGAATTTGAATTATGAGCCCAACTCTTTAGTTTTTATTTATATAAGTTTTTTGGAATGAATTTAATTAAACTTACGTATTTACGAAATGATATATTATATATTAATATATCATGTAAAATTATTTTAGTTTTTTGATAACTTTAGAATGACATAATTAAATAACGGGAGCACAGACGCAAATAGACTTTGTAGCAATTATATATTTTCTCTGTTTTATATTATAAGTTACTTTGATTTTTTATTAAGTTAAACATATTCAAATTTTCTGATTAGTTCCATTATATTGAAAATTAAACATATTTTTATAATGTATTTATTCTAAGTTAAAATGTTGCCTATTGTTACAAACATTTCATCAAACTCGAACAGGCCGGTTTGAGTTAATACAAATATAAAGAAACGTTAGAGATCGAGTAGTAGTCTAGTAGATCGTTTATTACCTAAGGCTGGCCGGAGTTTTCGGCCAGAGCCAGGGCCGGCGGATGGTGGCAGGCTCGATGGCGAGGGCAAGCATGTTGCACCAGTCGAGCTTCTGCTCCTCGGAGAAGACGAAGGCGTGGCCGTAGCCCTGGATCCCTCCCGGCGCCATGGGGTACTTCTCCTTCTCCTCCAGCGGCAGCATGAAGAACTCCCTCGCCACCTTCTGCATCTCCTCCATCGTCTACTCCTCCACGCCATGGTTCACAACCTGCCTATCATCAATTCTTAATCATCATTGTGTAGTACAAAAATTTAAACGTATATCTAAAAGACAAGAGATTTGTTCAATCCGCTCTAATAAAAAAATATCTCGAGGTATTGGTAACTATGTAATACTAAATTTGTTTCCTACCATTCAATCTAGCTAAGCAGGATAGACATTGATAGATCTAACGATTAGAAACGATTTAATACCGTGAGATACTGATACCTCAAGATGTTTTTTATTAAACTATAGCGAATCTCTCACAAAACACAAATGGGAGAAGTATATATATAGTTAGACCTGAAACAACCCCCAGTGCTCGCAGGCGAGCCTCAGCTTGTCGAGCTCCTTCTCGCTGCCGCGCTGCAGCTCGCCGACGTCGATCACCGGGATGCGATCCTGCGCGGCGGCGGCGCCGCCGCCGGGCCTCTCTTCCTCGTCTCTGATGTACCGCTCCGGCAAGGTGGCGAAGCACACTCGCTTCTGCAGCTCCTAGACGTCGTCGACCTGGCCGATCTTGACGATCTCGCTCGCCTTCTCCGAGCAGATGGCCGCAGCACCAGAATCCATGGCTAGCTAGCTCTTACACAGCTCAGATGGACGAGCTGAAGAGGAGTGCCTTGGCAAGTGATGCTTTGTGCTGCCATGCATGTGGCTGTGGCTATATATATACAGTGGCAGGGAGATTCTTCACACCCAATCCGTTTTTATTTAGGTGATGTTTGGATGAGAAAATTTTTGGGAGAAGTGTCATATTAAATATTTGATCGGATGTCGGAAAGGGTTTTCGGACACAAATGAAAAAACGAACTGTATAATTAGTTTTTTGAGCCTAATTAATTCATCATTAGCACACGTGGGGTACTGTAGCACTTATGACTAATTATGTATTAATTAGGCTTAAAAATTCGTCTCATAATTTCCTCCATAATTGTATAATTAGTTTTAATATTTATGTATATTTAATGCTCTATTTAGATATCTAAATATTCGATGTGATGTTTTTTTAAAAAAATTTGAGAACTGACCTAAATGTGTCCTAAAAATCTAAAATGAGTGAGTAGTATTTCTTCCGTAGTTCTAGCTATCGTCCCTCCTTTGAATTTATCCTCTATCGATCGGGCCCAATCATCATCGCACTCATAAACAGCTCTTATTTAATAAGCGGTATATTATATACTCCGTCCTTTCTATATTTGACGCCGTTTAATTTTTTATACACGTTTGACCATTTCTCTTATTCAAAAAATTTACATAATCATTAATTGTTTTTATATTATTTTATTATTGTTAAATATACTTTTATGCATATATATAGTTTTACATATTTAACAAAAAAATTGAATAAGTCGAATAGTCAAACGTTTATAAAAAAGTCAACGACGTCAAACATTTAGCGACGGAGGTAATACTACCTTCATCCAAATTTAACTGGATTTGTGGACTTCCGTATCCAAGGTTTGACCGTTCGTCTTATTTAATATATATATATATATATATATATAATACTCTTTAAAAACAGTCACATATAAAATAGTATTCATTTTATCATCTAATTTTATCATCTAGTAACAATAAAAATATTAATTATAAAACTTTTTAAAATAAGATGGGCAGCAAATGTCGAACATAAACGGTGTAAAAATATACCTTTTGTCTAACGGAGCAAGTAACTTTTTATTCCTTTTTGTCACTTAGTTTGAGAGAAGGAGTTGACGATCGAGAAACAAAACTAAAACAATCAATATTAGTAACGTGCAGCTATGTGCAGGACCAATCATCCGATGCGTCGTCCGATGTAGGACAATCCTCTAGAGAATATACCCAAGGAATATACTTTGAAATATACGAATCAAATATTTCTAAAATATACACTCAAATATACTTTTGAAATATTATTGGAGGTTCGATAGCCTTATATATCCTTATATTTATTTAGGGGATTCCCTTTTTACTTACATATATATTCAGAGTTACTATTCCTAAAAAAAACAGATTACTGAGTTTGAGTTTTGTCTATGGAACGTTTTACCATCCGTCTTATTTGAAAAATTTATTAAAACATTAAAAAAATTAGTCACATGCAAAGTACTATTCATGTTTTATTTTGTAATAATAATAAAAATATTAATCATGAAAAATTTCAAATAAGACGAAGAGTCAAAAATTTAATCAAAAACTTAGGAATTCGTTTATTTTGGGTCGTCGGAGGTCGTAGCAAGGAACGATCACTCTTGGCTATATATACCTATGACTGTACTCCTTTCCAGCGATTAATTTTTGGCTCTCATTTCTGACTATATATCCTGTTAGTTAGTCATAATTGGAGGCCAAGCCAAACTTAACCATCATTAATTTTCTCACAGCCACTACTAGAACTACCAGCCTCATCACCACTGGTTCATAAACAGCATTGCTAATTTAATTACTACACTGTTGGTTTTTGAAGTAGCCCTGTACTACCTCCAATGCTTCTCCTGGGTAAAAACAGCAGAGAGCCTCCCAGCCTGTAAACCGGTACTATAACGTTGCAGGCCTATCAGTGCCGCTTGCTGGCTTGAAGCTACATTGTCACTCAACCTGGCGAGAAACCATACATAAATTGGATCCTCTGCAGTAAGGATCCGTGCTCAAGAAACCAACGGAGAGGACAGTTCCAATGAGGTGTTTTGTGCCGGTGAGTTTTCTGTTCTATTATAGTTTCAAAACTAACACACTCAGTGAACTTAGAGCGTATTTATTATTTTTGTTAAAATTTTAGAAGTTATATTTAAACTTACGTATTCGTGAAGTTGTATATTTAGTATTAATCTATCTTTATACAAATTTTTAAATTTTTAACAACTAGTTATATATTTAATATTAATCTATCTTTATACAAATTATTAAATTTTTAAGATACAGTTGCATGCATGCGTGAGACCTCGGCACTTTGCAAGTTCCGGGCACATGCATATGACAATGCTGATGGCGTTGTCTCTCTTCTCTTAATTAATGAAAAATATTATTAAGTGATATATTCATATCCCCTAGCTAAATAGTAACTCTCTCTCTCTCTCTCGATCTCTCTCGATCAACAAGTAGCTAAATAGTAAACTGTCTTGGAAGCTTCTCCAGTCAATCCGTGGCATACACCACGACTGGCCCCATGGGCCCAAGGCAGATGGGCCATCTTGCTACCATGGCCGGCCCAACAACGTAGGCCCAGAAATGCAAATCTTTACCCAAAAAAGAAGAAAAAAGTCCAAGAAGTGTCCCTTAACTTAGAGGCGAGTCTATTTTTCGTCCCTTAACCGGAATACCAGAAATGTGTACCATAAAATCATGAAATCCGTTTGAAAAAGGTCCCTCGGCAGTATTGACTTATTTTTTGACTGGTTTTGCTGACATGACGCATGGTGGGTCCTACATGTTAGGTTTTTTTAAATTTTCTCTCTTTGCTTCTTTGCTTCTTTTTCTTTTCTCTTGCATGCTGCTCTTCCTCCTCTCTTCTCTCCTAGGCTAGGGCGCAGGCAGCATCAACCTAGAGGGTGGAGCGCGGGTGGGTGATGACCGATCTTGCAGGCGCAGGCGCGGACGGTGCCGAGTGGGGGCAGCAGCGATCGAGGTGGTGGCGGCTTGCGGACACTGATGCAATGGCGGCTGGGTGGACGACGACCGAGGTGGTGGCGGCTTGCGGACGCTGATGCAGTGGCGGCCGGGTGGACGACAACCGAGGTGGCGGCGGCTTGCGACAGCCGTGTGGGCAACGACGTCGCGCAGTAGTGGCTTGCGCGGGCGCGGACAATCCACGACCGTACGTTTTACAATCAGATTAGCACGCAAGAACCGCATTTGCAATCAGCACACTAGATGGCATGAAAGAAAAATGTGTGAATGATGGGAGTCCGGCGATGTGATGTTGCTCCTCTCCTGCCCCTCTTCTTCTTCCTTCTCCCTGTTCATATCGCTAGCTAGCTAGGTCCATGCATTGCATTGCATGACATACGTACGGACATACGTACAGATTTACGTTGTAGCGCTGACAGCGTGTGACGATCGACTGCGAGACTGGCCGGCGCCCTAGTTCCGCTTCCTCTCTTCTTCTTCTCTGGCGAGCCACGCCACCACACGATCCATTGATCGAGAGTTGTTTATTAGTAGCTGGGGTAGCTCTGGATTATTCGGGAGCGATAGAGAGGCTAGTTGGCCTGATCTCTTGGTTGCCGCGGCCCCTGCCTGGTTGCGCCATCCGGCGGCTGGCTTGGTCGCCGCTTTGGTCACTGCCGCCCGAACCCTAGCCTAGGAGAGAAGAGAGGAAGAAGAGTAGCATGGAGAGAAAAGAAAAGGAAGCAAAGCAGCAAAGAGAAAAAAAAAACCCTGACACGTGGAATCCACCATGTGCCATGTAAGCAAAATCAGTCAAAAGATGAATCAATACTGCCGAGAGACTTTTTTCAAACAGATTTCATGATTTTAGGGATACACATTTCTAGTATTCCAGTTAAGCGACAAAAAATAGACTCGCCTCTAAGTTAAGAGACCTTCGTTGGACTTTTTCCCTTCACGAAATCTCTCGTTGCTAGACGAGCTGAAGAAAGTTGGACGGTGGTAATTGTCTTGGCTTTACAGCCGTGATCAAATTTTCTTTTTTTTAAAAAAAATATCTTAGTTTTTGGCAAATTTTGTACGGTTTAACCGTGATCTGGACATATCTTGTATCCATTACTGTTCCCAGTATGATTCGTATCCTAAATTCAAAGGAATCTAAGTGATAAGCTCGACTCGATCGATCACTCATCCTCCATGTAGGGTCGTCTCGTCTTCTTTTTTGTCGAAACAATTTAAGCAAAGCGTGCTGGTCAAACACTTTTGCTTTTCCGTTGTCTATGGGTTTAAAGAATGATCGCAGTTTAAAGCACCTTTACTCTGTACTTTTGACGCGGAAAATGAAAAGGCTATTCAGCTAAATCCATCACGAAGGCACATCACTGATCATCTTATATCCAGCACTACGGATGAAAGACGAAATGCAATCCCTTTTTTGTTTAAAGTGCGCAAATTATGCTAAGTTACTTGCCTAACTTCATTCAATAACACATATATACAAATGAGTTTTTTTTTATCCTCCTTAGATAAGTAACTCAAGATAACACATTTTTAGTGTAAATAATATGATATCTCGAGATATATTGTACCTTAAGTTACTGAAAATTTATACTAAAATTCTTGAATGATAAAAAAAACCCTATACAATAATATAATACCACTCCTTCGATCGATATTACAAGTTTTGATGAAATATTTTTAAGTTCGATAAAGTATATATATATATACACACATATAAAAATACAGAAGCATCAAATTGGTGTAATTGGATATATTTATATCATATATTTATTTTATGTTACAAAATATTGCTATATTATTCTACACATTTGATAAAACTTAAAACATGTTTGACTTAGAATAAACATAAAATTAAATATAATACAAAACGAGGGAGTATTTTCTAACGTTGAGATCATCATATATCAAGGCTGTTCTGCACATACACAAGTGGTTGTACAAACATAGTGACTAATAAGGTTGTAGTATGCGTGAATATAATTGATTTCTAGGGTGATTAATTAATAATTAATTGCTCGGTTAATTAGATCTTGGCGAATTCAAGCGTCTTCTTGCCCTCGAGCCGGCTGGTCACGTAGTGGCGGCTGTACTCGCCGTGGTTGTACCTCCGGTACCTGCACGGCTCGCCGCCGGCGACGAACTCCGGCATCGGGCCGAGCTCGACGTCGTAGGCCGGCGCGTAGAACGTGACGACGGACAGGCGGTCGTGCTCGCCGCTGGCCACCGCCCGGTGCTCGACGCTCTTGTACCTGCCGTTGGTGAGCACCTCGAGCGTGTCGCCGATGTTGACGACGAGGGCGCCGGGGACGGGCTGGACGGGCACCCAGGCGCCGTCCCGGAGCACCTGCAGGCCGGCGAACGCCGCGTCCTGCTGGAGCACGGTCACCGCGCTGCCGTCGGAGTGCGGGCTCAGCCCCAGCACCAGCTCCGGCCGCGGGCACGGCGGGTAGAAGTTCATCCTCACCGCCTGCACCGCCTCGCCGAACATGCCGTTGAACCTCCCCGGAGCCAGCCCCAGCGCCGCCGCGATGTGGTCCAGCAGCCGGAGGCACAGCTCCCTGATCTCCACCGAGTACGTCTCCAGCGTCCCACTGATCGATGCACGAAACACGGCGTTGGTCGACGTCGCCATTGCTGACGATCGATCGCTCGAGCAGGTGAACTAATTACTAGCAGTTACCTGAAGTTGGCCGGAGTTGTTGGCCAGAGGTTGGGACGGCGGATGAAGGCCGGCTCGACGCCGAGGGCGAGCATGTTGCACCAGTCGAGCTTCTGGTCCTCGGAGAAGACGAAGGCGTGGCCGTAGCCCTGGATGCCGCCGGGCTCCATGGGGTACTTCTCCTTCTCCTCCAGCGGCAGCATGAAGAACTCCCTCGCCGCCTTCTCCATCTCCTCCATCACCTCCTCCTCCACGCCATGGTTCACAACCTTCCATCAATCAATCAATCGATCACCGTATCATCGATCCATTGATCATCAATTCGCAAGAACACGCTAATTATTGTGTTGCACTGAATTATCATCACCTGGAAGAAGCCCCACTGCTTGCAGGCGAGCCTGAGCTTGTCGAGCTCCTCCTCGCCGCCGCGCCGCAGCTCGCCGACGTCGATCACCGGAATTTCCAGCGCGCACACTTCGGCACCGCCGTTCGGCCGGTCGTCGCCGTCCCTGATGTACCGCTCCGGCACGGTGTGCAGCTCCTGCACGTCGTCCACCTGCCCGATCTTGATGGTCTCGCTCGCCTTCTCCGCGCAGACGGCGGCAGCAGCAGAATCCATGCCGGCCAATTCTCCTGCAAGAATCTCACACTGCAAAACGAATTGAACGAGCTGAAGAGCATATTGGCGAGCGTCAGGTTATATATAGGTGCAGCGAGATTCATCGCAGCCGCCCATTTAATTTGGAAGTAATTAGGCTGTGTTTTTTTCTTAGTTATTATGGATTTTAGATTTTCATGGTCACGTTTTCCAAACTCTTAAATGGTGTAAATAAAATTCTTCATTTGATAAGATTTTACTTTAGAGTAGTTAATTCAATTATATATACTCTAACTATTAGGAACATAAGATAATTCCACAGTCTAAAAATCTTAATTTTTCACGATCTAGCTCTTTTCGCAAAAAAAAAATTCGCTATTAGCAACAAACCAGCCAAATTAGCATGATTTCTGTCTCGTTTTGGCGATCAACGAAGTTGTTTGCATCGATTGGTCCGATAGAATGGTGACGAAATGGAGATCGGGATGCATTGCCTGCATAGTTGGCTGCACATATTGTGGGTGGCTTGGCCTACCATGATCATCAATCAGTTCATCGGTTGCTCACAGTTTCAGAGAGCTAGCTACAAGCTGCTGCTGATACTGTTCTAGCTGGAGCAGTATTGTGTCACATGTGAGGTCACCTATCAGTCTTGCTGCCTGCGATGTGTCGGCGACACGTCAGGAAGATGACGTGTGGGCCCAGTAGGCACGATTATCGAGGTCTAGAAACATCTCTCGAAGTTCAGGAAATTGAACTGTTCTTGCTGAAGCCACTACAGCGGCCTATAGATCAATAGAATCAAGAGTTCGTCAGGAATCACTGAAGAGATTCCTTTGATGATGATCATGCAGAGATGAGGAGTGATTTAGACAGTAATTTGTGTCTTGCTGTGCCCAGTTTGCTCGTTCGTCACCCTGACCAGATTCAGTGGCCAAGTAATGCTGCCTTATCAACCCTTTTCAGGCTGCAAACATTAGTGCGTTTTAGCCTTTAGTTTCTTGTGTTTGTAAAGCTTTTTACTTTTCCCCTTGTGTTGCTACTTTTGCCGTCGCTCCTGCACCATGATTCTTGGCTTTGTGACGCGACGCAATTACCAACGCCATATTTTTATTTCTGTTTATGCTTATAACACAAAATTTAAATTTTTTATTTTAAATTTAAAATAGATTTTAAAGTATTTTATCATAATTTATTTTCTAGCTTAGCTTTTAGATATCTAAGAATACGTATATAAAAATTTTATTCATAAAATATTTTTGATTTGCAAATATGTCGTTTGATAAAACAATCACCCCTTACATCTAGTGATGAATTGGTTTATAATCTTCAGATCTTTGCTTTGTCAAACTCTGACCGATTGCATATCTCTCGCTCTGCTCCTCTTTCTCTCCCCTTTTGGAGATTGAGATTTAGTTTAAGTTATCCTCTTGATGATCATTGATCAAGGCTAGTCAGGCTAGATAATGGCCGTGCAGATCATGCAACCTTTGAACTGTTTATATGGAAGAAAAGTAGCCCATTTTGGTGTAGAATTTCAGGTTGTACCAAGACTTTTGTTAAAGCTTGTTGCAACTTGTCCTAAAAAAATGTCACCTCTGGTATAAATGAGGTCATGCTTAATGCATCCAGTAAAGGTTATTAATTCATTTGTTCCATATTATAAGATCTTTTGGGTTTGTTTAGATTCATCAATATATTAATGTATATAGTTGTTTTATATATCTATATTTATTAGTACACATATGAACATAGAGAAAGGCACAAAGTTTTATAACGTGCAACGGAGGGAATACTAGAAACTGCCATGAAATGGGCCGATTTGTCGTTACGCAGATGAAAGTGTACTGGGCCCATCAGGTCTTCTCGTGGGCTTTACTAGTTAACGCAATGAAATGCCTAGATGGGCTTTCAAAAATTGGCCCATTTGGGTTAAGTGGGGCGAAAATTTGGCAGCATGCAGCAATTCTTCTTTTTTTTTTAAAAAAAAAATGTCTTCTTCTTCAATTCGCTATCGTGAATCTCTGCACGCGGCTGCCACTGCTAGTCAGTCGTCCGCGTCAGCTTCAATAATTCATCAAAAATTTCGGTTAAAAAAACACAATAATTCATCGTATTTTAGCAGACTGCACCTCACAGATTCAGAATTCAAATTGAAAAGCCCCACGAACTCTACCCCTCCTGATCTCGGATTGCTCGTTTCTGCGTATATACACTGTTTTTGAAAATATGTCATTTTGTGCCAATCCTTTTGAAAATGGTACAAACAGTATATGTTTAACTTTTTTCCCTCAGATTTGCTCGATATATGCAAAATCACCCTTGACAATTGACAAAAGACGTTTTCCTCCCACTCTAAAAATGTATGCTCCGATTTAAATTTTGTACCAATGTATAAACTAATTTGTCTCGTAGTCTATTCTTCTATTCTATAGTGCACCAACACAAAAGACTCATGACTTATGGGACAAATCTGACGGACATAATTGTCTGCATCGAACGAATGGCTCAGATCATATATGGAAGATACCATTTATTTTCTACTTCTACGCCAGATCATGCATTCATGCAAATCGCGCACAAAAATCATGCATGCATCTATTCTATAGTGCACCAACACAAAAGACTCATGACTCATGGGACAAATCCGACGGACATAATCGTCTGTATCGAACGAATGGCTCATATCATATACCATTTACTTTCTACTTCTGCGCCAGATCATGCATTCATGCAAATCATGCACAATCTATTCTATAGTGCACCAACACAAAAGACTCATGACTTATGGAACAAATCCGACAGACAGAATCTTCTCCATTGAACAAATGGCTCAGATCATATATGAAATATACCATTTACTTTCTACTTCTGTGCCAATCATTCATTCATGCAAATCCTGCATGCATGCAGATAACTTGCCACGCATGCTAATTAACTGAAATTGATGAAAAATAAATGGTAGTCGTTGATCTATCCCGGTGCATGTATACATGGATATTTTTTGAAAGAGTAATAAATCAAAGCCATAAAGAGATAATCAATTATATATATATAGAGGAAGCTTCTATCCTACTAACAGTTATAGCTACTCCCTTTACATCTAAGATACAGAAACACATCTATACATATTTCATTCATGCAAATTATGCATTCATGCAAATCATGCACAATCTATTCTATAGTGCACCAACACAAAAGACTCATGACTTATGGAACAAATCCGACAGACAGAATCTTCTCCATCGAACAAATGGCTCAGATCATATATGAAATATACCATTTACTTTCTACTTCTGTGCCAATCATTCATTCATGCAAATCCTGCATGCATGCAGATAACTTGCCAAGCATGCTAACTAACTGAAATTGATGAAAAATAAATGGTAGTCGTTGATCTATCCTGGTGCATGTATACATGGATATTTTTTGAAAGAGTAATAAATCAAAGCCATAAAGAGATAATCAATTATATATATATAGAGAGGAAGCCTCTATCCTACTAACAGTTATAGCTACTCCCTCCCTTTACATCTAAGATGCAGAAACACATCTATACATATTTCTTCTCTCCTCTAACAGAAAGTACAAACTTTTTGTATATGTAGTTGTATCATTCACATGAGATTTAATAGTGTCTATACATTCTGTTGGGTGGGAGCAGAAACTGTTATGAAAATGTTTTTCATCATAGACGTATAGGGAGTAGCTACACCTAGTAGTAGAATCTAATTTTCTTTTTTATATATATATATATATATAAAATCTAAAATTTTAATATATGTTCGGTTTGACAAACAGGGAATAATGAGATGTATTTTGCATATGGTGGTATTTATAATATCATTATTTTTATATCGCGGCACTAAATTTTGAATCCTCGTTTAATCGTTCGTCTTTTTCAAAGTTTTTGTACAAACATAGAATATTATACGTCATTCCTATAGTTCCTTTACTAATAATGAATCAAATTGTAAATAAATAATTTTTATATGTACGTATATCAGCATGAATGGTCAACCATAGAACTCTAAATCAACAACGTTAAATAAAAATTGACCAGATATTAATTAAATAATGTATCATTTATATATATATATAATCTAATATTAGTATATACGATTGGTTTGACAATATAAAATAACCAGAGTTATTTTTTACGTGGTGGTATTTGTAATACTCCCACGCTATTTTTTATGTGAATATATCAACACGAATGAATCAATTGTGTCAAATTGAAAAGAACGTGCATAAAATAAATTTTGTAATATATATGTACATATATTATTTAAATTATAAATATATGTGTATTAAGATTGATCCATATATAATTTTGGGAGCTATTTTTTGGCATAGCAGAATTTGTACTACTCTGTCCGGTTCTTAGGTGCCATCAAATTTTGGATTTATGTTTGACTGCTTGTATTTTTCAAAATTTGTTGCAAATATACATATCATAAGTCATTCATAAAATAACTAAATAACTTGTTTGAGTTCAATTAAATTATTTATTTAACATGTATGCACATGTATATGAGTTGAACTAGCTGCTGGTCTCTAGTTGTCAACACACACATATTATTTATTTATATCCCAGCGTTGAATTTTGAATCTTCGTATATTATACATCATTCCCATAGTCCCTTTACTAATAATGAATCAAATTAGTAAATAATTTTTTATATGTATATATATCACACGAATGGTCAACATAGAACTCTAAATCAATAGCATGGTGGATGGTACAAATATGGACATGAAATTCATTTGGTTGAATATGACTGTGAATAGATAAATTATGCAATGTCTAAAACATAAATTTTATTGTAATCCTTTGATTTTTATTGTCAAATATATCTATTTTGCTTAAAATAATTTAACTAACAAAATTATATAATGTATGAATGAAAATATTATAACACGATAGCGTTAGCACATGTATATTGCTAGTCTCATCAATTAATATGCATTCAAAATTCTTTCTATTATACCTCCTGCTAAATAAAATTATTGCATTTTGGAACGTAGTAATTCTAAATCAATTGGTAAAAATGGGCACAATGGCAAATTGGTAATTAATGGGGGAGCCTCTACGATAGTACGACGCCATGTAATGATCCTCCATCCATTCCGCTCCGTTCCCGTTCTCCCCGTGATCTCTTGCCACTCGACGGAATCGCGTCGCCGCCGCCGCCCGATCGATGGACGCCGAGGCCGGCGACCCCGGCGCCGACCAGCTGCCGGTACGTACGCCGCGCTCCCCTCCCCTCATTGCCCTGTCTCTGTTCTCCGTTACCACGCCCTGTTGCTCCCTCTGTAGCCCCGCCTCTCTGATGGCTGGACGACTGGATCCTAGGCTGGTGGGTGAATGGGTTGCGTCGAATGATTCTAGGGTGGTATTTCGTGGGATTTGGGCCGTGTTTGGGGGGGCGGGGGCGGGGGCGGGATCAAGGGGTTTCGTGACGAGGTGTGTGAGGAATTTTCTCCCCACTGCGATCTCTTTTTATCAGCATGTGATCGGCTCGGAGAATCCTAGGTCGTCGTTGAGTTTGTTGTGCTTGGAGAAAACCTAGGTCCGTCATTTATGTTCTGGTCGTGTAGAGTGATTTGATCGGGCAAGGGTTTGTTTACGATTCCATAATTTGATTCAGAGGATGCATGATCAATGCCTGCTAAGCAGATACATTAATCATCCCTAATGGAAGGTCTCATTCCTGCTTAATTCTGCCGATTTGGTGTAGTCCAGATGCTGCTATAGTCACATCATACAAGCCTTCAATTCATTGTAAAAATGGAAAGGATCTTAACTTGTCAGAATGAGTTGTGAGAAATAAATTGTAGTTTTCTTTGGTGTGACTAATTGGAAGATATAAGCTAGCATATTACCATCTGTTGTTAGAAAAATCAGGAACATCAGTATATTATTTCCTGTCCCTTTCCTTAATGCTATCTAACAAAACAGTAACTCTGCTTGATTTCGTGAAAATACATATCAACCTGTCATAGGTAAACTCTAGTACTTGCATGTTAGTGGTATTGTTTCCTTCTCTTCGATGATTTTTTGGTTACTTGATCATTATGCTACCTAAGAGTACCTAGCATGAAAGTTCATACTTCCTGAAGAGACATGGAGCATTATTTTGCTTCACCAAGGAAACATTTCCTAATGGTAATGTTTTCTTTCGCACATTTGCAGTGGAGGCAACACTACAGGAATTTACTGCTTTTAGCATACCAGAGTTTTGGTGTTGTTTATGGGGACCTAAGCACATCACCTCTTTATGTGTATAAAAGTACATTCTCAGGAGGGCTACACCGGTATCAAGATGAGCAGACAGTATTTGGTGTACTTTCCTTGATATTTTGGACCTTCACACTCATTCCTTTGCTGAAGTATGTCGTCATTGTACTAAGTGCCGATGATAATGGTGAAGGTACATATTCTTTATTGGAAATTTGATGTAAACACACCTGAGATTACACTATCTATTATCCTGATGAATCAGATTATAGTACATATTATTGAAGTAAATAGTATATTAATCTCTAGCCCTTCTTTGCGAATTTATCCTATATATTTGTTCAACCTGAAGATTAACAAGTAATCCCTGTCACTTTTGTAGGTGGGCCATTTGCTCTTTATTCACTGCTTTGCAGGCATGCAAAACTTAGTTTGCTTCCAAACCAACAAGCAGCAGATGAGGAGCTATCAACATACTACAGAAGTGGGTTTGCACCACGCAATGGATCTTTACCTTGGCTAAGAAGTTTTATGGAGAAGCACAAGAAGACCAGAACCATGCTTCTCCTCATAGTTCTGTGTGGTGCTAGCATGGTGATTGGCGATGGTATCCTTACCCCAGCAATCTCAGGTGGATAGCACCATTTCTCTCTACTAATTATGTAATTCAAAATTGCTAAACATCAACCACTTTTGTATGCTTACCACGCTTTCTTCTGTTTCTTTTTCCCCCTCCAGTTCTGTCATCTATGTCTGGATTGCAAGTTGAAGCTACTGGTTTACAGGATAGTAAGTACAATAGAACTCAACTCATAACTCCTTAGTGTAGGGATTTTAAACCACATCTAGCTGTTGAGTGAACAATTTCAAATTTTACAGCCACATGTCGTTATTACATGAATATTTCTCAATTGAATTGTTCTTTTTCTGAATGCACTCAAAGCAGTCTCCTATGTGTTTGGGTGTAATTCCATATTATTGTGGCCTTTTACTTATCTGAACATCTGAATGTGCTTGATTTACTTCACAGAAAATGGTTTGTCATGTCAAGATGTGTACAGTATCTTGCAAAAATTTAAGACCTGTTGTATATGTTATATTGCTTTTCAAGGCAGTATTTTTTTTTATTTGCCTTGTCAAAGGTTTTACCTTGTCAAAGGTTAGTCAGTGCAAGTTTTTGGTGATTATACATTTTATGGTGACTATTTTTCTATGCAGTGAGAACTTCCATAGTATTTGCAGACAAACTCAGTGCCATTCTATTTTTGTGCTTGAATTTTAAAACTTCTTTCCTGGACAGGTTCTGTTGTGCTCCTTTCATGCATATTATTAGTTGGACTATTTGCATTGCAACACCGAGGCACTCAGAAGGTAGCATTCGTGTTTGCACCGATTGTCATCATCTGGCTCTTTTGCATTGGTGGAATCGGTTTATACAACATAATACATTGGAACCCAAGGATATACCAAGCTCTCTCTCCATATTATATTGTTAAGTTCTTTAGAACAACTGGTAAAGATGGCTGGATTGCTCTAGGAGGGATACTTCTTTCTATGACAGGTTGGTTACTATAAACCCCTGCTTGGGAGTATAATATGATATTCCAATCATACTTTAGTAAGTAAAATGCTTGCTAGAATTTAAGGATCGTTTTCTGTTTCCATTTTACAGGCAGTGAAGCTATGTTTGCCGACCTCGGCCACTTCACAAGTTCATCTGTTAGGGTGAGTTAAGTTGTTAGTGATATTTCTGTCTTTGGTTGTCACTACAAAATTCAGACTTTCTGGATAGATATTTTTAGGTTTTTTAACATATGTTTTGGTGCGATATTGTGCTGCCTAGTAAACAACCATGAAAATTGAACTTTGCAAAACTTTGCAAAAGCAAATGTAACAGGAGAAAAAAGAGTTAATCTTCCAAAGAACCGCTGTCTGAAAATAAGTATATTTAACCTGCTGAGTGCATATTTGAAACCAATCAGATGCTCAAAAGGAGCGGAGAAATCTAGTTAAATTCTTTTCTGTGGACTAATGACTAATGTTTCTTGTACCTGATGTTCTCGTGTGGCCTATTTGGTTCCTATTATTTTGAAATCTCCTGGATTCCATACATTCTTTTGCACTAGTAGTTATAATTTATGTTTGCTAAATTTTGCCTGTTTCGACCAGTCTTGTTCATAATTTTGTCTGCTCCTCAAATATATCCTTGTTTTGTCCTTGTTGCAGCTAGCTTTTGTTACCATCATATATCCTTGTCTTATATTACAATATATGGGTCAAGCGGCATTTCTATCAAGAAATATCGTTCACATGCCCACAGGTTTCTATGACTCTATCCCAGGTTTGCTCTCTCTCTCTCTCTCTCTCTCATGCATGGGCTGGCCACACATATGTAAATGTAATTTGAATTTCATTTGTCATCCAGGACCTATATTTTGGCCTGTGTTTGTGGTGGCCACTCTCGCTGCTATTGTTGGTAGCCAAGCTGTCATTTCAGCAACATTCTCTATTGTGAAGCAATGCCACTCTATGGGATGTTTCCCACGAGTTAAGGTTGTCCACACATCAAGGTGGATCCATGGGCAGATATACATTCCTGAAATAAATTGGATCCTTATGGTGCTCTGTGTAGCTGTCACTGTTGCATTCCGTGATATTACTCTAATTGGTAACGCTTATGGTAAGAAAGTAACCATGATTTGTCACATGGTCAAGATCTTCCTTACACATTGCCTTTTGTATACATTTCAAGCATACTCAAGTGCTAAGAGTCTAAGCACTGCTATTTATGTTGTCCTTGCAGGTATTGCTTGCATGACTGTTATGCTTGTTACTACATTCTTGATGGCATTGATCGTGATCTTTGTTTGGCAAAAGAACATAATATTTGCCCTATCTTTCTTTTTATTATTCGGATCCGTTGAAGTTGTTTACCTCTCCTCATCCCTCATGAAGGTTCCTCAGGGAGGATGGGTGCCTCTTGTGCTTGCTTTTGTATTCATGTCTGTGATGTACATCTGGCATTATGGGACAAGGAGGAAGTACCAGTTTGATCTTCAGAATAAAGTATCAATGAGATATGTCCTGTCATTGGGTCCAAGCCTTGGCATAGTTCGTGTTCCAGGAATCGGACTGATTTACACAGAGCTGGTGACTGGTGTACCCTCCATCTTCACACATTTTGTCACTAATCTCCCTGCCTTTCATGAAGTCCTAGTTTTTCTTTGTGTCAAGTCAGTGCCACTACCATATGTGCCAGAAGATGAACGATACCTTGTGGGCAGGATTGGACCTAGAGAATATCGGATGTACCGCTGCATTGTTAGGTATGGTTACAAAGATGTCCAGAGAGATGATGAAAATTTTGAGAACATGTTAGTTATGAGCATTGCGAAGTTCATTATGATGGAAGCTGAGGATGCATCTTCATCGGCAAGTTATGATATCGCCAATGAAGGGCGAATGGCTGTCATAACAGCAAATGATGACTATGGCGCTCCACTGGCTGTGAGAGATCTCGATGGCCTAGCTGACTCCGTGACCACGAGGAGCAGCAAATCAGAGAGTCTTCGAAGTTTACAGTCCTCTTATGAGCAGGAATCACCTAGTGTAAGCCGGAGACAAGTTCGCTTTGAGCTGCCAGAGGAGGATGACATGGATTCACAGGTTAAAGATGAGCTATCAGCACTTGTGGAAGCAAAACATGCAGGCGTAGCCTATATCATGGGGCATTCTTATATCAAAGCTAGGAAGCACTCTAGTTTTCTGAAGACATTTGCAATTGATGTTGGCTATTCTTTCCTACGGAAGAACTGCAGAGGTCCATCAGTCACACTTCATATTCCACATATTAGTTTGATAGAGGTTGGTATGATCTACCAAGTATAGCACAATGCTCATCGCAGGTCATGAGGTTACCCGGTGGCATCAAATCATGGTGAGTATGCATTTAACCATATGAACTTACAACATTTCTATTTTCTCATTCTGATTATTATCATTTGGATACGTGCTACCGCCGTATCGCTGGAAGATTTTTTTTTTCGTACGAGTGCTGCTTTTCTTTAGAGGAAATCAATTAAGTTAATGGGGTGTAATTACTGTGATATCATTTGATAATTTAAGGAGCTATACTTCTCACCTTCGTTCTTTCACATAATGATATCTTCGTTTCTCTTTTCAGTGCTACCTGTGGCCTTTTTCTATGGGTGAGGCTTGATTCCTATGCTTTATCCATGCGCTTTCAGTTTCAGTTTGGTAGAGATGAAGAGACTCTCTCCATGTTAATATGATCTTGTTAATAAAGCATCAGATCTAATGGTGGTAGTTTGTTTTTCTTCCTTTTTGGTATATTTACATGCATGCTCTGTAATTTTATGGGAGCTATGTAATAGAAATATGCGAATATATCATAATTTTGTTAGGAAGGTACTATATGTATTCTTTCATGTATGAATTTCTTACGGAAGAAAACATATGGCGCCTCTTGAAATTTCTATGCGAATAAACCAGATACTAGGCTGTGATGAGAGGGCTGTGCTGATTTCTCTCTAACTCAACTTTTTAGTTTGGAATATTTCTCGCGCGCGCTGGCTAGAAAGCTGTATGATTTTTATCGTTTGGAACCTGACTTTCTTTTTCTATATGAAACGGGATCTTTATAAATGCGGGAGTTGAATTGATTTCTGCGTAACTCATGTGAAGTTTGCGTGAAATTCATACACTCCTAATGGGCTATAACTCAAGAAGAAAATGAAAAACAAGAAGTGCTTTTATTGAGAACATCTATATACACACGTAGTGGTTCTAAGAGCTTCAGGAACTCAAAAGCTAAAAAGCTCTGCAGATATATTTATTTACTCGTAATATCGCTTCTTCAGAGGAGCTCCGTGCCGGCGCCTCGCTCAGGCAGCAGCGGACGAAGTGGCAGCTGCCACCGTCTTGTTGAGCAGCTCGCGGAGCGCATCTGGAGAGCTCACCGGAGGACTGCACTTGAAGTCCTGGCAGACGTGCGCCACCGCTGGCTTCCCCGGCGGGCTGCTCCGTGCCATTTGCGCGAAATTCGCGTTGTTGCTCTCCCAGAATCCCATTTCCTCCGTGTCCCTGGTGTCTATTTGGATCACCTGGATCAACAAACAAGGTGGTCAGGTCAGCGAAAACGGTACAGGTCCAGAGGTGGTGCCACGTCCAACGTAAGATATGATCAGAATAACAGACTGAGACTAGTTCGTCACTCACAGTTCTATTTGGATCATATGTCGAAAACGCGGCTGCAACCATTTGTTGAAATTCAGCCGATTCTTTTTTACCCACCAGCACCACCTGCTTCCTGGAGGGGACAGATAACATGTCTGCAGCACAACACATCAACGGCAATGCTATACCAAGTTCCCTCAGCCTCTTCTGGAAGACGGCCTGCAAAACAAAAATGCATAATAGGCATGAGTAAACCTCTTGTTCTCAAAAGCTTAGCTGGAATAATCACTACTGTATGTGCCGAAGCCTCAACCGTCGCTCATCATCAGTAATGATGATACATTAGTTAGTGTTCGCCAATTGACATCAGAGGCTAACCTAGAGCCTCACGTTGGAACTATATTGTTTATACTTAAATTAAGAGTGAAGTGCACTAGCGGTCTCTAAACTTGTGTGCATGTGTCATCTAGGTCCCTGAACTCTCAAAATATATTTTTGGGTCCCCAAACTTGTCCGAAGGTGTCATATAGGTTCAAACCGGCTCCGACCCACTCCATCCGCCGACGTGGCATGCCACGGTGGCGCCTACGTGTTGGTGGGGCCATGTGGATCCCACATGTCAATATCTCTCTCATCCTTATTCTTTTCTCTGCCTTCTTGTAGACGCCACCGTGACATGCCACGTCAGCAGATAGAGTGGGTCGGAGCCGGTTTAGACCTATATGACACCCTCGGACAAGTTCGAGGACCCAAAAATATATTTTGAGAGTTTAGAGACCTAGATGACACATGCACATAAGTTTAGAGACCGCGGGTGCACTCCACTCTTAAATCAATCTTGATAATAGGGTTAAATGTGTTTACATGAAACAACACCATCTGGTGAAAATTCCCAAACCTACCACACATTTGCGCCTACCCTCATCTTTTCGCTTCTGCTTATGTTTATAAGCCAAAATTTAAAATTTCAACCTTAAATTTAGAGTTAATTTTGGGATTTTTTCATCGTAGTTTATTTTTTAGCCTTGGCTTTTAGATCGATAAAAATCCGTACATAAAAGTTATATTCATAAATTATTTTTCATTTGCAAATATGTCTTTTGGTTTTTTCCATGAAAAGCCAAACAATCCACCCCGTTGACAATACCACATAAGCACTACCATTACTTTCTATGAAAGATCATCATGCTTCGGAAAGCAAAAGGCACGTTTTTTATATTAACACGAAGTAAAAAACCATTATGATAATAAATTAAAGCACACTACAGATGGATAGAGAAACATAAAATAACCATACCAGGAGATGCTCAACATTATGTCTATAACCATCAGATTTTGCAGCATCAAATATACTGGACAATCTGATCAAGTTTATAGCAGCTACTGAGTTACCAGAAGGCTCTGCACCATCATAATCTTCTTTAACACGCAGAAGAACAGAAGGGTCTTCTCCAGGAGTATTGAAATAGCCACCACCTTGTTTATCTAAGAACAATTCATCCTGCATATGCCAACAGTTATGGTGAAGAGCATAGTAAAGGATGCAATATACAAAACGGAAGTGTAATCCCTTGCCTGAATGATTTGAAGCTGTGCAGCCCACATAAGCCACTCTATCTTACCACCATACTCATAGAGATCCAGCAACCCACTGATTAGGAAAGCATAATCATCCAAAAAACCAGGTGCTTTTGCTGGCCCATTTCGATAACTGTGATTCAGCCTATTTGAGCTTGCATCATATAATTTTTCCTTTATAAAACGTGCTGCCTTTTCTGCAACTCCAAGATATTCCTCTGGCTGCAAAAATATCCATATACATAAGTGATCAAGCAATAATTTCAGATGACTTTGCAGTGGATAAATATGATGACGCAGACCAGGTGAGGAAAAGGATCTATCACACCTAATGAGACAGCGAAGATCAGCATATGCAGCAAAGAATGTTCAAATACAACATTACAGTACTTTCAAAGATACCCAAGGAACAACATCATAGGCACCATTTCCATTTCACATTATTAAACAGACTATGGCCGCGTTCGGGGTAAGGAGTAGGTAAGTTAATTTACTTGGCATGGAAATAGATTAGTACATGATTAATTAATTATTAATTATTAAAAAATACAAAATAGATTAATTTGATTTTTTTAAAACAACTTTCCTATAGAAATTTTTTGTAAAAAATACACCGTGTAATAGTTCAGAAAGCGTGCGCGCGGAAAACGAAGAAAGTAAGTTATCTTATCCATGCTGGCCGAACACGGCCTATGTATGGGCATGCACTTGCAAGAGCTTTTTTGACCAAGGAAACTGCCACATAAATTCATGGAAAAGACCACAAAAACAAAGTGAACATATATACCACAAAAAAGATAATCAATCAAGTGCATAAGACATAACTAGATCAATGTTGTCTACAACAAGATGCAATATCTAGAGGGTGTAGCAGAAACTTACATTGCACCCAGTTACTGGGAAACAGAATCTGGTTCCAGTTGGTTCTGATTTCAGAATTCGGGAAGCTCTTGCAAAAGCAGATATAGCTAGTCCATTCCATGAGACAATAACCTAAAATAGACTGTAATTAGTACACTATGCGACAATAAGCATTGGATGTGCCAGACATTTAAGCAAGAACCTTATCATCCAAATGCGGCCTTGGCCTTTTTGACCGGACATCAAACAACTTATGCCGACAATCCCCCAGGATATGAGCATATTCATCAACAGACTTGCCACACTTCGATGCCATCAAAGAAGCTTGTTTTCTTTCTATTAGCACATTTTTCCCCTTGAACTCATTGTGAGGATCACTCATCCCCGAGAGGTCACAATTGCCAGATGATTTGACATAATAATGATTCTTGAATAGCTCAGCATTATCCCCGAGTGTGTCTTCGATCTGAGTGAGAAATAACATAATTTATCTATTTAATGAAATGATGCATATCTCTAGTTGTCAGACAATATAATGGAAGTGTCTAACTATTTCAATGACATTATTAATATAACTACTACCAAGCATATGCTAATTGTATGAGTACAGCTTGCTTTTTAGGGGGCATTGTATAAAACTTAGTATTCACAAATTCTGTTTCCCTCAACTATCATGTTACGGAACAAAAGAAATCTTAGTGCTATAGTGTACTATATATGAAGAGGAATTGAGACTGAAAAGTTTAATACTATACTAGCAGGATGCGATGGCAGTAAAACCCAAATCAACTGATCATAGGGTTAGGCCTCACAAGTTAGAATAAGAGGTTTAAAACATTAAGCCAACTTTCTAAGGACTGGCTTAGGTATTTATGCAACAAAATGTTCACATGCACTAGTAATAAGAACAGTACATGAATAATGGATGTACCTCCTCACTAGTCCACACATAGAAAGCCCCCTCCCTTTTTCTTGGGGCACCATCATATTCTGCACTATCAGCATCTTCTGCTGAGTAAATTTCACCTTCTTCTCCGATCATGTCTCTCCTCAAGTAATCAAGTATATCACGTACAACAGAAGAATAATACTCATTTCCCGTGATCAGAAATGTATCTAGATATACATTAGCTATCTGTCCTTGGTCGTACAACATCTTCTCAAAATGTGGGACTAAATACAAAGAGGGGATATGTGAGGAGAATTCCAGAAAGTTGTACGACAGAAAATTTAGCCTTGAGCTCCAAGCGAACTTACCATGCCAGCACTCATCCACACTATATCTATGAAAGCCACCTCCAACGTGGTCATGAACTCCACCCCTTGCCATGCATTCCAATGTATGAGTTACCATCTTCATTATGTTTTGGGATTCACTCACCTGTTGAGATTCCAAATGCTTCCGAAATTTATATAACATTACACAATTTTCAACAGGCCTTGGAAACTTTGGAGCAGAGCCATATCCACCGAATTTTGGATCAAAACTGCCTGCTAACTGCATAGATATGGGGTGAGAATCTGTAAGCACGCATATATCTGACGAGTAATGATGCTAGTAAGAAAATAATGAAAAGTAAGTTGTGCCACCCAAGGTTTTCAAGCTCAAGGTTTTGTGCTATAGGCGGTGTTTTTCACAACTCCAACATGTACTCCCTTTGTTCCAAAATATAAGCATTTCATGAAGTGATTAATGAAAAGGTAATATTGTGAATAGTGGTAGAAATGTTTATATTGTGGAATAAATTTTGAATCCTAGAAATGCTTTTACTTTGGAATAGAGCATACAGTTGGTTGCTCACAGATACTAGTTGACCAGAACATAATCAATCCTTCTATGCTATTATGCTGATATTTGATTCTAATTGTGAAGTGTATCAATGCAGGACAAAACAAACCATGTTGATAGATTAATCAACTACATCACAAGAATAGCCATATAACTGTATACCTTCACATGGTCAAACGTAAACACCTGCAATTTAAGACCTTGTATTTGCAAACGATAAATAATTTATGAATAAAACTTTTATATACGTATTCTTAACGATCTAAAAGCCAAGGCTGGAAAATAAACTTCGGTGAAAAAAAACTCAAAATCAACTCCAAATTTAAGGTTAAAAATTCAAATTTTGGTTTATAAGCATAAGCAAAAGCGAAAAGATGGGGGTGCCTATCTTTGAACCTCATCTTCATCAGGCCCTTTCATAGAGGTTTGACATGTTATGACAGCACTTATGAAAAGTTCATCTAGCTTAACCACATATGAACCTACGGTACTGATTCGATCTAACCAATCTTCTGGTGCTTATGAGTTTAGACTGTGACACAAATTAGGGGCTACTGGACTAGGATTCATCATCCTGAAAAAAAAAATTAGCTACTGCAATATTGTAATACCATTAAAGAAATAAATTTGGTCAGTCAGTTTCAAGTAGACCATGCCAGACTTTGTCATTATGATAGCGTGAATATGAATATATATATATGGAATACTTTTCGAACCTTTTCAACACATTTATCCACAGAAACAACAGCCAGATCATTTGGCATATCTTGAGAGCTAGCCTTAGCAGATAATGCATCTCTCAGTTGTTCGATGACCACATTTCCTGTCTTCTCAAGCGCATCGCGTTTAGTTTCCCAGGCCTCCTTAACCTTCCTAAAGAAGGTGTGTGCAGTGCAGGCATGTCATATTACAAAGAAGTTAATCACTTCCAGTAACCAAGTCCATAATTAGTGAACTTCAGCTGATACCTTAAAATAGTCTTGAACCCTGGTCTTCCATACTTATCATCGGGAGGAAAGTATGTACCACCCATCAACGGTTTCAAATTAGGGGACAAAAATACACTCAAAGGCCAACCACCACCGCCATACAGTGCTGACACATATGTCATATACACCTAAAAGATGATATTCTCATTAATAAAGAACCAAATATAACACTTATGGAAACCCAAGAGGCATTTTTAGTCTGAAGAATGAAGATACAAAATAAAAAGGAAACAACTCATCTCGGGGACACTTAGGAAGATTACCTTGTCCACATCCGGTCGTTCTTCACGATCCACCTGTCAAAACTAATAATCAGAAGGAAAGCAGTACAGTTACATTCATTCTTTTTGAAGCACCATTATATTGCATTTTTCATATACTTTCATGCAGTGAAGGCATGTAATGATATAAACACAAAAGTGCTAACGTAACACTTCAATATCAGAATAATAATACCTTGATGCTAACAAACCCATCATTTAGGATCTTTGCGATTTCATCATTCTCAAAAGACTCCACCTCCATTACATGACACCTTTGAAATTCAACAGAAACAACAATAACTGGTGAAACTGACGTCAGTCATGAAGTGTAACTGTAAGATGTAGAGGAGTCGCAGATTGCACATGGTATGATACACATTATATTAATGAAAGCAACAGGGATGTTAAAGGCAACTCACCAATGGCATGTGCTGTAGCCAACTTCACAGGCACATGAACATTTGCCCCAAAGCAAAATACACGGTTAGAATACAGAAAGGGAGGAAATAAACGTGCTATGAATGTCGCAATATATTTGTGTGGCTAATATGGAACTGGTGAATTGGAATGCATTTTTAGCTTATTTTCACTTGAAAATAGTCTCAATTACAATGCTATTTACCATAATTTACGAACACCATTGCACTACTATATTAGGGAGAATAACACTGTTTCAATACTTGATAGAAAGATGGGAACGTCTTTTCTGCGAGCTTTCTCGAAAGCCTCTTCTCCCCAGGGATACCAATCGACCTGCATTAAGTAAACAAAGTATGTCACTAATATAATTTCTTCTAGTCTAGCCAATTAAAAATTTAACATCCAAACTGTTCTCTCGGTTCGCTATAACTTAGCCGTCACAGAATTAGATAACATTTTTTCCCCAAAAAAAATCGATTCAATCTCAAGCTCACAGCCAAGTGCTCAGTGGTGCTCTACAATTACGAGATGCATCCCCGAGTAGTGGAGCTGCCGATCATCAATCCCATCCCGTAAACTCGCGCGTAAGGCGCTCGACAGAATCCCGCAGAGAGAGAGAGAGAGAGAGAGAGAGAGAGGAAGGAGGCGAAGATGGCGGCGTATAAACGGAAGCCGCCCCCGGCGAGAGTCGGCGGAGGAGGTATCGCCCTCACTCACCGGGTTGTGCGCGTGCTGCAGCAGGTAGGGGCTGTGCTCGGCGGCGAGGCGGTTCGGCGCCCGCCCTCCGTGCCCCGACGACGAGGAGGAGAAGGAGGACGCGCCGCCGGACGACGACATGGCGGCGAGTGCGCGGAGCGGCGGCGTCGAGGCGGCGTCGAGGCGGCGGAGAAGCGTGGAGAGCATGGGAAGCGGTTGGGGTGGAAGGGCGGAGAAGACGGGGGCAAAAGCGGCGGAGGCTGCCATGTGGCCTCGGCTTCTCGGCGACACGCGCACGGAGGCAGGCAGGTGGTGGTTGTGCTGTGCCACTGGGGGCGTCGCTGACATCCGGGGCCCACTCTTCAGTGACACAGGACGAGAATTATGCATATTACGAAAAAAGATTGTGACACAGAACATACAAGAATCACGCATCTTGCTCCGTCAAAAGAAATATAAGCATTTCAAAGTTGGCTGGCAAGAGATTAAGGTTAAGAAAAATAGACTATAATATTTTTCTAATAAATAAGAAATTAATAGGGATGAGAGGATAGACGAAGCTAAAATAGAAAAATTTAAATAACAATTGATTGCTGAAAAAAATAGTGCTGAAAATATTATATTTTCATATCAGATTTAAATTAAAAAAATACTTGTATTTTACGCCAGAGAGAGCATGACATTCACTGTGACGGTAGCGATAGTACTTACTACTGCGATCTTTTATTTAACTTCATAGCCTTTTGATTATATATCTTATTTAAAAATAAAATAATTATTAATTATATTTTTTTATTTGATATTTTTTACATTAAATGTACTTTGAGTATGATTTATAATTTTACATATTCATAAAAGAATAAATAAGACAAATAATTATTTAAAAATCAACTGTATCAAATAAAAAAGAAAAAAACATTTTGCAGTCTAGAAAAATTTAGCCATACCATTTTCAAAATTTAAATTAGAATATGTGGAGAGAGTTATATGACCAAAGATTAAATGTGTTAACTGCATGTCACTTATAGTAAGAAAATAATAGCAGACTTGAATCTGGCTGAGTCCATCACAAGAAATAGCTATAAGCTTAGTTTGCAGACCAATTAAAGTTTCATCTCTAGATTAAAACTTGGAGAGAATCTACTATGTAACCCGACTTTTGTTTATGTTTATAGGTTTAGTATACCGTTGACTTTTGCTTATTGTCGTCCAGATAGCCTCCAGCAGTGCATTTTATTTTATTCCAATGACCGAAATACATCTAGGTTAAAAACTTCCAAAATTTGTCAAAATATTCTGAAACTTTATATTGTAAATTGGATTGTAAATCATCTAAAATTTGGGCAAAAAATTAGAATTTGATATTTCAGATTTTCTTTTTCAAAATTTTAGAAGTTTAAAACCAAGGAGTATTATGTTCCTTATAACAAAAATGAACTGTCCTGACGAAGACAACGATAATAAATCGTAAAAGTTAAAAAAATCGACGGTATATTGTATAACCACAAAAAATCGACAGCATATTGTAGTGACAAATCGTGAAATTAGCTGAAATCAGTGGTACACACTGTATTGACGATGAAGTATATGTGGGTAGGATATTTGTCCGTACGGGTGAGCATGTGTTGTAAGTGTTTGTATTTGGAACATATGTTTCACGAAAGAAAACTCTCATTTATCTATCAGACTTTTTCGTTCAGATCTTGTGTTGATAAAAGAGATCCTACAAAATTCCATATTATTTTCTTCTTTAGTTAAAAGTAAAAAGGATAATTATAAATTTATTATCGATTTAAACCATTACTGCAAAACAACCACTAAATAATTATAAAATTACCACCAAAACTACCGTTCAAATGGCATCCTACAATATACTCCCTCCAACTTTTTTAATTGACACAATTTACTTTTCGATTTATATTTGATCTTTCATCTTTTTCAAAAATTATATCCAAATATACAATATTATAAATCATACTTAAAGTTACTTAAAGTTATTTTAGTAATAAATTAAATCATAGTAAAATAATTATATAATTAAATAATTTTTTAAATAAGATGAATGGTCTAACAACGAAAAATCAACAACATCAATTAAAAAATGGAGAGAGTAAAAAACCAATGACAAATTAAAAAAGAAAAAAACCCAAAGTAAAAGCCTTCCAAGAACACGGGCCGACGTGTCAACGCATTCGTTCGCGCATTGGTAAGCGGCCCTCGAAGCGCCAGAAAGCCCCCAAAAAAACGCAAATAAAAAGGAAAAAGATACTGGCGAATTACCAAACTACCCCCCGCATCTTCCCTCTTCTATCTCTCGCGGTTGATTCTCCCGCACCTCCTCTCCTTCCTCCACCTCCATCTCCAATCTCTCGCCGCTCCCGATCCGCGGGGCTCGCGCGCGCGCGCAGGCAGCCGGCTGGCCGGCCGGCGGAGCAGGTTCGTGGGGGCGCGGAAGCCGCGGGGACGACCTCCTTCCGCCTGCCTTGAATCGTGCGCTGTTCGAATCGATTTGGAAGGTAGTCTACTACTATCCATTTATCGCCTTCGTGAGGGCCGGCGACCTGGATTGGTTTTATTTCGTAGAGTGGGAGTTCAATCCACTCGTGGGAAGCTCTCGTTCGTTTCTAGATGCGACGAATTCGGGGCTCGGTTTAATCCCCACCACCCTCGTTTCGCCCCCCTGTGGTGGTAGGCGATGGCGTAACATGATAGTAGTATGCATATCTGTGATGATTTAAGGGATCGTCAACTATCATGCCTAGTGTTTTTGTGGAATTGTGTCGTTGTAGCTCTTCTCCAGTTAGCATTCCATCTTCTGATGCAAAGTTGAATATAATTGAGTTGCAGGTCTGCAGCAATCCTGATTATTTTGATCCCTCTGTTTGTGACACTTGATACAGCGTTATAAAATGGCTGCTGGGAGGGGTATCAGCAAGCTTTTGAAGAGAGCATTTCGTCCATCTGTAAGTATTTTGAGAACTTCTGTGCCTATTTTTATTATTATATACCTGTTTTATTATTAGAAACTCACTGTTTAATGTGTTATCTAGCATTGTATTTGTATTATTATTACAGATCCTCTATCCTACTCATGTGTAGAGAAGTGTACTGATACTCCATTACATGAGTATGCACCAAATTAATTTTGCAAATAGCTGGTGCTTGCATTTGGACTACTATCGGCTTGGTAGTTTTTTTTATACCCTGGTGTTTTAGCTTAGTTTTGCTGCATAGACTGTATGTGCCATTCACCAGGACATGAGAAAGTTGGTGCCCTGATTGCAAATAAGGGCAGCAGGCCACGACCCCTGTGGTTATCCTGCGCTTGGAAGAAGAACAAGGGAAATTGGAAAAGTAAAACATTGAGAGAAAACAAAATGGGTAGATAGCGACAGTTGGGCTCTAACTTAACAATAACTCAAACTTTTCTCCTACAACTCTTATACCATCTGTTTGGCTGTCATGCTGGCTCCTGTTTTGGGGCCACGCCAGTTCCTCTAATAGGAGTCCACAACTGCTGCAATTATTGAATGAAGATTTCCCTTGGCTGACTTATCTTTTTCTCCAATGCCTGCTATAGATTTAAATCTGTGATTTTAGTTAACCTGATACTGTAAGCAACTTTGAGGTTATTATTTTATGAACCAGTAGTAATCTGTGTTCACCATTTCTGTTGTATCTTTTTATTAATAGTGTGTCTGGCAATTAAACTATAATTATTTAACTGGACTGACTCTTTATTTAAGTTATTTGATTTTTTTATTAAAAAGCATACAATTCCTTTTGCAGGGCTCATCTTTGCTTTCTTCATCCTGGATTAATCATGAAGAGGCCTCTGGCTTCACTGAATTGAGAGCATTGGCTATTCTGGGTGTTGGTGCTTCTGGCCTGTTGAGTTTTGCTACAATAGCATCTGCTGATGAAGCAGAACATGGGTTGGAAGCCCCACACTACCCCTGGCCACATGCTGGCATTCTTAGCTCATATGATCATGCATCGTAAGTTCATCAAATAGTCTTCTTTTTTTTGTTAAATAGCTTGTTCTGATTACAGACTACTTGACTCCATTTCAAGAACCAAGCCTGCATTGGATATATAATGATTAGCTTGAAAAGCATTTTTGGTGCATGTGATACAACATAAAACATATTTGGTAAGCTGCCTTGGCCTACCCGGCAAAAAAATATATATATATTTGGTCTCAGCTGAGCTTGCTAGGAAGCCCTGTATTTCTTCCTTCCATTCTTAATATATTTGGTAAGCCGCCTTGGCCTACCCAGCAAAAAAAAAAATACAACATAAAACAAACATCACTGAACTATGGTGTTTGTTTGTTTTAAAAATAATAGTAATGTTGTAGTATCAATGCTATTCATTATATGCTTGTGCTTTGTGGTATACTCTTGAGCTACTTTTTCATACTCTCATTTTGCACATCTTTAATTTTTTTTCTGAAAAACATGTGAGCAGAATAAGGCGTGGCCATCAAGTTTATCAACAAGTGTGTGCCTCTTGTCACTCAATGTCCTTGATTTCATACCGAGATTTGGTTGGCGTGGCCTATACAGAAGAGGAAACAAAGGCAATGGCTGCTGAGATTGAAGTGGTGGATGGTCCTAATGATGAAGGTGAAATGTTCACACGTCCAGGTAAACTGAGTGACCGTTTCCCACAACCCTATGCAAATGAGCAAGCAGCTCGATATTCAAATGGCGGGGCATACCCCCCAGATCTCAGTCTAATCACAAAGGTGAGACTCATTAATTGTTTCTGGTTACATATGATGGAATATCTCATCTCTAGGATGTATCTAACTCTTGTTTGTACATATTTACAGGCCAGGCACAATGGCCAAAACTATGTTTTCTCTCTTCTCACCGGTTATCGTGATCCACCTGCTGGTGTTTCGGTAACCCTCATGCAAATCATTTTGTCATTTTTATTGTTGATAGCTACTTGTGGTTCTCATATGTGATTCTCTGAGTGTCCAATTTGTTAGATGCATAGGGAGTGGGGACAATTGGGTGTGGGCTCTATGGTTTTGTAACAGTTTATATCAATGGATCCATAGGGCAGACCATGTCATATAATCGTTATACACTCAATCCATTCCTTGCATTGAATTTACTGGACCATGAATCCTTGATAGTGCTATTTGTGTATTCATCATTTTGAGCTACATCTCTATCCATTATGGTTTTTTTCCGTGGTCAGTATACCTTTTTCTAGGCATAGTTACCAACCTGGATTTTAACAGGCAATTTAAAAGGATTTATCAGATTGTAAATAGTTACACTGAATATTCCAATAATGAATTTTTCTTAATTCACCGGATTGCAAAAACTTCCAGTGAACATGCTTGCTTCGCTCTTGTTTGAGATAGCCTAACAAAGTACTTATGTTAGTTAATGTTACTCCGCTAGTGCACTCCCATATTGGGTTCCTGCAGTATCCTAACCTTCTGTTGTTGATTTAAAATTTAGATTCGTGAAGGCCTGCATTACAATCCCTACTTCCCTGGTGGTGCCATAGCCATGCCCAAGATGCTTATCGATGGAGCTGTTGAGTATGAAGATGGCACTCCTGCCACAGAAGCCCAGGTAACTCATGTTTGGCAGTTGTCTGGGCTATAGAATTTAGTAATGGATTTATCACTAAAGCATTGACTGTTTTCACATGTAAATTCTAGATGGGAAAAGATGTTGTCTCATTCTTGTCATGGGCGGCGGAGCCTGAGATGGAAGAGAGAAAACTGGTAACCCTCTTGCAATGTGCCTGCAGAATTCTTCCTTTTCTAGTTATTAGTTATCTAATTTCTTCATACTGTAATTGTGTACTAGATGGGAGTGAAATGGATCTTTCTACTCTCCCTCGCACTTCTGCAAGCTGCATATTACCGGCGGATGAAGTGGTCCGTCTACAAGTCTCGCAAGCTGGTCCTTGATGTGGTTAACTGAGAACTAGTGCTCCCTTTTCTGCAAAGCATCAGTCCATAATTTGAAGTATTGGAATAATGCGTACTTGATGTACTACATTTTTACCACTGACATGGTTAACATGCACCAAACCCTTTTTTTTCTTTGTTACATTTACTCCTAGCTCTGTGGGGCATTAACATTTTGGCCTGTCAAAGGTACCAGCAGGCATCTAACAGTATAGTCATAGATCTCATAAGTATATTTATACCTCGAGCCAATGTAATGTTTATTTAGACATCAATTTCAGGAGACGAAAGAAATAAAGTGTTACGCAACACGCCTGTATTTCCATATTATGCTGCTCCCTCCCTTTCACAATATAAAACTTTCTAGCCTTGTTTAGATTTATATAGATGCTAATGAATATATATATATATAATATATTCATTAATTGATGAATTTAGACAATGCTAGAAAGTCTTGTAATATAAAACGGAGGTAGTAAGAAATTGCATTTTGTGGATGTATGTTGATGAAAGGAACCGCACATTAATCTTCACATCTTTGTGCTCAGAGCAAATTGCACATCCAAACACAAGAGTTTACTTTTACTTGCACACGTCGTTCATGTTCTTGCCATGCATGGCTACAAATATCAGGCATGCATGTAGATCAAATGCGAACCTCTCGTTGGCTTCATCTCCATGAATTGCATTCATCCTCGATCGATCGATCACGACGTGAAGAGCTGGCTCCCGAGCGTGACAATGGCGGTGCCGTCGCCCATGACGGTGGTGAGGGTCATCTCCTTCTCCAGGATCCGGTCGAGCTCCGCCGCGATCAGCCGCATCCTCGGCCGCCGTCTCGCCGACGTGCTCAGGCACTGCGACGTCAGGCCGACCAGCTCCTTCATCCCCTCCGACGTGAAGCTGCCTCCCAGCCTTGGATCCGTCAGCTCGTTCGAACTGAAATGTGCCTCCATCTGACAAATTTCACAAGAAAATGAACAATGTTTATTTACTGCCAATCCACGACCAGAATTCAGTTTCTGAATGAAATCTTCTTGAAACAACAAATATGTGCTCGCTTTGGTCTAATTTGACGTCATTGACTTTTCGACACAAGTTATGATTTGTTTTTGGTGCTTTAAGCTTGATTTATTTTATACAAACTGTTCAGATAAGATAAATGATTAAATATGTGCTAAAAAGTTGATGGTGTTAAATATTAAAAGCCAGAGAAAATATTAATGTTTGGATAAATTGTACTGAATATATTCGTTACCCAATGAGCCAGAGGTTCTCTTTGTTCTGAAGAAATCAGGCTTGCTGCTTCTTTGCCGGTGATAAGCTCCAAAAGAAAAACTGCAAAGCTGTACACGTCGCTGCTTTCAGAAAGCTGCGACAAGGAATGTACCCTGAAAAAACACACATTTATCATAAGATAAAAATATTGGTGAATTACAGAAAGCAGCAACAGTTTTACAGCTCCTACTCTGATAATTTCAGAGGCAAAAATGATCAGTTAAATTGGCCATGATGTTCTTCAGGCTTACTCTGGGTCTTGGTAGATGCTGCTGCTACAAGACGACGGAGCGCCGCCGCCGTCGAAGCCTCTGAGAAGCCTGTCGATTCCGGCGTCGGCCACCTTCGCGATGAAGTTCTCATCGACCAAAACATTGCTCGTCTTGAAGCCCTTGTGGATCAAAGGAGGCACAAGGCTGTGCAGATGATTCAGACCTGTAATATTCAGAGTTTCAGTCACTGTGCTCTACACTTTGTTCTTGCCAACCACATCTTGGTTTAATTCCATGAGAAACAGTAGAGATGACTGAGTATGGTTTTGTCACCTTTAGCTGCTCCAATTGCTATCGAAAGCCTCTGCTTGAACTCTAGTCTCGTCATCGACTCTTTGCCGGTATCTGCTAAAGAGCATAAGAGCATTATTGTTTGCGACAAATTTCAAGCAAATTGAGCTTCAAATTTGACCAGAATCGATCATCAGGTTATGTCATTACCGTACAGATGGCCACAGACACTGCCATTGGGCAGGTACTCGAACACTAGCATTTGTAGACCTCCTTCTTGACAGTAGCCGATGAGAGTGACAACGTTTCTGTGCCAGATCTCTGATAGCCTCTTGACCTGAAATTCAGAGTGAATTCATTTTTTTTGTCGGAAAAAAGATCGAATTCATTCTGTTACAAATTTGCAATTATCATATAATCACATTAGCATTCACTGGCTTGTCTGTGATCAATGGCTCAGTGCAACTGGTAAAATGGAACGTGACGCTGACAACAATTAAGGAGAAGCAAGACAGCAAATTTTCGGCATAAGTGTACTGATCACTAACTGAAAAAAAAATATCAATGAGACTAGCATATATATGACGCAATGCAGTGGTGGCGTGACGTCAGCACAAGTATTTTGATGCTGCTGACTGTCTGACTGATGGAGCGGAGCCGAGAGCTCGTGTTACCTCGTCGACGAAGTCCTGCCGCGGCGAGGCGACGCGGCGCTTGACGGCGACGACCGTGCCGTCGAGCAGCAGGCCCTTGTACACCGGCCCGAAGCTGCCGGCGCCGACGAGGTTGGCCTCGCCGAAGTTCTTGGTGGCGTGCGCGAGCTCCTCGAGCGAGAATTGCCTCGCCCCCTGGTACTCCGGCGCCGACAAGGTCCGGCCGCACCTGCCCCACTCCACTGACGATCCACCCAAAATCACCACACGTTAATCCAAGAACTAATGCTGCAGATAGCTAGCTAGCTTGATGCAACGTGATCGCGTGATTAATTAATTCTGAGTGATTGGTTTGCTAGTACGTACCTAGCGCAGGAGGAGTCGTCTCCGACGAGCCGGTGTCGGAGGTCCGGCTACGACGCGCCCGGCGCCACCACCAGGCGGCGGCCACGGCTGCGGCGGCCAGCAGCAGCGTGGCGACGGCGGCGGCAATGCCGGCTACCACCGCGGTTGGCAACGCCATCCGGGCGGCGACCGGGGCATCGAACCTCTGCACGATCAAGAACCGCTATAGCTTCGGCATTCATCAATGCAGAAACCAACGTAGCTCCCCCCCAGCCAAGAAACCAAGACGACGACGACGACGACGAGTTCGCAGATCGAAGGATTCGTAGCTAGCTAGTAGTCTAGGTAGCTAGGTCAGTAGCTAGCTAGCTCGTCGTCGCGAGGCTGCAGAATTGGCCGGCGAGGCTGGCTGGGTCTTTAAAGAATCCGTCAACCACCATGAACACGCAGGAGCAGGAGCAGGAGCAGCAGCGCAGGTGGGTGTATGAATGAATGCGATGCGATGTGCAAACCCCAACCCCACATGGCCATTGGCTCCCTCTTGCGCCATGGCCCCCATGTGTGTCGTAGAACCTTTCACCACGTACGCAAACGGTAAAATAAACAAGATGGAGCTTTTGTTTTCCCATTTTTTTCCTCTTGCATTTGCTGAAGATTACTTACTCCGGTTATATAATTTTTATCGTTTTGGACAATTGTGTGGTCAAACTTATAAAACTAAAAGTAAGCATTAATTTATTTTATGTATATTTTAATAGGAAATCATAGTCAAAAATAAATTTAAAAGAATATGTTGTTATCTAAAATGATAAGAATTATCAAACTGGAGGGACTAATTAACGTAAATGGAATATTACAAATTTGGATGACAGCGTTAGTGTCATTGTGGGCCTGTTCTTTTCTGATTCTAGATTTTCATTTGCTAAACAATATATTTCGTACAAAAACTTTCTGTATAATAATTTCTTGGTATATTTTGTAGCAGTTAATTAATTTGTTTGTATCCTCAAACACTCACAAAAGTCAGATTAATTTCAGCTGTCTTAACTGAGGGACAGCATGGTTGTTTGGTTGCCAGCCACATTTTGCCACCTTGTGCTGATAAAAGTTGCCACCATTGTCCAAGCTGGGGTTATCAAATTCTTAGTTACCTATTATCAGTTATCCAAGCGACTCATCTTAGCTCAAACCAATCTGAAAAACTTTGGATGAATTCCATGCAAAATTTGCATGAAAAAGTTCGGACTTTCCCACAATGTGTCAAATGGCAGGAGGCAGCGAGGGGAGCATCGGACAGGTAGGACCCTAGTGGATGTCCTGAGCTAGCTGTTAACGTGAGCTCTGGGAGAAGAGAAGGGACCACCGCCACTAGGTTTCCTTTGACTGCCGTGATAGGCTGGAAAGCCGGTGCAGTATGATGCACTTGTCATCTTGTGTACAGGAGTGCCATCCATCACCATTGCATTGCATCAGAAAGGGAGGAGAAGCATTCTCTTTTCGGCCTCCTCCTCGAAGTTCCCTGTCACCAGAAAGTGAAAACCTGTCTCTCTGTGAGACTGTGAGAGAGAAAATAACAGAGAATTTCTTGGAAGATGAAAGAGTGAAAGACTCAGTAGCTGCTGTGGGCAGAAGACTGAATATTACAATGTTGGAACTTGGAAGCTTTGAAGGCTGAAATTTGCAGCAGCAGCAGCTGCTCTGATTTTTTTTTCTTCTTCTGATAAATGATTGTGGTTCAGTTTCTTGTTTTGAGAATAATTGTCTGCGGATAATGTCTTCTTTGGCTAGTATGGTCTATGGACTATGCATGCTTGCAGTCTACTCGGTTTCCTTCTGTAATGCTGGCAAGTGGTAGCAAGTTCTTATATTCCCAACTATTTCTCCTAGCTTAAAATACTACAATTTGGTCACTTCATAACAAGAAACAAGTATGTTCAGTTGATCCAGCTGCTAGAAAACTATATTCATGAAAACATTTGATACAATGGCACATGCCGACCTCAATCAAAGACCTTGATAAAAAGATGTTTGTTTCGGTCCAACAAAAAGTACCTCGAGGTACTGGTACCTCGTGGTATCAAATCATTTTTGATCGTTGGATCTAACAATGCACATCATACTCAGCTAGATCCAATGGTGAGAAATAATTTGGTACCTTGAGATATTTTTTGCTGGACCGGAGCAAATCTCTGATAAAAATGATGTAACCAATACGACATCAAAAACATTACGTTCATTTAGGGTCTTAAAGAATTGAGCAGGCATAATGAGGTGGCTGCCACTGGGAATGAAGGTCATGTCTAGAATGAGACGAACTTTACAGGCGTTTCAGTACTTCAGTTGGGATTTGGTAGGTTTGAAACTACAGAGATTCAATACTCTCCCAATACTATTACCATCAAGCTGAACTCTGAACTGTTGCTGCTATCTTGATAGGTCTTTTAGGAGAAAACTAATTTTATTCAGTAATTTTTTTTCTCTGGACCAAATTGTCAAGCTGTTTCGAGTTCACATTATTCAGTTAGTGCTTTATCTTGAGAGTACATTAAAGCAAGACTTACCTAACAGACACTTTCTACGTTTACTTGATGGAAGAATATAAATGATTTAGGCAACAATGTGCAATACAACTCTTTGCAGGCTAGCATCAGCAAGTTGTTTTATATTTTAGACCAACGCGAGTTGTAACCAGTAATAAGGGGTCCAGTCAGATACTCCCTGAGATCCAAATCTGAATCCAATATATTATCAGATTTGCTTGCTCATACGTACGCGTTACAGATAGAAAATCTACAAGCATACGCTTATCTGAATTCAATTAGAAAATAATGTGGTTACTTTGGGGTCAGACTGACTAGTTCTCAGAGTTGATTTACACATACCTCATCTATTTCAGTTCTTCCACTGTCCACTGGAGAAAACTGCAATAAAAAAGCAAGCTGACATCAGTAATGTTAATTCAAGTCTAAGTGGACAAGGCTAAGATTTCTAAACAAGAATGCATGCAGACATTCAGGTGATCAGGTCCATCCATGGATCAAAGTCAAATTTGAGTTCTCCAACACCAACTAGAACTAGATCTTTTCTAGTCTTAAGTAGCATATAATATTAAAACCATATCATTTATATGCTTACATTACATGAACACTGCAGCTGCAATGAACCTGGACTGGTTATGGAAATTATCTCAGATGGAAAGTTCAATTGAACTCCAGCTTACATATATTGATAGAAACATCTTCAATGTGCCTAAGTTACAGGCCAAAAGCCAAAGAAAACAAAAGATTAAAGAAGAAGTGAGCACATGCACCATGTCCTTCTGCAGCTGAGAATCCAATGACTGTCACAAAAAAGAAATACTCATTGCAACAGGCCAACTTCCAGCCTGTCTTGTGCAGAATTCTAGATAACTTCTTACCAGATCCATATAAACTATACAGTCAGTAAAGTATTGTCAGCTATATTAAGAATCATATTGCCAAACTATAAGTAGAGTATATAGGAATCCAAAACTAGATAACTGAAAGTCTGTACAAGAAACTTTAATGGCAGGTGTACTTCATTGCAAGTATTAAAACTGTATATGTTAGCACAGGATTCTACTAATGATTCTTGCATGTTGATGTTAGTTTCCTCTATAACGTGGTGAGCCTAGAGACTGTAAAAAGCTCAGTAGACTGACTTACTCCAGCTCTACTTCTAATGATTATGATTTATGCCTGTCAAATGCTATCATGAAAGGGAGCTAAAGAAAGTTCATCTTCTTTCTAGTATGATGCTTTAAATTTTCAGCCTTATGTAGCTGATTAGAAACTTGCTCAGGTCGACAGAAACCTTAGAACGAACCGGCAGCCATAACTGCAGGAACATAAAAGGCTAGAGTAAACACATTGTGTAAATTGAAATCAAGTAGAGAGAAATACACCATGAAAGAAAACAAACTTCAGATAAAGATGTTGAAAATTGCATCTGAAATACTATCCTGGTAACCTGTTTTTCTATCCTAGAAAAGTACTAATAGGCTAGGGCAATAAAACTGAAAAGTATCTAGTCCTAAAGGCTGTAATGCATTTATTGCACAAATTTGCTGAACACCAAATGTTGCCATGGATTCAGGACCAAACAGCATTAATGCAGCAGGCTCCCCTTTCAACCAGGAGAAGAGAAAAGGACAGATAGACAGACCCAGCATGCCAGCAAAGGTGAGCAGTCAAGAAAACCATAGCCGTGTGCCTACATTTCTTCTGCAGGCGCCAGCCCATTCACCACATGGTTTGCACTGCAGCAGGCCAATGGTCCTAGATATGCATCCCTGAATTCCTGATCCCTGCAGCTTACAGATCTGAAAAAAAAAACATGAGAAAAGAATCAAAATCAGAACCTAAGTATACCAAAATCTCCAGTCTGATTCCTGTTCTTCAGTTAGTGCCTCATCTGAACTTAATAGTATTTCAACAGCCACTGATAATCTGATGCCCAGACAGACACACATGCCTTGCTTCATCCCAAGTTGCAGGAGTGGTTTATATTACGGGACACTATGATCATAGAGTATACTGCTGACCACAGCTTGCTGGGACACTAGTATCTGCTGTCTACATCCATGTCTGAACATGTATGCATACGCCTGAACCTAGTCAGCTGCTGGTCGTCGAAACTTGAGTGTATATTGCGTTCAGCTGGGGCCCGGGAGATCAGCATGAGATTCTGTGTTGCAGAGTACAGTACTGGATCTACAATGTACGTGTGCAGTACGATTGTGTGATGGCCAGTACATTGGCCTAACTCAGCAGCATGAATTGCTCTGTGATATACGAGTAGTCGAGTACTGCATCAATGTGACCTAATTTGCATTAAATTCATAACATATACACCCTCCACTGTTCAAAGAAAACAACTTCAGAAAAAAAAACAACTTCTAGCTATAAACCTTCGTAACCAGAAGTTGGTTCTTTTTTATACATGTCTAGTTTCATAGAAAAAGTTGGTTCGTTTTGGGATTGATGGAGTATTATTTTCGGGATGAAGGCATCAACAAGCACAAGGGCCGAAATTGCAACTGGATATGATTTCACAAAGCAAGAGGAATTAACTCCCTATTGTAACAGTGACAGACTAACAGTGGATCATTTTTTGCTGAGAAACATTGCAAAGGAGTGACTTCACAAGATAAGAACAATTAACAGAACTCAAAAGTTGATATTTACCATTATTACAAAATCAGGACAAACTTTCCATCTAGGTTGTAGGGAGATCGACCATTGCTTGAAGAAATACATCGTTTGGTGCCTTAGTTGGCCTTCAATCAGTTCAGCCAAGATCAAATAAACACGGCAAGTTGGAACTTCAGAACAGATGAAACCAGCAGTGGGCATTTGTCCATCTTCATTATTTTCGGTGTTACAGATGGGTGCCTAACACATCTCTCAAGAAACAACTATGGTAGACTTAGAATAAATCAAAGTTGACTATTGTTTCCTTGGCCATGATTATCAGGAGAATCTTGAAGTATATCAAAACCCACTTCCTGGTGATATCGTGGTGGACGTAGTCCAGTAAGATCTCCTTGTAGAACATGTAGACTTGATGGAATACTGATGCAACCAGAAGAGACGTACTGATGCTGTTCTTTGACACAAGCAGCAGAGTTGGGATCATGTAATATGTAGCTTGTGTTAGTAACTCAGTCCGCTTCACTTTCCAGCTTTCAGCTGTCAATGGACCGCTCCTGGGTTTGGCAATACTTGCTTCTAATGGGCTGAATGCTGTTACCTTTGTGGTGGCTCCCTCCTGTGTACCAGTGCATCAGATTGTGTCACCCAGTAATTGTCTTATGTGATGTCAGTTAGATATAAAAGAATAAGAAATGTCTAGCATCGACTGGTGGAAAGTGAAAACAGTCCAATAAATCCAGAAACCTATATAACACACTAGGGATAGATATGCACCTTCTGAGCAGAAGATCCATTGGATATTCCAGTAGAAAACCAACGAGGCAATACTTGTTTACCACTGAGTCGAGATGCCTGTTCATATCCTGGAATCTGTTTGCATATAATAACATTAGAAAAGTGCCATACATGTTCTTAAGAGCACAATAAACTCATGCACTGAACAAGGGAAAAATGAGAACAGAAGTACTCAAGTTACATATGAACAGCGATTTTCATTAAAAATGTATAATATGATTCTCTTAGAAGATGGCACTTGCTAAATATCAAAAGATAATGAGCACTAAATGGATGGAACCAAATAAAAGTAGCTATTCCCATAAAGAAAGGCCGTCTTGCATAATCACAAATACTAAATTGTTAGCAGGTGCCACCCACCAAAATGAACCAAGATCTTCAGATATCTGTGAGAGGTCAAAGCATTTTTCAATCAGAAACTAGTGCATGTTGTGATGAGATTAACTAGGTATTTTTTGTTAATGTCAAGGAAATAGTTGATTTTTCATATTTATTAGCTATATATACAATTCATTGGCTCATCAGTCATCAACTACACATGTAAGCCAAACAAACAATTACAAAAGCCAAGTAAAAAATACCAAATCTAACTACAGTGATATGCAAAGATAAAGAAAATCAAAGACGTAGGCTACTACACAAGAGGTGAGCACATCTTCTGCACATGCTTACCCCCTTCCCACACTCAACTACTGTATTGCACAGAACAAAATCTCATTGAGTATTTGATCATCCTACCAATAGTTTTGTTCGACTTTTCATCCCAAAATTCGACAAGCTTGGCAACGCAATGTAGCGGAACAAAGTCAAACACCATTTTGTCATAAGTCAATATGAGTTTAGTGAGTAGTGAAGCAGGAAGATGACCTACTCGCAGCTGTAATCCCATCAGATACCATTTTTCCCTCCCTCCCATGATATCCTATTCCTAAACTCAGATTACAAGTAGCTAAAAGCATGACTAGAATTGCTATTATTTTGTCATTCATCAGGCCTCTAGAGTACCATTCCGATCACAAGAGAACCACACGGCGCGATGTAAATAAAACCATTACAGATCGAGCACGTAGACTAGACCAGGGCATCTCGCTTACAACCCACCACCACCCAAACAAGCCGCACACTGATCCGATCCGAAACATCTAGAGAGAGAGAGAGAGAGAGAGAGAGAAATACACACACGAAGAGAGAAGAGATGGAGGTCAACCTTGGGGAGGCCGAGAGGGGACCCCACGGCCGACTGGCGCGGCGCCGGGGCGGCGGCGGCGGCCGGATCGCGGGGGAGGGAGGACAGCGCGCGGAGCCACTGCGCTCCGGCGGCGGGCCCCGCTGCCGGCGGTGCGGCCGCGTCGGCGCGGGACAGGGCGAGCGCTAGGGCTTTGGATCGGGTCAGGAGCCGCGACGCCATTCTCTCTCTCTCTACACGGGCAGAGGAAAGAAGGTTAGAAGGGGAGGAGAGCGAGCCAGCGGAAGACGACAGGTTTACACGTCAGCGTACAATGGCCGCGCGGGTAGCCACGAGCCTGGCCCAAAGTACTAGCCCATCTAAAGGGACCAAGGGCCCATTGTATAGGCCCACGTTGGAGAAGCGATTTGGGCCGGTAGGGACTGAGCCAAAGGCTTAATTAATGGTGGGTTTGGTCGATGGTGTCGATGGGATACGGCCTATGTATTTATAAATAGAAAATATTTTGTTAATAGAATTTTTATATACGTGTTCTTAGTTATAGAAGATAAGACTGAAAATAAACTATAATGAAAAAAATCAACATCGACTCTAAATTTAAGCTTAAAAATTTAAATTTTATCTTACAAGTATAAACAAAAGTGAAAAGGAGTTGCAGGTTTGATAGCGAGGTATCCGCCTAAACCGTTTCAACCGGTCTATTGTTTTGTAGCGTTTCTGAAATACAAAATATATAAAAGGTCAATTCAACACGATCATCACATAGTATCTGATTAATTAGTGGAAGATAATTACTAGAAAGGAAGATAGGGCGGTTACAACCTGCTTAATTAAATTGTTGATTAATTAGTAGGCTTAGATATTCTCCCGACATGTAAATGGTACCAGAGGATTCCTTTATTCTTTGAGTGGATGCTTAATTAGCGTTTGAAATTCATTGCTTAACACTAACCATATGCTGATTTATTCCGACCTTGACGTGGAAATTCCTCGTGATGTTGTGCAGAGTCTGCAGACACGTCAAAATTAAAAACAATATCAGTCCTTTCTTCTACTTAACGTTCAGGATATTGACACAATCTTCAATGAATATGTTCTCTCATTGCTCTTTCCAATGTAATGTTTTAAAACTCTTTTAAAAATTAACCATTGATATTTTACGCACTAAATTCTGACATTTTTCATATATTAATGATGATATGTCAATGTGTTAAGACGTTATCTGTTTAAGAGTGAGGGTGGTAAAAAGTAATTCCTCTATTTTTGTTTTTATTAGACGATGACATTGAATTTTAGTTACGCGCTTTGACCCTTCGTTTTATTTTAAAAAATTTGTAATTATTATTTATTTATTATTGTGAGATGATTTGTTATTAAATCTATTTTAAAAATAACTTATATTTTTGCATAATTATATAATTTTTCTGAATAATATGAATAGTTAAATGTGCAAAAAAATCACTGGTTCATGTATAAGAAACTAGAGGGAGTATATAGTAGCTAGGCCATTAAACAAAGTGGATTTAATTTAATGTCGTAAAAATGGATGAAAAATGTGCTCATGATATGTCCACCCCAGAGGGCATTATTCGTCATATTGAAATGGCAAAAACAAACAATTAGGGTGGATCCAAACCTTATCAGCATCTCTAGGTTTAATCAGTGGTACTATATGCGATAAAGTCGAGCCTCAAATGGCAGACAATGAACAGATAAATTCGATTAAGTTAGCTCAAATGAGTTGTACAATTAATTACTAAATAATATAAGCGGGTCAATTTGACATAACTATTACTATGTCCAAGCAAACGTTACTACTGTTTGCGCATCTGCTCGCTCTTAGCTACTTGTCGACTCCCACACACAAAAAAGATTAATTAGCATTTTCCACTCTAGAACTTGCCTCATGTATTATATATATAAAGTAATAGGGAAAAAAACCATCACGTTTACTCTCACGGGGTAGAAAATCCCACATTAATCGAAAAAATCTAATTAGAAATACAATTCTGGAATTAAAAATAAAAAATAATATAAAAGAGTCCACGTGTAAGTACAGTTTAGAAAAATCCAATTTTTGATTAAAAATTTTAAAATAATTGATATCGAGGAAAAAGTCCATCTATAAATATAATTTGAAAACATCTAGAATCTGATTAAAAATACAATTTTGGAATTAAAAGTAAAGAAGAATAATATAAAAGAGTCCATGAGTAAATACAGTTTACAAAAATTCAAATTTTGGATTTAAAATTTTAAAAAAATTGAAACATCTAGAATCCGATTAGAAATATAATTGGAATTAAAAATAAAGAAAAATAATATAAAAGAGCCCATGTGAAAATATAATTTAGAAAATTCCAAATTTTGGATTAAATAATTTAAAATAATTGATATTGAGGGAAGAGTCTATCTATAAATACAATTCGGAAAGATCTAAAATTCCGGTTGAAAATAAGTAAAATCAAGAGAAAAAGTCAACATAAAAATACAATTTAGAAATATCTAAAATTTGAATTAAAAATTAATTATTATGCATAAAAGAGTTTATGTACCAGCATAATTTAGAATACATATAAATAAAATTCATGTAAAAATTAATTTAGAAAAAAATAATTTCAAATTAATAATTAAAAATTCATTATTATCGAGATAAGAGACTCTATATAACTATGCTAGATGCGCAATTTGTGCAGGCCATCATGCTACTTTTTCTTATTAAAACATAGTTGAAAGAGCATATAGATATGCGTATATTTTGATCATGGTAAAACCTCATTTCAAATAATTAACTAATTTAGCTTTTTTTTTTTGACCAGGAACTAATTTAGCTTAAGAATGCTGTGTGGCCAAAAGCAATACTAGAAAAAAAAATTTAAGTATCAGAACCTCTAATTAGCACACAACATTCACAATCAAAGCCTCCATTAATTAGCTCTCCCCTCTTCTTAATCGCATGGCCCCGGCCGTCACCTATAAATAAGCCCAGATAGCTCGTCGCTCATCATCATCACCACCATCACACGCACACTGAGCTCCAAGAATTCACCAAAGTCCTAGCTAGCTACTCGATCGAGCTAGAGTGAAGTGAAGTGAGAGGTGGTTGAGACTTGAGATCGAGGTGGTGCAGCACGTACACAAGCTTAGCAATGGCGGAGAGGGTGGCGAGGCTGTCGTCGCAGCGGGCGGTGGTGATCTTCGCGGCGAGCAACTGCTTCATGTGCCACGCCGTGAAGACGCTCTTCTCCGACCTCGGCGTGAGCTGGGCGGTGCACGAGGTGGACAAGGACCCCAACGGGAAGGACGTCGAGGGGGCGCTCGCCCGCATGGTCGGCCGCACGCCGCCGGTGCCGGCCGTCTTCATCGGCGGCAAGCTCGTCGGCCCCACCGACCAGGTCATGTCGCTGCACCTCGCCGGCAAGCTCGTCCCGCTCCTCCGTGAAGCCGGCGCCCTCTGGCTCTGACACGATCAACCCATCAATCAACCATCCATTGCGCCTATACCTAATCAATTCTGCCGTGCATATTAGTAATTGTGATCAATCTAATCCAGCACCATGTGATCACTCACACAATGTATCAGTGCAGATAATTAACTGAATTTTGGAAGATCATCAGATTAATTAGCAGACATGATCTTTCAGATTTATGGAAGAGAATTAATGCTTTTTGGACGTGATGAATGTTCAGCTGGTCAGAAAGATCAGATTAGTTAATTAGCTAGTATGATTAATTTAGCATGAAGACCTGAGGGCATTAATTAGCTTTGATCCTTTGATTTAGGCTTTAGCTATGCGCCATTGATTCAAAGTAGTCTGATCAGTGCAAGGGTTAGTACTATGTCAGTGCTGCAAAAAAGTACATGTACGTCGGCTAAGAGCATTCCCAACCCATAACGCTATATATGGTTTCCATAAACTCCTTATCATCAAGAAATTAGTACTAGACACTACTCTTCTAATGCAAACACCACTATTTCATACTTTAATTTAATGCTACTTATCTCACATGGTATCTTAGATGTTGTGTAGAAACCATGTCTTCTCTTTCCTTATTTATTCACTTGCCACATTATCTTTTATTCTAGATGATAACTTATTTAATGCTATAGACATCATCCTAGTTATTAGATTAAAAATGCCCTAATGCCTTTCAGATTTCGAAAGTAGCCGCTAGATTTATAATGAGCATGAGCTCAATGTGTGTCCTGAAGCCATGATGCAATGCACTATCATATACTCAGGCAAACTAATCCTCAGAACAACAACAATGTTAAAATTTTCTGAAAATTAAAATTTGTTGTCGGAGTCGGTATGGTCCGAAACAATCGCTTCTGATTATATTTATTGGTTAAAATTTAAATTATCAATATTAAACTTAGAGTTAATTTTAAGGGTTCTTTCGTTGTAGTTTATTTTTAATATTTGCTTTTAGCTCACTAAGAATATTTTTTAAAAATATGATAAAACTAAAATACCACGGAGATAGTGCACTATAGTACTGCAGAAGTGCGTATTTACCTAATTATTGAAATGTATTTTTGTCCCACGGGTTAAAAAAAGATGTTTCGCTGGATTGCTTTACACCATTTGTTTCCTCCGTACGTATTGCTTAGGCGCCCACCTGAGTTTATTTGTCAACTTTATTTTTTTACAATATTTAATTATCTATATAATCAGGTAGATAATTAGCAATAAACGTACTTAAAATCTAATTTAGACAGGACCGAAAGGATCATGCGATGATATCGATCTAGTGCCATGTTGACATAGCTTTTTATTATGAGTACTAGTCTCACGTGTAGATAGCTATCGATCATCCTTGTCCTAAATATTTTTAAACAATGTGAGTGATTTTTATTATATAAATACACAAAGAAAGTTTTATATTTTGGGATAGGTAGTAGCGGGCTAAAAACGAACATATTCATATGGGTAAAATAAGAGTTTGTTTGGCTTGTGACTAGGCTTATAATTACCGTATCTCATTTAATAAAGTGTGGCAAACTATAGAAAAGTGTCACGAAGAAAGAAAACAGAGATGAAAATGAGTGTAGCTAAGAACTATAATATATGGTATGAACATAACTTGTGGCTTGCAATGACACATGGCTTCATCTTTTTGTTAATATTTATGATTATAAACCAAAATTTGAAAGTTTAAACTTAAATTTAGAGTTGATTTTGTGTTTTTTATTATAGTTTATTTTTCATCATTTTCTTTTATATTATTAAGAACACGTATATAAAATTTTTATTTATAAAATATTTTCATTTACAAATATATCATTTAACTTTTCTTGTAAGGAATAACACACACGAATCATACCAACCCAAAATCCGTTTATTCACAGTGGCACGATACAGACAAATGTTGCCATTGAGATTCGAGAGGGTTATCTCTTGGAATCGATCCATCGTGGTAGATGCAGCAAGTTGATGTCTATGGAACAGACACACGGAATCAACCAACAGTTTTAATCTGCTACTCATCAATTAATCACTTATTAGCAATTCTTTGGCTTCGTGGCGATTCCAGTTAGGACGTAACGTGTTGCACGTGCGTGTTGTTTATTCGCGCGTGCTGCATGCAAGTATTACCACACGTCGAGGTACAGTAATGTAACATCACCAAATTCTAATGTGTGTCTATATATATATATATATATATAAAGTTATTTTTTTAAAAAAATGTACGATTTACTGACTATCATATGGTAATCATGTTTATTATCAGTGTATGATAGACTTGTTTTTTTTCAGCTTTTAGATAAATGACGAAAAATTATCTAAATTTTAATAACTATTTAATGGTATAAACAGTAAAATTAGCTATTACATAGTTATATCTATTTAAAATATAAGATAATAAACTTTTATTGGAAGATTTTTGAAAAAAAATTGTTTAGTAGCTTAAGAAGTGTGTGCGTAAAAGCTATGAAAAAATCTACAAAATATGAAGGGGCAGAGAAAACAGCCCTTGTCCCCAACTTATGGTGAACACATGGATTCCGGGTAATGAATGATGCCAATTCATGGTACCCGACTAAAAGGATTTTTTTCCAATTTCACGTATATTAAAATACAACAGTAAGACTACAAATAGTCTTTACTTTTTTAAACTCTAATAATTTTTTCCTATTTTCTCGCCCACAATAAATTTGTTTTTTATTTTATAAAACTCCAACACAATAACTACTCAGAACTAAAGTCTTTCTAAAACCAAATAAAATTATTACTTCCTCCGTCCTAAAATAAATCAAACTTTCAGTTTTCATATGCTTCGTCTTATTTAATTTTTTATGATTACTATTTTCATTATATGATAAAATATGAATAATATTTTATATGTAACTAATTATTTTATTTTTCTTCAAAAATAATTTAAGTAAGACGGATGGTCAAATGCTAAACACGAAAACCAAAAGTTTAGCAATTTTTGGAATTTTGGAACAGAGGGAGCAAATATGAACATAAATTTTAGAAAGGATTTTAGCCCGGAGTGAATGAATATACATGAAATCACATGCGTCGGGATCTTCGCTCTGCGCAGAGATGGCAATGGGGACCCACGACCCGAGACCCGATGGGTATTTACTCCATTAGGGTACGGGTATGGACTAAATGCATTACCCGTGGATAAGTAAACGGGTAAATACCTTCACCCAACAGGTACGCGGGTATGAGAACGATCCTATGATACCCATACTCGTTTACCCGCGGGTAATAAATACTCGGAAGCCCAAATGAACATTCTGGCCTATATATGAAATTAGGCTAGCCCAATATGAAACCCTAGATATTTAAGCCTCAACTCATATATGAAATTACGCGGATTTATGTATTGCCTGCTACTACTTAAGTACTATTTGATGAGACTTATGGTATTGTGTGACTGATGCGGATGCCTTGTTGTTGACTGGTTGCTACAATTGAATCAAAATATTTTGTGTTATTTTTATTGTCATGTCAGGTGGGTAAATGGGTGACCCGCGGGTGAGGTTTATCCAGGCGGGTATGGGTATGGGAAATTTTTTATACCCATAGCGGATATGAGGATTTTGGTGGATCTAAATTTCAATAATGGATATGGATATGTGATATCAATCCCGATAGGTATTTACCCATTGCCATCCCTAACTCTGCATCGTCTGTGTTTGATGAGGAGAACTTCGAGACGCCGGTCGGTGTCCTGTTTTGAGGCCCAAAACATTCTAGGCCTGTTACATAAATCAGCCCAAAATTTTCACGGCCGAGACGAAAAAGTAATGGGCCTCCATGACGGTTCGCTATGGGCTGCGCCATAGGAGTGGATACGCAGCACGGCCCATCTCGGAAAAAGCCCAGTGCAGTGGAGCTCCACCTTTACTTTACAAACGTGCCGCTGCGTGCTCGACATCATTAACCACCTGACCAATCGCAATCAGTGCACTGCAATTGCACGCTGACACTGAAACAGACGTACTGCATCGTACAAGAATGAAAGTATTTATATGTAATTTAGCATAGATTAATGTTAGGAAACAAGATTGTGGTGCACGAGAAATAAAGGGACTCATCTTTTGTTTGGGGTTTTTTTTAAGAAATAACAAACGGCATATTCACAAATAAATAATAATTTGTGAATAAAACTTTTATATACGTATTCGTGCGATCTAAAAGCCAAAGCCAAAAAATAAACTATAATAAATAAAACTTCATAAATTATAAACGATTAGAAATTTAAATTTTAGCTAAGCTTAAACAAAAGCCAAAAATAGAGGTAAAATAGGAATGGAAGGATACACGATGATAATGATAACAAATAATTATAAATTAATTGATAGGACATGTGGATAGTAAAAAGTTTATATTATGGTGTAAAATTTAAATATCAAAAATAATTATCTTTTGTTTGTTAGTTAAAAACGGTGTCGTCGTCCTTCCTATCTCATATCATGAAAAATCCATCACTTTAAAATACATAAAAAAACCAAGTGTTTTCTTTAATAAAACCGTCTCTTTCTTTATGGGCACGTGCAATTTATTATCTGTATGAAATGTTTGTATCATATGGACATGTGAAATATATTTTTACTTGTATGAACCTGTTGCATTTATTAGAACGAGTACAATAGCAGGTTATAAGCTAACTATAAATGTATTTTAAATAGATAAGAGAAGAGAGAAGAGATGAATAAGCTATAGATTTATAGCCAGCTACAGTATCAACTCCTAGATACAATATGTGTATAATAGGTAGGATTATATAATATATGTTTTATATATAACTATTATATATATGAATTATATTTAGAGAGGAAGCAGTTGGCTGTACTTGTTCTAATCAGTTGTGCCGGCGTTTGCATGCTCTTTGGACACGTACCAAACCACCAACCAGAATGCAGCAGCAGAAAGAAAGAAGGAAAGGAGAAAGCAGCAGCAGCTGCTGAGTGGTGGTGCTGACCTGTCCCAGCCCGGGCCGGATCAATTCCAGGGTTTTCGAAGGGGGAGCGCGTGTGTGAACGCCTGCCACGACACGACCCGACCCGTTCCCTTCCCCCGGGCAGCTAGCACATGTAGCACGTACGTATGCAGACAGGCGCGCAGTCAAACCAAACCGAGTCACTCGAGTCGCGTCATCCATCCATCGGTGGATCGATCGATCGACCGGCGGGCGGGCGTGCCACGTCGCGCACAGGCGCACCTCGAAGAGGCCCCCGTCGTGACAGACGGAGCGGAACGGAACAGCGAAAGGCGAACACAAAGAAAGGATATGTTTGAAAAGCTTTCAATTTGGATCCTAAGAAACTAACTGTTTGATAGGTAGCTTTCGAGAATATGAAAAAACTCTTACACCTAGCTTATCTATTTCTAGATTCTTAATTTATTTTTTAAATATATGACTATAGATTCTCAGAAGTTATCGTTTGAAACAGCTTCAATCCGAAAAAGTTTTTAGAAAAACTAGAGAAGCTTTTCAAATAGGCCAAAGAGCATCCGTGGCAACGGCGCTACCGTGCGCCCCTCCTCCTTCCTCGGCGGGCAGGGAAAACGACGCCGACGAAACGCTGCCAGCTTTGTTGTTATGGTTGTTTTCGTTCCAATTAAACATAAGCAGAACAAATTATTAATGATTAATAAATGAAACTTGTTGTTGACTTGTTGGTAGTTATTAAAAGTAAAGGGTAAAATACCACGATAAAACATCTTAAAATTAACATTAATTTATAATTTTATTTTTAACCGGTACATAAGCGAAAGGAACGAGGCTACGATGCTTCTGCTACCGCTAGCTCCTGATGCAATTTCCCATATATGAATTGTGTCACCGGCCATAAATATTATTTAAAATTAATTTTTTGATTAAGGGTTTGTAATTATAGTCGTGGCTTATAAACCGCTAATATAATTGTTCTACTTCATAAAGCCCAACTAGAGTGAATTGTAAAACTTAATTTTACTTATAAATTATATTTATTATTTTTTAATTTCTTTTTGATGGCTTATTGGCAACAAGTGATTGAGTACAGACGCAACATTTATAGGATTTCATTGGTTAAAAGAATTTTCAAAGATAAAGGTAGAGGAACTGAACCGTTTGCGAAATTCTCCCTCCACAGCAACACAAATTTATAGGGATGAATATGGACTTATCTTGCATTGCTCTAGAAATTGTTTTTTTACAAAGGGAGTAATTTCTGAAGCCCTCATCATTTGGCCAAAAAACCAAGTAACATATTTACAAACACAAAATAATTTATAAATATAACTTTTTATATACATAATAATTTAAAAGCAAAACAGAAAAATAAATTATGATAAAACAACCTTAAAATCAACCTCAAATCTATGATTGAAATTTTAAATTTTAACTTATAAGCATAAACACAAATAGGACAGGGTTGTAAGATTTTGAATTATTCAGAACTCTTTTGCTATCTGAAAATGGTGGTGGTGCTGCTGCCATCACGGAAATTTTTTACTAGACAGGTCAGGGTCAGTATGACATGATGAAGCTGAAAACAAAAATGAGAGGGATTGACTTGTTCAGGGCCTGCCATGCCAAGTGAATGGAGGAGGTGATGCATGCAAAAATGCAATGCAAACATGGGCCAGAATTAAGAGGAGCACACACTGTCTCAGCCTCTCTCTCTCTCTTGCCATTTAAAAGAGGAGGTGGCAGGCAGGAGAGGAAAGTGGATGTGCTGCCCAAAGATCCCTCTTCACTCTGCCCCAGAGCTGACTTTTGCTTCTCCGCGTTCAGGCGTTGGCTATAAGTTAACTTAGGCTATTAATAGATTAATATATAATTAATTAATTTTTAATTATTAAAAAAATATAAAATAGATTAATATGATTTTTTAAAACAATTTTTTTAAAGATTTTTTTAAGAAATATACCGTTTAACAGTCTGTGAAGCGCGTGTGCGAAAAACAAGAAAGATAAATTAATTAAAAGCAAGTTCAATAGTATAGACAACTACCAGCTCTAATTAATCTATAGTCAACCTAATAGTCAACTTATACAATAGTTATCTATAAAATATATACCATCATGTGACACATGTCATGACATAGTGTGTATTAGAGTTCGTGCTGCAGCTGACTATAAATTAGGTCACTCATCTTTTTTTTCTTTTATCTTCTTAAAATATCCTCTATTATCTTCTTAGAATATATTAATACTTAACTTATATCCGTAGCTGCTGTTAAGGGGGCTGCCGAACGCGGCCTCCGACTACTACTTGTCTTTCTCTTTGCTCCTCAGCCTCATGTTCTTCTTCCTCCTCTCCTCCTCCTTGTAGCTTCCATCCCACTCCCACCGCCCCGCTCCCCCAATTTCACCCCTGCCGCCCGCTTAAAAATCCGATTTTGGGGAGGTTTGTGCTCTCAGATCGGGGAGGTGTTTGTTCCCCCATTTCGTTCTTGCTGCGGCGGGGGCTGTGCTGAAGCGGAAAGTTGGGATTTTTTTTTTTGCCCCCTTGGGATCTGCTTGGATGAGCTGCTTCCTGTGCTTCGGATCGGCCCAGGACGGGGAGGCCAAGAAGCCCGTCGCCGACGCCAAGGACCCGCGCAAGGACGGCTCCGCGGATCGCGGGGTGTCCAGGGTCGGATCAGGTGAGAGGGGAGGGGAGGACAACTGGATCTTGGAATTATTTTCTGCGATGTTGCTGGGGTTTCAGATGCTTTTTTTGTTGTTGTTGTCTGCGGCGCTGTGGTTTTATGTTCATGTTGCTTCTGTCCTGCTTACGGTGCGCAAATGATGGTTTTTCAGATTTTGATTATTCAAATTAGACAAATGTGCAGAGTTCCTATGGTTGTAGTAAGCTTGGGGGCTGTGTTTTGGTCCAGGCATGCTTTCTGCTGCATTTAGACAGGAAAAACATGGGAATGCATGGAAGACTAGTGTTACCATAGTTTGTGGCTATGATAGCTAGGTTTTGGTAAGGGAATCTGTATTGATATGGCGATTTTAGGAGCTTCATGTATAACTAGTGTTGATTTGATGGTTCGTTTTGTCTAGATGCACCAGTAAAGGCTCGAGAGCATTTGAAAGCTGCCTTAGGCTGGAGCTGGATGGTATATTTCTCTGGGAATATTGGAACTGGTAGAATAATAAATAATATAGTAGCTGTGTTGTTCTCAATATATGGTGGGTAGAAAGTGATGTTTGTGTTATTACTATTCCTTGAACTGGATACAATAGACGATTACATACATAGATAGATATCATTTCAATCTTTTTTTTTACAGATTGGGTTATGTTGGGCCATGGTTTTTGTCCAGTTAGGCAGCTGGGTCATCTTGGTATGGTGCAAATTATCTGTAAGGACCTGGGGTTTGGATATGACAAATACAGGATCGATTTTAGGTCGTCTAGGACACTAGGACAGTGTAGCAAAGTGTCCTAACTATTGTATTACTGAACTTCTGTATATATTTTTATTGATAAGAGTGCTGATGTTTAGAGGGTAGCATACTATAATTGCTTTATTTGAATGATTAAACTGATTACTAACTCTGCAGCATTTTTTCTGTAGATAAATCAAGATCACATGGTGGATTAGATTCCAAGAAGGATGTAGTCATCCATAGAGAGGGGAACAACCAAAATATTGCGGCACAGACATTCACTTTTCGTGAGCTTGCTGCTGCCACTAAGAACTTCAGACAAGATTGCCTATTGGGCGAGGGAGGTTTTGGCCGTGTATATAAAGGACGCCTGGAGACTGGGCAGGTCAGTCTTTCTTAACCTGTCTAGGTTTAGTTAATACTCCAGTAATATGTTGGCATAATTGCTGTTTTACTTTATCCTGAAACACTAATGGGATGTACCGCTCCCCAGGCTGTTGCTGTGAAGCAACTTGATCGCAATGGACTTCAAGGAAATAGAGAATTTCTGGTTGAGGTTCTCATGCTCAGTCTTCTACATCATACTAACCTGGTCAATTTAATTGGCTATTGTGCTGATGGAGACCAACGCCTTCTTGTTTATGAATTTATGCCGTTGGGATCACTGGAAGACCATTTGCATGGTTTGTCTTCCTTTTCCTTGCTTTATTGTCTTGCAAAAGCCCATGAGTGTCTTTCAGCAATGTACAAAAAGTAGTATTGTATTACCGTAAAGTACTATAATTAGTACGTCTGTTAAACATTATCATATTTTTTTAATATCCAATGGCAGCTCCAAATGAACATAAAAATTTTCCCAAATTATTTTGTAGATTTGCCACCTGATAAGGAACCTCTTGACTGGAACACACGGATGAAGATAGCTGCAGGTGCGGCTAAGGGCTTAGAATACCTACATGACAAAGCAAGCCCACCGGTTATTTATCGGGATTTCAAATCATCAAACATTCTTCTTGGTGAAGGATTTCATCCCAAGCTGTCTGATTTTGGTCTTGCAAAACTTGGTCCAGTTGGTGACAAGACCCATGTTTCAACACGTGTAATGGGAACTTATGGCTACTGTGCCCCAGAATATGCAATGACTGGGCAGCTCACAGTGAAATCTGATGTCTATAGCTTCGGTGTCGTTTTCCTTGAACTGATTACAGGACGCAAAGCAATTGACAACACAAAGCCCCAGGGGGAGCAAAACCTAGTGGCATGGGTATGTTTTTAACTTTTTATGCTCATGCATTCTTCTTTTGAAAATAAAAGCATTACATGTATCTCATTGTTTAGTATTATTAATGAAATAGCATCCTGCCAATCAAACTGTTGTCGCCGTTCCTTTACAACCGAACAACAGATGGTAGTAGTGTTTATGCTAGCTCAGGAACAATTTGCTCATGGGGGTGGTCTTTACTTCCAAATGTCATTATTTCCCTATGGCATTGAAAAGCTGTTGTTTGTATACCAATCTTTGGCACCCGCCTTGGTAGTTTTACTGATGCCTGCAAACACTTTAGCAAATGTGATGAGTTTGAGGCCTTTTTTAGTTCAGCTGTTCCATTCTCTTACAAATGGAAATTTATTTTCTGCTGCTCTGAAAAAATTATCTGAAATCAGTTTCTACTTCAATCTTAATTAACACAAAGCTTTTGTGTCATCTGTTTTGCAGGCTCGTCCACTGTTCAAGGACCGCAGGAAGTTTCCTAAAATGGCTGATCCAATGCTCCAAGGTCGCTTCCCTATGAGGGGCCTATATCAAGCTTTAGCTGTTGCTGCCATGTGTTTACAAGAGCAAGCCACCACTCGCCCGCATATAGGAGATGTGGTCACTGCACTCTCATATCTAGCTTCTCAGACATACGATCCCAATGCCCCTGTTCAACATAGCAGAAGCAATTCATCAACTCCTAGGGCCAGAAATCTAGCTGGGTGGAATGATGATCGCCGCAGCGTGCGCTCGCCAAATCATCATTCTCCAGATTTGAGGAGGGAAGCTGCCAGGTCATCCAGAGCAGAGGTTAGCAGGACTAGTTCTACTGGTGATTCTGGCCGGAGATCAGGATTGGATGATTTAGACATGACAGGGTCACAGATGGGTAGTCCAGCTCAAACAGGAAGAAAAAGAGAAACCTCAAGAACCGCTGACAGACAGCGTGCTATTGCAGAAGCCAAAATGTGGGGGGAGAATTCAAGAGAACGGAAGCAGCCAAATGGTCATGGCAGCTTTGATAGTACAAATGAGTAAATCGGACGGTTTAGTTTCAGAAATCAGTCTACGGAGGATGAGTTTGCTCATCAGCATGAAACGGATCCAATCAAGTAACGTTGCATTGGTTCCACTCGGTTCGTTGTCTGTGAATAAAACCCACCTTGTTCTTCCCTGGCCATCAGTGCCACTCCATGGTCACTATGTCATCGCTATTTGACATGTCTTAGATCTCCTGGCGTCCATTCCTTATGAATGTGATTGTTTCATGCGTCTTTAGAGTTCGGCTCCGTTCAGGAGCAGATAAGATTCAAGCTGGAAAGGTAGACAACAGAAGAGAGGAGCTTCTTTATTAGAGTCACACCTGATGAATACCTTTTTCTCGGCTACCTGATTGCCATGCTCAGCAGCACCTGTGTTACGATTGTACAACTTTGTCAGGTTTGGCTACCTGAAGACTTGAAGTTTCTCCCGATGAGAATGATGAGAATTCAGGTTTGGAGATAGGACACGTTACCGTGTTTCGTACAGTTTTCTTTTTCTTTTTCTTTTTCTTTTCTTTTGAGTTGCCCGAGCACTTATTTATTTGTATTAGCTTACTGTACCTCTCATGTACCTTAGCGTGAACGTTTGTTCGTCATTCAGCAAGAGGTTTTTATCTGTATCAAGTTATTTCAGAGCCCGTGTGTTGTACACGTATATTTTGCAGTAGTCAGTCAATCATGTGTTCATCTTGCAAAGTATCAAACCAATCTGATGATTTGGCAGGTGTGCTCATTGTATTGTTGTTGCTACCTATCTGATGATTATCTGTTAGTGTTAATGTGTTATGCAACAATGCAAGTGCCAGTGCCAGCCTTGATTTACCAGGTGCTTGACATGTACTCCTTGTGAACTGAACAATGCTTTATATTACCAAACCACATTTACAGCAAGCATCTCCCAATCCTCTTCTGATGCATGGACAATTTCTAACACTGATGAGCATCAGAAAGGAACACACACATACACGTGTAGTGCTATACAACGGAACAACTATGCTACCATTACATATATGTTCCATTTTGATCATTGGTCACTGTGTTCTAGGTCACCTGACAGACCAGGATGCTTTGACAAGACGATGTTGCCATTGATGTCCATCTGGTAACGCAGCCTGCTGTAGTCCATGACGATCCTGCAGGAGCTCCATGCTTCCGCGTGCATGCTGACGCCGAGGTAGTATATGTGGTCTTGCACGCTGTTCCCACTCACAGACCTGAAAGCGAAAGAAAGCGGCGTCAAAGACAAGAAGAGCACAGGGTCACAAAAGGAGAGGAGATGATGAGGTGTGGTTCAATCTCCATCTACTTGTGTTTGTGCATATGAAGAAGATGAGAGGACCTGCAGCATGATGGGTCTTCGCCGGAATCATCACATATCTGCTCTACTGAGTACACTAGGCTTTCTAGTCCGACGTTATGAACCCATACCTGAAGAAAAGGAGCAGTTAGTTCATCATGTACCGAAACCGACGAAAATGCAAGATGGGTAAGATTAAGATGGTCCGTGTGCTTATTGTAATCATGTTGATCTCATCAGGAAATGCATATGATGAACTAGGTAATGGTTCAAGGTATTGAGTTCGGGGAATCATATTAAACAAGTAGAGTGTGTATCATACCTCTCTTGGGAAATGATGGTAGGTCTTCTGTGGGAAGAACGAGAAGTATGGTGGCAAATGAGGCACGATATCATGACCATGAGTAACTCGAATTGCGTGGGGCAAGTATTTCTTGAAAAAGGAAGCAAAAGCAGCATTGCCAATACGAGGCTGCCCGAACGTCATTAGCTGCACACCATCTAGCCCATAGTTCACCTAAAAGAAAATACAATACTGTTTAGCTATGAGGCAAAATCAAAAGGGAAGCAAGGAATGGAAACTATAAACTGGCCATACATGTAGATGGCTGCATAGCTCAAATTAAGCTAGGCTGGTGAAGGAAAGATGAAACAAAGATCATCTCCGAGAAGATAAAATGGTTGACAGCTTGGCAAACTACTGTCAATTTAACAAGAATATAAACGAAGGTGTTTCCAATTTCCAACAAGTAAAGAACTTTTCTCTTTTGTGTGAAACAGCAGTCAAGAATAAAATGCATGTCTAATTTGTTCCACAAAACGAAGCAGAAAACTCTATATGGTGTAATTTTCTAAACACGAGTAAGTGATATAGGAGCTAAAAGTGAATACTATTGAATTCAGGTAAGATTCAGTACTCACAACAAGATCAAGCGCACAAAATGAAGCCATAGCTCCACCCATTGAATGCCCTGTTACCATGATTGGAACATCCCCAAACAATTTTCGAGTCTTCTGAATACCATTGACAACTCCATCACGTATTGTTGTGTTATGATAAGCAGAATAAAACCCTCGATGTACCTATAATGTGGTGGAGCACTAAAATGAATTTGGCCTGCCAACATTGAAAAGTTGCAATCATAATGCTGAAGCTTTCAATGCTCACCATTGCTTCAGGCATGCCAGGGTAGTCAAGATCAAGTTGTTTCCATAGCAAGTCCTCTATCCAGTTCTGAATGCTGCAAATTTGAAGGACCAGTACAAATTATGGTAACTACTTAATGGGTAATTACATTACAAGAGTAAGAAGTAAGTACAATAGAGGTCAAGTATTTCTAAATGCACAGATGAAATCAAAATACACAATAGATTACCCTTGTAAGTAGAACATTCAAGATCAAAATATTTTTTTTGTAAGCAAGCCAAAACGAAATAGATGATAATTACCTGTTCTCTTGAGTTCCTCTAAATACAACAATGACAGCATTGATATCACTAGCAAAACCAACATATGCCTGCACATTTGTTAAAATATGATCAACTTACAAGATCCTTGAGAGAAGAAGATAAGTGATGATGTACACAGGTAGAAATAAACCTGCAAGCAGTTCTCCACATCTACAACGATCTCCATCATTTCAAACCCCTAGGCATCAAACAAATTTACTTTGATCATTCATATCAAGTATTGCAGGAAGTTTCCCAAACATCAAACAAAATCATGTCAGAATAAACAGAAAATACACTAGGATAACGAAGGACTACCTCAATCAGGTCACCGCATCTATTGCATGTCCAAGTAAACAATTGCGTCAAATCAGCAGTATAGATCTGCAGGACATTCAGTATGACGAATTCGAAAATATAGACAAAGCTTCACAACGGTTGATCCATATTGAAGGATGATCGAATATTCAGGAATAAATTAGATAAAGGAAAAAGGTGAATGAACTTACAGCAGAAGCATATTCCACAAGTGTCTTGGCAAGCTTCGGGTTATATATGGCACTTGGGGGATGACCTTGAATCGTAAATTCTTTATCACCAAATGTAAAAGGATCAGCATCAGTCTTTAAAAAAGTAAACAATCAACATTGAACATGCTGGGTACATGGAGAAAAGACATAATGATGGAAAATGATTGTTTAACATGATTAAAAACAAAGGGAAAAAAAGCACATAATGTAACAGCTAAACTTTTAGATTCAAAGTTGAAGATGATATGTAACAGCTTTGAATCAAAGCTGCACGAAAGAACCCTGTAGTTCCTTTGTTACATTCTTTAGATATGTCACAAGGAATTTGAAATTTCGTTCAAGATTCAAAATCACAGTATCAATACAAACTGGACACAGCTACAGCGAGCCATTTTAAACCTGAAAAGTAAATTGCAAGAAGATGAAGGTAATTCTATACTACTAAGAACAGGAAAAGGCTCTCCTGTTTCAATATATTAGTATCTAGACATACACTACAAAGGGGAAAAAACATCAGAACATCAAGGTATGCAAATGCAGCACAGTTCACTTGCTCAATGTCACCAGCTCTCCCGTTCATCATTACTTCGACGAAAAAGCTGTCAAGTAAGCTCTATGCACCTTATTCGCATGAAAATTTCTCAGCATATTTTCATCTAGCAGCAAGCTAAACACAATTAAGCAGAACAAAAACAGCTCTAAGTGCAAGCAGGGGAAGGAATCCACCACTCCAAAGACTACTGATTACCCACCTCTCCCGGAGCAAACCAGAATCAAGCACACCAAAAGAGCCGTCCTCAGTAACCCGCGCCGCTCCATGCCCTGCAAAAAAAACACAGCAGAGAGGTTCAGAGAAAATACAGCCTAATCCGCCATGAAAACTTCCGCGCGCAGGCACACAATCTCGGCAAATCAACCGCGGGGAATCCCCTTACCTGGCGCCCCCAAATCCGCCCCCGAAATTCCGCCGCCGCGCGATCGAGCAACCAACGAGTTGGGGGAAAATGGAGAAAGAATTTATTGCCGTATATATACTAGATTATTATTATTATTATTGCAACTAAAAATTCGAGTTCGCAAGTGTTTTTGATATGCAAGAAAGGGATGAGCAAAATAAGTTAAAAAGGAGGCGAGAAATAAATTAATTAGAGGAGATTAAATTAAGGAGCGAAGAGGGAACACGAAATGGGGATTAGCGGAGGTATATATAAACCGGTTTTGTCAGTGAAATGACCGATTTGCCCCTGATGATGTGCTTATCTGGAATTTTGGATTACTGTACTGATTGAGATGGCGGTTTCGGGTCAGATTAGAGAGGAAGCGGGTCACCATCCGATAAGGTTCAGACCATCTCATCCTTGCCCGTTGGCCCATGCATAGAGGCATCAAGACATGTACTATTGTTTAAGAGAACTATAAGTTTTTCTGATTCGAATCAGTCGATAAGAAGCGATTTTTCGAAATCTGGAAAAAACCAAGTTTTTTTTTAGTTTTTGGCTTCTAATTTATTTTCTAAATTCTACTATCATAAATTCTCAAAAGTTTAGTATTATTTAAGAGAACTTTTAATTTCTAAAGATCATGTGAGAAATTGTTGTTATTATAAGCTCCCAAAGAGGGTCAGAGTGTGTCTTCACACTTAGGGCCTCTTTTGAGGCGAGAATCAACTTGGCTACTTACTCGATTTTTATTAACAAGTTTTTTTAAAAAAAAACTGCTAAATATTATATTTTGTACGAAACTTTTTAGGTAGAAGTTATCTTAAAATTAAATTCAAATAATAAACTTTGTTAAAATTTTAGTAATTACTAGACTTAATTAATTATACAGTAGTCCTATTTTGGCTAATCATCCGTTTTCCATCTTCGCTGCCCTTGACATTTACTTCAATGGCATGTCTATTAAGCATGTACACAGCATGATTTTATAAAAATATATTTAGCATACAATTTCTCATGATACTATTTAAATTCTATTTTTTAAATTTTTCAATATTTGTTCATCCGATTATACCCTCAAATAATTATCGTAAATCACATTCAGCTATTTACACTCGTATTGTTTGGCTTTTATATGAAAAAAGTAAATGACATATTTACAAACAAAAAATAATTTATGAATAGAACTTTTATATACATGTTTTTGTGATTTAGAAGCAAAGGCTGAAAAATAAATTATGATAAAAAACCTTAAAAATCAACTCTAAATCTAAGTCTAAAATTTCAAAATTTAACTTACAAAAAAGGAAAAGCTAAGACCCATAATATTCGATTCAGCATAAAATGTCGGCCATGCTGATTTGTTGCTATAGTTATTCTTTGTCATTTTTTATACCTTTAGTAGCTTATCCTAGGGAGAACTGAATATAATTAATCAGGTGCCTCTCTTAAATTTGTAGTTTCGGTGAGCTGATAGCGAACAGTACTGCTGAAAAATGTACGGCATACACATAATTGGCACAAGTTTAGTTTTCTAATTGTGGCACTAAATTAAGCATGGGTGTTTGTAATGTTGCACCAAACTGATGGTGTCGTCCCTGCCGGGGACATCGCATCTAGAGCTTTAGCGATTAGCAATATCTGCAGCGAGTATCAATCAGTTTGTTGAGTTGGTTATGCATGAATTGGACGTAACTTCTTCATGTGGCAATAACGATATATCATATCCATCGACATATATATGATGATATTATGATGTGCAGTGTGCTATGCCTGGACTGAGAGGTCAGAGGTGACGTACTGTAGATAGATTGTTGCTGCCTGGCTTTCTTAAAAAAAGCTACTCGTTTTTAGATTTATCCCAAGTCGAACGTCTTTAAAATTAATTTAAGTTAAAAATGTAACAATATTTTCAACATAAAATAAATATATGGATTCAATGAAACTAATTTAGTGTTGTATATGTCGTGAGTACAATTTTTCTACAAATTTAATTTAATTTAAAGGTGTTTGACTTAGTATAAGTCTAAAGTAGCTTGTAATTTGTAACATGGTGTTTATATTGACATGCTACCTTGTGACGATGGAGTCGAGTCAGCATCGCACGCATACATCGATCGATCGATCGACTTCGCGTGAAATGGCAGCGAATCTAGCGTGATGGGGGGCTCGTATTGAACGGAGCAGCCCAAGATAAAAAGAAGAGTGGCACGAAAAGGTCAAGAGAAAACTCATCCAACCTTGTTTCTTCGCTTTTGCTTACACATATAAATTTAAATTTAATTTTTAATCTTAAATTTAAAATTAATTTCAAGGTTTTTATATCTTAGTTTATTTTTTAAGTCTTTGCTCGTAGATAGATAAGAACACGTATATATAAAAAATTTATTCATAAAATATCTATCTTTTATGAATATATCGTTTATTTTTTCGCTAAAAGGTTGAAAAATACGACCTCCATCATATCCTTTATCGCTAATTCAGACGTGCAGGAAACAGAGAGGAGCTAGGCGAGTCGAATCCCCGACGCAGGATGGCAGGTTAGCATCATCATCACTCTCAGTATGATGCAATTAGAGCAGCTACAATAGCAGGACTATAAGCCAGCTGTAAGTATATTTTAAAGAGATAAGAAATAAGAGAAAAGAGAAGTGTACTACTAATTTGTAGCCAGCTACGCACGTGCTTCGAGACAAAATGTGTGTAATTATATAATATTGTATAAATTAACTATTAGATTGACTATAGATGAATGGGAGCCAATAGTTGGCTATAACGTTGAACTTGCTCTTAAGACGCATGGAAACAAAAGCATGCACGGTTACTATCGCAATGTTAATAACGAACCAGTAGATGCTTATATGCACCAATTCCTAGATATGATATCCGGTGTGGTGAGATCGATTCGGTCGTTGGAGACGCGGTGCAAGGTGAGTGATCACGTCAGACTTATCAGATCATGATGCTACAGAGGAGAGAGAGCTGTTCCTGATCAGGTCCATTTCAGCATCGCCATGCAGCAGTTGATGACCATCGACCATTTCAATTTAGAGGTATTTGAAAATTTACCATTAGTTTTTTTAAACTTTTTTTTTGCAAGTATATCACCCGAATAGCAATTCTGGTGTCATTTGTGTGCGTGCGGATATACACACGATATTACCAACTTTTGCAATGTAAAATTTTGACACGTTTTGATACGGTAATACGGTATATTTTGGAAAAGTTAAAGTTGTGTGTTGATTGAACCCAAATAAACATAATTCAAGTGACAGTAGACACTATGAAAATGATCAAATATTAGTGCCATCCATTTAGACCACGAAACAAACGAGTCCGGGATGGGTAAATGATATTGTGCTCAAAGCATAACATAAGACACTTTTCTATTTAAAATTATTGAATATACATTTGACCGTTCGTGTTATAAAAATATGTTGCAAACATGTTTAAATTACCTCTAATGAAAACAGTCATAATAATAATAAAAAAAATTAGTAGACATGTATATTTTTGAAAAAGTCAATGATATAAAATAAAAAAAATAAACAGAGTATTTACTTCGTCCCTAAATGTTTGATGCCTTTGACTTTTTTATACACGTTTGACTCTTTGTTTTATGCATAGAAGTATATTTAACAATAAATAAGATGATATAAAAATAATTAATAATTATGTAATTTTTTTAAATAAGACAAAAGAGTCGTGTATAAAAAAATCAATGACGTTACACGTTTCACGTTTCGGGAAGTATTAATTAGTGGGCCATCCACATGCAGCAAATCGACCAGGCCATGTCCCCTCTCCGGGCCGGCCCATAGTAACGCTGGGCCTGGTCGTCCAACCGATCGGCCGCATGCATGGGGCCCACCAACTGACCTCCCTCCCCGCCTCGTCGCGCGCGCGTCCGTCCGGATTCCCACGAGCGGCGGTCGTGCGGCCGCCGTGCGTGCCTCCGCGTGAAACTGGATGAGCTCACCCACGGCCACCCTCACCGCCGCCGGCCGGCCGGCTTGCTTCTCCACCGGTTTTCTTCTGCGGCTGCGGCGGCGGCGGCGTGTGGGGTTCTGCTTCTGCACGGTGACCGGCCGGGTGATTGATTCGCAGATCTTCTAGTAGCTTCCTGATGCATATCCAACTGCTACAGGCTCCTACTACTTCTGGCACCTACTGTCACCAGCAACTCACAGGCTGCATGCGGCATGCCCTGCCAAAGATCATCAGACTGCAACCACCGTACGTGCATCTATGCGCGATGAATCTGCTGCCTAACTAATCACGACGTACGTTCGTTTCTTTCAGCTTCTTATCTGGCATTTAGGGGTTGTTTAAACTTTTTAGTCTCATGTTGTATATCGGATGTTTGGACACTAATTTGAAGTATTAAAAATAAACTAGTAAAAAAACTAATTTCATAAATAAGTGGAAATTTGCGAGATTAATTTTTTAAGCCTAATTAATCCATAATTAGAGCATATTTACTATAGCATTACATAGGGTAATTATGGATTAATTAGGCTCAATAAATTCGTCTCACGAATTAGTTCAAGATTATGGATAAGTTTTATTAATAGTATACGTTTACTATTTATAACAAGTGTCTAAACATTCGATGGGACAAGGGGCTAAAGTTTAGCCCCCTGTCCCAAACACCCCCTTAGTGTTCTAAGTGTACTCATCGTAATTTTAAGTTATAAGATTGTAAGTCGTTCCTTACTTCAGATCCAACGAATTTGATTTTGCTATGCTATACTACTAGTACACGTAGAAATTCTATAAGCATAAAATTGAAACTAAAATATATAACTCCGCGATAAAATTATATATCATATATTATTTTAAAATAAATAAATTTGATAAATATATCTTACCAAAGTTTAAAATAAAATATTTAATATACTTATAAAAATATATAACAAGGTAGCATAATTTTCCCCTATTTTTAACCGTCCTATGCATACCCATGCAAAAACAAAAAAGACGTATACCCATCATTTTATCAAATAGTAATGCTATTGTCCCTCTTATCTGGTCCTAGCGCATTCACTGTTCCCCTGCACAAACTCTGATGCAACGATCATTTGGGACAAATAAGATGTTTAAAGGTGAAGTTGACTTGGAGAGTATACTACAACTGACAAATAGAACAAATATGTCTCGTTTTTGACAGTGCCCCATGACTTTTTTGATTCCTTGTCAGCTGCATTCTCTTTGACAGAACAAAGAGATACATCAGATTTGGTGACAAAGAGATATTTCAGATTTGGTGATCGAAACACCTGTCTCAAGTTCCCAGGGTTTTTTTAGCCCTAACAAAAGAACGAAATCAACAGTCGCAGAAAGCCCCAAATTCTCCAAATCATTCCCATATATTTCGATCAGGCCGCGAATCAACAGTATGCACATATAATTCTAAGAAACTCGCCAGCAAGCAGAACGAGTTTTTACAGTTCGAATTCAGCATAAATTATTTCAGAAACTGAGCATGCAAATCGGTCAGAAGAAACCTATGCCTGGCTTAAAACCTGGTGGTGGTGGTGGTGGTGACCATCGCCTGAAAGGAGCTATAGCTTCGCCTCAGTAGCAGGGCCCGCAGGGGTACACCACGCAGCGCCTGCGCCGTGGCGGCGTGCACAGCATCAGCAGCAGCAAGGCGAGGACGATGGCGACGAGCAGCCCCAGCAGGTTGAACTCCGGATCGTCGTCAGACTGGCTGCAGCACAGCTTCCCCATGCTCCCTCTCCCTCTCTCTCTCTCTCTCTCTGTCAGAGAGAACGACCAAGAAAGAGGAGAGTTCTTGGAGTTCTTGGCAAGATGAGCTTCTCGGTGAAGAAGAAGAAGAAGAAGAGAGGGTAGTTGAAGGCTTCCTGGCAGTGGGGTTTCTATATCTCAAAGACTCTGAAAGACTCTGGAGTCTCTGGATGGAGGTCGTCTCCGTGTTGTATGGCACTTTGGCTATGGATCCTGGGCGCTTTCAGAGCATCATGTGGGCTGGCTGGCTGTTGAGGCATCACTGTCTGCCCCTTCCATGATGCAACTTCTTTTCCATGGCATGTCCTTTAGGTTGGATATCGGACAAACCAACCAACCAATTCCGCACCAACCATGGCCACTACCCACCAGGCCAGGCCAGATCAGGATGGAGTTTTTGTAGCTTGATGAGTATGAAGTACATTCTGTGTTTTAACTGGTGTTGATCTTCAAGTGTCTGAATTTAATTACTTTCAGACTTCAGTAATGATGGACCTGATCAATGCTGTTTAGCCATGGCCTGACCGGTTCAACCCATGTATTCAGTTGTTGGCACTGTTATTTCATTCGCCTGTGGGAGTATAGCTGATGCACTCGAATACTGAAATGACAAGTTGTGAAAAAGACCAGGCTATATTCTTTTCTAGAACATGTGTTTTTATCTTTTGTAGCTTGCTTCTGATAACAACAGTTCATAAATTTTGATGTATTTACAGGACACTGACTTTTTTGTATTCTTCTCTAACATGTTTGTGATTGGAACAGTTCATAAACTTGATCCATTTACATGACACTGTTGAATATTCCGGTACCAATTATGGGTTTCCACTGCTTCACATGATAATCACATCACTTTGAGTTATGCTACGCACGTCATCAGTTTCCATTAATTAAGAACCACTTGCTGTCACTGTACCATGATTTGGACTGAAATTAGGCTTCCTAATGTGGATAAAGACTTGCAAAGATGGCAGCCAACTGCCAGTACTTAATCTGAATAAAGAACAATCTTACCTGAACTAACACAAGGGCTGCATTCTGACCTTAGACTGCACTGCATTTTTTTCCTGACGGCGACAGATTCAACAATAAAGCGAGATCAACTTACTGATCCCTTGTAGCTGTACTGCATTAGAAGCCAAGAAAGCCATAAACTACGAACTTTTAAATGACGCAACGCGTGCTAATTTAACTTCAAACCAGCAGTCATAATCTCAGTTGAAGTATGTAATTAATCAAACGAGAACAGATATGCATCATGTACAGTTCCTTGCTAATGAAATGACGGGAGAAAAACTGGACATTTTGTTCGGTACGATGCGTCATTTTTTCTCAATTCAGCGGCGGCTCAGTTGGAGCGGCGCTGGCTTCTTGTTCTTGTTCGTCATTCTTTTTGTCCGTGGTGATGACTACCTGCTCCTCTCCTTTTTCTTGCTCCGTTGTTGTGGCCTCCTCCAAATTAATGTTTTGTTCCCCATTCGACTCCCCTGCACATGTGTAGGTGTCTTTATGTGGGCAGTTGTAATTAGCAGCTAATAAAGTTTCTCTCTTTTATTCTTTAAAAGACAATAACAGATCAGCAGAACTATGGAATGCAATTATTCAAGCATGCCTAGATGTTTGGAATTATGTTGTTGAGACAAAATTTTCTAGTCCCCGCCCCCCACCCACTCTGAATTTGATAGCTACAGTAGAGGACAGAATAGCGTGTATCGCATTTGGTAAATGAAATAATTAACATCTACTCTCTATTTTTTTAATTTGATATCGTTTACTTTTGGATCTATATTTGACCGTTTGTCTTATTTAATTTTTTTAAATGCTAAATTATAAGTTATGCTTAAAGTCTCTTTAGTAATAAATTAAATCATAATAACGTAATTAATAATTATGTAATTCTTTTAAATAAGATGAAGGGTCGTAGGCTCAAAAACTAACGACGTCAAATAAAAAACTGAGGGGTACAGCAACAAATAAATTCACTGTCGAGACATATTTTCTGGTGGATTTGAATAAAACTTATTCGATGTTATAAGTATAGGCACATTTTTTTCTGAAATATTATCAAATTTAGAGAAATTTGAGGTGGGACAAAGCTAAAATACCTTGCAAAATAAACAAAGAAAAATATTTATGCATAGAATGTTCAGTGATATGGGAAACTGAGCCTACCATCCTCATCTCTCGAAATGGCAGTGGATATCTCCTCCTGTGTCTCCTGGGAGACGATGATCTCCTCCTGTTCGACCTTGATCTCGTCAACTTTTGTTGTCTCCTGGGACACGATGATCACCTCCTCCTCCTCGACCTTGATGTCCTCCTTTTCGGGCATGATCTCCTCGACGTTGGCTGTCTCCTCCTTGGCCTCTTCTTCTTCTTCTTCCTGATCAACTCCGGTCACCACCTCGTCGACGGCAGCAACCTCCGGTAGCTCTGCCTCGTTTTTCACCTCGTTGTCAGAAGGCTTAGGCTGCTCTGGTTCTTCCACTAACGATGTCTCCTCGGCCACCGGTGCAGCGGCCGGGAAGGTGACGCTACTGTCGTCGTCATGGACCTCGCCGGCGTCGGCGACCGGCCGGGCACGGGCACCGGGGAAGGTGACACTGCCTTCGTCGTCCTCAGTGACGGCGGCAACCGCGAATGTGACGCTTTGGTCGTCATCGTTGGCCTGCTCGTCGTCATCCTCGGTTAACGCCGTCTCGTCGTCGTTCTCTTCGTTCGCCATTTCTTCGTCGTCACCCTCGTCGTCTTTCTCCTCGACGGCTGCGATCTGATCGTTGCTCTCCTCGACGGGCTCCTCCGTCGATGCCTTGGCAATGACAGCCTCATCGTCGTTCTTGGTCTCATCGACGGCGGCGACATTCTCGGTTGATGCGGCATCGTTCTTGGCATCGGTGATCGCTTCCTTTTCCTTGGCGGGTTCCTCCTCCATTGGTACGATCTCCTCTTTCTTCTCAACAATGGCATCCACATTGGTCGGTGTCGCCTTCTCCTCTGTGTCAATGGCCGCTTCTTGATTGCACTCGATGGTCTCATCCTTCTTGGCCTCCTCCTCTTTCTTCTCCTCAACGATCTTCTTCACGGGCGCCGGCGCCGGCGTCGCCTTGGCCGTCGTCGACGTCTTCGTCGTCGTCTCGACGATCACCACGCTGGTGTCCTTGACGACGACCACATCTGCGGCGGCGGCATTGTTGCTCTCCTCGACCTCCTTCTCCTCTTTGATGGCCTTATCGTTCGACGGCTTGTCCTTGGCATCGGTGACCACCACCTCTTCGTGGAGACTCTCCTTGAAAACGACGGCCGAGGCCTCGTCGGACGGCGGCGCGTGAGACGGGACGGCGGTGGCGACGGCGCTGGACTTGCGCCGGAAGAGACGGCGGCTGCACCTGCCGCTGGAGCCGACGGTGGTGTTGCCGGTGGCCACAGCTTCTTTGGAGCCACCGCAACCCATGTCGGCGGCCGGCCGGCGACGTCGAGGAGGAGGCGACGACGACGGCGAGGAGAGAATGTAGGAGACACAAGAATTTTGCAGAGAGAGGACCGGAAAATATATGCATGCATGGACGTGGCAAAATGCATGCATGCATGCATTGCGTTGCAAAATTAGGGAAACCATAAACAAACAAGATGTTGTGACATGTGTTTAGTGCTCTAATTGCAGCTCATTGTTAGTTTGTTAAATCTTTGGCAAGGTTGTAGCTAATTCCAGGTTGCTGGCCTCAAGGTTGTTCTTTCAGCTTCAGATGGAGGCTTGAATTTGCCGTACAAAATTTGGTACTATTTTGTATCTCTAGTGTCAGGGGTACCAAATTTTGCACCAAAAAAAGCTCAGTTCCTCTTCTTAAAATTTCTCTAGGTGTAGTGTTGGTTGACCATAATATGAGAAGCAGCTGTTGGAAATGACTAACTGGAGTAATTTGAGAACTGAATTTTCTTCCTGAATACCTCCTGAAATGCAAGTTGGTAAGCAGAGAACAGTAGTTGAAGCAGAGACCAGAGGGTGAGAGGAGTTGCATACTTCCATGGAAGCCATTGAATGTCAGGTACATGCACTGGCGCATCACAACTACTGTTCTCACTGCACGCCTATAAATTCGCTCTGGAAGGTTGGAACTATTTCTTGCTGAAAAAGCCGTATGACTGCAATTCGCTAGGCTTGCTCCTGAAAAAGAAAACTGTGGTTTGGGTTGAGTTCTTTGTGAAGCTGTAGCTAGCCTTTTCTCTTGGCAAAATGGATCCACATGGGCCTGGAGGACCGGGTTGGGGCCCTCCTGGAGGAGGCCCTGGAGGATGGGGCCCTCCAGGAGGGGGCCCACTACCTCCTGCTGGACCTGGCTTTCTGGGTGGCCCAGGCCCTGGTTCCTGGGGCACTGGGATTGGAGGCTTCCTGGGATCATGGTAAAGCTCTAAGCTGTATAGGAAATGTCCTTGTAACCTTGGGTTGTTGCAATTGCAAAGAAAATTTCAGTTTCAGCTTGCTTAGGAATCCAAGATAGGTGTAGAGTTTGAAGAATCAGGTTATGTGCAGATACAAGTAATCAAAGCACACCAGAGAAATTCTATGCATCAACTCATCAGCGTCTGAATCTCTGAACCTTTTGTGCAGCCTTTACACACTCTGCTGCTGCTGCTTGATCCAGGATTGCTGTGGGATGTTGCTGGGGCGTCCAGGGCCCGGCGGCCCGCCTCCACCTTTCTGAGACCACCCTGATCATGCCCATCTCATGAAATAATGTAATGTGTTTACTATCCATGCTACACATCCTGATGAAGAAACAGTGCCCCACTCGGTTAACACATTGCTGATTGCAGCTTACAGAGTCACCTGTCTTGTAACATGTAATTTACTTACTCCCTAGGTGTGTTGTTGCATAATCTTACCTGTTTGCATTGTAGCAACTTGATGCTATAATGAGGGTTCTGCTTTGGTACCTTCTTGTTGCCTTTCAAATGTTAAATCAAAATACAACCTTGATAGTATGCAAACTAACACCTGCCCAGGGGGAAAACAACAAAGAAAACTGCACCGATTCTAAGAAAGAACCGAATCCAACACACTATAAAAAAACACTCCAGCGAGGCTCCCCAGGTTAGTCTACTGGTGCAGCAGGCATCTATTGGACGGTTCTGTACAGATGTAAAAGCTGTTCTATACACGCAGGCAACTGGCACCCTTGTTATATGCAAAACCATCTCAACTGATAATGGCTAGTGAACACAATGCTAAGGAATGCTCCCCTTTCGAGACTGATGTGTGGCTGCCCTTCAATTCTTGCGACAGACTGAAGCATCCAGCTTATGGATTTTTTGGAAGAAATCGAACTCATAGGCGCAGGAGGTAACCGAGAGAAGTACCAAGAAGCGCCACATAAACCACAAACAGCAGGGGGAAACCAACTTGACTCCTTGGGGTCCCCTTCTTTCGTAAAAACACCTAGCCAAGCCAAGCCAAGCATAATATCAGAATCAGTTGACATGTCACACATGAAACATGGTGCTCTTTCAGGATGAAGTTCAAGCCATACCATTTCCTGCTGTAACTTATCCCGCTCCTGGGTGGTAGTTCTGCTCTCTTCTCTCAGCTTTATTATCATCTTTCCAGCCTGCACAACAGAAGTTAGTGTTTCACTTCAGAAAGTACTCTCTGGAATATAAGATTGAAATTGTAGTTTATAAAATAGTATAAGCTCCATGCTTCAGAAGGATCTGATTCAGAACTATTGATTTGCTCCTGTCCAAAATATTACCTCTTCCAATTTTAGTTCGAGATTGTTAAGCTTTGACTTCAGGTTCTGAACATCTTCCGTTACCTGGTACATACAGATACAGAGCAACTTCAATAAAACTAGTGGGAATGTTGTTTAAGAAACAGCTTGGAAAAGTAGTGCAAAAAAACAAAAACAATTTGAAGATATTTATAAGTGCAGCTTAGTTTTAGTGCGTTGTATCTAGTTGCTTGTGCTATTCACTAAAGGTCTAAAGCTACTTCCATTATAGTGGAAGATAGAAGAACCACACAATATATACTCGATACTTATTTCAATAAAGGACACACTTATCGTGTATGGCCAATTATAGGATGTCCGACACAATTGATGATTAGAAAATTGTGGCCAGAATTTGAATTCATCGTCAGAACAAGTTAGGAGACATAAGACCACCGTTCAAGTTGATTCCAAAGGAAAATTCTTTACACTATTGGAAAACTAGGTGTCGACATTTTCACTAGGATCAGGTGGAATTTTGCCAAAACATAGTCAAATGCTGCCCAAGAACTGTGACCAGCTAAAATTCATCCTAAGACTTGCACTGCAGGCATGCAGTAACTCAACTAATTTTTTTCCTTAGAATTGCTGAAGGGGCATATGAAAATAGTAGAGAATGAAAGCTTACATGGGATAGTTGACGACTCTGCACATTGACAGCCCCTTGCTCACTTAATATGACAGCTGCTTTTGGAAGAGTTTCTTCTAGAGGAGATTCCTTCAAACTTGCTAGGTTTTGTTCCAAAGGATGGATAGATTCCACAGTAACAGAAGGCGTATCTCTTGGAGGGGGCGGAGATTCTGTCAATATAACAGGTGTCTCCTTCAATGGCGTAGGAACTTCTCTCAGGATTGCAGTCTCCTTGACCGGGGAAACAGGTGCAGGGGCTTCTCTCGGGATTGGAGTCTCCCTGACAGGGGAAACGGGTGCAGGAACTTCTCTCAGGATTGGAGTCTCCCTGACAGGGGAAATGTGCACAGGAACTTCTCTCAGGATTGGAGCCTCCTTGACAGAGTAGTGGGGTGCAGGAATAATAACTGGGTCTGTTTCCAGAGGGGGATGAACCTCTCTCTCTGTAACTGGTACTTCATTTCTAACGTTCAACACCTCCTTCAAAGGAACTTCAACAGCTGCCTCAGTGTTTGGAATTCCATTAGTCGGCTGCTCTTCAAAAGGATGAGATGCACTAACAAGGACAACCCTCAATTTACTTTCCTCAATATATCTGCCAGTTTCTTTGGAAAACTGTAAAAAAAAAGGCCAGTAACATTTAAAAGATGAGGAATTAAAAGAACACCCTGTGTACTGCTCTTTCCAGAAAAAGGCTGTATACTTATGTGCTTACAAAAGAAGGAACAAGATCCTCATCTGATGTTCCATAAGGGACAACTGTCGTCTGCACCAAAAATTTGTCTTTTAATTGCATGTCTGGTGGAGCAGTACGTTGTGCTTGCATGGTAACTGCATTCAAGCGAATAAAAGAAGAATTGATGAGAGAGAAGAAAATTTTAACTTATTAGCAAGAATTATAACAGAATCAATAAAAGACAAGACACATCTGTCTAATAATTGCCCTCCCCTAAAACGAAGCACATCATACTTCTTTAATGCACAGTACAACTGAGAATAAGTTCATTACTGCTGAACATTGACCTATAGATGAAAATATTTCGCTATTGACCAATAGATGAAAATATTTTGCTGTTAGAAATCTTTATGTAAATTCCACAGAAAATAAATATATAGTTTTCCAAAATGAGCAAACATATTGTACTTTAACATGCGTGCAGATATAGATCAACAAGGTAAGTAAATATATCTATGCTGCAATAATCATTGCATGCACTAATCAATTATCACCAGTCAGTAAATGCAGTAGTGAGCCACTGAACATACCTGTGAAATCACATGTCGATCTTGGAAGGATAACCCCAGTATTTGGTCGAACACAATATCTTTTAGGAGATGTTGTTTTAACCTAACAAATTTGAGATGACGATATCAGATATAGTCCTGTAGATGCTCAAATGGCAGTAATTATGACTGTTTGATTGACCATAAAAGTACTTATAGAACGCACAATGTTCAGGAAACAAAACAACTATATAATTATACTTATCCCAATCTTCTTATTATGTTACTATATAATTATTCTTCTACCACTTAAGTATACATTTATTGCGCAATTTAAATTTAGAAAAAGAAAACAAGTTGTATGTAGTAGTAGCAGACAAAACAGTATGTATTCTTGGAGGTGCCCGTTTGGTGTTTAACAATTAAGGCTATAGCCACACTCAAAATAGTAGTACTGATGGATACCTTCATGGTTACAGCACAATATCCAACATTAGCACCATTAGGAGATACTTAAGATAATAAATGTGGAATTTGTATTTGTAGTTGAAAGCACAGACAAACCTTGAATGCAACATATTCATTGGATTTGTTGACAAGATGGACTGTACATGAACTTTGCTTCTTCACCTCAACTGCCAATAATAAATGAGATCACAAGTCAGATTATCATTCAAAAATTTGACACGGAATGTGCTTGGTGTCCTATATTGAGCGTAAAATCGACGACTTATGACAATGTAGAAAACGAAAAATTGCATTCACACACCTTATGAAGAACACTCATGTAGAAATTCAAAGTGTAAGATATCATACAGCAGTTAAACGTGTTTGGCCGAATGTTGAAATTTGGAACATAGGCATGGTAGGAACCAGTACAAGCCATCTTGTTCATCTAGTGAAAATTGCAAGGACCATTTAATCATGCACAAATTTGACAAGGACATCACGCAATTCATATGAAAACTACCCGTAGAGGTAACGATAGGATAGTTTCAGATTCATTTCAGTACTGTGGCCTTTCTTCTTTTTTTATCAGCACAGTAATATCTTTTAGGAGCGATGCGTGACTAAAAAGTAAAAACTCTCTAACACCACCACTCTCCGCCCTTTATTATTTTTTAGCATGTGCTTAGCTGCATCAGTCCATTCTCAGTAGCTACTACAACTGCATCTAATCCAGGTAAGCCAATTAGACAAGCAATCAGATCCCTCTCTCACACACAGACGTAGGACTTTACAACCACTCGCACCACAAATCGACCTGTCAGTAACCAAACAAACAGAAAAGGAGCAGCCCACTAAAAAAGCAGCCTTTAAAAAATCCAATACAAACTTTGCATAAAATTCCAAATTCCGAATCATGTTTATAGAATGTTATCGAAGTAACCTACAAAAAAGTTAACAGTAAAAACCAAATCATTAATAGCCTTTTCACTTAACACTTGTAATCTACGAAAAGAAATCTGCCTAGACCTCTAAATAACCAGCAAACAAAATCTAAACCAATTCAGTGACGGCATAAATGAGTGAAACTAAACTTCTCACTCGTGACAGTCACATACAGTACGATTTCGCTACTAATTTCAAAATCACTGAGACCCTAGCACTGTTGATCAGAACAATTGTACAAACGAGAGGCAAACGAAACGAAAAGCTTTTGAAAACATAACAAAAACTGATCTCCAATCAACCCGAGTCTACAAATCCCACCGAGCGACGAAACAAATAACCGCGCGATTACATCGAAGCGAAGCGGGCAGGGAAGTCGCAATTGAAGCACAACACGCATACACGCGTAGCATCGATTCGATTGAAACCGATTCGCCCGTTCCGCGAGACGGATCGGAATTTCCATCTAGCAAGAGGGGGATGGACGAGGCCGGCAGGCGGGGCTTACAGGTGAACTGGAGCTCGCGCGGGTGGATCTCCGCGAGGTCCTGGCCCATCTCCGCCGCACCGCACCGCACCGCACCACGACGAGACCCGGGCGGTCACTCGCACCACCACCAGCAGCACCGCCTCCGCTGGTCGCCGCGCGCAGAAGCAAGCGACCCTCCGAGAGGAGTCGAACCAATCAGCCTCCGCCTCCTCCGAGGCTTTGACTAGGACGGTCTCGGGCGGGAGCGGGGGCGGGAGGCAGGAGGCAGGCGGCAACGGGTTCGAGAAGGGTGGGAGAGGGCGGTGGTGGTGGAGGTGGAGGAGGAGTTGGAGTGAAGTCGAAGGAGACGACGGGATGGCCACCACCACGACGGGATGACGACGAGACGAGGGTCGCTCGCGGCCGTTTTGACGAGAAGACTCGGGGGAAGTTTGGGGGGTTGCGACTCTCGGGGACGCGGAGCAGGAGGCGAGCTTTTCCAGGGTCGGGAGGATGGGCCCACCTGTTACTGGTGCGGGGCAACCCGGTGTACCCGTTTTTGCACATTGCTCCCATACAAAATCACATTTTAAAACTTAAGCTTATAAGCATCAGCGAAAACTTACAGTAATTTTGGAAATGGTATTGGTTTCCATTTCTCACGTTTGTTTATTTTTTATATTTGCTTTAAAATACTAAGAATATATATATATATATATATGCATAAACTATTTTTTATTACTAATAAACGTTACATTATATAATCAGCAAAACTAAAACCGTTAACATACGTATAACTAGTTTTATGGAGTGTCAGCGTGTTGTTTGGAATACCAGTGGGGAGGTTCTTTTAGCAAGTTCAAGCGTTCATTGACTTAAACCCCTTGGGCCTTGGTTGTTTATAGACTTAATTAGTAGTACTAACTATGGCACGTCAATTCTTCTAAACCTTATGATATGTTTATAGAAACGATAACAAGTATGATTTTATAATATGTTTATATAAACTAATAATTTTATGAAATTGTAGTTGAAAATATTAAAGTGGATATAATCATACCTTTTTGGCTCATAATTTAAAATTTTAAATATTAATAGCCAAAATTTTAATTTTGACCAAACCTTATTCAAATAATACCAATATTCTAAAATATAAATATTTCTATGTTGTTTAGCATAGATTCAAAAGATTTCATTTCAATCACTTCAGTGGTCATTTAAATTTTAAAGTTTGAATTGATTATATTATCTTTTTAAACATCTATTTGGATCTAAAATTATTAAAATAATTAAATTATAAAAACCAGTGTAGAAACATTTATATTACGGTGCATAACTTGAATCATAAAAATACTATATTTGGATCGGATGAAGTAGTTATGACCAAATGGAGCAAACTAGTTTGACATTAAAGGATATTTAGGCCCTTGGATGCAAATGTTCAGTTTGGTCTATGAAAGCCGTATGACAGGTGGGTCCGCAGCTTTACCCTCCATGTCGGCAATGACGTGGCAGGCGCAGGTCCGCTGCCACACGGCACGTGCTCGGGAATAGACGGCGTGATTCCGCTCAAGTCATACCAGCATCGACAGAATCGTCAAAAATGTCCAATGGACCGCTGCCACGTGGGCCGGCCCACTCGGTGGTTTTACTGCTACCGAGATCCAGGGGACACCGGCTGCGGATCTCCACGTGGAGATGCAGAGGGTGATGCATCATAGTCACCCATCAATACTGTAGTTAGTAGTAATAGTGGTAGTAGTGTGCACCCACAGAGAGAGTGATGCTCATTGTCACAGTAGTGATGCTCACTCACAACATGGCTTGTAGAGTTGTGGTTGAGTGAAGTTGATGGTTTTGAATCTCTATTGTGAGGTTGTCTGTTGCTTGCAAGATACAGATGGTCTAACTAAGCACTTGCTCTAGAATCATTTATTCCATTCTCTATCTTGTTTTTTTAATGTGTTTTGTATTGCCTTTGTCTCTTGGATGAAAAATACTCTTTCCGTTTTTAAATAATAAATAACGTTGGATATGAGTATTTAGACTTAACCATAAATTACATTTAAATAAATCTATTACGGTGGATAAAAATATGGTAGATCGGGGTATAATACATTGTAATAGTACAGTAGTATATTCAACAAATGGCCAAGGAAGCTGCGCCGTGTGCAGGGGTAGGAGCGACACAACTTCTAGGAAACACACTGCAATGGTTGGGTTCTTTTACATGGATTTTTTCTAGCTTTCACACATGTGTTTCTCAAACTACGGAGAATGTTTGTACCATTAAATATGTATTATAAAAGTCAGAAAATATTTTATCTTCGTCTTCCTAACACAACCTTAATATAATGTAAAAATCTGTCTGGATGGGTCGATTATTGTGTCAACAACACCCTGACAATGTACAGTCCTTTCATCCTCTTAAATACAAAAGCAGCGCAACACTTACCCGTTTTCAAGAAAAAGTATTTGCAAATTTTGCAAAAAAAAAAACACATGTGGTCAAAGTCTTAAAATGAATATGAACTACTCCCTCTATAAAAAAAAAAGAATTCTCCGGTTTCCGTGTCTAACGTTTGACCATCCGTCTTATTTGATAAAGTTTCAAGAAAAAATAGTCACACGTAAAGTACTATTCATAATTTATCATCTAATAAAAATAAAAATATCAATCGTAAAAAAAATTTGAATAAGATGAAGAGTCAAAAATTAAAGGTAAAAAATAAAAAATTAATTTATTTTGGGACGGAGAGAGTAACAATGAAGAAAATGTGCAGTCAAGTGGAGTACGCTCATGCCTCTTCTCTCCATGTCCATTCGAGCAATGATTAAAGTTTTGAGAAAAAACGGTTGTTGAAGTCTTAAATAAGAAAATGGCTCTGTACTCCCTACATATTTTTATGTATGACACCGCTGACTTTTAGAATTATGTTTGACCATTTGTCTTATTCAAAATTTATATCCAAATATGCAAAATTATAATGCATACTTAAAATTTTCTATAATAATAAATAATATTATAACAAAATAATTAATAACTATATAATTTTTTTAATAAGACGGATGATCAAACGTGAATCTAAAAGTCAGCAGTGTCATATAAAAATATATGGAGGGAGTACCATATATGCATATGCATGTTTAACAGAATGGAAGTACGGTAGGATATACAACTTTGGTATTGCGTTGTCTCACAATGAAAAGAAGAATAAAAGAATCTTAGCAAACCATAAGTTAGGGTAGGCAGCTTTGTTAATGTATTATTGCACAATGAAAAGAAGAAAAAGGAAGTCGTCATAAAGAAAATCTTTTTCCCGCAATGATTCAAATGGCATGAGAAACATATTTTTAAAGCCGAGTGATTCTAAAACAAATCATTTCCTAAAAGTTGGCACTATGATCTTCTTTTTCCAATTGTATGGTGATCTAAATTTATAGAATTGTGTTATATAGGTTTCTATGCATGAAGTATACGTGCTTTAGACTTTATTGTGCCATCATAATAATTAATTTTTCTTAAGGAATACCTTTTCCGGGTTATATTGTTTAGTATAATGCTCTTTTTTCTATCAAACTTTTTTTTTTACTTTGGAAACTGGATTTAACCTACTTTGCAGGATTGCAACATCATTAAAATCATGGCATAGAAAATCATGGCATAGAAAAGGAATGATACACAATTGCATAATACTTATTTTTATACAATATTATTGCAGCTGTTTATACTAAAAGAGAGAGGATTATTTATCGAAGTTAAATGTTACTCCTATTATTGCGTACTCATGACGTAGAGTAGGGCTGTATTTGGGTAAGGGGTGGGTAAGTTAACTTACCTGGCATAGAAAACATAGTAAGTATGATTAATTAATTATTAATTATTAAAAATATAAAATAGATTAATATGAATTTTTTAAAACAACTTTCCTGTAGAAATTTTTTTGCAAAAAATATATCATTTAGCAGTTTGAAAAACGTACGCGCGAAAAACGAAAGAGATAAATTAACTTATCCATGCGGCCGAACGTGGCCTAGCTAATCTTAGGATTCAAATTTATCTCAAAATACCTACATCATTGTCTTTTGACAAATTGCAAGTTTTTTAGTTTTTCTTCTACCGTAGCAAATGATGTGAATTTTGAGTGTCTTTATACAAGCAAAATCTGCCTTTAAAATGCATTCATAAATCAGTAACTAAAATCAGCTCGTACGATTGTGTGGTCATCTTGCACTTGTTTTGGTACTTGATTTCCTTCAAAGGTATTACTCTGGTTTTGTTCTACGGTGGTTGGGGCCTTGCTCTCCAACCGACCGCCGGCCACTCGTATTTCCTGGCTAGTGCTACCTCCGTACTAAAATAAACCAATTTTTTACTTTTTACATATAATTTTTGACTCTTTGTCTTATTTAATTTTTTTATTGATATTTTTGTCTTTATTAGATGATAAATTATAAATAGTATTTTACGTGTGACTAATTTTTTTCTAATTTTTCAAATAAAACAGATGGTCAAACATTGGACACGGAAACTAGAGAATTAATTTTTTTTAGACAGATGGAGTACTATTGTAGCTTTTCGGTCCTTTTTTCTGGAACCGGATTCTCTATAGTCGACTTTCCTCTGCAACCGCCACTGACATGTGGGCCCGGGAGACGCTGGGCCCACATGTCAGCGAGGATGCTCTCTGCAGTCGACTGCAGAGGGATCCCAATCCTTTTTTCCAGCCAAACCGCTCCGAGAAAACGAGAGATTTCCATCCGGTGACCATCACGCTTGCTGACAAAACCGAGGATTGGTGTATCTGATATTCTGATGGACGTTTTTACAGATGTTTTTATATGATAGTTGCTTTAGAAAATCAAATAAATATATACATTTAAAATTTAAAATAATTCATACTTAATTAATTATGTGCTATTATCTTATCTGTTTATCACTCCTTTTGTTGAACCGAACGTACCACTCTAGTTTTATAATTCTTATCATTTTGAAAAAAAACTTTTAAAAAACTTTGATTATTAGAATATCTAGTTTAAAATTATTAGGAGATACACATACTGATGACCGTGAACTTTACTACAAATAAATTTATTTATTTATTATATATTTTAATAAAAATTATGATTAAAGGAATATTTAAAAGACCATGTCGAGTACGAGACTATAAGAAACAGCAGACTAGATAGAGTACTCCATCGGTGGATTGCTCGAGTGAAAGGAAAGGTTTGAAAAATTAGTCTGAATTCTGATGATGGGAGAGGAGGCAGACGCTGACATGATGACGTGAATGGCCCAGGCTATCAGGATACTGGGATCTTTGAGTGGGTCCACCTAAGCGGCCTTGTGCTCGTCGAACGGTTGCCATATCACAAGCGAGAAAAACGCCATTTTGGTTCCGTTAATTATTTGGTCCAATCGAATTTACGTTGCTCGATCGTAAAAATGGATATACGTGCCACCCATCAACTTTTAGTATTAGTTCGATGTATCTTCCTCGATTGATTTTAGAGCAGTTTTGATACTAGTTCGATGTACCACCTTCGTCCATAAATGGCGATGTTGATTTTTTTATGCATGTAATTTTTACATAATTATTAATTATTTTATATTATTTCATTTATTATTAAATATACTTTTATGTATATATATAGCTTTACATATTTAATAAAAATTGAATAGGACGAATAGTCAAACGTATATAAAAAAGCCAATGACATCAAATATTTAGGTATGGAGGGAGTATCTCTTATCTGTAATTATAGTCAGCAAAACAATTAAAACTTAATGAGCCACGTGTTAACAGAGTTTCCATCTAAAAAATCTATGAGGGCTCACATATGGGGAAAATTGTCAAAACACCACCCGTAAAGGCAGCACTCTCCAGAACGTCATTAGTAAAAAAAACCCTCCAAAACACCACTAGTAAACAAGATAGTCATGCCAAAACGCCAGAATTCACAAAACAGACACTAAAAGTGACCATTCCACCCCTAAGCCTTGTATTAGCCATATGTTATTCCAGAAATTAATAAAAATTATTTATTTTTGAATAAATAATCATAGAAAATATGAATAATCGTTTTTTCAAAAAATACCATGAAGTCTTCAAAAAGCCATATATTATTCTAGAAATTAATTTTTTTGCACCAAAAAATAATTATTCATATTTTCTACAATTATTTATTCAAAAATAAATACTTTTTATAATTTTTATTAATTTCTAGAATAATGTCTGGCTAATACAAGACTTAGGGGTAGAATGGTCACTGTTAATATCTATTTTGTGAATTTTGGCGTTTTGGCATAGTTTTGTTGTTTACTAGTGGTGTTTTGGAGGGTTCTTATTTACTAATAATGTTCTGTAGAGTAGTTTACGGGTGGTGTTTTGCCTCTCGCATATGAGAGGAGATCGTGGGTATCGACTCTCGAGGAACATAAATTGGACTGGGCCGAAAGTTAACGGAACCAAGATGGCCTTTTCTCTATCGTAAGAGGAGTCCCCCGGCCCATGATCATCGTCTAAATGGGCTGAAACTAAGCTGACCGCATCCATTCATTTCTACCCAACTAAACAGCACATATTTCAGAAAATTCAGATAGTTCAGCTTCATATGGAGGTGCACTTCTTGTTACTCCAACCGACAGTTGCCGGAGCCGATGAAATCGAGCTGACAAATTGACACATTTTATTCTTGAATTTGAACTAACACGGTACTAGTAGGCTATAATTTTAAACTTAGCTGCCACGTGTCCATACTGCAGACGATGGACGACGACACTAGAAAAAAACACACTGAGATTTATCATCACCTCACCAGAGAATAGCTGAGTTAATTAACTGACACGTGTCGAAATGGCAACAGCACACGGTCGCATGCGTGCACAGTGTCAGTGAGCTTCACTTGCAATCAATGGCTGCCCATGCTGAAGTCGAAGTTGCCACACCTGGTCATGGTGCCGAGCAGCAAGCCGCTGTACCCGAACTGCCACTTCTCCAGGTCGAACACCACCAGGTTGTCCTCCATCTGATGGCCCCCGATGATCACCGCCGGCGAGTGGTCCACCGCCGGCGTGGCCGTGGTCCCCATGTCGACGAAGGCGAGGCACGCCGCATCCTGGCTCACCTCCACCACGGCGCTGGAGCCGACGATCGTCCAGTTCTGGCCGCCCGCCAGCGTCAGGTCGATGCTCGCCGTGTAGAGGCCGATGCGCGTCGACGGCAGCGCCGACTTCTGGTAGCACAGGTCGAACGGCTTCGTCGCCGGCGCGCGCGCGAAGCCGGACGTGGCCTCGGCGAAGGCGTCGCGCACCGGGCGGTAGATGTCGGAGCGCAGCGCTGTGTATGGCGTCGCCGTGCTCAGCGCCACGCCGCCGGTGCCCTGGCGGGCGCTGAGCGACAGGGCGCCCGGGGGGAGGGGGACTTGGACGTTGTTGACGGCGACGCCGGTGACGCCGATGTAGTAGGCGGTGTTCTTGGGGTTCTTGAGCAAGGCGGTGTACCGGAGACGGTCGCTGACCTGCTGGGGTGGCGCGGCTTGGAGCCAGAATGGGCCGCCGCCGAAGATGGCCGCGCCGTCTTCGCCGGCGGCGGGCAGGCACAGCGCGAACTTCTTCTCCACCTTCATCCTCCCAGCGACCTGCAGCGGCAGCGACAGGGGCGCCCGGGACAGGCCGGCGACGCCGGCCGCACCGGAGGGGAGCGACCCCATTACCGACGGCGGCGCGCACGACGCGACGGCGGAGAGCGACACCTGGAACAGCGGGCTCCTGCCGTCGGTGGCGTTCGCCGAGAGCTGCACCGTGGTGAGCTCGCCGTACCCGCACTGCCCGTTCGCCGGGTTGTACGCGGTGGTGGAGCAGGCGCAGTGCCCGCCGTGGCCGTTGTTGTCGCCGGGCGTGTACTCGCAGTTGGGGCGGCGGCTCCGGCTCGCGACGGCGCACACGCTCCCGCCGCACGGGATCAGCCGGTACGGCGGCATGCACGTTGTCCACACAAGCGAGCCGGCGAGGTCGAGGACGAGCTGCGGACCGGGACCGCCGTTCCCGACGGAGGCGGTGTAGAGGGACGTGGAGGGGTCCTTGGCGAGGCGGGTCAGCACGGGCCGGTGCTGGTCACCGCCGGCGGCGAGCGCGCACAGCAGCGGCGCCGCCATGAGAGAGAGAGCCAGCGCGATCTTGTAGCTGGACGACGACATGGATGAGTAAATTTTGTGGGTGACTCAGCATGCATGCGTCAGTGACCGTCCGCTTATTTATAGTGACGTGTCTACTTGGATTTTTTTATTTAATTTTTTTCGAGGGTATTGGAACTTCAACTTGGCGTGTATACGAAGTCTAGGAAGTACATCTGCACGTGCTCTTTGTGCTGATTAGCTTGGACAAATACATCGTTGATAGTATCTTATGGGGTTTGATAATACTTACCATTGGGCTTGCGTACGCCACTTTGAATGAATTCACCGATATCTGGGAAGGATATGGTAATCATCTTATCTTATTAGTTGTAAAAGTTGCAACGCCAGCTTCGATTCTCAGCATCTCTCGATAGCTAGTAAGGCTGTATTCTTCGATGTAGATAAAAACGAAAGATAGATGATTTTGTGCTAACTATTTTATGTTATAAATAATAAAATTAACTATTATAGAGTTGAAAGTCTACTTCGAAAATATAAAATGATAAGTTTCTATTTAAAAATATTTATAAAAAATATGCATAGTTTAGAAAAAAAAAATAAAAACGGAACTCAGTCTAACTAGCTAGTCACGTTTCTCACGAACAATCGTTCGTAATATGATTTTATATGACCAAATGTAATTTGCATGCGTTTTCGTTTGCTCCTACCGGTGGATCTGCCGCCCCATGTCGAAGTCGAAGCTTGTGTACATCGGTGCCAAACGCAGATCCTCTATCTAATATACGTCACATGACACTTTGTGTCACTTGTATGTGACTTATACGTGGATCAGTACCAATTGTTGCGGTCCAGGGCACCAAAACTCAATTACCGTGTCCACAATCGCTTGGGCTCCTTTGTGCGGCCCATTTATCATGTCGGGCTACCGGGGAGAGTAGGCCCACGAGAACCAGTGCAAATTGGAGCTATTAGTTTCCTCGTATGCAGCTAGCTCACATTTTTCCGGTTTGGCTATAAATCACCCGAGTGATTTTTGTCTTAAAATTACATAAATGTAACTATAATATAATTACAATATAATAATATAATTATAATATATTAACTCCATTTCTTAATATAAGATATTTTAGTATTGTCTAGATAGATTCACGTGTATGCTAATAAATCTAGGCACAACTAACAATCTTACCGTACGAAACATAGGAGCAACTAGCATATAATTTTAATGCAACTAGTATGTAATTACAATATAAATAGAAATAAATATGTATATTTTTTTATTTATATGTGACTTACATGTTAGTTATATACTAGTTATATTTGTAATAGCATGCTAGTTAAATTATAGTTGCATTGTAATTATATTATAGTTATATTCCTATGATTTTAAGAAAAAAAAGATGATTTATAGTCACTCCCCCATTTTTAAAAAGTAAATATTCTTGAGTGGATATGAAGTTTACTAAACTCCGTGCACGTGCTCACCTTGGTACTAATTTACCTTAGACAATTTCCTTGTTTCTACACTATTATTTGGATTTCTTTTTCTTGGTCAGAGTGAGGCTAACTTTGAAGTTTGAGTAGGCAGCATTGCACGCGATTACATAGATCAAAGAATCAACTCACTAGGTTCCCTGAAAAATTGCTCACCCTAGTTCTCATTGCATTGCACACATGGCTGCTGATCTCTGCTACGTGTAACAGTGAAACTTCTCCCTAGTTGCAGCTTATGATAAATTTGATTTGCTCCATTTTTCAGAGAAGCACTTCGTTCCTGTCTCCAATAATCTTGCTGCATTGAAACAAAACAATGAAACGTGCCAGTAATAGTTTTGGTGCACTGCTGCTCTGCTGGTTGCTGTTCAAGAAATGGTAGCAAGAGCCAGGACAAACGTGACTGCGTTTATTTTCATTGCGTTTATTTTCTTTGCTAACCACAAAATGGTAGCAAGAGTCTATTAGGTTTGGAGAAATTTCGTGGAAATTTTAGAGGAATTCAACTGCTTCCTACGAAGAGCTTCCCATGGTGAAGTTGAAGCCGCCGCAGCCAGTGCGGAGTCCGGAGAGCAGCGAGCTGATCCCCAGCGTCTCCTTCTCCAGATCAAACAGCAGCAGGTTGTTCTCCATCTGGAACCCGCCAATGGCGATCGCCGGCGAGGAGGGCCCCATCTCGAGGAACGCGAAGCACACGGTCTGCTCGTTCACTTGCACCAGCGAGCTGCCGCCGGGCAGCGTCCAGTTGTGGCCGCCGTCCAGCACCAGGTCGATGTTCGCCACGGCGAAGCCGAGCCGCGTCGTGCCGAGCGCCGACGCCTGGTAGCACATCTCGAACGGCTTCGCCGGCGGCGTCACGCGCGGGATGCCGGATGTGGCCGCGTCGAACGCGCTGAGCAGCGCGCGGTAGATGTCGGGGCGCAGCGCGGTGTAGGGATCGACGGTGCTCAGCGTGACGCCGCCCGTGCCGCGGCGGACGTCGAGGTCCAGGGCGCGGGGCGGGATGGGCACCGCCTGTTGGTTGACGGCGATGCCGGTGACGCGGAGGTAGTAGGCGCCATTCTTGGGGTTCTTGAGGAAGGGGACGGGGTTCCGACGGAGACCTTCGGCGAGCTCCATGGGCGGCGCCGCTAGGAGCTGGAACGGCCCGCCGCCGAAGATGGCCGCGCCGTCGCCGCCGCCACTAGGAAGGCACAGCGCGAACTGCCTCTCCACCTTCAGCGACGACGCCACCTGGGACGGCAGCGACAACGGCAGCCTCGACAGCCCCGCGACACCGGCGGCGCCCGAGGGAAGCGACGCCAAGAGCCCGCCGGGCGCACACGACCCGAACGCCGAGAACGAGACCAGGAACAGCGGGTTCTTGCCGTCGGTGGCGTTGGCGGAGAGCCTCACGGCGGTGACGTCCCCGCGGCCGCACCGGCCACTGACCGGGTTGTACGGGTAGGCGACGCAGGCGCACCTCCTGTCGCCGTAGCCCGGCCGGCCACCGTCGGAGTGCGCGCAGTTCGCCGGATGGTTCCGGTTCGCGACCTTACACACGCTGGAGCTGCAGCGGATCGCGTGGTGCGCGGGCGGGCACGTCGACGACCAGAGCAGCGGGCCGGCGAGGTCGACGACCAACGGCGCGCCGCCGCTGCCGACGGAGATGGTGTACAGTGAAGTGGTGGCGTCCTTGCCGAGGCGCGTCACGATGGGCCTAGACGGCGGCCGGCCGTCGACGGCCATTGTTCTCGGAGGTGACAGTGCCACGATCAGAAGCGAGAGTGCGAGCCATGGGAGCACACACGCGTTGCTGCAGTGTAACGACATTGTAGACGCGTGCAGCTTTGTAATGGTTTTGACCAACGCCGGTGAGCTTGCTACTATATACATAGAGAAGGGATAGATGGAAATGGGATTATAATGGGATATCTGTCCAACCAGTTGTGAAATTTTTAAAACTATACAAATATATACTAATATGTAATATATTATTTTACATATGTCTAATTTCGACATTTATAATCAATAAGAAAATAAACAAATTGAATTTTGATTACTATACAGAGTCATATGTGTTTTTTTTCAACTTGCAAAGTTAAATTTATTCTTATATAATTGTATATGACACATTACACTATCGTATTAATTTTTTTCAATAGTTTACAACAATTTAAATAATATGCCTGAGAACCAGAGAATATCCTATTATGTCACCCCATATTTTAGTTTTTGCTTATACACTACTGCCTCCGTCCCTAAATATTTGACGCCGTTGATTTTTTTATGCAAGTTTGACCATTCGTCTTATTCAAAAAATTTCAAAATTATTAATTATTTTTATATCATTTTTATTTTTAAGTATACTTTTATGTGTATATATAGCTTTATATATTTTTTTTAAAAAATTAAACAAGACGAATAGTCAAACGTATATAAAAAGTCACCGGTGTCAAACATTTAGGGATGGAGGGAGTATATGCTAAAAATTTGAATTTTTAACTTTAAATTTAGAGTTGATTTTGATTTTTTTCATCAAATTTTATTTTCAGCATTGACTTTTAAATTGCTAGGAATATATATATATATATATGTTTTATTTACAAAATATTTTTGTTTACAAATATATTGTTTAGTTTTTTTATAAAAAAATCCAAACCACCACCCTTTGAAATAGTTTTTCAGATATAGGGCGTGTAAGTCGTGTCGGATAGCGTACTCAGGCCGTCAGGCGTGAGATTTGGGAGCAGTGCAAGTTGCAAACTTTTGTAACGCTGAACGGTCTTCTCCCGAGGGATAGTCATTGATCAGGACGCGTGGGTTTTGGGGCCATGGATCCTCGTTTCGAAGCTTCGGGTAACAACGCGAGTAAACGTGGTTCCAAAGTTAGTGATGGTGAGGACAGATGGATCGTCAACGGCTTCGTGTCAAGTCAAGCAGCGGCGACGTGATCACCTAACGCTGATTCGCAAACCCAATTGCATTCCGATACAAAATTTAGGCTTTAATGACAGACAGGCTTTCTTCCAATCGTGTCTTATTTCCTGAGCATGAGTACATTAGAGCAAGTAAGCGTTGCTTTAAAAATTATTACATTATATTTATGTTTATGTTAACAATAGAGAAAAAACGGGCTAAAATTTATAGCTACAACATAAACTTTAAGATAATAACTATGTTAAGAAGTGAATCATAGTAATACTAATGACATGAGTGTGTATATTTGAACGTAACTATTGGATAAGTTAGTTTTACGTTAGCTTTTAACAATATGAAAAGATCTTAGCGCTATTAAGTTAACTTTTGTATTAACCTTGCTTCTAAAAACTCCTCAATCTTTTTAGGAATTATGCATCGCCGTCATTACTTTGTTTTTTTTATAAATATTAGTGAAACCACTTATTAATGCTAAAAAGTATAATTTATAGATAAATATTTATATACATGGTGACCTGAAATTAAGGGACGTACGGTATAATAAACTACGGTAAGAAAATAAAAACCTAGAATCAACTTTAAATTTAAATTTTAAAATTTAATTTTAAACTTAGAAATATAAGTATAAGCGAAAAAAAGAAACACAACATAATTTTCATGTCAAACAAACAAAGCAGATTACGCGAAAACACACTAAATTTAAGCTGCATGTGTGACTTGAACTGTGAGAGGCTGAGAGCCCTAATGTTGATTCGCAAACCCAATTACGTTTCCAGACAAAATTTAGGCTTTAATGACAGACATGCCTTCTTCCAATTGTGTCTTATTTCTTGAACAGGACAAGATTAAAAACTCCTCAATCCGTTTAGGGGATTTAGAGATACAAAATGCATCGCCTGATCGCCGTTATTATTTTGAATTTAACTTGGAAACATAAGTATACCGAAAAAAAAGGAAGAAGCAGCACTTAATTTTCATGTTAAAAAAACAAAGCAGATTACGCGAAAACACACTAAAATTAAGCTGCATGTGTGCACTGTTGCAAGTGGGTGTGGAAACACAAAATCTATGGTGTGCCCCATGCGAAGTTGAAGTTGCTGCACGTAGTCCGCATCCAGTAGAGCAGCCCGGTCGATCCCATCGTTCCCTTCTCCAGATCGAACACCAGAAGGTTGTCTTGGAGCTGAAACCCGCCGATGATCACCGCCGGCGACTCGTCCATCGCCGGCGTCGGCCCCATCTCGACGAACGCGAAGCACAGCGTCTCCTCGTCCACCTGCACCATCGTGTTGGCGCCGAGCAGCGTGAAGTTACTGCCGTCGCGCAGCATCACGTCGACGTTCGACAGCGGAGGCCCCACGCGCGTCCACCCCAGCGCCGACGCGTCGAAGCACCGCTCGAACGGCCACGACGACGGCATGCGCGGGATGAGGCGCAGCTCCACGTCCAGCGCCTGGATCAGCGCGCGGTAGACGTCCGGCCGGAGCGCGGTGTACGGCGCCACCGTGCTCAGCATGACGCCGCCGCGGCCGGTGCTGGCGTCGAGGGCGAGGGAGTCCGGGGGCACGTCGGCGCCGCGCCGGTTCACGGCGATGCCGACGGCGTCGAGGTAGAGCCTGCCGTTCTTCGGGTTCTTGGTGATGTTGAAGTAGCCGAGCCTGTCCGTGAGCATGCCGAAATCAGGCACCGACAGGAGGTGGAACGGCCCGCCGCCGAAGATGGCCGCGCCGATGCCGCCGCCGGGGAGGCACAGCGCGAACTTCCTCTCGACCTTGAGCGACGCCGCGACCTGCGACGGCAGCGACAGGGGACCGTCCGACAGCCCCGCGACGCCGACGGCGCCCGGCGGCAGCGACCCCAGGAGCGAGTCCGGCGCGCACGCCGCGTGGACGGGGAACGCCACTGGGTACAGCGGGTTCACGCCGTCCGTGGCGTTCGCCAGCATCGGCGTCGTCGTGACATCCCCGCGAGCGCACTGGCCGCTGATCGGGTTGTACGGGTAGGCGGAGCACGCGCACAAGCCGCCCCCGCCGCCGCCGGCGGTGCAGTTCCACCGGTTCTCCTGCACCGCGGCGGTGCACACGTCGGAGCGGCACGGGACGGTGGCGTGCGCGGCGAGGCACGTCGACCAGAGCAGCGGGCCGCCGAGGTCGAGGACGAGGCGCGAGCCCGTCTTGACGGACATGGTGTAGAGCGAGGTCGAGGCGTCCTTGATGACGCGGACCAGTATAGGCTTGGGAGCTTGGTACGTATCACTGGCTAGCGTCCATGGCGACGCCAATAGGATTAGCGACAGGATGAGTGAACAGCAGCAGCGTGACTTCGCCATGGCACTGTACTGTGAGTGATTTCTACGAGAGCTTTCGATCGTTTGATGATTATATATAGTGCAGATTTGGTCAATTACAGTGTGCAAGAACCAAATTTGATGATTATATGGATTGCACATATGTAGTTGACTGTAATTAATTTGAAGCACGCAGCCATATATGGTAATTGCATTGTTCGCAGTGTCACAGATGTCGTAAGTCAGCCTAGACTACAGTGAGTGGCATGCAGGATGGATATATACAGCGCTTGTCTCTGCAGGAGTTGACTAAGGTCCTGTTTCTTTCGACTTAAGATTATTATAATCTAGATTATTAAGTCAGATTATTATAAACTATATTGTTATAATCTGTAGTAGAATAAGCTATGGGTTGTTTTTTTTTTCGAGATTATTAGAGTCTAGATTATTGGGTTTGCAAGTCTAAAGAGTGAGTGGGGTGGCATGGTGGGTAATTTTTCACCCAGTAAGCTAGAAAAAGCTCACCTAAATGAGCTTATCAGATTATAATAAGCTGAGCTCTGAATTATAATAAACTACTTCAATAAATTGTCTGTTTCTTTCAGCTTACTTCTAATAATCTGGATTATAATAATCCCGAGCTGAAAAAAACAGGGCCTAGGTGGGTGATCATTTGGTTTTTCTAGAAAAAAATAAACAATGTATTTATAAATAAAAAATATTTTATAAATAAATCTTATATATATATATATAGGTTTAAAAATCAAGACTGAAAAATAAACACCGGTGAGAAAAAAACCCTAAAATTAACTTTAAATTTAAGATTGAAAATTTAAATTTTGAATTAGAAGTATAACTGAAAGTAAAAAGATAGGGCGTAAATAACGTGGATTGCGATAACATTGACTGACTTGAATAATAAGATGTGAAAAGATCAAAATTTCCCAGAACTGAATACAGTACTGTGTTAAAGATGGGTAGCTGCCGGTTTAGGGAAACCCGGGCAGCTGCAAACCGATTGGAATCTGTGGAAGCATGTAGGAACGGGATCCCTGCAATAGCATGGTGCTACGGTAGAGGCTACAGTACGATTCATTTGATATACCCCTTAACCGTTGGATCAAAACGGATGACCGAGATTTATCACTACATCATTTGCTATTTTTGGTTATTGTGCTCCAGCACTTTTCATATGGTTCATGGCATTGATTTCATACTATTCATGTCATTGATTTATTGTTCTCCTTACATAACATTGCTCCTCTGTAGTACTACAGAGGATCTAGACGCAGGTAGGTAACACATGTAAGTATTCCAAAGCCATCGATCGTGATATGCTTACCTTCACACTCTTCGATCTTATTGTTCGTTAACAGATGACATAATGTTATTTTCGATAATTTATTTTATTTAAGGATTACTTTTTTATTGTGATTTGAACTTTAAAGAACGTCTTATATTTTATATGGGACTACTATGCGGTGGGATCATGTCCGGCTATAATAATACCCTTGAGGTATTAGGTGATATTTATGAGGTAACTATCTCAATAATAGTTAAAATCAGTCGATACTTATCGAAACAAACAACGAGAAAGAAAGTCGGATGGATATGCATCCTATAGCGGTGTAGCCAATGATGAGGAAGAAAGCCAAAGTTTATACATTCTATCGCCAACGCCAAGGACGAAGAGAGAAGGGGAAGGTGAAATGTATACCTCTAGCCAAGAGGAAAACCACCAAATCTTATCCATCGTGAAGAAATAATGCCAAAACATAAACGGTCTCTACCATCATGACTGTGCAAAAGCCTCTTGGCTTCTAACTATCTCATCGCTGTTATCGACGTCCCATGCCCACCAGCCTCCACTCTCTACTCGTCACGGTCGGTGGCACACCAAGCCTGTCGGTCTAAGCTACCTTTATCCTCTCATCGTAATAGAAAGAAGAGATGAGAGAGACCTTTTTTGCACTTGCAATCTCCCAGACCACATCACTTTCTGAAACCTCGCGAGTGGTGGTGGCGGTGGCAAAGGTTCCTCTTGACCGGTCAAGCCGTGGCAACATGCATACTTCTATCTATATCTATAGATGGTCATAAGGCTTAAGGCCCGACGGCCCGATTCACATCACGGCATAGCTCTATAGTTGGGCTGATGTTTTGGCACGATGGGCCGGCCCGGTACGACCTAGTCTAATTAGTAAGGAAGAAAACGTTATTAAGTAATCTAAAATAGACTTAATTTAATCATACAAGGCTTAGCTCAAAGAGAAGAGGTATTTAAAATATATTTATTATATTATACAAGACACATCCCAAGGAAGAGAGAAGAAAAATAGATTTATTCACTAGGCCCAAAAAGGTGAGTGAGAAAAAATATACTTATTTGGTGCACAATAGATCATCCTGTCTTTAGGCCGACTCGACATAGCCCCATTGTTATTAAGTTGTGCTTGGGCCTTCCGTGCAACTCATTGGTAAGCACGGCCCCACCCGGTGCATTGGTCGGGCCGTGCCAACCCAACAGATTTTGGCACGGGTCCAGCATGGGGCCTGGCGGCCCATCTAACCATCTGTACTCCTTTCCATACGCTCTCGTGGATTGGTGGTTTGGTATTAACATAAGCCTATACCGGCCATCACGTGCAAGACAAGATCTCACGAAGCATTCCTAAAGTTGTACTAAAATATTGAATGAAATGAATGACAAAATGTCACTAAAAAGGCATCATCTAATGAAAAACGGAGTGATCACACATGCTTATGCTGATCTAAAGTACTCGCACAATATGCATTTTAATCCAATCACTTTCTTCACTAAATTAAGTACTATAATAATAACAAAAATTAATTATCTATAAGCAATTCAACTTTATTCTTCTCTTATCTATACTAATAAAAAAAACAGTTATAATTCTTTTATGGCCACACCAATAAATATACATAGAATTTGCTTCACCCATTATTCACCGTTAGATACACATATCCCATGGCCCAAAATGATGTCAAACATCTATCCCTTGCAATCCTGCCCAGGATACGTCCCCTAATCACGCTCTTTGCCGTGAAAGCCGCCCAGCGAAGTTGCTCTACTGGCTGCCCGCCCCGCTCCGACGCTCCCCGCCCCGCTTCGACGCACGACGACGCCTCCTCTCCCGGACGTAACCCCGACGCGCGACGCCGCCCCCACTCCCGGCCGCCTCCCCCGACCGACGCCGCCTCTCCGAGTCCCGCCCACGACCTACGCCGCCACCGTCCACTGGAGCCGCCCCTCCACCGCGTTGCCGCCACGACCGGCCCACGACCGACGCCGCTGATCCACGATCTCCACCGCCGGCCGCCATCCCTCCACCGCGCTGCTGCCGTGACCGGCCCGCGACCGACGCTGCCGATCCACGACCGACGCTGACGCTTCAAGAATCGGACAACTCTGCCCAGCTCTCCCAGGTTTGACTCTTGGTGCTCCATAAACTACTCATAGAAACTTATTTTGTGCAACTTTTTGCATCATAATGTCCTTGTCTTTCAAGATTCATACTGATCAATTGTTGCCCACTTAGTAGAAGCAGAAATGATAAAGAGAACAATAAATTTCCCTACTGTTACTTTTTTTGGTTTTTTATATTCCGGATTGTTTGTGTCTGATCCTATTGTTTGATTATTTCAAAAAGAAGGAAGGAGCAAGGGAAGGAAGTTCACCTCTGTATGCCATTTCTTTGGATATCAGGCTCGAGGATCCGCCCTTCGCTATCACAGCCGACGCCGTTGCCGTCAACACCTTGCCCCCCAAGTTCCCATCACGGATCTCCTCCCCGTTTTCAGCTCTGTATGCCATTTCATCGAAGGTAAAAACTTATTTTCTATTCACCGTTTTCACTGAGTATGTGATATTGTCAATTTTTTTTGTGATTATTTGATGTGTCTGATGATTTGGTGACTAGTTACTGATTTGTTGGAATAATCTGATTTGCATGCCATTTAGCTAATTGTCATTGGGGTGGATTTCTTAAATTGCTACCTGATCAATCTAATTCAGCTATCACTATCGTTTCTGAACTTATTCAAAATAGGAGATTGCACTAAATGAGGTACTGCCTGTGACCATTGCTCGTGATGCTATCCAGTACTCCCTGTAAGTGGCTATCAATTGGTAATCCAGATACTGCATAGTTTGCATTTGTACTATCAAGATGGCATGCAGTAAAGAGATGACATCTTTCTAGGGAGTGGACATCGTGGAATCTCTACACCAGATTCATTACCACAATCAGGCTCACTGTCTTGTGTTCTTTCCAAATTTTGTCTCTAATGTAAGGTATCATCAAAGTATTCTCTTACACAATATTAACTCTATTACATTTTGAGATCAAAATATTCTCTTACAAGGTAGGAGTAGTATATTTTTTACAGCAGCTTGTCTTACTAGAAATCAAAACCCGCTTAATATTTGTATCAGCTTATCTTATGGTTCAGTTATTGGCTTGACTTATGGTTCAGGTTGTCCTGCCCATAGCTATCCGTTTCTAATATTTTCGGACCACTAATTAATGTTGCGATTAGTCTTCTATGTAGCTATTGGAAAACTTGTGTTATCAAGCTACGTTGTAGATCTTAAGGAACTTCAACTATGTAAATGTGTGATTTTTAAAGTTAATAGTCAAATCACCTGAGTATTTTCAAACTTAGGCTGCAGGTAATTTTTGTTCTTGTTTGGGATCAGTTAACATTATTTATTTTGTAGGATGCCCTCAAGGTTTTTGCTATAATATCCAGAACAAAACCTAAGTATCTCCTCAAATATAAGTATGCCTACAAAATACTTCGTTAGTTTTCCTCAGAATGTTCTGTAATCCTTCATGTGAATTACCTTAAGCATGTCACCTGCAGTAATTTTGTTGCTAATTACAACTCAATTGGCACGTATGTTTAAGCACGGTATGAATATTTCTTACTGGGAAGAACTTGGAACCACAATTTGTGTAGATGTAGATTTTTTTTAGCATTAGTAAATCGTGCTACAGGTATCGGCCTTGGTAGACTGTTGGTGCTGGATGTATGTGCCATTCATCAAATAAAGTTCTTCTGTTTTAAGGTACTGATGACAAAATTCATATTTTTTCTTTGCAATAACTGCATTTCCATTTTTAGCGACTCCAAGCTAGACAATTTCCTATCCAATATGTTGCTGCTGGAGGGATGAGAGAAGAAAGGTTGACTGGTGTATGTCTGGCTTCTTAGTTTGTTCAACTCAGATATTTAGCAACAGTTTCATATTATTTTTGATACAACAGTAAGTCATATTTCTAATTTGATCCATTACCATCATTTTGAATAGGACATTATGTTACTGTAATACCAATGCTTGATAATTAATTACTTACATTGGTAAAGATGACCTGAAACTCTGCTGATGAATATGAACGTTCGGACAAAAGCTGTATTCCATAATTAAAAAGAACTTGTGTGGCACCTTTGGATTGGATTTACTATAGGATGATTCCCTTGAAGTTAGCTTATTATATTCCTTTAGCATAAGTGTGGATTTAGCACCAAAATTCAAAATGACAGTAGCAAGATAATGTTGAAAACATGTGGTGTAACCTGCGTAGATTAATGAAAAACAACTGATCTAACATGTTTGGTGCGACATGATTAATTGCTTCTCAGTTTAATTGTATGCTCCCCAAAAGAGTAGTAAGGTTTGTATGACACCACCATGAACACATGCAATGCAAACCCAAGACGAATGGCAAGAGCTCTAGGATTAGCAGGAAAGATTGCTGGTCGGGGTAAGAGAAAGCGAGAATAATTTTTCTATGTAAAGAGAACATGAACACTGACATTAAAACATCATCCAAAATTCCAAATGACCTTGGTTCTATGGAATGAAAGGTCTTTTTGTTGCCTGGTTACGCTTCTGTATTGAGAGCTCTTTTTTTTGCATTTGCTGACACTATTTAGTATTTGCTTACAATTTCTATAATTGAAGATGGTAACTGTGCCGCAATTGATTGTTACTTGTAGAATGCTTACAGGAGAATATACCATATGTTAATGTTAATTCTCTTTGGAAGTGCACTGTAATTTAATATTTTCTTCGATAATATCTTAATTTTCAGGAAAAGAGTCCGTTGCTTCATTGTTCTGGTTGTTCTCGACATGTTCACCCTGGTTGTCTGACACCACCTTGGACTGGGATATTAACTGATGATTGGTCATGCTGCACATGCAATAAGTTAGAAGGAGAGGAAAATGAACAAGATGCTCATGTAGCTGATTTTTCACAGAGGTATGTTTGACAAATGACATGTTTTCCTGACCAGAGTTAGTATTATTTATGCATGCAGCCGATTGTTTCTCATAGTAGTTGGGAGGTAACTGATGTTCGACCTTCAGATTTACAGGCAGTAAGGTGATAAGCTGTTGACAAGAGAAGCATTTGATCGAGCTCGGAGCATTGATGCTTCATTGGCCTTGCCATGGGAAGGAATGTCGGCTGAAAACCATCACCTGCCTGGGTATTTCTCCAATAGAATTTCATAAAAGATTCCCTATATTGTTGTATATAATTTCTTAGTATATACTAAGTTGAGCAGCTGACTATACTATTTGGTGTGATTTTTAAGGGATGGCCCGGTAAATGAATCTTTTGAAAGCTGCTTGCAGGCTTTGCAGATACTACCGGTAAGCATAGTTCATCTGTATCATTCTTGTCAGGATAACACTTCCATTGTCAGAATAATTTGGGATTTTGATTTCATTATCATGATATTTTGCCAGAGTTCCAGATTGGTCTTGGAACAATTGCCGCTCATTCGGTGAACGTCTATCACCTCAGGTATGCTTTCAAAATACTGTAGTACATGAATATTTATGAAACATCTATCCTTTAAACCATTGCTTTGACTGTAGGCTGGTCTTGCAACCGAGGCAGTGTGGGAGTGTGAAGAATTGAAAAGACAAGGTATTTATATTCATGTAGCAATTGAAGGAATCTATTTTCTATTTTTATCCTGAATAGCAATGCATGGCAATAAATTCATTTTAAGTTATTTTCAACGCATTCAACACACAGTCTAACAAGTTATCTCATTTTTTTAGGATTTCTGAGTATTGACAGATTGCAGATATATGCTCTTTCACTGTAGAAACTTGATCGACATGATGAAGCTCTTTTAGTATCAAGAAACTTGGCTGAAAGCTTATCCAATATGAACCAGGAGGATCCCAAACCTTGTTTTCACGCTTTATTGAAAAAGCTGGGTTTCGGCCTTTATCCAAAAAAAAAAGTATGAACCAGGAGAGTACAACTGTGGCTTTGGGGTTCATATGCACGTTGACTACAACATCTCTGGAAAGGAAGTTGCGGTTATTCATAAACTGCCTGGTCAACTCAATTACAGAACAGAGGGAGGCTAGGGCTGGGACCCGGGGAGAGGGGAGTCCGAGCCCCAGGGAGAGAGCGTTTGCACGAGTTGTTCATAATAGAACCTTTGTGCATAGTTAAATTTATATTATTAATTAAAGAAATATTTAGGTAATAAATAATTATTGATGTATACTCGTAGATTTTGTTTACCATGTGTAAATACTTCAGCGCTATTGAGTTTGGTGATGTAGACGGAGCGTTTAGTGTTATTGTAATGGTAGAGACGAAATTCTACACCAAAGACTGATGAGATGCAACACTTCATATTTATCGATGCTACTATAAGTTTCATACTATTTATACTTTACTATTATAATATTTAATATAGAACTTGGATCGATTTTAGTCTTGATTGTATTTTATATAATAAATAAATTTAATAATTCATATAGTTGACACCGTAACGTTAGTACGGGCACTATACTAGTTCAATATAAATTCTTACTAATACTAGACAGCATATCACAGTGGGCACATGGTAATATCGATCTCTACGGAAAAAAACACAACAGCCACTACTCACACTAACATCAGATAACACATAAGATCCATAAAGATAATCTAAAAAATACCTTGACAAATATTTAAGTTTAAAAAATATATTAACGAGACTTTGTCGAAATGTTCATACTATAACACTTAATAGAAAAATATTGACGAAACTCTAGCGATGATAATATTTTTTAGACAAATTCATTTATATGATGTCATTTCATAGAACTCGCACTTCTCGATATTTTTTAGAATTAAGTATTTGTCAATGATATTTGTTAGATGTTCTCCATCAAGATACTACTTTATCTTTTTAGATAAAAAAGTTTTTATTGATCTTAGATGATTACATCGAGATAATGCAATCACTCAGAGACCACCGCAGTTTACTACTAAAGTGTAGTAAACTACTCTATTAGGCAGCGACAGTGAAGTTGAAGTTGTTGCAGGTGGTCTGCAGGCCGAAGAGGAGGCCACTGAAGCCGAGCTGCTGCTTCTCCTCGTCGAACACCACCAGGTTGTGCTCCATCTGGTACCCGCCGATCACCACCGCCGGCGCGTCGTTACCGTACCCGACCTTCTCCGGCTTCATCTCGACGAACGCGAAGCACGCCGTGCTGTCGTCCACCTGCACCAGCGAGTTGCCGCCGAAGATGTGCCACGTCGCGCCGTCCTCGAGGTTGATGTCGATCTCCGGCACGGCGTAGCCGAGCCGGTTCGAGGAGAGCGTCCGGCTGTCGTAGCAAAGCTCGAACGGCGCCACCGGCGGCGTCACCTTCTTCGGCCATTCCGTGATCGAATCCCACGCCTTGATGAACGGGCCGTAGACGTCGGGGCGGAGCTCCGTGTACGGGATCGTGGAGCTCAGCTGGACGACCAGCGGTCCGTGGTTGGGGAGCGCCAGCTGCTGGTGGACCTGGTGGTTCACGGTGATGCCCTTGGCCGTGATGTAGTACCCGCCGGCGCCGAGCTCCGGGCTCCGGCGGAGGGCGGTATAGGAGAGCCTCGCCGTGATGTCCGGCCGCCAGTAGGGGAAGATCAGGACGAACGGGCCGCCGCCGAAGACGGCGACGCTGGGGAGGCAGAGCGCGAACTTCTTGGCCACGTTCTGGGTCGCCGCGATCTGCGCGTGCAGCGCGAGCTCGGAGCGTCCGAGCCCAGCGACGCCGACGGCGCCGGCGGGGAGCGACGCGAGGAGGGATTCCGGCGCGCAGGCGGCGACGGCCGGGAAGGAGACCTGGTACAGCGGGTTGCTGCCGTTGGTGGCGTCCGCGGCGAGCGACGTCCGCGTCAAGTCCCCCGGCGCGCACTTGCCGGTGAGACTGTTGTACGGGCGAGCCGTGCACTTGTTGCCGTAGCGGTAGTCGCTCCCGGCGCCGGCGCCGGCGCCGTGCTGCATCCAGCAGCTCGGCGGCGTGTACCGGTTGGCCTCGATGCACTCGCGCTCGTAGGGCATGACCGTCGAGTGGGAAGCGTCGCACGTCGACCAGACGAGCAGGCCAGAGAGGTCGAGGGCGAGCGGGCGGCCATCCTTCACGGCGACGGTGTAGAGCGAGGTGGAGCCGTCCTTGGTGACGGCCGCGACGAGGGGCTTGCCGCCGCCGCCGCCGCTTGCTAGCGTGTGCCACGGCAACACGGAGAGGAGGGAGATGGCAACCAAGAGGAGGAGGGTCTCTGCTCTGGCATGCATGGTGTGCTGACGTGTTTGGCTAATCGTGATTAGTGTGGTGTGATTAGCGTGTGTGCATGGCTGCTTATATAGAGATCAGTGTGATGTGATCACCATTTTTTTCTTTATTTTTAACTCGACTTTAGTGTCAGAACGTCTTAATTATATTTGTGTGGAATTGTGTATGATTCATTTGGAAGCTTCTCTGCTGCAGGTGTCCGGTGCTATGCCTATACGCACGTGTATCGGTGTGTGTATATGCATGCATGGAGAGTGAGCAATTTGGCCGAATAGACTAATGATGCAGCAAATTGGATCTTGGGTCTCGTATAGTCCTACAGTGAAATTCTTTCAAAAGAAAGCGATAACGACTTCAAACGTTCAGAATCGAAGAGGAGCATAGCAGCAGAGGTGATGGAGCAGGTAAGAAAAATCTATTAACCCTATCTCTTCGCTCCTATTTATTTTATAAGCCAAAATTTAAATCTATCTTTAATTGAAAATCTTTAATTGAGAGTTGTTTTTTGGTTATTTTATCATAATATTTTACGGTTTTAACTTTATCATGTATAAATAAACGTTTAATTCACAATTTTTTTAGTTTGCCAACGATCACCCTGTCAATTTAAGAATACATGGGTCTACTGGTGTTTATAGGATGAGTGTATACACGTGTTTGTGTGGGTGTTTCGGGGAAATAAAGGCATTCTGTATTGCACGGTACTTTACATCGGAGTCGGAAAAACGAAGTTGACCGTGACAGTATAAAAACGACGTTGGGCTCGATCGAGAAGCCTCGTACCCAGAGAAAATGGCGTCACGAGACACGATCTATCTGTATTAATATAAAACTCACATCCATATGTCCATTTTTTTTCTGGGAAATTATAGTTCAAGTGAATCAAGCATGTGAATCACGTACGCATCTCAGCCATCTGTCAGGTGTTACACACAAAGCCACAAAATAACTCTGACTCCAGCTCATTTCTGCCTTTTTATTTACCACTAAGGGAGCTAGTAGAACTCTGGATATACACCCTTTTTTATGCTCTACCAGTAAAAGGCATATTACATATTTGCATGTGTAAAATTTCTTTTTACCATATAGTGTATAAGCCAGGTCTACCAATTCTGCCAAATGGCCTGGAATTAAATGGAGCAGTCTCTTCTTTCTTCTTTTAGAGAAGATGGGCATGTTTCTTCTCTAAAGTGGCTTACTGAGTCTCTAACAAGATGGAAACAATTCGACACATAAAAAGGTCCACTTATCGTCCCACATCTGTGGGTCAAGTTTTAATCACGTCTTCAACCATATAATCAGATATCACACCCCTAATCTTCTAACACCACTGCATATATAGTCCTATGGCAGTGTTAAGGGCTTTTTTTATGTGGCACCCATGGGACATATTGACTAAATCTTACTTTCACGTTGCACTTAAGTAACAATATAATCAGTAGTAGTAGTAATAGGCCCACGTGTTAGTAACATAAAAATTAATAACCATAGGCCCATATGCCAACGACATGGTGGGGCCAACATGTTAGGCCCTCTCATTCTCATGGCAACCAACAACGAGAGTCACAACTCGATGTGGGAAGTAGCAGAGACGATAACATATGCGAAGGGTGGCAACAATAGGGGTTTGCGAGCACCGTGCCAGCTCGAGCCTACCAGATCAGTGGTGGTGCTAAGGGAGGCGATGGTGGCAACCTGAGAAAGGAGGACCGCCAGATCAGTGGCAACTGGCCTCCTCTACTACCAACGTGGTGTGGGGAGAGGGAAGAGAGACGGTGGTGGCGATGGGAGAGCTCATGGTCTAGTGTAGATGGCCACCTAGATGACATGACAAATCGGGATTCAACGACGAGGTAGGCAGTGGCAAAGCTTGAGGCTACAACGGTTGTCAACACCCTTGCTTGCGTGGAGACTAGATCCACCACTATGGCGATGTTGATGAGCTCATGAGGAGTTGGGTGTAGAAGTGGGTGTGGATCTCTCACTGGAGAGTAGGGGTAGGAGCAGAAGACCCAGGAGCTTCTCCAAATTTAGCCGCGGGCTAATCGACGACATGGCCTCCTTGTTCACCTGGGGATTGCTGCCCTTCTTCTTGTTGGGTATTGTCCTAGAGATCATGAGAAAGATGTCCCTAACATGTGGGTCACATGTGGGTACCACCATTTTTTGTTAGTAACATGTGAGCCAATGATTATTATTAATTTTTAAAATGTCATTGCATGTTGTCCTATGGTTTGTTTTTTTTTATTGTTGAATTTTCATGTAAACATCACGTTGATGCTACATGGAACAAAGACCTAGTCAATGTGTCACATGAGCGCCAAGTCAGCAAAAAACACCATGCATATTACCTTGGAACTACTCAACTCATATATTGACTGGTATCAGAAAATTAGGGATAAGGTATACCGGTTTTGCGGTTCAGGGATGTAATGTAAACTCTGTACACAGTTGAGGGATGATAAGTGCACTTGTTTCTTTGATAGTCCAACTAACGACCAAACACGCTAGGTCATTCCTCCCATACCATCCGGCCCAAATGAAAGCCCATGCATGGCTTTGATCGTTTGTACTCGCTGCTGCGTTCTTTAGTACCGCCGCGCTTAATCACATCACTGTGCACCAGTTTATATAGTGCTCCAATTTGATAATTGCCAAGCGATGACGAGAAGCACCAGCACCGGTGGGTCCGGTGTGATCTCCTTATCATAATGATATGAATGAATATTGGTGCTAAGCCGAGCTTTATTTTTTTCCCAAACAGACTGCGGGGTACAGTGGCGGATTTAATTTATTTTTCACTGCCATTTCTATTTTTTTTCTGTCAACTTTTTTGTACGGTTCTTCAAATTCTAAAAATGTGACTGCTCGCCTCTTTTAATGGTTGACATTTTTTTAAATCACTTCTACTTTTTTTTTCTTTGAACTCTTTTTCTAGGGTTCTTCACACACTACAAACAAACATGATTGCTCACTTTTTTTAATGGTTGGCTATTTTAATGCATTCACGGAGTATTACACCTTCTGCTTCTGCTTTTGTGTTTTCCTGAACGAATGCATCTTGGTGTGATGCTCGAAGTGACTCGAAACAGCAATAGTGAGGAGAATTAAAAAAAAAAAAACTTACTGTGTGCAGACTGTACAGAAGTACAGTGCAGCATCCCTGATTCTTCAGCCAATCCAACTGACGAGTGACGACCAAACACACTAGGCCATTCCGGCCCAACTGCAAGCCCATGCACGGCTTTTGTTTTTTACTCGCCTCGGCGTTCTTTAGTACCACACTGCGTAATCACATCATTAGCGACTGGTTTATATAGTGCTCCTACGTGACCCATGTCAAGCAATGACGAGAAGCACCAGCACTGGTGGGTCCAGTGCAATGTCCCGTATAAATAAGGACGCGTAATATGGTGTGACACTGAGCTTTTTTATTTTATTCTCTCACATATCAATCTATTTTAACCTTTAAAAAAGAGGCAATTTCGATTTTACCCCTATTTTTTTTTAACTCAAGCGACACTGAGCTTTTTTTTATTCTCTCACATATCAATCTATTTTAACCTTTTAAAAAAGAGGCAATTTCGATTTTACCTCTATTTTTTTAACTCAAGCCACAACCTAACCATCTTTTGTATGAATTATACTAACGGTATTAAGTTAGTCGTTAAAAATATCATTTTACCCTTTGTCAGACATTTTATTTTTATCCCTATATTCTTAATAGTAATTCTGTTGATGTATTGTTGACGCTGAAAATGATAATCAACGGTCACACATGTAAGCCTGGGAATCAATCTTAGACCATTCCAGTGCAGGACCTAATTCTTAGAAATACTGGGCATGCCAGTCAGTTTGATCCTGTAACTGACAAGATAATCATGGAAAACAGTTAACCCTGAAATCGCTGTCGGCTAGATAGCCAATACCGTCCTAGGACCCTAGCCGATAGACTAGACGATCGACTTTACAGGAATTTTATGGTATGAACTATAAACATACCTAATCGGCTAAGTCACAAGCAAGATAAATACTAGATAACCCAACCAGCGAGTTAATCTTAAAAGATCTGACTCAACCGAGACAATCTTAAGATTAATCGGTCAATCGGACTGCTCCACCATTTATCATCCGCTAGATTGCCAGCCAATGTAAGACTAAGCACGGAATTCATATAGTAAACTGGAATGCTACACTAATTACTCGCATAAGATAATATCAACCAATGACATGTACGCCCACACCAGATCTAGAAGATCGAACCTAATCGAGACAGTACAGATCTAAGCATAACCCCACATGACATCAGATAAATATTATAGCACATGAATAATAAGATAGCACAGCAGCGTAACTCACCAACTAATCTATTAAACTCAGCCGATCGGACAAATTTCCATAAATAGATTATACCAAACACACATAGATCAGACCTAACCGAGACATTACGCAATTCAGCATAATATAACGATAGAAACATGAAGGCTAGTAAGATTAATAAACCAATCAATGAATTACTCAAGATAACGCTGGCTAGAACTCCAGCAGTAAGCCTTCGCGAGCCCTCACCCCAATCTGACAACATGAACCAAGCAAACCTAATTGATCGGACCGAACCGAGATAGAATTAGATCAGCAAGACTCGCACGAACAGATTAGACAAAGAACTTACGAGAACTTGATCGAGAACTACCATTACCTCAAACCAAAATAGATTAAAATAATGATAGAACTCGGCCCGTCGATCAACTAAACAGAAGATCGGATATAACCGAGACAGTTCTGCCTTAATTGATCGACGAGTTTTGACGAGCTAGAATTTACATTGCGAAGCTGACAAACCCGGCGCCGAAAGCTCAAGCAAGTCGAAGATTTGAGGCGATACGCCAAGTTAAATTGATCGAGAGATATCTTACAAAGACCCCGGACACCTATATTTATATCCCCAGGAGATAACTAACCAGATAAGAATCCGCTACCAACTAAATTTACATTATTCGGACTCTAATTAAACAACAGAATCCTAAACAAACTTCAAGATAAATCCTAACTAATCTACACGGACTCTTGGTTAAACACCGAACCTATCTCTAACCTTCGAGCTCCATCGGATTCCCATCCTTGTCCGATTCTGACTCCATCGGCTGCAATCCCTTTGCGTCCAGCCTCCTGTCTCTAGCTGATTCGAGCTTTCTTATCCGATTCGATCCTTAACCGCGTTTCAATCAATAACGCCCATTTGCCAAAATCTAGCATTAACACATGCCCTCCAATTTCGGAATAACTCATTGTTCCGAAATTCCCTCTTTTGTATTCGACTTTCGCCATCAGCTCACGTCGTAACGATACAACCCAACGGATCCCCTGTTTTGGCGCACTGTGTTAACGGCTCTTTTCCGCCCACCTGCTCTATAAAATCCCACTTTCTCTAGGGTGAGGCACTTTCGCCACTGCATTCTCCCGCTGCTCAATTCTTTGCGCCCCACACTCCTGCACCCAGCGCGCCCACTGCCCCTCAGGTTCATCCTTCTCGCGAGACCGCCAAGTTCATCGTCACCGCACCGCGAAGCGCTTCGACCCCCGCCGCGTCCGACTTCCGTCAGCATCAATGGCATCCCTTCACTGTCTTTCCTAGAGACAGAGCCAACCGAAAGTCGGAGATGTATGTCCTATGGGGAAGAGGTATCTACCTTCCCAGGCCATCGGATGTCAGCTACCCGATTGGCACACATCTTAAATATCTGTTACCTGGGACCCGATCTTAATGCACAAACTTGGTTTGCCTATTTGGATTTTCAAGACTACGAAGTTTCGAGCATCCATTGGCTGGATGAAGTGCACACCGATAAATGCTCCTCGGAGAACTTCTCCTTTGCTTGTACGTCGGGCTTACTACCGATGAGCTTTCACACCGGGCGATCAGCCAGCCCGTCTTACGAATTCTATCACCCGGCTCTAGCAGCCCATCAGCTAGGGTGCGGTCAATTACCAACCGATCTATTCTTCTTTGGCAAGATTGAGATGAGAGGCCAAGTAGCCTCGGCCTTAGAGTTTGACAGAATTTCTAGAATGGCCGAAGCTATCCCACCTGGGTCAACAACTTCTTTTTCTTTTGGGAATGCTATTTTAGATGCTTATACTGGGTGGTGGGAGGAGTTACACCAACACCTCTTCTCGACTGTAGTCGGCTTCTTTTGTAATCGGATTGATCCCGATTATGAATATTCTGTCTCTGAGGTAACTCTTTTTTTCCCCATCCTCATATTTACTTTGTCATATCCCTTTCTGCTGTTAACAATCCTCCTTTTGCAGCCTACCATCGCAATCACTACTGTCAGCAGAAATGGCAGGCCGATTGAATATTCTTCATCGGCTCTCCCCTCCTTGGGCTCCAGAGCGCCTTCTCCCAGTGAGTACATCAAGAACTTTCCGAGACCATCGGGTGTAGCCAAGAGGCCTCTTAAGAGTAAGAAGGTCACTTTGGCCCCGAAGAAAAAGAAGACCAAGGCGATGGCGGGAGCTCTACCGGTCCCTGCGTCATCGGCCGAGCTGGATGCCACCATTGATGCTGCGGCAGAGGAGTTTTCTGACGCTGAGATTCGCCAGCAGGTGATTACCTGTCTTTTTCCTTCTCTGCGAGTAACTGCCTTATAACACTTCTTTACATTTGTGTTCTATCAATTGTCTTGCTAATTTTGTTCTCTGCAGTCTCTCGTTAAACCACCGGCCGATGATATCCTGGCACCATCCACCGCCGTCAACCCGGCATCTGCTGCTGTTATACCACCGACACCCCCGAGTCTGACTTCGCCTACTGGCCTATCCCCGAGATCTGGCACGAAGCAAAAGAGGATGGCCCATCGGTCTCCCAAGCTAACCGCCATGTCTGCACAGGTACTTGTCCGATGGTGCCTCTACCATTTGGTTTTGTATCTTTGTTTAACGTTTCGCTTTTCTTGTGAAAGCTTCCTGATGCTCCCAGTTCGCCAATTCCACCGGCCGATATTGATCCGTCGCCAGCGCCTGTCTCGGAGGAGGTTCATCTGCTTGCTAGCACGTCTATTCAACCGGCCGACACTGCCCCCATGGCACAGCTAAGCTCTGAGCTCATCTTCTCGCCTTATCATTGTCCTGGCTCATCCGTCGTTTTCATTTCAGGACTTAGACGATTTCTTTTCCTTTGATGTCGGCCAATAATTGGACCCATCGGAAGCCGACACCGATGAACCCGTTGATTTGCCAGATGATATCCGAGTACCGCTTCAAGACATCCTGGCCAGATTGGACTATCCAATCGACTCGTTGATCAACGATGCTGGGCCGATTAGGTCCAGAATCGAAGAAATCCAAGATCGGTTGCTTGACGACCTAGTGGATGCTATAGCCCCTGCGGGTTACATTGAGTCCCACCGGATTCCTATGCTCCGGGCGCGACAGCGGGTCGCAGATCGCGCTTCCTAGGCCGTCGCTCAGGCGCGGGTCCAGGCAGACCGAGAGCAAGCCATAGCCAAGAAGACCAAGTTAGATGAACTTCAATCGGCTGAACCGGGCATCTTGGCTTGTATGGAGAGATTGAAGGCAGAAAAGGCTGAGCTGGAGGCGCGGCTAGCCAAGGTTACTGAGAACTTATTGGCCGAGGAGCGAAGACTGGCAGACCTTCCATCGGGTGTGGCTGCTCAGGAAAGTGTCCTAAAATCTGCCGTCCAAACCGCCATCCGTAGCCGCCAATCCATGAAGGCAATCCTTGGCACCGACGCTGACGATCTGAAGATAATTCAAAACGCCGATGATGTCCGCCTGCGTGCGATTACCGCCCTTAAGAAATACTTGGTCTTGTAATTTCTTGACCTTACTTTTGTGATCGGCTTATCAGCATGACTTGATATTTCTGTTGGCCTTCGGCAACCCTTAGCTTAGTGATATGCCTTCTGATTTCTGGTTATGACTTATTTTCTGCCTTGATTTGTAATAGATTTTTGGTCTAAGGACGATGTATTGACATCGGCCATCTTGAGGCGATACTTGATTGTATCAGCTTTCACATTAATCGGCTTTGGCCGATCACGTGTTTATCCACATGCTCGGGTAGTATTTCTTTAGGTATTTTCCGTTTAGAGCTCTCCCGAACACTTCTCCATCCAATTCCTCTAGCATATATGCATTTCCGGGGGCGTGCTTGTGAATTCGAAAAGGGCCTTCCCAATTCGGTGACCACTTGCCGAAGACGTTATCTCTAGATCCGATCGGCAAGACCAGCTTCCATACCAATTCACCCTCTTCGAAAGTCTTGGACTTGAATTTCTTGTTGTAGTGTCTTGATACTCGAGCCTTGTTTTCTTTTATTCTTTCTAGCGCCCTTAACCGAGATTGGGCAACTTTTTCTGATTCATCCATCATGAGATTATAGTATTTATCGGCCATCAACTGATCTTGCAACATCAATCTCCTAGAGCCGATGTTCCCATGGGAGTATTGCCTCATGCCCATATACCAGTTGATAGGGTGGGACCTGGATGGATCCATGGCACGCCATCCGATAAGCCCAGAGCGAATCGGCTAGCGAGGTATGCCATCTTCTAGGCTGCTTGGCTATCTTTCTTTTTATTAACTTGATCAAGCTTTTGTTTGAAGCCTCTGCCTGTCCATTGGCCTGAGCGTAATAAGGAGATGAGTTGAGTAGTATAATTCCCATAGCAGCGATGAATTGTTGGAATTCTTTTGAGATAAATAATGATCCTTGGTCTGTGGTTATTGTCTGAGGAATTCCGAACCGATATATGATGTGTTCCTTTATGAAATTTATCACGTCGGCCAAAGTTACTCTCTTGAGCGGTATGGTTTCGACGCACTTGGTGAAATAATCTGTGGCCGCCAGTATGAACTTATGTCCTTTGCTTGACGGGGGATATATCTGTCCGATCATATCGATGCCCCAGCCTCTGAATGGCCAAGGTTTGATGATCGGGTTCATCGCCGATGCCGGAGACCTCTGTATGTTGCCGAACTTCTGACAGTCCTGACAGCTCTTGTAGTATGTAAAGTAGTCTTCCAGCATGGTTGGCTAATAGTATCCCACTCTCCGCAATAACCACTTCATGTTGTAGGCCGATTGATGGATACCACGTATGCCATCATGTAGTTCGCACATTACCACTTTGGCTTCCTCTTTGTCCATGCATCTCAGCAGCACACCATCAATCGTCCTATAATATATCAGATCTTCGAGTAGCACATATTTGAGTGCTTTGCACCTAATTTTCCGGTTGGCCGATGATGATGGATCTTTTAGATAGTCGATAATCTCTTGTCTCCGGTCATTGACTTCTGCGCACAATATGCTGGCTCCTTCTATCAACTTTGTTTGCGTTACTTCTGCTTCGGTTTCTGCATTCATCGGCCGGTAACCCGATGCCCCTTGGGCGAGAGAATTTGCTTCGGCGTTCTGCTCTCGAGGAATATGGGTCAATGTGACCTACTTGAAGTCTTCCAGTAATTCTTTGGCTGCTTCATGATAGGTTCTGAGGACATCATCTCTACACTCGTACTCCCCAGATAGTTGTTTGATTACCAACTAGGAATCTCCCATGACTTCGACTGCCTTAGCGCCTATTTCTTTCAGTAGCTCCAACCCTTTGATCAGTGCTTCATATTCGGCCTAGTTATTGGTCCGATATGGCTTGATCGTGTATGCGAACTCAAAGCATGCCCCCCGAGGCGAGATTATCATCAGGCCGATGCCGCACCCATGTCTGTAGATCGATCCGTCGAAGAATACTGCCCAAGGTATAATTTCGACGTAATCGGTTTCCTTGTGGTGTTCGACTATGAAGTCGGCCATTACCTGTCCTTTCACTGCTTTGGCCGACTCGTATTTCAAGTCGTATTCTGTTAATGCTAGAATGCATTTACCCATACTGCCTTTTAGAACCGGGGACGATAACATATATTTTATCACATCGGCTTTGCATACGACTGTGCATTCGGCTGCTAGCAGGTAGTGTCTTAGCTTGGTGCATGAAAAGTACAAGCACAGGCATAGTCTTTCGACTTCTGGGTATCTGGTTTCGGCATCTAACAATTTTCTGCTCAAGTAATATACCACCCTTTCTTTACCGTCTACTTCTTGGATAAGTATCGAGACGATAGTCTTCTGATCGGCCAACAAATAAAGTTTAAAGGGTACCCCTTTTTTGGGTGGCATAATAATTGAAGGGTTTTTCAGGTATTCTTTGATCTTGTCGAACGCCCTCTGGTGACTTTCCCCCCACGAGAATTCTTGATCGGCTTTTAATTTCAGCAAAGGAGAGAAAGGTTCAATTCTCCCGGATAGGTTTGATATGAATCTCCGGATGAAATTAATCTTGCCGATCAAGGATTGTAATTTTGTCTTATTTTCCGGTGGTCGTGTGTCGTTTATCCCTTGGAGACATCCTTGGGTTATCTCGATTCCTTTCTCGTGCACCATGAACCCTAGGAATTCTCCGGCCGAGACGGCGAAGGCACACTTCGTGGGATTCATCTTCAACCCATATTGCCTTGTTCTTTCCAATACGCGCCGCAGGTTACCCAGGTGTTCATCCACTGTTCCAGACTTGACCACGACATCGTCTATGTAGATCTCTACCAGGGAGCCAATTAAATCATGGAAAATGTAATTCATGGCTCTCTAGTAGGTTGCTCCGGCACTCTTAAGTCCGAACGTCATGACGACCCATTCGAACAAACCGATTGCCCCCGGGCATCTAAAAGCTGTTTTGTGGATGTCTTCTTCTGCCATGAATATCTGATTGTAACTGGCGTTGCCATCTATGAAACTTATCATCTTATGCCCTAAGGCTGCATCTACTAGCTAGTCGGCCACTGGCATTGGGTATTCGTCCTTTGGAGTAGCCTTGTTCAGACCCCTGAAATCTACGCAGACCCGAAGCTTGCCGTTGTTCTTGAGTACTGGGACGATGTTGGACACCCATTCTGCATACCGACAAGGCCGGATGAATTTAGCATCGTATAGTCTTGTGATTTCTGCTTTGATCGGTTCATACATGTCGGGTTTGAATCTTCTTGGCGGTTGCTTGAAGGGTCGATAGCCTGGTTTAATCGGCAGTCGATGCTCTACGATTGATCGGCTCAATCCTGGCATCTCATGATATTCCCATGCAAAACAATCCACATATTCCTTCAATAATTTTATTAACTCTTCCTGAAATTCCGGGGCCAAATTTGCATGTCGGCCTTGGCCTGTCTCCAGGTCCTATATCTATTTCCTCTAGCTTATCGGCTGACATGAACCCCTGGCCTAATTTGCCATCTAGGTCATCAACTACTCCGGTTAAAGTATTTACTGGGACTCCTGATCGCGTATCGGCTGGATCCCAGTGTCCGACACGCTCAGGAATTCCCCTGACCAGGGTTTTTTGGAGATGCATTCAGAGCCTTCCGCCTCCCACGTGGGCAGATTTGTCGTGGCTATGTTTACCGATCGATCGGCCGCGACTGTTTCCACTTGATCACCATGCCATTGGATGAGGGTTTGGTGCATGGTCGAGGGAATGCAGCAGTTAGCGTGGATTCAATCCCAACCGAGCAGCAGACTGTAGGATCCCTTTCCATCGATTTCGAAGAACGTAGTCGACAGCGTTTTACTCCCGATCGTGAACTCCACGTTCAGGCACCCTTTAGCTTCCGATGAGTTGCCCCCGAAGTCTTTGAGCATCATGTTAGTCTTGATAAGATCTTTGGGGGTCTTGCCCAGTTTTCGGTAGGTGGAGTATGGCATTAAATTCACCGCTGCGCCCCCATCAACTAGCATCTTTGCCATCGGCTTTCCATCGACGTGCCCCTGGATATATAGCGGTCGAAGGTGCCAATGGTCCTTCTCGGCCGGCTTCTCGAAGACGGCTGGCTGCGAGGGTAGCACGAGCTGAGCTGTCACCTCCTGTGTTTCGTCATCAGCCAATCGGCCCTGAACTTGGCTGGTAGAATCACCACCATGCTCACATCGGCCAATGCCTTGTGGACCTCTGACTTAATGTGTCATTCTTTGCGTGTCTTCTTAGGTGTCGGCGGCTGTTCTTCGTCTTGCTGCTGTTGAAGCTCACGCTGGCGAAGTCGCTGCAACCGTCTTTTCTGGTTCTTGGTAAACAAACCGCTGGGACACCACTGATTGGGCTTCATTGGCGACAGCTGCTCTTGATCATCATCATAGTATTGTCCGATCTCCTCCTCGTTGTAACCTGCATGATCTTGTTCTCGAGGGCCCAGCCTGTCGTGTATTGACACGTGGCGTCGTGGTGCCGTACTTGGCCTTCTGGAGCGTGGTTGCTGGCCGGTGTAGCTTCATTCTTCGGGATTGCATTCCGGGCAGTCCTCTCTCGATGGCAACCATATCTTCTCTTCCTAGCAGTATTGGAAGAACGAGCAATCCCAATGATCATCATATCGGGATGGCCCACCGTGCCTTTGGTTTCTTTCGAACCACCGATGGTACCTGTTCATCATTGAGGCGGATGTGATGTCGTTGGTACTTGGACGTCTCCTTGAGCCGTTGCTTGACCTGTAGCCGAACTCAGGATGAACCATGTTGATGGGAAACGGATGCCCGTCTATTTTCATCGGCTTCTTGGTTTCCTCGAACTTGATGCGACCCTGCTCGACTGCCACTTGGATTTGCCGATGAAAGATCTGAAAAACATTCGTGTGATAGGAGACGGAGTTATGCCATTTGCAGTATTTCTTCTTTTTCAACTCCTCAACCGATGGTATGACATGTCCTGTCGGCAGCTGGATATGCTTCTCTTGCAGCAGGAGGTCGAAGATTTTGTCGGCCTTATTGACGTCGAAGTCGAACTTCTCTGTCTCTTTCGCTCCCTTGACCCAAGGACAGTTCACCGGCTTCTTGTTCCTGGTCCATTCTGCCAGCCCTATGTCGGACTCTTCGACGTCAAAGTTTGATGATTCTTCAGCTAGATAGGCGACGCGGCGTTGGAACTTATCTTTCCTGGCCTCCTGGTAACGTATCTCATGAGCCGATACCTTCTGGACGAGGTGAGCTAGACTCTCAAAGTCATGTGCTGAGATTCTCCCTGATCTGGTCAAGCAAGCCCTGGAATGCTAGCTCGGCGAGTTGTTGATCGCTTAAGTTTAGTCGATAACATCGGCTCCTCACGTTGCAGAATCTTTGGACGTAATCGTGGACCGATTCATCCAGCTTCTACATGACCGTAGTGAGATCGGTCAGTGTCATCTCCTGTACTCCCGCAAAGAAATACTTGTGGAATTGTTTTTCAAGATCGTCCCAATTCCTGACCGAATTTGGGGGTAGATACGAGAACCAAGTGAAGGCCGATCCCGATAGCGAGAGTGGGAAGAAGTGCACTTTTAGTGCATCTTCAGCCGATGCCTTGCCGCATTGAGTTAGGAATCAGCTGACGTGTTCGATGGTCGATGTACCATCTTGTCCCGAGAACTTGGAGAAATCCAAGTACCCTGTACCGATGAGGTAACAGCACCCTCTCAAACCACTCCGGGTATGGGCGCCGATACATAGTTGTTTGTTCTTTCGCGTTCCTGTATGACCTCTGCAATGTGATCTGTCCAGTCTTCATCCCTGAACTGGCCTCTGGGCACCGGGTCAGGCTGTCGGAACTGGTTTTCATACATCGGATCTTGCCGATGGGGCCACGCCGGAGGCTGCTGATATTGATGGTTGTCCCGGTAAAAGAGATCAGCGTGGCGAGCGTTCCTCGATGGAGTTCTTTCCTAGTAAGGTTGTCTTGGCCTTCCTGGGATCTCCTCCAAGTGTACACGAGGATTGCGTGGTATCGGCTCGTCCTCCCTTGGATCCCTTTCGTCTTCGTACTGCCGATACTTAGGCCTTTCCCTATTTGGGAAGTATCTGGGCCCCCTTTGGTGTGATTCCCCATCGGGAGCTCCATCAGCCACCTGTCGGATTAATCCCGACAGGGTGTTCACCAGTACCCTCGATTGATTGATGAGGGCATGGTGCACTGCCGAATCTACCATGTCCTGTAGATTCGGCTGGTTTTCTAGGGGAGGGTTGCTACCACCTCCTTTCTCTGCGTTAGCTCCTTTTACTGCTTCACCTCCTTTCCGACGGTCTGAGCTCGGCATCGGAAGCTGAGACTTCTGTACTGGCCCGCCTCGTGTCATGCTGAAAGACTCGAGGCACAGCTTCTGTAACTTGTCCATGTGGCACTGCACCAAGGCCCGTTATTCATCGGTGAGGCTCCCCCAGGTGATGGAAACAGGAAGGCCAGTAAGATTAATAAACCAATCAATGAATTACTTAAGATAATGCTGGCTAGAACTACAGCAGTAAGCCTTCGCAAGTCCTCACCCCAATCTGACAACATGAACCAAGCAAACCTAATTGATCGAACCGAACCGAGACAGAATTAGATCAGCAAGACTCGCGCGAACAGATTAGACAGAAGAACTTATGAGAACTTGATCGAGAACTACCATTAACTCAAACCAAAATAGATTAAAATAATGATAGAACTCAGCCCGTCGATCAACTAAACAGAAGATCGGATACAACCGAGACAGTTCTGCCTTAATTGATCGACGGGTTTTGACGAGCTAGAACTTACATTGCAAAGCTGATAAATCCCGCCAAAAGCTCTAGCAAGTCGAAGATTTGAGGCGATGCGCCAAGTTAAATTGATTGAGAGAGATCTTACAAAGACCCCGGGCACCTATATTTATAGCCCCGGGAGATAACTAACCGGATAAGAATCCGCTACCAACTAACTTTACATTATTCGGACTCTAATTAAACAACCGAATCCTAAACAAACTTCAAGATAAATCCTAACTAATCTACACAGACTCTTGGTTAAACACCAAACCTATCTCTAACCTTCGGGCTCCATCGGATTCTCATCCTTGTCCGATTTTGACTCCACCGGCTGCAATCCCTTTGCGTCCAGCCTCCTGTCTCCAGCTGATTCGAGCTTTTTTATCCGATTCGATCCTTAACCGCGTTTCAATCAATAACGTCCATTTGCCAAAATATGGCGTTAACATGTATATATACTGCTATGATTTAGAACGGCAAGCAAAACCACAAATGATAAAAATAAAGGGATAAAAATGAAATTTCCAACAAAGGTTAAAATGGTACTTTCACAGACCCTCCATCCAAAAGAGGGGCAGACTCTTAATTGAGTTAAAAAAACACGGGTAAAAATGAAAACACTAAAAAGGAGAGTAAAATCAATATTAGAGATTAAAACAGGGGTAAGAACGAAATTGTCAAAAAAACCCATCACATATTAACAGATGAAAAGAAGTGCAATAGTATACTAATACTGTTATTTTTGACTTAGAAATACACAATTTAGGTGGCTGAGAATTTACGAATTTTTAGGTGTCAAAAGAAAAAAATGGTGTAGCAAGCAGCCGAGTTGACGACAAGCACAGTTCACCGAGGGCCTCGGTTGTCACCCTTGCCTTCCGGTTCCGGCCCAACCGGAAGCACTTGCAGAGTTGCAGTTTCTTTGATTGGAGCATTTGACAACCTACACATTAGTACCATACTGCTTAGTCACAATATGCCGAAGCGGTTTAAATAGTCCCGCATGTGGCAGCGGGACGCGAAGCGATGACGAAAAGCACAAGCGCTGGCGGGTCCAGCGCATTTACCTGGTCACCCTTCAGGACAGAAGCTGCGACACTGAGCTTTGGCCAATTTTTTTTGCTCGATGCATTACATATATTTACATTGGTCACAGATCCATGGACTTCTCTATTATTCATCCAAAATTTTGTAACAAATCAGAAATCACAACACATATAGTAATATAAAGATTTGGAAACATGCTGAGTCCATAACAAATCTGTGACGTTTTGCGTTATTCACCGAAAGATTTGTAACAAATCACAACTCATAATCTCCGGGAAAAAAAATAAAACTCATAATATAATGCAAAAAACGCATGCACATGAGCACATCTGATGCAAAGCTAATGAGCTCGAGGAGTCGATCGATCTAGGCGGCGAGAGTGAAGTTGAAGTTGCTGCAGGTGGTCTGCCTCCCCCAGAGCAGGCCGCTGAATCCGAGCCGCGCCTTCTCCTCGTCGAACACCATCAGGTTGTTCTCCATCTGGAACCCTCCGATCACCACCGCCGGCGGCGGCGGGCTGCCCTTCTCCCCCTTCATCTCCAGCAACGCCAGGCACGCCGTGCCGTCGCTCACCTGCGCCATCGAGTTGCCGCCGAACACCGTCCAGTTCTTGCCGCCCTCCAGCACCAGGTCGATCTGCGGCACGGCGTAGCCCAGCCGCGTCGACCCCAGCTCCCGCGAGTCGTAGCACAGCGCGAACGGCGCCGCCGCCGGGGTGACGCGCTTCCTGCCGGCGGTCGCCTTGTCGAACGCGTCGATGACCGCGCGGTACACGTCCGGGCGGAGCACCGTGTAGGGGATCCTCGAGCACAGCTCGACGACGAGCGGCTCCTGGCTGTAGAGCTGCACTTGCTCCTGGTTCACGGCGATCTTGGTGGCCGTGATGAAGTATCCGGGGAGATCCTTGTTCTTGTGGAGCGGGGTTTCGCCGGCGAGCGCCGCCGTCACGTCGGGACGCCCCGGCGGGAGGAGGAAGAGCGGGCCGCCGCCGAAGATGGCGATGCCCTCGCCGTCGCTGGGGAGGCAGAGCGCGAACTTGTTGGCGACCTTCTGCGCGCGCGCGATCTGCGCCTGCAGAGCGAGCCTGGTGCGCGCGAGCCCCGCGACGCCGACGGTGCCGGCGGGGAGCTTCGCCAGGAGGGACTCCGGCGCGCAGGAGGTGACGGCGGTGAAGGGCACCGGGTAGAGCGGATTCTTGCCGTCGGTGGCGTTGGCCGACAGCCTGGTGCGCGTGAGGTCGGCCGTCGCGGACTCGCCGGAGAAGGGGTTGAACGGGTGGGCGGTGCACTTGCACCGGAAGGGGTCCTCCTCGTCGGCGTGGCCGTAGCCGTTGTGTGGGCAGTCCGGCGGGTGGTAGCTGTGCGCGTGCATGCAGAAATGGTGGTGGCACTCCATCGTCGGGTGGGAGGCGTCGCACGTCGTCCAGACGAGCGCGCCGGAGAGGTCGATGACGAGCGGGTGGCCGTCCTTGATCGGCACGGTGTAGAGCGATGTCGCCGCGTCCTTGGTGATGGCCGTGACGAGCGGCTTGCCATTGCCATTGCCATCACCACTGGCTAAGGCGCATGGCGACAGGGCCAAGACGACGCAGAGCGAGACGACGGCGAGCGACATGGCTGGTTAGGCTGTGCAACTCTCTAGCTAGCACTGTGCATTGGTGTTCTTCCAAGTGTGATTGCTTATATACGTCTCAGCGATGGAGTGTGCAGCAGAATGCGTGTCACATTTCTCTGCTACAGCTGGGGATTCAGACTTGGTGTCTAGTAAATTATCACAAGTTTTTATTGGGTTTATTTGATCAGATCATCTACAGTATTGCTCCTGCGATGACAGTCACTGGCATGTGGGTCAGCCACTGTCACTATAAGAACAACACTGTAGAGAACACCACCGATTTTTATCTCCAGTTCGCCATGGTATCTAGGACAGTTTATTGTGCTCGGGTAAATTAAGCTGCATGTGCATTAATTGTCACTCTGATTCATCACATGGGTGATTAACTGCAGGAAATTGCCATGGCAGTTAGTATCCCAATGTCGGTGATCACTATCTTATAATTTCGTCAAGCACATAGTAGTAGTAGTGAAGAGGTGGCGCTCATGAGTAGTGAGCCATGAGTGCAAGCCAAGATTACTTGAGTGACCAAATAACCTGCAGAGTCATGACAGAGTTCTATTGAAAACAACGAGATCGGCATTGTTTAATCAATCCCAGCTAGCATAAAAAATGGATCTTGGTCAATGGCTCGATGTGCGCTAGCTGGAGTATTTGTTTAGGATCAACTCCTCCATTGCCATCAGGTCAAATGAGTACATGGGATCGAGAAATTCCACCCGGTTCGAGACCCATCCACCGGCGAGAGATGCCGTCAGAACAAATGAGAAGAAATCCCCAGGTTTTCGTGTAGGATTCGCGTTGAAATTGTGGGAGAAAGATCGGTGTGCTCTCGTGATCCCGGTGCCCGTGGCCGCGTGTTCTCTCTCGAGGATTTTGATTTTGAAGTTTGAGCGCGGCGTGCCAAACTGGGCTCCTGCTGGACGCTGCTGGGCTGAGGGCCATGCAAAAATTTGGGCCTTTGTGCGTCACGTCAAGCTGGTATGAAGGCCTTTGTGAAGCTCAGGATCCGAGCCTAGGAATGTTAGCTCCGAGACTCTTGCGTTCTTTTACGGCCTTATTTAATTTTTAAAATTTTTTAGCTCAAAATTATATGAAATTTTATTTTTTAATCTATTTTAAACTCAACTTTAAATTTCATACGAAAAAAGTTGGACATATTACCACACATATGTGCTGAGCTGGCATCTTATTTTTCAGGAATACAATTTTTCTATTTTGAATTGTGTGTTTTTATGAAAGTTTTTTTATATAGAAGTTTGTAGATAAATTTGTTTTCTGGCCTGCAATAGTTTCTGAATTAATTATACATTGATGATTCGTTGTGTTTTCGTTCAGACCGCTCAAATTCAATCACATGAAAAAACTGAACAAAAATAATCAGTGCTTAGGTGGTGTTATTTTCCTTGTGATATTTTTAAAATGTCTAAATTACCTGATTTTGTGATAGATATTTATACTCTTGATTGTCTACAGCAAAGTTGATATTTTGCTTTGGGAACGATAGATGATGAAATTTTGTATAAAATAACTTTTTCCGCGTGAAACATACTATATACTAGAAGCTTAGGAAGCGTGGTAACAAAAAAAAAAATCTAAATTTCACAGTTCAGAAAAAGAGCAGGGACGGGGACCCTAATCTAAGATCACTTTGAAGCTTCAACATTTGCATCACGTGGAACATTTTCAAATTATCTAGAGCATTCCATACTGTAGAATGTAGATGGATGAGGATGATTATATTAAGTGGGTGACAGATGCGTGCATATGGCATGCCGAGCTGCCGACACCGACGATGCATACATGGCGCGAAAACAGTGTGCAGTTTCTAGTGAGTCTTGGTGAAATTGAAGTTGCTGCACGACGTGTAGTACGGCAGCCTGGCGAGCCCGAGCCGCTGCTTCTCCACGTCGAACTGCAGCACGATGTTCTCCATCTGGAACCCTCCGAGGATCACCGCCGGCGACCCGGCGGCGTCGCCGGGCTTCACCCCCTTCATCTCCACGAAGGCCAGGCACGCCGTCTTGCTGTTCACGTCCACCATCGAGTTGGTGCCCGTCATCGTGTAGTTGTTCCCGCCGGCCAGCATCAGCCTCACCGCCGGCACGAAGTAGCCGGTCCGCGTGTTCCACAGCATCGCCGATCGGTAGCAGAGCGCGAACGGCGCCACGGCGGCGACCTTCGCGTCGCTCCGGTTCAGGCCCTTCTCGAACGCCTGCACGAACGGGCGGAACACGTCCGGCCGGAGCAGGCCGTACGGTATGCTCGTGTGCAGCGCGACGCCGCCGGCGGCGAGCGCGCCGCGGGGCACGGGGACCCGCGCGTCGTCGAGGGCGATGGCGTTGGCGGTGATGTAGTAGGCGGGGGTCGTCTTTCTTGGTGACGAGCGGGGTGTACTCCAGCGTCGACGTGAAGTCCGGTAGCCCTTCGCCGAGGTAGATCGGCCCGCCGCCGAAGATGGCCACGCCCTGGCTGTACCCCGGGAGGCAGAGCAAGAACTTGCCGGCGACGCCCTGCGACGATGCGACCTGGGCCGGGAGCGCCAGGCCGGAGCCGGCGAGCCCCGCGACGCCCGTGGCGCCCGACGGCAGCCGCGCCACGAGCTTCTTGGGCGCGCACGCCGCCACGGCCTTGACGGAGACCTGGCTCAGCGGGTTCTTGCCGTCGGTGGTGTTGGCGATGAACCTCGAGTGGACAAGGTACCCGGCGGCGCACTGCCCGGTGGCCGGGTTGTGCGGATACGCCGTGCACACCTTCTTCCCGCAGTCGCCGCCGCCGCCGGTGACCTTGCAGGTCGGGGCGCGGTAGGCGTTGGCGAGCCTGCACGTCGGGTCCTGGCACGAGAGCGACGCCGGGAGGTGGTCGTCGGCGCAGGTCGACCAGACGAGCGGGCCGGCGAGGTCGACGACGAGGTTGTCGTAGAACCTGACGGGGATGGTGTACAGCTTGGTGGCCGGGTCCTTGGTGACCGGCACCACCACCGGGTCGCGACGAGCCGCGGCGGCGGCGCACGAGGCCGGCGCCACCAGCAGCACGAGCAGAGTGGCCGCTGCGGCGAGGTTGCCGTGTCGTGGCATCTCGGGCGACATGGGGTGGAAAGACCTGGGAGCTGTACGTGTGTGTGGGGTGGCTTGGGTGGTTGGCATGAGATGCGTCCACTTCTTATTTATACACGCGAAGTGACGCGGCAAATGCCACACGTTTCGCAGCGCAGGCTGGATTCCATGAAGGCAACTGCGTGCGACGTCGAGTTGTCTCGTGGGGAGCAGGGAGAGTTCAGGTTGGTCGCTTGGTTAGGCCGTCAGTATCGGCACAGAAAACGTAAGAATAAAATAGTATATAATTAATTAATTATTAATTATAAAAATTTTAAATTAAATAATTTGGTTTTTAATGTAACTTTCTAATAGAAAATTTTCAAAACACACCGTAGTTTGAAAAATACGTGCGTGAAAAATAAGAGAATCTGGATTGTTCGGCGGAACAATCATGACCTTAGTGAGTTAGTGATATTTGGTCAGGCCACAAATTGCCCTATCTGGTTATAGGTTGTTTTGACCTTATCACATTCGTACGACGGTCCGTAAATATGTTTTACATATATATATAAATTTATTTATATTTGTGTAGATATATAAGGACCAAAATATTTTATAAGATAATTTTTATTAAACACTTGTCTCCGTAAAACAAGATAAGTTATGTATTCTCGAATGAAGGGAATATCTAATCATAAACCAAATCGGAACAAATTAAGCATTAGATGCAGTTGTTTCTTTTGGAATTTTGTTGATGGGAATGGACCTACAATGGGACCTTTGTTCGTCAAGGACGTTTCCGTTTGTTTGATTCACTAGTACTGTCGAAGGAAGTTGGTGGCAGCAGCCTGAATTTGACGCTGGGGAATAGTACTGCAGTAGGGAAGAACCAGGGATCGGTCAGAATTGCAGGGGCAGCAGCAGACGGAATTTGACACTGATGAGAGGATGCGTTTTGGGCTCTGAAATCCTGAATGAAGAAACGCGTTTGCCGGTTAGAGCCTCTTCGCTTTGAACTTTGAAGCAAAAATTAGAGAAATCGAACTATTTTCTCTGAAAATCCTGTGTTTCGAAGATCAGAAGGAAACCTTTCAAACAGGCAGGCCACCGTCCGGTATTTCCTGATCTGAATTCAGAACAATGTGCACCGAAACAGAGTGTTCTGATCTCGATGAACGCCATAATGCGGGCATCTCGAACGGATCTCCGATCTCTCCACAGCAGCAGCAGCATCAGCAAGTCTGGATTGATTAATGGGGGTTCAGAACTGATGCTGCTATGTCGGATCTTGCGCGGTGGAGTACCGAGCAAGACGCGGCGGAGTCAACGGCGGCAACGCATACATCAGAACAAAAAACCATCAAGCATCAACCCACGAATCGATAACGCCATGTCGATCAATCTCCATCTTCATCTTCTCGCACAGGAACAGATAGTGCCACGCCGACAAAGGAGGCTTCTTCACAAGCACAGCACAGGATCATCACCCTTATCATCTCACTTAACCAAGACAAAAAGCATCGGATGTACTACCTTGTCTAAAATATAGTTTGTTTCTGTAAATCTTGTACTAAAATATATTAAAATATATAAGCATTTCTAATATTATTTACGGTATTACTTATCACATCAATAGCTTTGCATTCATTTCTTCGTTTTATCCCTACCAGCACTTCCGTATCCATCCAGGACACTTTTTTTTTCCATCTTAATTTATACTTCTTTCATGTTTTTTTATATACGGCGTTAGCTTTTATATTTATGTTTGGTTATTCGTCTTATTTAGAAAAATTATACAATTATTAATCATTTGTTATAATTTGATTTATTATTATAGAAACATTAAATATGACTTACAATTTCGCATACTTCAATACAATTTTTAAAAAAGATGAACGGTCAAAAGTAGATAAAAAATTAACGGTGTCGTATAAAAAACACGAAGGGAGTACTTTATATTTGGTAATAATGTGGTATGGAATAGTTTGAGTAGACAAGGAAAAATATTACTCGCTCTGTCCCGCAACTTTTCGGTTTTCATATCCAGCGTTTAACCATATGTTTTTAAAAGATTTTCAAGAATTTTTTAAAAAATAATCACACGTAAAATACTATTCATAATTTATCATCCAATAAAAACAAAAATTTTAATAGTAAAATTTTTTAAATAAAACGAAAAGTCAAAAAATATAGTAAAAATGAATTATTGGTTTATTTTGGGATGGAGGGAGTATGGGTTAGAAAAAAAGTACATTCACGAGCATACAAGATTGCTAGTATAGTAGTATTTGGTCCCAACATTGCGCCATCGTAATAGTACTCATATCTTACACGGGACCAATGTCCCGCCAATACAAGCTCTTATTCAAAGTTACAAAAGGCAGTTTTATCATGCTTGAGGATGTGTCAAGATGTATCATTGTTTTCTACGTAAAATTTAGTACCTTTTAATACCTTAGGTAATAAAAGGTATTAAATTTTAAATAGAAAACAGTGATACCTCATATTATCTTCTCGAGAATGGAAAAAAAACTCTAAAAAAATGTTACAAATGCAATCATGGCAACAAGCGAGAGAAGTACAGTAGCAAGCACACGATCATTTCACCAATCCAAAAAACCACCAAGGGTCCAAGTGTGAGATGGTCAATGTCTAGCGAAGTTGAAGTTGCCACAGGTAGTCCTGATGAAGAAGAGGGTGCCACTGAACCCTAGCCTGGACGCGGCCTCGTCGAACAGCAGCAAGTTGTTCTCCATCTGGAAGGCCCCCACGGTCACCGCGCTCCGCGCCGCCCGCCCGCCATCGACGAACGCCAGGCACGCCGTGTCGCCCGCCACCTGCGCCAGCGAGTTGGACCCGAACACCGTCCAGTTCCGGCCGCCGCCGCCGAGTGTCATGAGGTCGATCGGCGCGACGGCGTAGCCGACCCTGGTGAAGCCCAGCGCGCTGCGGTTGAAGCAGAGCTCGAACGGGCGCGCGCGCGGCATGCGTGGGATCCCCGACGTCGCCTTGGCGAACGCGGCGATGAACGGGCGGTACACGTCGCGCCGCAGGACGGTGTACGGCGCGGCCGTGTCGAGCGTCACGCCGCCGCGGGCGAGCGCGCCGGGTGGGAGGAGGACAGCTTCTTGGTTCACGGCGATGCCCCGGAGCTGGATGGTGTACGCGGAGGGGTTCGTCGGGCTCCGGACCAGGTCGGTGTAGGAGAGGATGGTGCTCGCGTCGAACGGCGTCGGCGGCATCAGGTTGTACGGCCCGCCGCCGAAGAACGCCACGCCGGGCGCCGCGGCCGTGCTCGGCAGGCAGACGGCGAACTGCCGCTTAAGCGACAGCTTCGAGTAGAGCTGCGTCGGCAGGCTCACCCCGCCACGCCCGAGGCCCGCGTCGCCGGCCGCCGCGGCCGGGAGCAACCTGAGGAGGCTGTCCGGCGCGCACGACGAGACGACGCCCCGGACAGTGACCTCCGAGGTCGGAGTCTTGCCGTCGGTGGCGTTGGCGACGATGTCGGCGAGTGTGAGGTCGCCGGCAGCCCGTTCGCCCGTCACCGGATTCCTCAGGCGGACGGTGCACGCGCGTCCTCCGTTGCTGCAGTGCTTCTGCGCCCCCGACACGGCGGCGCACTCTTCGGAGGAGCATGGGACGGTGGGGTGGGTGGAGGAGCACGGTGACCACAGCAGCGGGCCGGAGAGGTCAAGCAGGTAGTTCCTGTTTGCAATGGAGAGCGTGTAGAGGGAGGTCTTGGCGTCCTTGGTGATCGGAGCTACCAAGGCTTGGATTGCAGGAGATGAAGCTTGCACCTGCACAAGAATGCAGAGGAAGAAGACGAGAAAATAAGCTTGGAGATTCATGGCCATCTTGATGGTGATGTAGCTGAGTTCAGTGGCACTACTACACCTGGGGTTCTTGTCGAGTTTTTATTTAAGATCAAATCTTGCTTATCGATATAAGTAAGGTCATTAGTATAGTGATTTGGTGTTTTGGATCAGATCTGCTAAGTAAATGAGCTACACGTTGTTCTAGTTCCCGGTTATGCAGCCGGTGGTATTTGACCATTCTGAATGACTGAAGTTGTATATGCATGGATTTGATCATTCAAACAATATAATTTGTGCATTGTTTTTTTCTTTTCAAATTGCATATATAGATGGACTACAACTACGAAACTACACAAACTACAATATAAGTTGTATATGCATCTCCATTTTAAGCATATGTTCGTTCTCGGCCCGGCCCATAGAAAAGCATGTTCAATTCGCTGCCGCACAAAGCCCATCTGGCGCATCACCTGAAATAAACCGTTAAGATTTCTTTGATCTTATTTCAACTAGGTAGAAAAGTTGAATCATTAAGCGAAACTATCATGTTTTATGTTTCTTTTGGTGAACTGGACATACAACATAGTATAAGGTAGTACTACATCTGATTTTTAATAGATATCATAGTTGATTTTCAAACATATATTTGACGATTCGTCTTATTTAAAAATTAAAATAATAATTATTTATTTCTCTATGATTTGACTCATCATTAAGTTTACTTTAAGTATGACGTAAATTTATATATTTGTATATTTTTTTGATAAAACGATTGATCAAATTTACGTCTAAAACTCAATAGCATCCTCTATTAAAAACCGGAGATAGCATGCTGCTCGATTAGCCATTACTGGAGAGATGCAAAATGTGGACAAATATACATAGCAAAATATTCGCATAAACAAGAGAAGAACCAAAGAATATCAACACATGGTTGCGACATAGTAACCATTAAGCTGAAACCATATTCACAAAATCATTGGAATATGCAGATGCACTTTTTTTTCACCGTTGCTTCTCTTACTCTTTACATCTGTCCTGCGCAAGAATTCTCCTCACTCTGATTCCCTCTGCAAAAGTATGACATTTTAATAACATCTTGTGCTGAAAATAACACAGGTTGAAAAAAGAAACCCTGAAATTAAAACATGTACAGATAGTGAGGGATGCATTGATCTCCGTGAAGACTTAAGACTATCCTTTCATTAAGCAGAACTAAAAGAAGGCATCACAGGCTCACAACACACTAACATGGCATGTAAAAAGACTAGACTATTTGCGAAATCAAGAGAAATATTATTTGCATTCCTGGATTCCTAGATCATCAAATACTGTGCTGAACAAAATGCAAATAAAGCTGAACATTACCAAATAAATATGAAATGAAACGAGTACTCGTAGGAACGAAACAGAGTTAAACGCGCCTACCAGAAGGGGGTGAATAGTAGATTGAACCAAAACCCAAAAATCTTTTAGCGAAAATAAAAGATTACCTCTGGTTAGCCGCTCCTGCAATTACCTCTGGTAACGCCGTCCTATGCCGTCAATCTGGTTACGCCGCTCCTGGGATTAACTTGATCGCGCCGCTCCTGTGCCACCGATCAGATCGTCGAGATCCACATAAATACCAGTAGATGAAAGCAGAATATGTAGATTGAATGATCTGAACTTTATTGCTTCAACTAGTATTTACAAAGTGCAACAACAACACTCCTCTCAAAATTATTGATCTAGAATCAATAACTATTCAACTCTAATTTTCTAATTCTAAATCTCCAAAAAGCACACCAGGGGCATATCCCTCTGTACCTATTTATATCAACAAAATCTATCTCTGACTAGGAATCAGACTTCTTATACCAGTAGAACTCATCTCCAAAAATTATCTCCAATTAAAATCCAACTTTCCAAAATCAAGTCCCGTGCTACAGTACCCGCGCACACTACAGTAGCCCCGACTTGCTACAGTGTCCGAACCGGTTGCTACAGTGCCCGCGCCACCGTAGCAATCCGATTCATGTACCATATTCCTCTTTTTCTTATCCGATTTACTTCGCGATTTTCCGATGCTTACACATGCAACATGTGAAGCCCGTTACGACTCCATCCCACACAGTGTTCCTCCACCATGTGCCATCTCGTATTCAACATCGTTACCCGGCATCCTTGATTGTTCGGACCTCAGCTCCTCCCTGAGTTTAGTCAAGATCCCATCGCCGTTGACTGATATTGACCTCCGAGAATCACGACTCTATCCAACCATGTCACATGGCATCCCGACCATCCAGACCTCGGTTCCTCCCTGAACTTAGTCATGGTCCGCATCCCGACCATCCAGACCTCAGTTCCTCCCTGAACCTAGTCATGGTCCTCGCCATTGACCACAGTTGACCTCAAGTCACCTGCACACATAGAGACAAACAAACTGTTTCTAGGCACAGATATCACAACCTGACCCACATTAGTCACACACACTCACACCAACACATACCCGTTTTTAAACCAAATTCTATCAATTTACAAGCCAATTGTTCATCATAAAATATTGATCATGACTATGATCTTACAATCCCCCCTTGATGAACACATTAGCAACAACTCCAAAATGCAACTCCAAAAATACAAATTTGTTTTTGAAAAATAAAAACAAATAAATATGCCAAAAGGCATAAGGCATAAAATCGACCATTTTAAAAATTGAACCAATTTTTTTCTCCCCCTGTCAAGATGCATTTTATATCTTTCTCCCCCTTTGACAATGATTTCATCAAGAATTTCAAAAGAAAAAAATGAAACATGAAAGGGTACATGCCACGAAATATTAAAAAACTTGTCAAAAATTAACTTGGAATTTTTCTGAGAGCAATTGTAATATACCAAAAATAACTCAAGAGCATTCATTGCAATAATAAGTTAGATAAAATGACTAGTTAGCTAACAAGCATGTATTCAAGTTTAAACATGAATCATATTTATTACAATTAAGATCAAATTAACACTAAAGATTCATGATTTCAATGATTTATAATGCAATATATCTACTAGCCTAACAAAGAAGAGTGACAATCACATAAAGACCAGAAGGTTAAAACACTCTTTCTCAAAAGACGTGCTCATTGTCAAGACAAACATATTCCGGTTACGTCCTTGTCGTAAAAACTGTTTCCAAGGATTCGGCACCCATTATTTTTCTCACATCGAATACGTCCTTGTCGTCAAGACTGTCCAAGGATTCGGTATTCATTTTTTTCTTTTTCTATTTTTTCTTTTTTTTTTACTTGACATTAAAAGAGCATATAAGGAATGCAAGAACCAACAAGCATATATATGAATGTCAATCATCCAAATTAGTGCTAGTATCAACATCGCATATTCATTTAATTCAGGTAAAAGAATTATATGTCATGTATCATATCACTTAGGTGTAAAACCAATGACTCATATCAAAACTAAAATACATACAAGCTAAAATAGTAGCCACAAAACCTAACAAGTATTGCTAGCAAGCACAAGAATATACTTAAACCATATAACAAAGCTCTCTTTTTAATTTTTTAATTTTTTATATCACATCATGCAAGGATTTCACCATGTATGCAAAAACAAAATAAAAAGAGAAAATAAAAATAAACACAACAAAGAGCCAAAAAAAACTCCCCCTCAATTGATGCCAAAAGGACGAATAACTCCAAATTCTCTATAAAAATAGGCAATTGAAAAGCCTACTACAAAAGCAGATGTCGAAGCCTAAGTACTTGGATTAGACAATAAAAACTTAGAAACCCAGTACTGAGACACACGACTAGAACCAACAGAAGCAAAACCAATAGAAAATTCAACATGTTTTCGGTTGGAAGAAACTGCCTGAAGTCGGTCTGACTGTGGGTGTAAATTTGGTCTAACCGGTAGTCGGTCTGACCGTTGGTACAACGTCGGTCTGACCGTACTTCGAGAAGAAAAACTCGATTTTTGCCACTTTGATTTTGCAAAAGCAATTTCTCTATCCTTTTTCTGTTTTCGAGCAAGTCTAAAACAAAAACCAACCAAGTGTCCATCTTTTCCACAAAAAGAGCAATTATATTTTTCTTTAGAAATAGATGGTTTTGAACTTTTTGTTTTTGTTTCTTTCAGTGTTTCAGAAGGAGAGGACATAAAACTAGCATACTTAAAAACTGTTTTTTCATTACTTGATTTTGTCAAAGTTTTGAAACGAACACCCCTATTGCAGCTAGTCACTTTTGATTGATCTAAAATAATGTTAAGTTGTTTCTTACCATCAGAAAATCTTTTCAAAGAACTTTTCAAATAAGAAACCTCGTTTTCAAGATTAGCACAGTTTTTACAATCAACCTTGACACTTTTGCTATTATAACATTTGGGGCAAGAAAGCACTTCATTAGTTTTCACAATTTCTTCCATGTACTCAATACAAGCTAAAGCATATTTTAGCTTTATCTTGTTTGATGTGCATGTCGAGCAATCTAAAATATCCCGGTGTTGTTTTAACTTTTTAGCACAAAGCATGTTAAACATCGAACTAGCATAAAAAGCAATTCGATATTTCTTCAACATTTTTTTTAGTTAAGAACAACTCATCACAAGTGCGTGTAAGCAAGGCAAAACCAAGAGCAAAAGAAGATTTAGTTTTCAGATCATGTGAAATATTAATATCTCTAATTTTTGAAATTTCATGCATCAAAACCTCACAATTTTTGCAATCATCATCATTAGGAATAAGAGATTTTAATATAGCAATTTCAGCATTAAGAGATTCAATTATAAACTCTTGTTTCTTATACATCTTCTCACATTTTTTATTTTTTACACTTAAAATAAGAATAGCTTGTTCAAGAGAACTTACCTTATTGTTCTCACCCTCTGAATCTGATTCATCACGCGACATGAGGCAAACACCGGAGATGTGCCTTCCTTTATTTTCATCTTCTTCATTATCTCCATCTCCATCGCTTAGTGGCTCAAAGGCGGCGCAGACTTGATCCAACATCTTCTTGAGAGATTTCTTTGACCTCATTCCTCTGAATGAACTCCTCGGCTTATCATCCTTGAACTTGTCTCCATTGTCGTCCTTCTTCGCTCTCCCTAGCTTGGGACAATGAGATCGGATGTGATCTAGCCCTCCACATGCAAAGCAACGAACTGGACCTACTCTTTTCTTGAACCTGATATTATTCATAGCTCGAGACAACATGTTAATAAGCGCAGCCAAGTCCTCCTCCTCGAGTTGCTCGAGTTGATCATCGGACATGACGTTAAAAGCAGAAAAAGCATTAAGTGCCAATGAAGAAGAGCCATTATCGAAAGACGATGCAGCAGAACCCAAAGCATTAGACTTAGACTCAACTTTACGGGATAGAATATTCATCTCATGAGTTTTGAGTTTAGTGTAAAGCGAATCTAAAGTCAAAGCAGCCATGTCCACAGACTCCTGAATAGATGTAACTTTCATCCCCCAAATAGACATATCAAGACCATTCAAAAAGTGTCGAGAAACTTCAGATTGAGAATAGTTCGTTTCAAAAGAAGCATCAACAGATCGAAGATTGCTTAAAACTTTCTTGAAACGAGCAAGGTAATCATCCAAGGACTCTCCAGATTTCATCTCAAATTTCATGTAATCTTTTTTAAAAACATCTTTGCGAAGTTCCTTGATATTGGAACTCCCTTGATGAAAATTGTTTAGGGTTGTCCACATCTCAAATTTCATGTAATCTTTTTTAAAAACATCTTTGCGAAGTTCCTTGATATTGGAAGTCCCTTGATGAAAATTATTTAGGGCTGTCCAAATCTCATTTGCGGTTTCAAGATGAAAAACACAATCGAAATCAGAACAAGATATTCCATTTAGTAAAATATTGCGAGCTTTGTAATTATTTTCAAATTCAGTTTTTCGAGCAGCAGTATTAATTTGATCAGGAATTTCATAGGGTTCATCAACTTTTAACCAAATATCATAATCCTCAGCAATAATATAAGCTTTCATCTTTTTGCACCAATAGGGAAAATCAGTACCATCGAACACATGTGGCTTAGTTAAAAATTTATTAGCCATGGCAACTGAGGATCGAATAAAAATCCAAAAAGAAGTAAACGAGGCTCTGATACCACTTATAGGATCGAAACAGAGTTAAACGCGCCTACCAAAAGGGGGTGAATGGTAGATTGAACCAAAACCCAAAAATCTTTTAGCGAAAATAAAAAATTACCTCTGGTTAGCCGCTCCTGCGATTACCTCTGGTAACGCCGTCCTATGCCGCCAATCTGGTTACGCCGCTCCTGGGATTAACTTGATCGCGCTGCTCCTGTGCCGCCGATCAGATCGTCGAGATCCACATAATACTAGTAGATGAAAGCAGAATATGTAGATTGAATGATCTGAACTTTATTGCTTCAACTAGTATTTACAAAGTGCAACAACAGCACTCCTCTCAAAATTGTTGATCTAGAATCAACAACTATTCAACTCTAATTTTCTAATTCTAAATCTCCAAAAAGCACACCAGGAGCATACCCCTCGGTACCTATTTGTATCAACAAAATCTATCTCTGACTAGGAATCAGACTTCTTATCCTAGTAGGACTCATCTCCAAAAATTATCTCCAATTAGAATCCAACTTTCCAAAATCAAGTCCCGCGCTACAGTACCCGCGCGCTACAGTAGCCCCGATTTGCTACAGTGTCCGAACCGGTTGCTATAGTACCCGCGCCACTATAGCAATCTGATTCATATACCACCTTCCTCTTTTTCTTATCTGATTTACTTCGCGATTTTCCGATGCTTACACATGCAACATGTGAAGCCCGTTACAACTCCATCCCACACGGTGTTCCTCCACCATGTGCCATCCCGTATTCAACATCGTTACCCGGCATCCTTGATCGTCCGGACCTCAGCTCCTCCCTAAGCTTAGTCACGATCCCATTGCCGTTGACTGATATTGACCTCCGAGAATTACGACTCTATCCAACCATGTCACATGGCATCCCGACCATCCAGACCTCGGTTCCTCCCTAAACTTAGTCATGGTCCGCATCCCGACCATCCAGACCTCAATTTCTCCCTGAACCTAGTCATGGTCCTCACCATTGATCATAGTTGACCTCAAGTCACCTGCACACATAGAGACAAACAAACCGTTTCTGGGCACAAATATCGCTACCTGACCCACATTAGTCACACACATTCACACTAACACATACTCGTTTTCAAACCAAATTCTATCAATTTACAAGCCAATTGTTCATCACAAAATATTGATCATGACTATGATCTTACAATACTAACTATTACTGGATTTTAGGAGGTTTCATACCTCTGGCCCTTCGATTGCTTGCCCTGGTATGACTCTTTTGCCATCTAATATAACTCTAGGGATGTGAGAAATCTTGTTGGCATCCTCCTCCCGGCACCTCTCGATCAGTCTTGGGCAGTTCCAAATGTAAAGTTTCTTCAGGTTGTTAAGGTTCTGCATGCTCTCTAGCAAACACGTCATGTTGGGGGAATCAAAGATGTTAATTTCTTTTAGACAACTCAACTGCCCTATCCATTCCGGTAGGCTATTGAAACCTCCCAACCATAGCTCTTCAAGGCCAGTAAGATTCATCATGCTTTCAGGGAGAAAAGTCAACTTGGGGCAATCCATAATGAGAAGCTTTTTCAAGGAAGCGAGCTGCCCCAGCCCTTCTGGCAGTATCTCCAGCCCTTTGCGTTCCCGCAACCACAGTTCTCTTAAGGCAGGAAGGTTTTGTATGCTTTTAGGTAGAGATGTTAGATTGCGGCAATTATCGATGTTAATTTCATCTAGGGAAACGAGCTGCCCTAACCATTCCGGCAATATTTCCATGTCCTCTTGAGAAATCAAATGTAGCACTCTAAGGGAGAGGAAGCACTTAATGATGTCTAGCAAGGTCCGGGAGCCACTGCAGCCTTTAGCATAAAAGATCTCAAGGGTGGCAAGGTGTTCAAGTCTGCCCCACCTACCAGTGGAAAAGTTGCAGTTCCTGATGAACACAGAAAATGGAAGAGTGGAAGACACAAGGCTGCCAAATCCTTGTTCTGGCAACACCTGGACACTACCGTCCAACAACTAGCCCATACTTCTTGGGGGATACGGTAGGAAACTCAACTTTGGGTAGTCAGTAACCTGCAGAAGATGCAAATTAGGGATTAAGAACTCTTTATCTTCTTCACCAGACCGGATTAAGAACTCTTTATCTTCTTCACCAGACCGTGTTGTCCACCATTCTTCCAAGTTATCCATTCTTTCCAACCGAATAACCTTTAATTTCTTACAATTTCCTTCATCTCCATAGAACTCCCTCCCAATTTTCCTGACGCTAGGTATGTCCTCCATACAGAAATTTCTTAGGTTTGGCAACTGTCCAAATGCAGGAAGATGATCACATTTTGCTAAATTAGCGAGCCTAAGGCACATGAGATAAGGGAGATATGAGGAGATGCCAGACACCCAAGTAGGAAAATCCTTGCACATGTACCCATACAATCCAAAGCTCTCAAGAGTCCGTGGAGGTACGAGGTTCTCCGGCACCAATTTATCCTTGTCCACATTTCTTATGCCACCATGTTCCCAATGGACTATCAGCTCATGACAATGCAGTCGCCCAAGCTCCACTATACTACTAGAACCAACATTTTCCATCTCATGTACATCATGTTTTATAGCTCTAGGCAAATTTAGATGTTCTCTAATACTTTGGACCTTATCAAGCACTCTTTGTTGTCCTGTAGCAATGTTAAGCTCGATGAGACTAGTCATCTTACTAATGCTATCTGGCAAGTCACGCAGATTATAACAATCAGTAAGATCTAAGACTTGAAGCTAAAGATTACCGAATGAAGATGGAAGATATATAAGCGATATACAATACGACAAATTGAGATGCTTCAACTTATGTATCTTGAATAATGAGTGAGGCAATGTGCGTAGCTTGGAACAACTTGTGAGGTTCAATGATTGGATCTCAGAAAGATCACCAAAGCTTTCATGGAGTTGTTGTAGTCCATGGCAGTCTGAAAGATTAAGGTCTTTCAAACCCATAAGTTGGCAAAAAGTTTCTAGCAGCACTTTAATCTTGTAGCAACCAGACAAGTCCAAAACCGCAAGTTTACAAATATTCCCAAAATCTTCTGGTAGGTATTCCAGCTCATGGCAATCTGAGAGGATTAGATGTTGAAAATATAAGCACGTAATGATTTAATCTATCGCATAAATAAATCATGACATTGTAAAGCGAAAGCATGGCAACACATGGATCAACCAACATGAATAGACCTGATATAAACATGTATGCGAAATAGTTATACACGAATAGATTGAACAGATGCAGAACTAGATTAAACATAATTGACCTGTACCGAAGGTTGTTCTAAGGAGGATTGGAAACAGCACGAATGACTCGCGGCATAGGATGTTGACGACGGCGAGCCACGACCGATCGATGGGGAAGACGAGCCGTCGTTGACGAACAGCAAGCAGTCGCACAGAGCGCTTCCCAAAAACCATACTCGCCCTCTCCCGGTGCAGGACTTCACGAGGACGACGATTCCGGAGACCTGCTCTCCCGATCGCTGGTGCACGCCGGCGAAGGGGATGGAGTAGATGATAGTGGCGACGCAGCACAGAGGAGAGGCAAACCCTAGATTGTTTTTCGCGTATGTTGCAACGAGGTAGCGGTCCGGTATTTATAGGACGTGTGATCAGCACGCCTACCACATCGTAACCGAACCGGATAGGCCGCGCGTAACCTATCCGGACTCTACGCTATCTCGTGCAAGAAAGATTCCGATATGATAAGTTTCCAAAACTAATCACCGGAATTTCCGTTTCATGCAGCAAAACAAAACTGCAAAAGGAAGCCGTATCTACGCAAGCACGAGGAGCTAATTTTTGCGCACGATTTGCGGACCATTCACGCGCATGTCGTGCGCGCGTGCCACCCGGCGAGGCGAGCGAGCGCGCGCGTGTGGCTCTATTTCTTTCTTACTCAAGAGCCTAGAGAGCACTCTCCTATTTAAGGAGAGCTCACTCTCATAGAACTAGCAAGGTGGTACTAAATGTTTTCATGCATGCTTTCATGAGGTGGGCTTTTATGATTTTCTTAGGAATTATTCTACACATGGGCCTTAGCCCAATTCATAATTCCAACAATCCCCCACCAAATCTCAAAAGACTTAGAGATTTTCCTGTCCCAATGTACTGTTTATATACCAGTATTGCGATGGAGACCGATTAAGGTTGAACATCCACCTAGAACCCCAAGCTACACTTACTCACAACTTGAACAATGGACTACGCCTTGAATTGCAAGTTTGGTGCAAGTAAGTTTCACTTAGGGACTCGACTGATACTAGGCTGCCAATAGCCTACCCCGCGGGTGGAGCCTATAAGTCATACTCCATGGTCTATTCATGAGCTTCCTAGAAGATTTACCCAAAATCTTCACAGACTGCGACTACTAGTCAAGCTCATATAGGTATGTTCTTTCAAGATTACTCTACAGGATAGTATCTTCGCTAATTAAAGCCAACAGAACACATTAAGGCTTTGCCAACCTGCCTTGTAGCAAGAGAGTACGTGCATCTTCACTTAGAGAGCATTTATTAATTAAGAATACTCTCCTCCAGTTAACTAATGGCTTGTTCTTCCCAGTTCCTAATTCACGGATATCCGATCACATAGGTTGGGTTGCTACCATAGATAAATCATATGGGTCTCATACCCATCTCCTTTGATGCAGTGTCTATCACATTCCGTGATAGCCCCTTAGTAAAGGGATCTGCCAGGTTTCTAGCTGTTTGGATGTAATCCAACATTATAACTCTAGAGTTTCTCAATTTCCTGACAGACTTCAATCGTCTCTTCACATGCCTAGACGATTTCATATTATCCTTAGAACTGTTCACCTTAACAATCACAGTTTGATTGTCACAGTTCATTAGGATAGCTGGCACAGGTTTTTCAACAATTGGTAGATCCATTAGTAGATCTCTCAACCATTCTGCCTCAACAGTAGCAGTATCTAGAGCCGTAAGCTCTGCTTCCATGGTTGACCTCGTCAAAATGGTCTGTTTGCAAGACCTCCATGAAATAGCACCACCACCTAGTGTGAAGACATATCCACTAGTGGCTTTGATCTCATCAGCATCTGAGATCCAATCTGAATCACTATATCCCTCTAGTACCGCGGGATAACCAGAATAGCAAAGTCCCAAGTCCATAGTACCTTTTAGATAGCACATTACACTCTCGAACGCTTGCCAATGATCATCTCCCGGATTAGAGGTAAACCGGCTCAGCTTGCTCACAGCAAAGGAGATGTCAGGTCTAGTTGCACTAGCTAGGTACATGAGTGAGCCAATGATTTGAGAATACTCAAGTTAATTCCTAGTTTGTTTCTTGTTCTTGCGAAGCAACAGGCTAGGATCATAAGGTGTTGGAGAAGGCTTGCTATCAATATAGCCAAAGCGATTCAAGATCTTCTCCACATAATGAGATTGCGATAGTGTAATCCCATCATCACCCTTAACTAGCTTAATGTTTAAAATAACATCAGCTACTCCCAAATCCTTCATGTCAAAATTTTGAGACAAAAATGATTTAACCTCTTTAATCACCTCAATGTTTGTCCCAAAGATCAGTATGTCATCAACATACAGACATACAATAACTCCATCGCCCACACCATGGCGACAGTATACACACTTATCTGCCTCATTGACTGTGAAGCCTGCAAATGTTAGTGTTATATCAAATTTCTCATGCCATTTTAGGAGCTTGTTTCAAACCATACAAAGATTTTAGCAACTTGCACACTTTGTCTTCTTAACCTTTTACTACAAATCCATCAGGCTAATCCATGTAGATTTCCTCATCCAACTCTCCATTGAGGAAAGCTGTCTTAACGTCCATTTGATGAATGAGAAGACCATGTGAGGCAGCTAGAGATAGTAGTACTCGAATTGTGGTCAATCGCGCAACAGTGAATAAGTGTCAAAGAAATCTTCGCCTTCTTTCTGAGTATAGCCCTTAGCCACAAGCCGAGCCTTATACTTTTCAATAGTATCATCGGGCCTAAGCTTCTTCTTGAATACCCACTTGCACCCTACGGGTTTGCATCCATAGGGTCGCTCTTTCACCTCCCAAGTCCCGTTAGCGATAATGGAATCCATTTCACTACGGACAGCTTCCTTCCAGTAATCTGCATCTGGGGATGCATAAGCTTCTAAAATTGACTTAGGAATGTCATCCACGAGATACACATTGAAGTCATCACCAAAGGATTTAGCCGTCCTTTGTCTCTTGCTCCTCCTAGGAGCTTCACTGTCATCCTCCTCAATGACAATTTCATGTGTAGGTTCTAAATGTTCAGTTGGAGTGACTAAACTTGGAACCATCTCAGAAGATTGGTTAGATGTGTTATCTTTCATTGGGAAAATGTTCTCAAAGAAAGTAGCATCTCGAGACTCCATAATTGTACCAACATGCATGTCAGATACCTCAGACTTAACTATTAAAAACCTATAAGCAATGCTATGATGAGCATATCCCAGAAAGACACAGTCCATAGTCTTGGGTCCCAACTTACGTTTCTTAGGAATTGGTACATTGACTTTCGCCAAGCACCCCCACGTACGCAAGTAAGAAAGTGATGGTTTTCTCCCAATCCATACCTCGTATGGTGTTTTGTCCTTTTTTCTGTTGGGAATTCTGTTAAGTACATGATTCAAAGTCAGCAATGCCTCCCCCCACCATGCCTGAGGTAGCCCCGCGGTATCTAACATGGCATTCACCAAGTCAGTCAAAGTACGGTTCTTCCTCTCGGCAACCCCGTTGGATTCGGGAGAATAGGGAGGTGTCCTCTCATGTATTATGCCATGTTCCTTACAGAATAAGTCAAATTCGTTTGAGAAAAACTCTCCACCATGATCTGACCTAAGTCTTTTTATCTTTCTGTCAAGTTGGTTCTCAACTTCTGCCTTATAGATTTTAAAATAGTCTAGAGCCTCGTCTTTCGTTTTTAGCAAATACACATAGCAAAATCTAGTTGCATCATCAATCAATGTCATGAAGTATCGTTTTCCACCCTTAGTCAACACCCCATTCATCTTGCACAGATCAGAATGTAGGAGTTCTAATGGCACTAAGTTTCTCTCCTCAGCAGCCTTATGGGGCTTACGAGGTTGTTTTGATTGCACACAACCATGGCATTTAGAACCTTTGACAATGGAAAATTTAGGAATCAAACTCATACTGGAAAGCCGAGACATTAAACCAAAATTAATATGACATAAACGTGAGTGCCAAACATTAGCCTCATCATCCACACTGCCACAAATATGGTTCACAGACTTATTGCAAAAATCAGAAAGGGAAAAACGGAACAAGCCTCCGCACTCATAGCCTTTACCAATAAAATATCCATGTTTAAACATGACTACTTTATTAGACTCAAACACTAACTTAAATCCGTCTCTACATAGACGGGAACCACTAACGAGATTCTTGTCGATAGTAGGGACATGCTGCACGTTCTTCAGCTACACGATCTTTCCCGAAGTAAACTTCAGATCCACCGTGCCAACACCATGAACAGAAGCATGCGACCCATTCCCCATTAGGACGGAGGAATCTCGGATGGCCTGATAAGAGGTGAACAATGATAGCACAAACATGTACATTGGCTCCCGTATCAACCCACCAATTAGTAGATTAAGTGACTGAAAGAACAGTAGGAAAATTACCATACCCTGTCCCATCTTCAGTCTTGCCAATGGTCACATTGACAGAGTTAGAGGTTTGTCCAGCAGGTGCCTTCATGCCCTTGCGTCGTGGGCACTTCCTAGCCAGATGGCCAGGCATGCCACACACGAAGCAAGTCCTCTCATCTTTGTGGTCATTGTTACCCTTCTTCTTGAAGTTAGTGTTCTGCTTGGCTTTGAATTTCCCGTTGTTCTTGTGAGAGGGCTTGTGCACCACATTAGCACTTGACTGCCCCCCATCGCCTTTAGACGCTGCATCCTTAGCCCGAGCCTTCTCTTCAACATCAAGGGACGAGATCAAACCCTCAACGGAGTATTCTTGCCTCTTGTGTTTTAGTGCAGTACCGAAACTTCTCCAAGTAGGAGGAAGCTTCGCAATAATGCACGCAGCCACAAATTTATCGAGTAAGGCGCACTTCAGGAGTTCGAGTTCCTTAGCGATGGTTTGTATATCATGGGCCTGTTCGACCACAGAACGGTTTTCAACCATCCTGATATCATGAAACTGCTCCATGATATACAACTCATTGCTAGCATCAGTCGCACCGAAATTAGTATTCAGCGCATCCCACAACTCCTTAGCGTCAGTTATATGCATATATGACTCTACGAGACGATCACCAAGAACGCTAAGAATGCCTCCCACAAATATAGTAGTAGCTTCCTCGAATTCTTTCTGCTGATCAGCAGTCAGAACCCCTTCAGGTTTGCCAGTACTAACCTAGAAGCACTTCATAGCCGTCAGCCACAGAGTGACCATGATCTGCCATCTCTTGAAGTGCACACCGATGAATTTATCCGGCCTCAGTGCATCGGCAAAACTAGCCATTGAGAAATCATAGTGCCTATAATAAGGTTTTTGGATTGTTGAAAATATAAGCACGTAATGATTTAATCTATCGCATAAATAAATCATGACATTGTAAAGCGAAAGCATGGCAACACATGGATCAACACATGGATCAACCAACATGAACAGACCTGGTCTAAACATGTATGCGAAGTAGCTATACACGAATAGATTGAACAGATGCAGAACTAGATTAAACATAATTGACCTGTACCGAAGGTTGTTCTGAGGAGGATTGGGAACAGCACGAACGACTCGCGGCGTAGGATGTTGACGACGGCGAGCCGCGACCGATCGACGGGGAAGACGAGCCGTCGTTGACGAACAGCAAGCAGTCGCGCAGAGCGCTTCCCAAAAATCTTATTCGCCCTCTCCCGGTGCAGGACTTCACGAGGACGACGGTTCTGGAGACCTGCTCTCCCGATCGCTGGTGCACGCCGGCGAAGGGGATGGAGTAGACGACAGTGGCGACGCAGCACAGAGGAGAGGCAAACCCTAGATTGTTTTTCGCGTATGTTGCAACAAGGTAGCGTAACCGAACCGGATAGGCCGCGCGTAACCTATCCGGACTCTACGCTATCTCGTGCAAGAAAGATTCCGGTATGATAAGTTTCCAAAACTAATCACCAGAATTTCTGTTTCATGCAGCAAAACAAAACTGCAAAAGGAAGCCGCATCTACGCAAGCACGAGGAGCCAATTTTTTGCGGACCATTCACGCGCATGTCGTTTTTTGCGGACCATTCACGCGCATGTCGTGCGTGCGTGCGCGCGCGCCACCCGGCCGAGGCGAGCGAGCGCGCGCGTGTGGCTCTATTTCTTTCTTGCTCAAGAGCCTAGAGAGCACTCTCCTATTTAAGGAGAGCTCACTCTCATAGAACTAGCAAGGTGGTACTAAATATTCTCATGCATGCTTCCATGAGGTAGGCTTTTGTGATTTTCTTAGGAATTATCCTACACATGGGCCTTAGCCCAATTCATAATTCCAACATTAGATGTGTTAGAAACTTAAGGATAAGGTTGTTTGGTAGTTTACTTAGCTTCACACAGCCTGACAAGTTTAGAAATGAGAGTTCAGGAAGGCCACCAAATTTATCAGGGAGATTTCGAAGAGAAGAACAACCCGACATGTCTAGTGCCGTAAGCATTTAAGGTTGATGATTGAATCAGGCAGCCCTACGAGTTTAGGACATTCGGATAAGTTGAGGAAATAGTTCAACAAGGTTCATGACTGATGGTGGCAGCCTATTAAGGTTACTATTCCTTGATAGGTCTAGATAACAAATTTTTGTGAGGCTACCAATATTGGTAGGCAATATTTCAAGAGAGCAATTGGACAGAATTAGAGTCTGCATGTTTTGAAGTGTGTGGAAAGGTTTAGGAAGGGATATAATAGGAAAGCCTGAGGCATCAAGATACCCTAGCAAAGTCAATCGACAAATGGAAGATGGCAGGACTAGACTGCTTGGAGTAGATTGCTCTTCCGCGGAATATCCACTTAGGTCCAACACGCGAATGTACTTGGCTTGAGAGAATGCCTTTCGAGGAAGCTGCATTTTAGGACATCCTCTAAAACAAAGGGTTCTAACCTTGATTGGTATATGTTTAAAAACCTCAGATTTCTTCTGGTAGTTGACCAATTGTGCATGTCGGCAGTAATGCTTATTAGCTTTCTCCCATGTAGTGAATTTGTTGGCATCCATAACAAGGACTTCATCAGCAGCAATTATTGTTGCAAGATCATGCACCAAATCATGCATAGTGAGCTTTCGTGGAGCTTTGACATGCACTGGGCTAACCTACACAAATATATCGTAGCCCATCGAAAATATTAGGTAGTACCAATAATGAGATGCAAGTCTTTTGACCAGCTTTCATGGATGGCTGCCTCTTACTCTCGTACAGATTGGCAAATTGCAAAATAAAAGTAAAAACAAACTACAAACATTTTTTCTCTCTTAGACCGTCTGTCAAAAAATAGTGCACAATTTGTTCTATGCACAGACCAATATGAAAATAAAAGTAGATACTTATCACAGTTAGAAGGACCGGCACAATTATTTTAGAATATCAAATATGTCATATATGACTTGAACAAGACTATTTAGTAACTATTATTGTAGGGTTACACAATGACAATTAAATACTCACAAAAGTCTCCCTGGAAATTAATGGGGTCTTTACTTTGCCACTTTATCATTTGACAAGCAAAGCATACCCTAATAAGAAATATACAGTAATTAATGGCCCAACATGAGCTTCAATACTTACCGAAGAAGACTTGGAAATCTGAAGAAATGACATCCCCAGAAGATAATCGATACAACTTTCACCATTATGCCTTGCTTGGATGTATCCAAGGGTGCTCCATTGCAGGATTAGGCGATCACTTTCCATAATGAAGCCCTTCGAGAATGCTGCAAGAAATGAAAAGCACATTTTGTACTCTGGTTTCATGTACTAATAGCTCAACATGAGGCACTCCAAAGTGTCTCTCTGATGGTCTGCTTTGAAATCTAAAACAATCTTTCTGTCTCTTATGTCTCTCCATGCCTCGATGGTCCTTCGCTCGGACATTACTTGCCCAAGAGCATTTGCCACCAGTGGTAGTCCCCCGCATCTCCCAGCAATTTGCTTTCCAATTTCCTCTAAGCCACTTTGACCATCATCAGGTCCAAATACTCTTTGCTTCATCACCTTCCAGCAGTCATCAGGCGATAGAACATATAAGTTGATACGATCGACCTCAGGCACAGGACAAATTTTCCGCTGGTTTGCAAGGTAACCAGTGTTAAGTATTTGCACTACGCTTCCGCTACGTGTAGTTGCTATAATCTTGCTACCCTTGCTGCCATGCTGTAACATCTGCTTCAAGTTTTCCAGATTTTCTCCATATTCTTCCCAAAGATCATCTAGAACAATCAAGTATCTTCTGTTGGTGAGTTCTTTTTTCAGAACAAACTGTAGGTTGCAGTTGTCCAGGTTGACACTTTGGTTTGCTCCTCTGATGATAGTTTTCCCAATTTTGAGCAGATCAAACTCCATAGAAACATGAACCCAGATTCGCGCATCAAAAACATTGACCCTTTTGTTCGCAAAAACCGCTTGGGCTAAAGTAGTCTTCCCTACTCCACCAAGCCCAACAATTGGAATGATTGAGATATCCTCCTTTGCTTCGGTGTTCAATAGAAGGTTGATTATTTTTTCTTTTTCGTCATCCCTCCCTAGCATTCCGATGTCCATGTCATCATTGACTGCAAAAGTTTCGTTGCCTCTACTCCTTTCTGGCAGTGGTTCATGACGCACAAGATTGAGATTCTTGCCTTCCTCTTCTATTGCAACTATTTTCTGCCTCAAGTTCTTCATGTTGTGTGCTATGATCATCTTCTGGAGGAGCGGATTGTACCAGGAAAGGAATAGCTTGAGCTGAAAAGGTAAAATGAACTCATGTTATTTGCTATACGGTAGTTCCTTTTTCTTAAAAAAAAAATCAAATTTCATACACTAACTATATAGTACTAGTAGGAGTATCTGAAAGTCTGATATAGAACGGGCAATGGCATGTTCTGTCCATTGTGATTAAAAAAAAAATCCTGAACACGATTTGGTGGCAAAATGGAACTGTTTCGACTACCAGGGTGCACTATACATTTAGTGTAAATAGCAAAAGTGTCTGTAGTACTAGAATAGACACCATTCCTTTTTAATTTTAGAAATTAACCGGGCTGGCACAATGCAAAAAAGAAGTCACAAAGAAAATCCCACTACAGGTTTGCTATTTGTCAATCGCTTAAAAATTTTAAATCTATCAATTGAATTTTTTTTTATCCATTAGAGTTTGCTATTTGTCAATCGCTTGAACATTTTTAATCTATCAATCAAAATTTTTTATCCATTATAGTTTGTTATTTGTCAATCGGTTGAAAATTTTTGTCCATTAGATTTCCTCGAAGATTTATGCTGGTTGCCCATATACTAATTTGTTTGGTTCCCTTTGTTACCACTCGATTTAACCTAACGTCTCACAAAATCAATTGATGGATTCAATTTTTTTAAGCGATTGACTAATACATGACCCCCAAATCACTTCTCTGTAGCAAGGAAAATGTGGAAGCAAGTAGTAGTACCTAGGGTAGATGGTTATTGAGGAGCAGAGCAGCATCGAGCTGATCCAGCACGTCCTCAACATCGTAAGCAGCAGACTTGAGTTTGGCGAGCCACCGCAGCTCCACAGCTCCTCCGCCTTTCCCTCCTCTCCGCCGCGCCTTGTCGTCGGCGTCTTGCATCAGGGCCTCCAGATCCCTCATCTTCTCCTTCATGCCGTCCACATCGTCTTTGAATCCCCAAAGCAGAGTTGCCTCCTCCACTGCCAGCTCGCCCAGCTTGCTGCCCACCCGATTCACCACTGATCTCGCAATAATCTCTCCAAGCCCACTCATGATTTCCAGGAACGAACGCCTAGTATCTCCTCAGTATTTTGGATTTCTGAAATCGCAGCAAGTGCACAATTATACGGAGTACTACCTCCATTTTATAACGTAAGATATTTTATATTTTATTTTTTGGTTACAGTATTTGACAATTCGTACAAATATAAAAAATTAACAAGTTGTGCTTAAAGTTCTTTTGATAATAAAGTATGTCACAAGTAAAATAAATAATATTTCTATTTTTTTAATAAGACAAATGATTAAACATTACAAATAAAAAAGTCAAATATTTTATATTATGAAAAAAACGAAGAAAGTATTAAATTGAATTATTTTAAAATCAAATAAGATTGCTTTTTATGAGCACCACACATCATCTCCAGGACCCGGAATAAATTGATGGGACTCGTTCGAAACTTGTGTTGCGATTGCAAGCAACAAAAGGGATCCGTTTCAATCCCAAACAGTAGAGAGGAGATACCTTCACTGGCGCTCCGTCCAGCCCTCACGGCCGCCTGTACTCAGGGGAAACCATTTTGATCATTTTTGCCATAAACAGTATGCGTGCATTGGTGTGCTAATGGACCCTAAAATTTTTAGACCAAGAGTTGTTGCCTGTGTTTCTTGTATCATGCGCTTTCCAAGCTGTTGAACGGTGTATTTGTTGTAAAGTATTTTTATATAAAAGTTCATGGTCTTGTATTTCTAAAATAGATTTTTCAACTTTCTATTAGCTAACTCTATTGTTTATACCATTAAATATGTATCATAAAAGTTAGAAAATATATCATCTTTACCTTCTTCAAACAAAACACATGGCCTAGACTCCTAGTCATGTAGATTTAGTTACACATCCACAAGCGCGCTTCCTCTCTCTCGCACATGAATATATGCTGTCAACTATAACTAGATCCCCTACAGTCGACTACACAGTGTAGTCGTCATTGACGTGTGGGCCAGGGAGTCGCTGGGCCCATATGTCAGTGACGAGATTCTCTGCAGACGACTGCAGATGATCTCAAGTCTCTGTTTGTCTGTGAAAGCTCTCTCCCCACAAGTGCACTCCGTCTCTTTGCTTTATGGAAGACCCTACCACAGTCCACGACTCCATATCCACGATCAATTTTTTCTTTCTGAAAAGAAAAAGAATACCCATGATCAAAGTTGATCCTGCGATAGGCATCCTCCACCTGCATGCCGCTTGCTTTACCTATTTGCCTGCCAAGTGCCAAGTGCCAAGTATTACCTTTTTTTTCATATTATAATATGTTCTAGCTCTCTATATTTATATGTATGTTAATAATTCTAAACATGTATAAAAATATATGCATAGTATAAGGTAGTAGTACATGTAGTAAACTTTAATAGATGCTGTAGTTGATTTTTGGACATACATTCGACGATTCGTCTTATTAAAATATTAAAATAATTATTTTACTATATTTGAATTTTCATTAAATGTAGTTGACATAAATTTATATATTTACATATTTTTTATAAAACGAATGATCAAATGTACGTTTAAAAATCAATAGTGTTATCTATTAAAAATCAGAGATAGCACGCTGCTCGATTAGCCATCATTGGAGAGATACAAAATGTGGACAAATATATGTAGCAAAATATTCGCATAAACAAGAGAAGAACCAAACAATCTCCACGCAGGGTTGCGACATAATTACCTTTAAGATGAAACCATATTCACAAAATCGCTGAAATATGCAGATGTACATTTTCCACCGTTGCTTATCTTACTCTTTACATCTGTCCTGGGCAAGAATTCTCCTCACTCTGATTCCCTCTGCAAAAGTATGGCATTTTAATAACACCTTGTGCTGAAAATAACACATGTTGAAAAAAGAAACACTGAAATTAAAACATGTACAGATAGTGAGGGATGCATTGATCTCCGTCAAGACTTAAGGAAGCAGAACTAAAAGAAGGCATCACAGGCTCACAACACACTAACGTGGCATGTAAAAAGACTAAACTATTTGTAAAATCAAGAGAAATATTATTTGCATTCTTGAATTCCTAGATCATCAAATACTGTGCTGAAGAAAATGCAAATAAAGCCAAACATTACCAGATATATGAAATGAAATGAGTACTAACTATTACTGGATTTTAGGAGGTTTCATACCTCTGGTCCTTCGATTGCTTGCCCTAGTATGAATATTTTGTCATCTAATATAACTCTAGGGATGTGAGAAATCTTGTTGGCATCCTCCTGCCGGCACCTCTCAATCAGTCTTGGGCAGTTCCAAATGTAAAGTTGCTTCAAGGCGTCAAGGTTCTGCATGCTCTTTGGCAAATGCATCATGTTGGGGGAATCAAAGATGTTAATTTCTTTGAGACAACTCAACTGCCCTATCCATTCCGGTAGGCTATTGAAACCTCCCAACCATATCTCTTCAAGGCCAGTAAGATTCATCATGCTTTTAGGCAAATCTGTCAAGCTGGGACAACCTAAGACGCAAATTCGTTTTAGGGAAGTGAGGTGTCCAAACAATTCTGGCAATATCTCCAGTCCTTCACATCCAACCAATCTCAGTTCTATGAGAGTTGTTAGGTTCTTCATGCTTTTAGGCAGAAGAGACAGATTGGGGCAATGGATGATGCCAAGCTTTTTCAGGGAAATGAGCAGCCCCAGTCCTTCTGGCAGTATCTCTAGCCCTTTGCATCCCTGCAACCACAATTCTTTTAAAGCAGTAAGGTTCTGTATGCTTTTAGGCAGAGATGTTAGCTTGGGGCAATCAAAGATGATAATGTTATCTAGGGAAGCAAGCTGCCCCAACCATTCTGGTAATAGTTCCAAGTCCTCCTGAGACCTCAAATCTAGCACTCTGAGGTTGAGGAAGCACTTAATGATGTCTGGCAAGGTCCTCAGGCCACTGCAGCCTTTAACATAAAAGTTCTCAAGGGTGGCAAGGTGCTGAAGTCTGCCCCAATTATCAGTGGAAAAGTTGCAGTTGTTGATGGTCACAGAAAATGGAAGAGTCGAAGATACAAGGTTCCCAAATCCTCGTTCTGGCAAAACATGGTCGCTACCATCCAAGGTCCAGTTAATACTTCTAGGGGGATGTGGTAGGAAACTCAACTTTGGGCAGTCAACAACATGCAAATAATGCAAATTAGGGATTAGGAACTCTTCATCTTCTTCACCAGACCGTGTTGTCCACCATTCTTCCAAGTTATCCATTCTTTCCAACCAAATAACCCTTAATTTCTTACAATTTCCTTCCTCCCCATAAAACTCCTTGCCAATTTTCCTAATGTTGGGAATGTTATTCATAGTGAAATGCCTTAGGTTTGGCAGTTGCCCAAATGCAGGAAGATAATTACATGTTGCTAAATTACGGAGCCTAAGGTGCATGAGACAAGGGAGATATGAGGAAATACCAGACACCCAATTAGGGAAATCCTTGGGCATGTACCCATCCAATATAAAGATTTGAAGAGCACGTGGAGGTACGAGGTTCTCCAACACTGATTTATCCTTGTCCACATTTCTTGTGCCACCAAGTCCCCAGTAGAGTTGTAGCTCCAGAAGCTCCAACATATCACACAACTTAGCTCTACTTGCATCTTCTAGCGACTCAACATTCTCAAGGTGTCGAACTATCAGCTTGTGACAACGCAATCGCTCAAGCTCCACTATACTACTAAAACCAACATTTTCCATCTTGTGTACATCATGTTCTATAGCAAGCAAATTTAGACACTCACTAATACTTTGGGCCTTATGAAACACATAAGTTGATCCTGTACCAACATTAAACACGTTGAGACTAGTCATATTACTGATACTATCTGGCAAGTCCTGCAGACCAAAACAACCAGTAAGATCCAAGACTTGAAGCTGAAGGTTACCAAAGGTAGATGGAAGATCTTCAAGCCTTATACAATATGACAAATCGAGGTGCTTCAACTTATGTAACTTGCATAATGACTGAGGCAATTTGCGTAGCTTGGAACAACTTGTGAGGTTCAAAGATCGGATCTCAGATAGATGACCAAAGTATTCAGGGAGTTCTTTAAGGCCATGGCAGTCCGACAGATTAAGGTCTTTCAAATGCTTAAGTTGGCAAAAGGTTTCTGGTAGCACTTGAATCTTGTAGCAGTCAGACATGTCCAAAACCTCAAGTTTATAAAGATTCCCAATATCCTCTGGTAGATTTTCAAGCTCGTGGCAATTTGAGAGGTTTAGATGCTCTAGAGACTCAAGGTTAAGACAGTCTGGTAGTTTTCTTAGCTTTGAACAACATGACAAGTTTATGAATGAAAGTTTAGAAAGGCTACCAAATTTATCTGGGAGCTTTTGAAAAGCACAACACCCTGACATGTCTAGTTGTTGTAAGCATCTAAGGTTGTCAATTGATTCAGGCAACTCTTTAAGTTTAGCACACCCAGATAGCTGGAGGAAAGAAAGGTTGAGAAGGTTTTCAAATGATGTCGGAAGTCTAGTTAGACAATTATTCCCTGATAAGTCTAGAAAACAAAGCTTGTGGAGGCTACCGATATTAGCAGGCAAGGTTTTGAGAGAGCAATTGGACATAATTAGAGTTTGCATATTCTGAAGTCTATGGAAAAATCTAGGAAACTTTGCAATTGGCAAGCCTGAGATATCAAGATATGCTAGCAGCATCAGGTGACGAATGGAAGATGGCAACTCTGTACTACTTGGAGTAGATTGCCCTTCAGTGGAACATCCACTAAGGTCCAATATTCGTATGAACTTTGATCGAGAGAATACCTTCCGGGGAAGCTGCATTTCAGTGCACTGCCTAAAATGGATGGTTCGAACCTTGCTTGGAAGATCTTTGAAAACCTTGGATCGCTCTTGGTAGTTCATCAATTGTGCATGTCGGCAGTAATTCATATTATCTTTCTTCCATGTGCTTGGTACGGTAGCATCCATAACAAGGAATTCATCGGCAGCAATTATTGTTGCAAGATCATGCACCAAACCATGCATGGTGAGTTGTTTTGGTGCTCTGGTGTGCACTGGTCTAACCTGCAGGCATAGCTATTGTCAGTTATTGCTGCTGAATCCCACAAAAAATATATATAATTGGTATAGTTAACACGAGTATTTTCTTTGTGACTAGAAAACACCAAGGGAGGCCCTTGCTGCGTGAATATATTAAGAGCAAAATATAACATTTACATCAGGAGAAGAGGACTGGAAAATCAAGAAAAACAAACACTAAGTCACAACATAAATAATTATTTTTTGCATCTTGTTAGCATGATTATTGGAGTAGAAAATAAAAATATGCCCAAAGGAGTAGTTGTAAAACCAACGTTGCATGTATTTTCAATGCCATGGGCAAAGTGTTTCCTTAAAAATTCAAGGGGAATTGTGCCCGTTGTGAAATATAGAATTCTCAAGTAAAATTTAAAACAAAGAATAAAAAATAATCTAGAACCAAACAAGGAAATGTAACATATTAAGCTGAAGGACACCTGTAACAAAATAAACCATTTAATCATAATGAAAATGACTAGTAATTTCAGAATTTAAAAATGCAGGTACTGAAACATTTAGTAATGATATTTGACTGAAAAAGGACATAATGTTCTATGCACAACTGGTTGCCGATCATGTTACTTCTAATTATGGTTCTGACTTCAGACTTCAGGTTAAACATAAAATGCTTCAGTGTCCAAACAGGAACTACAGAAAAGGTGGTTGATACTTACTCCTATTAGTGAAGACTTGGAAATCTCAAGAAAGGACATATCTAAAAGATATTTGATACAGCTTTGACCATCATTCCTTTCTTGAATGTACCCTAGGGCACTCCATTGCTGGATCAAGTGATCACTGTCTATGACGAAGCCCTTCGGGAAGGCTGCCAAATATGTAAAGCACTTTTTGAATTCTAGCTTCATGTAGTAATAGCTCAACATTAAGGTCTCTAAAGTTTCTCGTTGATGAAGTACGGAATCCAAAACAATCTTTCTGTCTCTTATATGTTCCCATGCCTCAGTGCTAGTATCCTCTGACATTACCTGCCCAAGAGCATTTGCCACCAGTGGAAGTCCCCCACACTTCTCAGCAATTTGCAATCCAATTTCCTCTAAAGCACCTGGCTCATCATCAGGCCCAAATGCTCTTCGCTTCATCAGCTTCCAGCAGTCATCAGGTGATAAACCATTCAATTTGACACGATCGGGTTCAGCCACAGGGTAAATTTTTCGCTGATTTGCTAGGTCGCCAGTGCATAGTGTTTGCACTACTCTTTCACTACGTGTAGTTGCTATAATCTTGCTGCCCTTGCCACCAAGTTTTAACATTGCCTTCAAGCTTTCCAATTTATCTCCATTTTCTTCCCAGAGATCATCTAGAACAATTAAGTATCTTCTGTCAGCAAGTTCTTTTTTGAGATTATCTTGTACAAACCGCATGTTGCAGTTGCTAAGGTCGATATTGCTGTTTGCCCCTTTGATGATATCTTTCCCAATGGTGAGCAGATCAAACTCCTTGACTTGAACCCAGATATTCAAGGTAAAGAAGTTGACCACCCTTTTGTCTTCATAAACTGCTTTGGCTAAGGTAGACTTTCCTAATCCACCAAGCCCAACAATAGGAATGATTGAGATATCCTCCTTAGCTTCAGTGTTCAATAGAAGGCTGATGACTTTTTCCTTTTCGACATCCCTACCTACCAGTACAACACCATCGTCGATGACTGCAAAAGTTTCTTTGTTTGCACCCCCTCTTGCTAGTTCATGACGCACAAGATTGAGCCTCTTGCCTTTCCTGTCTGTTTTTTCTATCTTCTCCTTCAAATTCTTCAAATTATGGGCTATGGTCATCTTCTGAAGGAGCTGGTTGTTCCGGGAAAAGAACAACTTAAGCTGCAAAATAAAAATGAAGTCAATGTCCGCTTCCTTTCAAGATCAGCTTTCATGTACTCATGGTACTCTCTGATGTGCAACATGCATGTTCTTCCTGTTGTATTTGAAAAAAAAATCCCCACACACATGTAGTCTGCCTTTGATCTGGACGCGTTCTAAGCTGGGGGATGAGCTTGGCTGTGCATTTAGTTTATTTCTTCAAAAAGATTAACTGAATATTAACAGCCTCATCTTCCTACCCTTAGCACCAAGTACTCACTAGAAATTTTAATATTTACTTTGAGGAGATTTGCTCCAGTCCAATAAAAAGTACTCGAGCTACCGATATCTCAAAGCACTAAATCATTTTCGATTGTTGGGCCTAACTTTATCCTTTTAAGCTAAATCCAAACGATTTAGTATTTCAAAATATTTTTGTTGGTGCAAAGCAAATCTCTACTTTGAGACTATGGACTAGGATGTATTTAATCAGGTAATAATGTATCTGTAGAATTAATTGAAGAACAGCGATAGGGGGGCAATGTGCAAGCATACCTTAGATTGATGGTTCTTGATGCGCTGAGCAGCATCGAGCTCATCCAGCACATCCTCAACATCGTAGGCGACGGACTTGAGTTTGGTGAGCCACCACTTGACCCGCGCGCCGTCTCTTCCTCCCTGACGCGCCCTGTCGTCGGCGTCCTGCAGCACGGCCTCCAGATCCGCCATCGTCTCCATCATGTCGTCCACGTCCTCCTCGAAGCTCCGCAGCAGACTGGCCTCCTCCACGACGAGGTCCCACAGCTTGCCGGCCACCCGATTCACCACGGAATCCAGCATCCCTCCTCCACCGCTCATGGTTGCTGCTACTGCTAAGCCCTCTCTCCCCACACGAATATGGTTTCTGAATCTGAAACCTCAGCAAGGGACACAGTCACACACTCACACAGTGCACCATGCCTTTCTATACACATGCAAGTCAACTTTGGTGCCACTGCGCTCCCACTTTAGGTATGATTGCTTGGATTTTGTATGAAAAAAATCAAACCATATATTTGTAAACGAAAATAATTTATAAATAAAATTTTTAATTAGATATTCTTAGATGTAAAATCCATGCTGAAAGATAAAGGTTAAAATTCAAATTTTGATATATAAGATGAAGATATGTTTATGTTACTAAATTCAGTCCCTCCATCCCAAAATATAGATATTCGATACTAGATGTGGCAGATAATTAGGACCGTGAATTTGACGTATAATTATAAGCGGAAGTATCCTGGACTGGCCCATGTATATTTTTATATATTTGTCGCTTGATCCCATGAACCACGAGACAAGTTAAATACTGACGCACAATCAATAGTTAACTTAAATGTGAAAGAAAACTAAATAAAATCCATAATCAATCTTGATACACAAGTCCGTCATTCAAATTAACACTGCCTGTATCATTTGTTAATCACGCATTCATACTCTTGCGTGCAGCCTCTTCGGCTAATCACGTGCACTTCTCTATGTAGGTGTCGATTAGAAACCCCATAGGAATCTGACAGATCTCAGCTTCTAGTGGGATGCGTTTTACATGCAATTAAATGTACTAGGAAGTGATTACTGGAGGGTTTTGGCTCTCCTGTGTCTTGGTGCCCATCCCAAATAAGTTGATCAAATCTGGATGGAGAGAGTATTAAACATTAATCACGGTGAGAACTGTGCCCCTGGGTGGGCATGAAAGTCCACTCGAACATAATAATTAACTTTTTGATAATTTCGAACACTAACTAATAGCCATGTGGCTCCATGAACAGAGGAGGTACGACGACTTCAGCAAGGGCACTGGATCCAAAACGCCACTAGTGGTGTAGGACGGATTTTTTTTAAAAAAAAGTGAGCTCCTCGCTTCAATAAACAAACGGCAAACAATCACTCTTTCCGTCTTAAAATTTAACTTCTTGGAAAATCTAAATGTAAGCGCGTCTAGATTTAGACCTTGTTTGATTTAGAATGATTTAGAAGAATTTGAATCCATAAGAGCAGAAAAATTATAGCAATAGTAATACATGTACATATCATGCATATAAAATTTCCGAATAATTTGGATGGATGATAATTTCCTGTATTTTCTCCCTAAAGAAAAACCATTATTTGGTTTTCATATAAATACTTCCTATAAACGAATAAGTTTCATGTTAACTAACTCATTAAAAAGTCCAAACCATTTGGTTTGTTCTCCAAGCCGAATTAACTGAAATAATCAGGAGTTGTTTTTTTTTCTCAAACACAAGGTGTAGAAAGAACCTTTTCTAAACAAAAGAACGCAACAGCCGTTGAGACATCGAGGGAGGGGTGATTATTTGGTATTTTTAATTAAAAAATAAAAAGACATATTTTTAAATAAAGAAAATAATTTGTAAATAATATCTTTATATGTACTTTTAGCGATCTAAAGATGTGTTTGGTTCGTATACGAGATGAGATGGGTCAGAGCCAACCCAATTATAGAATGCGTTGGTTTTGCTTTTTTATTTGTTTAAAGGAATGTGTTGGACTCTTCTTTTTTAGTTGGACAGTGGGATAGGATGAGATGCATTGTTCATGTCACATGTTTGGATGGAGGCCGGGTGGCCTGGGACGGAGGTGAAATGCTTTATATGGTTATCTTCTCATACTGTGTTGGTGAAATTAACATTAAAATGATAGTTTTAAACAAAATAGTATGTTTGGTTCATGTAACAACTGCAAACAACAAGCAGCGTTGGGCAGTAGCAACGACAGAGTCCTCTATAACAACTGAAAACAACAGTCCACATGAATTAATATGTATGATGCACATAAATTTGAAGTAATAAAAATATACAACAAGCACATGAATTAATATATATTTGAAGTAATTAAAAAATATAACAGGCCATTCAGCTCTTCTTTAGTAAAAAAATGCAGGCCACCTGTTGCCTGCTATCTTGCGCTGGTCGCCACCGCACGCATGGCCGCGTAGCTGCCTCTGCACGCACGCGATACCGACAAGGCCGCGTCTGCCACATGCCTGCGTGTCGTGCCGCCGCCGACTGCAATGCATGCCTCACAGGCCGCCCGCCCTCGTCGCCGAAGCAGCCGGAGAACGAGGGGAGGGGGAGAAGAGGAGAGAGCGATGGAGTACCTGCGCATACGCCGGCCACCGTCGGTCGGTCCTAGAGCGGTCGCCGCCGATCTGGATCTGTGTTAGGGAGAGGCCGTCCGGGTGCGATAGCCCACACGTGCATCGAACGGGAGTGGGACGGAACGATCCGGCTCTTTTTCACGGATTAGCACAGTCTAGATATGACGGTTATTCTCTTCCCGGATTTATTCTAGTTAATGAACCAAACACCACTTAAAATATGATGACTCTGATTCGACTCATCTAAACCTAGCAATTCAAACCGACCCTAAAAGATAATTTGAAAAATAAACTACGATGAAAAAATTCAAAAACAACTCAAAATTTAAGGTCAAAAATTTAAATTTTTGCTTATAAACATAAACAAAAGTGAAAAGACTAGTATTATCTAGTCTCTTGTGTACTGTCATATGTTGTGTATTTTTTTATTTGTGTATTATGTTTTATCTTTATTGTGGTTTAGGACTTTTTTTTCTATCACTTTAATATCGTTGAATTCTTATTATCAATTTAATATGCATGTACTTTATTTTCTAAAATGTCCACCGTTACCGACATGTTTCTATTTTATTTCCGGTATACTAATATTTACAATACCATTTTTCTTCATGTCTTATCGTTTCTTTATTCTGCTCCTGACAAATAAAACGGATGTGAAAATGGTTTACATGTTTGTCGTTTTTATCCCTACTCACCGAGATGCCGACTGCTGGCTGCCACCAGTATTGTCTCCGGCTCTCTTGAATCCGATGACAGCGTATGGTTTTCACATAAATTCCGTATCTTTTCGCTATTTCTTTGATCTGATCAATTTTCATAACAAACACCAAACACACCCGTGCTGCTTTTGCTATTTAGTGCCCGGATTACTGGTACCTGTACAAAATAAGGCCATGTTCTTTTCTTATGGTGGATTTTGGATTCACGATTTCTAAGCTTCTAAATGCTGTCTTTCGTAAAAAGTATGTAAAAGTGACTCACTTGATTTTTCTAAAAAAATTAGCTTTACAGTAATCAATTTTTTATACCCTTAAATACTATCACAAAATCAAATACTTTAGAAAATCTAAAAAACTCATGAGGAAAAAAACTTCTAAGTTGGCACATACCGAAATTTTTTATTAAATAGACCCTTTTAAGAAATAATTTTATCACTAAACCCTGGACAAATTTTTTCTAAAATTGAACCTTTTGGCAACGCTAGTGCCAGTGATGTGGCAAGACAACGTTGCCATGTAGCCTAATCGGCATGGCAGTCTTGCCACGCCAATATCAGCGGCGTGGCAAGACCATGCTGCCACGCCACCGATAATGGCGTGGTAAGCCTTTTAGCCACACCATTGTTGGCATGCCAAAAGGTTTATAGGGTGGAAATATTTTTCCTGAAGATTTAGTAATAAAATTATTTCTTAAAAATATTTTAAAAATAAAAAAAATCGCACATACCAGCCTTGAAGAATCGTACCCTTCAAAGGTCGGATTAAAACAAAAACATTTGTGTCCAAACCTTCTGCGAAACTAGTCGAAGCATTCGAACTGAAGCACATAACTAACCCAAACATGTTGCAACGTGATACAGTTGATCTGTTTGAATTTTTCTAAGAACGTGATACGTGGGGCGGGAGGAGACGGCCTGTTAATTGCACGGGGAGGGAGGTGGCGAAGCTCGTTGCCGCAGGACCCCTTGGACGGGCGACCTCCGCGGTTGGCTGCAATGTCAGGGACGGTGAGGTCGCCGGCAGCCCGTTCGCCCGTCACCGGATTCGTCAGGCGGACGGTGCACGCGCGTCCTCCGTTGCTGCAGTACTTCTCCGTCTCTCCAACACGGCGGCGCACTCGCCGGAGGACGGTGGGGTGGGTGGAGGAGCACGGTGACCACAGCAGCGGGCCGGAGAGGTCAAGCAGATAGTTCTTGTTTGCAATGGAGAGCGTGTAGAGAGAGGTCTTGGCGTCCTTGGTGATCGGAGCTACCAAGGCTTGGATTGCGCAGGAGATGAACCTTGCACCTGCACAAGAATGTAGAGGAAGAAGACGAGAAAATAAGCTTGGAGATTCATGGCCATCTTGATGGTGTTGTAGCTGTGTTCAGTGGCACTGCTACACCTGGGGTTCTTGTCGAGTTTTTATTTAAGATCAAATCTTGCTTATCGATATAAGTAAGGTCGTTAGTACAGTGTTCTGGTGTTTTGGACCAGATATGCTAGGGTCTGTTTGAGGGAGCTTTAGATTCTGAGAAGCAGCTGCTTGGTAGGCAGCTTCTGAGAATCTAGAAAAGCTCCTAACCCCAGTTTCTTCAGATTTTGGATTCTTAGTTCATTTTCCAGAATCTGTAACTACAGATTCTCAGAAGCTGTGGACCGCTTCTGGCAGAAGCAGCTTCTGGGAAAAGATGTACCTGGGAGAAGCTCCCCCAAACAGGCCAAAGTAAATCAGCTACATGTAGTCCTAGTTCCTGGTTATGCAGACGGTGGTATTTGACCATTCTGAATGACTGAAGTTGTATATGCATGGATTTGATCATTCAAACAATATAATTTGTTCATTGTTTTTTTTCTTTTCAAATTATATATATATATATATATATATATATATATATATATATATATATATATATATATATATATATATATATATATATGAACTACAACTACGCAACTACAGAAACTCACAGTGGAAAATGGCCAATCCATTTTAAGCATATGTTCGTTCTCGGCCCGGCCCATAGCAAAGCCTGTTCAAATTCGCTGCCACACAGAACCCATCTGGCGCTTCACCTGAAATAAACCGTTATGATTTCTTTGATCCTATTCCAACATAGGTACAAAAGTTGAATCATTAAGCAAAACTGTCATGTTTTATGTTTCTTTTGGTGAACTGGACATACAACATAGTATAAGGTAGTAGTACATCTAATTTTTAATAGATATTGTAGTTGATTTTTGGACATACGTTCGACGATTCGTTTTATTAAAAAATTAAAATAATTATCATTTATTTTACTATATTTGAATTTTCATTAAATGCACTTGACATAAATTTATATATTTAGACATTTTTTGATAAAACGAATGATCGAATATACATATAAAAATCAATAGTGTTATCTATTAAAAATCAGAGATAGCACGCTACTCGATTAGCCATTAGTAGAGAGATGCAAAATGTGGACAAATATATGTAGCAAAATATTCGCATAAACAAGAGAAGAACCAAAGAATCTCAACGCAGGGTTGCGACATAGTTACCTTTAAGATGAAACCATATTCACAAAATCGCTGAAATATGCAGATGTACATTTTTTCCACCGTTGCTTATCTTACTCTTTACATCTGTCCTGGGCAAGAATTCTCCTCACTCTGATTCCCTCTGCAAAAGTATGATATATTAATAACACCTTGTGCTGAAAATAACACAAGTTGAAAAAAGAAACCCTGAAATTAAAACTAAAACATGTACAGATAGTGAGGGATGCATTGATCTCCGTAAGGACTTAAGACTATCCTTTCATTAAGCAGAACTAAAAGAAGGCATCACAGGCTCACAACACACTAACATGGCATGTAAAAAGACTAGACTATTTGTGAAATCAAGAGAAATATTATTTGCATTCCTGGATTCCTAGATCATCAAATACTGTGCTGAAGAAAATGCAAATAAAGCTGAACATTACCAGATATATGAAATGAAATGAGTACTAACTATTACTGGATTTAAGGAGGTTTCATACCTCTGGTCCTTCAATTGCTTGCCCTGGTATGAATCTTTTGCCATCTAATATAACTCTAGGGATGTGAGAAATGTGAGAAATCTTGTTGGCATCCTCCTCCCGACACCTCTCGATCAGTCTTAGGCAGTTCCAAATGTAAAGTTCCTTCAGGTTGTTAAGGTTCTGCGTGCTCTCTGGCAAACACATCATGTTGGGGGAATCAAAGATGTTAATTTCTTTTAGACAACTCAACTGCCCTATCCATTCTGGTAGGCTATTGAAACCTCCCAACCATAGCTCTTCAAGGCCAGTAAGATTCATCATGCTTTCAGGGAGAAAAGTCAACTTGGGGCAATCCATAATGAGAAGCTTTTTCAAGGAAGCGAGCAGCCCCAGTCCTTCTGGCAGTATCTCCAGCCCTTTGCATCTTTGCAACCACAGTTCTCTTAAGGCAGTAAGGTTCTGTATGCTTTTAGGTAGAGATGTTAGATTGGGGCAATCAATGATGTTGATTTCATCTATGGAAACGAGCTGCCCCAGCCATTCTGGCAATATTTCCAAGTCCTCCAGAGACCTCAAATCTAGCCTTCTAAGGGAGAGGAAGCACTTAATGATGTCTGGCAAGGTCCGCAGGCCACTACAGCCTTGAAGATAAAAGTTCTCAAGGGTGGCAAGGTGCTGAAGTCTGCCCCACCTGTCAGGGGAAAAGTTACAGTTCTCGATGCTCACAAGAAAAGGAAGAGTAGAAGACACGAGGCTATCAAATCCTCGTTCTGGCAGCACCTGGTCACTACCATCCAATTTCCAGTTCATACTTCTTGGGGGATACGGTAAGAAACTCAACTTTGGGCAGTCAATTACCTGCAAATAATGCAAATTAGGGATTAGGAACTCTTTATCTTCTTCACCAGACCGTGTTGTCCAGCATTCTTCCAAGTTATCCATTCTTACCAACCAAATAACCCTTAATTTCTTACAATTTCCTTCCTCTCCATAGAACTCCTTGCCAATTTTCCTAACGTAATGCATGTCCTCCATAGTGACATGTCTTAGGTTTGGCAACTGCCCAACTATAAGCTCATGACAATGCAATCGCCCAAGCTCCACTATACTACTAGAACCAACATTTTCTATCTCATGTACATCATGTTCTATAGTGCCAGGCAAATTTAGATGTTCTCTAATACTTTGGGCCTTATCAAACACATATTCTGATCCTGCGGCAATGTTAAGCTCGGTGAGACTAGTCATCTTACTAATCCTATCTGGCAAGTCATGCAGATTATAACAATCAGTAAGATCCAAGACTTGAAGCTGAAGGTTACTGAACGAAGATGGAAGATATTCAAGCATTATACAATACGATAAATTGAGATGCTTCAACTTATGTATCTTGCATAATGAGTGAGGCAATGTGCGTAGCTTGGAACAGCTTGTGAGGTTCAAAGATTGGATCTCAGAAAGATCACCAAAACTTTCAGGGAGTTGTCTGAGTCCATGGCAGTCTGAAAGATTAAGGTCTTTTAAATGCTTAAGTTGGCAAAAGGTTTCTGGTAGCACTTGAACCCTGTAGCAGTCAGACATGTCCAAAACCTCAAGCTTGTAAAGATTCCCAATACCCTCTGGTAGACTTTCTAGCTCATGGCAATTTGAGAGGTTTAGATGCTCTAGAGAGTCAAGGTTAAGACAGTCTGGTAGTTTGGTTAGCTTTGAACAACTTGACAAGTTTACAAATGAAAGTTTAGGAAGGCTACCAAATTTATCAGGGAGTTTTTGAAGAGCACAACAACCTGACATGTCTAGTTGTTGTAGGCATTTAAGGTTGTCAATTGATTCAGGCAACTCTTTAAGATTAGCACACCCAGATAGCTGGAGGAAAGAAAGGCTGAGAAGGTTTTTAAATGATGTCGGAAGTTTAGTTAGACCACTATTCCCTGATAAGTCTAGAAAACAAAGCTTGTGGAGGTTACCAATATTAGCAGGCAGGGTTTCAAGAGAGCAATTGGACAAAATTAGAGTTTGCATATTCTGAAGCGTATGGAAAAATTTAGGAAGTGATGCAAGTGACAAGCCCGAGACATCAAGATAGGCTAGCAGTAGCAATTGACGAGTGGACGATGGCAGCACTATACTATTTGTAGATTGCCCTTCAAAGGAACAGCAACTCAGGTCCAAGATTCTTATGTACTTTGCTTCTGAGAATGCCTTTGGGGGAAGCTGCATTACATTGCACTCCCTAAAATGGATGGTTCTAACCTTGCTTGGTAGATCTTTGAAAACCTTGGATTGCTTCTTGTGGTTGACCAACTGCGTGTGTCGGCAATAACGCTTCTTATTAGCTTTATTCCACGTATTTGGTACAGTAGCATTCATGATGAGGAATTCATGAGCAGCAATTATTGTTACAAGATCATGCACCAAATCATGCATGATGAGCTTTCTTGGAGCTTTGGTGTGCACTGGACTAACCTGCAGGGATAAGTACTATCAAAATAGCATCGCGAAATAAAAAATAAATAGTGTTTTGCCATGTACAGCTGTTTAAGTTGTTTTTACCTTTTGTATTGGACATTACCTAAATTGGACTACAACGCTATGTGCGTTTTCTAATCTTTTTAATCTAATCAGCATTACTCCTGCCACATCCCGTTTCGAAAGAAAAATGTAAGTACCATACGAAAGTACTATTTATCATTAATACATTTTACAACAGCATTAATTAATATGTATTTGTATATGTTATAAAGTTGGTCTGAATTGTGTATTGCTAATTCTCATGTCCACAACGAGACACATCATCTTAATTGTTTCTAGCCTATGTAGGATCCACATCATTTCGGATAAATGTTTTTGAATTAGATTTTCATTGTGTTATTTTTTGTGAACAGAATTGTATGAGGAATATTCCAAGTGAATTTTTCAGAAGTTATACTACTATTTAGGATATTCTTTTGTATTCCAATGGTCAAACATTATGACAAAATGAAAAGTTGGAGGTAGTGGCAAAATAAAATGCACACAACAGAAGGATAGTGGACTTGACGATTATAAGATAAGAAAGAATATTAGACTAGATGAGGGCACTCTATCCATAAACTGGTTACTGGTGATGGCCTTTTTGGTTCAAACTTCCAAGGAGGCATCTAATAGATTTGATTTACAAGCAAAGCATATCCTAGTTAATATACAATACATCATTGACTGGACAGAAACGATATAAAACTGTGTCCAATACTTACCAACAAAGACTTGGAAATCTGAAGAAAAGACATCCCCAGAAGATACTTGATACACCTTTCACCACTTGCTCTTGCTTCAATGTATCCAAGGGCTCTCCATTGCTGGATCAAGCGATCAGTGTCCATGATGAAGCCCTTTGAGAAGGCTGCCAAATATGTAAAGCACATTTTGAATTCTCGCTTCATGTAGTAATAGCTCAACATTAGACGCTCTAAAGTGTCACGCTGATGATCTGCTTTGAAATCCAAAGCTATTTTTCTGTCTCTTATATTTGTCCATGCCTCAATGGTCCTGTGCTCAGACATTACTTGCCCAAGAGCATTTGCCACCAGTGGTAGTCCCCCACACTTACAGGCAATCTGCCTTCCAATTTCCTCTAAGCCACTTTGCTCATCATCAGGCCCAAATATTCTTCGTTTCATCACCCTCCAACAGGTGTCAGGTGATAAAACCCCTAAATTGATATGGTCAGGCTGAGGCACAGGACATACTTTCCGTTCATTTGTAAGGTAACCAGTGTGAAGTACTTGCACTACACTTCTACTACGTGTAGTTACTATAATCTTGCTACCCTTGTCGCCATGCTGTAACATCTGCTTCAACTTTTCCAAATTTTCTCCATAGTCTTCCCAAAGATCATCCAGAACAATCAAGTATCTTCTGTTGGCAAGTTCTTTTCTCATATTATCTTGTACAAACTGCAAGTTGCAGTTGTCCAGGTTGATACTTTTGTTTGCTCCTCTGATGATAGCTTTCCCAATCTTGAGCAGATCAAACTCCTTAGAAACATAAACCCAGATTCGCATATCGAAGGCATTGACCCTTTTGTCTGCAAAAACTGCTTGGGCTAAGGTAGTCTTCCCTAGTCCACCAAGCCCAACAATTGGAATGATTGAGATATCCTCCTTAGCTTTTGTGTTCAATAGAAGGCTGATTATTTTTTCTGTTTCAGCATCCCTTTCTAGCATTCCAATATCCATGACATCATCAACTGCAAAAGTTTCATTGCCTCTACTCCCATCTACCAGTGGTTCATGAAGCACAAGATTGAGCTTCTTGCCATCCGTTTCTATTTTGACCATTTTCTCCCTCAAGTTCTTCATGTTGTGGGCTATGGTCATCTTCTGGAGGAGCAGATTGTTTCGGGAAAAGAATAACTTGACCTGAAAAATAAGAAAGAAGCCAACATAATTCACTATGTTTGTTTCCTTTATAGATCAGTTTTCATATACTCACGCTAGTTTGTGATAATCTGATGTGGAATGGGCACTGGTACGCTCTATTTGTTGTGATTAGGGAACAAATATCCAGCATGCGCATGTGGTAGCGAAATGGGAATGTTTCCACCCTTGAGTGCGGTTCACCATTTAAGCCGCGTTCGGCTAGAGGAGGGAGGAGGGTAAGTTATCCGGCTCGGAAAACGTATTAATAGATTAGCACATGATTAATTAATTATTAATTATTAAAAAATATAAAATAGATTAATATGATTTTTTAAAACAACTTTCCTATAGAAAATTTTCGTAAAAAATACACCGTTTAACAGTTCGGGAAGCGTGCGCGCGGAAAACGAGAGCTCTTAGATATCTAACCTGGGGTGCTGAACAGGGCCTTAGTGTAATAACAAATCTCTAGAAAAAGTGTTTACGGTGCAAAAGACAACTTTCCTTTTTAATTTTAGAAATGGCATGATGCAAAAAAAAAACACAAATAAATCAGGCATTTCAAGAACTTCTATTCGACCACAGCTATATGTGGAAGTAAGTACCTTGGGTTGATGTTTCTTGATGAGCTCAGCAGCATCGAACTCATCCAGCACATCCTCAATGTCATAGGCGACAGACTTGAGTTTGGTGAGCCACCTCCTCTCCGCGGCTCCATCTTTTCCTCGTTGGCGCGCCTTGTCATCGGCATCTTGCATCACAGCCTCCAAATCTCTCATCTTCTCCTTCATGTCATCCACATCGTCCTTGAATCTCCACAGAAGAGTGTGCCCTCCTCCACCACAAGGTCAGCGAGCCTGCCAGCGACCCGATTTGCCACGGAACTCACAATCATCTCTCCAACCCCGCTCATGGCCTCGCAGCTACCAGCCAGCTAGCACCTACACAAGAATGTATGTTGCTTGTTTGTGAGAGCTCTCTCCCTACAAATGTACCCCGTGCCTTTGCTTTTCAGGATGAGCCCCTACCACAGTCCTCATTCATAAGCATACAAAGTTATTCCTTGCCATGGCCATGTTCCACCTCCATGCTGCCTGCTTTGCCCTCCAAGTAAATTTTCGATGCACACACTTCGCATCTCTCTGTTTCTTGGTTAATAGAGTAGCTTTCGTATTGATACCTGAAGTGCAGTGTAGTTTAGTGCTAGCTATATCATCTAAAGGCAACATACTGATTCTGAGAATTGAGAAAGCATTACATTTTGCAAGTCTCAGCATTTGAAGAAAGGAATATCGTTGAGTGAGTCCATGGCACAGCGTTCTTGGTGTAGGGTAGCGGCCTCCCTACAGAGGATGACAAATTATGATATTAGACAAGAGAGAGAATCAATCCAACTTAATTCGAAGAACAATGAAAAACGACAGGCAAATATTATGATATTAGACAAGAGAGAGAATCAATCCAACTTAATTCGAAGAACAATGAAAAACGACAGGCAAAATGAAACAAAGCTGAATTCTGGATCATCCGTGAAGAAGAAACGGGACCTGTCCATTTCCTTCTCTGCATCCTTTTTACTGATCTGAGAAGGATCTACTCGATCGGCCCGTGTGTCAAGATGCAGGAGCTCCACGATCACACCGCCTCTCACGGTCGCGAGATGGGATTGATTCCGATTTTTGGGTTGCGGTTAGGTAGCAAGCAAGAGGGGCATTCGTCCCAATCCCAAATGGTGATCCGTGTAGAGAAGCGGAGAACTCACCACCACCATTACCACCAGGAGAGTCGCCGCCGCGCCGGCAGCCCACTGAACTTCCGCGTGCGCCGAGGCCGACCAGACCAGCGTCGCGCGGCTGGATAGAGGGGCGCACGAGTGCTCGACTCGATCCATCGCTTCTGCGGCGGGATAGGACGAGCGGCCGGTGGCTCAGTTGCTCCCGCCAACCCCTTCCGCCGCCTCGCCGACGGTGGATTCCCTCCGCCCTCATGGCCGGACTCACTGCACGAGGAGAGAGCATTTCCGCCGCCGCTGTCGTCACGGTGGGCCAATATGGGCCTTGGGCCTTACAATCTCCAGATCACGGCCCACCAAAAATATGCGCTCCTCTTAGGCCCAATATATTGTAGGCCGAGCGGCCCACCTAGGTAAGATCGCAGCCCATGGCGCGTATATTGGCGTGACGAAGCCGTGGTTTTGCTATGCTGTGGCCCCAATCACGATGAGAACCAGAACAGTATATCTGTGGTCAACTGAAACGACCAGCTGCGAATGTCAAAGCAGATTGCAGATCGGAGCTCCTAGATTCCTAGTTTTGATCAGATACTGATGGGCTGATGGCAATGTCAACCAGCTTTGATTCCTTGACGTACTGACTTCATCCATGGTTTTGTTCATTCTCACGTCTCATCTTTTTAACTTATTGTATGCTTAAGTAAATATTTAAATTTATAAATTTAAATTTAAAGTTAATTTTAAGGTTATTGGAGTTTATTTTTCGTATATAAAAATTTTATTTCTGAATTATTTTTTAATTTTTAATAACCAGTTTTGCTTATGCTTTTTAAAAGCAGAATCACGAGGCTATCAATTTACACAACCAATTGGTACTCACTGCTCAGTATTAGCACTACACTCAGGTGTCAACGTTTTAACACTATCAGCATGTACAAATACATGGAAACAGACCCATCCTAATTGTCTCACTTCGATCGGTCGCTGCGTTTGCTTGTTCAGAAACACAGCCATGTCTCGTGCGCAAGAACATTCGTATGTGTTGGCTCGTATCGCCATGGCTGTGCTGCTGCTCGTCCAGTGCACAGCGCAAGCAGCGAGTGATCAGAAGCCCCTAGTCTCAAGAATCACCCAGGATTTCAACACCTCCCTCTACACCGTCTCCATCAAGAACGGCGCGCCGCTCGTCGTCGACCTCGCCGGCTCGCTCGTCTGGTCGACGTGCCCGTCCACGCACAGCACCGTGCCGTGTCAATCCGGTACGTGCGGCGCGGCCAGCCAGCAGGGACCGCCTCGCTGCCGGTACGTCGACGGCGGCTGGTTCTGGTCCGGCCGCGAGCCAGGGTCGCGCTGCGTGTGCACCGCTCACCCGTTCAACCCGGTCACCGGCAAGTGCTCCACCGGCGATCTCACGGGCTTCGCCATGTCGGCCAACACGACCAACGGCACTGACCTGCTGTACCCGGAGGCGCTCACCGCCGTCGGCGCGTGCGCGCCCGAGCGGCTGCTGGCGTCGCTGCCCCAGGCGGCCGCCGGCGTCGCGGGGTTCTCCGCGACGCCGCTCTCGCTGCCGTCGCAGCTCGCCGCGCAGCGCGGCTTCGGCAACAGGTTCGCCCTGTGCCTGCCGGTGTTCGCGGCGTTCGGCGACACGCCGGTGTACCTGCCGAACTACAATCCGTCCGGGCCCTTCGACTACACGAAGAGGATCCAGCAAACCCCGTTCCTGACGAACCCAAGAACCCCCGGCTACTACCTCCCCGTCAAAGGCATCTCCGTGTCGTGGCGCGGCCCCAGCGTCCCGGTCTCCCTGCCCGCCGGCGCGCTCGACCTCGACGTCCGCACGGGCCGCGGCGGCGTCGTGCTGAGCACGGTGACGCCGAACGCGGTCATGCGCCCCGACGTGTTCCGCGCCTTCGCCAAGGCGTTCGACACGGTCGTCGTCAGGTACGTAGCCCAGCATCCAACATGGCACCTACCACCCACGCAAAAGTAACATCAAACGCTCGAAGCTGACGAACTTTTCGCTAATCACTCGGGCACGGCAGGGACTCGGGAGGCAGGATGGCGCGGGAGGCGCCCGGCCACCGGCGGTTCGAGCTTTGTTACGGCGGCGCCGGTGGCACCAGCTTCACCTTCCCGATGATGAAGTGGACGGGGATCGACGCGCCGGCGATCACGCTGCAGCTGGGCGCCGGAGCCACGGGTAACTGGACCATACTCAACAGCAACTACCTACGAGAGTGGTCGTGCGTCGGGGTCGTCGAGATGGGGCCGGAGGGCATGCCGGTGGACGGCGAGCCGGCCGTCGTGCTCGGCGGGGTGCAGCTGGAGAACGTCCTGCTGGTGTTCGATCTGGACAAGCGCACGCTCGGATTCAGCCGGCTACTGGAGTGGGACCTGACGAGTTGTTACAGCGCAACCATGTTTCGATACAAGCTGCCCACAACTCAACCATGATCGAGTCGATCGTCTCAGCCTCAGCCGTTTCTTGTTTGCATGAACTGCATGCGCACTGCAGAAATGTTTGCCTCGGCAATCACCAGGGTTCGTGTGTCTTCAGTAATTTGAATACGTTTTTGGGTGCATCATATCAATAGTTTTTCACTGAATAATCGCTACTAAGTTTCGTTACATTAAAGAGACAAAGTAGCCCACGGGGCTGCTAAATGAGCTGAGTGATCATGAAGTTGCATGACTGGTGTGCCTCCTTGGTTTTTAACGGATTACGCCATTATTAAATTTTAGTTATATGTTTTCGTTTATATTGTTTAAAAACTTAGATAATTATTATTTGTTTATTACGGTTTGATATATTATTAAATGTTATTTAAGTGTAACCTACGATTTTATATATTTATATAAAATTTTTAAATAATATAAATAGTCAAACACGTGTCAAAATATCAGTAATGACATCGATAGACGTCACGGAACACCTTGCAATATGCTGAGAAACTTCTACATAAATGTCGCGCACTATGCTGATTGCTGAATTAGCAGCGGAAAATCTCTGTTCTTTTTTACCTTTTCATTTTGGTTTAAAACTTAACCTCTTCTTGCTTGCTGACACGTAAAATATGAACTTGAAGCTTGCAAACGGCAACTGTGTTTCATGTTTGATTACATTATTTACATATCATAAAAAAGATAGAATTGATACTTGCCGGAACAAAGGACATTTTAAGACGTTATGCTCTGAACCATCTCCCTATATACATGTTTAAATAGGAGCGGAACCGATAATTTTCTAATCCCTTGATGATAAATTTTAATTAAAACCTAATATTTTCGTAATGTATTTTTTTAGTCAAGCGTAAGCTGTCACACCTAGTGCTGCCCCTGTGTTTAAACTTTCCTGCTTGAAGTTCACAAACGTGGGATAAAAAATAATCGAGCCCAATGTTTAGACTCCAGAACCGAGACGGATTGGCAGATAAATTCCAATGGGCATTCTCCCCTAACACATTATTTCATCAGTGATTAGATAGGTTCCTTGACTTTCTACAATTTAGACTGTCAAGCTAATAACAGTGTATTGGTATTTAAAAGACTATCGATCGTCAACTCCTCGATGTGATGAACAGGAAACATATTGGCCCTTGATTATTGATCAAAAAACGAATCGATGAACATCATGAACTCCACAAGTGCGACTAACATATACATACCATTTCTGTCCCCATCTAATATACTTACCAATCCATCAGATTAACTGAAAATTTCTGAATACACAACATGCTAACACTGATCCTACCTTTTGCGTCAATGGTGTCACTTTTTTCTGCTGTTCCAATGCATGGTGGCAGCCGGTGAGCAGCAGCCACCGTACAAACCCCTCGTCGTCCTCGTCCCTCTCGTCAGCGCCCCGCGAGCATGGACATGACGACCATCCTTCATCCACCTGGAGCTGGACGGCTCCGGTATATTTTTAGATTGGCTTTTAGATTATTATAAAAAATATATATATAATTTTTATTTATAAATTATTTTTCGTTTATAAATATAGTGTTCGATTTTTTTTCAAAAAGCGAAAAAATAATCCCGTGAGATTATAAAACGATAGACAACATACAATGGAAGCCTACTTTTTTGGTTACGGTTTAGAAACTTGGGTGGTATAACAGCATATCTGATCAGTTCATAGTATAAGAAGAGTCATCCTTCGAAGATGCTTCTCCATCCTAATTAGTGTATATAACATCTTTTATAAATAGGCTAATGTCAGACAACCGAACTTGCCCTTCCTCGGACCATTGGTTTGAGATGATCCAGACTATAAAGCATAATCCAGCCCAATGTTTGGACTCCAGAATCAAGCTGGATTGTCTTGGATCAATCTAAACGAGCATCTTCTTCCTTTACTATACTGCAGATAGGAATGCAGCCAATGAATCCTTATCTAGGTTCCTTGACTTCTACTACAAACTTAGAATCTATACGTATTAATCAACATCATACTGATATCCATATAGGCCCTGCTTAGTTTCTAAAAAAATTCGTGTTCGCCCATCACATTGAATCTTTGACATATATATAAAACATTAAATATAGTAAAAAAACTAATTGTACCGTTTAAAAGAATTTTGCGAGACGAACATTTTAAATCTAATTAGTCCATTACTAGCCATAACTGCTACACTAACTCACATGTACTAGTGATGGATTAATTAGGCTTAAAAAATTTATCTCGTAGTTTTATGACACTCCATATAACTAGTTTTTAATTAGTCATCGAAATAGTCTCTGATATCCAATCAAACATTCGATATGACATCTAATCAAAAATTTTCGCGAACTAAATAAGGCCACAGTAGCTCCAAACTCTTTTAAAATGCTACCGTCAACTCATCGATATGCATGATGGCATCTTGACCTACAGTATTGACAAAACTAGCTAGTTGAAGAGCTCCAGAAGTAGTAGTACAAATAAACTCGAACCATGCCTATTTATGTCTCCATCTCCATCCAATCAATTTCCCAATCCATCGAATTATCTCAGATTCTGAATACGCAACATGCCAAACACTCGTGTCAAGGGCGTGCACCCTCGTGCAACTGTGCCGCTGCTTCTGCTACTCTCGTGCATGGCGGTGACCGGTGATCAGCAGCCAGCGTCGTACAGGCTACCTCTGATTGTTCCTCTCGTCATGGACACCAACACCTCCCTCTACACGATCAAGATCAAGAACGATGGCCCTCTCGTCGTCGACCTCGCCGGCACGCTCGTCTGGTCGACGTGCCCGTCGGCGGCGACCCACAGCACCGTGCCGTGCCAGTCCGGCACGTGCGGCACGGTCAACCAGGAGCAGCCGCGCCGCTGCCGGTACGTCGACGGCGGCTGGTTCTGGTCCGGCCGCGAGCCGGGGACGCGCTGCGCGTGCACCGCCCACCCGTACAACCCGGTCACCGGCGAGTGCTCCACCGGCGACCTGACGAGCTTCGCCATGTCGGCCAACACCACCAGCAACGGCACCAACCTGCTGTACCCGGAGGCGTTCGCCGCCGTCGGCGCGTGCGCGCCGCAGCGGCTTCTGGCGTCGCTCCCCGCCGGCGCCACCGGAGTGGCCGGGTTCTCCCAGCGGCCGCTCTCGCTGCCGTCGCAGCTCGCCGCGCAGCGCAGCTTCGGCAAAAAGTTCGCCCTGTGCCTCCCCGGATTCGCCGCCTTCGGCGACACGCCGGTGTACATCTCACGGGAGGGGGCCTCCCTCGTCAACTACACGGACGCCTTCCCGTACACCCCGATCTTGACGAACCCAAGGAGCCCCGGCTACTACCTCCCCGTCAAAGGCATCTCCGTGTGGTGGAGCGAGCCCAAGGTGACGGCGTCCCTGCCCGCCGGCGCGCTGGACCTGGACGCCCGCACGGGCCGCGGCGGCGTGGTGCTGAGCACGACGACGCCGTACGCGATCATGCGGCCGGACGTGTTCCGCGCCTTCGCCCAGGCGTTCGACGCCGCCATAGAGAAGGGCAAGTACTACTGGACCAACGTGAAGCGCGTGCCGGCGGTGGAGCCCTTCAAGCTGTGCTACGACGGCGCTTTCCCGTTCCTGAAGCGGCCGCCGACCTATGACGTGCCGACGATCTACCTGGAGCTCGCCGGTGCCAAGGCCGACTGGCCGTTGTTCAACGAGAACTACATGGTGCGGACCTCGCAGGGGATGTGCGTGGGGATCCTCGAGATGGAGCCCGGCGTCGGCATGCCGGTGGACGGCGAGCCGGCGATGGTGCTCGGCCTGAAGCAGCTGGATATGAACATGCTGGTGTTCGATCTTGACAAGATGTTGCTGTGGTTCAGCGGGGAGCTGTCCTTTCGCGTGTCGGGCTGTAGGTTACCAGCTTTTTGAGTGAACAACTCTCTTTGTTTCAGTTCAGTACAAGTGTTGAATAAGCTTTAGGCCACGTTTGTTTCCCCGGTGACGGATATGATGCGAAGATTGGAGGGAATGATTTTCTTCGGAAGGAGGTTTTTTACACATGGGTGTACAACAAACACCCATTGTTTGAATATCATCTAAATAATTATTAAAAAATATAAAAAAAATTAACAAGATAGATTAATATGAGTTATATCACTCCACCAACATGCAAGTTCAAATTCAACTTCTACGAATTATAGCAAAAATAAAAAAACAATTATGGATATGCGTATACTTAGTTTCAGTTTTGTTTTTTTCTACAACTTGTATAAGTTGAATTTAAACTTACATGTTTTAGAGCGATATAACTCATATTAATCTATCTTGTTAATTTTTTCATATTTTTTGATGATTATTTAGATGGAATACAAGCACACGGGTATACATACACCTGTGTGTTAAAAACTGTTTCCCGATTACCACCTTCATCTTCAGTCCCCCTCTTCTTCTTCCCCCTCCATTCCCCTCTATTTTCCACAGGCAATCTAGCGTGTAGGGGGGCTAAAGCCCCGCTACCTCCGCCCTGGTTTCCACTCAAGATTATTATAATCTGAATTATTATGAATAATTTAAAACAAACATATGGATTACTGTGATACCTTATTATAATCTATAAGCTAGATTACTATAATCTGATAAGCATTTCCATAGGTGTTTTTTTTCAGATTATTGGTTGGTTAAAGACCCACTGTCCTTTGACATTTTAAAGTAATTACGCACCTTGCCACCGCTTATCCTAAAATAATTAAGGGTATTCTAGACTTTAGCCATACAAACTCAGTAATCTAGTCTATCCAATAATCTGATAAACAAATAAATTATAACTTATTCTCCTACAGCTTATTGTAATTTAGCTTACAATAATCTAGCTTAATAATCTAACTTACAATAATCTTAAATAAAAATAATCTAGCTTAATAATTCAACTTATAATAATCTTAAATGGAAAAAAACATGGCAGCCTTGACACAGAGTGCTTCGTTGAAGCACAAAAAATGATGTTTTTTCCATAGAGACGTACTCTTTCCCAGAAGATGTTTTGTTCGTGTTGTTCGTATCTACTGCCTCCGTTAAAATGTAATATTTTTTAACATTACTTATATTTATATATATAGATACTAATAAATCTAAACATACGTATAAACAATATGTATTGATTAATAGATTAATATAAATATAGTCAATACATCTTATAGTAATAAACGGTGGAGTAGATTCTGAATTAATGTATATGTTTTATTTATATATCTTGGTACGGTATCTTCTATCAGTAAAGGTATTATATATGTTTTAAGTATATTAAAATATTTTACTTGAAAATTCAGTGAGATATTTATCAATTCATCAATATAATATATTACGTATACAAATTTACTGTAACATTTATATTTTAGTTCTAAGTTTATCCTTATAATATTTTAAAGACGGATACTACGTATAATAAAATTAGATCTGGACCCGATGTAACCGAGCCGGTTTGCATTTGCAACCCATCAGTAGACAGCATGCCGATAGCTTTTTCATGGGCCGCCAAATTCAGGCCGAGCCATTTTGGGGCTGGTTATTAGGCCATCCAAATAAGGCCCTACATAATAAGAAAAAAAGTCCACCAGAGATCCATAAACTTTAAGTCTAGTTTATTTTTCGTCTTTTAAACGTAATATCATAAATGTATACATCTAAACTCGCAGAATCCATTCAAAAAAGTCCATCGGCAGTATTAAACTATTTTTTTACTGGTTTTGCTGACATGATGTCCGGTGGGTCCCACCTGTCATATTTTTTAATTTTTCTCTCTCCTCTCCCTTCCTCTCCGCTCTCCGTGCCTCTCCTATCTCTCTCTTCTTCCTAAGTTCCCTCCTCCTCCAGACCATGCGGCGGTCGGGCAGGCTGGTGGCGGAGCCGGACGGGGGCGACGACGGCCAAGGTGGCGGCGGCTTGTGGTGGAGTCGGGCAAGCGGGAGCGAGCAGGGTTGGCGGCGGCTTGTGGCGGAGCCGGGCAAGGACGGCGACGGCCGAGGCAGCGGCCGGTGGGTGGCGGCTGTGTGCAGCGGCCCGCCTAGGCGGCTCGCGTCAGGGGCGTCTCTGTCGCGTTCCATCACAGTCTCTGACGTGGGTGCGGCGACGACGTGTCGATGCCTCGTCGCGGGGCGCAGAGGCTGCACACGAACGCGGTGTAGCGTGGCGCCACGAGCTGGTCGTCGGTGCCGTTCTGCCACCCGTCCACATTCGACACGATCGCGCTCGACCAGGATCGGGCAAGTCTTCGCTCATCGTTGCCATGGCGAAACACCTTCGATATGACGTGTGTTGGATTAAGTCTTGTGCTCAACATTTTGTTTTCAATTAGCTTGCATGTAGCTTCAGTCACGGTGGTGAGGCCAAGTCAGTACATGGCAAAGTGCAAGAAATTCTTCAATTCTGATCAAAGGCAACGATGTGATTTCATGCATAAAGAATAGGTCCTGAGGAGTGGAATCTTGCATGGCATCTACGTGTTGTGCATGCTGCGAGACGTGGCTTAAGACTCGCTTGCCGTGGCTGTTAGTTAAATATGTGATTAGTTTACTTGTATGGTAATTAACTTTACTTTCGGCCGAGTGATTGGCTGGGGGTAATTCCTGGCATGTATCTGATCTCTATATAAATGAAAACCAGGCAACAGCCGCAGAGTGGCTAGTGTGTCAACCAAAACTATCTGTGCAATTGTGTTCTTTGCGTGCGTATGTGCGACACTAGTGTGTCAACCAAAACTATTCGTCCGCCGCCGTCCACGAACCAGCCTCCAGATGTGCATGCAAAAGCGATCGATCGCGTCCAGCTTCGGTGGCCACACGTACGTACACCGGTGACCAGCCGGCTCTCGCCATCGCCGTCGATGCAGCTAGCGCAAATGATTGCCTCAAAGAGCGGGGTCATGAACCGCAGGAAGGAGACAACTCAAAGCCACTCGTACAACGACCGGACGCCGCACGCCTACATCTCGCGGTCCCGCCTCTTATTTTTCTTCCTTTTCTCTCTCCGCTCCGCTAGATCCGTCGATCCATGCATGCATTCTCTCTTGAATCCTGATTGATCGATATTCTTCTCGTTAAATTCACCTGTCGTGTACTCGTGTGGGAGTGCGCGAGCGAGGCGAGGCGAGCAGTGTAGTGCAGTGTACATGCATGAGCAGAGGAGAGAGGAAGAAGAGATAGAGGAGATGAATGAATAGAAAGGAAGAAAAGAAGGGAAGAGGAAAAAAATAAAAAATCTGATACGTGGGACCCACCGGAGTCCCTCGGCAAAAACCAATTAAAAAATAAATCAATACTGCCGAGCGACCTTTTTTGGATGGATTATCCAAGTTTAGAGATACGAATTTCTATTATTCCGATTAAGGGACGAAAAACTGACTCACTTTTAATCTTTTAAGTTCAGGGATATTTGGTGGACATTTTTCAATCATCCTGGGTGCCTCCATGCAACATATGCCCGGGCCAATGGCCATGGGTATGAATAAGAGTATGTATAGTGGTAGAGATGGGATTTTTATCTTTTTTTCCTAAAAATATGGAGCCACATTTTTTTTACTTCATTTCAATCAACTTTTTTGTAGTTTCACAAAGTCCTCCATCTTTTTCTTATATTTATGCTTATTAGGCAAATTTAAATTATAAAAGTTAAATTTCAAGTTGATGTTGGAGTTTTTTATCATAATTTATTTTTTAACTTCTGTTTTTTACATCAATAAGAACACATACATAAAAGTTTTATCTTTAAATTATTTTTTAATTATTAATAAATTTTTTTACGTATGCTTAATTTCAGTGGAACAATCACACCCCATCCTCTGTATTTTACTTATGTTTATAAACCAAATTTTAATTTTCTAATCTTAAATTTAGAGTTAATTTTGAGATTTTTTATCGTAGTTTATTTTTCAGCCTTAGCTTTTAAAACACTATGAATGCATATATAAAAGTTTTATTTATAAATTATTTTTTATTTGTAAATATGTGGTTTGGATATTTCTTTAAAAAGCAAAGAAATGACCCCCTAGAGTTATAAAACGATAGACAATATACAGTGGGAGCCTACTTTTTGGTTGAAGTTTAGAAACTTGGGGTGGTATATATATGATGAGCATTCATAGTACAACGGGAGAAATAGTCGTCCTTCAAAGATGCTTCTCCACCCTAATCCTAGTATATACAACATCTCTTATAATGGGCTAATGTCAGACAACCGTACTTGCCCTTAACTAGCACTTCCTCGGACCATTGGTTTGAGATGATCCAGACTTCAAAGCATAATCCAGCCCAATGTTTGGACTCCAGAATCAAGCTGGATCGTCTTGGATCAATCCAAACGAGCATCTTCTTCCCTTACTATACTGCAGATAGGAATGCAGCCAATAAATCCTTATCTAGGTCCCTTGACTTCTACTCCAAACTTAGACTCTCTACGTATTAATCAACATCATACTGATCTCCATATAGTAGCCCCAACTCTTTTAAAATGCTACCGTCAACTCATCGATATGCAGGACGGCATCTTGACCTACAGTATCGACAAAGCTAACTAGTTCAATTACTCCAGAATTAGTAGTACAAATACACTCAAACCGTGCCTATTTATGTCTCCATCTCCATCCAATCAGTTTCCCAATCCATCAAATTATCTGAGATTCTGAATGCACAACATGCCAAACACTCGTGTCAAGCGCGTGCACCCTCGTGCAACTCTGCCACTGCTTCTGCTGCTCTCATGCATGGCGGCAACCGGTGATCAGCAGCCAGCCTACAAGCTACCCTTGATTGTTCCTCTCGTCAGGGACACCAACACCTCCCTCTACACGATCAAGATCAAGAACGATGGCCCTCTCGTCGTCGACCTCGCCGGCACGCTCGTCTGGTCGACGTGCCCGTCGGCGGCGACCCACAGCACCGTGCCGTGCCAGTCCGGCACGTGCGGCACGGTCAACCAGGAGCAGCCGCGCCGCTGCCGGTACGTCGACGGCGGCTGGTTCTGGTCCGGCCGCGAGCCGGGGACGCGCTGCGCGTGCACCGCCCACCCGTACAACCCGGTCACCGGCGAGTGCTCCACCGGCGACCTGACGAGCTTCGCCATGTTGGCCAACACCACCAGCAACGGCACCAACCTGCTGTACCCGGAGGCGTTCGCCGCCGTCAGCGCGTGCGCGCCGCAGCGGCTTCTGGCGTCGCTCCCCGCCGGCGCCACCGGAGTCGCCGGGTTCTCCCAGCGGCCGCTCTCGCTGCCGTCGCAGCTCGCCGCGCAGCGCAGCTTCGGCAACAAGTTCGCCCTGTGCCTCCCCGGATTCGCCTCCTTCGGTGACACGCCGGTGTACATCGGGATACAGGATCGGGGCTTCCTCAACTACACGGACGCCATCCCGTACACCCCGATCTTGACGAACCCAAGGAGCTCCGGCTACTACCTCCCCGTCAAAGCAATCTCCGTGTGGTGGAACGCGCCCAACGTGACGGCGTCCCTGCCCGCCGGCGCGCTGGACCTGGACGTCCGCACGGGCCGCGGCGGCGTGGTGCTGAGCACGACGACGCCGTACGCGATCATGCGGCCGGACGTGTTCCGTGCCTTCTCCCAGGCGTTCGACGCCGCCATAAAGAAGCAGCGCAAGTACTCCTGGACCAACGTGAGGCGTGTGCCGGCGGTGGAGCCCTTCAATCTGTGCTACGACGGCGGGTTCCCGTTCTTGAAGCGACCGACGACCTATGACGTGCCGACGATCTACCTGGAGCTCGCCGGCGCCACGGCCTCCTGGCCGTTGTTCACCGAGAACTACATGGTGCGGACCTCGCGGGGGATGTGCGTGGGGATCCTCGAGATGGAGCCCGGCGTCGGCATGCCGGTGGACGGCGAGCCGGCGATGGTGCTCGGCCTGAAGCAGCTGGATATGAACATGCTGGTGTTCGATCTTGACAAGATGTTGCTGTGGTTCAGCGGGGAGCTGTCCTTTCGCTTGGGCGGCTGTAGGTTACCAGCTCATTGAGTGGAAGCAGCAGATTTTTAGCACACGGTTATATTTACACCAGTTGCTTGCATACCATTTAAATAGTTATAAAAAATATGAAAAAATTTAACAAGATAGTATATATTACTTTACCAACATCCAAGTTTAAATTCATATTCTACAAGTTGTAGCAAAAATAACAAAAACAATTATAAATATGTGTATAGTTAGTTTCAGTTTTATTTGGTTTTTTTCTATAACTTATAGAAATTGAATTTAAACTTTCATGTTTGTGGAGCGATATAACTCATATTAATCTATCTTATCAATTTTTTTTCATATTTTTGATAACTATTTAGATGACATACAAGCACACGGATGTACATAAACCTGTGTGCTAAAAACTTTTTCTCTCATTGAGTGAACAACTCTCTTTGTTTCACTTCACTACAATTGTTGAATAAGCTTTCGGCAGCCTTGACGCGTAGTGCTTCGTTGAAGCACTAAAAACGCCATTTTCCCATAGGAGAAGTATTCTCTATATTTCATAACACGTTTTGGTCATATCTATTGATTCCGTTTTAAAATACAAGATTTTTTCGTATTAACAAAATTTATATAAATAATAATAAATTTAGGTATATATATATATGAATTTAGAGATAGCCAAAACGTTTTATAATATTAAACGGATGAAGTAATTTCTTGTTCATCAATATCCACATAAATGTATGGATCGTAAAATAATTTTATAATGTGAAACGAAGATAATAGGTATGAATAAGTTTTGTTACCTCTACATAAGTTTCCATGGTTGGAGCAAACCAATGAACCATCATCATGGTACAAACTGCAGTCTATGGAAAACTGAATACGGTTTTTGCGATTGCCAGTTTTCATTTGCAACGCATCCGTAGACAGCATGGCGATGGCTATTTCATGGGCCGCCAAATTCAGGCCGAGAAATTTTGGGCCTGGTTATTAGGCCATCCAAATAAGGCCCTACTTTATAAGAATAGTAGGGCCCAGGAGAGAAATGGGCCAGCACGAGCGTCCCGCCATGCAACATGTGCCTTGGGCCCACCCGCTCCGTCCCCACCCCGACCAAACCCCAAAGCCCGAGACGACGAGACCACCGCTCCAAACTCCACTCGAGCTCTGCTACAAGAAGCTACAAATCGTCGAGCAATCCACCTCGCTCGCGCCGCCCGCTCGCCTCACCACCAATGGCGACCGCCCGCGCGCGCGGCGGGCGAGCCTGCGCCGCCCTCGTCGCGCTCGTGCTCCTCCTCCTCCCCCTCCTCCACGACGCGGCCGCGCTGCGGACGTCGGCCATCTCCGCGGCGCCGGAGTACCCGCACCCGCACCCGCGCCTCGCCGCCAGGCACGCCGCCTCGGCAGCGCCCGCGCTCCCGCCCACGGCCGCCGCGCCGGCGCTGTCGCCGGACATAATGCCGCTGCTCCCGTCCCCGGGCCCCGACTCCGACGGCGCCGCCGCGGCGGCGCCGTCCGACGTCATGCCCACCATCCAGTCCAGCCCGAGCCCGCCCAACCCGGACGCGCTCGAGCCCGACTCGGCGCTGGCCCCGTTCGGCTCCGCACCCGCCGTCGCCGCCCAGTCCCTCGCGCCGCCGCCGCCGCCGCCGTCGATGGCGTGGGCGCTCCCCGTGGGCGCGGGGCTAGTGGCCATGTGGTTGGTGTAGTGGGCGAGTGGTTCTCGCACGCGACAGCAGCTGCAGCTGCAGTGCAGAAGCAGCCTTGGCGTTCAGGCGTGCAGGAAAAAAGTTGGCCGTTGGTTGGTCGGTTGGCTTGGCATTCTTGGCAGCAAAAACTGTGAAGAATTGTTGCATCATTTCACTGAAATTTCTTAGCTTTCTCTTGTAAATTTTCTCTGTCAATTACGTGGTTGTTTCTTGAGGGGTGGGGCTACATGCTATAGTTTTTTCTTTTCTGTTTTGTGATTGCTGTTATGAGGGGGTTATTACTTTGTTCATTGCTGTAATAAAATTGGAGAGAATACTAGTTTGTTCTTGTCACTTCTCAGTTGTCACTGACTGAAGCTTCAAGCTGCAAAATTTGCAATTCCCTGTTCAGCTGTTCTTGTTTCATGTTCTGTTCTACATGGACAGTTGATGCATGACCCCAATTGTTCTTCCTTTGATGGGCCCACAAGCCAGTCACAAGGGCGGTGATATTGCTTTTAGTAATAATGGTATTTATGATTGTTTTGGTGCTCCTGTTAGGAGTATTTGATGCTGGTTAAATCATTCGGTGTACAAGCTAGGGAATTAATTTATTCCTTCTCTCTCCAAAACTGCGCATAACCTGAAAAAAGTGTGGCTTTATGAATTAAAAAGGACATGAAAAATCTAAATCTAAAAGGGAGCATAATAATTCACCAGAAAGTGCAGTATGCAACTGGAACTCCATTCATCAAATTCTATATTCTCTCTTTCCTGTGTTCTTTAGGTTGATCATCACCTCATGATTACAGTAAAGCTTCTGGCATTGCCACTCTGCCAAGAAATGAGTAACTTTTTAAGACATGATCAACTGCAGGCATGTGATGTCATAGTTTAAGTCGTGCTAATAGAAGCTCACGTGGTCTCTGAACAATGCATCTACCGAAGAACATCGACTGTTGTTTCTGGAAACCAGATGATAAAAAATTTGGTACCCTAGCTCCTAATCAGGCCACCAGAGTATGGCGCTGGACCACCATGGAAATGTTTTTTTTTTTTGCTATTTGCAATAGTATTTAACATAAGTAAGTTATTTAATGTAGTTTAAGGGGTGACTGCACAAGCAAAGGTTAATCTGAAGTTTGAAGATAAGGATGAGGTGTGCTATGCAAGACTTGTGGTTCCAAATCAAGGATCAGTAGCAAGACCAGCTGTGCATTGTTGTCCTGACATGTCATGGACAAATGACAAAGAACAAAAGTGTTGTACTGTTCTACATATTCCCATGTTACTGTTTTCACCCTCAACTTGGCAGTCCAAAAGTTGTCACCCAGAGTAATAATAAGTTCACATGCAAGATTGTTACCACATCTCCATAGTTCCATTGAGCCTGAAGCAGAAACAATGAAAACATTCAGACAATAGCTCTCATAGCAGCCCTGAATCTGAATATAAATCATCAGAGTTGGAAGTGAGTAAAACGGCATTGCATGAACATGTGAAGGGAGAAAGGAAGCTGGTGCATAGCTGCAAACACAAGAGGGCATCCAATGATAGGAAAAGGACATCCGTGAGTTTGAACATGATCAAGATGGGATCGGTCGACCATGTCTTCTTACCTGACCTGCCAGACTCTTCACGTGAAGTGTCCATTTGCTGCCATGGCCTCTGTTACTGTTACTTACATTATGATTAATCTGCAAATGAGCATCTAAACTAACCACTGCCTCTGTAATTGTTAAGCTGGATTAACAGTGCCTGGCTCGGCATCCAACGCGATGCACAGCAAATTTGACTGTTGGATGTCGAGGTAGAAACAAGACTGAACATTTGACAAGACTTTTGGATATGAGCGAAGCTGAGCGAGCAGAGGTTCCCAAGAACAAAAGAACACGGACGATACGACCGGTGTCTGAAGATGTTGGCTGCTGTGATTGGTGAAACACACTCTGAAATTGCGATGCGAAAGCATGTGAGTAGGAGGGTGCCATGGAGAAGATTCGCCTGGTTCGTGTGTGTGAGAAGAGGCCAATGGAGGGACGGATTGATTATTGTTAAGCTGGCTCTCACGTGAATGTCCTAGCTGCTCGTCCAGATTGGAAGAATATGCAGCTCAATGAATCCGCCATAGTTTGCGCCGTGTGCCCGTGTCGTCTTGGAGGTCAGGATTTGGATCCTGTCCTGCCAGACTTTCGGCAGAGAGAAGATGACCGAGTGAGTAACTCAGCATCTCTTTGTTTTGGTTTGTTGTAAACTAATTTTTTGGTTTCATGGAATTATTACGAGTAAAATGTATAATTGGTCCCTAAACATGTTCGTTTGTGTTATCTAGATCTCCATAGCCTCAAAATCATACTAAAAAAATTGGACATGAGGTTGACCGTTGGTTCACCGGTCGAACTATTTTTTATTTATTAATATTATACTTATTTTATATTAGTTTTCATATACAACCATTATAAACTAGTAAAATATATATAAATAAACCAATATATCTATATATGGCTATAACATCGAAATAAATAAACATAGCACGGTAATCTAATAGATTCATAATGCAATATCGTCATACGATAAATTAAAAAACCAGTTTGATTCTAAGAAGTCGAAAAACCGATCGATTAAAAAAACAGCCAGTTCACTAGTTTTTTACCAGGTCAATTGCGGGGGCAACCATTGAGCAGAACTGAGCCACCGGGATGCCGATTCTGGTTTTTTCGGTTCAACCACCAATTTGTTCCCTTTTTTTTTACTATGCTCATAATACACATTCATAATTTCAGAACTTATTAAATCATGTCATCTAGATCCTAAATTACCACAACCCCTATAAAATCTGGCACTAACTATAGTATGACATACGAATGGTGACGTGGCATTATCTTTTAACTCTGCAATAACTAACTTGGACCCAATAAGCAACATGTGCTTATAATTTCTAGTCTAGCAACTATGCTCTAGTGTATTGCACCACTTCCACTTGTTTCTCTCCTGCATGCACTTTCTTGGAACATACACTGAGCTGCCCTTAAAGATGATGCCATGTCAGGGTTAGTGTGATATGCCACTTAGGACCTTAAAGAAGGTGTGACAATTTTAACCTAGATGACACGTTTTTAATAAGTTATGGTAGATATGTATTTTAAGAGTATAGAGACCTAGACGACACATGTCAACAAGTTTACGTACCATTGTTTTTAAAAGCTTTAATTTGAGTGTACAATTCTACTTTAAACCTTAAAAAAAGCCTTAAAGATAACCTTTTGGCTCAATAGTATGAGAGTGGCTTACCAATTTTTTTAAAGAAAAACACTTGTTTGTTTAGCCTAAAAAATGAAGCCTAAATAATACTAGCATCATTTTAGGATGAAGCTAGTGTGTTTAGTTACTGTGGTGCATGTCCATGGCCTAGTCTAGATGGTAATGACCTAATAGCCTTAAACAAGATCTCAAGTACTTAATTGAGCAGCATTATTGATGAGACTGGGGGGCCCTATAGCGCTTAGAACTTTGTTATTTTGGCCTAGCTAGTGTTAGTCTGTTTGGGTTGACCTGGTTAAATAACTGGCGCAGTTTTCAACTATTTCTACAAAATAGAAAATGAAAAAAAATGACCATTTTTATTTTAATAACTTTTGCGGCATGGCTTTCAACAGAAAACTGAACAAGCTCAATCCGATAGTGACCGAAATTAATAGTCCAGCCGAGGTCCTCCTATTTTTCTTCTGTTATGCTTATATACTAAAATTTTAATTTTAAAGCTTAAAGTTAGAATTAATTTTAGTTTTTTATCATATTTTATTTTCACCATTTATTTTTAGATCGGTAAAAAACATATATATCATCCATAAATTATTTTTTGAATGCTAATAAACTGTTTCGTTTAGGCTTATTTTAAGTGAAAAGATCGCTGAAAACCGTATCAACCCAAAATTTGGCTCGATTTGGGCTGAATTTGCCTTGTCGCAAATGGGCCAATTCCTCGTATACTGGGCCAAAATCTCCCTTGTAATAGTAGTTTCTGGCCCAGTATACAAGGGAATTAGCCCATTGTATGAATGAACTTTTGGGCCGTCGAGGCTTGTTCAATAGAACCTTCTGAAACCTGAAGCATATTCACATCGCAGCGGCTAACGCCTTCCGGCGGCGCGCTCCGGCGATCCACGGTGGATGCTACGCCGGATTCCCGGACTGCTCGCCCCCGTGAATCCCACCACCACGTTTCCCTCCATAGCTGCTGCTGCTGCTGCGCTCGTCCAGACAGCCTGCCCTTCCGGCCCCTTCATCCGAGTCCTGCCCGCTCGTTCCCACCATGCACCGGCCGGCGCCCACCACCTGCTCGACGGAACGCCGTGCAGAGCCGGCTCCATCGTGCGCGCGCTCGGCGCCGCCAGGGGCGCGTCTCTCGAAGCGGACGGCGTCGCGGGCCTCCACTGCGCGGCTCTCAAGTCGGGGGCCGTGCTGGACCCGCCCGTGCGCACCTCCGTCCTCTCGGCCTACGCCAGGGCGCGCGACGTGCGCTCCGCTCTGCAGGTGTTTGACGAGGCTGCCGCGCCGGACTTGATCATGTGGAATGCCGCGATCGGTGCATTGACCTTTAACTGCCGATACAGTGATGCCGTGGACCTTTTCCGGCGGATGGTGGGCGTGCTCGAGGTGTTTGATTCGACGTCGATGGTCATCATGCTGTCGGGGGCGTCCCGTGCGAGGAGCTTGGAGCATGGGATTGCCCTCCATGGAATGGCATTGAAGAGATGCCTGCAAACCGATCTGACCCTTTGGAATGCTCTAATTGACATGTATGCAAAGTGTGGAGATTTTTACTCTTCGGAAGCTGTGTTTCAGAGGATGCCGTATGGGGACACTGCCTCATGGAATTCTATGATAAGTGGAAGCTTATTTAATGGACTTGCTGAGGTTTCAGCGTGTTACTTCAAGGAAATGATCCGATCGGGTTTTCAGGCAGATGAGGTGAGCCTGTCTGCTGTCCTTTCTGCCTGCTGCCATCTCGAGAATCTGTTCTCCTTTGGGGAGTCTGTCCATGGCTCCCTGATCAAACTCGGTTATGAAGACACTGCCTCTTGTTCGGTCACAAATTCCCTGATAACATTCTATTCTGAGTTTGGGGTTCCAGATTCTGCAGAGGAGGTATTTGTAAGAACTTCCAACAAAAATTTGGTAACATGGAATGCTATGATCAAGGGGATGATAGAGAATGAGAGAGTAAAGGAAGCCATGTGTATGTTTCAAGAAATGATATCAAAAAACCAGCCAGATGTTGCCACTTTGGTGACTATGATTTCAGCTTGTGGTGATCAAGGTATACTTCCTGAAGGGAAAGAACTCCATGGATATATAATCAGAAAAGGGCATCTTTTTGAGGAATCTTCTGTAGGAAATAGCTTACTGCATCTGTACATGAAATGCAATGACCCATATACTGCACACGTCTTGTTCAGGACAATGCCAATCAGAGACCTGGTCTCATGGAACACAATGATTTCTGGTTACTCAAGAAACGGTTCACTGGGAGAAGAGGCTAAAGCAATGTTTAATGCACTACTATCTGAAGGTCTAAGATGCACCTTGACTACTGTGATAGCTGTAATACCTTCATGCTCTTGTCCACAAGACCTTAACTTTGGCAAATCTATTCATTCTTTCATCCTGAAGTATGGGTTTCTGAGTGAAGTGTCAGCTGCTAACTCTTTGATACACATGTACATATGCTGTGGCGACTCTCTGGCTGCCTTTTCACTACTAAAAAATATAACACCCTTGTCAGATATTATTTCATGGAATACAGCAATCGTGTGCTGTGTACAAAATGGACTCTACAGAGATGCATTAGAAGCCTTTAAGTTTATGCATTCAACTTTAACACTGAATCCCGACAGCATTACAATAGTTAGTATTTTATCAGTATGTGGAAGCCTTAAACTGCAGTCTCTTGGGAAGTCCATGCACTGCATTGCTCTAAAGCACTTGATTGCATTCAACTTAAGGGTAAATAATGCCCTGCTTACCATGTACTTCCGGTTTGCAGATACTGAAAGTGCTGAGTTGATTTTCTCTAGTCTTGGAGATAGAAATCTGTGCACCTGGAATTGCATGATCTCTGGTTTTGCACAGAATAACGAAGGTTGGAGGGCATTGCAGTTCTATAAGAAGATGGAGGACTTTGAACCTAATGAAATATCTATAGTCGGCATTATCTGTGCTTGCACTCAACTGGGGGATCTTAGGCAAGGAAAGATCATTCACGGGTATGCGCTCAGGTTTGGTCTGCAAACTAATGCTTTTATTTCAGCATCACTTGTTGATATGTATAGTAAGTGCGGAAGACTGGACATTTCTATCAAAATATTTGAATCTTCTGCTGAAAAATCGATTGCTTGCTGGAATTCCATGATATCAGCTTTTGGATTTCATGGGCTTGGGTTGAAGTCGATTGAAATTTTCTGGATGATGAATAATTCTGGAATGAGAGCTACAAGAAGTACTTTTATTGCTCTTTTGTCGGCTTGCAGTCACTCTGGACTTATTGATGAAGGATGGAAGTATTACCATCTTATGACGCAGCATCTTGGGATTGTCCCAACCCCAGAACACAATGTATGTATTGTGGACATGCTTGGACGTGCTGGTCGGCTGCAGGAAGCACATGGGTTTGTGGAGAGTTTACCATCCAAACAAGCACATGGAGTCTGGGGTGCATTGTTAAGTGCTTGCAGTAAGAAATTTGAACTGAAGATGGGTGAATCCATTGCTAAATATTTGCTCTGTCTGGAACCTGAACATAGTGGGTATTACGTGACCATGTCTAACCTGTATGCGTGTCAAGACGTGTGGAGTGGTGCAGTGCAAGTCAGGGACATTTTGCAAGATAAAGGATTGATGAAGCCCCGTGGCCACAGCATCATTGGTTAAACTGTTGTTTCAATCACCACAGAAGCTATATATAATTAATGTGTGAAGTGGGTTTTTTCATATACCAGTATACTTGCTGCATGCTCGAGGGAACATGGTACAAGTTTTGCCAGTATGTTGCTACCCTCTGTTTAAGTTTTAGTTTCAGACTCCAAAATCTTTTGATTCTACTACTCCCTCTAGTCAATAATATTTGATGTTGGAGTACTAATCCTACTAACTCACATCTAAAATATACTATAAAGCGTGGAGAAGGGTATGCATGCAAATATTAAATTCCTTAGGGACAGCACAAAAAAGCAGTTATAAGAGGGGACTAGGCACCAGATGACCAGAAGCATGGGTGGATGGATGGATGGCTCTCTTTGAGACACACCACCACCCAATCGCTCTCTGCACTCTCCTCCCCCTCTGCACCACTCAAACCCCCAGCTCCCTCTGCATTTCACCCCTCCTCTCCTTCCCTCTAGGCGCTCATCCACCTCCTCCAAGTGCCACCAAACTGCAGGATGGCCGCTGTGATGAAAGCTCTCGCCGTTGCCACGCCGGTCTCGGCAAGAACACAGCCTCGTCGATGTGCTGCAGGTATGCTTCTCCCTGAAGCTGCATTTTAATTTCTTTTAAGTAGTAATAGATCATGTGTGTTGAAACGCTTATGTGTTCGTGGATTTTGGATTTTGTTCTTGCTTTGTAGGTCAGAATTTATTCTGTGAAACTATGTTGTCAGTTCTGTTGCACCATGCTTGTTACTTTCCTAAGAATGTAATTTTCCTTGGAGTAACATGAGATTAGGCTAAGATTTTTTCTGTAGTATGGCTCTGACTACTGAGCACATAACCACATATTATTTGATCACAGAATTGTGGTTAAGGGCTTCAGGCCTTAGGAAGCTCAGAAAACGGATTGTATGCTGAACTCTGTAGTGGTGGAGCTACACAGATTACTTGGCTGATGGCTTATGTTTCACATTCATAGCTGATAGCAGTTGCCTCATCCGATGAGATTTTCTCACTTGAATGAGATATTTGGAAAAGAATTGCCCGGATACATTCTCCTACTTAATATAAAATCTGCAAACGCTGACTTTGGTTTCCAAAGAAGAAAACAAGTTAGGGATGTGTTCGGAAAAGAATTACCCGGATATATTCAAATTAGAAATCTAGAAATGCTTATATTTTGGAACTGGGGTAGTACTTTGTTGTGGACTGAAAATGGAGACTAAGTTCTTCACACACCATATTTCGGTTATAGCATGATCAACAGGCCTCATTAAGTGGGATTGCCTGGATAAACGTGATGGTATCTTAATAGAAACGTTCAGAAAGAAAAGACGTTATCTGACCAGGCTGTTTAAAAGCAAAGAGGCAGAAACGTAATTTTTTTTATTCAGAGGTTGACCTGTTCAAATCACTCAAATTATTGTGTAGCCGTGACCATCAAAACAACTCCTGAACCATGTTAATTTGCCTGTGAAAATGCCAAGGCGATACCATTATACTTCAGTCTGATTACTGCAATGCATTTTGACATTTTCAGGTTCGTCAGGTGGCGCTAGCCAAAGCCTGCAGTCGTCTTTCGGCGGCGTGTCCCTGCAGTGCCGGCACACGAAGCCAGCCCTCCACCGGAGGCGATGCTCCTCCCGGCCGTCGATGCAGGTGGTGATGATGGCGAAGCCGGCGATCCAGTTCATCCAGGGCACCGACGAGCAGACGATCCCGGACGTGCGGCTGACCAAGTCCCGCGACGGCACCAACGGCGTGGCCATCTTCAGCTTCGACCAACCGTCGGTGTTCGACTCGTCGGCGGAGCTGGGCGACATCACCGGGTTCTACATGATCGACGACGAGGGCGTGCTGCAGTCGGTGGACGTGAGCGCCAAGTTCGTCAACGGCAAGCCGGCGCTCATCGAGGCCAAGTATGTGATGCGCACGCCCCGAGAGTGGGACAGGTTCATGCGCTTCATGGAGAGGTACTCCCAGGCCAACGGTCTCCAGTTCGTCAAGAAGTGACGATTTTTAGTTCTCTTCGGAATTTTACAGGATTTCCGTAGAAAACGGTCTAATTTCTCTAAATTTTCTTTGAAAATCCTTCGAGCCGAAAATGTCATTGCTCTCACACTGCCTCGAGCACGTCTGTGCTCTTCAGTGTAAATACTTCTTATCGTAAGGTCGATACATGCTGGGTTCATTGTGTGATGCGTGAATTGATTGCGTTTCTTTTCTAATGTGATGTTGGTGAAATTTTGTAATTTATGAGCTGATTGGTCGTATACTACTGTGGAACGTACTGTCAGCAGTAGCTGCCTACTTGTCCTGTCACTCTGTCAGTGTCGAGATGGAGTAAATTAAGCAACTCAATTATAGTGGTGAATTAGCTTAGCTGTGAGCTTTGACAAAGAGGAACAAACGGAAACAAATTGGGTGATGTCTGGTATCAGTAGTAGTAGTACCACTCCTCTTATTCCATAAATTCTATCTTTTTTATAGGATTGATGTTAAACTTTTAACAATTACATTACTAACTTTTTAAAGTATTTATTTCGAAGACACTGGAACAATAGGTATATACATACATTAAAAGTTAATTTCATAAAAGAAATCATTTATCTTTTTATATATTATTTAAATAATAGAAAGATTTATAGTTAAAGATAAGTTTTAAATACGGTATCGTTATCTACAACGACATGAATTAAGTTGATTCACCAGGTTAATTCTAGCTGCAATGCTGCATCACGGGGCTGGCTTGGCTTGGCTGGGCTGTTCCTGTCCTAGCAGATGGGTCGCTGAGACAGTCAGCAGACACAACGCATGTGGCTGCACTGGAAGCCAGCCTAGAAACACACACGCACACACACCCTTTGCCCTTTTTAACAACTGCAATTTGCTGCTGGGATCTCTCGCTCCCTCCATCTGTAATAAGTGTCCTATAAATGCTTGTCGGTTTTTGTACACCTGACCGTCCTTTTACTGGGCAGGTTTGTTTAGTTATCAAATTTTTTTTCCATAAACATCACATCGAATATTTAGACATCTAAATAAAACATTAGACATAGATGAATAAAAAAAACTAATTGCATGATTACGGAAGAAATGTTGAGACAAATCTTTTGAGCCTAATTAGTTCATGATTAGCCATAAGTGCTACAGTAACCAACATGTGTTAATGACGGATTAATTAAGCTCAAAAGATTTGTCTCACGGTTTCCAGGCTAGCCGTGAAATTCGTTTTTCATTCGTATCCAAAAACCCTTCCGACATTCGATCAAACATTTGACGTGACACTTCTCCCAAAAATTTTCTCGATCTAAACGCCCCCTAACTTTGGTTTCTCCTCTTCTTCTATTCAGCGGTACTCCTTCAATATTACGGGCTCCTTTGAATCACAGGAATGAAAAAACGGAGGAATAGAAAAAATATAGGATTCTGACAGAAATGTGTGTGTAAAACAGAGGATTGCAAAATAAAGGAAAAAGTAGGAATGATCGCTTGATTGGACCACATGAAAAACATAGAAATTTGAGGAGAGATATAGACTCAAACGATATTTTCCATAAGGTTCAACCTCATGTTAAATTTTCTATTAAACTTGTATAGGAAGATGCATTCTAGGAATTTCATAGGATTCATTTCTTTGATTCAAAGGGCTTTGTGGAAAAAATTCATATAGGAATAAAATCCTCTAAAATTTTTATGAAATTCCTTTGAATCAAAGGGACCTACAGCTGCTCCGAGTTCTGACCTTATCCTCTTTGGAGTATGAGGTGATGTTTGGATGGGGCTAAATTTTTTTAGCTCCATGTTATATCAAATGTTTGGACGCTTATTATAAATATTAATATAGACTATTAATAAAACCCATCTATAATCTTAGACTAATTCATGAGACGAATCTATTGAGCCTAATTAATCTATGATTAGCCTATGCGATGCTACAGTAAACCTGTGTTAATTATGGATTATTAGGCTTTAAAAAATTCACTCGAATTAGCTCTCATTTCTATAATTAGTTTTATAAGTAGTCTATGTTTAATATTTATAATAAGTATCTAAACATCCGATGTGACATGGGCAAAAAAATTTAGCCTCATCTAAACACCCCCTAAGAATTTAATTATATATATAATTTTTATAGAAAACCGTTTAATTTCTCCAGTTTTTTTTAGTGAAAATCCTCTGAACCAAAGAGTGATCCTGCGGCCCTGCCTGGTGCCTGCCCTAAATGGAACATCAGTTGTGCAGAATGGTATTAAAGTAAAGACACCCGCTTTCTGAAGAGATTATGGCTGGATTCTGGAGTCTGGGCAGAGCAGAACGCCAGAATGTGTGCCACTGTACCTGCAGGTTTCTTTCCTCGCAAAGCAGAAAGTTGCAATTTGGATCATTATTGCTACTACCGATCACAGAAGAGAGGACGATGATTTGACTCGTTCCGATGCGCAATTAATCATGCATAAATTGCATGCTGCTGAACATATCCTGAATATATATACTGATATAAATGCTCATTAGGGATCTGGCAAACTCATTACAGATATTAGGGCACAGGTAATGGGTAACAAAAATGTACTACTAGTTCTGACCGTAGTAGTTTCTGAAGTGCCTGAGATATCCGACACTAAACAGTGATCAGCTTTGCTAAAGATCAGGAGGCATCATCCAAGGAGAGCTTTGACCACTGCCCCAAATCATTCAGACACATCTGCATCCTGTTCATGGGCCATTCACATCATTAAAAGCGGATCAAGAGCTTAGTAGCATAGCCTTATCTTCTAATGCATGCCCTGCTTGTTTCTTTTCTACTACTACTAGTATTATTTTTTACATTCAAGTGATCATGCATCATTGCATCAATAACTTTTGCTAATGTGAAAGCCAACCCTGACACTAGACATCTGAGAAGATTAATAGGTAGTAACCACAAATCACCGAACGGCTGACATCTGTGAGAAGTATACGGTTCCAACTGCTATAGTGTATCATTGCATATGTTTCTAATGGATGCATTAATGTTTTAATTGGCAATTATATGATACTTTCTATATACTACTACTTCGTACGTACACTGATTTGCATAAGCAAGCTAATTATTCCCTTTTGAGACAGACCTTGCTGAGAGGAGCAAGCCGCAATCAAACATGCCAGCTCTGATTTAGAAGGATTGACAGTGAGAGTTCCGATTGTCATGTAGCCTTTATGTCCCTGTCCAACATTCTCCACCAGATCCATGGCTGCCATTTACTACTTTCATTTGAAACCAATCTAGCAATCCGTCCATGCATGGTGGAACTGGACCCAATCTAATTAACAAAAAAAACTTGAGACCCTCGTCTTTTCGCTTATGCTTATAAGCCAAAAGTTAAATTTTTAACCTTAAATTTGAATTGATTTTGAGACGTTTTCACCGAGTTCTATTTTTCAGCCTTGACTTTTAGATCGATAAAAATACGTATATAAAAGTTTTATTCACAAATTATTTTTCATTTACAAATATACCGTTTATATTTTTATATGAAAAGTCAAACAATCGCCCTCGCTACTTGTACTAGGACTCAATAATTTTTTTTCTAAAAAATAACTCACAATTGTATAAGTTTGTTAGTTTATTCTTGCATGATCCACCATTCGATTCATCACCAATTTCCATAATTGCAAATCGCTCACATGTAGTAGTATATATTTCTTATTACTGACATTAGTTATCGTACAGTTGAAATAGTTTGAGCATATATTCCAAATTTTCAGCTTGATTCATGCACGTATTCAGAGTCTTTTACACAAGTTGTAGCACACAAATGGCTGTATATATTTTGAAATTTGAAGTGGTCCATGAGTTGACATAACCTCCATTATCCAGAGCTCGTCAAACTCATGCCACGATGCGTGATTGATTAGCTGTCTAACCTAACCTTCATTCCACGACAAACTATCATTATCTTCTGTCACCCATGAAAACTAAAATTTTAGGCCATCAGCCCATCAGATAATTTTGCATACAGAAGTCTTAATGGCAGGCTAACATCAAATGGTAAAAGAAAATTGATGACACATGATAGTAATTGTGACCTCATGATGGAGACAAGATAAAAACTAATGCAAAGCCATAATTTTCTAACTAATCTCCCTACACAGCAATTAATCGAATACTATTTATAACTACAAATATAAGGTCATTTTTTTACTTATACACAGGATTATTAAAATGTACCATGTCCATTCCAAAATATAATTATTTCTGTATGTTTTTTAAACAAATCAGATAGACAAATGTTAAAAACATTTTAAAAATATACCAAAATACTTATATTTTGGAAACGTGTGCGCTATTATTTACTCCATGCTTCAAAAAATGTGTTTTCTAAAAGAATATTTCACAACATTTCTTACATCACTTATTTTAAATTATTTATTAAATATTTAATCCACCTTATAATCAAGTAAATAACCCATAAGATTAATCTACGCAGCAATCAAAATGAAACAAAATCTTAAGCTGATCAATAAATTTTAGAAGACATAATATACCTCTGAACCAAGATCACCCTCATCTAATTTGAGCAGTTGCAGCACACAAACAAAACACACTTTTTTGAAAGGGAGAGAGAGAGGGAGGGAGAAGAAATCTTACGAAACAAAAAAGGAAGCTGCAAGAAAACCGTTATAACAACAGGAGGAGATCTCACAAGGACAACCTCCCTTGTCTTCTCAACACCCCCACAAAAAGCTAACCCAATTCCCCTCTCTTTCTCGTCACAGAGAGGAAATATATACTAAAGAAAAAATATAGATATTCCTTCTATCTTAATATAAATATATTTTTGACATACATCGTAGAGATAAATTATTTAACAAAAGAAATAACCTAAATGCCTCTAATTAAATAAGAGCCGGTACGGATGGAGAGTTAGTTAGGGATTAAATGGATAATGATTTGAATATAAAGTTATTGAGGTGTATAAATAAACTTTTATGCAAAATTTATAAATGTTTATTATGGAAGTGAGAGAGGGGGGAATACACGGTAGAAAATATATTTAAAGAGAAATATATTTAGTAGGAGGAGTACAAGTGCATGCATATCCATTAGCAATTAATAATTGCTGTCCCAACTCCTCCTCCATCATCTCCACTACCTAAACCCACAAAAAACTAAACCAGAAAAAACTGCGTAACCGCAAGCGCCGAGGCGGAGGAGCGCAGCGCAGCCCAGCCGAGGCGACGCGACGCCAGCGGCGACCAACTCCTCTTCTCCCGCCGGAAACCCTAGCGGCGGCGGCGGCGGGGCCAATGGCGGAGGAGGGCGACAAGCCCACGGCGGCGGCGGAGGGGGGAGGAGAAGTTGCTGTTACTGCGGGTGGTGGTTGTGGTGGTGCGGGAGGAGGAGCGGGAGCGGCGGAGGAGGAGAGCGTGAAGCTGTTCGTGGGGCAGGTGCCCAAGCACATGACGGAGGCGGAGCTGCTCGCCATGTTCCAGGAGGTGGCCATCGTCGACGAGGTCACCGTCATCAAGGACAAGGCCACGAAGGCCTCCCGAGGTGCGGATCCCGTACGCCCCGGATCTGGCCTCGCCAGCCTCCGGCCTCGCCTCGGGGCTCGGTTTGGGGGCAATGCCTGCCTGCGGGGAATTCGAGCTCTCCGCGCTGTTCATGTCGCGTCATAGTTGCCGTGCTCTGCTGAGTCTGTTCTCCCCCTTCCTTCCGGTCGTGTTTTGTGGCGATTGTTCCGCGTAATGCCGTTGGGGGCAATTCGAGCTTTTCGTCTGAATTTTTCGAGTGATTTGAGCTGCTCACTCGCGCTATGGGATGCTCCAATGCTGGAGCGAGATCTCGCGTCGAATTATCTGGTTGGTGGAGCCGTTGGTGGGGCTGTCAGCTTGAATTTTGAGTTCTATCGGTCTAAATTGCGTTTCATCATACGATTTTCTCCAATGCCGATGCCCTCTTCGACTTTCTGATTCGCTTTCGAAAATGCGGTTTTATCGGCCTGGTCTTTTTGTGTGTGTGTGTGCGCGCGCGCGCGCGCGTGACTTGAGCTTAGTTTGGAGCAATGCTGCCGTAAATAAGCCTTCTACGCGTACAAATCAGGGAATTTATTTTTTCTTAAGAGTAATTTTTGGCGCTTGGGCTCGCTTGGGCTTTGCAGCCTCGATTTTAGTTAGTTTGAAACTTTGGATCAGGGTCAGAAAAATCTTAAGTTGAACTTTGCGCGAACTTTTGTTTGGTCATTTGGCTCCATTAGTTTTTAGCATTTGCTCTCCGCGCAGGATGCCCATGCATGTTTTGCAAATTTTTTTAATTGTGACATTCTGATTTTCAGTTGTCCAAGGATTTATTCCAACTGGGGATTTGGGGAATCGAAAATTTGATCTGTTGATGGTATTTTGATTTTACCCGATTTGCTTGATCTAGTGTTGGTACAAGTGGAAATTTGGTTGGATAAGACATTGACACAAATTTGGAAGGCATTGACAAGCCAGATTTACTCTGCTAGAGCCTTTTTCTTTGTCTGTGTAGCCCTGCCACCTGATAGCCTTTATTTTTATTGCTTCACCATATATCTGTCTGCTTCTTAGTTTGATGCTAATTTTAGATATCCTGAACTTATTGCAGGGTGCTGCTTCCTCATATGCCCCTCAAGGGAGGAGGCTGACAAGGCCGTAAATGCTTACCACAATAAGCACACACTTCCTGGGGTAAGTGATCATTCTAATATTACAATACTAAAATTGCTTTTATGTTGTTTGCCTTAGTTAAATTGTTGCAGATTGATACCGTGCATTTTAGCTCTTTATGGGGTGAAAATTACATGTGATTTTGAATAATTCATAATCTGGTTGCCAAGAACAGCATTGGAAGCTTGTGCATGTATTCAGCCGTTTGGTGTGGGACCAAAATGAAATCTGTAGTGGGAGTGTGGGACAATGGTGAAAATTGACTTGGGGTAGGTGGTCTAAAATTTGAGTGGTCATTCTAACTTCTAAGTATCTGTGGTGACCTGGTGGGTGGTCTAAAATTCACTGGACATGGATTATCCTTATTTTTCAGTCTTTAAGTAGCACCCATTATTTCCTTTCTCCATGATTCTGCTGCAAGGCTACTGATATACATGTATGCATTCTATTTCATGGCTAGCATAGTCAACACTAACCTGGTTCAAGGATATATATTTGGTTGGAAAACAAAAACATTACAGTTAGCCTCAGGCAGGAACAAACTTGGAGTCAGAGCACTGGAGTATGCCATAAGTAGTGGGTGTGCTTGGTTTTTGACGGCAATAAAGTTGAATCTATAGGAAACTTAACCTGTCAACAACTGCATGATGGTCTATCTTACTCTTGAAGCAGAGCGTCACACCTAACAAAAGTTAGACCACCAATCTGGCCATCGCACTTTTGTACCCATCCTGTATGGAAATTAACTTATTGTAGCTTCAGTTTTGTAGCATACCTAACTGAGGTCCCAATCCCAACTGACCAAACAATGGACTGAGTGTCATGATTAGGGTTTGAATAAAACTTTTGAGCCAGGGGCAAAATCTCAAACTATGCTCTGGTGCAAACTCTAGTGGACCAAATCCTTTATTCAGAATGAAAAAAACTCCTCTATTTCACTAGTTTAGAAACTTAAAAGGTTTATGTAGGTTGTGGCTACTTTCATCATTCAGATGTCTTCACCTGGTTAATCACAGAATAAGACTGGACATCTACTCCCACTCCCAATCAGATGGCGATACAAACAAATTACAAATCCTGGAAGTTGAAATCTGTATCATAATGTTAGACAAAATTTGGAAGCCATTATGTATATGAATGTAGTAGTTGGTAATCACTGACTCCGGGAGCCATCAAGGCGCATTCCCATGACTTCTTTTTTTCTTTGGTGATACTAGCAAGCCCCTTGTGACATCTTTTTCATAAATAGCTGCCAAACATTTCTGCTTCCTTCTTTCTATGACTCTCTGATGACAATCTTTGCTCTCTTTCATCAATTCAGGCCTCAAGTCCTTTACAAGTAAAATATGCTGATGGAGAGTTGGAGAGGCTAGGTATGATTGCTATTTGCATAGAACTCTATTTTTGCCACAATTTCATGCACGAGTCTTTGTTCAAATTTCCATAACCCCATTAGTGCACTCATGCTTATACTTGCTATGACCTCCAGAACACAAGCTTTTTATTGGGATGCTTCCGAAAAATGTAACAGACACTGAATTGACTGATTTATTTTCCAAATATGGAAACATCAAGGATTTACAAATTTTGAGGGGTTCACAACAAACAAGTAAAGGTAAGATCTGGTGAAGTTATTTTCCTAACAATTTAGAACTAGAACTACTGGTTGTCTGGTTGACCCTAGAACTTTGTGATATCTAATGTTTTTTGTCAAATTAACTATGATATTGCAGCTGGCTGTGCATTCCTTAAATATGAAACAAAGGAGCAAGCAGTAGCAGCTATTGAGGCTCTCAATGGGAAGCACAAAATAGAGGTTTGCCAGAAACGAGTTAGAATAGCAGAGCAACTAGTTTTTATTGATATGTACCGCAATTCACACGTAAACATGATCCATAGAATTGTTTAGCCATGAATCATTATATACATTCAAAACTAAAGACACTCTTCTGATATTGCATTTATTTGACACCTTAGGTCTGCTTTATAATAAACAGCTACATTTCTTCCCAAACCCGATGCATTTTTTTTGTAAATAAATTGATTATAATCCATTCTGGTCTATTTGTTAGGGTTCTAGTGTGCCTTTGGTTGTCAAATGGGCTGACACAGAAAAGGAAAGACAGGCCCGGAAAGCACAGAAGGCTCAATTGCAATCATCTACTATGCATAGTGCAAGTCCTATGCAACAATCTTCATTATTTGGGGCTTTGCAGATGGGATACATGCCTCCATATAATGGATATAGTTATCAGGTAACTTGCTCTTCTCCATTTATTTTCTTTCTTTTTTACTTAGTACTAGTCATTTTTTCTTTAAAAATATTATTCTGTTACCTGAAACATTATCAGGATATGCCCCAAGAATAACCTTATGTATCGCAGCTCACGTTGATTTATGGCCACTATTTGGTACTGTTGCACACATAAATGGTGTTTTTTGTCATATTCAGTGTAAAAAGGGCATTTCTCCAAACTGCTAAAATTTCTCAGCTTCAGTCTTTATTATATATTTGTTGGTACTTCTCACAAAAGCAAAATATGGTTGGTGCTTAGCTTCAAGGGATTGCTTAATGTACATATATATTTTTAATGTGTGCATATTTTTCTTGGAATACAAGTCTGATTTTGTATTCTTTTGCAGCCACCGGGGACATATGGACTCATGCAATACCCTTTATCCCCTATGCAGAATCAAGCCACATTCACAAACATGGTTCAACCTGTTAATCAAGGAAACTCTATACGAGGAGTCAGTCCTGAACTGTCTCCTAATTCTGTTCCTAGATCATTCAACGCAATGCAGTTAAGCAGCCCTTATCCACCTGTTCCTGGTGTGCAGTATGCTGGATCCTACCCTGGTGGTCTCATGAGTAGTCGTCCTTTTGGGAATTCTTTCAGTTCGATTAAAGTTCCAAGTGTAAATGCAAATTCTCCTGCATCTCCTAGTCCCAGTAGCAATGCTGGCGGTCAAATAGAAGGTTAGCCACATTCTACTTACACCTGCTGGAGAAACCACCATATTCTTCCATGATGTTAGCTGGATAGCTGCAGCCCTTAGCAATACATTTTCCCCAGAAAAATCATGTGCCTTTTGTTTCTGTCATGTACGTTATCCTAAAATGTTTATAATGTGCTTCTGTACACTAGGAATCAAATGCATATTGGACATCAGAGTCCAGGAGATGAACAAAAATCTAACAAACATTGAAGAATGATTAGTACATGGTCATACTCATACTTACTAATAAATACTATCTTTCTGAATATATGGTAACTATCAGAATAGCTATTATCGAAGTCCATTATGTTGTAAAGATTAGCCTTCATGTTTATAGGTCCTCCTGGAGCCAATCTATTTATCTATCATATCCCTCAAGATTATGGGGATCAAGACCTTTCAAGTGCATTCCAGAGGTTCGGTAGAGTACTAAGTGCCAAGGTGTATGTAGACAAAGCAACGGGTTCCAGCAAATGCTTTGGTAATCTCTCTCTCTCTCTCTCTCTCTCTCTCTCTCTCTCTCTCTCACACACACACACACACACACACATTATGCTTACAGTGCTAATTGGTTTCTAACTGGTGCAGGTTTTGTAAGCTACGATTCTCCTGCTTCCGCACAGGCAGCCATTGGTGTGATGAATGGTTTCCAATTAGGCAGTAAAAAACTCAAAGTACAACTCAAGAGAGACAACTCCAAGCACAGTAAACCCTTTTGACGAAAACTACGATGACCACGCGATCAGGTTCCTGGTACATATTTGTCAGATAATTGATCGTTGAATTGTTTGCTCTGGCCGCAGCATTGGAGGCTTCGTGTATCTTCTTTGTTCAATTCACATTCTTGAACATTGTTACGTCGTGTAATTTACTGCAGCGTAGTGGTAGAATTTGTTCCTGTCAGACCCTTGTACATCAGCAAGTCAGATTCATTCAATTGTGACATTTTCTCCTGACAACGATTCCGGTTTCTCCTTGACTCGATTCCGGACTCACTCAGAAGTCAGAACTGTTATCTGAACCATTATTGACTTATTATCATGTCTAAATTGCCGATGGAAATCTGATGCTTGAGGAAAATGCTTGTCAGTGATTCATAGTAAGTTAATCACAAAGTTCAGAATTTTGGTGGGGCGAGAGCTCGATGTCTGAGCACCAGATTGCCAGATTCAGATCAGAAATTCAGAACAGGACAAAGCAATGGACCCCCGTGCAGTTGCAACTCCAACTAGAGGACACGCCAGAGGGACCCGACACAGGTTTCTTTCCGGTTTATCCCAACAACAATTTTGTCCTTTCATGTGTGTGCAACCAGCAGCGACAAGAAGACTATACGCTTCTGCAAACTGCTTATGCTTATCCTGAACCAGGAGTAGTTTCCAGCCAATGGACCTGCAATTTGCAGTAATTCATCTCAACTTCTGAAAATAGTTTTTGCCTGCCTTGGCTGTGATTGTGACACTACCCTCGTATTGTATTTTCGCTTGTACTTAGATACTGAAATCCGAATTTTAAACCTTAAATTTTGACTTTTTCAACATATTTTATTTCTAGCTTTCAATTTTATATCTCTAAAAATACATATATAAAAGTTTTTTTATAAATTATTTTTTTATTTACAAATACTAAACAATTACCCTCTAGTTGATTGCATGCGTATAACCGGTTATCTGTGACTGTGATTGGGGCGCGCTAGGTATACGTTTATCACGGCTTCTTAGGCATCCGTGCGCCTAACTCGTTGATTAGCTTTTACTACGATATTCGTTCCGTTTTGTATCAAATTTACAGAGATTACGGTAAGTCACTTAATTAATTTTATTAAATCTACCATTAAATATTAACATATTTATTTTGTGCTGAAATGTTGGTGTATTTTTTATAAACTCGATCAAATTTGAATGTGTTTATCTTAGTGCAAATCTAAAGTGGCTTGTAACATGACACGACGACAAACTTATTGTACATGTGCAGTTTAGTGGTTGAGCATCCGTATTGAGGGTGGTTGCAAATTTAGTGTCATCACGTAATCAATCTCAACCTTATCTGCATGAATTAATCAGTCGCGTGATTACCAGTTTAGCACAAACTTGTAGCTATTGCTGATCCCTCGGCAGCAGGGCACCAACAAGTCCTTGTCCATGCCGGCATGCGTGGAGGCGACGGCGTGGCAATGGCATGCAGGCAGGAACATGTAAGTTGCCGTTGCCGGTGAAGTGTCCCAAGTCACCGTTATTCTGTTCGGACGGTGGCTCTGGCGAGCAATTTTAACATTTCTGAGAAGTTACCCTTCTTCTGTTCGGACGGTGGCTCTGGCGAGCAATTTTAACATTTTTGAGAAGTTACTAGGTAGTATTATTGTTTTATATATAAAATTTGGTATTTTTTGGTACCTTAGATACTAGAATATAACAAATTTTACATATAAAACAGTGGTACCTCACAATACCTACCTTACGGTACCAACTTAATGATGAGAAAAATACTCGGCTCTCGCTAGGCCGGCGGCCGGTGGCGAGCGGATTCCTCTCCGGCTCAGGCAACGCTCAGCTCACGGAGATGAGGATGACTCCGGTCGGTACACGAGTGATTCATAGCTGACTTTAGTTTATATAATAAATGTTTTATTATTTATTTTATTTTTTAGACTGAAAATGGACGATTGGACGAGGGGAGAGGAGAAGATACAGTGGCCCAGATTAGCGCGATGATAATGCCTCCATTGTTTAGCTTATGCTTAAGTTTATAAGCTAAATTTAAATCCAAAACATAATTTTAAAGTTGATTTTGAGTTTTTTTCATCTTAGTTTATTTTTTTACTATTTAGTTTTAGATTACTAAAACATGAATATAAAAAATTTACTCAAAACTATTTTTTAATTATAAATATTTTTATGGTAACAAAACAATGAGGCTAAATGTATTTTCCCTTTCCAAAACCTCCGTCTTCGATCGCCGCCACCGGTAGCGGTCCTTCAAATTTTCAAAAAGAACCCCCAGTGTTTGTAGAAAAGATCTAACCCATTTTTTTATCTGTATAGTACATAGTCTATACATGTTTAATCTTGTTCGGATGCAGTTTGTCTAATGTACCAATGATATTAATTAAGGTGGTTACTGACCATAGGACTCATCACTTTAACTGGGATGATCTCGGCGGGTACTGAAATTTGCAAAATAACCCCTGATTTTAGTGATTTGCATAGCTCACTCTCCATATTTATCGACCTTATCTTTTTATTTTTCTTATAAGCTACTGCTAGAACTGGGCACAAAAAGACCGCGATCGAGAGACCGAATCGAATAGACCAAGATCGAGACCGAAAAAATCGAGACCGAGAAATTCGGTCCCGGTCTCGGGTGGAGGAGGTGAAAGACCGAAAAATTTGGTCCGGTCTTCAGGTAGAGGTCTTAGGTAACCGAAATACCCGAACAGACCGAATTCCGCCGCCTCCCCTCCGCCGCCTCCTCCCACCCGCCTCCCCACCTCCTCCCGCCGGCCTTCGGGTAACCGAAATCTCAGGCACTTCGGTCAGGACTAAGACCGAGACCGAACAAGACCGAGACCGAATTTCTCGGTCTTGAGTTTTTTTCAAGACTGATCGGGCCCGAGTTCTGGAAGAACGAATTTTCTTTGAAGACTGAAGACCGAGACCGAACCGAAAACCGAACGTTCAGGCCTAGCTACTAACTCCGTTTCGTAATGCAAGATGTTTGATTTGTTCGTTGTAACGTTTAATCATTCGTCTTATTTAAAAATTTAGTAGAAATATAAAAAATGACAAGTTGTACTTAAAGTTCTTTTGATAATAAACTAAGTCACAAGCAAAATAAATGATATTTTTATAATTTTTTGAATAAGGCAAATGATCAAACATTACAATCAAAAAAGTCAAACATTTTACGTTAGGAAACGGAGGGAGTAAAACTTAAATTTTCAATATTAAATTTATAGCAGATTTTGGAATTTTTTTCCTATTTTATTTTTCGGTCTTTGTTTTTATATCTAAAAACACGTATATAAAAGTTATATTTATAAATTATTTTTTATAAATATAGCGTTTGTCATTTTCCAACCAGTCGCCCCCTACGATCCAGAACGTATGGAACAATCACATCGCCTCCCCTCGGGTGTTCGCCGGCGACGGCGTCCGATGGCCAGGCCTCCACCGCTTCGATCTCCCAGCATCACCGCCGCCCACCGGTGCGCTTCTCACCCTCGCCCTCCGTCACGAGCCCGTGGCCTCGCTCTCTCTCTCCCCCTCGCCGCCTTCACTACCAATGCGCTGGGCTCTCCCGTCATCACGAGGTCCCCCTCTGCGCATGATCTGCTTGATTCTCGCGAAAGGTGGCCGCCGCTGTTCATTGGTTGGCCACAAACTCGAACCAAAATCGAACTATTGTGCCGGAACAATGCGATTTCCTAGAGCTTCAATGAAAGAGCCAATGCCTCTCTCAAATTCCGATGTCGGAATTCAGATTGCATTGTAAGTTTCAGCCTGAGTTCGTAAAATCGAAATTCTTATGTGTTAGGGAAATCGAGGCATAACTGAGAAGCAGATTTAACGTAAAACCCTTGCGGGAAAAAATCACGGGTGCTAACCGGCAATTATTCACCATGAGGTGATGATTACAATAGCAGGGAAATACACCAGGCCGTCGTACCCTTTCCGTGCAGCTTACAAGGGATATCTATACGGGAAAATCAAGGAGTCCTAATAGGACAAGATTGACAGAATCCTATTAGAAAACTAATCCTACTCCTACTCCTACTCCAAGTAGGAGACGGTTAGAAGAAACCGAGTAGGAAACTAGTAATATAATCTAAATACATTACAGATAATAATTTGGATCATATCTCTAACAATCTCTACCTTGAGACGAATTCTCTTGTAGCATAAAAATTGTAAATCACCAGAAACCTCATGTAGATAAAATCACTTTGCGGTAAATAGTAGTCTTTTGAACTATAATAAGCACGAGCCAAACTTGAGGACAACGAATATCTCGCTTATTTTGAACAAGAGCAGTGAAACATACTTCAAATCGCCATGGGAATAAAACCATAAACCCGTTGGTATAAATTGGTAGAACCCAGCAGAGATGCGAACCAAAACGAAGTATTTGAATCTCCTGATAAAGCTCATAAAAATTGGTCATGTGCTTATAGCAGTTTCTCTAACATCACGTGATCAAAACAAGAGCATTGAATAATACTTTAAAACTCGTCATAGGATCAAATCCTAAAGTTGGTGGTATAAATTGGGGGAACCCAACATAACAGCGAAACGAAGTATTGAAATCTCCTGGGAAATTTGATCAAAGTGATAAACGGAAACGAAAATTTTCTCGATGAATTATTTTTCCCTTCCAAACATCAGCTGGTAGAAGAAAACTTTCATCTGAACTTATCATATGCTAAAATTGATCTTGCCATCAAACTTCTCAATGTTTAATTTGGTGAAAGACTTCGAGAAAAATTATAGACCAAAAAATATAATAGAATAAAAAAAGTTACTTAATACGAAGACCGATACGGATGTAGAAAATTCCGCCGAAAAATCCTTTTGACACTAGAACATGAACGAACAGACAAAGCTTTGTCGCTGCTATCATTTCATGCCTGCCTCGGGGACCGTGCAATGGCAGCATTACTAGTTCGATGTTGTTGTTGTACTGCTGCTGCTGCTGGCTGTCGACGAGGAGAAGCGAAGATTGTGGCTGGTGCGCCGTCGATGTGACGAGATACGACCGGCCAAAACGCGGGACGAAGAACGCCGTAGCAGAATAGATCTGATAGGTCTGATGATACCTCTGATACCACTTGTTAAAAAAATTAAGACATAACCAAAAAACAGACTTAACGTATAACCCTTACGGGAAAAAATCACGGGCGTCAACCAGCAATATCCACTGTGAGGTGATGATTACAATAGCAGGAGAATACATTGGGTCGTTGCACCTTTTCCGTGCAGTTTACAATGGATATATAGGGGGAAATCTGGAGTACTAATAGGACGAGACTGACAGAATCCTATTAGGAAACTAATTCTACTCCTACTCCAAATAAAAAACTGTTAGAAAAAACTAGTAGGAAACTAGTAATATAATCTAAATACATTACAGATAATAATTCGGATCATATTTTTAATATTATGTGTTGTATGTAGGAAAATGTAGGAAATGGAACTCGATAGAGATGGAATTATCACGTCATCTATAGATTAATGGGGCCTCATATATGTATAATAACTTTGCTTTACTCGAGTAATTATTTTGACACTTTGACGGACAGTAGTACCGGCACGTACGATCATGGCATGCACACACCAACAACAAATTAAATGACGATCGAAAAACTCAGCTAATCAAGCTTTGTACAGCACGGCGGGAGAATGTCGCCACGGCGCCGTCGTGGCCCCCCGGAGCGCGTTCTTGCCGGCGACCGTCCGGTAGTACGACGGCAACGCCGCGACGCCCTTGTCCGGGCCGCCGGCGGCGGCCATCGCCATGGTCGGCGACGGGGTGACCTGCATGAACATGTAGTTGCCGGCGAAGAGGTCCCCGACGTAGGGGCTCCCTTCCCTGAGCCGCCGCAGCACCTTCGTCACCGACGCCCTGACCGCGCCGCCCACCGCCGCCGCCTTCCTCCGCAGGGCCCTCGTCAGGCCCGAGATCCTCAGCCGCGGCCGCCTCCTCCTCCTCCACGTCACCCTCCTCCTCCCGACGGCGCCGCCATGGCCGCCGTAATCGAGATCAGGCGCCGGCGGGAGCTTCTTGAGGCGGCGGTAGGAGAACCTTGTGCTGCTGCTCATCATGATCTATGGCAAAGCCAAAGCTAGCTTCTTTGGCATGCAGCAAGCGACATGGGTGGGACGGCGATGATCAATGAGAAGTGGTAGTTGAGGCGAGGATTAAAGAGTGTCGTTGGAGCAGTGGCAGGAGGTGATGCGTGCGTGCATTGAACCCGGACACCGGCGCACACTGTGGATAAGTCCCTCTCACCTTCGTCTTCTCGTTTCTGTTTATAATTATTAATCAAAATTTAAATTTTTGTTTTAAATTTAAATTAGATTTTTAGAGTTTTTTAACGTAGTTTATTTTTAGTATTAATTTTTGTATCACCAATAACTCGTATATAAAAATTTTATTTAAATTTGTTTTGATGTATTATTTATTCTTTTCATAATAAACCAAACAACCGGAGTGAAGTGGAGTGTACACTAGCCTAGCCAGCGGTTTGGAACTTGGGAGGAGGCGGGAGATCGTCGAATTAATCGCCGCTTGGGGGTTGGACCGCTCGATTAATTCCGTCGTCGGATGTGGGATGCCACCACCGCGAAAACCAGGAGATTTCGACCAAATTTTGACGAATTTTAAACCAAGCCTACAGTTTCATATTTGGATTTCTCGATATCTGATTTCGGGCCACATGAAAATCATGAAATTTTGCGGAAGCCAGGTCTTGGAGATATGTTGACCGTTTATCTTATTTAAAAGAATTATATGGTTACTTGTTGTGATTTAGTTTGTTATTAACACTTAGTACATTGTTACGTATGTGCATAAAAGTTTAAATAAGACAATTTTATATATATGCACAAAAAATCAATAAGACGAACGATTTAACCTACGTGTACACACTAATGAGGTCTTCTATTACAAACCGAAACCAAAGGGCGTAATAAAGTCACTTCCCAGCCTCCCAGGGTAGCAGGACTTTGGTTCACAAATTTTGAATTCATCACACAAAATTCAGATCTCCACAAGCTGCTCAGTTCAAGTTGAATTTCAAACGAATTTAACACATTCATGAACTTTGTCATCCTGCTGACTTGTATTTCAACCCAAAACGAGATTGCAAACGCTCGACTAGTAGACCTTGTCAGTTGTCACCCCTGTATCGTTCAGAAGCAAAATCAGATCATCAGAAACAATCAACCAGTCATGGTTCAAGAGGAAGCCCTCAAAAAATTATGAGAAATTATAGGTTCAACATGATAGATGTTCCATAGCATAGACCCAAGATAGACCTCTGAAAATTGGAGGCAGATATTCTATGCCCTCTCATATTAAAAAAAAAAGGCGGTTTTTACACTTGAAGATCCTCTTCTCAACAGCAGTAGCACATAGCAAAACCCGGGCAACATGTGCTAGACAAGGGCCTGCCACCACTGTGGCTTTGACCTAGGCACAGCTGCTACCCATTTGCCTTATACCCCACCCCCATCCATATTTACATGCACTAACAAGTATAACAGCACGCCGAGACGGTGCAGGACGCTGTATTGTGCTTGCCCACCCGCCCGGGAGCTTGATCGGCTGGCCACAACCAGATAAGAAGAACCGGCGGTGCCTCATCCTCTTCTTGAAAGTTGAAACCTGAAACCTCCCTAATTTACATCTGGGCTAGCCGTGTATTTCCTTCGTCATAGTAGTAGGCTCAGTAGAATACACACAAGAGGTACAAGGACCCAATAACTGGAACGCCGCTGGCTCCAGGGAGTGTTTGCTGCAATGGCAGAATAAATGGTCAGAATGAAAGCTGCTGCATGAGGTAAATAGAATATAACTCTATGTGCATAGATTCATCAATCAATGATGTTCTTTCACTGGAATCAACGACGCATTAATTAAACTATCCATGGCTAGTTACAAACAGAAACCTATACATGTCAATTGGTAAAATAAAGTAATGCAATGTTCTCAAATTATTGAATACTCCATTTTTATTTGTTCGATATAGGTTAGTTCAAAATGACGTTGACCAACACCAAAAGAAATACAGAGCAAGTAATTCAGATCTAAATATATCAACATAAGCTGCAAAATGAGCAAAGCTCATAAGTAGCCATGAATGTTAAAACATGGCTATATAAGATGTAGCAACAAAAATTTCTTGTCCTATCCAAAATTACTTGCTCGATTCGACTGTTCACATTGCCTTATGCTATCTAGAGTAACTGATCTTTTCTTGGCTCGCAAATATTTTGCCACTTAGTGCAAGTAAATTCCAAGGGTTACAAACTTATGCATTCTAAGGTGGAGGCACTTGTTTTGCTGAGAAGAAAACCTAACAGTTGATGTCTGAATCAACTGTGAGCTGTACTTATACTCCATCTAGTTGACAGAAACATATCATCAGACGATAGGCAAACTCAAGCATGATCTGGAGTTCTGAACTTGACACAAATGTATTATGATTCATGAACAGATTGTCAAACTATCATCCATGGAAAAATCATAGAAATGTGACCTCAATCCAGCAGTTGGCATAAAGATCAAACACAATGGATTTATCGCATTAGCTTCAGGAGCAGAAACAATTAAGTAAAAAAATCTTCAATTTCTCCAGCAAGATAAAATTAATACAATCTTAACTTATCCCCACATTGTAAAGTAAATGATTGTGCTCATTTTGGAGATAACACTTCACTAGAGGCTGAGAAAATGTTAAAAGGATAGGGTGAAAAACTTACATGAATGAGGTGCAGGGGCCAGAGATGACATTCCAGCAGGAACTCGTCTTGATTCATGTTCACTTGGAGGATGAGCGTGAGCAAAAGAAACAGTGGGCAAAGGCGACTCAGGAAGAACTGGAGGGGATGGAATAGGGGACCTACTGTGAACACTGGGATTCCGTGGTGATAGTGAGTGAGGTGGCAAAGCAACCGGTGGAGCAAAATGATCATTGGCTGTAGGCTCAGGAGCCGGCATTACATGAGCTTTGCTCTTTGGCTTGTCAGTGCCATATGGACACCCAGATGGAGGTGGAGCTCCATACCTGGGTTCGTGCACAGGGGAATGTACTGGAGCTGGAGCTGGAGATGGAGCTGAATGCCTATTGTCTTCATGACCATGGTGATGGTGATGATGGTGATGATGACCATGATGGTGCATGGGTGCTGGACTAGGTGCATCATAACCATCCCCACTATGTAAAGAATGTCTAAGATAGGATGAAAGGCTTATCTGCTTTACTCTGCCAAATACAGTATGGTTTAGACCCAGGTTTCCTGAAGATGAATTAGTAATTGTTTGCGCCAACTGCTTCATCCTTGGTACAGATGGCTGGTGATTCCCAACTTCCAGAAAAATGGAGGTCTCAACAACAGTTGGAGGTTCAACCGTTGAACCGTTCAGATTTGCCAATTTGATATAGAGATTCTACAATGGATGGAAAATATGAGTTCAAGCCATGAATAAAAAGGTAAGATTCAAAATAAAAATTCATAGGATGCATTGGAAATCTTGGCCCCTTTGTTTCCAGATATTGCCTAAACTAGATCAGAAGCGCCATCCATTATTCATATGCACATAGAATAAAATGAAATGAAATGGATACATGCATTTTTAAAGCAGAAAACAGTAAAAATTCAGGTATAAAGAGTCTGAAGGCATAAACACCATGTTCCTTGGCTTAGATGTAGATATCAATATTGCATCTGTGCCCCTTTTTTTTTCCATGCCTCTTTGCAAAAAGTTTGAAGTCAAGATTACATCTCAAAATAATCTGTTGTGTCCCTGCATGATATCTCATGCCTATAGACCTAAATTTGTACACATGTCCCTGAACCGTAGACTGTAGTATGAACAAATGCCCCTAAGAATAGAATTGTTCAGTAGCACTACAAATCATGAGGAAGAAATACAAGTTTGACAGGTTGTATGATATGAGCAAGTGCCTAAATTAGAGTAGTAGACAAATACCAAAAACTTCACATATTCCAAAATGAATGACACTTCAAGGGAGGTGATATCAAATGAACAGAACTATGTAACTTCCTAACTAACGGAAGTGATAAATGAGCTAGGCCAGAAGGTAGCACTAACCTCATAGGAATTGAGTAGTAGCCCAGTTTTCATTTGATCCTTTAACTCATCAATTCTATCTTGCACTTTGTAGATTGGGAAATTCAGAGTGAAGTTAAAAGTTGCGTGAGGTTTCTGAGGAAGAAAAGCAGTTTGTGGAGGAATGATTGTTATTCCTCCAGGGAATTTAATCACTTCAAAGGACGACGAATTTCCAAAAAAAGATTCAGTCAACTGGAGCGTCGACTGCCGCACAACAAAGGACATAAAATAAGACCTAAGAATGCTCAACCATGTTGAAGATAAAGTCGAATTCTTTGGATAAGGCACAATGCTGAAGACAACATTTGTCCAGTTTGTCCAGTTTGATCCAACTAATGGTTGTAGCGAATTTACTACCACCTGTAGAAGTATGCAAACATCAGATTGCGACATGATGAAGAAATATGTACAAATAAAGGATGTTTGCAGGGCATACAGTGGAGTTAGGAATGCCAATTTCCTCGTAGATGTCCAATTCAAGCTTAGATGCATTTCCATTCAGCTCAGGAACTGTCTTATGCAGCCTAAAGCTCGCCACTATGTCAGCTGAAAAAAATATAGGTTTGTAAGACAAATACCTTAAAATAAAGTAATTAGCAGGATCAAAATGTATTACAGTTCTAGTACTCCTACACAACAGAATAAAGAACATTCTGTTTGTTCTGCATAATGTCCTAAATATAGATTAAAACGTATAGCACAACATTCCAAAGGCAACTTCAGTAAACAGTAAATACCTACCAGAGTTTCCTCATTATACAGCTAGTAGAATTAATGAACGTTCGCATGGTTGGAAATGAACTGCAACCAGAAGTATTGGCTAGTAATTTACTATGTTTCAACCCTTCATTACAGCCATTCCAAAACTTTGAACTACCCAAAAATGGAAATGGGCACGACAGTACAAACATCAGTGACAGAACCACACAAATATGCAACGCTCGCAAAATAATTGGGCACACCTGACTAAGTTAAGTAATTCTATGGAGCGGCAAGCTGACGAGATTTGCCTCTTTTGGCATTAAATATTTCCCCAAAATTTAACTCCCTCGTTTTGCAAAACAAGCACCGACACATAGCTAACGCGATACAGATCAAATACTGACATCAAATCTAGCAGAAATAAACTCTGATGGAATGGTGACGCTAAGGCACAGAAATGTTTAAAAAAAAATCCGTCTCGCGGCCTAAACCGAACAGCACATAAATCGCATTGACCAGTTCCTCACGGCCAGTTCAAAATTTCCGTACATCCAGATCCAAAGCTCAGAAACAGTGACTACTCATCAATCCGCCACGAGCTAAGCAGGAATCGAACAGCAGATTCCACTCATCAACCAATGCAACAGACGCACGAAGCAAGTAGAGATCTCGCAATGCAGCCTCTCGGTCGGGCTCACCTTCGAAGCCGGCGCCCGGATCCGGCCCCTCCGATCCCCTCCCGCGCCGCGCGAACGGCGGGAGCCAGAACACCGCCGACAGCAGCACGGCGACGCCAAGCACGAGCGCCGCCACGCATTTCAGCCGCACCACCCCGCGCGCGCCGCCGCCGCCGCACAACCACCACCCCCGCCCTCCGCTACCTCTACCCCCTCCTCCGCCGCCCCCGCCCCCCGCCCCGTCCGGCGGCCACCCCTGCTGCTGCCGCTGCCCCTCCCCGCCGGCCTCCTTCCCCATGCGACCCCGATCTCACGCATCCCGGCAGCGCCCGCCGCCGGCTTCCAACGACGACGCCATTGCCGCAGCCGCGCGGGTGCGGTGGTGGTGGCCCGGTAGGTGCGCTGGCCCTGTGGTCCGCCGCGCCGTTGCTTAAGGAGGAGGAGATGGAGGTGGTGGGCGAGGAAGGTGAGAGAAAGTGAGAGGTAAACCGCACCGCTCCGAGTAGAGAGAGAGAGAGAGAGAGGTGAAGAAGTGAAATGGAAGAAGGGAAGGGAAGGGAAGAAGCGAGCAGCGCAGAGCGGTTGGAGCGACTCGTCGTCAGTAGTAGTAGGATGGACTCGTGGTTAGTGGGTAAAGCAAACTTATTACAAGTAGATCGGGTTAATTAATTAAGGTCGTTAATTTGTTTCTGGTTAGTGTTGGTTTGGAATAATTTGTAGGTTTTTTTTCTCTTTTGCCTTTTTTGTTCTTTTATGGTGTTGGGATTGGTTTGTTTTATCTGGGCTTTTTTTTTCCTTGGATGGTTGGAAGATTTTGAATTCGGAAGGGGGCAAAGTAAGGGTTGGGATCTTCTATGACCAATGGACTTTGTTGCTACTTAGTGGGTGGTTTTTCAATTTTCAAACCAAACATTCATCGGAGTTTTGTAGTCTCTATAAACGTGCTGTGGTTTAAAGATTTATTTATTACATATAAATGTGTTGTGATTTAAAGATTTATTTATTACATAAACTGCAATTCAATCTACATGATTTTGAGACATATGATAATAAAATATCAACTACTATTCTCATGATTTTATAAGACACTTCTTTCTGATTGCCAACGACTAATTAGAATGCAAATACAAATACACTTTATAAAAAGGAAAATATTTTTATAGAGAAAACATAAAACACATGTATGTATTAAACAACATAATTCACTAGACATGACAAGTTTCTAGCGTAATTTTAAAGTATAACATCTTTTCTGTTTTAGTTAATAGACCCATAGGTGAAACACATTGATCTCAAGTTTAATTTTCCTAGTTGGTTGTTCGTGAAAAAAGCCAAATGGCATATTTATAAAAGAAAAATATTTTGTTAAAAATTTGTATACGTATTCTTAGCATCTAAAATTCATGACTCAAAGATAAACTTCGGTGAAAATCCTCAAAATTAACTCTAAATTTAAAGTTAAAAATTAAAATTTTGGCTTATAAGTACAAGCGAAAGATAGAATGAAACGGTACACAGATCACCATATATAGGATATAAACTCAAAATTGTTCCAATAAATGTAACGATAACAAACAGCATATCAGTAATGAATGCGAAATTGGTGAGGTGAAACATCACACGGAGAGAATGTGATTCTTTTGTTCCACATGTCCATCATTCCGGCTCTCTGTCTCTCCACTGTTAACAGTGAGGGCGAGTGCTTAACCTATCCATCCATTCCATCATCCAGAGCTCTCAAAAACAAAGAAACGGAAGTCGGATGGCGATGCGTTGGCGCAGCCACAGGAGATCTGCCTTTTGGGTGAGCGGCTGCAGCGGATGGATCGGTGAGCGACCTCCAAGACCAGGAGACACCCGTGACGTGTGCCCTGAGCCCACATTTTTTCTCTGCCTTGATGGCTTGATGCGTGTGCTTTATTAACTGTTAACCTATGTATTTTGTAAAATATTTTCATATAGATGTTTATGGTATTAAGTAGACTATTGATTTTATATGTTAATTTCATCATATAATATAGACATCAAGTTTTTCTAAAACAACAAATATTATAAAAAAGAGAGAGAGAGCGCTAGTTAGTGTCAAATCCTATACTTGACTATATTCACATTAAGATTCACACTATTAGATAATGCCAAATTTTATAGGTATTTTGCCGCTGGGTTTTTATATTGTAAGAATGCAACTAGCAAAAGTTTACAAATGTCCAAATTTTATAGCAACTATAATTTGGAATGGAGTGGGCACAAGTATTTACCACATTTAACAGTGGAAGATTTTTTAAAACTATGTAAACTCCTTGTGTCCCAATATAAATACTAACAAATCTATATAAATACCAATAAAGATATATACACATCAATAGATAAACATAAAAACTTCATGGATCTCAATAAAAGTGACTTAGGCCATGTTTGATTCAGCTTGAAATTATTATAATCTGACTTATTAGAAGTAATCTAAAATAAACAGTTAGATTATTCTAACAGTTATTATAATTTAGAGTCTATATTACTATAAAGATTATAAGCTCATCCAAAAATGATTTTTTTAAGATTATCTTATAGTTAAAGACTCACTATCATTGGATACTTAAAATAATTACACATATTTGCCAATGATTTCTACTTTAGTTTATAATAATTCAGTTTACGTTAATCTGACTCAATAATCCAGATTACAATAATTCATAGCTAAAATAAATAAGGAATTAAATGTCTCATATTAGATAAGAAGATTGTATAGAGCGTGGATAATAATGGTATAATATATAGATTTGAATATAATATAACTGATAAAATAACTAATACTTCACCAATATAATTTTATAAGAAAATTTTAAATTTTAGTCAATTACCCACGGAGGTAATAAAAAGGTGGACTATCTATTTATTATTCCTGGCTTTCTCGTGCCCTGCTTCCTTTCGCGGATAGCGACGACTTCCCTTTCTACTCGTACGAGGGAGAGAGAGGTTACCTGGACGCGGTCCACTGCACCAGCGACCCGATGACCAGGGCGCCTGGTGTTTATGAGGCGGGGGTCCATGAGACCAGGTGCACGGGCAGATTCGTACGTGTGACGGGTTGGTCCACGTGGCTTCCGCGTAAATTACGAAGCGCTGCCATCTAATTCCCCTGGCTCGTGGACCCGGCGCACATGGACTCGGTTACGACAAACCTACTGGCTACTGCCACTGACCGCGTGGGCCCACGTTAACAACAGGCGTTGGGCAGCGAACGACGCCGCCGCCGCACGACACCGCCGTTGAAATCGTAACGCGCCGCCGGCGACCGGCGAGAACGAGGGCCGGGCCCACCTGGCAGCGGCGTGGCGTGGAGGTGGGGGGTGGGGTGCTCGTCGGCGAGGCGAGTCCGGTGGTGGGTTAGGCCCTCGCTGTCCCCGACGGAGGAGAGGAGACGCCATCGCCGTCCTCGGTTACAAGGACCATGCACCTACTCGCATCTCTCTCTCTCCACAAGTTTTTCATCGTACGACGGCCATGTTCTATGATCTTTATCGGGTTATTACGATTTGCAAGCAAACTTTTTCAAACTTCCAAAGCGGTATATTGTTTGTAAAATTTATTTTATACAGATGTTTATTGATTTTTATAAAGCAAGACCTTTTTGTTCAGTAGTCCCTCTATTTATAAATTATAGTAGAACTTTATAGTCTTAGTCAATTTCATATTAATGTTAATTAATCTAGCTATATATATATATATACATATATGGATTTATCGATAAATTTAGATATATACAAAATGTTACGGAACTAATAGAGTTAACTCGGTAGTTTATACACTTGAATAGCTATGAAAAAATAAAAGGTAATCCAAAATCTTTTGTAATTTGTCAAAATCGAACGGACCGATGCGTTCGTGTGCAGTATTTTTCATCACGGATTCAGTAGAACGAGCTCGAGCGTGATGAAATGTCGACGTCTTTTTATCACGGATTCAGGCCCTTGAAAGGAGGAGTTAGGGGTTGTTTAGATGAGTCTAAAGTTTTTAGCCTTATGTGATATCGAATGTTTGGATATCAATTTAAAATATTAAACAATTCATACATGAGAGCTAATTCGTGAGACAAAATTTTCAAGCTAATTAAATGTTTACTTTACTATAGCACCACATAGGCTCAATATATTCGTCTCACGAATTAGTCCAAAATTATGAAATATATTTTATAATTAGTCTATATTTAATATTTTAAAATTAGTGTCTAAACATCTTATACGACAGGAACTGCGTCGTCGTTGTTTCCCAAACACCACTTAAACTGGGAAAGTACGGTGTTAACTGTTTGTTGTCACGCTTGATGACTGATTAAGGTAGGAGTAATTGAATGTAATGGCCGTACGGCCGGGTACTGCAGCTGCATAATAGCTGATGAGTTATTATGCTTTTACTTTCTATCCATTCATTGCATTGTCGGTTTGTACCCGTTGCTGGTGTTACTGCCTCCGTCCCATAATAACCTGCCTCCGTCCCATAATAATCTTATTTTTTGTTTTTCCATATCCAATATTTGACTATTCGTCTTATTTAAATTTTTTGCGATTAATATTTTTATTATTACTAAATGATAAAATATGAATGTTTAATAATTTTTTCAAATAAGACGAATAGTGAAACGTTGAACACGGAAAAATAAAAAATAAAATTATTACAGGACGGAGGTAGTAATTTCCTGTGCCATTTTCAGCTCGTAGTACTGGACGATCACCATCATCTTAAGCGGGTCATCTTGTCACAGGGCTTCAATAGTTGAATCAGGATTGCTGCTGTACACACGCTGCCCAGAGAGTCTATCCATCATGGCGACATTCTTCTCTAGCGATACTGTTTTTATCTCTAATTATCTGATTTTAAAATAACACTATATGACTGTATTTTTTTCATGAAACATGCCGTTTGGGAGCTAAAAATGTGTCAAAAAAATCGAAAATCCACTAATAGAGAAGAATATGGCGTGTGGCACTGGCACATTGCTTTACGACCACATATCAGCATCCCTCAAAATCCAGTATATTTTACTACACATCTGTGTTCGCCAACGGTGGGTTGGGAACTTCTCCACTGACACAAAAAATGATCGATGGATTATGCCATGATTAATTAATATTGGCTAAAAATATAAAATCTAAATTAATATGATATATATATGTATATATATAAATCACATTGTTTAACGGTACAAGGAACATAAAAATAATTCCTTTATATATCTAAAAAGATACTAAAATCAATGCTATACGTCAAAAGATCAATCCTTTACTTCCTCTGTCCCAAAAAAACGAATTTTTGGTTTACGTGTCCAACGTTTGACCATCCGTCTTATTTGAAAAATTTTCAAGTAATTAGAAAAAAATTAGTCACACGTAAAGTATTATTCATGATTTATCATCTCATAAAAATAAAAATATCAATCATAATTTTTTTTAATAAGACGAAGAGTCAAAAATTGAAGGTAAAAAGTGAAAAATTAGTTTATTTTGGGACGGAGGAAGTATATTTTTGTTCTTCAAGTAAAGGAGTAGCAATGTATAAACTGTAACAAATAAATGGGCTTATTTTCTTGCGTAAACAGGCCCAGCCCACTAGTAGAAGATCTCCGCTAGGAATCAACAAAAATGCAAAATGTTCAATTTGCGCCCCTCAACTATTGGCCGTGTTTCATTTATATCAATCAACCGCAAAATCGGATATACAGTGTCCCTAAACTTTTCATATATGTGCAAATCAAGCCCCCTAAGGTCGTATTGAAAGCAGTTTTACCTGACGTGGAGCATAGTACTTAGGGGGTGTTTAGGACAAGTGGCTAAACTTTAGCCTCTTGTCCCATCGAATGTTTGGACACTTATAAATAGTAAACATAGACTATTAATAAAACCCACCTATAATCTTGGACTAATTCGCGAGACGAATCCATTGAGCCTAATTAATCCATGATTAGCCTATGTGATGCTACAGTAAACATGCTCTAATTATGGATTAATTAGCCTTAAAAAAAGTGTCTCGTGGATTACCACTCATTTATGAAATTAGTTTTTTATTATTCTATGTTTAATACTTCAAATTAGTGTCCAAATATCCGATATGACATGGAGCTAAAAAGTTTAGTCCCATCTAAACAACCCTTTAGCTTGGTTGACTTAGAGCAAGTATAATAGCAGTTCGTAAACCGGCTAATACTGAGATGGGGGAGATATAGAAGGAGAGAGTGGAGAAGTGTGCTGTAAGTTTACAGGTGACTCGTACACAAGAAAAAAATTCTATGAGAGAGACAAGTGAATCCTGTATTAATAATAAAGAGATAATTACTATTGCCTCTGTCCCTATTAACTTTATTTTTCGGTTTTAAATATAATGTTTTGACTCTTCGTCGTATTTGAAATATTTGTGTGATTAATATTTTTATTGTTACTGGATGGTAAAATTCCCAACTTTGAATATATATATATATAATAAATATAAAAGAAAATATTATTTATTATATTATATATATTGTATGTTATATTGATGATAATTAAAAAATCATTTAAGTTGGACCACCCAAATAAAAATCCTGGACTATTTTTTTAAAGTTTTTGGACAAATTTTTTAAATAAGACTAATGGTCAAAGCGTTATACACAGAAATCGAAAAATAAAGTTATTATGGGAATGAGGTAGTATATGAGTAGGCTGAGAAAAGTTGTAAAGAGTCTTACAGTTAACTTGTTAGTTATATTATTACAGCATGTTTGGATTCAAGGGTTTTTAGTAGTTCCTGGATTTTTTTTTCTAGTAGTCCCTAGGACTTTTTTGTAGTCCCTCCTGTTTGGGAAGAAAGATTAAAAGTGTCTTACTATATGATATAGATACTATATTACCCCTGAGAAGAGTGGAGAGAAGAGGAGGCGGGCAGGCGAGGGCGGCGTCGGCCGACGAGCGGGCGGGGGTGGCGGTGGCATCACCGGGCGAGCAGGTGGGGGCAGGGGCGACGCCGTCAGGCGGGCGTGCGAGCAGGCGGTAGAGGGGAGAAGAGGGGCAGAGGCGATGCCGCCCGGCGAGCGAGCGAGGGCGGGAAGGGCGTCGGCGTCGGCCGACGAGCGGGCAAGGGCGGAGGCGGCACCGACGAGCGGGGCGAGGGCGGCACCGTCGAACAGGCAAGCGGTAGAGGGGAGAGAAGGAGGGGCGGGGGCGAGGGCGGCGCCGGTCGGTGAGCAGGGCAGGGGCAGCGCCGTTGGGCGATCGGGTGGGTAGGCGGCAGAGGGATGAAGAGGGGAGAGAAGAGGGCAACACGTGGAAAGAGGTAGAAAAAGTCCCTAAAAGTCTCTCCCAAGAGACTACTGATTTTTGAGAGATCAATAGGAAAAAGTCCCTAAAAAAGTCCCTCCTATTTAAAAGAAGAGGGACCTTTTTCTAATAGTCACAGGATTTTTTTTTTATCCAAGCAGGGTCTTAACCTTGCTCTTAGTCTTGGTCACATAGTACAGCACCTACGTGGCACTAGAAATTAAAAAAAAAATAGTAACACTAAATGGACCCATATGGGAAGCAAAGTACTTAACGGACCTGGATTCTTTGGCGTAAACGGGCCCCGGCCCACTGGAATAAGAGACCGATCTCCATTCGTCTCCCCAACAAATACACCCGTCTCCTCCCATTCCGGTCCGCCGTCGCCGTACTGCTTCCTTCGCCGCTGATCCTAGGGTTTACTTTCTCCTCCCTCTCCACGAGCTTTAGGGTTTTACTCGATCCGCCACCATGACGACCGTCGAGACGCAGGAGGAGCTGCTACGCAAGCACCTCGAGGAGCAGAAAATCGAGGTGATCCCTCCACTCCCAACTCCTCCCCTCCCCGCCCCTCCCTCAACGCGGCTGCCATGTTTCCTGTGATGCAAGCCTACTCCGAGAGATAGAGGATTTGATTCGGCCGTAGATCTGCGGGTTTGGCTAGATCGCGGCGGGAAGCCGCTGGATCTCGTATGTTGCTGAGGTTGCGCGGCTTTTAGGCGCGAGATTTGGCCGGCGAGCCGAGCTCGTGGTTGTTGGTGTACCTTTTTTTTGGAGCTTGTTACTTTCAGGGGATTTTCGTTGCTGTAGTCTACAGAACATCTCGCGTGCTAGTTGTTATATGTTGTTCGGCGATTCAGATATGGAGGGGGAGAGATCAGTAGTGCGACTTATTTGGGCATCACTGGAAGGTCATGTTACTGATGCATTAAGGATTATTACAAGTTTGAATTGATTATGAGCATGCTGAAGCTAGATTAAAAGCATTATAACTGCTGTTCAACTATAGTGATCGTTATATTAGAAACTTGGTCTCACTTGTTAATTAGCTTCAGAAGCATATTAGGAGTCTTTTGTTTCCTGCAGCACAGACCCTTTTCTTTTACTCTTAAAAGTTCATTCCTTTTATGTACAGAATGCTTGCTTTCAAACTGGAAATGACATACTATGGGTTGAATGCTCACTATTTTTTTTCTGCATATAACTAGGTCTATTGTAGATTTGTAGCCTAAGGCCCTGCTTTGTGGGGGCATGTAAGTTACTTGACAGCCAGATAAAAATAATATTTTTGCATGCTTTCAGGGAGATGAACCTACCCTTGAGGATGATGATGATGATGAAGATGATGATGATGACGAGGATGACAAAGATGATGATGCGGAAGGTATGCTGGAACTACGTAATTTGTCATATATCTCATTTTAGTAACGTTTTCAGTTATTGTAATATAAAAGTTAGATATATCAGGTGTCTGCTTATTCTCTAGTTGTCACAATGTCACATAACACATCTCTCTGTTTCTTTAATCTATGATTCATTTATTGTCTATTTATTGAGTGTGCAATAGTTTTTTTTATAGTTAACTGATCTGGGTCTGTTCTGACCTTGTTTACAGCTGTGATGTTGTTGTCATTTTTTCTCTTGTTCTTTTAATCTTATTCATGTTTCCTGGCATGTGCCATCTGCATCGAAAAATTTATTCACCTCTGGGACCACACCCTTAGGTCCTGTTTTCGACATAACACTTTTAAGAGGAAATATTTCAATTACCATGTCCATTTTCCACTTTCCAATCAGGGGGCCTTGTTAATACAAAATGAATGCCTGAACAGGTCCTGGTTGTTAAGGATAGACTGAGATTTTTTTAACTAGGAGCGAAGTATCTGTACATGTGATGTCAGGCAAATTTAGGAGGATATATGGTTCACAGTTCAAATTTACAATTATAAATCCCAAATTCCAAGAACTGTTGATTACTAGAACCCAAATTTATGTTTCACGGTTGCTCGAAAACAGTCAAGGGCTTCAGAAAAACTGTATTATGTGGTATATTATAGACTTGCGTTCCAGTCTTTGCTTAAGGCTGATGACTATCATCTATGCTTTGCAGAAGCAGGAGGTGATGCTAGTGGAAGGTCTAAGCAGAGCAGGAGTGAGAAAAAGAGCAGGAAAGCAATGCAGAAACTTGGCATGAAGACCATCACTGGTGTGAGCCGTGTGACTATCAAAAAGAGCAAGAATGTGAGTTCTTAATCGCTGTTATGATATCTTTTCTTGTAGGCTTGTTGCACTTGCCTAACCTTTCCCTGCATTTCCAGATTCTGTTTGTCATCTCCAAACCAGATGTCTTCAAGAGCCCAAACTCGGACACCTACGTCATCTTTGGTGAGGCAAAGATCGAGGATCTGAGCTCGCAGCTGCAGACTCAAGCTGCAGAGCAGTTCAAGGCACCAGATCTGAGCAACGTCATCTCAAAGCCCGAGCCTTCTGCAGCAGCTCAGGATGACGAGGAGGTCGACGAGACCGGTGTTGAGCCTAAGGACATTGAACTGGTGATGACACAGGCCACCGTGTCGAGATCCAGGGCGGTGAAGGCACTGAAGGCTGCTGATGGTGACATTGTCACTGCCATCATGGAGCTGACAAACTAGTGGAATCACAAAACTTTGTGGTTGGGATGGAACTTGTGGGTTAAATTTTAATGTTGAGGGCGCTTGACGCCTTGGATAGGATGAACACTTTTGTTATGCTCTATCTGGAAAGCGTTAGTGTTACGGACTGGAGGTTTTGTCATCCTTTGATAAATCGACTGTTTGCCGTTTAATATGCATTTTTATTCACTGGTCTTACTTGATCCATTGCTCCAATCCCCGTACGACATATTTTGCAAACGAAAAATAATTTATTAATAAAATTTTTATATAAGTATTCTTAGTGATCTAAAAGCAAGTATGAAAAATAAACTTTAATAAAAAATACTCAACTTCAAATTTAAGATTGAAAATTAAAATTTTATGAGGTAAGAAAGAAAAGATGATGGCGTGATTATAGTCCAATGTTTTTATGCTGGGGGTCATTGTGTCAAACGTTATTATATTTGTAAATAAAAAATAATTTCTAAATAAAAGTTTTATGCACTTATTTTTATAGCGATATAAAAGCAAATGCTAGAAAATAAACTAAATGAAAAACCCTAAAATCACTCTAAATTTAAAATTTAGCTTATAAGTATAAGTAAAAACGCCGAAAAGATATGGTTGTGTGGTTTTGAATGGGAACGTGAATTAGCTTGTGAATGTACTAAGATAATTTAAGGTTAAAATTTAAATTTTGGCTTACAAATTATTTTTTATTTGTAAATATATCATTTGGTTTTTTTTGAAAAAAAATCAAATTATCATCCGCATTGATGGGTTCATATGAATTTTGTAATGCATCTTTTTTGGGTATTTTTGGAATTGATGTTTGAAGAGGGAAGTAGGACGAATAAATGTGCCTTTTAAGCCGGTGATAAATCTAAGTGCCATCTTTTCGTTTATTCCTGTAACTCAAAATTTAAATTTTAAAACTAGTTAAATTTGGAATTTTTTATCATAATTTATTTTTCAACTTTGCTTTTAGATCACAAACACATATATAAAAATTTTATTTATAAATTATCTTTTATTTGTATTTTCTTTGAAAAAAAAATGAAATGACGAAAGCCCTGCAAAACAAGGAGATAAGTGGCGGTGGCGGTGGCACAAGAGAGAAAACCAGAGGCAACAGCCGCGCACGCGACAAGACCATAAGCAAGCAAGGCGAGGTCCGTGAGGAGGACGGCGACGATCCCACGCCATGACCAACAACTAGACAAAGGAAGGGCACCAGGTACGCGCGAGGCTGGCCGCTTTCTCGTCGTGTTTCCCTCCCTTCTCCAGGTTTTCTCGACGGCGTAGCTGCTTGCTTGCTGCCCCAACCTTTCGAGCGCAACATGTTCGACGTAATGCCTCGTAGAAGCAGCGCAGCCCTGCATCCGTGTGCCTCTGTTATTTCTTCGGTTTTGAGTTCTCGGTTCAGTCTCACTGCTGTTTGCTTCTCACATTTTCTCCTGCACGTGCCTCCTCCAGTTTAGTGGAATTGGCAACCTCATCTTTTCTTTTATTAAGTTGAATTTTAATGTTAAATTTAGAGTTGATTTTGGAGTTTTTAATGATAGTTTATTTTCTAGACTTTGGTTTTCGATAATAAAAAACACGTATATATATTTTTGCTAGGGTTTGCTGCCTGCCTGCGCGGCTGTGCGCGCACGCGCTGAAGCACCAGCGGCGGCGCCTCTCTCCCTCACTCCCTGCCGTCGGCCAGTCTAGCCTCTGCGCCCAGCCGCCCACCGCCGGCCGCCCGGCCTGCCCCGCCGCCCGCGGCTGCGGCCAGCCGCACCGCGCCCCGCCTGGTCGCCTGCTCTGCGGCTCTGCGCGGCTGCGCCCCGCCTGCGCCTGGCCTGCCGCCGACCGCTGCTCGGCCGGCCCGGCGCCCCAGCCAGCCGGCCGGCCTCCCTCTCTGCTGACTGTTGTCATTTGTGAATTGTGAGTGCTGTCTAAGTAGGCCCTTACTAGAATCCTAGTACTCATCACTATATAAATTTCAATCCATTTCTAGAATGAAAACTATGATACTGCTCATGCTCAAATGAAGAATATTTACTTGTTATTTCTATATTCTATCATATCTTAACTAAAATTTTATCCATATATGACTTTGGTGTTCAATTTCTTTTATGTCGCGTGAACTTGCCTCGTTGGAGTTTAGACAAGACTACCACGGAAAATTTTCTAGCTACTCTACTGTTGAACCGCTTACATGTTCCTAGTAAACTTTCCCAATGGACACGAGCAGGTGTTTGATGCATTCAGTAACGCCACAAGAATGGCATTTACCCCCTCTTCCATCCTGTTCTGATTGAATTATCTTCATTTACAGCACTCTGTTTGTAAGTGCCACCAAGAGTAATATTTTGATCATCCAAAGCAATGTATTTTTCCTTAAGAAGTAAAAAATAATCTATATGTTAGTAGTACATACATCTCTTGCAGAAGAACCGTAAAAAAATGATATTGCAGTGATTCTCTCGGTGAATAGACATTAGATGCCCAGTAAATTTAACACACTGAACTGAAGCACCTTTTGTTTTGTGCATTCTGTTCAGGGTATTTTTTGTAGGGCTACTGACATACATGTAAATCTTGTTTAAGATTCCTCAGATATCATTCAGACTCAGCCTGATTTGATATTTTCCACTTTCTTGATTCAGCGGTATCTATCTAGGGGTGGAAGTTGCACAGCAAAGGTCAAACAGATTGATCGGAAGATGCATAGAGACCAGCTGATTGGGTCAGCATTCATCGCGTTTGGCATCACGTTACTTGCAGGATTCTTCTATGCTGCGGTTTTGTCCAAGATGCTTCCGCCATATGAAAACCGGTTTCTGTCAGCGATCCAAAACGATAGGTACTAATATAAATACAGGGCAAATGTTCAGCATCATTCACTATGTCCAACTGTCCATGAATGTTCATCAAGAGAAGGGGTGTTCTGTACGGATGCACCGTGTGCCTAAACTAGTTTTGTGCTTGCATTTGCAGGTATTACTGCCTTCTCGTACCCCTCACCCTCCCAGTGATAATTGTGGCCGTCTATTTGCATTGGCTAAGCATGAAGATGTTCAAGCATGCATGACGCTTCATGCAAAGAAGCCTGAAGTGTGTCTAATGCCAGCCAAACTCAGCTTCGTGGTGACCATCAACGTATACCAACACCACATCTATCTGAAAGTCATTGTTAGACTTCTACAAACCATCAAGCCTTTTTTTGGGGGGCCAAGAATTCAAACCATACATAATTGTACTATCTTAATGACTATTAAGAGGAACATACTGTAATACCTATCTCTGTCAGTTGCACTAGAAAGCTGGCTAGTTAATTAGGATCAAGGAAGAAGGCACAAACAGTTGTCACATTTTTATTAATTGTACGTGCACATATAGCTGTTTGTTAAGGCTTCAAATCGTGTGGATTTTGTCTCGATATTTTTACCATGGTTCTTAAACAAACCAATATTTTTCCCTGCTAATAAATAAAAAGAGAAAAAAAGGGTAATTAAACCTAGTAATATCTAAATTTGGCAACGCGTTGATTTTGCTATATTTGCCCGGGACATGTTGGGCCTCGGAGATTGTTACGGATCGAATTTGCAGCAGCTTTTGGAGTTGACGAGCAAAGTTTAGCGTTTTTTATCCCGTCCAACCAATCGCCGGGTTGATCGGCGACACGCGTGCGTGCGTGTTGAGGTTTTACCAAAACTCACACCAACACATCCATCCTAGGGCTCATTCACAGGGAAGAAAGATTCATGGCCATGGGAGCGAGAGGGAGAGGGAGAGAAGAGATAGTAGCTTAGCCTAATCTAAACCTGATTGATCGATTGATTGGTAGTGAGTGATTAGCACGTAGATAGAAAAGGCGTCGGGATCAGTTGGAAGAGCGATCTGCGGCCATGTCGTTCCTGAGGATGAAGTCGACGGAGTTCCTGAAGAGGTTCGAGGTGCCGGCGAAGAACCCGTCGGAGGAGGCGCAGCGGCGGTGGCGGGACGCCGTCGGCACGCTCGTCAAGAACCGCCGCCGCCGCTTCCGGATGGTCCCCGACCTCGACAAGCGCTCGCAGGCCGAGACCCAGCGCCGCAAGATCCAGGTACGCAAGCACGAACGATTCTCCACCGTCGCCGGCCGGCCGGCCGGCTGGCCGGGCTCTCTATGTATCTCTGATCTTGACTTCTTCTCTGCATCTGCATCGTGGCTGCATCCATCGCTTAATCAGATCTGAATTCTGCATTCTGCATTCTGCAATGCATGAGCAAAACACTTCTGCCATCTGCAAATGCATGAGCGAAACACTTGTGTCACCTGCAAATTAACTAATTAATCGTGCATGCCCATGTATATATACGTGCAACTTTGGAGCATGTGCTACCATGGGGATGGGTGTGGGCCGACCTACCTACTCTTTTTTTTTTCGAGTTCAGTTAAATGAATAAATTTTATCAAAAGTTTTTTAGCTAAACTATGTGTTTTATAATATAAATGTTTCACACCTTGTTAGAATATTGTTTATAATTTGCACAACAATACCAAAATGACACAAATATAGACGGGCAGTCTCGTTTGTTGATCGACTCCAAGGGCATGACGTATATAAAACCGTGAATATCGGCCTTTTTTTTCCGCTTTTGCTTATGCCTATAAGCTAAAATTTAAAATTTTAACTTTAAATTTGGAGTTGGATTTAGAGTTTTTCATTGAATTAATTTTTACTAAATGTTTTTAAATTGCTAAAAACATATTTATAAAAGTTTTATTCATAAATTATTTTTCGTCCGTAAATTTAGTATTCATAGTGGCAGATCTATCTGTTTTCTAGAGCTTGGGCGAACACGTGAACAATTATAGATGTTGTTAAACACTGGAAATACAAACCATATCATTATATAATACTCCCTTCATCACTAAAATTTGCAATTGAAAAATCTACATCTCTTATTTATCATTGATCTCTTACTAATATGTGGATTTTTGCCATTTTGGAACCACGTATCATTCCGAGAAAAAATGACAAATGAGGAATTGAGTAAACTGTTAGTGATATAAAAGGAATTTATGTACCAATATAGTAGCATTATTCTAATATATGTAGTCTGGAAGCCTTTGCTCTTGCTGGTTATTCCTAAGAAAGTTTTGTGCCTATCTGTAAACTATAATCGGAAGATGATTTTGATTTTACTTTTTCCTGTTTGTAACTTGACTCTTTTTTCATGATTGATAAGAAGACAAGTGAAAAAACTACCCTCAGCATTCTTTTTTAAATGACGCCAATGCTATTTTACAAACAGTAGAGCGAGTACTTTACCTACGATTATCCTTAAAATCAAAACTTAAATCTTAATTGGCATTACAGCATGGCTGAATCACAGAAAAGAAAACTGTCGTTTGTATGCATTGGTTACAACCAAAAAAGGAACTCTGAATTAATTAATATATGAACGTTACGTATTACAGAGAACTCGTACATGAGCATCAACAAAGTTACTACCACACAGTACTACATCGTTTAAATTTTATTTAGCATCACTCTTGAAATAAGTTCATTATTAACTTGATGGAATGATGGTACACCATGCGATTCTACCTGTTCAACCCAACACAAAAACTTCTGAAACACTATCAAATTAAGACTGAAATCCTCAAATAATTTGCTACTGATCTTCCCATTTCTGCTTCACAGGAGAAGCTTCGTGTTGCACTCTTCGTTCAGAAGGCTGCACTTCAGTTCATCGATGGTACAGTAACCCGTCCTTACCAAAAAAAAGCGTTTCTTTGAATTTTGCTCGAGATTTATTGCTCCGATTTGTAACAATGGCGACTCTCCGATCCTCCTCAGCCGTCCGCAAGACGGAGTACCCGCTGCCGGAGCTCGCCCGGCAGTGCGGCTTCTCCGTCAGCGCCGAGGAGCTGGCCTCCATCGTGCGCGGCCACGACACCAAGAGCTTGAGGTTCCACAATGGCGTCGACGGCATCGCCCGGAAGGTGGCCGTCTCCCTCGCCGACGGCGTCAAGTCCGACGACGCCGGCCTCCGCGCCGAGGTCTATGGCGCCAACCAGTACACCGAGAAGCCCCCAAGAACGTTCTGGATGTTTCTTTGGGACGCCAGCCAGGACATGACGCTGATGCTGCTCGCCTTCTGCGCCGTCATCTCCATCGCCATCGGCCTCGCCACCGAGGGATGGCCGAGCGGCATGTACGACGGCGTCGGCATCATGCTCACCATCTTCCTCGTGGTCATGATCACCGCGGCGAGCGACTACAAGCAGTCGCTGCAGTTCCGGGACCTGGACAAGGAGAAGAAGAAGATCGACGTGCAGGTCACCCGCGACGGCTACCGGCAGAAGGTGTCCATCTACGACATTGTCGTCGGCGACATCGTGCATCTGTCCATCGGCGACCAGGTTCCGGCTGACGGCTTGTTCATCGACGGCTACTCGTTTGTCGTCGACGAGTCGAGCCTGTCCGGCGAGAGCGAGCCGGTGCACGTGTCGGCGGCGAACCGGTTCTTGCTGGGAGGGACCAAGGTGCAGGACGGCTCGGCGAGGATGCTGGTGACGGCGGTCGGGATGAGGACGGAGTGGGGGAACCTGATGGAGACGCTGAGCCAGGGCGGCGAGGACGAGACGCCGCTGCAGGTGAAGCTCAACGGCGTGGCCACCATCATCGGCAAGATCGGGCTGGCGTTCGCGGTGCTCACGTTCACCGTGCTCATGGCGAGGTTCCTGGTCGGCAAGGCGAACGCGCCCGGCGGGCTGCTGCGGTGGAGGATGGTGGACGCGCTCTCGGTGCTCAACTTCTTCGCCGTCGCGGTCACCATCATCGTCGTGGCCGTGCCGGAGGGGCTCCCGCTCGCCGTCACGCTCAGCCTCGCGTTCGCCATGAAGAAGCTCATGCAGGAGCGCGCGCTCGTGCGGCACCTCTCGGCGTGCGAGACGATGGGGTCGGCGAGCTGCATCTGCACCGACAAGACCGGCACGCTCACCACGAACCACATGGTCGTCGAGAAGGTCTGGGCGTCCGGCGCGGCGAAAACGGTGAGCAACGCCAAGGTCTTCGACCAGCTCACCTCCTCGTTGTCAGAGACCTTCTCCAAGGTGCTCCTCGAGGGCGTCTTCCATTGCTCCGGCTCCGAGGTCGTCCGTGCAAAGGACGGCAAGCACACCGTCATGGGCACGCCCACCGAGACGGCCATCCTCGAGTTCGGGCTCGAGGTGGAGAAACGCGCCAACATCGAGCACGCCGGCGCCGCGAAGCTCAAGGTGGAGCCGTTCAACTCGGTGAAGAAGACGATGGCCGTGGTGATCGCGTCCCCGAACGCCGGCGGCAGCCCCCGCGCGTTCCTCAAGGGCGCGTCCGAGGTCGTCCTGCGCCGGTGCAGCCTCGTCCTCGACGGCAGCGGCAACGTCGAGAAGCTCACGGAAGCGAAGGCGAAGCAGGTGTCGAGCGCCATCGACGCGTTCGCGTGCGAGGCGCTGCGCACGCTCTGCCTCGCGTACCAGGACGTCGACGGCGGCGGCGACATCCCCAGCGACGGGTACACGCTCATCGCCGTGTTCGGCATCAAGGACCCGCTCCGCCCCGGCGTGAGGGAAGCCGTGGCGACCTGTCACGCCGCCGGCATCAATGTCCGGATGGTCACCGGGGACAACATCAACACGGCGAAGGCGATCGCGAGGGAGTGCGGCATCCTGACCGACGAAGGCATCGCCATCGAGGGGCCCGAGTTCCGGCAGAAGGATCCCGACGAGATGAGAGAGATCATACCAAAAATCCAGGCACGTACCTCCTTCTCGCGATCCGAGTTCTCTTCATCCGAAGAACAACTCCGCGGCATCGCAAACCGATGTGAAAAATGGTGTGGTGCGGCTGCAGGTGATGGCGCGGTCGCTGCCGCTGGACAAGCACACGCTGGTGACCAACCTGAGGGGAATGTTCGACGAGGTGGTGGCGGTGACCGGCGACGGCACCAACGACGCGCCGGCGCTGCACGAGGCGGACATCGGCCTCGCCATGGGCATTGCTGGAACAGAGGTTCGTAGTTATTGAGTTACTTATAGGTTACTCTTGCATTCATACCGTGTCTTTCCGCTTCTGATTATATTTATAAGCTAAAATTTGAATTTAAAACTAAATTTACTGTTGATTTTGAAGAGTTTATTTTCATCGTAGTTTATTTTTCAACTTTCGACGAATGTTTTTGAGTTGGCTTCTTTCATCTTTCATCAGGTTGCCAAGGAGAACGCCGACGTGATCATCATGGACGACAACTTCTCGACCATCATCAACGTGGCCAAATGGGGTCGCTCGGTCTACATCAACATCCAGAAGTTCGTGCAGTTCCAGCTCACTGTCAATGTGGTCGCCCTCATGGTGAACTTCATCTCTGCATCATTCACAGGTGCAAATCTCTTCCAAAAAAAAGAGATATCCATCCAGCCAGCTCAGTTGCTAGGGTTCATGTCTGTCCAGTAATTATGCTCTTCAGCTTACAGTAGTTGTTGCTCTGACAAAATTCAGGGAGTGCGCCGCTGACGATCGTGCAGCTGCTGTGGGTGAACCTGATCATGGACACCCTGGGGGCGCTGGCGCTGGCGACGGAGCCGCCCAACGACGCGATGATGAAGCGGCCGCCGGTCGGCCGCGGCGACAGCTTCATCACCAAGGTGATGTGGAGGAACATCGCCGGGCAGAGCATCTACCAGCTGGTCGTGCTCGGCGTCCTCCTCCTCAGAGGGAAGAGCCTCCTCCAGATCGATGGCCCGCGAGCTGACGCCCTGCTCAACACCTTCGTCTTCAACACCTTTGTCTTCTGCCAGGTACGCACATTGCCACCTCGTTCTGATTTAGATTATCGAGCGAATTATATTCCCGTAGATTATCTACTTAATTGTAGGGATAATAAATTAAATATTTTGATAAATAAAAAAACACAAATGGCTTAGAAACAAGTGGTTTAACTAATGTAGTACTAACTCCGTTTCATGATACGAGACATTATTTATAAGGATGCTAATAAATTTAGACGTATATATGTATGTATATATGTGTAATATGTATATATATGTGTATATATATATACACACACATTGATATACATATGAATTTAGATATAACCAAAACGTCTTACAATATAAAACAGAGGGAGTAGAGCAAACAAAAGGGAAAAACTTTTCTTTTATTGAAGTGTGGAGAAAGTAATCCGCTTCAACAATCCGGTATTTAACACCTTTGTCTTCTGCCTATTTTATGCTTAAAACTAAGATTAATTGATTAACATGCACGATTTCCGAACTCTGAACTGCTACGATTTTTCAAACCATTTTGTACATATGAATTTCTTATGATATTGTTTTAAATCTATTTTTTTAGCTTTACAACGGTTAATGAATTCGTTGCTATCCAGTATCCCCAAACAATTATTAGTAGAAATTATTTATCTATTCAGGCATTCAGCCCAGAAGATCCTGCCAGATTCTTCAGTTCGTCGTCTTACAATCTGTGTTGATTGGTGCTAGGTTTTCAACGAGGTGAACAGCAGGGAGATGGAGAAGATCAACGTCTTCAGCGGCATCTTCAGCAGCTGGATCTTCTCGGCGGTGGTCGGCGTGACGGCGGCGTTCCAGGTGATCATGGTTGAGCTGCTGGGGACGTTCGCCAACACGGTGCACCTCAGCGGGAGGCTGTGGCTCGCCAGCGTGCTCATCGGGTCGGCGGGCCTGGTGGTCGGCGCCATCCTCAAGTGCATCCCGGTCGACTCCGGCAGCGACTCGTCCGATCGCCGCGACGGATACCAGCCGATCCCCGCCGGCCCCAACGCGGTTTGATTTTGATTTTTGCACGCGTTTTCGTCGTCGGTTTCTTCATAAACGGAAGTTTCTAAGGAGAAACTTTTGTAGCTTAACTCGTTTTCTTCTGAATTTAAGACGTTTTGAGTTTTCACGCAAACTTTTGTAGTTTTAACTGTTGGGTTGCTCTCGAGTGTGAAGAGTGTAGCTATGGTCATTTTTTCCCCCTCCATTGTTTTGATACGATGGATATAATTTAGTTAATTAGTTAGGCAAAATTGAACCATAACAAGGGTCTGTACTTGCCAATTCTCTCTCAATTATCCATCCTGTTCTGTGCACTCAGGTCGTTCATTACATTATAGATTATATATTCTTTGTCTTTCTATTCTTCTTAATATAAAAATATATATTCTGTCTTCACCACGTCCAAACCGATTTCCCCATCATCATATTCACGAATTGAGCTCTGATTTAAAGCTTTCTCCGTCATGGCTGAGTGTTAGAAGTGATCAGAGAACAAATCCAGTTCAGCAATTACGTGGCATAGTTGCTGACATGTTTCCACTTGGGCAAGGCTGTCATGCCAGAACCAGACTGCTGTAGTGTTTTCATTTCTGATAATGGAAATGGGAAAGAGCCTCGCTCTCTTTCTCAAAAAAAAAAAAAGAAAAGAAAAGAAAAGAAAAAAGAAGCTGTCATGCCAACTAGTTATCCGACAATGGCAGGTCTAAACTAGTCACCGTGTTGATGGTATCCTCATCCTTAACACAAGAACATGGTGAGTACCCATAGAAAGTCACGGCAGGCATTGGATGCAGTCATAAATACTTGCAGCAAGTGTTAGGAAATTTGCAAGGGAACATACGAGTAACTAGAGGACTATAGGAGTTTATATGTACAATAATACGCTTTGTTGCATACTATCAAACTTGTCCAGACCTGCGGACACTTCACACGGTTTTATCATGAAAAAGGCGATACCTGCAACATAGAAGCCACAGTTGGGAGTTAAAGAGGCATCAAGCATGACTGATGTTCATTCCATTGTAAATCATAACGGTAGAGTCTGATGAGAAAGCGTGTACCTTTCGAATTCTAGCTTCTGGGTGATAATACCATTCAGCACAAGCTCTGATTCAAACACCTCAAAACCTGCAGCAGTACAACAACATTGATCAGCAGTCGCGATAAATGGAGTAAGCACCAGAGCTTTACTAGGGGTAAAATAGCATAGCACACACCGTTCTTAATGAATGGCGCACAGATTTTGTAGTCTTGTTCACAAGAGATTACAAAAGCTCCTACTAAACTTATATTCTTCATCTTAGACATTGCGTTTCTCTCCAACAGCTGGCAAACCAACAAATGTAAACGTTGTGAAAGCAATTTAAAAAATGGAAATTATGCAACCAAGTATGAGATACTAGCATAGTAGCATGTAATGAGGTATATTATTTTTAACATGGACACTGCAGATTGTTTGCTACTTATTATACCTTGCAGCTATATGGCTGGTACTAAATCAGTAAATATTGCAACAACAGAATTGAATTTAACACGTGACTAGAACTATCCATTGAAAGAAACACAGGTCACTAGAAAATGTTCCAGTTTGATGGTAATCCACATTGATCAGACCCTACTCGTATTTGTTGTTGCATTACAAACACTAGGCCTCCAGATTTTTGTTCACTTTACGTAACAATGTGAAAAATAATGAAATCCTTTATGTGCATTAACTTCTAAACAGCTGGAAAGTTCATATGGTGGCAGAAAAGAGTGATATCTACCATCAGAATACCAAAGACAAGGAGATTGCTACCAAAAGAAAATTCAGATCAATATGAACAGAAGTACTCTACCAAAGACAAGGAATATATAACAAACACATACCTTGCCATGAGCAGCCACTACTAAACTTTTCAAAATCTCCTTGCTAGGTTTAGCATTTGGTGTGATCAGCACTCTTCTACCCTGGAAAATTCAATAAAGCGTTTAGGTAACATAAACATTTCATATTTTGGCATAATAATATAGATAAGTTAAAAATATCTCATGGCATCAAGATAATATAATTGTCAACTGCAAGTACTTATTCTCATTTTGATTACATTTTTCACAGCTAATAAACTGAAGTAGCACCTCTAACAATGGTTTGTTGCAGGCTTGGCTTAGTGAGACAGGCATGCTGAAACCTAGCTCCTTTTCTTTCTTTATATCCCTCAGTATGTATCCTTTCTCATCAATGAAACACTTAGCTTCCCTGCAGCACTCAAGCCATGCTGGTATGACTACAGGTATGCCCATAGCTATTGCCTCTAGCATGTTCCTTGTACGAGCAAACTTTTCAGCAACGAAGTGTGTAGCCTCTGAAATAGTTGTTGCCACCGACAATCCAAAATGTATCAAAATCTGCCAATGAGCAAACAGAGTTTAAAAGGTGAGAACCACTGGGAGGCCTTTAACTATTGTGTGTAGTTTGTGCAACTATGAAATGGAAGGTACCTTTGTTTGATCATTGAGGGTTTCACTGTCCATACTTTGGCTAAGTAGCACACGGACTGTGGACATATGCCTCCTACGCCTGCTTGATTGCAATACTGGAGTTACTTCATTTCTAAAAAGGCTAGCAAGTTCTCTAGAACCTGGTGATTTCAGGACTCTCTTCAGTGTATTCTTCGATGCAAGCATCCTAGCTTGGGGCCCTGCACCATTCAGCTCTCTAAGTGGTACACTGTGCATCAAATTAGAGCCATGACCCTTCTTCTCAGGTATTGAGCGCTTTCCAAGCCTTACAATAGAAGTTTCTCCGAGTGGATTGAAATATGAACTGGCTGCTGATGCTTCATGATCAGATAAAGAAGAATGTTGGCTCATTCTCATGCCGCTTGAGGTATCTCGATCAGATACGCTTACTCTTTTAGCTGTTGAAAGCTGCTTTACTTCTGTAGTTTTGGCTCTTGTTGCGGTTAACTTGATAGATTCAGTGAACTCAATTTTCGAGCTTCCTGAGGTAAACATAGATGTCCTCCTCCTTTTAGGATGGATTAAAGCATCTGTACCTAGTGAGAGAGGAATATGCAAGTCATCTGTACCTGATCTTGTGACTACTTCTGACACCTCATGATCTATGTCTCTTTGAATAATCCCACTCTTGATGTTTCCTTTTGCTTTCCCTGCCATCTGTTTCGGATACTTCCTGGTTTTTGACATGCTGGGACGCTTTGCATAAGAGAATGGACTTTCACCATTTTCCCTTACTGCATCAGCTACCTTGATTTGCTTGTATTCTGTTGCCACTCCTGATCTCTGGCGCAAGCAGGTTACCTTTCTCTTTTGAATTGGTGAATGAACTGCACATGCCATATCAACTTTGGTTCCTGTTGTCATATTTATTACAGCAGAACCTTCAGTACCCTTCACGTCATAACAGACAGTTGAAGCATTGAACAATGCTTCCATGGCTTCAGCTGCCATCTGAGTATTTGGACCAATATCATATTCTTGATATAAATCATCAGTTCCACTAAATGGTTCTGGTTTCTTCAGACAATGAACACTTTCCTCATCAATGCATTCTAGTATGGGACGAGCCCTGCTACCTGATTCATAGCCACAACATCTTTGGGAATCCACATGCTTCACTTGATCATTAGCACGATCTCCTGTATTTTCCATGGAAACAATACTGGTTCTGCAATCATCAGCGGTGGGGATATCAGCCCAGTCAAAAATTCCAGCCCTTTTGAGTGAGAAACTGCACTCAGCCCTTTTGGCCAGCCATGGAGCTATAACTGAGCCTAAAGTAGAAGCTGACTTTGCTTTTGTTATCTGGTCGTTGCTTATTTTCTGAGAAGTTTCTATATCATCTTCTACTAGCAGCCCATCCACCACATCAATAGCATTGATTTGTGATTCATCACCAGGCTCTTGCGAATTAACGTAAGCTAACCTTGCACATCCTCTTGCAGATGTCATTATGTCCATGTTGTAATACTGAAATAGATAGAGAACACCTTGTATGAACTTAGAGACGCACTGTGAATAGTGTTAACAATGTAAAGTTGATCCTGGCCTGGCCTAAATGATGAATAGACAACCTGAAACCAAGAGCTAAAATCATCTCAGACTGAACTGTGTGATGTGAATACTACAATCAAACTGTGTGTATGAGGGGAACATAGATTGAGATGCTACAGTTTCTAAAACAAGATACATGTACCCAAAATATGCACACGGAACTGTATGATGGCAAGGAAAATGGACAGCTGTATGATGCGGGCAATGACAAGGAGCAAGCAGAGTGGCTCGCTGTAATATTACAGCTGATTTGGGGATCATACCATCTAGAAATAGTATAAATTGAACTCTGATTCATATCAGACAATGTTCCAAAAATAATGCATCTTCATATTGATGTCGGAGAAATGATATATTTCATAAATCTGGCAATCAGTCACTCAGATACCCAACAGATGAACATATAGCAATATGTGCAGACTGTTCCTCTCGATAAACGAGAACATTAAGCTTTACTTCACCGTCAAAATCCATCTCTCCAAATATCCCATCAGATTATTTACTAGCATGCCGTGGCAGCAAATGATCGGGATCTGATCACAAATCGATCATCCCGTGTCACCGAACAACAAATGCATCGCGAACGAAGGTGAGTGCATCTATTCACACAAATGGACGCCGCGATTCGATAACGATCAGATCGAGCGGCCTGCCCCCACCGATCGGCGCGTGCCAACGGTAATTAGCTGAGCACGCAACAGCCGCCACCAGAGACGGCAAAACGCATTCAACCCGCAAAACCGACTTGGATTCCTCGGGTGCGACGACGCCGACAACGACGACGATGAGTAGGAATCACGCGATTTGGCGTAAACCAAAACAGGCATGGCATGGCGTGGCGTGAAAACCTAACGCGATGATCCGATCAAGCGATGGGAACGGAATACCTGATGAAAAGGGATGCCAAATGTGAGAAACCCACCTTGTTCCTAGTGCTTCGCTCCTCCGCTTCGCAGCTGATCCGCCATGAACCGAAGCGGCGGCAGATTGGGGAAAGGAAGAGGGAGATGAGTTCGCGAGAGCGGTGTGGAGTGGGAAGAGAGCGAGAGATAGAGGCACAAGTTCCAAGCCGGCGGAGAGTAGGAGGGAACGGAAGTGTGCTGGAGAAGCCAAACACCGCGCCATTTTTTGCTTCTCTTTTTTTGAGCAGCGCGCCTCATTTTTCTGGGAGGGAACGGAGATTTCTAATTAGTGAATTTTGGGAAAAACTTTTCTTGTAACACGTGTAACAACCTGTCGATATGTAAAAAATGTTATCATAAACTATTTTTAATTACTAATTTATCCTTTATTATATAAGTAAGCTGAAAGTCCGAATATGGGGACTTACCGGACTGCCGTTTTTTAAAAATAGCAGGAAATCTCAATAGTTACTTCAACGTAAGCTTAAAAAGTTTGTGCTCTCTTACGTACGAAAGATAAAAGATTATCCGACCCTTTTGTTAGATATTTAATGGTGTAAATGATAAAATTAATTGCTACAAAGTTAAAAATCTACTTTAGTATAAATGTATTCTACGTAGATATAATAAAAACATATGATTTAATAGTTTGAAAAACATACGTATAAAAATCAAAGAAATAGTCTCCTCCAATATAGTGCTGCAAAAGAGCCTAACCAAAGTTTGTGATACATCGCATGTAGATATCGCCATTAGTGATGATGAGAAAATCATAGAGAACATCAAAAAAGTTTGAATGAAAAGATATTAGAATGTGAAGTTTTCTTATAGTATATTTGTGAAATGGCTCCATGTAATAGAGTTGACACCAATAATTTCTCGTAGTGGCTCGGTGAGATCGTCGGATCAATCACAACTTGCTCAAAAAACAACTCCCCGAGTTAAATAATGGCCTCTCTTTTTTCCAATACACTTAGGCCCCGTTTAGATTGAAAAATTTTTTGGGACAAGTGTCACGTCAAGTATTTCACCAGATGTCGGAAGCGGTTTTCAGACACGAATGAAAAAACAAATTTCACGGCTAGCCTAGAAACCGCGAGACGAATCTTTTGAGCCTAATTAATCTATCATTAGCATATGGTGGTTACTATAGCACTTATGGCTAATTATGGACTAATTAAGTTCAAAAGATTCGTCTCAAGATTTCTTCCGTAACTGTGCAATTAGTTTTTTGATTCATCTATGTTTAATGCTTTATTTAGGTGTCCAAAGATTCGATGTGATGTTTTTAGAAAGAAAATTTGAAACTAAACCAGGCCTTAGCACAAATTTTGAAGCAAACGGCTTTTCCCACGGGTACTGGGAAAAAATCACCACACTTGAAGTGAAAACTCATGTACTTACTACAGTAAATTAACATGATTGATGAACATACTGTAGTGTCTAAGGTGGTGAATTTAGGCAATGTTAGTCCACTAGTATTTAGGGCAGTCCCAACCTGAAACTATATGTAGTTTCTATAGCATTAAATGCCATGCCAGCTCACAGAAAATACTGATGTGGCACATGAGTTAAGAAAGAGAGAGAAGAGAAATAGTAGAAATCGTTTCCCATCTCAGAAACGATGTGCTCTCGTCGACCAAGGCTGATAGAAACGATATATTTTGCGTTGGGCCTTCCTCAATCGTTTCCTCTGCTCTTCCCCCAACCACGTCTGGATCCCATGCGTATATACGCCACTCCATCGACGACGCCGCCACGCTCGTCCGCTCGTCTCCCCGCGCGCGCCAATTTTCTTCCCGCGCGCACCAAGCTCCTTGCCCCACACCGCGCGCGCTGCTGCTAGCTGCTCCTACTGCTTTACAAAAACCAGCAGGATTGAAGGCTCTTGTTGCTGGCAATCCTTCTGTGGCAACGAGCAAATATTTCAATCCCCTTCCGCCTCAACGTTGAAGATCAGGTTTGCCTCCTGAGCCCTAGCCCCAATCTGATTTCCCCATGAATCTGACCCCAACCCAGTCTGTCACAGTATGAGTGGATTGCGGAGGCCAAAGGCAACTCGTGGATCTGCTGCTCAAGCTACCAGTGCTAATGCCCCTGCTCGTCAATCTCTTTTTGCTCGTAACCTTATTTTTGAAGCCACCAGAGATTCTCAGCTAGCTGCTGCAGGTGTCAGTGCTCCACTCTTTCATGGTTTGCCTCCTGGCTCAAGAGATAGGTACGGTCCTTCTTTAAAATCATCTCAGTAGATTTTTCTTTGAATCTTTAGATATGGTTTCTTGGAAAATTTTTGTACCAGACTATAGTACACAAGTAGATATGGTTCCTGGGGATATTTTTGTGCCATACTGAAGTACACTAGTAGATATGGTTCCTCTGAAAATTTTAGTATTTTAGTAGATAGTACAAGAGCATCCAATTTTTTGTACCATATCTTATTCTGTGTTGCCCTTTTTTGAATCAACAGTATGCATCCTCCTGGTGGGTTCACGAACTTTCTGCAGCACAATTCATTTTTGAATAATCAGGGTGCTAGCCAATTGCTAGAAAACTCTCATTTTGTTGGTTCTACAAGTACTGAACATGCAGTCTCACCAACTGAAAATATTTCAATGGATGCTAATGTTGTTGGTTTAGTGGAAAAAGAACCAATTGATATCGATGGTGATGAGACTCCCCAAGCTATTAGGTCTGAAATTCGATTGAACTGGACACGTAAAGAAGATGAAAGATTGGTAAGATAGCTTCAAATTATTTTTAGAACAGTAATATGATAATATGATGTAAATTGGTTATTTTGTTTCTTCCTATGATTGTTGTAGGCTAGTGCCTGGCTGCTTAATTCTATTGACCCAGTTGATGGAAATGATAAGAAGTTAGATCAGTACTGGGGAGATGTCACTACAACTTATAACAGTACAACAGCTAGTAATAGAACAAGAAGTCGTAACCAATTGAAGATTCGCTGGGACCGCATAAAGAAACATGTTGCTGACTTTCATGGTTGCTGGATAAGGATGAACAAAGTATATGAAAGTGGAATGAGTGACGATCAAATAACTAATAATGCACTGGAATTATATGCTTCTGAACATAATGATAAGGCTTTTGTTCTGCACCATGTGTGGAATGTATTGCGCCATGAAAGGAAGTGGTCTGCATATGTGAAAAGACTATCCAAGGAGAAGGGAAAAGAGAAGGAAAATAGTGAAAATCCATCAAGTGTTTTGAATATTGAACATGATTCATCGCAGTGTCCTATAGGTCATAAGAAAGCAAAGGATGAAAGGAATGGTAAAAGGAAGTCATCAAAAGGTATTTCTGCGATAAATGAGAAGCTTGAAAAGTTTATTGAAGCAAGGCAGATGGCTACCATAGACCGTGAGAAGATGGCAGATTTGCAAGAAAGTTTGGCAAATAAGAAGTTAGAAACAGCCAAGCTTGCTCATAAAACAGCACGAGAGAAAACAAAGTGCAAAATGCTAGAGATGTACAAAGAATTGTTGTTTGCAAGTACCAGTCAATTAAGTGAAGAAGCCTTAGCTGAAAGAGAAAAGGCACTGGAGAGCATGCGGCTGAGTTTGTTTAACAAGGATGATTGAGGTATGTCTCTTTTCTTTTTTTGTTGCTTCAATAGTCTGAATGTTGCTAGTATGAACACTGCATGCTGCTAGTGCGAAAACTACTCTTTCATCTAGTGTGAACACTATTTTTGCTGCCAGAAATTAATTAATTTGAACGCTGAGTAAGTCTCAACACAACCTGTAGTAGTCTAAACACTCAACTGCAGCAGTAGTCTGAACACAGCCTGCATTAGTATGAACACTCAATTGCAGTAGTCTAAGCACCACACCGGTGTGTGTGTATATGTGACAACCAAGTTGTTCCCTCTGCTCTCTGCATTCTTCCCTCTGCTCTCTACATTCTTCCCTTCTCATGATGTCGGATCCAAGTGATCTTGAATTGGATGACAGCGATGAGAGTCAAGATTTGTACAATCTGGATGATTATCTCATGCAGGAAGACATACTTGAAAATGTTGCAGATCAAATCATGGTTGATGTACTTGAAGATTTGGATGCTTTATATGGTCAACAAAGAAGATTCATATCAAGGAGATATGTTTATAAGGCTCGTGAAGAATCCAAACAACGGTTAATTGATGACTACTTTTCAGAGAATCCAGTGTACAATGAAACAATATTTCGTCGAAGGTTTAGGATGAGGAGGCCTTTATTCCTACGCATAGTTGATGCCCTTGGTGAGTGGTCTTCTTTTTTCACCTTGAGATTTGATGCTTTGAATCGGCCTGGCTTAATGCCTATTCAAAAGTGCACGGCGGCTATTCGTCAACTAGCAAATGGCAGCCCTGCAGATCAACTTGATGAGTATATAAAAATTGGAGAAAGTACGGCGGTAGAGTTCTTGAAGATGTTTGTTGAGGGTGTGGTTGAAGTATTTGGTGGTGAGTACTTACGGCGTCCCACAACAGAAGATGTAGAGCGCTTGATTCAACTTGGTGAACATCGTGGGTTTCCTGGCATGCTATGGAGTATTGACTGCATGCACTGGCATTGGGAGAAATGTCCCTATGCATGGAAGGGGATGTATACTCGTGGTGACCATGGTGTTCCAACTATCATTCTAGAGGCAGTTGCTTCACATGATCGTTGGATATGGCATGCCTTCTTTGGTGTCGCTGGGTCCAACAATGATATTAACGTTCTTAATCAATCTAATTTGTTCACCGAGCAGCTAAGAGGAGAAGCTCCTAAGGTGCAATATAGTGTAAATGGAAGGGAATATAGCCAAGGATACTACCTAGCAGATGGTATATACCCTGAGTGGCCTGTTTTTGTTAAGTCGATACGCAAACCACAATCTGATAAACATAAGTTGTTTGCACAACACCAAGAAGGGGCAAGAAAGGATGTTGAATGTGCATTTGGAATATTGCAATCTCGCTTTAGCATTTTACGTCGACCAGCGCGTCTTTATGAACAAGGTGATCTCCAAAATGTGATGCTTGCATGTATCATTCTTCACAATATGATAATTGAGGATGAGAAGGGTATGGAAGAGATTCCTATCAACTTGAATGAGGAAGCAAGCACATCAACTGTACAGCCAGCTACAATCACGCATGGAGCTATCCCTGAGATAGCACAAGTACTAGAAAGAAACGCTATAATTCATGATCGTTTTGCTTATAAGCAACTTCAGTTAGACTTGATTGAACATATTTGGAATAAGTTTGGGAATTCCAATTAGGTACTAAAATTATTTTCTTAAATAATTTGTTGTGCATTATTTCATTATAGTTTATACAGAAAATTGTTTGTTTAGTTCATGAAAAAATAATATAATTGTTTAACTCTTTTCATTATAGATGACTGCTTCTGGAGTTCTGTGTGGCACTTGGGAGGTGAATTGCATCACTGAAGTACAAGCACTGTGATAGATGAATGGATGATTACTATCTCTATATATATATGCATTCTCATTACCCAGTGAGAGAGAAAATGGATGATGGAAACCTGTTATTTATATTTATATTTTGTAATGCCTATGAATATGGCTTATTTTGTTACCTGGTACTTATGATTTTCCTATTACTATGAATATGTTTGCTATAATTTATGGTGTTTGCTGGTAGGACCGTATGTGTGTGCTGCATATTGCTGTTTGAGTGATAGCCTGATAGGTGCAGGCCACATATTATATACATGCAATCTGCACAGCTAATCCTGCTATTTGTTTGGCTTGTATTAAATTGTCCTCCATATAGGAACTGCTATAGAAGTTGTGGGTTGGGAGGGATGGTTTCTAAGTATAGTTAATTATGCTCTATGTCTCTTGGAAACTGTCCATGGAAACCATGGGTTGGGACTGCCCTTAGTAAACAGAAGATGAACATCTAGTTCATAAAGAGCAGACATCTTCTAATTCGAGTGTCACATGCTTTCAACAACAGATCATGATCTGCTCATAAATTCAAGTGAATATCATAGACATGGCCACTACATGGTACCAGAAAAGAGAGCATTCCCTATCTATTAATACAATCCCACTTTTTTCCGGATTTTAGGTCACATAGCAAAACTTCTCCAATCATGTCCTTCTGAGTCCATGGGGCGCAATAGATTTGTTGATGGAGTACAATTAGAGGCTAACAAAAGTATCAGCACTACTCTTTGCGTCTAGCCACAAATAGTTTGCTCATATCTTCAGTGACAACATTGCTCCTGTGAAGAAAAAAGGAACAAATATTATTCAGGACAGCAGATACATGATGCTGAAGAACCTTTTTCAGCAGAACTGGGAGAATACACTTATTTTATCATATATAGTTTACTCAGATCATTTGATTCAGACATCGTAAGGAAAGCATCTAAACTATGACTATAGGCCAGATACAATACTATTTTACCATCTTTCTTAAGTAACTGAAAACAAGGCTAACCTTCCTCTAAGCTGTGGTGGAACTAAGGTGTTCCCAGCAGCAATCCTGGTGTCACGAGTCTGTGCCGATTGAACCCTTGGAAATTTACTGCGTGGGTCTAGAAAGGCAGATCCATTTGATTCTCTTTTCCTTGATGTACTGTCCACAGTAGCAGTAGAACCTCCAGAGGGAAGAGGATTGGAGGAAAACAGATCTGCAACATCTGGAAGGTCTAGCGATGGTGTGGGCAGGGAGATATTGCCTGAACTAGTGGAAGAAATATTCCTACAAAGAAACACAGAAATACAAGAAGTAAATAACTTTTGATATTGCATCAATCTAGAAAGTAACAGGGTGGCTAGTACTTGATAGTAATTAAAAAAAACATGATAGCTGTGCATCATATATAACACTTCAGGTAAGGCAAGTTCAACCAATGAGAAGCCTATATCAGACATCAAGATGATCGAGACCAGTGAAATATAAGAAAAATCATCAGAAATAAGACAATATGAAATACAGATATGCAATGAACACTCTGTATCACATGCTACAAATCACCTAAAACTTTTACAGCTACACCACATGGAATGACCAATAAGTTGCTGACAGGCTTTTTGTTGAATAAAGTACAAGTGCTATAAGCTACAATAGCAGGCTATAAGCCAACTATAAGTATATTTTAAAGAGATAAAAGGGGAGAGAGAAGAGAGGTAGCCTACTAATTTGTAGCCAGCTGTACACGGACTCCAAGACAAAATATGTGTATGATATGTGGGATCATGTATTGATGTTTTGTAGATAACTATTGTATGAGTTAGCTATTAGATTGGCTATAGATGAATTGGAGCTAGTAGTTGGCTATACTATTGAACTTGCTCTAATAAGTGGCATGGTATTCCTAAATCAAACCTGTCAGATTAAATTTAGAAAGTTATGCAGGCACAGTTATGTCCTTGCGCATAACACATTAGGCAATTCTTAGTACCAAACACCTCACGGAGATTTTTGGTGTTATATAGGACAATAATGAAGCAACAAAATTGCTATAACGGTTGCTAAAGTAGAAGAAAATTGTAGCAGTTATCAAACTGAGTTACAGAGTAAGTGAAAATAGGCTGCATAATGAAGTATGCACAGTCACTAATAAATAAATTATTCCAGATGTGATGCACATTCCCCACAGTGTAGCTATTAATGGCCCACATTCATCGTTAAGAATTATAAACACAGTGAAGGCAAACATGTATAAGCATAACATCAGTAAAGTGTCCAAATCCTTTGTTATTCCTTCATATGCAGATCGTAAATTATATGATCAGCTTTGAAACAAGAATGCACATTAAGGACTTTAGGGAGCTATCAATCAAATAGTTAAAGGCACAGGAGATTATAACTAAAATTTCTTAACATTTCTTTAGACTGACTTGCGCACTCTCCTCAAATTTTGAGAAATCAGTAAGCCCCGCGTATTTCTGTGTATCACGTTTCAAGAAAATCCTAGCATGTATATGACTCTCATCCGCATTTCGAAGCTACTTGTTACATCCGCGAAGTTCTACTCAGTGATCACTGGTGGCCTATCAAACCATTACCCTAGCTAGAAGTACAAACACAGATTCCCGCAGGAAACGCCCGAATCCACGTCTCCCGCAGCAATCCCCATCCCCGCAAGCGAAACCCTAGGGAGATAGCATGGGCTTACTGGCTGGGGGCCGGAGGCTGGGGAGCGGCGCGAACAGAGGTCGAGGGAGACGGAGGCCTCGGCTGAGGTCCGATTGATGCGGGAGCGGGATGAGGAGAGGCGGCGGCGACGGCGGCCGGCGGTTCTCCGCCGGCGTCTTCCTCGTCGGAGGAGGCGTCGTAGGCGACCAGCGACATCGGGCTCGCCGGCTCGGTGGCCCCGGTGCACTGGGCTGGTTCCTCTTTTGGTCAAGTCTACATATGGGCCTCTGGATGGTGGGCCTGATGCCCTGATGAGGGAAGCCCAGAAGTTTCGTAGCTGTTTGGGCCTTGGCCCAATCGGCGAGATAGCATGGTGGGGCCCGGTAAGCTTCCAGCAGTATCGTTTTTATGGTTTATTCGGATCACACGAATTTTAATGGATTTTCAGAGGAAAAGTTTAATTCTTTCATTTTTTCTTTAAAAATCATTTAAATCGAAGAGACCCTTACCGTTGAGCACTTGAGCTATGATTGTCCTATAATAATTCCATAATAATACTTGTTGTTTACAAGTCTAAAATCAAATTTATAGAACTTAAACTATAAATAGTTTTTAATATATTTAATTTATATACGGGAAGATCGTATTTGTAGATTAATTTTAAAAGTTACTTAAATTAAATTATATGTGTTTTGTAATAACGCATAATGGTCAAATTGTATTTTTAGACCGTGTCATTGTTCAAAAGAAAATTTGTTATGGAAATGGATATAGAAAAAATAAATGTAGCAAGAAATAATTAATGCCTGATTTTCTTTACTTATGTTATATCGGTTTAAAATTCATTAAGATTTAAAATTTAAATGTTGACTATGATTAATAAGTCACCAAGTGGAAGAAGCCATTTCCCATATATAAAAATAAACTCCATCTAAACTTGTCGCTCTACATTTGATATACGGTTTTCATAGTTTCAATCGTTATACATTTTTACAAAATCTAATAAACTACAATATTGTAATCCATTTTATATATGATAATTTGTTATTGACATGATATTTTTTAAGAGAAATTTACGCGTATAGTCTTTGTATATCTGATCTATTCAAAGGTTTCAAAACTCAAATTTGATGTATACCGTCAGTTTTTCTTGACCAGAATGATTAACATGATAGGGAAAAAAATATCTAAACCATACACAATATAATGCATCAATGAGGCAAATTAATAAATAAGCAACCCGTTGATCTTTTCTTACGGATCCTTGCAGAAGTCCTAAGACAAAAGTGCATCAATTGCTAGGAGATTTCGTAAGACGGATTCACCGTTCTTGGCATGCACGGTATCCATGGGTGATATCCTTGGATACCATGCAAACGCCTGGTCTTTGCCCGTGTTGATAAAGTTGGTCAAAGATTGTTTCACTTGGGATAAGCATTAGAGAAATAACATATTAACAATTAATCTAGGGTTAATACCGTTGGTCAAAGTAAATGTTGTAGCATAAAGTAAAATAAAACCCCCGAAATATAATTTAAAGTTAAGTTATAAAATTTAAAATTATAGGTTCAATATATAAGCATAAACATAAACAAAATGACACCCGGCTAACTATCCATTATTAAACATAGTTAAGATACTCTAGCATGCTACGAGTACTATTGCTTTCTGGACTATAACTTTGTACCACAAACATCTTTATCATTATGTTATCTTGATTCTGTGATGATTATTGCTCTTGCACAGAATTGTGTGCCGCGGTTATCTAATGTTTATTCATATTATTTTCTGTTTAAAATAATCCTGAAAAATACACAACAATAAAAACTTAAAATCGACTATACATTAAGCCTCAAAGTATAAAATTTAGCTAAGGCAGACAAGGCAAGCAAACAATCAGAAATTTGTGGAGAAACATGTAAATATATGACAATTGCTGTTTTCCTACAATTGACTAGCTAGGCACTGTAATCTCACGCCTGGTTTGATATAACCCCCCCAGTAGATGGCATATTTTTTTTCGTTTCAACGAAAGAAGTGGAAAAACCTCAAATTGTAAAAATACCGTCATTCCAAAATGTAAACATTTTTGTTGTTTAAATCTCGTACCAAGTATAACCATTAATGATATTATTCACGGTTATACTTGTCACATCAGTGTGTTTTCATTCAAATTTATCTGTTCCAAAATAAGTAGTCACATTTGCTATAAATTTTGTCCTAAAATAAATAACAACTCCGGGGCATGTAAGGAGAGCATATTAAATACGAGTATACACAATTACTGCACATCCTTATATCACCAAAATAGTAAATAAATAAGGACATGAATGTTATTTATTGAAGTATTAATTTGTCTAAAATTAGCCAAAGTAGTTATTTATTTTGGAATAGGGTAAGTGTATAATTTTATTTCCACCTACGATCTCATATTCATTAGTTCCCTATTTATTTATTAAGTAACACTACAGTCGTCTTTTTATATATTTTGGAATGAATACAGTAAATTATTAGCTCCGTCCACCTCCATTGTTATATTCCAAACAGTGAACAAACGCATGACTTTTTGAGGTTCGAGCACCTGGACAGCTCCACCCCAAAATGCACTTATAAATTTAAATTAAAGAGTCTAAGCCCCTAAACATCTGAATTTATAATGGTTAGGATTAGGATTAGAATTTTTTGTTGTATGCGATCTGAAAAGTGATTTTGTGAACGACTTAATGTAATTAGGCAGCGTTGGTTCACCCCGTATAAATTAAATTATCTCCTCGTTTTTCACGTGCATGTTTCCTAAACTGTTAAATGGTATATTTTTTACAAATAAATTTTATAAAAAAGTTATTTTAAAAAATCATATTAACCTATTTTATATATTTTTTAATAATTAATAAATAATTAATCTTATATTAATCTATTATTATATTTTTTGAACACGGTTTTATTCGTGAAATTTATAACATGTAGCCAGCTAATATGCGTGAGATGCGTCCGTACGGAAGCCGGTTCCGTACGGACGTGTCCCTGGATGTCGGTTCAGGTTAATGATGTAACTAATCACATAATTATCTTAATTAATTGATCATTAATTTCTCAACATTTTTTATTGTTTACTCTAAATCGATTCTTAGTGCGAACGTGCGCGGCCCATGTTGAGGAATCCCCATTGGGTCCGTTCCTCAAACCGCGGAAGTTGAGTCGCGGTCCGCTTTCACCTGACCTCTCGCCGTATATAAATCCGGCCTAGGGTTCGGCCTCCCACCACAGGCCGCCTCGGTCCTTCCGCAACGCACACGCGAGCGAGCTTTCCTCTCGTGATCGTCGTCCACCGGCGGCGATCCGTACGCCCGCGCTCGCTGGTAAACCCTAATCTGCTGCCCTCGGTTCGTCTAGTCCGTCGCAATCTTTGCTTTTTTTACTTGCCGTTGCGGCGAACTTAGCCCGGCCCCCGAATTTTAATTTGTTTCGTTGTTGTGGGGGCGTGCGAAACTGCGAATACTCTTAGCGGATTGCGGATTTTGTTGCGGTCTATGTTTTTCCTTTAAATTTTGTTATTGTGTCCAATTGTCGAAACAATTAATCAGGACCAGTTTGTTTCAGAAGTTGTTGTTCCAAAGATTTTCAATCTTATTCAATCCTGGCATTGATCCATTCCTCTGAATGTATCGCCAATTATTTGGATACATTTTGTTAGAAAATCAATTATCTGCCTTCTAGAAGATCGTTAAAGTTGGAGCTGATCCTTTCAACTATATGTATTATTATGCCGATCCTTTCAATTATAGCGTATATGAGTTTTTACGCTGCATACGTGATGTAGGGGACTGCATATAGCCCTATTTTTTTAATTATTTACTATACCTCTATTAAATATTATAGAAAGAACATGTTGGTGCGCAGTTTTATTATTTTCTTGTCTGATTAATCTTCCAGTTTACATGAGTTGATCAGCATTAGACATATGCATATGTAAGAAGAGCAATTTTACAGTCCTTGAGCAGATATCGAGAGGCATTAAAATTTTAATGTACAAATTTTATATAGAAAAAAGTGGTACCTTCTTGTACCTTCTCAAAGACCGTAAAATTGCTCATATGAGAATCATACTACGGGAAATAGCTTTTAGCATACAGGTACAGCACACTATCTAAATAGTTATCCAAAAAATATAAAATAAATTAAAAAGATAGATTAATATGAGTTATATCACTTCACAAACATGCGAGTTTAAATTTAACTTCTGCAAGTTGTAGCAAAAAAAACAATCAAAACTTTATTCATAGTTATTTTTGTTATTTTTGCTATAACTTGTATAAGTTGAATTTAAACTTGTATGTTGGTTGAATGATATAAATCATATTAAACTATCTTTTCAAATTTCTTCATATTATTTGATGACTATTTAGATGTTATGCAAGCAACGGATGTACATATACCCGTGTGCTAAAAACTGTTTCTATCATACTACACTCGGCACTAGTCATTACAGGACTATTACAGGACTTCTTTGCTGTCATGTGTATATCTTCACATTCGTTTGTTTTAGAACAAATTATTCTATGGCTAGATGAGGATAGAAATACAATCTTTACTTATTATATTTGCGTATTTGCGCATTCCATGCTGTCATTAATATAATGACTTGAAGGAGTATGATATTTTACCTTTTGAACTTAGGTATTGGTTATTATTTGTCCTTTCAGCAAGCTTCTTGTCATTTTTAACCTACTTGTTGGATATTCGATCTTGTAGGTTGAGACAGAAGTTGGAGCACAACCAAGATGGCTGACAGCCATGAAACTGACAAGAACATTGAGATTTGGAAAGTCAAGAAGCTGATTAAAGCACTTGATGCTGCACGTGGAAACGGGACAAGCATGATCTCACTGATCATGCCACCTCGTGATCAGGTCTCTCGAGTCACCAAGATGTTGGGTGATGAATACGGAACGGCCTCTAATATCAAGAGTAGGGTCAACAGGCAATCTGTTTTGGCTGCTATCACATCTGCTCAACAAAGGCTGAAGCTTTACAACCGAGTTCCCCCCAATGGATTAGTGCTTTACACCGGCACCATTGTCACGGATGAGGGCAAAGAAAAGAAAGTCACCTTTGACTTTGAACCTTTCAGGCCAATCAATGCTTCCTTGTACCTCTGTGACAACAAGTTTCACACTGAGGCGTTAAATGAGCTGCTGGAATCTGATGATAAGTTTGGCTTCATCGTCATGGATGGCAATGGCACTCTTTTTGGAACACTCAGTGGCAACTCAAGAGAGGTTCTTCATAAGTTTTCTGTTGATCTCCCCAAGAAACATGGACGAGGAGGGCAGTCAGCACTTCGTTTTGCCCGCCTACGCATGGAGAAACGCCACAACTATGTGCGCAAGACAGCTGAGCTTGCTACACAATTCTTCATTAATCCTGGTACTAGCCAGCCAAATGTTTCTGGGCTCATTATAGCTGGTTCTGCTGACTTTAAGACTGAATTGAGTCAGTCTGACATGTTTGATCAGCGCCTGCAAGCAAAGATACTTAAGGTGGTTGATGTTTCATATGGTGGGGAGAATGGCTTTAACCAAGCTATTGAGATATCTGCTGAAGTACTTTCAAATGTCAAGTTCATCCAAGAAAAGAAGTTGATTGGGAAGTATTTTGAAGAGATTAGCCAAGACACTGGGAAGTACGTTTTCAGTGTGGAGGATACTATGTCTGCCCTCGAGATGGGTGCAGTTGAGACACTGATTGTGTGGGAAAATCTTGATGTCAACCGATATGTTCTGAAAAATTCTGTAACTGGAGAAACTACGGTAAAGCACCTCAGCAAGGCACAGGAGACAGATCAGAGCAACTTCCGAGATAAGGCGACTTCTGCAGAACTAGAGGTGGTGAACAATACCTTGTTGCTTGAGTGGTTTGCTGAGAATTACAGGCAATTTGGTTGCACCCTGGAGTTTGTCACGAACAAATCGCAGGAAGGATCTCAGTTTGTTAGGGGCTTTGGTGGGATAGGAGGTATTCTTCGCTATCAGGTTGAGATTAATGCTTACGAAGATTTGTCTGATGAGTTTGATGAAGACTATGAATAGCAATCAATTGAAACAACTTCAGTGATTCCGGTCCGCAAGGAGCCCGTGCTGGCCCCGAACGCACCGGGACAGGAGGAGGTCGAGACATCCACAAAATCACCGAGGAACACTTAAGGTGCATGCCATATTGCAATACCTCACCTGTAAACATCTTCTATTTCCATGTACCCTGTGACTGTTAACATCTTTTATTTTCATGTACCCCGTGACTGTAAACATCTTTTATTTCGATGTACCCTGTGACGTTGGATCTAATCATTTTTTTTTATCTTTCTAGGGGTGAAGAGAAGACTTTTTTTTATCTTTCTAGGGATGAAGAGAAGACTTGAGAATAATGATCTTCTTCATGTCATGAAGAATGATGCTGCTGCAAAAGTGAAGCCCTGTCTGTTTGATGGAGAAGCCCTGTCTGTTTGATGGAGAGTAATGCTGCATTCTGAGTCCATCGAAAGACCGTCGTATCTATTAGTGGTTTAAAATAAATTCTAAGTTGTCATTGAGGAGTGGCGTCTACGTCTGCCCAAACATGTCCTCTGCTTTTATTGTTGCTGCATTTGCCGCAGCTACTCGTGCCGTGTGGCTCTGAACCAGAGGTCCAGAGTGAGTCTTCGCGTTAGTATTATGTTTGGATGGGCTATTGGGTCGATGCAACCCAGCTACAATCTGTGCCCATGATGTTTGAACCATATCCGTGTTCACTTGCTATCTATGCCCATCATGTTTGAACAATATTCGTGTTTATCTTCTTCTACTTCGCTGTTGAAACTGTTTTCTGTTTGGCAACAACGGATGCGTTTTTTCGGAGATTTTTGATAAAAGATGAAAGATTATCTGATTTTGTGATAAATGATAGAATTAGCTTTAAATTCTATTTTAGACTGGCAAGATGTTTTTTTTGGCAAAAAATGCATTGTCCGGTAGTTTGATAAAACACTTGCGGTGCAAGAACCAAGAAAAAATCTAAGAAAAATCTTGGGTAAAACACGGAGCCGACCCGTGCGTTTTGCCCCGTTATTATGAGCGACATGAAATCATGATGATGGATCTGTGGACAGACAATCTAATGAATCGATCGCCTTTCGCCGGTGGCGGTGGACACTTCGTGCTCGCCGGGCCGTCACCGGCGACGGCGAGCATCTCGTTCACCTCACCTCTCCGGGGATAGGTACATACAGGACACCTGGACTCACAGGAACTGTCCTGTACTGCCTTGGCCCGGGGAAGGAATAATTAGGCTGGGGTGGTTGGGACTCGCGAGTGACCAAACTCTGAAATGAATGCGTCCGATCAGCTCGAGCTGAGCTGATGCACGGCCCTTCGCTGTTTATCCCTTCGTGGTTTTGTGACGTGGCTCAAAATCAATTTTCGGTTGGACTTTCTAATAGCTTTGGACAAAGTCAAACGCAAAAGCAGTAAATTGACCAAAATTTAATCAAAATCTGTCCAAAGCCGTGGTACCTAAAGCTCTAAAGGGCTTGAATTCTGATGATCAGTGCCAATGCCGGTACGTGAACTCGACTACAATATGCAATATGCAGTGTACTTTGACGCCCTCGTCTTTTTCTCCAACCTATACTTATAAATCAAAATTATTTTTCAACCTTAAATTTAAATTTGATTTTAGCATTGGCTTCATCAGCCTAATCCATTCTGACGACGAACAGAGAAAATCGAGCAAGAATTCTCGCTAACCCGAAGAGATTGGGTTAATCGGGAGCTTGTGAGATTAATCGAGCTATACACTGAGCAAAGTTTCGAGCGAAAACGGCAAAGCAGCGGGAGAATAGCAGAGAAACCTTCGGCTTCGTCCCCTCCTCGCTCGCTCATTAATGGCGGACACTGCATCGTTGGCGCCATCCATCTCCTCCATTAATGCCGCCATCAAACACCTCGCCCATCTCTACTTACAAGCGGAGCGCCAGCTTGAGCTTCTCGGCTCGGGCCGGCCGTCGCGTCCATCCACCACCCACCCTCGTCGGGCGAGCTCCGCCCCTCGGGTATCCCTTGAGCTGGAGGTGGGTGACGCTGTAAAGGCAAGGCCGCCTGCCTCCCTCGATGATGATCCACCTCGCGCGCGGTCTTGATCTTTGGCCTTTGACGTGCTGTGCTGCGTGTGGTTTGTAGGTGGTGGTGGATCACCTGTTCTTGGGAGTTGGGATTGTCCACTACTCAGTGGGGGTTGTGTGGGGTGCTTGGTTCTTGGTTGGTGAGCGGCGCTTGATGCGGTTTCGCGCGTGGCGGAGTCGTCGTGAAAACCTCGCGCTCAAGGTGCTCGATCAATTGCCGCGGAGAGCGCACAGGTTTTGGTGCTGAATTCCGGGTGTTTCGCGGGAGGAGGGCAGATGGTCGGGAGCGTGCACGCGAATGGGTCGGCGAACGGCGGCAGTGGCAGTGGCGCGGAGGAGAGGCTCGACGAGCTGCGGCGGCTGCTCGGCAAGCCCGACGGCGACCTGCTGAAGATCGTCGGCATCGGCGCCGGCGCGTGGGGGAGCGTCTTCGCGGCGCTCCTGCAGGACGCGTACGGCCACTTCCGGGAGAAGGTACAGGTGCGGATCTGGCGACGGCCGGGGAGGTCGGTGGACCGCTCCACCGCCGAGCACCTGTTCGAGGTGATCAACTCCAGGGAGGACGTGCTGAGGCGGCTCATCCGCCGGTGCGCCTACCTCAAGTACGTCGAGGCGCGCCTCGGCGACCGGACGCTGTTCGCCGACGAGATACTGCGGGACGGGCTCTGCCTCAACATGGTCGAGACGCCGCTCTGCCCCTTGAAGGTGGTCACCAACCTGCAGGAAGCCGTGTGGGATGCCGACATTGTGGTGAACGGCCTGCCGTCCACCGAGACGAGGGAGGTGTTCGAGGAGATCAGCCGGTACTGGAAGGAGCGGATCAGCGTTCCCGTCATCATTTCGCTTGCCAAGGGGATAGAAGCATCCTTGGACCCAATCCCTCGGATCATCACGCCTACACAGATGATCAGTTCTGCAAGTAAGAAAGCATCTTTGAATCTTCGCTTACTTATACTTATCTTTATAAGCTAGAAATTAAATTTTTAATCTTAAATTTAAAATTGATTTTGAGGGTTTTTTTTGAATTTTATTTTCTAGCCTTAGCTTTTAGATTCCTAAGAATACATATATAAAATTTTATTCATAAATTATTTTTTATTTACAAATTATCTCTGTTGCTTGTGCCCACATGCCAACCTATTAAGGTATGTCGTTAGAGCAACTTCTATAGAAGAGGTGGCAGCCACATCCAATTTTGTCCACGCATCTACTCATTAATTAGGACGTAACATATACAATAAATTGCTTCTATCATACACCCCACATTACACTATTATAAATTCACATTATTTTTCCTATTTATCCATTGGTATATTTCTCCCATCTCTCGTAGGATTTGTGGAGAGGTCGCCTCTTATATAGACTTGCTCTCATTTAGTGTCAAGGAATAGCAATGGAGTTGGTTAGTGGAAGGTTGCAATAAATATAATATTTAATGAAAGGAGCACATAGTACTACGGATAGAAAAGGTTAGTAATGATATCCGAAAGAACAACATTGAGTGGAGGGCTCACTGTTGTACTTTGCTATGCTTGAATTTCTGCCTCTCATGCTACTGATAACTGGAGCACATGGCATTCCATAGTACCATTTTATGGTAATTATCACATTTCAGTTTTACAGAGCAAATATGTATTCAATACTTATCCATTTCCATAACGTGCTCAGTACTGGCCATTAGCATTTATTGACATTTTGGGACCTTGGTTTTGCTCCATCAACATCGAATGTCCTGTTCTGTTTGGATGCTGTTGACATGAAATAGACAAATACGCCGTGCTTGTAAATTTATGACATAACAGTGATACGCTACATATTTTCTAACAAGCAAGAAAGATGTTCTTATCTTGGCCCAAAATCAACTCTCAATTTATGGTTGAAAATTCAAAATTTAGTTTATAAGCATAAGCAGAAACGAAAAGATGGAGGTACTAGTTGATATTAATTTTCATTGATCCTTTTATTCAAACAACAACTAATTTAACATTTTAAAATACATTGCAGCCGGAGTTCCAACTGAGAATATACTATATCTTGGAGGCCCAAATATCGCCTCAGAGATTTATAACAAAGAATACGCAAATGCTCGAATCTGTGGATCTGACAAGTGGAGGAAACCGCTTGCTAAGTTTTTGAGGCAACCACATTTCGTTGTCTGGGATAACAGTGATCTTGTTACACATGAGGTGATGGGTGGCCTGAAGAATGTCTACGCCATTGGTGCTGGTAAGAATATTTTCTACATGTTTCCTTTTTTTCCAAAAAATATATATCCTTGTAACAGTTAATTAATTAATTAATCCCACCAACGAATTAATGGAGCTGGTGTTTTCTCCGCTGATTGTTCTATTCAAACATGAATTTGCCATATGTTCAGGTTTTACTCGATTTGCTTAATTCATGGCCTCAATTAATCTGGGTAGTTGAGTTTTTTTTAAATATCCTACCAATTTAAACAAACCATATCCATCTAGTATGAGAACCATTTAAAGTTTTTCTTCCATTTCTGTTTGAACTCTGGTCTATATTAATTGGAGCAGTGCACTTCCAAAATTAGGTTGGATGCCTTTGGCTAGCCTGGCTGAAAGTTGTACAAAGTGCTATGTATATGTGCAAGATAGTTAATGCAAATTTGGTTGAAAACATATCCACAACCATTTCTTTTGCATTATGCCAACTGGCGTTTTAGTTTTTTTGCTTTCTCTCCATGCAAGATATTTGCTATTTCCCATGTTCTGAGCTTAATAATCAACTCACGTTTCTGTTTCAGGAATGGTTGCAGCTTTAACAAATGAGAGCGCAACAAGCAAGTCAGTGTATTTTGCTCATTGCACGTCAGAGATGATATTCATTACTCATTTGCTCACGGAACAACCTGAGAAACTTGCTGGCCCTCTACTGGCTGATACTTATGTTACTCTACTGAAAGGTCGCAATGCGTGGTATGGCCAAATGCTAGCAAAGGGAGAACTGAGCCCTGACATGGGTGACAGCATCAAGGGGAAGGGGATGATTCAGGTAATCTCATAGCACTGTTCTTTATTTTTCCAGAAAGTTATGTGAATTTTTAGCGTGTTTTTGAAGAATGCTGAAAGCCAAAACTTGCAAAAGAGATCATATCATCCTGGATCTAACCTGTTCACTTTTCACTGAACAGGGTATCTCTGCTGTTGGTGCATTTTTTGAGCTACTCAGTCAACCCAGCTTAAGCGTGCAACACCCTGAGGAAAATAAGCAAGTTGCTCCTGCTGAACTGTGCCCGATCTTGAAGAGGCTTTATAGAATACTGATAAAAAGGTTTGTGCTCTGGATTACCATTACGGCTATGGGCCTATGGTGCTCTTTGCTACTTTGACTATGTGGCTGTATTTTTTTCACTAGATTATTCATCGGCTTTTGCGCGCAATTTTTCAAATTGTTAAATGATGCATTTTTTTGCAAGAAGTTTATGTATAGAAGTTAATCATATTACCTTTCTAAAATAGATTTTCAACTCTATAGTATTTAACCTTATCATTTATACCATTCAATAGCTATAAAAATTAGATAAACTTTCATCCTTCATATACGAAAAGAACACATCCGTAGTATGCACTATGAATGCAGTGCACACCCATTCACTGCTTCTAGCTGTGCAATTGGCAGGGTGAATAGATTGTAGGCTGTACACATATCTTCTAGTATGAAAACAATCACCTTTCTTCACAAATCACGAAATCAACATAACGCCTGCAGGCAGTAGTTTATGGGCATAAAGAGCTCGGAAGTATCATGCAATGGTTGGCATATTTTTTTGCCGGACGCAACGGTTGACATTGCATTTCTTTATTAGGCGTTTTTAAAATTTTCCTTGAAATACTGGTTAAAATTCTAGAAAACAGTTTCTTTGGAGACACTTGTGATCATTTGGTACAATGGACATGTAACATGTTCTAACATGTCAAAGTGAACCATCAACGTTGACTAATTCAACCAGCAAGGCAGCAATTATGTTTTCAACTAACAGTTTTTTTTATCTACAGGGAGCTCTCGACAAGAGATATTCTTCAAGCCCTGAGAGATGAAACTATGAATGATCCTCGCGAAAGGATTGAGATGGCCCAAAGCCATGCATTCTACCGCCCGTCTCTCCTAGGAAAACCGTGACTTGTTCATCCTGTATATGATTAGAATATAAACAAGGTTGGATGAGACCTATTTTGACATGCTTAGCATCATTCATGATTAAGCTTGGTGAAGATTTGTCGCCGGCTTGTGCGTGAATTCCACGGGGCTTATTTTCTGGAAGTGTTTCTACTTCTTAGGTTATCATGTTGTGTTGTTGTACAACAGTACAAGACAGCATGGAGTCAATAAATTGTCGTAGTCTCCAACTATAAGTCCCACTGGATCAAAGAAGTTGAGAAAATATTCCTTTCTTGTAATTATTATCCTTCGTTTTTCCTTGTTGCTCCAGTATTTCTGGGCGATAAATGATGAATCCATGTATGTCCTGCAACATTTAATTGAATTTATCTTCCTCGCATTGTCATTGTTTCACCCATATGATGGGAATGTTAATATGATATTCGTGGCAAACTATTTTTTGAACGCCACGTACGTCCTCTGTAACACATTCTGCTTCAGATACCATTTGACAAAATATACACTAATGTAAACATGCGCATTTAAAATACTAAGAAAGCTATATTTTAGGGATTTATGGATCATTTAAATTTGCAATGTTGAGGAATACAAAAAATTGTTTTTTGTGGGCTGTACACGCATGATCAATTGATGTTGAGGAATACAAAAAATTGTTTTTTGTGGGCTGTACGTCCTGACAGACTTACGCAGGGTCACATGTTCTTCTGCTTCGGTTTGATGTCAATCACCAAATTTCAGGTTTGAGCATTGGTGGCGGTTATACGAGTTTTCACTAACCATGATGATGTTTACCAATAGGATTATGTTACCTTCATCTCTTTATGTTGGTGTTCTAATTAGTTCTTTTGTCATTCATTACGATGTGATTTGTAATCCACATTATTTCAATCCGTAAACTCTGTCACAATTGTCTACAGCCATGCGAAGCGAATGCAAAAATATTTTTCATTATGTTTTAAAAAAATGTCGCGATTTTCACTAGCTTGCTGCCTGCTGGGCCTCCGGCCCAAGGCCAAACGGAGACCCAAACCGATTCGGAGTCGGATATTTCACTATTTCCTCTCGTCTCCTATAAAAGGAAACCCATCAACGCCGCGACCCACCCAAAGGCCCAGGCACCCACCGCTCACACATCTTCTCGAAATCTCTTGGGTTCCAAACCACACTCCTCTCCTCTCCCTCACCTCGGCCGCTGCGCTGCACTCGACTCCTCTCATCCTCTCCCCCTCCTGCCGCTCCGGCGAAGGCGAAGGGGAAGGCGAGCGCGCGCTCGGGCCGGCGCGATGGCGGCGCTGGAGCAGATCAGCAGCACGAAGATGTTCGGCGGCCGCAACCTCCGCTTCCGCCACCAGAGCGCCACCCTCGGCTGCCCCATGACCTTCTCCCTCTTCGTCCCGGCGTCTCCGGCGTCCAACCTCCCCGTAAGTTGCTTCCGCCTCGCTACTCCCCGTGGTGGTCGGATCTGATGAGTGGGGTTTCGTGCTACCGTGTGGTGCGCAGGTGCTGTACTGGCTCTCCGGCCTCACGTGCAACGACGAGAACTTCATTATCAAGGCCGGTGCGCAGCGCGCCGCTGCCGCCCACGGCATCGCCCTCGTCGCCCCCGATACCTCCCCACGTACGTGAATGCTGATCCCCTCCCGTTTTGTCCGTTTTCTAGGGTTTACGTGTTCCTATCTGCGTATGGATTTGGAGTGGAATTCAGGATATTCGTGGGGAATTTCGATTATTTGGCGTGAGTTTGCTGGATCACGCTTTGGCAAACTGGATGGAGTATCCCTTGTGAGATATTTTACGATTACGGGATTAAATGTTGCTACGTTTCATAAAAAAAATTGCTATGAGATGACTGACCAATTAGGACAGCCAAAATGGACCAGGGTAAGCGGATACACTCGTGTGTCTGTTTTACACAGCAAGGTAACGGGGCGTCCATGGTGGCAGTGCATAACCAGTTTCTGTATTTTATTGGTTAGGGTTATGCTCATGTTTGCTGAACACTGATTTCCATGTAGATGGTTTGAACGTTTGGACCTCATACATGATGCTAAAACATACAGATGACCATGCATTTTGGTCTGTCATTACATTAGTTTTTAGACATGTGGACAATCATTATATTATTCCACTCACGCAATATGACTTCCCTGTTGCCGTTGCCAATCTGCTATCGTTACAGTTCTTTTAAGGGTTTGTTCGCTTTTATTTTTGTGATCTAGCTAATAGATATTTGGTTTGTCTGTGCCAATCTGTGCAATTGTGCATCCGCGACTATTGCTGTTATGCTGATTTACGTTTGTTCTGGAGATGTTCTCTTCCACATGGAAGCTTTTATATTCTCTTCTACGATGATTTCTGTACTTAAGATTTTTTGCTGTAAGTAATTAAGTAATTAAGATTTTTTGGTTGGATTTAATGTATTAGCATTTTGCATTATTCTAAAGTTATGACACCTAGTAATCACCCAATGTTTATTCGCTTGTACTTACAAATAATTTATTGTATGCTCAATGTGACTTGCACAGCTGTTGTCCCTTCCATATTTGCTGATTCAATTCAGTTCCTTCTCTTATTGCTCTGTTCCTTCATGCAGGTGGGCTTAATATAGAGGGAGAGGCAGACAGTTGGGATTTTGGTGTTGGTAAGATTTAATCTAAAATGTTCAATTGTTCTGCTCTTTTCGTTTTATGCAACACAACAACATGCTGCATGGTCTTTCTTTGCCCTAAACAAATGGATTATCCCTCTGTAGTCTCTGTTTAGCTGATTCATATCCTTGAAAACATTCATCTGTTGCCTTAAATCTGTAAGATGTCTGGTTATGTACAATGGTATGCTCTGCTGAAGCTCTATGCTCATAAATTCATTACTCTGGTAAATAATTAATATGCTCTAGAACATTGTTGGATATAAATGTCCTTTAGTTTTTCTTAACATATCTAGTAGTCTTCATGTTATTATATACGAAAATATAGCGTCCAAAAAGTTTGGTAGTTATGATCGGTTTTCTGACAAACGGTGTTTTCTTTCACTGGTACAAGCATTCTCTTGGTTTCATGCTTGGCACTTCTATTTGGATCCTGAACTTTTAACTTGGTGTTCCGTATGGTTTTCTGACAATTAGTTTTTCCTATTATTGAACATTTCTTGATATCGTATTTGACACTTTTATTTGGATTCTAACGGTTACTTTGTTACTTATAATTATTATCTGAAAGTGGTCTTTCCATTTATCTGTAAACATTATTTTGTTTCTTGCTTGACAGTTCTATTTGAATTCGAAAGCTTTACTTCGGTGTTTCTGTTTGTTTTTTTTTTTAAAATGGGGTTCTTTTATACAAAAAATAGATCTGTTGGTTCATTTATTTATTATTGTATTATGACATTTGTCATTCCCTATCTGAACAAAACAAATCAGTTTCTTGTGTGACACTTTAATTTGGTATTCTGATTTGTTTTCCTAATTTTCTATTTCCTTCTATTGAAAAAACATTCTTCTTTTGTCGCTTGAGAATTTCTTTTGGATTATAAAATTTTAATTTGGTGTTCTCTAATGGGTTCTGCAAAAAAATTGGGTTTCCTTTCATAGAAAAACATTTGTCGATTTCTTATTGTTCACTTCTATTTGTCAGTGTTTCCTTTTTATTTTTCTTGCTTGACGCGCTTTAATTTGGTATATATTCATTGATTTTGCATCAATTGGGGCTCATTTTATATATAAAAACTCTTGGTTTCATGCTTGACACTTCTATTTGAAATCTGAAACTTAAGTTTGGTACTTGTCAAAATTGGTGTTTCTTTATATTGAAATAAAAAGTCACTTTCAGGCTTGACACTTCTATTTGGTATTCTGATTTTTCTAAATCGTGATGTTTACTTCTATCGAAAAAAAACTCTCTTGATTTGTTAGTTGACAGTAAACATTATCTTGGTTTGTTGCTTGACATTTCTGTTTGAATTCTAAACTAACTTGGTATTCTCTAATTGTTTTCTGAAAACTAGTGATTCCTTACACTGAGAAACATTTGATGTTTTTTGGTTGAGACTTCTATTTGGATTCTATTGGTTCAGTTTGTTACTTCTAATTGTTTTATCTAAAAGTTTGTCTCTCCTTCGTTGTTTATTGCTTTATGATTCTATTTGTGTTTGGTATTTCTTTTTGGTTTTCCAAAAAATATGTTTTTGTTTTATATAAAAACTCTCTTTGTATCATGGTTCGCAATTCTATTTGGATTTTGAAACTAAGTTTGGTAGATATAATTGCTTTTCTGAACTTTGGTATTTGCTTTTATTGAAATAAAGAAGTCATTTCCCTGCGTAAAACTTCTAATTTTGCATTCTGGTTTGTTTTCAAAACTAGTTTTCCCTTTTGCTAAAAGTATTCTCATGATTTCTTGCTTGATGTTTCTTTTTGGTTTCTAAACTTTAACTTATTAGTAGTATTCTATAATTTCTTCTTCAATTTAGTGTTTTGTTTTATCGAGAAATATTCTTGGTTTTTATTTGTATTCTATAGGTTCAAATTGTTATCTCCAAAGCTTTTAGTTTTGTATTTCTGATCAGTCTTCAAAATTTTAAAAATCAGTTTGTAAAATGTTTGGCACTTATATTTTGATTCTAAAACTAAGTTTGTAAGCTGTTATTGTTGCTTTTCTGGATTTCAGTGTTCCCTTTTATTATCGAAATGAAAATTCAGTTCCATGCATAATATTTTAGTTTTCTATTTTGATCTGTTTTAAAAAAAAACTAATGTTTTTTCTACGAAAAACATTCTCTTGGTTTGTTGTATATCAACTTCCTTTTGGTATACTGAACTTTTAAACTTGTATTCTTGAACGGGTTTTTTAAAAAATAGTGTTGTTTTTATCTGAAACCTCCATGATTTCGTATTTAACACTTCTATTTGTTTCAACTTGTTCAGTTTATTATTGTTTTTCTGATGTTACTTTCTGTTTCTTGTTTAACACTTATATTTGTATCGTATTATAATGTTTTTATGTGATAAATGATTGGGTAGGCATTCATTTTACACATAACAGAACTCATGGTTTGATTCTCAACACTTATATTTGCCCCCTGAAGTATAATTTTGGTGTTTAAACTGGTTTTTAGAAATTTGTTTCATTTTTTAAAGAAGCAATACAAGTTGATTTTGTGGGTGACACTTCATTTGGTATAATGATCCATTTTACAAAAACTAGTGCTTTTACACCCTCAAGGCCTCAATCCACAAAAATGGTCTCTTGGTTCTTGATGTTTGTTTTGGATTTTGAACTTTTAACTTGTTATTCTCAAATTTATGTTGATATTGCTTTTTTCCCTAGAGTTTCAATTTGGCATTCTCTAGATGTCTTCCTAACACTATTTGGATTCCAAAGATTTTTATATAGCACTTCCTGATTGGTACTTTCTTGACACTTTCCTTTTATCATAAAAGTATTCTTTTGACTTAATGCTGATGCCTCCTTTTGGGTTCTAAAACTTTAACTTGGTTATCCTATTTGATTTTCTAGAACATGATGTTTCTTTTGCTAGAAGGTTATTTTAATTTGTTTTTTGAAATTTGGTGTTTCACTTCTATCGAGTAGACATCTCTCTTGGTTCTATTCTTCCTATTAAGTTTGGTACTTGTATGGTTCTCAAAATTTCATGTTTTCTTTTATTTGAGAAAGCTACGTTGGCTTCATACCAAATTCTTTATTTGGTATTCCCCTTTGTTATTTTGTGGATTTGATATTTTTAACTCGCCGGTTCTTATTGCTTCTTTGTTTGGTGTTTTCATCAAAAACCTTTTTGTGATTTGTTTATTTAGTGCTTTTGCGTTAACTTTTGTGTCGCAACTGCATGCCCATCTTGGTTCTCCGTGGCATGGAGGGAGACTGCATTCGAGGCAAGCCTCGGCCTTGCACGACAGGCTTAGGAGGCCACAAGGCTGGTTGTAGATGGAGATGTAGAGGGTGCGTGATGGTGTTGATGCTATGCCCCATTTGCATGAAGACAACTAGGCCTTGCAGCTCGTTCATATGAATCCTAAACCTTAACCCGGTAAGTCAAGCCCAACCTTCAAAGAATTTACATCATTGCATTTTGTGCTTTCTTGCCATCCCATTTTATACCTACCTGTTAACTGGATACAAATGATTAGTGAAGCGAAGCACAATGTTTGTCTACAGGCAGTCATGCACACAACCAAGCTCATTGGCAGCAACTTTATAACTTAATAGTTTCATATCTGGTAGTCAATGCAGTACCTATGTACCATTATTGAAAAAAACATTTTCTTCGTTTCATTCCTCTATCTGGATTCTAAAGCTTTTAGCTTGGACTTATAATTTGTTCTCTAGAATTTGATGTTTGCCTTTGTAAAGGAACACAATCTTTGTTTGTTGCTTGATAGTTGTACTGGGTTTTTAAATATTTCAAGACGATAAGTATGATTAACTTTTGAAATTTGGTGTTCCCTTTTATGACCATTCTTTTGGTTACTTTCTAACAAAAAACATTCTTCTCCTTTAGTGCTTTGACGATTTTATTTATAGATTCTAAAGCTTTTGCTTGGTACCACGTGGTCGTTCAAGAGTGGTTTACTTTGCAAAAAGCGTTTCCAATTGGTTTTTCGAAATCGTTTTGGATTGTAAAGCTTTCTAAATCGGTTCTTATTTTTTTTTTTTGAAATTGGTGTTTGGTTTTATAGAAAATATTTATTTGGTTTTCTTGCTTGGAGGTTCTTTTTTGATTCTCAGTCATAACATGGTAAGTAATTTTCTAGAAGATGTGTATCCTTCTATAACAACATTGACTTTGTTTAGTGTTTCTATTTTCATTCCAATGCTTTTAGGTTGGACATAGCTACCAGGACTCACATGTCTACAAATATTTTCAGTCAATGCGTGTCAGACGCTGGACGATAAGCATTGGACACCGCTAGTGCTGAGTTGAGTTGTAGTGAGGTGTAGTAGTATTTGGAGTAGTACTACTTTAATCCCTAGGGATAAAGCAGGTAGGGGAGAGAGGGTCATTGGTCACAACTTCTGCAGGCTTTTGCCATACATGAGAGATGGTAGCCTACTACCACCTCTATCACATAATAAGTGCCATTTCTAGAATACAAATTTGTTCCACAGAGTGCATTTGTGGAGTACAAGATGTCTCATCAATCACATCATATTCAAATCTCTCCATTTTACTCCTACCTAATTCCCGTGTTTGCGAAACCGCGGTAACCGCCACGATAATCACGGCGTGTGCTTTGCCAGGGGATGGTAGAGGTACGGCATTGTTTGAGTTGCTAATTTTTGTCCAAATTCAAAAAAATTGAGAATTTTTGAAAATACCAATAATAGGGATTGATTTATAAAGTTTTTTGGTGAACGATGGAGTAATCCCTTGTATACCCCTAAAATTTTAGCTAATCCCTTCTATGCCCTTGAATTTTGCTTACTTGTATACCCCCGAAATTTTGTTTTGATCCCTTCCATGCCCCTCCCATAAGTTGACCGCCTAATTTCTGTAAATATGACAATTTTACCCTTTGGATCAACATAGAAATTTATGAATTACACTATTGAAAGTAAAAGTTTTTCGCATGATACTATTAATAGTTATGAGTTTGTATTTATTTTATTTTTTAAAAAAAAGTCATAAAATTGAGGAGCATTCATATAAAGACATGACTGCCAATACTCACAATACTTCTTTAAGAATGCTCCTGATAAAAAAAATCTAATGTCCTACTAAATTTCAAATAAAAACTTTGATTTATTACATTTGTTTTATTTTTAAAATTTATGGCAAAATTTTCCGCACTAATTATCTAGTCTCATTAATTACATAAAATTCACATACTATGCACTCAAACAAAATTTTCAATCGTTTTTTGAGCTTATAAACCTAAATCATCAAAGGCATTAAAGACATTTGCCACAAACTTAATAGTGAAATGAGGGAAAATATAACAGTAGGGGCATGGAAGGGATCAAGCTAAAATTTCAGGGGTACAGAAGGAATCGGGTAAATTTTAGGGGTATAGAAGGGATTGAGTTTTTATGGGTATACAAGGAATTTACCCGAAGAAATATGTGAAATATGTAATTTTTAACAAAGATTAAGGTCCAAAATATTGTTAACCTGGAAAAAATATGGCCCATGAACGCACAACTAATTTTGAGGGATATAACTTATAGATATGTATTTTAACTTCCAGTTGTTAAGTCATAATTGAAATACATTTAGTAATTAATCCAATCATAGCTAATTAAATGATAATGACATAAGTTTTTTGTATAAGATGAATGGTGAAACGTGCGCCAAAAAGTCAATGACGCCATCTATTAAAATATGGAGGAGTATTTCTTCTGTTCGGAAAAACATTATCTTCATTTCTTGCTTAATCTTCTGCTGAAATTGTAGATCTTTAACATGTTACCTAGTTTTGGAATTATAGATTTTGTTTTTTTCCTTCTATTGTAAATGCTTCCTTTCGGTTTAGAACTTGGTAGTGACAATTGATCTTTGAATATTTTCATTCTTGTGTATTGTAAAAGTTTGCAATAATCAATGTATATAAATGGCTATTGTGTCTTGTTATACTACCTCCATCTTAATATATTAAAACCTAATATTGTATGTGACACAACCTAGTTTTAGATGGGGGAGTACTATTTTTTGGCAAATTATTAGTGTTTTCTTGGATTATGATTTCAAACTGGTGTTTTTTGTTGGTTCCTTGAGTTTCGTGTTTCCTTCATTAAAAAAAATATTATGTTGGTTTATTACTTGTTGGTTCTATTTTGTGTTCCTTTCTAAGAGATTTGAAGTTCCTTTGAAAGAAATAAGATGTGCTTTCAATATCTTTAAGATGCTGGTGTTTCCTTTTATTACATAATATATTCTCTTGGCTTATTGTTCGATGCTTCTGTTTAGATTTTTAAACTTTGGTTTGGTATTTCTAGCATGCCTTTTGAATCCTTTAAAGAAAAGTTATTAGTTTGCCTGACATGTAAATTTGTTTATTTTTTCTTTTTGTGTATATTCTGTATTTCTTGCTTCGGCGCTTATGTATTTTATTGCTTGGTTTCTTGCTTGACACCTCTATATTTTCTGAACAATTTGTGAAATTTAGTATTTCCTTTTTTTGATTTAAAACACTGTTGGTTTCCTGGCTATTACGTGGCAAAACCGCAAAATGTAGTGTTAAAAAAGGTCACCATATTTGGTATTTATGATTGGTTTTCTGTTAAAGTTGTTTACCTCTATGTAGATAAAACATTGGATTCTGAAACTACTTTTGGTATGTATTAATTGTTTTTCTGAATTTTGGTGTTCCATTTTGTAGAAACATCAAAAATCAGTTTCATGTGTAACACCTTCTATTTTATCAAAATAAAAAGAACGTTTCTTTATATTGAGAACTTCTAACTTGGTATTCCCCAACTGGTTTTTAGTGTTTCCTTTCCTTTCATTGAAAGTCCTATTTGTTCGAACTTAGGTGTTGCCTCTTGTTGAAATGAACAAGTCAGTTTCATGCATAATTCCTCAATTTTGTATTTTGATCTGTTTTCAAAAACTAACGTTTACTTTTTATGGAAACCATTCTCATCCGACTAATGTTACATTCTTATTCTTAATCTTTGTCGGTGCTTATTTTGGTTCTATGTTTTTTGGTGTTTCCTTTTTACCGAAAAAAATATCCTCCAAAATTTTCGTGCTTAATATTATCTGGATTCCAAAGATTGTCTCATTACTTTCTAAATCAAAAACTTTCTTTTGATTTAGTGCTTTGTGTTCTTTTATAGACAAAGGATGAAAGATTTTCTGATTTTTTGATAGCTATTTAATGATGTAAGCGTTAAATTTAAGTACTACAAAGTTGAAAATCTATCTTAGAGAAGTGATATGATGAGCTTGTGTATAGAAACTTTTTGCAAAAAAATACACCATTAGCAGTTCAGGAAGCATGCATGCAAAAGCCGATGAAAAATCTGAGAATGATCTACGGAGATGAACGCAGCCTGCTATTTGGATTCTAAAACTTTGTTTTACTAATCAATTTTCTAGAAGATTGTGTTTCTGTTATTAGAAGTTCGTTTTATTTATTTATTTATGAGTATTGTAACTATTGAGTTGTACCTGTATGGTTTCCGAATATTTTGTATTCTCATTCGTATCAAGAAAACTATCTTGGTTTCATTGTGATGCTTTAGTTGGTATTTCTGACTCATTTTCCCTATTTGGTTCTGCTTTTTTGCTGAAAGGACATTCTCTTGGTTTCATTATTGGCACTTCTATTTGGATTCTATATCTCTACCTTGGTGCTTAGTATTGGTTTTCCTTAAGTTGGTTTGCAGTTTATTTTGATGTTTGCTTGATTTCTTTATGTGTTACTTATTATTGGTTTCATGGAAGGTGGTGTTACATTACCAAGGAACATTTTTTTTGGTTTCCTTCTGGCATGCTACCAATGATTTGATTTTAGGAATTCAGTTTTTTGTTTGTCACTTCAACTTAGATTGAGAATCCTTCAATTTGATACTTATTTTTGTTTTGTGAAATGATAGTGTTTCCTTCTACAGGGAGAAATTCTCTCGTGCTTTAATGTTTTGAAGTTGTTATTAGTAAATTTTAAAGCTTTCGCTTGGTACTTCTAAGTTGTTTTTGAAAGTTGTTTCCTTTTATCGAAAAAGTTCTCTTGGTTCCTGCTTGATACTTTTCTGAATCTTTTCAACTTGTCACTTAATATTGGTACGTTCAAATTTGGTGCTTCTTTTTAGCAAAAAAAAAAAACGGACTGTTTTGATTCTTAACTTTGTATGGATTCTATTTTTTTAATTTTCTAATTGGTTTTCTAAAGTTTTTGTTTCCTCTTACTAAAATATACTCTTTTGGATTCGTCCAAGACACACTTATATTCCGGTGGTTCTGTGTATAAATCTTTCTGCATGACTCTTTTATTTGGATGCTTTTAAATTGGATTTGTGAAATTCACTGTTTATTTCTGAGAAAAAAAATCTTTGTTTGTTTTTTTATTTTTCTATTTATACTTATAATTGTCTTTTAATGGTGGTACTTCTTTTGTAGAAAAAATATTCTCTGTTCTACTTATAATTATTTTTCTGGGATTGTTTTTATTTCATTAACTAATTTTCCAAAATTTGCTGTTTCTTCTTATAGGAAAAACATCTATTTATTTTCTGCTCTAAACTGGTTTTCCCTTTTATTGAAATAAGCTTGTGTTGGTTTCTTTTTACACGTACTATTTGGATCCTGAAACTCTCTTTGTATTTCTTATTGATGGGTTGGTATACTTGTAATTTGGGATATGGAGGAATTTTTGAAGGGTTGAGTTCAGTTGTGGGGGTGGAGACAAATGGCCCGCTTCTAGGACTACCTCAAGTAATAGAAGAGTTAATTTGGCAGACTCATACATAGGGCATGCATCATCAATGTGATTGCATCTAGGGCATATCACTAACAAGTAGCTGTCCTTGTCCTCCATGTATTGTATAAGGATGATGGTGTCAATTGGCTGTGATTCAATTTCATTGCCCATTCGGGCAAAACACACACACACACACACACACACACACACACACAGGGCCACGTTTTCTCTGGATCTTTCTTGAATATTTGGCAAATTGGAAACATCTTGTCCTGCAATAACTGAATCCAAATACTTGGACAAGAGCTCATCCCTGGACCACCAGCCCTATGTCATTTCATCCTAGGAAAAGACTACCTAAATCATCCATAGCTTATAGGCATGTCTGAATTCTATTTGTATGCTTATTTTTGGATGTGCTTGTTAATACATAACGTTTGCATTATATAGTGTTTGCATGATGATGTTGAGTGGCATGATTCACTGAGGAGACAACAGTTTCATCATCATGTACTATGCTAGGATTATTCATTTCCATTATATACTAATGTATGTGGATGTGGGCTAAACTTAATCAGAAAGCCGTGTGTCTGTCCACTGAGGCTCCAATAAATTAGCTGATATTTTGTGCTCAAGTTATTAACAGTTACGGATTTAATATATTCAATTAGAAATATTGTGTGCATGTGTATAATCTTGATGATGAAATAATTGAATATATGATGCTTGGCCTTGATATGATTTCTATTCTTGAATTTTTAAAGAAGTTATTCCATGTGTTTTTCTGGTAGGAAATCAGAGTAGTTTTAGTGCAATTTGAGGTTCTTGTTCTCTGATAGAACATGCTGTTCGTTTGGGATTACTGTATGAGCACCACTTGAAGTTCCACCTAGCATGTTAACAGGCTTTCTTGTCTGTGAATATGGTTTCATGTGCTTCTATTTTTAAATATTGATTTTATTTCAGTATGGTTGTATGTGCTGGATTTTTTTTGAACACTAGATGAAATTCATTTAGCATGACAGTGATCTTTCCTTTCTGTGAATATCGATGCATGCACTTATCTTTTCTTTTTAAGTGTCTATGAGTAGGTGCTGGATTCTATTTGAATGCCACAAATGAAAAGTGGAAAAATTGGCGCATGTATGACTATGTTGTGAAGGAGCTTCCAAAAGTTTTAAGTGACAACTTTGAACAGCTGAACACTTCACGGGCATCCATTTTTGGGCACTCAATGGGAGGGCACGGTGCACTAACAATCTATTTGAAGAACACTGATAAATACAAGGTACATTTTCACTGCCATTTGTTAAGACCACATCTGGAAATTCCTACCTGTGAAGTGTTTTCAAGTGAAAATACTTGGCACTGGTTTGTGCTTCAGTACTTTGGGATACTGTACAGTTTAGATATCTCCTGGTTATTGACTGCTATAGCATTTCACATTTCATCTCACTTGGTGTTATTGTGTCATCTCAATTCAGTCGGTGTCTGCATTCTCTCCTATTGCCAACCCAATAAACTGCCCCTGGGGTCAGAAAGCATTCTCAAACTATTTGGGCCCGAGTAAATCTGATTGGGAGGTAACACTTAAGAGACAGAATCCCTTTTTATCCCTCACCCTCTTTGCCTCGCTTTCCCTCTCACACATCGTCATTGTACCGAACTGCAGGAATATGACGCAACCTGCCTGATCAAAAAGTGCAACAAAATTTCAACTCCTATCCTAATTGAGCAGGTATGATGTGGCAATGAATTGATCCGCCATCTGTTTATTATTGCTCCAGTATTTTTTCTCTTTTGGAACATGGATAAACCACCGGTTATTTTACATAAAGCTGTTATTGTGCATAGGCCTAATTGCCCATTGTCCTGCAAATAATTGTAGGAGGAAACTAATCAAATCATTTGGCACAAGCCGTAATTTGAACAATTTCATTTGACCTTTAATTGGGCAGTGTGACAGCGACTTTTCGCCTCCTTGGATAATGGGCAAGTGATGGTTATCGGATAGTCTATAACCTATTTTTATGCACTGCATTATGTTATGTGTGTTTCACATATTTTAGCTCTCTGCGGTGTTTAACTGTTAGCTACTTAAGTGGAAAACACCTACCTTTTAACATGGTTGTCATTGTTAGGAGTCCATCATATGTTCACACAGTATCACTGTATCTGACATACTTGTAGAAGAAGTTACATCAACTTAGCTTCCTTTTTCCATCAGGTTGGCATGATAAGTTCATAGAGATTATACATCGTGGACTATGAGCTGTTGCCACATGAGGTCAACAAAACAGCCCGAATTGATTGATCAACACATGAGTAGGTATTGATTGAACAAAGTGAAGTATAGGAACGTAATAAGCAGGCATTGGCGTGTTGCACGCAAACCATTTCTGATAGCTTTCGGGGCCTTTCGCTATCATTCATCCCCCTAGTGTACATCTGTTTGCGAAATTGTCTAATTTGTGTTAGGCTGTAACATGATTGTCTTAACTATAAAAATTTGAAGCAAAAAGGAAATAATGTCTATAGATTATCTTATTTCCTACACTTGTTTGTGAACTTGAGTAGGGAGAGGACGACAAATTTCTGGCAGAGCAGCTTCTACCTCGCAACTTTGAGGAGGCGTGCAAGGCTGTGGGAGCTCCTTTGACACTCCGCATGCAACCTGGATACGACCATTCCTACTTTTTCATTGCTACATTCATTGATGATCACATTGCCCACCACTCTCAATTTCTGAACAGTAACTGACTACCAAGTTACTTGTAGTGAGGCCATGGAGAGACAGGGGAAGCTTTCAATCCTTCTACTATCTGTAGTATTATCTGTCTGCCCAGACAACTTCAGGTGTCAAATAGTATCACCAGCTGGAAATAAGATGAATGATTAGGCTTTGCAGGCTATTCAAGTACAGTAGAATGGGAGCCTGATACTGCCCTCGCTGTCTTTTACTCTGTAGATTTGTTGACCCTGGTGGGCGGTTCGAAACGTGGATAAAGTCGTCTAGACTTTCTACAGGTAAGCAAATCATATGATCGTAGGATTGTAGCCCAGACGAAGATCTAGCAGGCCTACAATGTCAATGTCACCCCATGTCAGTATCATGTTGCTGCACCCCTTTTGAAACCAATTTTTTTCTCCCCCTGAAACCACACTTTTGTGTTGTCCTTAGCTGTTCTTGTATGTATTGCTTGTATACTTGCAATTTGCTGCTGTCGTTTGTTAGTATACTTGCAATTTGCTGCTGTCGTTTGTTAGTATACTTTCAATTTGCCGCTGTCGTAACATGCAACATGCAATTGTTTCCTTGTGCAAAGGACGCTTTAGTCTGCGTCAATAATCTGCTTTCTCTGAGCTCCAGCAGCTGGGCTGCATCCTTGACGATGAAGCCAACCAGGTCAATTTCAGTCGCTGGTTGGAGGCATGTCTTAGGGCAGCGGCAAGCCTACAATCCTAGAACAATACAAAACACAGATAAACCTTTTCCTATGCCTCGTTTTATATAGCGATGAGCTCTACATGATAAAATGTTGCCTCAATGCACGTGCGTAATTGTAATACAAAAATTCGGACATACAAATGTGACCTAAGCACAGGACAGTGGTTGACGCTCTCACACAGAAATTGAGTCGAGCTTATTCGTTTTGTGCAAGGATTGAAATTATACAATTCTGAGATGTGAAGAGGTTCCTTTTTGGTTGCTGTCACGAGGATACTCGAGCTAACATCAAGTACTGTATCCATCGTAAAATATACAGTAGTTGTTTTGTCTATGTACTCTTTTTTACTGTGTATTTGAACATAATAGTATATATTTTGGAGCCACTATTTATTTAACCTTTTGATCACTGTCACATTGTTGGTTCACATGATTGATGATTCCATCCAAAATGTGGGCATGCGTCTGCGGTGGTGCTGTTGCGGCAGCCTGCCCTAAAAGCGCTGGGGTCAGCGCGAAACCTGCGTACAGTTTTCACGCGTGTGCTTAGGCCCCGGCCCGGGTAGGTACCGTACTTACGCTACCGCTCCTATTTTTTGCATTTAAATTTTTATTAAGATTTTCTCATTGATATTTATTTTTCAGAATTATTTTTTAAATTGCTAAGAATACACATATATAATTTTTATTTACAAATTATTTTTCGCTTGTAAATATATTATTTTGATTTTTTCATCAGAAAACCAAAGAACATTCCGTACACTATTATATCCCCTTCTTTTCGCTGTCCTGCTGAGACCTGCCTGGCCTGGACCTGAAACGCAATTCGGCGCGCCGCGCGCGAGCACCACATCGATCATCGATCATACTGTATGCATAGTGCTCTTAAAGGGAAAATCTTTAGCCAGGTATCTCCGGATTTGGTTCTACCGGTCCTCCGGGACCGAGCTATATAAATCACCCTACTATGCATCCTCTCTTCACCTTTCCTGCCATGATGCCTATTGCTCTCGCAACCACACAAGGTGCACTCTTTTGCTATTCCCTTCATATCAAAATATAACAAATCTAGGTGTTTCTCTTTTTTTTTTTGAAATGGTAATCTTATGTGTATTTTAGGACGGGTGGAGTAGAGCAGAGGCGATTTGTTTCAATTTGTTTGGTTAATTAATGCCGTATAATAATATTTGTCTTGGGCTATAGTTGGATGATATCACGTGTGATTATGAACTTGTCCATGGGAAAGTACTTCCCTCGTTCCTTTTATTTACTTATTATTAACCAAATTTTAAATGTGTGATATTGACTTTGAAGTGACATAAAAAGATTATAGAGGCATCGTTCATTTTGTTGTGACGTTATATTTTTATATTTGTACTAAATCTGAAAATAGAGGGGGTATGAATTTCAAAATTTATGGATAGGAAAATAGTAGTAAAATATTGAACTAAACTAAACAAACCGGTGCATAAACTGGATGTAATAGTAACTAATCAAACTGTGCACACGCTCCATCTAAAAAAGAAACAATTTCCAGATTCATAGTTATGTCCAGATTTATAGCTAGAAATTAATTTTTTTTGGACAAATGGAGTACGAGTATATGTCAACATAGGTGTTATTAATGAGGTCAAAATATCAAATCAGGAGAAAAGGTTGAGGAGGGAACATCTTTATTTTCTTTCCCTTTCTGCGAATCAGGAATAATCACATCACTCCGGGAAGAAATATCGTTTTTCCTTGCCACACATCAAGCTCAGCTCGACTGCTCGAGTGGCCTCTGCGTGCTCAATTAATTTTGATGCATTGCAGGAGCCTTGCTTCTGTCTGTGCACTTGTGCAGATGATACCTCGCTGAATTGACTGTCCATCCACCGTCGCTTTCGGACGCAACGGTGGTAGATCGCGTCAAGATCTCCGGACGTGAACGACGATCCGTCTGAGTGTGATGCATGCGACCTCGCAGTCTTGACATGCTGCTTCGTGGCTACAGATATGGGTGGTAATGGACCAAGACTTCAGAGTTTTTTCACAACCCTATTTAATTCTTAAAAATTTTAGTTCGAAACTCTCTATACAATTTACTCTGTACAATTTTATTTTCAATCCGTTTTGAACCCGATCCTTAAATTTTAATGACAAAATGGTTAAGCTCATTACCACCCATAGTTGTAGCCTTGTCTAGCGAGTTTCTACCCGCTACAGCTTTTTTATGCAATCTTCAGCTCTTCAAATAACTCAGGGCTCTTAGGTACACATAAAATGAAACCGTTCAATTTCTCTAAAATTCCAATGAGATTTTTCTAAGCTGAATAGACCCTTAAATTATTAAAGTAACTATAAAATTTATAACAATAAAATCTAGAATAAACCAACAACATCAGAAGTTGGCGTCCTCATCTTTTGGCTTATGTTTATGCTTATAATATAAAATTTAAAATTTTAACCTTAACTTTAGAATTAATTTTAGAGTTTTTATCATAATTTATTTGTCATCTTTTACTTTTATATTGCTAGAAATGCATATATCCTTTTGTTTTGCAAATATGCCATTTTTTTAGAAAAAGATGACCTAAGCCCCGTTCGGTAGGGGGTCACAAGTTAACTTATGCTCTGGCATGGAAAACGTAGTAATAGATTAGTACATGATTAATTAATTATTAATTATTAAAAAAATATAAAATAGATTAATATGATTTTTAAAACAACTTTCCTATAGAATTTTTTTTAAAAAAATACACCGTTTAACAGTTTGGAAAGCATGTGCGTGGAAAATGAGGGAGACTTAGTTAACTTATGCCATCGCCAAACGTGGCCCTACTCCCTCCATCCCATAATAAGTGTATTGTTTTGCAAATTTATGATTAATATTTTTATTGTTATTAGATGATAAAACATGAATAATACTTTATGTGTGACTAATTTTTTAAATAAAATTTTTAAATAAGACGAGTAGTCGAAACGTTCGCTAAAGAAATTCAGAAATACAATTATATAAGAACAGATGTGTACTAGCTGGTTTCTGTAGGTGTTTGTCTCTCCAAACAGGGTCTCTTTGTGATTGATGGCCTACTTGGCTACTTAAACGAGGTAGACTGTAGATGGGTCCTTGCTTCGATGGCAGCTGCATGTAGATGCAAAGCTAGCTGTGTGTGGTCGAGCACCTGCACTACTGTAGCTGGTGGCTCACAGCCACAGGCACCGTGGTGCCATGCATGCAGCCTCTCTGTCATTGGCTCCGTGCTTCACCTCACGCTCCAGTGGTATGCCCTGGCAAAATAAAGGCACGAACCAACGTCAATTAACCAAACTATTATTGTTGCTGTTGTGAACTGTGTGTGCGTACAAAAATATATATGATTTCTTGATAATATTCTTGCTAAGACCGTTTCTTAATAATGTTTTTAAAGTCGAATACTACATCTATAATTAGGAGTTAACTCACGTTAATATTGATATGATAAATAAAATGTTAATGTTTCAGATGTTGTCTTAGTACCAAATCCATTTAAAAAAGAATTTACATTTGTTGCAAGCCACTTGTTTATGGGGGTGTTTGGGACATTTAGCTCCTTGTCCCATCGAATGTTTGGACACTTATTATAAATAGTAAACGTAGACTATTAATAAAATCCACCTATAATCTTGGGCTAATTCGTGAGACGAATCCATTGAGTTTAATTAATCCATGATTAGTATATGTGATGCTACAGTAAACATGCTCTAATTATGGATTAATTAGGCTTAAAAAAATCGTCTCGTGGATTACCACTCATTTATAAAATTAGTTTTTTATTAATCTTTAATACTTTAAATTAGTGTCCAAACATCCGATGTAACATGGGGCTAAAAAGTTTAGCCCTATCTAAACAACCCCTATATTCACGTACAAAATTTAAGTCTTTTAAGACGATGTAGTATTAGTTTGTTGATGTGGATGAGGAAGTTGGTAGAAATCTCCCCCTAAATAGAAGATATGATACTAGCTAACTCATTGTTTTGCTAAAAATTAAGAATAAGATAAATAACTTATTAATGATTAAAATATAATTTATAGACAAAACTTTTATAAGTGTTCTTGGTGTTCTAAAAGCAAAGACTAAAAAATAAATTATGATAAAAAAACTCTAAATCAACTCTAAATTTATGTTCTAAAATTTAACTTTTACCTTATAAGCATAAGCATAAACGAAAAAAAATGAAGAAGCAGTATAAGAAACAAACAATTGATAATAGTATATGCTATATATACATGGTAAATTTTAAGGAATCTTTTGAGGACGTGGACTATGGCCGTGTTCGTTTGTGGACTATGGCCGTGTTCGTTGAGGGGAGGTGGGGTGTTAGTTATTCGACGCGGAAAACGCAGTAATAGATTAGTACATGATTAATTAATTAAAAAATATAAAATAGATTAATATGATTTTTTAAAACAACTTTTCTTTAGAAAATTTTTATAGAAAATATACCGTTTAGCAGTTCGGAAAGCGTGTGCGTGGAAAAAGATGGATACTACTATAAGATAACTTACAGGACTTGCCGAACGCGGCCTATATTATATTTTATATTTTGGAGACATAATAGACTAATAATATACTGTTTCAGGGTTGAACTCGCCCTAATAATGCATGGATATTACTAACTTATAGCTAGCCTTCTGGAGCTATGAAAGCAAATATAGGATATTAACTAGCTTCCATCCTAGGAATGCAAAAGTGAGATCAGAGATTGGTTAAAACTGCATATTAGCTTCAGGTTTGCACATACTCGTTCTACAGTCTCGATCGATCTGTAGCTTCGTAAAAATAAAAGGAAATATTACGCAAAGATATGTTGCATCAATAATATAATCAGCAGTGATCGATCTAGCTAACAGATATGATGCATCATCGTCTGGATTAATCTAAAAGGGCACGCACAGGTCGCGTTCATGAGCCATATGTTTGATGCCACAAATCAACAGAGATGCTTTACATAAAGAAAGGCAAATCAGATCTCTGCACCCAAACAGCAAATGGCTTTCGACTTCGTGATTTCTTAGGTCATGCCGAATCCCTTGGTGCTGAAGGCTTCCCGGCAATCCTAGACATGATGTGAACCAAATCGCCTCCCAAAAGAGAGGCTGTACGTCCACAGCCAAACCCCACAGTACACACTTTTAATTGCTAATCAACACATCAATTCATCCAAAGTACTCACCCCGTTCCATAATATAAGTATTTTTTTTACTTTCGTTAGCAAAATATGAGGTAGAGGAAAAAATTGTTTTAGTTTTTTTGGTCGGTCTTTAAATTGCCGAGATCTCATTTCCAAGTGTGTGTATCATGGGTGAAAAATGTATAGATTTCTATTCATTGAAATCGGTATTTATATCGTGATACAAATTTTATATCTTAAAATAATTATATTTTGTGAGAGATGGAGTATAGAACAGATAAAAAAACTAACACAATTATGTTCATGTAAAAATGGTAATCTTTAGGGCAGATTGGTGGCATGCATGCAACACCTGCTGTTCCTCCCTGACAGGGGCTGGCAGCAAGACAAGGGGGCAGGATTGAGGGTGGAATGTAGTGAGAAGGAGAGACAGGAGTAGAGATGGGCCTAGCCTACCCCCCCTGCAAATATAGCCAATTCTTCTTTAATAAATTTCTCTCATAATTTCCACCACCTTCCCTAGCTAGCTTCTCTCATCTCTGCCCCCCTACCTAGCTCTTGCACTTGCCCATCTTGCACATACCCACTAACACAATGTGAGGCTTTTAGTCCCAAATGCCATCATGCCATTGTCTCATGGCAACCCATGATGATAAGAGGGGGTGATGTGGCACCGGACGATTGTCAAGAACTACTTCCTCCGTCTCATAATAAGTCAACTCTTCGGTTTTCGTGTTCAGTGTTTGATTATCCGTCTTATTTGAATTTTTTTTAAGAAATTAAAAAAAGTTACTTACACATTAAGTATAATTCATGATTTATCATCTAATAAAAATAAAATTGTTAATCGTAATTTTTTTAATAAAACGAAAAGTCAAACATTATAAGTAGAAAGTGAAAAATTGGTTTGCTGTGGGATGGAGGAAGCAGTGAGTACAGCTAACCATAATGATGTTCATCAGGGATCTTCTCTCGTCATTAGGGGATCTAATTGTGCAGCACATCATTTCTTTGCATGTTGGAGTATTATCATTCATGGGTTTAGTAATTCAGCTTCCCTGCGGACATGCTTTATAAATTACTAAATGGTGTGTTTTTTACGAAAAATTTCTATAGAAAAATTACTTAAAAAAATCTATCAGTCCATTTTAAGTTCTTATGGCTAACAATTAATTAATCATATATTAATCTGTTAGGTTACCTGACCCACGAAATAACACGGCCTAAGTACCTTGGTGCCCGGACACGAGGTAGATTATCCATTTCTTAATGTGTTGACTATGTTAATTAATTATAATATTATTGAATAAGTACCTTATTAGTACGTGCTTTACACCCGGTAATTTTGTGTTTATGGTTTTCGCCATTACAAAGGTGCTCAAAAAGTTTAGAGCATATTTGGAACGCAGGAAAACATAACACAGGAATGGAATGAGAAAAAAAAATACAAGAACTCACATGAAATATATATTTTTTTCCTGCAGGACACAACCGGATGGTAACTCTAAGATAACCATTTATGCAAGCTACAGTCATCAAATATAGTGGAGCCCGTGACACGGATAACCATTTGAAGAATTTCATTGGTTTGTCTGTACCTAAGCTTTAGCAACAAAATAATGGGGCTCATGACCCACGCATGCTGCAGTGTTACGTTTCTGTGCATATTATTTGTGTCTGATTCCATAACGTCTAGTTGCTGTAGTAGCACAGGATGTGTGATTCAGGTAAAAGTTAAGACATATATGCAGGAGAAGAGATGGAAGCTTTTCTAGTACAGTGGATCCTCCTTTTGGAGTGAGTTGTATCACTATTTGGACTAAAATGGAGGACATTATTTGTCTCATATATCTGCTGCATATATGCATATGACCCTTTCCATCCCCTCCAGCAATGATATATATGTGCATCAGAATTCAGAAATGCTCCCCACCTTCAGAAATCACAATAGGCCATGCCACCCTTTTACCCAACTTGCTCTCTTGGCCCCTACTTTTCTTAACCTGTGGACTTTGGACAGGAGTAGTGCTAGATTGATGCTGTCCTAGGGCTTCTATGGATACCCACTTTGATTAGGTCATCTCTACACAGTAAAAAATTGAAGGGCAGTGGAGTACTTAAATAAATTATATATGCTGCCACCAACTCACTTGGTCCTAAAATCTAAGCACTCCTGGCTATTCTTTTAAGAGAATAGGATAAAAGAAAAGAATAAAATACGAAAAACGTAGCAATAGATTAGTACATAATTAATTAATTATTAATTATTAAAAAAATATGAAATGGACTAATATGATTTTTAAAGCAACTTTCCTAGAAATTTTTTAAAAAATACACCATTTAGCAGTTTAGAAAGTGTGCACACAAGAGAGATCTAGCTGCCGAACGCGGCCATAGACGTACGACCATATAGTTTGCTTGAAAAAAAATCTTTCAAATACGTAATGCGGTTTGTAGATATATGTTTTATGGTAGCTGGAGTTTGTTTCATTAATTTAACTCGTGCATGACCATATACCCAAGATCTGCATCCTTTTAGTATCGCACATTATTTCTAATGAGCTCAATATTGTTCTTTTTCATGTATATACTTGTACCAAGTAAGAAAAAAAGTTTAAAATAATACTAGTATCTCACTATTCTCTTTTACATTTCCTTTGGATTTGGACATTCGACGCAGTTTCTAATACACGTCTGCTCATCAGTTTTTCTGATTATACATTTATAAAGCTTACTAAGGGGTGATTATTTGGCTTATTCAGGGAAAAAAACCAATGACATGTTTGCAAATAAAAAATAATTTATGAATAAAACTTTTATATACGTGTTCTTAGTGATCTAAAAATTAATGATGAAAAATAAACTACGATAAAAAAACCTAAAAAATGAAGTTGTAAAAATGTAGTCATATGAAAGAATTTTTCATGAAAATCTATTAACACCATTTTCACATGTTAATTATTAATATTTTTTTATCTATTAATGATTTATGCATTTGATATTTGGTTGTATGTATTTTAGCTAAGACGTCATCTCTTTTAAAACGGATGTGGTATACAATTTATAGAAGCTGTTTTTAAGATAAAAGGGGCACATATCCAAAGCAACCTTATGGCTTTATGATAGATCATAGCAAAGTTTCAAGACACCCACCGTTAAAGATGACATGCATGGAGCATCTTTTGATGTAGGTACTACAAACTACAAACATTTAATTTACCCCACTCAATCGTCATTTAGGGCTCCTCCAGACCACATAAATTTTATGGGATTTTAACAAAAAGTAGTTCAATTCCTCTAAAATTTTTATGAAATTTCTCGAAACTGAATAGGACCTTAAAGGAAATTTTCTATCCAGTCGCACAGGTTAGAATATAATACACATGCATGTGGAAATAGTTGTCTTTGATATACACAATCTTTGTGGCAAATCTAAATATTATATATCAAATCCAATACTTTTACATGTTGAGAGTTTTTTACTGCTTGTTACATTGTGTGTGACAGTTTATGGGGGCATATGCATGGATATATACCTTCCCAATTGCTCGATGGAATTAACTGTTTTACCCTAGGGGCCCATGCCTCCCCGGGACCATTTAGCAATAGCAATAGACCGAATAACTGATCAGATCATATATATGATCTTGCTGCTGGATACATTGTATGCCCCAATAATTTACTTTATAGATTCTATAAAAATTCATTTCTTGCTAGATAGCCAGATCTCTCCTAGCTTCTAACAGCAGCAATAGGAAGTGAAAGATGGTTATAGGGAGTAGTAGCCACTTTTGTGCTAAAAATGATCAGGTAGAATTAATAATTCGACAACTTCATCACCAAAAAAGAAGAAGAAGAAAGAAGAATAATTTGACATTGACACCAAATAATGAACACGTTTCATCCAAAGAGAAGTAAAATGATAGGTGCATGCGCCCTGAAAGACGTACATTGTGCATTTTTTTATAGCTGCTTTGTTGTGGATTCGAATGGAAGGGGGAATTGTTTTAGCATTTGTTATCGCATGGACAGTCGACACGTCATGGAGCATGATCTGCCAGCATGTTTGGTTTGAGACAGAATCATCCAACGTGTCCCAAGAAAATGTTAAATACAAAATCCAAGAGATCGACATTGACCTCGTTCAATTCACCTTAATTTCCCATAGGGATTATAGAAGATGAAATGAAATGACGCGACGCGTGAAATTTAAACCCCATTTTTGATGATGGAATCGATCTCTTTTGTTTCACATATTCGATCGGCAGATCACACGCCAGCTCGATTAATTTTTTTGTGTCCCCTGATCTACCGTTTCAGTGGAATGGGGCCAACAAAGATTGCTCCCCACCAGTGGAGAATAATGTTTTATATATATGTAGCTTCTTTTGAGGCATATACCATGCATATATGCAACTGGATGAGTATAGTATGCATGTATGATCAAGAGGGATCATCTCTAAATTAAATTATTGGAAGCATTAATTCTCCCAAATGCAAGCTATACATTTTACTAGCTAGCTAGAAATGTTTACATATTATTCCGTGTTAACTAAAAAGAAGCAACACCGATTCTTTTTTTATTTCTCGATGGAAGCTTAGTTCTACACGATCTATTTCTAGTGGAAGGTTTCAATTTTATGTTTTCAAAATTATCACATTATCAACAAGAAAAATTTACTTGTCAGTTGGAAATAACCCACGGTGTCTGTTTTATGGACAGTACATGCAAGAGATAAGTTGCATTCAATGTACACATTGTTTCATTTAGATGAAACTCATTTCATTTATATATTTATTGGATTAATTCATTTGCTACATTATCAAAAGTGTTGGCATAGCTTACTATTTAATGAGAATGAAACTCCTATTAGGAGTTGCTTTCTCTCATCGCATCTTCATTTTTATTTTTCACAAATTAACCACGCCTTGCAACATGCATAGTTACATCCTTTATGCATTCATGAGTTTTTGCCCAACGCCTGCGTTCGTAAATTTGGCCTCATCTCTTACTTGTCCGAATTGTTGTTTCGACCCTATCTATATCCATTCTATCAATTGAACCCTTATATTTTTTTCTCTAAAAATAACTATATTGCCCCCTATGTCATATTAGCCACACTTCAAAAATATAAATCTCAATGTGAAAAAGAATAATTTATAATAAAAATCAATTGGGAAATAATTATTTGACACTAAATTTGAACAAATAAATTAAAAATGTTTGATTAAATCCATTCAAAAGTTTCACTGTGAAATTCAAATAAAAATTATTTATCTTATTTTGGTTTCAGTTTTGGTGAAAATGTTTTTACTAATTTCATCAAAATTGATTTGAGTTTTTTATTTCAAAATTTTAAATCTCAATTTTCAATTTTATGGTCAAATAATCATAACCCGTTTATGTTTTTTTACAAATAAATACTTTTCACGTTGAGAATTGTGTTTTTCTCATTAACATCTAGCACATAAGTATAAGAAAGAGGCAATATAGTCATATTTACCTCATTTTTGTCACCCTAGCTAGTTATTTAATTTGAGACATTGTACACCTCACGCATAACATGTTTAAAATGTTTGCTCTTATTAGTCTTCTTGCAGTGCAACAACAAAACATGCACCATTGAACTAGCGAAGTTAGGAACAGAGGCGGATCTAGCGCATCTAGCGGGGGGCTGGCGGGCTGGCGGGACTCCAGCCTCTCTAAACGTTAGATCCCTTGTAGAAAATAGAGGAGAGATGAGGAGGAGGAAGAGGGGAGGAAGAAGAAGAGAGGAGCTAAAGGAGTAAGAAGGTAACCAGTCCTCTAACGTTCAGATCCTGGATCTACCACTGAAGAGAAACATGAAAAGGACTAAAGAAGCTCCATGAAGAGAGACAAGATCCACTGAAGATGCGGGGAAGAATGATGTGGATCGATTTAAACCAGGAAACATACATGCACGTTTTTCACAACTTTTAAATGATTACTAATTACGAGATGTGGAAAGTGTAATATTTAACCTCCACAAAACACTACCGAGACCCAGCGCGTTCACATTGTCAGACTTTAATTCAGTAAATTAGCTTACTTTTGACTAGTCTTCAAAAAAAAAATCTTTGTTTCAGCTTGATTGAATTGATTTCATTGTAAATTCAACCCACGATTCTTTGGATTCAACAGATTTTAAAGGATATTTGGAGGATTTCATTTGTTAGGAAATATTTCCTATGAGACTCTTTGGAACAACTTAGGGGCCGTGTAGATGGCAAATTTTTTCATACGATCATACATTTGAAGTATTAAACGTAGTCTAATTACAAAACAAATTTTAAATTTCGCCTGAAAACCACGAAATGAATTTTTTGAGTCTAGTTAATCATCATTAGCATATATTGGTTACTGTAGCACTTATGACTAATCATGTACTAATTAGACTTAAAATATTCGTCTCATGATTTTCCACATAACTGCGTAATTAGTTTTAATATTCATGTATATTTAATACTTCATTTAGATGTCCAAAAATTCGATGTGATGTTTTTGGAAAAAGATTTTGGAACTAAACATGCCCTTAAGGAAAGGAGTTTGTAAAATCATATGGTTTGGTTTCTAGTACCCTGAAACAAAACAAATAAACAAACGTGGGATCCTAGCTCAGGTTTTTATTTTCTTTGAAAGGCCAATGCACTTAGGGTTATTGTTTGACTTTTTAGGAAAAAGCCAAACAATAAATTTACGAATGAAAGATTATTTGTGAATAAAACTTTTATATATGTGTTTCTAGTTATCTAAAAGTCAATGATGTAAAATAAACTATAATTAAAAATCTAAAATCAACTCTAAATTTAAGATTTACAATTTTAAATTTTGGCTTATAAACATAAACAGAGGCAAAAAAAGATAGGATTGGCTTACTTTATTGGAAATTCATGTCTTTTATTTTTCTAAGAAATATCCATAGATATTGGTTTTAATATTTCCTTGTGTTCTGGAGTTCTGTAGGTTTTTATTGTGCATGACATCACATTTCACCAATTTTTTTTATTCTAACACAGTTGACGATGATGTTGGAGAATCCATCAGAGCGAACAAACAGAACCCTGCATCTGAGTAGGATTGATTATTAATTCCATCCAAAGAGCATATATAGATTCTGAAGCAAGCTAGCGACCATATCGATCAATCGGTCATTCCAATGCAGAGAAATTCTGGCCAAAAATAATAATATAATTAACAAAGATATCCACTGCATGCACAGTAGGTGCTCTCACGCGGTTCGGCCTTTAGGTGACATAATGCCGGGCTAAACACGGTCAGAGAATTAATTGAATTTGGTTGTAACGCAGATCCGGCCGCACCCCACCCGGCACGTACCAAACATTTAAAAGACCAAATCCCCCCACAAAATTTCAACTTTCTTTCAAATGGGAATGTGCATTTGCACTTTAGTTTAACTGTGGACAAAAAGGTTGCCATGTTCAAAAAAAGATCATTTCCAAATATATTGTGTGGAACTTTTTACTCTTTGACCCTTTTATTTTTTTTAAATTTCGAAACTAAACCCAACTACAGTTGGTTTCCAGATACGAACATTTAGGCTTTTAGCCACACCACTCCCACTTATATGGCTAAAATTCTCCCACATTAACTATAATGGCTCTGCTGCTCACTTCTCTTGAGTCATGATGTGGTAGTGTTTTTTGCATACACTATATGGGTGATGTAGCTAAAAGTTTCAAATCTGAAAATAAGTTGCTAGAAGGTTCAATCTAAAATTTAAAAGGTAAAAAGGTTTAGATGGTAAAAGAATTGTATAATGTACACATGAGTAGCTAACTAGCTAGATATATATTATTGTACGCATGCATGTTGCAAGATTGCACCCGGTTGGCTAGCAATTGATCTCCTCCAGTGCTATTGGTTTAATTTGTTCACCTCTGATGTTGTCGTTGGATGTACGTTGTTGGTTCAGTGCTACCTTTTGGATATATAATCAGTTGCAAATTGGGCCTAACTAGCTGCTTTTCAAATTAGCAGCTAGTAATTAATCCAAACAGGCACTATAAATTTTATATGGCTATTACTAAGATACGGTGTTTGTTGGCAGAGATTAGTTGCTTCATCATGCTTAAATTAGCAAAAGCTAGGATTATATATATTCATGGAAGCTAGGTGTGTGATCTAGTTAGGCTCTCAACTTGGCATAAACTTATGTCAGACTACATATTAGTTTGGTTAAGAGAGCACTTTAGAAAACTCTGTCACCAATAAACTAATTGGTGTTTCATTTAGTGAGATCAATGAGGTGAGACAACAAGTAAGATCCTCCTAGATTATTGTTAATAATTAGTAGCATGCATACATGCGTAGTACTACAAAATTGTCAAAGCTAAATGTCTCTAGAAGCTTAGAAAGTTAGCTTTTTAGTACCCTGTTTGATCACCACCGAGCTGATGAATAACAGTACATGGAAAATGCATCACTGAAAGCAACGGTTGGCGGCTGTTGTTTATTAGCTTTAATTTCTCAAAGTCGGCATGCAGAATGGACGGTGCATACATCGTCTCCCTACCCAGATATTATTTAGAGCTTCGAAACACAATAACTCGTTTCTGTTTATACTCATAAGACTAAATTTAAATTTTTAATCTTAAACTTAATATATATTTTGACGTATTTTATCATAGTTTATTTTTAGGCTTAGTTTCTAGATTGCCCAGAATACGTATATAAAAATTTTATTCACAAGTTATTTTTATTGTAAATTTATCATTTGGTTTTCTTACCGAAAAAACCAAACAATTATCACCAATAATTTATATAAAACAACTTGATTATTTCTCTAACTTTTCTTAAAAAGTTCTCCAAACCGAAGAGGCCATTAAAGTGGCAAATCGAACCGCTATATAATTATTTAAGGGCATGTTAATTGCTATGGTACCAAGGAGTTTGATTTGCAACCCCATCTTTTCGACATTAAGTTTAGAGTTAATTTTGAGGTTTTTTTATTAAAGTTTATTTTTCAGTCTTGACTTTTAGATAGCTATTCATAAATTATTTTTTATTTTTCGTTCGTAAATATATAGTTTGAAACAATCACCCCCTTGGCGGTAGCTATTTGTGGAGCTTTACTTCCCCTAAATTGATAGTCTCAATCTAATGGAGATGTGAATTTAAATAAGTCGTCTCTACTCGACTGGTCACAAGTACTTGTCGTCATGTAATATTTATGAATAAATGTGTATATATTTATGTCTCTCAAAATATACTTATAATTTCAAAATTTAAGTAGGTTCTTAAAATATCTTATAATATATAGTTGTGGTTAAATTTTCATTAGAAGACTATCTGCGTTCAAAATAATAAATATCCATCCTTGCAAAAAAAATGTATTTACGAGTATAAAGTGGACTTTAATAGTTAAGTCCCTCTCATATGTATGTTAGGCTTTCGCTAAATTATCGTGAAGCTTCCAAAACAATGTATCCCTCCAATCAAGAAGATATTGTTTCAGGTTTTCCAAGTCAATATAATTAAAGTTATGACTCTAACCACGTAATTCTTTCAAATAAATCTTAAATATAGCTATGCAAGTACAATCTCATGAAATGTTTTCGTTACAACAGACAGCCTCATCAATAGGCTTTTGTGTGAAAAAAGCCTAACATTGTACAAATGAAAAATAGTTTGTAAATAAAACTCTCATATAAATATTTTTAGTGATGTAAAAAACCCAAAATCACTTTAAATTTAAGGTAAAAAAATCAAGTTTAGAATTATAAGCATAAGCAGACGAAAAGATGAGGTTGTTGGTTACATCAATTTTGTATGTCCAAAACATATATTCTCACAACTATGGTTAAAGTTAACTTATATCGACTACTTTCTCCATTCTAAAAAGATAATCGTTTATAGAATTTAAATCATATTCTAAAATATAATTATTTATGACACTACTTGTCACATAATTAATTTTTCATTTAATTTTTTCTTCCAACCTTAACCCTTGCTAAACAACTGAGAAATGTTTATATTTTGAAATAGAGGTAGTGGATAAATTCTAAAACAACATTCTTTTGTGATCAAAGGGAGTATACAACTGCAACAACTTAAGCATATATATCTTTCTCGCAACAACAAGGAAGTATACATCATATTAATCCGTGTTGCATACTAATCCGTGTTGATAACTTACTACCTTCGTCTAAAAACCTAGTAGATGATCAGATACTACAAATATGGACAAAGCTTATTTGGTTCAAAAGCATTGCAAAATCATAGAAATAGGAAAAGTAAAGGATTTTGTTGTCATGGCAACTCTAATCCAAAAAAAACTTTTCCATGAGGTCTCACCTCATGCTAAGAATACTTTAAAATTAACTCACCATAACACAATCATAAGAAATTAGCTAGGGTCTATTCATATGAAATGAATGGTATTTACAGGAAAAAAATCATGAGGTTTTAATTCCTACAAAATTCCAACTGAATAAACCCTCAAATTATTAACATCTATCCAGATTTATAGTCTACTATATGTCTAATCATGAAGTAGTTTTTTTCTATTCTGAGACAGAGGGCATCTCATGCAACAATTATTAATTTGATCATTGGAAAAGTCTATATGGCCGTCCTGTGTAAATATACTAGTGATAATGAGTCATGAAATTCTCTTGTTACGTAACAAAGATTCAGGAACAGTAGGGCACTTTCCATGCGTGCGCAAGTTGCACAATCGCGTGATGTCAACCGAGCTAGTTAATTTGATGATCAAGTTGAGCGTACATTCGAATCGTTCGGTGCTGAGAAGATAAGATTGCATACATCAGAAACAAAACATGTCGGAATTAATTTAATAAAATACAGCTTAATTCCATTGCTGGATGGGGATATCTTTATTGAAGCGTACGTGTGTGGTGATCGATCCCTAATCACTATGTACAGCCTCCATTTTAAAATATAGAATGCATTTAGTTTTATTAGAACAAGTGTTTGAGTAAATATTAGTCTATTAGAATAAATATATATGATTAGAGATATTCAAATTATTAGGATTTCATATATATTAATAGAGTAATATTTGCTTAAATCACTATCCCAACGAAACAAAGTATATCATGTATATTGCAATTAGTACTACCCCATACATTTTTTTATGCATCGAGACCAAAAGTAACAAAAAAAAATCATTTTAAATTGTGTCAATCAAGACGGCATGTATAACAGGCTAGAGCAATTTTATCGTACTTAAAAAATATTAAAAAATATTTTTTTAATGTAAAATCGGTACCTCTAAGCACTTTATATCTTGAGATATTAAAATTTTAAGCGTGGATTAAATATTTTGTCCTGATGAAATTTGTGCTCACACACTGTTATAAGCATATATATTTTTTGTTATCATTTTGCATAGATTAAAAAGTGGATGAAGAGAGCACCAATGTACCATTAATTCACGAGAAGAGAGATAAACTAATTAGCTGTCCGGTCTCATGATCATACATGATCCAAACTCCAAAGGCATTGAATCGTCACTAAAGCAAATAAGCACATAAATTGTCAAACGACTTAACTTGCTTGTGTGTTTGTTCCATGTTATGTTAACAAAAGCCAAACCAAGTACGTTCACGAAAACATTATATAATATTACTTTTGTACATCAAACGACGCGAGAAAGTCAGGTCACATATACACTCTTCTCTAATAAATAATGATGTTAATTTACTACTGACATCTTATTTTGCCTACGAATTATGTTTACATGATTACATAACGATGAATAGAAATCGTATGGTTATATTTACGATATGATGCTACACACTTCTATAATATAATATATTTTCAAGCATTTCTTCCATTTTAAAATAAAATTATTTCTAGGATTTATTTAAATCCATAAAAGTATTTTTGGTAAGACTATTTATCTCATCAACCACTTTACATTCAAAACATTTTATTTTATCATCATCTGCCCTCCCAACCCTATATATTCCTCATTTATTAATTAAGAGGCACTATGTCTTTTGTTCTCAACCTTAATCCATGCTAAATAATTTAGAAATCATTATATTTTGGGAGTGAATATGTGTTCATAAATTTTCTGTAAAAAAGAGAAATGGCCAAAGTGTGGGCTTAAATAATACCAATATTCAATAACCGACGGAGTATATGCATGTCTACTTTTGGAGTAACCAGAAATTTCATGCATGTATACATATACAGATAACTAACTACTAATTCATGTTTAATGTACGTAACACAATTCAATATCAAACTTTGCTTCATGTAATGCTGAGTTGCTGACCCATATATATTTTCCCCATATATATTGGCCACTGCTGAATCTGTACTGGATCATGCAAATTAATAAATGCATCCCTGCATGAATTATGCCTTTTTAATTATTTGATGTTTTTTGCAATCTGCAATACTTAATTATATATTTTAATACTTAACTTGATACACTATACTTGCACACTACTACTACTACTAGCTAGTAGTCCTATCTGCCATAGGCTTGTGGTTGTGGTCTTTTCTGTGATTCAGCAGTAGTGTATAAGCATCAACTTCTCCTATATATGCAAGCACATCTACGTATGATGTTTTTTTGCCATTGCCATCACAATAATTAAGGGCGTCTAGCCCTAGCCCCTTGCTAAACATGTAGGATGTGGCTCTTTTGGTTACAAAATTAGGGTGAAAGCAAGCGAAGTGTTTACACATGTGGGCCCCACATAGATTGGCTGGGCCCACATAGATTTGGATCACATGCTTGGATTTAGTCCAACCATATGCATGTATCAGCTGGTCAATCCAGACTTTTCTAATCTCTATAAGCCGATGTATTTAGCGGGGGTTTGGATTTAGGGATTTGTTTAGACACTTGTCACATTGGATGTTTGAACATTAATTAAAAGTATTAAATATAGACTGATAACAAAACTAATTACATAAATAAATGCTATTGTATTAGATAAACTTTTAAGCCTAATTAATTTACAATTAGCAAATATTTACTGTAGCATCACATTCACTAATCATGAACTAATTAGGTTCAATAGATTCATCTCCACGAAATAGTTCAAAGTATGGGGTATGTTTTATTAATAGTCTATATTTAATACTTCTAATTAGTGTTCAAACATTCAATGTGATAAGGATTAAAAAAAGTTTGGGGGAAACAAACACCCCTTAGTAGCTTTCTAACAGTGGTGTTGATTATGTGTCAAATGTACCGATGGCAAAATGAAGCACTAATTAAATGCAATTTTCCTTATGATGTGTGTCTATTTTTATTTTATATATATTAAAAACGTGTGGACGTGCTTTACCGCATCTGTGTGTTTGTGTGTGTGTATACATATATAGATATGTTTGTGTATATATGTAACATCTATGTTTAATTAAGGTCTTCTCTGGGTTGAAGTTGAATGTAGCCCTAACTTAATTTCCTTCTCTAACTTATTTCTCATGTGAAAACACATATAGTTCATTGCTGGAAATGCTTATAATTTAGCCATAATAATATATTTTCTTATTAAATGTTATCTCTGTCCCATAATAATATATTTTTAGCCATGAATTTGGATAGATATTTGTGTATATTCATTGCTAGAAATGCTTATAGTTTAGGAGAATTAAGGGGTAAAAGGATTACATATTAAAGGTGGGCATCATTCTAATGGAGAGAGTCGGGGACGAATTTGGCATGGGGGCGGCGGGGGCTCGAGACCCTGCTACCCCGTTAAAGCCACTAAGCCCCACGAAGATCCTCTAAAATTTATGTCAAACATCAATAGAAAGAGAAGACTGAAACTCTATCTAACTTATTCAGACCTCCTAATATTGTTGGCTAGATCTGCCACCGGAGAGAGTGACATCATATCTGAAGTAAGCTTAAATTTAGGCAGTTAACACCTGATTTATTAAGCGGCATACGTCAAATTAGGGTCGCAACTTGGCGCCGGCCCTACCATCTAAATTAATTAATTAATTCTCATACAATGGGCCGCTGGTTGTTATTGTAGACGTTTTGCTGAGCAAGTAGCTTTGATAAACTTGTCGTTTGACATGCACTGTCCATTAATTCAATTAATGTATATCACTATCTGGCTAGTTACAGCATGCGTCTTTGTCTGATGGAATGAATAATAAGAGGTAGATTTTTTTTTGTGTGTTGATTTGATCCTAGCTAGCTACCATATATATATTGGTCCCCCTTTTTCTCTCTAGTGATTTTAGTTTGCAGTTGATGTGAAATATATGCATGATATATATATGTGTATCATGGAGTAATTAATCCCTGTTCAGAGATGCCGGCCGGCAATTGATTATCAAGTTAAGCAAACAGTGAACTGTCTACCTAAACACTGGACAATTACCAGGTGGTTTGGCTGCTGACCATAGTAAAGCAAGTTAAGGTCTTTGCCTTAGGCCCAGCTTTTAGGGTTGGTTCTGATGCCATCTAGCTTTTGACTACTGCATATGTACAACAAACTTATAAAGTCACTATAAGCCATGTTGGAGTACCAAATATTTGGATATTTCAATACAGGGATCCTCGGTACTCTCCCACCTAAATTATCCTTCCCATTGTCTGAACCTGCATGGACGCATGCATACATGGAAATGAATGTAATATAACTGTACTATGACTATCAGCACATCCAAAAGTGACCACTATTATATACTGGCACATCTAAAGTTTGTGGGTGCCAAGCGACCGATCCTTCGTCCACAAGCAAAAATACATCTAGAATTTAAAACTGTTAGGGAACGATTGGTAAATAAACGATAAATCAATCATTAAAGACATGAGATTTAATGTGAAAAACCCTTCTAAAGCAGGAGAGAAAAAATATAAGCGACGGCCGACAAATATCTTCACTATATTGGGATGAAATTACGAACGGTGGCTTACAAGAAGTACATAGAAGACGAAACCCTAGAATTATTTTTTTAATGTAAAATTTGGTGTCTTAAGTTACATTGTGTCGGTGATTTGGATCGGCAATATATACAGGGTTACCCAGGTTCGGGCTCTTGGTATATGAGATAATACCCTACTCCTGTTTAGCGATATTATTCAATTATATACGGATCAACTAGAGAATAGCTGATTTGAATATGACATGCCCTGATGCCCCTATGAGGGGTGCCCTTGTGCCCCTTATACAGTATGGGATAAGACTTATAGATATGGTAGAGTGCTAATCTAATAGGATTAGAATATATCCTATGGATACCGTTAGGCCCGGTGCATACGGCATGCAATCCAAATATTAACAAACTCCTAACCGATCCAGTACATATATAATTGTTTTCCTATTCTGTAACTCCTACCATATATATATAGTATAGGTATTCCACACATTGTATCTCATGTACCAAAATTTTAAACGTAAATTTGGTATCTAGAGGTATTTTTTTCAGAATATTAAAATTACCCTATCTTCACATAGAAAGCATTAATACTTATCCACAGTCATGGTATTTTTTTTTAAGTTTGACTGTACTCAATGTAAAAACATCTACTGGGGTCAAATGTCCAATGTTAAAAACTTGCGCTGCTACTTGTCTCATCAATCACATTTTATTTAATTTTTTCATCTTACTCCCAACTACCATTTCACAACAGCCATCCCTTATTTAATTAGTGGTACCAAAGATTTTCTGCGCAACCTTAATTTCTACTAAATAATCTAGAAATACTTATATTGTTAGGCGGAAAGAGTACTAGTTGGCAACATCATTATTATACTATATTTGTGTATTATGTATTATATTTATGAAGCAAAATATTTTTATGACACTCCCTTTGTTTTTAAACGCAAGCATTTCTTAGGGTGTACGGGAAGTACATCCTATGTCCCAAAATATACTTCATTTATAATCCAAATTATAAATGTACTAGTTATCTTTGTACTCCAAATTTATATAGCTACATTTATAATTCAACTATAAATACAGCTATATTTTGGGATAGATGGAGTATATACATATCATCATATTCGACGGTACTTTTTTGGACAATGAAATTAAGTGAAAACTTTCAGACTATGCAATCCAATTTTTTATCATACCATTCATGCTTGAAATTTAATCCTACATATCATACGTACAACAGGGAGAGCATCATCATCGGTATAGGAATGGATCCAGACACTAGAGACAGAAAAAAGACAGTACAGAGAAATCCACTTGTGTCGTGAGCACTGAGCAGAACTGTCTTTGTCATAGTTTGATCATAGACCAACTCACTATGCTGCTTGCCTGGCCGGCCCTGGTGATAATCTTTTAACTTCCGTTTATATTTATGATCTAAAATTTTATTGTAAACTTTAAATTTAGAGTTTTTTAAGTCTTTTTATCGAAATTTATATTCCAGCCTTGGCTTTTAAATCGTCAAGAACATATAGGTAAGATTTTTATTCATAAATTATTTTTAAAAATATGTTGTAAAACAATTACCCCGTAATTTCATCCAGTGAATTCAATATGCTCGGTCACTCTCTGCTACACATGGCCGTCCTTAGTACCACACTGCACTGATAATTGGTCAAAAGGAGTTTGGAAACAAGGACACATGGCCACCCATTGTTTGCTTGACACGACAAGTGATATATAGATCGATGCTTGTTCATGTCTGCATGCTGGCCGAGGTATGCATATAGGCGTATATATGTAGGAGCAAATTAAAAGCACGTGATGTCCAGTGCTTGGTAAGGCCAAGTACATCTTCAGTCCAAAGCTTAAATTCTCCGAGCAATTTTATATATACTAATCTAGTCCATCGTACATATTACTCTCTCCGTTTAATATTTTAAGACTTTTTAGTTATGTATAAAAATCTATTGATTAAATTATTATGTTTGTATATACATTTAGATCCATTAGCATTTATGGATCTAGACAATATTATAAAGTCTTACCGTATAAAACAAGATAGTACGTGTATAGTGCCATTATATTGCAGGACCGTCATATTACTTTTAGAAAAAGTTTGATCCTACAACTATTACACACATGAATAAATGTTTTAATAGATATTTACTAAGATTAGGGATCTGACATTAGTCACAATTTCTTTAAGCCCACAAATATTACATAAACATATATTTGCTTCTAATAAATAAAAAGATTAGCTAAGTCCATAAAATACTCATGGATGTGTTTGGGTGCGTCGTGTGTATAGTCTGAATAAAACGGCGCAATATTTCTTAGATAATGGATTTCATTCTTGTTTGTGCTCTAGAAAAAACTACGACCAATTATTACATATGCAGTATGACAAATGATAGTGAACTTACAGCTTAACTAAAAACAAGACAATTTAGAAATAATGGCAAGATTTAAACACCCTGCCACCATGGCGTATGCTCCTCCTCGTCGATCGATGCAAAGCCAGCCCTGCGGCTGCCACGTGGCGGGGCCCCACGGGCATGGGAAGAGCGAAAACGTCATAGAGAGCCACGTGGGCTGTGGGCCCGGGAGTCCACCTCCGTGCGATCCTAAGGCCGGGCCGCACCGGCGATCACTCCCGGCCGGCCACCGCCGCCGTCGTCGTCGACCAAGGTGCATGCATCCATGCCATCTCCTATTAATTCCCTCCGCTAGTCTAGCTGCCCTCTCCACCACCCAAAAAGTCACAGCTCACAAACACACTCCTGAGTCCTGACATGCATAAATACACTAATTCTCTGTTCTAAAATATATAATTAGACACGAAATACTTGGTGTGTGTATATATCACATCGTGTATTAGTTTTGTTAACTGGTTATGTTTATTCTTGTAGTGCAACGAGCCCACCCGGATGTAAATCTACTGATGTTTGTATTTACGGTTGCTTATATTTTGGCTAATTATTTTTCATGCTACATGCGAGGTGGTGTGGTGACTTTGTCAATCTAAAGATAGGCCTGACAGAGTCTATGGATGTGTTTATGGAGATGGGATGTGGGGATGAGTTTCGCAAAAAAAAAAAGCATTTCTAGGATCTAAGCTTCTAACATAATATAAGCATTTCTATGCTAATTATCATGATTCCAATAATTTTTATAAAAAGCCAACTATATTCTTGGAAAGATAATATAAGAAATTCAAAAATTAATTGCTTAAGTCACTAACAAAATCATTTAGCATAGCCTACCATACAGAAATATTTATATTTTAGAACGGGTCAGTAAAATACAACACTCATGCAAAGGATCGTATAATTGATGCACGAGGATAATTACATTGTGCAAAGCCTGATTTGTTTAATGACGTGTCTTCTTTTTCTTGGTATTTTCCTCCAGTAATGCCAAGAATGTATTTTTAAAAATTGGTCTAGGCTAGGGAAGTGCCGGATGAAAATAAAAATGATTTTGTTTAAGACTTTGTCAATCAACCAAACTTTGTAGAAATGACAAAAGAATTGTAATAAAAGGTTGTCTAGCCAAGTAGCCAGTTCTTTTTCATGTCTAGCAACTGTCTCTGATTTTAGTCTCCTATACTATTATAGGAGGAGCATGATACTATGTGTACGCAAGGGCTTTAGGCTTGGAATTGGTAGACAATGGTTCTGTATTCCGTTTTGGATTATCCACCGAATACAAGCTAAATCTTATATTCCGTTTTAGGCTTGGAATTGGTAGACAAGGGTCTTAGCTTTCTACAATTATTAGAGGAGTTGGGGATCCATCCCATCGCAATAAAACATATTGTTATGCGCTTGTCAACCTAGGCTGATTGATTGTTGCACAGGAATTTGTCTGTGTATTTTTATACTCCGGGATCTATGCTACAATACAGTATTTTGTAGAGCAATTTTGAAATATGAATCTGTATATAGTACAAATATAAGCTGTTGAATTATAGAAACACACATTAACATTGAAATTATCATAAAATTACACGTTTAAGACATGATGGCATAACTATAGATTTTGCACATAATTTATCACAAACTTATGGATTTAAGACATGGTACAACAAAACTGTGAGTTTAGCACACAATTTGTCACGAAACTACAATTATAGTGGTCAATTTTTGATGTCTTATCCTGATGGAACTTTTAAGATATATAGGCTTGTGATGAATTGTGTTAAATTTGTAATTTTGTGATGTGGTATCTTAAATCTACAGTTATGTGATAAATTTAACATTAACACCCCATATGAACCAAAGGATTAGTGGGGGGATTTTGTAGGATTCAAATCCTACAAGAATTTCCCCTATTTGTCCATTTGAAACAAATGATTAGAGCTTTCTAGATCATATGAAATTCCTACTAAATGCCTCAATGCATGTCGATTCCGGAGAAAAAATGGCATGAGCTCCAATCTTTTGAAAACATTTTTTTGGGTCTATCTCTCTTGTCCAAATCATTTGTTTATCATGTGGTCTATTCAAATTGTCATTCATGTGGTTTTTTTTTGTGTGTTCTACAATATATTCTTTGTTTTGTAGATGCATTCATATCAATATCATGTATGTTTTCTCTTCTCTGTTTTCTCATCGGGCATCTCAAAGGAGCACTAAATGTGTAATTATAATACAACAGCTATATGTGCAGTTTTGTAATAGTTTTGCTAATAATATGTAGTTTTGTAAAATTTACTCCTTGTATAAGCTATATGCTAGTAAAAACCTACAAGTCTAAGTTATGCTAGTAAAAACCTACAAGTCTAAGTTGGCATTCAAACTCGAGATACCCTTCATTAAGAATCAAAGCGAGTTAGTACTAACATGGCATGGGCTGGAGCACAATGACATCTTTAATTCGTTACAAGTAGTTTTACCATGTATAAGAAAACCTACGGATATGCAAACCTAGGAGTACAGTTTTGTTCATGATTAATTCTGTCACAACTAAAGAGGCGATTGTTTGACTTTTTTTAATGTACAAGTCAAACGACATATTTATAAATAAAAAAATTTTATGAATAAAATTTTTATATATATTTTTAGTGCTCTAAAAGTTAAGACTGGAAAAAAAATTTCGATGAAAATCTCGAAATCAACTGCCTGCCAGAAAACAGCACCAGGAGAGACCGCACCTTGTTGTTACCGTAGAGCCTAATTGCACATATACGTGTGTCGAGGATGAGGATTTGTGTGGACGACATTGACACGACGGTCCATTGCAACGACAGAACGGGGCCACGTCAAGGTCAGGTGCCAAAAAGTGGTCATTGCCAACACGATCACCCATGGTGAATGGTGCCATCCAACCATTCTCGGTGTAGTGGTTGGAGCCCACGGTGACCGTGTTCTGGAAGGAGACTTGCACAGGACCCGGTTGCTGCAATTAATTTCACATGAGAATAAGTTATAAACTTTACTATATATAATTTAAACTCATGTAGAGACATGTCACTGTAACAGGTTTACTTTATGGTTAATGACATGCTAGTTAGTAGTTACCCTACATAGTATATATATATAGCTTTTTGCATGGAGCAAGAAAAGAATTTATGCGTGGGAAAATCTGTTTTTTGCCACTCAGGAATGATATTGTTTCGTTTTTGTCATGTGCAACACAATGTTAATAAAGTGTGATGCCATTTGGCTTAGTGACAAAAGGAACAAAATATATAAAGAATCCTGGTGAAAAGAAAAAACAAATTATATAAAGAAAATGGAGAAGAGGCGCCGTTTTTTCCATGTGTGTGAGATGAGAGGAGGAGAATCTGCAATCTGTCTGGTGGTGCCTGCCTGCCTGAGCAGCCATGTCGAGCGATGGTTTGGTTTTTTATATAAAAAATCAAACGGTATTTTTTAAATTAAGAATAATTTATAAATAAAACTTTTATATATGTATTCTTGGTAATCTTAAGTCAAAAATGAAAAATAAACTAGTGCAAGAAAATCTTAAAATCAAATTAATTTTAAAATTTAAATTTTAGTTTATAAGTATAAACAGGAACAAAAAATTGGGAGAAAAGCTGGGGTGATGAGTGGTCAAAGTGGTCTCTAACCTGACGAGGACCGGTCTCCCCTGCTTCGCATGCCTTTTTTTTGTGTTCGAGTTCGACCAAACCACTTTGATTGCACTCTGAATGTCCGATGCGCTGCCGTCTGCGAACGCCCGTCGTGTCGGTTTCAGTTTCAGTTTGCATCTTTTAGACACCAACAGCAAAGCTAAGCTTAGCTAGATCGCATAACTGTTTTGAGTTGCAGATGCTGCTGCTGTCTTTTTGTGTTCCATGCTGCCTTGCTGTCCATCCCGATGCACGTATTACGTGTTAGCTCTCTGTCCTTCCTGCGTGCGTGCAATGGACACCAAAATATCCACACAAGCTGGGCTGCTGCTGTTGCGTATGTGTGTGTCCGTTGCCAGGCTCCCATGCACACATAATTAGCGCCGCAGCAAATAAGACAGTCCAAGTCGTACTGGAAAAAGTGGTTGCATCCATATGTCTGACCATATATGTTGCCATCAGGCAGATGCTGTTAGATCTGAGAAACCAACACTCTGGCTGGTGAGAGTCATACGCTTCTACTTCAATTCCCAAATGAACGAGATGATTGGAACACCGGCGGTCTGAGGATGCCAAGTGGGGCAAGTGATCCCATATTTATCATGTGACAGCAGCTGCTCCAGTCCGTCCTGTTACCTCCAAGAAGCAAAAGAACAACTCACTGGTGATCCATGTCCATACGATTGAACTAACCAAAACGTTGATCGAATCCATTGGTATTCCGCACCCAGCAGATCTATTGAAAGATCATGCAAAAAAGAGAGAGGGAGAGATGATTATCAGGTCCAGGATTCAGCAGCATATGAACAAGGTGCTGGTATTCAGATGCCCCTGTGCGTTTGGACGCAGACAGGCGCCCTCGCATGCCATGTGACCTTGAGACTCCGACCCTGATTAGTGATTGTCCAATGGCAGCTTCGGAGAAGACTGATCTCACCTTACCACGCAATTTGCGAACCAGACGACAGTTTCCTGGGGACTCCTTTGCCTGAGACTGCAACAGTGTAGCCCAAGTCAACACCTCAGAATTTAAATCAGAAGATCTGTTCGAATAATACGCCTGTAACTGCAAGCAAAACCAATAATATTCCCCGTGAAATTGCCATGGCACTGCGTTGAGAATCTGCTGCTCTGAAGCTGAAGGTCTTATATTCTTTTCAGTTTTGGTGCTCAAGTTGTGGCCGGTGTCCATTCCCAATGGCACACTGGTTTAACAAACGACACATGATCGACATGGTATGCTACCTGGCAGGCCATGCTTTTAAGATGGAAGCCAGAAACAAGAAGACCAGGGCTCCAAAAGAGAAACCTTTGCAGCACTAGGAGATGTCTGCATCCAAATGTGCAAGCAAGGGAAGCAACCAGTCTTCTTACGGATTCTTCCGAACAGTGCTAGGATTGGTTGACCATACCACTTACGACGATGGAGCCCCCCTTCCTCTCCTGAGCCTACGTGGCCGGCCGGCCTTTAAATCTCCCTCCCACTCCTCCCTCCATCTCCACCCCCCTCTTACCTACCTTGGCCTCCTCTCTCGCTCGCTCTCTTGCTGCACCTGTTGCACCCCCAACAACTCTCTCTCACTGCCAGTGTGTCCAGCAAAGTGAGATTACAGCTTGAGCTCATCTCTTCGATCCAAGCTCCACACCTCGAACCACCGACCTGCCAAACTCGTTTGATTCATAGATACCTTTTGTTTGGGATCTTGGCCACTTTGGGTTTTGGGTTGTATAAAATCAGCATGCGGGGAGCCATGAAGCCGTCGATCGTGCACTGCATCAAGCTGCTCATGCTGCTGGTGCTCGGCGGGGTCACCATGCACGTCCCCGACGAGGACGTGGTCGCGTCGCTGGGGGCGCTACGCCTCGACGGCCATTTCAGCTTCGACGACGCCCAGGGCGCCGCCCGGGACTTCGGCAACCGGTGCAGCCTCCTGCCGGCCGCGGTGCTCCACCCGGCCTCGGTGTCCGACATCGCCGCCACCGTCAGGCGCGTGTTCCTGCTGGGCAGGCACTCGCCGCTCACCGTCGCGGCGCGCGGGCACGGCCACTCGCTCCTCGGCCAGTCCCAGGCCGCCGGCGGGATCGTCGTGAAGATGGAGTCCCTCGCCGCCGGCGCCACGGCGGTGCGGGTGCACGGCGGCCCGTCGCCTCACGTGGAAGTCCCGGGCGGCGAGCTCTGGATCAACGTGCTGCATGAGACGCTCAAGCACGGGCTGGCGCCCAGGTCATGGACCGACTACCTCCATCTCACAGTCGGTGGCACCTTGTCGAATGCGGGGGTCAGCGGGCAGGCGTTCCGGCATGGACCGCAGGTCAGCAATGTCAACCAACTGGAGATTGTGACAGGTCTCTGACAAACCCGCCACGCACGAATAAACATACATGCAGCCGCTGCAGAGCAGCAGCTAGCACTACTATGGCATAGGAGAAGATGACTAAATTTGTTGTTGCTATGAACTACCAAATGCAGGAAGGGGAGATGTTGTCACCTGCTCACACGAGGAGAACTCCGACCTCTTCTACGCTGCTCTTGGCGGCCTGGGCCAGTTTGGGATCATCACCAGAGCTCGGATTGCTCTTGAACCTGCTCCAAAGATGGTAATTATCTGCACAAGCAATCTAGATCTGTCAAGTGTCAACTCAATAAAGAAAACTGATCATTATGTGGTTCATTTCATTAGTGCATGTTTCACGTATTAATTAGATATACAATGACAGGTAAGGTGGATACGTGTTCTCTACTCGGACTTTGAGACCTTCACCGAGGACCAGGAGATGCTGATCACGGCTGAGAAGACCTTCGACTACATCGAAGGGTTTGTGATCATAAACAGGACAGGCATCCTCAACAACTGGAGGAGCTCCTTCAAGCCACAGGACCCAGTTCAGGCAAGCCAATTCCAATCGGATGGAAGAGTGCTATACTGCCTTGAGATGACGAAGAACTTCAACCATGATGAGGCTGGCATCATGGAACAGGTGGGCTGAGCTAATTATTTCGCTTTGCATCAAGATGTTGACGTATCAGGAAATATATATAGGATAGCCCAGTCCGTGCAGTGTGTGGTTTAATTAATGGCTGGTGTTTGTATATATATTTACAGGAAGTTGGTGCGCTGCTATCTCGACTCAGATACATATCGTCCACTCTATTCTACACCGATGTCACGTACCTGGAGTTCTTGGACAGGGTGCACACCTCTGAGCTGAAGCTGAGGGCTCAAGGCCTCTGGGAAGTTCCACACCCGTGGCTCAATCTTCTGATCCCAAGGAGCACAATCCACAAATTTGCGAGAGAAGTCTTCGGCAAGATCCTAAAAGATAGCAACAATGGTCCCATACTGCTTTACCCAGTGAACAGAACGAAGTAAATACAACTAAGCAAATTACAGTTCCATGTTAAGTTATATCTAGTTTCAAGATTGGGTAACTAAAAATGTTTTGACATGCTTGATGCAGGTGGGACAACAGAACGTCAGTAGTCATACCAGATGAAGAAATTTTCTACCTGGTTGGGTTCCTATCTTCAGCGCCATCAGCCTCAGGCCATGGTAGTGTCCAACATGCAATGAACCTGAACAACCAAATAGTGGACTTCTGTGAGAAGAATGGTATTGGGATGAAACAGTATCTAGCACCCTACACTACACAGCAGCAGTGGAAAGCCCACTTTGGAGCAAGGTGGGAGACATTTGAACGGAGGAAACACACGTATGATCCCCTAGCAATCCTTGCTCCAGGTCAGAGAATATTTACAAAGGCATCGCTACCTATGTCTTTGTGACAGTATATGCTATTGATAGGCTTTTGTAGAGCATATGATGTACAAAAATGTAGCGAAAATATCCTTTGTAAAGACAAGATCTACGGAAGGTAGCCTAAAGAACACAGCAGGGCGACCAGTAGACTAGAAGTAGTGGAAGATACCTCACAGTTGTCTTCAAAGTAAAGCAGCGTGGCCTTAACTCCGGTTGCAGCTTTGGAGGTAAATCATTGGTCCTAGTAACTGAAGTCCAGCTGCTGTTACAGCATAGAGAAGAGCTGTGCTACTGCAATGATCACTAAAGCACTGACTAGTGTAACTCATGTTGAGTTGTTTGCGTTCAGCTAACAACAGTGCAGAAAGTAGCATCAGGGTAGACCCTTGATTAGCAAATAACACAGCCTGTTGCATGTAAGTATATAGGTATCTGATATCTGATCTCAGTACTACTACTAACTGCGTAAATGCAGCAGATTACATTAGTTTTTACGATCAAATGTTATGTTTGCAACTGTTAATGCAAAAATAGCAAAGTTTATTATGAATCATAGTCTCCCAAGAATAAATGGGAGTGAACCTTTTCATAATTCCCTTGATACGTTCATCCATAACTAACAGTATATATTTACCAGAGTTACAATAACAATAAACTAAGAGCGGAGTTGTGAGAATTTATAAAATGCGATACAGTTTCATTCCATAAGATGGTCCATAAAATAGAAAGTGGTAACATCGAGTGTGGGGCCAGAGCCAATATATAAGTGCGAAATTCTTCTGACGAGGTAACAAACAGAAATAGGTTGATGGGAAAACTGCAAACGCTACCAGACAATACAATGATCCTTCATGTTGCAGTAATCGAGCATGATCAGCTACAGTAACCTAACCTAATTATCATGTCAGCAAAGAAAGACCAGCTAAGACAAAGAATTCAGCATTTTACTGGAATGCAGTTCCTTATGTTTTAGCCTCCTAACTTCCTAACAAAACATCCTAATTATTGACAGTCCCACCCAGCATTTTCCAACCTTAACTTTCTGTGATACTTTTGCTGTTTGAGTGTGACATTGAACTTCCGTGAGAATCCCTTCAAACAATATTGTCAACAGAACTGAAATCCATACAAGTACTCACATTCAGCTAGAAAATATGGTGTAAGGAAGAGCAAGAAAAACAATGAACAAAACAGAAATTGCATTCCGTATAGATCATGGAAGGTGCAAAACCTAGTAAGTTTGTCCAATTACATCTTTGGAAGGAAAATATTAGTGTCATATGATTAAGTGCACAGTTCAGCTGGATTCAAAATGAAAAATAAGCCGATTGTACCTGCTAGTAGTATTACTGCAGAGGTAATTCATGACAGAGGTAAAATAATTTGCAACTTTGACAATTCTAAGTACTAATCTAATCAATACTACAGAGTGCAGACAAGACAAGGTTTGGCTCATACCCAACCGTCGCAGTCAGATGCAACCTTTTAATCTTTAACTCTGGCGTTACTTCTTTTAAAAGAACTCTGATACTACTAGCAGCAGCATCACCTGTCAATGAGTATTGCACACACTATTAGAAACATAAACACTGCTCTGTTCATCTGAGACTGAAAACATCACACAAGGATTCAAATCTCATCTGATTGCACAAAGCTCAATGCGTGCCAATTCACTGTTGCAGCAGAATATGTTCGTTGATGTAACTGTTATCTGTCCTCTTTCTTATTGCGTGCTTACAGTAACTGAAAATGGCACATTAGGATTAGGAGTTGACATAGACGTGCTTAATCCCAGGCTACACATTGCAAAAGCAAAGAGGCAGACGCCCATTCAGGCTATACATTGCAAAAACAGATAGTCATCTATAGTATCAGACTGAGACTCCCAACTGTTCAATTACAGCTTATGACAGCGTAGTGGGGAAACACGTATTATGCCTTTCAAACAGATGGCGAAATGTCAATCATGCCAAACGATAAGCCGACGGAAGACTAAGAACGGGTCAGTTGCCTGAATCTACTGCTGATCTCCCCCCACCAGAGACTCTAATTCATCTTAAACGTGTAACACCACCACCCCCATCAGCACACCAAACATCAGGAACGAAGATTCAGCAAAACAGAAGGCGAGACCAAACCAAATTAGCAGTGGTGCGATTGCTCAAACCCTCCACCACCAATGTCCATGAAAATAAATCCAAACTGCTGGTGCCCGACAATTTTGTAAACTACAGAACATCCACAAAAATTCACAATGCAACTGCAACATCACCCTATCCCGTGTTCACCGATTCCACTCGCATGCGACGGATATAGGAATGCCAGAGTAATTGATTCGAAAGCCCTACCGCACCCATTTCAAAAAAAAAAAAAATCAAACCCAACGACCCCTCACGCGCAGCAGTAGTAGATCGGTCATGGCTGGCACACGCATCAGAATGGCAAACTGATCAGAGCGGCGGAGAAGGGGGAGGGGGGAGGGGGGAGGAGGGAGAGCTTACGTGGAGCAGAGGGAGGAGGGAGAGGCGGCAGCGCGGGGAGGCGGGGGGAGGGGGAGACGGCGGCGGGAGAGGATCCTTCCGGCGGGGCGGGGCGGTGCGGTGGTGGCCCTTCTCCGTCCTCCTCGCGCCTTTTGGAAGCAGCGCACGCGCCCGAGTTTAATATGGGCCTGGGAATTCGGGCCTTTTGTGGTCCACGCAAACAACCGGTGGAGCGGGCCGCTTCTTCTTCCTTTTGACACGACTTGGATCCTTAGTGGGCTTGCTTTCTTTTCTTTCTAAAAGAGGCCCCATTTTTTTATCCCTCAAAAGTATACACCTTTTCCTACTCTCGTTACGGGTACCTTAGGTTAGTCTCAATGCATATTTTATGATGATGTCGTACACATTAAATAGGGTGTCATATCAGTAAAACTTCTGACTTAACAGGGTCATTAAATAAGAGAATTTCATGAGATGAGAGAGGAGTTTTATCCCCATAAAACTAATCTAGCTCGGTTACCTAGACCAAGTTCGATGCCCCTGTAAGTTATCTTATATCCTCTCGTTTTTCGCGCGCATGTTTTTCGAACTGATAAACGGTGTATATTTTATAAAAAGTTTCTATATGAAAGTTGCTTTAAAAAATCATATTAATATATTCTATATTTTTTAAAAAAATTAATAACTAATTAATCATGTACTAATCTATTACTACGTTTTCCATGCCAGGGATAAGTTAACTAAGACCCTCCATGCCCCTAGTTTACAGTCTTGTTAACTATATCATAAAACTATACAATGAGACTGGACTTACCATCCATTTTATAAAACTATACATTGAGACTGGCCTTATCGTCCATTGCACCACCCATTCGCTCCACCATGTAACTTTCTATCCTAACGGAAATGGCTGTGCGTTACAACACGTTGTCGAAAATAATTAAGTCTCAATTGCTTAATTGGTCGAAACAACATTGCATGTGTGTTATACTCTACTTAAAATACATAAAGATCATTCATTTGAAAAAAAATAAAAATACCATGCTTGAAAATTTGAGTTGTAGAGCTAGTACCTATATATAAATAACAGTTCGAGAATTCACACGTATGTTAGTGTAAGACTCTAGGCTTCAATCTAAATCTTTTAAGATGTTCTAACAGACCCACCACCAACACTAGTGAGTTTTATATTAGTATAAATTCAGATTTGTATTATAGATACACATTGATCAATCTAGAGAAAACATTGATCAATCTAGAGAAAACCATAAAATCTTATGATACGAAACGAATGGAATTTAAATAAAACCTAAAGGGTTTCACACTATGGAATTACAGTATGGCACAAAGAACTATTATATTTTATGCTATACCACGATAATGCATAGAAAAGTGAATGCCACAATATATAGATACCAACCACTTGCAGTACGAAACAAATCAACTGGGTGTCTTTCAAGAATGATGTCACTTTAAACCATACCATTGATTAGTAAACCCATAAAATATGAATGCATTCAGTTTATCATCAAACGGTGACAAGGTAAGGAATTTGGCAAGAAAGTAATCTACCAAAATTTGCGTAGGCAAACTTTACCTTACAATAATAATCTAATGGTGCCAAATTTTGGTAGGATAAAATACGGGCAACAATACTAATCACAACCAAAATAATCTTGCCCTTCCAAAATTTGGCGATGGCATCAACTTACCAACATTTGGAGTTCATTTTAGCAGCAATCTGAACAGCCCCCTAAATGTTTCCATTCACTTCCTCTGTGACCGAGAGTTCAGAAATTACGAGAAAAACAAAAATAAAAACGACAGAGAAAGGGAATATCGCTGCACAAAGACCAGATTTTATATATATGAATATAGATATCAAACAATGTCCCTTTTTTACATTTGAACAGAGGGGCTAGCTGCTGTATCTTCATGTCTCTCTCACTATATGGGACCTCCTTGTTGCTGTCTATTCGACGAATGTACGGCGGCGAGGAGAGCAGCTCCGACCCCCGACCCATCCTCCGTCACCCTCAGCGTCACGTTCCGCGCCACCTCCTCCCCCAGGATCTCCACCAGGGCCTCGTCCAGGTACTCCCTGAACACCGGGTACCCCTGGTACAGCCCGCCCTCGATCGCCACCACCGTCCTCCTCAGCTGCCCTCTCGCTCTCCCGCTCGACGCCGCACCGCTCCCATCCCTCCCCAGCTTCTTCAGTATCCCGACGATACCGGCAGCAGCTAGACGGGCAGCTCTGCGGGTGACAATGTCACAGACTTTCACGACCAGCCGTCTAGTTTTCAGAGGAGCGTCGGGTATCTGTAATGGAACAGATCACCAGATAATTAGACGGATGGCTTGGAGAGGGAGAAAATGGTACCCACCAAGAGCACGGTGTTGATGGAGTAACTATAATCTAACCTTCAGATGTTCTTGCAGTATCCTTGTGACTTCGCTCAGATCTGGTGAATCGTCCTCGCGAATTGCAGCCAGAAACGGTGTGCTGGATTGCAGAATGGGAAACAGACAACACGTGGTACAACTGTTACTAATTTTGCTTATGCAGAATACAATAGCATAAAACATTAAGTACAATCTCAGTTTCCACACCACAATATATTATGGAACGAACTTTGCACGTGCTGACATACCTTAAAATGAAAGGGCTGGAGAGACTATCAGCAGCATCACCAAAAACATCTGATTCCTGGGCCATTCTATGAAGTACCAGTCTTGCAATTTCACCAAGATACATTCCTGATATCATTTTCTCAAAGCCCTGCATCATGGCGGTTCAATGTTGTCGGTCTATAAACCACAAGACAACGGATACCAGAAGAATTGAATTTTACACAGGTTGCTACCTGATCATTGCGATTGTGTGTTTCGTCATCCAACAAGATGTCATATGGTGTCCTTGGCAGATGTGATGACCAGAAATTACCCCATTCCATGTTTACTACCTGATGAATGAAACATTGTAGGGTAAACACGTGGGCATCATAATTCTTTACTCGACATGAGCATTTCGTTTTGAAATTGAACTGACTACAGATAAAGCAGAAAATGAGATACCATGCCTCCAGAGTTCGTTAGAAGACCCTGGCACTTGATAATTGCATCAGTGCGTTCAATGTAGCAAGCGTTGGTGCCAGAACCAATTATCACAGCAGCCACTGTGTCCTCATCATAGTAATGCCCTAGAGCTAATGTCCCAACTGTATCATTCACCTAAGTACAAAGTAGCATAAAAGATTAATCATTTAAAAGGCACTACTGAACAAATGAATGAATATAATAAAAGTAAAACACAATGGCATTATGTTCCATTGGCCAACCAAAGCAGCCACCCCAAAGTAACAAACAAAATGATGGTATAGTATCAGGCCACGACACCAATACAACAACACTGCGCTACCCTATAATCATGGCATTGTCCAGTTGATCTCAGTGAAGGATTCTAGGCCTCAAGCATTAAGGACTACTCGGCATTTAAACTTAACATGCTGAAGCATCTCTGAAGCTGATCACTTGACTTTTGAGATACAATAGCTACCCAAAAAAATGCCAGCAAATGATACATGCATGATCAGTACATGTCTGTTTTTATTTTATCTACCCAGTTCTATTTCCTTATCTAGGCCAGTGCTTGCAATTCACAAGCAAATCAGAACTATGAACTAATCATTAGGGAGAAAAATAAGATGCTGCAGCTAGATAACCCTAGCAGAAGATCAGAGGTTCATCCTTCAGATTTTCATTTCAATTCCCGAAATGTCAAGCATCATCTTTTGAATCCATTTCTTATTGACAATGTATCTAAGCTCTGCAATACCACTAAACAAGAACTATAAGAGTATTTTCAAGCCAGGCAACTGTACTCAATGGTATAAGAGTAACAAAGTCATACCAAAGTTGCAAAAGACCTACCAATGCTGTGACACGCACATTTAGTCCACAATTGGCAAGAGCTTCATTTAAGCACTGAGCAACATCTCTGCCAACCTAAGATCCCAAGGTTCACAATAGCAAAATTTTAAAATCACCATGTTAAATTCAAGTTCAAGCAGAGAACAGAACAGAAATTAAAGCAAAGCAACATGTATTTCCTTCTAACAAAAATATATGTTAGCTAGGAAGTTCAGTGATGAATGGTTACCCATATGCATGTTTTTGTAATGTCAACAAATACCCGACAAACTAAAAATAGAGTTTTTATCATTCACACATTCTAAGTAATATGTATATATTCCTACAACTAGCTGTGTAGGTTATGTACGACTACATCAACATGCAAATTAGACTGAAACATATCATTTCAAGCAAGAAGAATTCTGGCATACCGTGTCTCCAATTGAAAACCCTTTTGTCCACCTAATCAATGACCCTGAAGACACTGAAATTTGCCGAACAGGGAATGAAAATGTAAAACCAAGTGCCCTTTTCCCATCTTGGTCATCTTCATCTTCAAGAAAATTCTTTAATGCCATGGCAACAAAGTTGAATAAATCCTGCAATTGACAAAGAAGCTTAAAAATGTGTACAATATGTACATTAGACAACAGAAAAAAATTGATTAAACAAGTACCTTGGTAGTGCCCTTGGTCAATTCCTCAGGGATGGGTTGCTGCTCAACCTTTTGGTTGACGATGACAGATCCCGCACCAACTTCTACTCTTAAGACTCTAAAGTTTGTTCCTCCAAGATCAATTGAATAATATATACCTTCTTCATTCCTGTTAAAGTGCATGGGGAAAAACAATTCAGTACATTAGTTCCATAAACACAAACACACATAGATAGATAGGTAAAATATGTTAGTATTATTTATAATCTCTGTTGATCACGGGACATGCAGAATGCATCAAACATGGCTTAATATGATAAAAGTCTTGTGAAGAGAGGCTAACATGGAGAAATAGGCTTCAACTATCATCTTGAGGAAAAAGGACAACTGCGCTCTTAATATAACACCTCAAGGTACAATAATTAATAAACATCATTTGTATTTGATAAAATTTTGTATTATAGTGGCCAGTTGACATTGGAAAATAGAATATGTAACTAAGCAGCCATGGCCAACAAAAAAAGAGCACCTGAAGCACAACAGAAACAAACTCCAGCATTACAATAGAAACAATGCCAAACAATAGTTTATATAGTATGTAAGAGATCAGTAGCTAATGATGGATAGAGTGACAAGACATCACAGAAGTTATAGCAACAATTGATATACCCAACTGAACCTAGTGATCTTCATGTGCACTAGCCATCACCAAAACCTGAACACGTACACTACGACAACTACAGAACCTTCATGACAACAGAATCTGCTAATGTTTTGCCTATTCACAATCCTATATACCAGTAGGCATAACACTTTAAATGGCTCATCACTGTCATAAGTTGTGAGGCACATGTGAGCTAAACTTTACCAAATATGTTAATCAAATATTGCGTGGCATATACACAACAAATAAGGTGAGTGCTAATCAGAGTAATATAAAAGGTGATCTTTCTACAGGTGTACAACATTCTTGACAAATGTGCAATTATACAATCTGTGGAACCACACACCCTCCCTCCCTCAATATACAAGGATATATACAAAATACTGGCGAGAGTACTTATAATAGAACTCTAGCATCAGAAAATAGCATTACAGCGTATATATACTTCTGAAATATGCAGCATTTGTTTGAAGTTTTAAATCGGTAAACTGGGGAAGTTTGTCTTCATTTTTTCTTGCGGATATGGATTTACTCTCGACATTAATTTAAGATACCCAATACACATTTGACAGCAAGACTGCATCTGCCACAAAGCCATGCCATCCAAAAGAAACATACTATGAATGCATTCCAGCTACAATGTTACTATAACAGTAAATGGCACAATGCTTACAAATATATACTTGCTAGGAAGCCACATGGCAATCAAGAGAAATGAACAAGAAAACAAACATGTGACACAAACAAAAATACAAAACACCAACCAAAACCAATGTGCATCCGTCTGTCATGCAGTTCTAGGTTCTAACAAGACGCCAATCTGTTGCAAGTACAACCATCCAAGAAATGGGTTGTCAACACTCTCCAAACTAAGCAAGGAAGAAAGTCATTTCATCACAAAACTTATATTTTTAAAAAAATCAGATTAGCTCACACCGCCCCAGCAGAATCACTCGTATAACTGCAGGTATGAGGATCCTCACTCGCTTGAACACACATTTTCTCCTGCGGTAAGCCACTGAATCAAAACTAGATAATCTGTTCACAAAAAAGTTGCCTCCGAAGCAATGATTCCCATCTGACAGAGATCGTCCCAGGCCACACTACCATTGTGGAATACAACCTGGCCAGTAAACCCAATGCCGGGCACATAAAAGCGTAGGCAGATTCATTTGGCACACTCTGCCCCCTTTATGGCGGTCTGAACAACAACCCGGCCATGAATGCAAGCGTCAAACCAACAGTGCTTTGCTTCAGGCGGCATAAGAGCCACATGACAAATTCTCGGCATCTGGCAGATTAATTGTCTTTGCCCCAGAGTTGCTCCGGCACAAAGGTATAGCACTGCAGTTGGCATCAGATATCAGAACTACGCAAATCCTTGCAAGAAGGGCGATTAGACCCAAGGGTGGAGACTGTAATCTTCCGCGGAGGGACCAAGCAAGAAAAGGGCGTCGTTTTTTTTTTTTTTTGCCGCTCCAGCCAGGCAACATCTATGCGACTATAAACCAATGGTATAGTATTTGCGAAAAAAATCTGAAAGAAAATCGACGAAATGTGAGCGGCATTTTACATGGAATCGAATAAAGATAGCGATTTTATTAATATATCAGAAAAGTGACGGCGCGAAATTGGTTATCATTGGATGAACACATCAGAAAAGTAGCGAAAGAAATTTGTTTATGGTTGGTTCCACACTAGACTCAACTAGTAGCACGAAGCAACAACCACAAAAGAGATAAACACCCAGACTTAGTAGCATTCAGACGATTAGTCCAAAGGATGACAAGGCCAATGCAGGGGCGGAAAGTAGCAAGAAATGCGCGTCGTGGTGCGCCAATTTATAAAACAAACCGATCAAGAGAGTGTCTTCATGTCTATGGAGCTCAAAACCACAAGCAAATCTGCGGTCGTAGCAATTCATACGGACACCGAAAAGAAAGGCGTGAAGTGTGCATCACTCCACACCATCCGGAAGGCAAGGAATCAGCAAGAGACCACATTTGCATACGGGCAAACAGATTGACATGGCAACCGACCGCGCAAAATGGCAAGATGCAAGGGTATGATCCAACTACCAAAATACTGCTGGTTAAAGGGGGGAAAAATAGAAGAAAGAATCGGCAAAAGAAACGAAAAGATGCAGGCACTACAAGTCATCAAGGCGACGAACTTGACCAAGGAAGCAGCAAGGGGAAGGGGGCCGTACCCGTCGGGGAGCGCGTCGACGAAGGTGAGCAGCATCTTCAGCTTGCTGCCGCCGTCGGACGCGAGGCCGGCGTGCATCTCGACGACCATGGCGTCGACGACCTGCCGCAGCCTCGCGGGCGGCGTGGCGCACCCCTCCTCGAACTCCCTCAGCAGCGCCACCGCCCGCCGCCACCGCGCCCTCGCCGACGCCCTGCGCGCCACGAGCGCCGCGGCGATCGCGCAGGTCACCGCCGCGCACCCCACCGCCACGCCGAGCCCCACCCTCCCCATCCCCTCCTCCTCCTCCCCCCCAGCCCCTCCCCCCTCCCCACCTCCAGAGCGCGCCCGCGGCGATCACGCCATCCCCACCCCCGCCGGTGTCGCCGCTCCCAGACCCAACGAATCCACCCGCCCACCCAGCACGCCGCCGCCCACCCGGAATGGCGAATGGGATGGAACAGACGACGCTGCTGCTGCTGCTGCTGCGGCTGCGGCGGCGGCGGCGCGGTGTGGGGGACTAGGAGAAGTAGGAGTACTAGTACCACGGGTGGGGCTGGACGGCGAAGGGGAAAGGAGAAGAAAGGAAGGGAGAGGAGGTGGAGGAGGAGAAAAAAAAAGAACAGAATAGAAATAGGGGGAGAAGGCGAGGGCGTGCTTGAGCTTTTATTGATGCAGGGGTTTCTTTTGCTTTCACCCTCTTTGTTCTGCCTATTTCTGCTTTTCTTTTCTTTCTTTCTTTTTTCTCCTCAACCCCGCCATCTGCTCTGCTGCAGCTGCTCCATTTCTTGAAAAGCTTTTTGTTTCAAATTCCTCCATCTTTTTTTTTATCCCCTCCCTAACTTTGACCTGCTTCTCCTGCTGAGGTTTAGATTTAAAATAAAGTGGACAGTTTACTTCATCATGGTTTGTTCATGACTTCATGCTTTTCCTGTCCTCATGGCACTCCTACAGTACTCATATGGAGTATATATAACTTAGGTTTATGTTTTTTTGGTCGAAGAAGATTATTTGATTCTTTTGATAGGTATTTAATGTTTTGGAGTAGTACTTAGGTTATATTCTTTTCAAGTTCAAGAAGAAATATTATTCGATTTTATGATCGCTATTTAACGGTGTAAATTATAATATAAAGTTAAAAAACTGTTTTTAGAAAGATGATTTGAAAATCTTGCGTATATAATTTTTTTATGAAAAATATATTGTTTAACAGTTTAGAATTTATTTTAGATAGATGATTTGAAAATCTTTGGTGTACACGGAGATTTGTTATATATTTTTGTTGTCTGTTTGGCTATTTTTTCTAATAAGCCACGTAAAAACACAAATTCGTTGAAAAGCTGCAAACAACCTTTGTTTGGTTTGCCTCAAAGGAAAATTGAGCATTGCGTGATGGTAAACTCCAAAAATTGAACCCAAGCCAGCCAAGACCGCTGGATACATACATGACTTTGCTTGGCTTGCGTCGCAGCAATATCACGTGACATCAAGCTAACCAGCATCGCTCCATACATGTTGTCAATGCATGGTCACCTCAAGCTTATCTCTACGCATGAGTTGATATACACAAAAAATTGTTAGAGATTTTTTTTTGGCACCTGATTAGTTGTTTTCCTATTAAGACATCACAAAAACAGTGGTCTGTTAAAAAGTAACAAATAGCCTATTTGGCTTTCGTCACACGAAAAAATGATGGATGATAAGATCCAAAAACCATCCTCGACTTGTTGTGATTAGTATGCCAACCCATATACTATACTCGAGTTAATGTAACACCACAAACAGCACACAAAGCATAGATAAGAAAATGAATAAATGTGCACAGAAGAAAACAATTTGTGTATTTTACATGGCCAGCAAACATCTTTAATTTACAGAGTACTAACTTATGTAACCATTTTAGTCCATGTATTTTCAATGGTACCCTTTTATATTTTAGAATCAAAGATTAGAACCTGGCCACCAAATATGCGGCGAAAATAACAAAGCATAAAACAACATACACGCACAAGGATAATGATAATGATGGTATATTAATTAGTAGAACCATACTAGTAGCAGTTTAGCAGAGACAATGTGCGTACAACACAGGAGGTCAGGAGGTGATGTAAGTGTCAGCAAGCCTAGTCAAATGACCAAACGGCCACCGCCATTGGTTGCCTACTCCTGCTGCCCAGCTGGGATTACAATTTTTAGTAGAAACATGAGAGATTTCAAACCCAAAAGGACGGGTCTTGCGGGTGGCACGGTCTATCAGATTACAAAACGGAGGCAAAGAAAAAAAAACGCATGTGCACGGTGGAGGATTACGCAGAAACGCCCCCGCGAAACCGCGGAATTCCGCGGGTTTTGGAGAGGCGCGGGTCTGCTGCCACTCCACTCCACATGTCACATGAAGCAGCAGCGGCGCAGCGAGCGGGGGCGGCAGGGAAGGGAAGCGGCCTGGGCTGGCGGCCGCGGTGAAAGGACGGGAGCGCCCCCGCGCGTTCGGCCGCGCGGGCGAGCGATGGGAAGGGGAGAAGCGGTGCGTGGAGGGGGTTTGACTTGTGTGTCGGGGGAGAGACCGCGCGCGAGATGGCGACGGCCGGCGGCCCTGCCCGTCTCGTTCCGCCCTTGGAGATGGCACGTATTTACGGACGTTGGCCACTGATGCAGTGATACCATCTTCACGTATTTTATGTTCTTTAGTATACATTAATGAGAGGTTAAAAAATTTTTGTCACTGTAGTGTTTAATTTTTAAAAGTTTGAATTGATTAGTTTCCTATCTAGTTGGCTCCCTAATCATTATAATAGTTAAAAATGGTATAAATCAGTATAGAAATACTTACATTGCAATATAAATCTTGAATCGTAAAAATGTTTTATATTTTCTCTGTTTCAAAATAAATTTATTTTCCTGTTTTATATACGACGTTTGGCTCTCCATCTTATTTGAATTTTAAATATATTTGTAATTAATATTTTTATTGTTATTAGATGATAAAACATAAAAAATACTTTACAAGTGACTATTTTTAAAAGTTTTATAAGACAGATGATAAAACGTTGGATACAGAAATTAAAGATACAAGTTTTTTTAACTTACTAGTATGTTAGAATGGAGAGCGAGTACTCCACTAATAGCTTTGAAGATTTATTAGCTTGAAATCGCGGCGGTGTTTGGGTCGGTCTTGGTCGTCGGCGCGACTTTGACCAGGGAGGACGGGGCGGTGATCGGAGAGTCCGGGAGTAGGGGGGGGGGGGGACCAGTTGGTGCTGCTGCCGCCTGGCCATCTCTGCGCGGTAGATGGCCGAAATGAATCCCCTGTCCGCGCCGCGCCGAGCCGGCCGCGTGCGCCCGTATCACCACCACCGCCGATGGACGAATCGATCGGCCGCGTCGTTCTGCCGGCCCCAACCCAACCCCCCTCTCCCGTCGAGCGGCATAAATTATAAATGGCCCTGTCTGTAGTGTACCCGCTGCTCGCCGTAAGTAACGTCCCCGCTCCTCCCGCCTGCCGCCCTGTACCCGTCCGTCGCCCCCGCGCGCATCCCAACCACCGTAAATTCTCTCTAAGTATCGACTGCCTAAGTTGTAAAATAAATTTATTTATCAATTTAAAGATACAATATTTTGACTTTTCGTTTTAATTAATTTTCTTTTGCAATTACTATTTTATTAATAGTAAATGATAAAATATGAACAATATTTTATGCGCGCCTAATTTTTTTAATCTCTGTATAATTTTTTTAAATAAGACAAATGGTTTAACTTTGGTCACGGAAATGGAAAAATGTGATTATTATGAAACAGAGGTAGTAGCAAGGTTTTCTCACCCACCCAACAACGGCATCAGTAATTTAGGCCTTGTTTAGTTCCCAAAATTTTATCAAAAAACATCCCATCGAATATTTGGACATCTAAATAGAGCAGTAAACATAGATGAAACGAAAAACTAATTTCATAGTTATGTGAGAAATCATGAGACAAATATTTTGAGCCTAATTAGTCCATGAAGCTACAAATGCTACAGTAACCTACATGTGCTAATGACGGATTAATTAGGCTCAAAAAAATCGTCTCGTGGTTTCTAAGCGAGCCGTGAAATTGGTTTTTTCATTCGTGTCTAAAAATCTCAATCGACATCCGATCAAACGTCTGATGTAACGTACAAACATTTTCGTTTTCCTGACTAAACACCCCCTGCTCTATATGTGTTTAGTAGCAGTAACTATTGGCATCCTAAACAACACGTGATTTGCTGTACCGATGATTCGTCATCGGGCAGCGGCAGCAGCACGTCGTGTCGCCGTACCGATGGAACAGTACCCGGCAGCTGGTCGATCGATCTCAGAGTACTTAGGAAGTATAATAAGTAAGCAGTGGTGGTAGTATGTATACGGTTACGTTATTAATTCGGGCTGGAGCTCACGCGTGATCCTGCGACGCGACCAGGAAACCACTCGCGGTAATTAGTAGTGACACCGGCGAGCGACCCATGCAATGCAAAGCAAGCACGCATGGCGGATGCGCTGCACTGCACTGCACCGCACCAACACGACCTGCATTTCGCTGCAGCCTTTAATTTGGACCTGTCCCAAACACCGATCCTACTCCTACTACACGTACGAACAATATTACTACTGCCCAAGTACTAGAAAAATGTTAACAAATTGGCCAGAAATGTTGTTGTCGACCATGCTGTAGATCGTACGCAAGATATATTTCTTTTTTTTAACCAGGAAAAGGGAGATCGAGTGTGGAGCTTTCTCATTTTTTCACTTTCACGCAGTACATGCCGCAGCAAGGTTTATACTGTACCGAAGATACGATCGAAGCATCTCTCCCTCTTTTGTTGTTTTTCTCCTTCACGTCACTTTCTCGACCACGTCGTGGTCACTTGAAGACCACAAGTACAACCGCAATCTATATGATATTTCTACACTTCTTTTATATATTATACACTACTATAACATGCTGTCACAAGAATTAAGCGAACCGTACTGCCAGTCACATGAGTGACATAGTTGCCTAAATCACGCCTCCCTGTCTTGAAACTCCATGCGTTACATATACACGAATTAATAAATTAATTAGCCAATTAATTGCTCATTACACTAACCTGAGCGTGATTATGGATAACAAAAACAATTTGCTAAAGAAACTGCACGCGTACGTACGTACGTGTGTGACAGTGTGATGGTCCTATCGATGGATCACCCAACTTTTGTCCTATCTTTTCGCTTTTTTTTCTGTTTCAAGTCAATTTTTTTTTAAAAAAATAATCTTAAATTTAGAGTTTATTTTACAATTCTTTTGTCGAAGTTTATGTTGCAGTCTTAACTTTTAGTTTATAAAAATACATATATAAAAATTTTATTTATAAATTATTTTTTTTTACGAAGATACCGTTGGTCAATCAGCCCCTTTGTCCGTTGTTCATGTGTGTGCTTGCCGCTTGTGTTGGAAGCACATGAAGGAAACATGCATGCATGATATGCGTGGTGTGCTGATGTGTGTGTGGATCGGTGTTTTTGTAAATGGAAGACATTATTATGAGGTCGTAGTTGTGTTGGTGAAGCTCCAAGACCAGTCAGGTCTTGAGGCTCAAGTGTGTGTGTGTGTGTTTCAGTCAAAAGGATGTGAGTACTCGGTGAGGGAGAATCTGTGGCGGCCGTTAAAGTTCCACGAGAATTAACTAACGAACTTTGCCTGATCTCTGCCCAAAGGGGATACTTGTGGCGGCCATATTCCTTCAAGGAATTCAGTTGAAAAGAATGGACGATATATCATGCCTGCATTTTGTTTGTTGCATAACGTGGCAACAAATGTGCATCTTTTGTATTCCCCAGTAGATCCCCATTGAACAGTGATTCATATCGGTTTCTTATCGTATGTTTGATTAATTTTGTATAGTTTGTTTCGTTAATTTTTTATGGCCCATCACCGTAGCTCAAGCTATCGGAGCCAATTTACGATGAAAATACGGCTTTTTATCAAATTAAATGTTTTTGAAAATGTTTGTATTAGATCCAACGCTAACAAATAATTCGTCCTTATTTTAATTGATGACACATTTAGTTCTTTAGCACATATTTAACCATTTATCTTATTATAAAAAATATATAGCTATTTATTTTATTATGATCAAGTTTATTTTTATATGTATTTTAATTAAAACTTACATTTTCATATAGCTGCGCAATTCTTTCGAATAAAAAAGAATGATTAAACATGTGTTAAAAAGTTAACATCGTTATTTATCAAAATACTAAAGGAGTAGTTAATGTATTGTCAATTCTAACCGTATTATATTACTATATGGAGCTAGATATGGCTCGTGGATGAGCTCCATTAGTCCATTGTCTGGCGCATGCTGCTTTGACCATGGATACGAACATAATGACGGAACAGTTCGTTGAAATAAAACATGTGGTCGGTCAAATTTACACGAGTGAAAACGCCAAGTGTCTAGTGAATGCCACCTTTTCTTTCTCAAGTCTCAACAATAAAAAAAAACCACTACAATATTTAATTTACCTGTCAAGTGGCCAGCTTGTAAACTGCAGTAACAGTATTATATTATCGAAGATAGCAAACGCAATCACGGAACATAACACACACACACAGTGGCAGCACTACTAAAATGTGGACGATTACAATGAATTTTCCGTGAGACAGCTTTCGCAGTCAGGAAAAAGACCCATGTAGCAAGCCGTGTGTGAGGCACGTTTTTTTTTTTTTTTTTCAGGAGATACCAATTTGATCCCAAGCTCAGAGATTTGGGGGGACCAGTTCCCAGATAATACCATTTGTTTAGGCTGATAGCTGAGGTAGGTGCTGGTCCAGTGGCAAAGCTGAGGTTTGGGTGAAGTAGGGAGGGCGTAGAGGGGAGAGGGAGATTTGGGAAATGGAATGAGCAAGTGGGCCCGCACATAGTAAAGTGTGTGGGACACATGGGGAGGGAGGGGGACAGCGCGGCTACAGTTCTGGACAACAAACAAAAGGCAAGGTAGTAGCCCTCTCAGGCTCCTGCGTCAACCCGGTCCATGGACCAGGGGCTTATTACTAGGCCAGGAGATACCTAGGTAGTAGCCCTCTCAGTTTAGAAGTCCTCCTTTTCTGTTTGTTTGATTGTTTACGTGCATGTTTCCAAATGCACACGACAACTGAGGGGTCATCATTTGTTTTTTTTTTGGAAAAATAAAGCAATATGTTTATAAAAAATATGAATATTTATATACGTGCTAGCATTTTAAAATAAAGTTTAAAAAATAAACTGCGATGAAAAATCTATAAATTAATTCAAATTTAGTTTGGAATCTTAAATTTGGCTCGCATAAACGAAACAATGAGGATGTGAGTTATCATGCTTGATTATCTATGTGTATATTTAGCTTAGCCAACTATAAGATATATATGTGATTGTACATTAATTTACTTTTATAAATAACCAGTTTGGATGCGCGAATGAGCTGGCTGCGGCTACATTCATCCACCTACATGGACTAGCATATTGTATCATTTTTGCTATAGCCATGACAAGATGAACCCAGGTAAAACATGCATGGCGCATAAATGCATATTGAAAACTTTGTGTCTCCGATTAAAATTTATTCACAAGAATGTTATATTTTTGATAAGTCGGTTAATGAGTGATGATTTATGAAAATCCTACGAAGGTTATCGCATTTTACCTGTTGTTGATCAATCAACATCAAAGAGTATGAATGTCATGCATTCATAGTCCAAATGATTCAAATCCTCAACTTGGTCATTGACACATGAGTCACACATACAGGCAAATTCTATATACCATTAGACTTAGATATCAGCAAATAATATTTTCTCATTCTATATTATAAGAATTTTTATCATCTAGATTTTTATACTATTAAATCTGTATATATATAAATTGATACATGTATAAATCTATATAAACATACGAAGTCTTGGTATATATGAAGATAGTACTGTTAGTACTTTGGAGAATCCTAACTGCAGTCCGAGCGGCGACGATCTCCCGGAAGAACGACGGAGAGCCGAGGTGGAGTGGAGCCCTGTCAACTGTCAAATGACAAGTGCAGCGGTGCGTGGTGGACCGGGCGTAGCGAGAGCCGCGGCGGTGGGGTTGCTGCGAACGGCGACGGGAGCTGCGTCTCGCGCCCTGCACGGCCGTACCAAAAACTCCAGCTGTCTCCCGCTCACTCCCAGCTCACCTCCTCTGCTGCTGCCCACTGCACTGCACGGCATGCGCCTTTTGATTCCATCCATTTCTCCCTCGTTTCTTTTTCTTCTCCTATTATTATTATTATTATTATTATTATTATTATTATCTCGCTCAAAAACACGCCCCCGAAATAAAAAGTCACCCCCACCCCCACCCCCACGCGCTCCTCGAGATGCCGCTTTCTCCCTCCCGTCCACGTCAGCAACCCCCGCGCGCGCCCCACTTGCCACGCCTCCACCATCAACTACCCACAAAATCATTCATTCCCACGCTAATGCTACCACCGTCTCTCCTCTCCCCTCCTCCCGCCTTTGCATATTCTGATGCTCGCTTGACCAGCCAAAGCAGCAGCAGCCCAGCATTATCTCCTTTTTTTTTTTGGGCTGTTCGGAAAATGGGTTAGGTGACCATTAGCATTTGCTCTTCCCCTAACCATATTCTGGTCATTTGGTCCCTCGCTTATTGGTTTTTTTTAGTATCCCTTCTCTGGGCCCAGCTAGGAGGTTGAAGAACAGATATGTATACCGGAAAAGTATTTATATAAAAAAGAGATATGCTACTCTGTGTATACATGTAGTATTAGAGATGTTCTCTCCAACTTATTATTAAACGTTTGGATGTGTGCTCTCAAATGCCATAGCTTACTATGGGTTCCTATATCCTCATATTGTATTATCTCCGTCTCTCAATGGCAGAACTTTCAGTGATTAAATAGATTTATCTATTAGTCAATTATATATATATATAGTTATTGGTGGAGAAATATGCACTCTTAATCTCTGATCCACTTGATTGTTGGGTCATCTACATTTTTATAGGGGACATGATCGAGCACTGCCTTAACTTTCTAAGCAAAGCTTTGGCTATAAATTAGAACAACAGTGTATGTGTTTTATATCATTAAAAACAATCCCTAGACACGCACACGGCCAATTCAACAGGCTGTACTTAATCATGGACTTTATATACCTAACTAACTATCAGCTCCTCTGATGTTTACCGGTCCAATATTTGATAGTGGAGGAGAAAGAGCTTGCTCATCATCATGTCAGACAAATAAAGATTAATGTTCCAGTGGTCCTCCAAGCCGCTCAGCACAAATGATTTTCTTATAAGCAGTCGGACCTATACCGAATTTTGCTCTAATATCAATAGCTAAAACAAAACCAAACATTCTGATTCGAAGCTTTTCGATCTGGAGAAATTTCAACCAATAGAATTAGAAAAAAAAACAATCTGTATATACGTCCTAATCAATCCATACAATTTGACCAAAATGTTTAACGGGATGAAAGGTTTCCTATATTTTCTCTGTACGACTGGTAGAAAATAAAGAAAATTCTTTCTTTAAGGTATGTACAACAGTATATATAACTATTATCTATTTGATATACATAGACAACTAAATATGCAATTTATACAGTAGGTTGTTTATATAATATTTAATACATTATTTTTTATATCTTATATTTATTGCATGTAACCAATGCATGAAGTTTTTTTTAAAAAAAAGTTACATGTAGCTTAGGAGCATGTATCCGAGTAGTAGACGAACGAAAAGACAATGTCCAAGTTTTTTAAGTTAAGATGATTAATCTAATATGAATGTATATAGACTATCATTGTCTCGCTGTTTTACGTGCTGTTAGGGGCGGGCAAAAGGGAAAAAAAACAGAAGCTATTGGTGGTCAACATCACAAGCATGAGGGAAAAGGCGATTGGTTGGTTTAAGCAGGCAGGCAGAGATGGTGCACAGGTGCAGGCAATGCGAGGCAAATGCCCGTATGCAAAAGAAGAGGAAGCTTTGCTCTTCTCCTTTCTTTCTTTTTTTTTCTGGGGACAGCTCCGGGTGGACGGGGCTGTGAGTGTGAGTGTGAACCCCCCCTCGTGATTGCGCGGAAGAGGAGGGAAGCCCACGGCCCACTCCCCGAGCGGCGGGGGCCCGGGGCTCGAGCAATCTCGCCCACGCTGCCATGTGGGACCACCGCCCTCGGGGCCCGTACCGGCGTAAACCCAAACCCCCCCTCCCTCGTGACAGCTGCTCGATCGCGATCCGACGGCGGAGGAAACGGGGCGGTCGTTATGTATGGGCGCCGGCGCGTCGTCAGGTGGGGCTGAGCTGGCGCACGTGAAACGCGGTGGTGGTGGTGGCGCTGGAGCGTGGCAGGCAACAACACGCCGCCGCGCGGCCGCGTGCAGAAAAAAGAGAGCGAACGGAAATAGAAAAAGTCTCGTGAACCACTATGAATTACTCTAGCTCGTTAGCCCGTAAAAATTGATTATTTTTCGTTCTCGACTGATAATACCGAATCAAAAACACTAGCTTACAGATATGTTTTGATAGATTAATATATGCGTCCATTTTTCAGATAACCACATGTATGTGTGAATACACTAAATATCAGCTAAAATTGGCGCAAAAAAGCTCGAGTTGTTCCAGTATTAACAACTTATCGTAAATAATGTTCGATTTTTTTTAGTCTAGAAAAGTAATTCACAGTAAGGGGTGGTAATTTTGGTAGATTGAGCTATAGCCATACTCTTAGGTCTAATTATCCATTAAATTTACACTTCAGGTTTTATGAAAATAAAAGGTAAAAGATAAATTTATATAAATTATACTAATTCAGTTATACCCTCGAGCAAATTCATACCTTTTCTTAAAAATAAAATCACGGTTCCGAGACGAGAGGCCGTGGAGCAGGAGACGGCGAGCGCTCGCTGTTCAGTTGCGCCGGCGGCATCGCATGCAGCGCAGCGGCCACCGTTTGCCGGCCGCCGGCCGGTGCGTTGCTGCTGCTACGGCGGCGTGTTGCCCTGTGCGCAACGTGCATGGTTGGGGGGTCGGGTGATTGCGACGGCGAGCGCAAAGTGACGCCTTTGTTATTTTGGTGATGTCTAGATTGAGAAACGCCTTCGTTATTTTGGTGATATCTAGATTGAGAAAATTTTTAGGATAAGTGTCATATCAAATGTTTGACCGGATGTTGGAAGGGGTTTTTGGACACAAATGAATAAACGAATTTCATGGCTAGCCTAGAAACCGCGAGACGAATCTTTTGAGACTAATTAATCCGTCATTAGCACATGTTGGTTACTGTAGCACTTATGTCTAATCATGAACTAATTAGCCTTAAAAAATTCGTCAAAAGATTTCTTTCGTAACTGTGCAATTAGTTTTTTATTCATCTATATTTAATGTTTTATTAGATGTCCATAAATTTAATAGAATGTATTTAAAAAAAATTGGAAACTAATCGAGGCCTTTCTTCGGGCGACCGCGGCCAAGCATGGCCACCTCCTCGTTGGGTCTCGCACGGGTCCCGTGACCGAAAGTTAGATTTAGGTCGGGTCCAGGGGTCAGCTCCTCCAGATGATCGTTTTCTTTTTTTTTTTTCTTTTGCCACCCAATATGTACGCTATACGACTGCGATTTTACCGTGCAAATCACAATCATGCAGCAGATGTTACTAGATTCCGTCCGTATCATCTTTAATCATCGTGCCACCCCAAAAAATACGGCGATGATCGTCCATCCAATTATGCCAGGGATTGCAGCATCATTATAGTGTTCTTTGAGCACAAGTTAGACACAAATAGCATAGAGCACTAATTCGCATGATTCAGGGTAGGGCATGTGTTTGTTGTGCGTCCGTGGGTTAAGGTAGGATAGGCAAGAAAGATGGAAATTTTTGAGACGCGCGGTGATGCCAGTTTTGGGGCGGGCAGGTGTTCCAAAAGTCGCCAAAAGAAAAAAAAAATTGTGTCGTTGTGTGTGTGCAGAAATCCAGCTGTGCCGCAGTTTTGGGTGAACCTCGAACCTCTCGAAGCAGCAGCTTGCCAGTTGGAGTAGTATTTGGAGACTGACAAATCCTCGCTGGAAACAGAGGGAGCTGGCAGGTCAGAACAAAGCCAAACTCCTCATTATATCGACCCAGCAAAAGATTGAAATATGGCAAGACCACTAGAGCAAATTAAAAACGGAATAAAATGTACTGTGCGAGTACCGTTCCTATTAATTACAAGCATCTTGTTATAACATAAAAGTATTTTTATGATTTAAATTTTATATCATATTATAAATATTTTTGCTACGATTTTCATTATTTCAATAATTCTAATGACCGCAGAGCTGGTCAAATGCTTAGAAATAAATATTAATCAATTCAACAATTAGACATTGAAGTGACTAAAATATAATCTTTTGATAACTCATTATTGTATGCTAAACAACTTAGACATATTTATAGTTTGAAATGGACGTGTACGACTAAAATTGACCTTATCAAAATATATTTATATTAAAATTTATCATTACCAATGTTATGCAAGGTAAAAATATATTAGATTTAAGTCCAAAATAAGTATAAGTAAAGTCTAATAGTTCTTATTTGGTTAGAAGACAAAGGCACTAACAAAATTTAACACCAAACTAAATGTTTTTTTAAAAAAATTAAAATAGCCCAAAATTTGATAATACTATTTTTTTATGAGTTGATAATACTAATTTTGCTCTCACATCAAACTGGTCTGAAATATTTGGTCTCAATTTACATAGTAGTGTTTCGGTAGCAGCATCAGCATGCATGCGTTGTAGCAAGCACATCCAACTGAACTGACCAATTTGCCAGCTATGCAGCGGTATCGTTTCCAACAGCAATGCCAGAGGAGGTTGGAGTGAGTAATTTTTTTCCTTTTTCGAAAGCACAAAGCAGTGGTGAAAAAAAAAAGGTGGCAGCATGGGGAGGGCCGGACAGACTGCAGGTGAGCTGGATTGCAGTTGGACTTGGGACAAGGTGAAAATGGACTGTGTGAAGAGTGTTTTTTTACTGATAGTTGTAGTTTTTTTTTTTCCTTTGTAATCACTGTGTAGTTTAGGCCAGCCAGCCAGTACATGCCAGGTCTTTGTCCTCTGGCCAATGAGAGGCTTTGTCGGCTTTACAACCGTATCATGGACAGGCACATCGATCACCCATGCCCACACAATCTTCAAACTTGACTACGCACGCATAAGTCCCTGACTCATCAAGGTTCTTCGGATCAGTAGAAGAACTCCGTGTAATCGGTCTTATCTTTTACTTCTATTTATTTATAAACTAAATTTTGAAATTTTAACTTTAAATTTAGATTTGATTTTTAGAGTTTTTTATCTTAGTTTATTTTCATGTTTGACTTGTAGATCACTAAAAATACAAATATAACATTTTTTATTTTTAACTATCTAAAAGATAAACCTGGAAAATAAATTATGATGAAAAAATTAAAAAATTAACTCTACATTTAAGGATGAAAATTCAAATTTTGGCTTCTAAACATAAGCATAAGAAAAGGATATAGTGAAATAGGAGAATGCATTTTGCACGCCATTGTGCCGTTTTCGCAATATACATCGTTTTTAGTATTCTCGATACACGAAAGAAAAAGTAAAGAAGAACAACAAAAGATCCTTTTAATTCAACAATGGGTAAACAACACTGGACAGTTTCAAGTTCACTCCCTAATAAATAGGCTATTTAAATTTCTCTGGCTTCATTTTCCCCGGCTTCCTGCATTTCCAACTGACCCATTGACCTCGTTTAATTTCGTAGGCAACTGAATTAATTGATGGGCATGCACACAATCTTCTTGCAAGGACAGAGCCAAGTTTAAGTGCAGGCACACGATATGTGATCATATAGTTGACGTTTGTTGGTTTGCTTCAATACATTAGTTGTGCATGATACGGACACGGCCGGATCTATCGATCGCATATGTATGTATGTGCATGCTGCAGATGGATAGATGCAGGCAATATATGGAATTTTCACGCGCGTCGTGCGTTCCCGTACGTACGCACGTACGTGCATGCTCCCTGCAACCTAGCTAGCTAGCTGTACGTGCGATCGATGTAAACGTGCAGAGCTGTAGCTCATGTGTGGATCCCGTTTTAACTGGCTATAGCTCTATGGCCATTAACTTCTCTGGCTACAGCTCCCAGCTAGTAGCAAGGTAGGGCACAACAGCTAGCTGTATCGGTACAGGGGCAGGGTGAATGGAAGCAATTTTTTAGCACCTTTATACCCGTTCCTTGCATGCCATCTAAATAGTCATTAAAAATTATTAAACATTAACAAGATAGTTTAATATGAGTTATATCACTCCACCAACATACAAGTTTAAATTCAACTTCTACAAGTTATAGCAAAAATAACAAAAACAATTAAGAATATGCGTATACTTAGTTTCAGTTTTGTTTGTTTTTTTTGCTACAACTTGTAGAAGTTAAATTTAAACTTGCATGTTTGTGGAGTAATATAAATCATATTAATCAATCTTGCCAAATGTTTTCATATTTTTTAGATGGCATGCAAGCACACGGGTGTACCTACACCCATGTGCTAAAAACTGTTTCCTCAGGGTGAACACATGGACACGGTTGTTCCATGACCAGGAATCCATTCTAAACTTATAATGCTTTGACTCTTCTTCGTTTTATTTGAAATTTTTTTACGTTTAATAATTTTATTGTTACTAGATGATAAAATATGAATAGTGCTTTATGCATGACTAATTTTTTTAAGTTTTTTTTGCAATTTTTTTAAATAAAACGAATGGTTAAACTTTGGACACATAAATTGAAAAATGAACCTATTATGGCTATTATGGGACGAAGGTTGTACTCCGTAAGGGTCTTTTGGAATGCAGCATTATCGAAACACAATAATATAAAAAATAAGATTGAAGTGTTGTACCAATATAATTCTATGAATTAAAGAAATATATAAAATCTACAAGAATAAACATTTGAATCTAGCACAAGAAAAACGTAGAATTTAAAAGAGAGATAAAAGCAAAGAAACTTTTCCAAGAGGTTGGACCTTATCTTGAAAGTATTCTAAAATTTATATTTTTGAGGCATTTCTAAATAAATTTAAAGTAATTTGGAAGATGTATTCGTTCCTTCCAATGGGCAAATTTTTTTTATAGGGATATATTCTTTCAAAATTTCTCCAAAATTCATTTGCTCCAAAGAAGCCCGTAACGGGATATCCCTCTCATTCATGCGTGATTGTATTCTATGGAGATAGTTACCAAAATATCTAAAAAAATGAAAAGATATATTCATATAAAATATATCACTCTATAAATATATAAAAATATATAAGAAATATAACTTCAGTACATAATAAATTTTGAGAGTTTATGATCAACTCCCCAATGAACGTTTTCTCGATCCGATCGGTCGATGGATCGAATCAGAGGACGACAAATACGGTAGCTAGGCGAATCGATCGACGACGACATGCATGCGTACGTACGTGCAATATGCAACAACCGATGGAGATCTCGATCGAGTACGTGTACTGGTACTGGTTAATAATTCTCCACGGCCTATAAATTAATTTCGCTGTTAATTAGCTGGCACGTTATAATTAATCTCTCTCTTTTTTAATCATATATGGTATATAGTCATATTAAGTTGTGTTCGTGCATATATATATTAGTTATTGATATACGGATCGGATCGGCCATGACTGCTCGTGTACGTGAGTCCTAGCTAACTGGAGTATACTATGAGTAGATAGCCGAACTTTGCATGCGTGCGTGTCATCGGCCGGCGTGTTGGCCGGTGCGAGGCTAGCTGCTAGCTACTCCAGGTATAGCATCTCTGGACCATATTAGTAGTAATACGTGTGTGACAACAGTAATTTTCCACTGCTGAAACACTAGCTGATCAGCTAGCTGGAGCATGCAGCAGTCCATGTTACAGGCAACACCGTGGGGTCATTTTTCACTTATTGAATACTACATTCGTCCCGAAATAAACTATTTTTTATTTTTTAATATAATACTTTGACTCTTCGTCTTATTTAAAATTTTTATACGATTAATATTTTTATTGTAACTAGATGATAAAACATGAATAGTAATTTATACGTGACTATTTTTTTTAAGTTTTTGTACAATTTTTTTTTAAATAAGACAAATGGTCAAACTTTGGACATAGAAATTAAAAAAGAAGTTATTATGTCATGGAGGTAGTAACAATAAAAAATGATAATTTGTAAATAGAAAATAATTTATGAATTATATATATATATATATATAAAAGTCAAGACTGAAAAATAAAATACGAAAAAAATCCAAAAAAACTCTAAATAAATTTTCGCTTATAAATATAAGTAAAAACAAGGAGATCGGTGACGGTAGATACGCACACAGTGTTATAGCAGCTTGCTAGCTATCTAAGGTTCTGAATGACTGCATACTAATGCTCATGCATGAATGCATTATGTATAGTACTACCTCCTTCAAAATATAAATGTTTTAGGATTTAAATTTTATATCCAATATATATTCTCATGACTTTTGTAATTCTAATAATTTCATAGCCAATTAGATGTTTAGAAAATAAATAAATTAATTTGGTACCACTAAAACGACTAAAGTAAATCATTTGATAGTACTAAATTAAAAATATTTACTTTTGAGACTGACATAGCAGTACGTACCTAAGCATAGTAGTACCACCCTAAGCTAAGGTAAGGTAGCGATTATTATGTCGATCATGTCACTGCGTGCAGTTACTTGTAGTAGTAGTGAATTGCAAGGTGCCTGGACCTGGCTAGTGTACCGGCGGCGTATATATACAGGACTCATTAACTCCCAGGCACGCGTCGATCATACGGATGTACAGTTATTTCAACTCTCAAAGACTTGTGTCCATGACTAGGCTACCTACTGCTCCACATTAGTTGTTGATGTTTTTGACAAGGTCTCTAAAACATATGTCTGACTACATTTTTCATTTTAGTGTATATAAAAATATTTTTTTTACCATCTCAAGATATCAAGATTTTGCACTTAAAAATTTATAACATAATGGTATTTTTTAAGTACCATAAAATTTCACTAAAAATAAGTAAATGTTTAAGTTTACGAAAGTACATTACGTGGCTAATCTATACACCATGTTTGTTTTCGAACTAAATATTTTAAAATATATTGATAGTTAAATGTCTAATTAATAGTTTTATCTTTACTCTTGTTCAAAATATGAAAAACTACTGAACAAGATAGAGTATGCGACAATTACTGTACAGGTTTGACAAGTTGGTTTAACAGGGGACATTAATTTACTATACAGAGTACTCTGTACTAACATAGGAGCGCGTTAGCTTGTCAGCCACAAAGCTCGACCGATATATCAGAGCCGACCAGCTAGGTAGCTAGCCGATCGACCAAGATCCATGTGATGTGAATTAATTGAACAAGATGAATAATTAATAATGGTATTATATCTCTCTTCCAATCCCTGCGAAAACCTAAATGCCTTAGGCCGGGGCAAAGCTAGTTACATGCATGAGCTACCTAGCAGTAGTTGGAACATCTCATCATGCACGCAGCACAGTGAATGAAAGAATCAAAGCATGCATCTATATTATCTGTACATATCTTGCCCATGCATCGTTCATATGGTGACTTTACACAGATGTCTGAGCATTGGCACCCTCAACTTTTTCAATTAAAATTTTAAAGTTGTAGTTAATATTGAAGTTTTTCCATCAAAAGTTATTGTTTAATCTTTGCTTTTAGATCGTACAAAATATATATATATAAATTTTATTCACAAATTATTTTTCGTTTATAAATACGTCGCTCATCATTTTTCCTCCGAAAGCGAAAAGATTAACCCCGGGGTACCGCGTAGGGCCGGCTGATATATTGAGATATTTGACCACACCTTGCACACAATAAGGGCGGCCTAACATAAAGAATTTGGATTTCTAAAAATATAATCGTTATAGTAGTCGTTTGGTTTGTACGAGTGGTCTACAGAAAATCAAAGTATTTTTTCTTTCTATAAAAATAAAATATATGAAAAATTATACGCCCAAAATTCATTAAAAAATCACATAGATATAGACATTATAGGGTTCAAATTCCCCCTGAAAGGCCATAAAACGTGCATGTCATGTCGCCGTCGTTTCGTAGTAGCCTTTTCTGCTTTTGTGTGCATGCATGGGTACTACTCTAGTTCATAGTAGTACAGTACACTGGTTACGTAGAGCTAGCCAAGCACTACAACTATAGTACAGAGCTATGAAAAAACAATCGAAATTTTACAAGAAATTAATCTGTTTTGATCCCATGCTGAAATCTTTAAATTCCAGTGTTTTTTGATCGATTTTAGTCCAAAACGTTAACCCTGCTTACATATAGAAATCGCGCTAGGAGGAGCAAAGGCTTCGCAACCACTTGCCCCAGCGGCCATGCGCCGATCGAAAGGGACGCGGGTATACGTACAAAACATACGTGTACACGTGACGACGATGTGGCTCGATCTGTAACTTCTGTACGCGCATACATACACACGGTGCTCACACATATATATGGAACAGTACGTAGTTCTGTGTACAGAGACCTACATGCGCCAAACCACAATGTCGTCGTCTCGTATACGTACAAATGGCCACGTGTATACATACAGATATATATATTTGCATACAAAGTTAGACAAGCCCTGTCTAACTCAGACCTCCTATCAAACTGCAACGCTGATGATCTAGTCCGATCTTCTTCTTCCCAATTGACTACTGGCCGTTCGATAGGAGTCCTATCGAACACTAAATTTATGATTTTTACGGATGCCCTCTATTTTTGTTATTTTCTATTAAAATAATGTTAATTCTATGATCCAGCGAGACGGTGCAATAGAGTTTTGGCAGTTTTGTGCAGCGGAAAACTAATTAACGGGCCCCGGTCGGCCAGCTAATTAAGCTGCGTGCGAAGTGATGTGCAGTTTAGCGTTCCTTAGCTCAAACAGCAATAGAGGCGTCCAGCTCATACGTACGTACGTACCATGCATGCAAGCATACCGATGGATCGATTTGTTATTATTAATTGCAGATCATTCGATCGGGTGTGCATTACGCGGATGATCTGCAGGGTTTTCTGACATGGATGCATGGTGCCTGTTGTTCCCTTGCGACAGCGGCAAGAGTACGTACTGCCCCATATCAATAAATTATTGTTTTATTTCTTCAAACGCCATGTACTATACGGAATACACTAAAGGTGTTAATTCCAAAAATGTTCTACTACCTCGCTTTAAAATATCTTATTTTTTTCGTCTACCCAACATACATATTACAAGTACTCAGTGGCGGATCAAGCCAACAAAATTATGGGGTCTGAATAGTTAATAGAGTTTTAGCGTCCGTTTCTATTGATCTTTACCATAAAATTTTAGTGGGTCTGACTCCAATAACTTAAACGGAGATAGTGGGAGCTCGAGCTCCGTCGCCGCACGTTAAATTCGCCCCCTGCAATAATTGCAGTGTATTGCTAAATGACGCAATATTTATGGACTACGATGCATAATCTCTATTTGAACTGTAGTTTAATTTAGGGGTGATTCTTTTTGACTTTTTTATGGAAAAGCCAAACGGAATATTTGTAAAAAAAAATAATTTATGAATAAGAATAAGTTTATTTACATAAACTTTGATGAGAACGTCAAAATCAACTTCAAATATAAAGTTGAAAATTCATAGTTTGGCTTATAAGCACAAGCAGCGAAAAAGATGGGTGTGCTCAACCAAAGCTGTTGTGTAATTATATGGCTAATTAAAGAAGAGACAGTTTACAGTTCACATGCTTTAAGCTTGAATTTAATTGTGGGTGATACCATATAATAATGTTAAGTTTGATATGTGATTTTTTTCAGTTATTGTTCCAACATTATCAAATTACCAGTTCATATCGATATCGGCTTCAACATTATTAATTACCAGTTTTCATTGATATAGTTTTCGTTAAGATTTTCTAATACGTTTTCATCCTCGAATCTACTATTTCCAATTCCGTTTGCTGATATAAAAAACATGGCTATAAATTAGCGTGTAAGATCTGGCACAATGCTCTCGATTACAAATCTTACAGGTTTAACACTAATGATTACTACTATATCGTTTAAAAGATATTCGCGGATCAAAATTAGGTAACTCAAACTAAAATCTGATTATTATTTTCAACGAACGAGTATTATTGAAGGGATTACTCGGCAGTGATCAACGGAAGGTTAGACAGCAGAATTAAATAATTATGAAATCAATCTTTTCAGCTGCAGATGTTGTTCTGTAATTAACAAATCTGTTGTTTAGGTAGCACATGCAGCTCGCTTTGACTCTTATTGACCTAAAGTTGTGTCGGTAGCATGGATGCAAATTGCAAATAATTCAATTTGCACATTCACTCTCAACTACTAGTACAATCTCGCGATCACAACGATAAGGCTACCTCCAATAACAGAGATATCCAATAACAGAGATAGCATACTATCTCTAATCATTCTAAAAAACAATTTCTTTAATAATTTAGTTTTTAGCAAATAACTCATTTATACCCTACAATTTATTCTCACTTGCGAGAAGTTTTCAATTCACTAGCCGAACAAAGATCCTTCAAATGCAAAGGAACGAAAGGATATGGGATTTTCATGTCAAAGCATTCATCGATAACTACTACTTCTTTGTTTCATGTGTTGCATCCAAAAATAGTTAATAACATTAAAATATGTGTAAGAGACCATCTCTTAATTAAGAGATAACTTTTATCTCTTTTCTATTAGAAATTGTATAGTATAGGCTATAAATAGCTTATAGATACCCATCGGAGAGGTAACCTAATGGCTGGCTATACCAGCTCTCTGGCTGCATCAACCAGCTCAAGAACAACCAGTAACAAGCACGCAGTAGCATAGTACTGCCAGACTATGCAACTAATTAAGTACCAGTAGCTTCACTAGCAAAGTACTTAGTAGCAAGACAAGTGCTCGTTCTTGGATAGGTCTATTTGGCGAAGGTTAAACGCGCTAACACCTTATTAATATGTATAGACTTTGCACATATTTTTTTAAAACAAATATGTAAACACATGGATTTAAAATTGAAAATCAAATCCTAGAGTCGGATATAACTTTATATGTGTAAACATTTATGGTACACTAGTTAAATACCCGTGTTTTGCTACGGATTTTATGATGTGTTATCAAATTTTCTTATATGAAATAGCCATCTCAATTTGAATTTAAATGTACATATCAATCTATATTTAACTGATTTTTAATATCAAGAAATTTGAGGGCTAAAATGTAAAACTATAGTAAAAGATAGGTGGTATAGGAGTACAGAAACTTCACGAGCGTAACTTTTCAAAAAAAAAAAGACCATATGCCAGGAAAAAAAAAAGAAAATAACGAGTGTTCGCGTGAAACTGATGTACGCGAAATGGTACAAACCTTAGATATAAACTGCCAAAAAAGGAATTATGTCCTATGCCAAAAAAAAAAACCGAGCGTTCGCACGAAAATAGTGTACTCAAACGTTCGCTAAATAATCTTTTACTTGTTCTCGGTTCTCTCAATCAAAACACACGGAGCATGCATGTACAAAACTTGACCAGTTCAATCGACCAAAAATTTCTGACCACTTGTATGCATGAGCGAGTACGTCAGGGAGCACGATCGCGTGACGCTAGCAATTACGGCAAGAGTGGACGTCAGTAGACGCACGGGATCGATCGAGAGGGAGAAGAAGAAGAACGAAAGCGAAAGAGAGGCTAATTAATTACTAGCAAGTCACTAATTAATTAATTAGCTACCCCCCCCCCCCCCCCCCCCCAACAAAGTATATAGCGGAATTATATAATATAATCATTAAGCTGGAGCAGTAGTGGCTAGCTAGCGTTTGGGCATGCAATAATCAGCTCGTCGGAGAGCCGCGACGTGCGAGACGTAGCTGTCGGGCGGCGACGATCCATCCATGGCCAGAAACGCCGGCAACGTCGCCGTCGAGATCGATTCGTTTGCGACATGCCCCGGTCGTGTCGCTGTCAAAACACCACCTAATTATCGCAAGTACGTAGCAAATCCGTGTGTTAATTAGAGCTAGGATAGATAGGCCTGTGACGACCTTATTTTGTTTCTTTTTATATTGTACCCGAGAGTGACGTATATATATAGGCACCATCGCTGTTCGATTCTGCCTGCCCAACACGATGAAGAAATCGAAATAGAGTTGGGCCCATACAATTTGGGCCCTGCATACAGAATACCCTAAATAGCCCATTAGACCAAGCATTTAGGTTCGTGGCCCAATTAAGCCAAGCAAATGGGACGATTTGCCATCCTAATGTCATAAGATCGAAAGTTTTTTAATTTTCTTTTTTTGATATTTACGAAACGATATTTTCATCTCACATATATACATACCTATACCCAACGAAGGACTCGATTCAGGTGTAGTGTGACTATAACTTAACCAATTACACTAGGACCGTTCAAATCACATTTAAGGGCTGAGTCTCATGGAGAAAGAGTTTACTACAGACAAAACATTAGGCACATACTATAATAACACGGTAGCACTTAATCTACATCATTCATAGGGAAAATGAACCGATGAGATTTTAAATATTTGTTAATTTACGGTCCTAGTTATGACCGCATGTAATCTTAGTCCCACAACGCCTATTTAGAGTGTTTGATTTAACATAAAACACCCTCCCACAGTTGTTTGTTGTGATGTGGTAGATAGTCATGTAGGGTTCATCGACAGGGGGAAAAAAGTTACACCGTCAGCTGTCACGTTTATCTTTTTAGTTCTATTTATGCTTATAAGCCAAAATTTAAATTTATAATTTTAAATTTGAAGTTCATGTTGGGTTTTTTCACCAAATTTTATTTTTTAGTCTGGCTTTTATACTGTTAAGATTGCGTATATAAAAGTTGTATTTATAAATTATTTTTCGTTTGCAAATATGTCATTTGACTTTTTGCATGATACGAAACACCTTTTTAAACAATATTTAAAACGAAAATAGAAAAAACTCCAAAAGATCGGACGGCTGTAGTAAGCCGAGCGACGTGGCGCTGAGGATAGAATGGATAAGACAAACCACCGTGCTCCGCGTTGCTCACTCCGCAGCACCATCCATGGCGCGAGGTCTCGCCGCTCTCTCCACGCCGCCGCGTCTCGGCGCCAGAGCCACGCCGTGCTCGGCTCGGCCTCCCCGCGTCTCGGCCTGGCGCGGCCGCCGCCGGCGCTCCGTGGTCGTGCGGGCAGGCGGGCCCCCCAGCACCGGCGCGCTCGTCCTGGCGTTCGTCCTGCCGGTCTCCCTCTTCGTCGGCACGCTCCTCACCGCCGCCCGCGTCGCCGACGACCTCGACGAGCGCTTCCTCCGCGAGGTACCGCCGGATCTCTCGCTGTTCAAGAGGAAACAATCGATTCATCATCGTATTATGTAGCTGATCGTTTTGCTCATTTGCAGATGGAGACCAACAAGGCGATAATGGAGGAGAACGAGGATTTCGAGCAAGAGGAAGACGACGACGACGACGACGGGGTATACGAGGAGGAGGAGGAGGCTGCGCGGCCGGCGCCGGTGGAGAAGGAGGGAGTTCTTGTGGCTGCTGCTCCGCGCACCAGGAACAGGCCAAAGAGGGAGGTGCAGTAGGCGCCCCGGGAGAAAAAAAAAACTGCAACTTTAATTTTTGCTGTTCGATATGTGTGGTTATCACCATGGAAATGTGCTTGCAAATGCTTCGGTTTGTTCGATAGATTATGCAAGGATATGATCGATGCGATAGCCAATTAATTTAGCCATAGGCCCAAGCTGCAGAGATTAGAGAATTGACTAATGTACGTGGCCTGCAGTTTATGATGAAGGAATTTGAAGCCGGCCCAGCCGTGCAGACTACAGACTTGTAGTACGAGTTGAATCTGGTATACAACAGCCCTGAATTCGTGATGCCTTCAAATGGTGTATTGTTTCGGAATCATATAAATACATTTTATCATTTTTGAAAAAGTAACTCATATAACACAGAAATGGAGGCACCTCCTGATATTTTTCCAAATAACCGTAAAATTGTTCGATTTATACAAATCATCGTCATGAATCAGCTCCTGATGCATTTTCAAGAACAGTACAATTGCTCGGATAGAAATCATAAATAACCTCGACAGACAGATCATCCACGCACATGAAGTGAGCGCCGAATTCTCAGGATTATCGGCATGTTTAGACAAATCTGTGAGGTTTGGACAAATCCGCATGCGTAAACGAGAGGAAACGAAGCATTGATGGTCGGTTCAGAGTTGAGACGTAGCGGGTGAAGTGCGGTTTGCTCCTGGTGGGCCGTGTAACCCCGTGCTGGGCCTCCTAGCCCGCAGAAAGAGTGGGCTTCCATTTACCTCGTCTCGAAACTGGGATAGCTAGCTACAGTGGCAAAAACACAAGTTTCCTACACTTAGGGCTCAATTGATAGAGTTAAATTATTTAGATAAATCTTAGCTAAAATTTAACATATTCTTAATATAATTTTTAGCCAGGCATAGGGTTTAATTAAGCCCAAGCCGTCCATGCCGGTTCCGCCCCTGGCTAGCTACCATTGGTAGCCTGATCCAATGAACGATTCTCATGGGCCAGATTTGAAACTAGGCTTACTTTGGGCCAATCTAAACCGGGAGGCTTTCCTTCTCCGTGCATTGAACTGGGTTTCTGTTTGGCCCACCAAGATTTTGATCCGCTATTCCGCTAGCATCTGCATTGGTAGCGGTTCAACAAGCGCTCAAGTGAGCCGTCCGATCTGTAATTCGCGTGCAGGATCGATATGATCAGCCGGCCCACGGATTGACCGTCGACAACGAATCGACGATGGACGTCCATGCGCGTGAATTCTACTTCATCTCGGATTACTAGCTTATAATAATATACGTGGTGTTTGTTTATTTGAATTATTGGAGGTAACGATTATTGGGTTTGCGAGACAAAAATATAAAATACCCTCTAACTATTACAAAGGAATAGATGATAAGACGATAGTTAATTTGAAGCATCTAAGAGTAATAAGTATGTCGCCTTTGCTATTCAGCGGACGATTGAAAATTCTACCGTTCGTCAGTTGATAGTCCCAGCTATCCGATCGACACAAGATTAGTGCGTCGGAGAGAGAACGAGTCCGCACTCCGCAGGCTTGATTCAAATCGTACGGTCACAAGAGAATCAATTGACAACCTATTTTTTTTTCCGGTCAACTGATTGCTAGGCGGACCCTAAATATGTACCCACCCAAAAACACTTTTAAAAAAGGTTATCAGATTATAATAATTAAAGCTGTAGATTATAATAAAATGTGACATCAATCTATATTTATTTATTCTATATTACGAACAACGGGCAGCGAAGCAGCATGCAAGTAGGGCTTCGTCTCGTTCTCTTGTGCGACGCGACGACGACTTCCCCTTCCTCTCTCATCGTCTTCTATCGCCATTACCGCAACGCAAGGTACAGTGCCATCTCCTTCATCTTCCTCCTCCGCCTCGTCTTCTCTTTCCAGACCACGTACACGACGGGTCAGACCGGCCTGGAATTCCACGATCGATCGACCACAAGACAGCTAAGAGGCTTTGGTTTTTCATGGCCGCGATTGGTGGCGTCTACTCTATCTACGCTAGCTTAATTGTGATTAGGCCGGCGTCGACTGCGACCTCGCTTAATTAATTTTCTTGGTTTCGTCTACGTACGAGCAGCGGGCAGAGACGGGTGCCGAACTGCAAACCTGTATAAATAGAGGGTGAATGCTTTTGTTACGCTGCAAGCATCTCCATGCATGCAAAGTCCTGCGTGCTCGTCCGTAGCACACACGTACAGAGCTTGAGAGGGTTATCGAGTTAATTACCTAGCTAGCCAGCGGCAGTGGTGATATTTCCTGTGGATATGCAAATAAAGATGGCAAAGCATCGTGCTGCTGCTTCCATTTTCACACTGGCATTGGTCCTTGGGGTCTTTGCAGCCACTCCCACAGGTAAATAGAGTATTATATACCATGCATGCGTTTGATTGATTATATACTTTTTTGTTTTATTTTTTGACGTGTTGATATTTGGATTTATGTTTGGTTGTTCATCTTATATAAGAAGATATAAGTTAGGATTAAAGTTAATTTAGTAGTAAATCAAATTATAATAAAATAATTAATATTTAATTTTTTTAATAAAACGAAGGATCAAATATGTAGAAATTAGTGCTAAGTGAAAAAAATAGAGGGAGTAGTATTTCCCCAATTATATATGAGGTTTTCAGGATTTTTACATCATTGATTCAAAATTAGTTACCATTACCTTTTGGAACCTACAGCAAGATACAAAACATAATATGTGTTTTTCAGATTGGAGGGCCTGTCTTAACAAAATTCAATTGCCATGCTTCAAATGGACCCAAAAAAAAAACCCGGTTCTGGAGCACCCAAAGTTCACATTTTTGGTTATATAGCAGCGAGAAACAAAAATCCGAGCTAACTCTAGAGCGTGTAAATTGTGCACGCATGGATGTATATATCGTAAACTAACAAATCAAATGATCAACAGTGGTGCAATCCATCGGTGTGTGCTACGGCGTGATCGGCGACAACCTGCCGTCGCCGAGCGACGTGGTGCAGCTGTACAAGTCCAAGGGGATCGACTCCATGCGCATCTACTTCCCGAGGAGCGACATCCTCCAGGCCCTCAGCGGCTCGAACATCGCCGTCACCATGGACGTCGGCAACGAGAGGCTCGGCGCCCTCGCCTCCGACCCCTCCGCCGCGTCCTCGTTCGTCCAGGACAACATCCAGGCCTTCCCGGGCGTCAACTTCCGCTACATCGCCGTCGGCAACGAGGTGTCCGGCGGCGACACGCAGAGCATCCTCCCGGCCATGCAGAACCTCAACGGCGCGCTCTCCGCCGCCGGCCTCGGCAACATCAAGGTGTCCACGTCGGTGTCGCAGGGCGTGATCGCCGGGTTCCCGCCGTCCGCCGGCACGTTCTCCGCCTCGCACATGCCGCCCATCACGCAGTACCTGGCGAGCACCGGCGCGCCGCTGCTGGCCAACGCCTACCCCTACTTCTCCTACGTGGGCAACCAGGCCCAGATCGACATCAACTACGCGCTCTTCACGTCGCCGGGCACGGTGGTGCAGGACGGCGGCAACGCCTACCAGAACCTGTTCGACGCCATCGTCGACACGTTCTACTCCGCACTCGAGAGCGCCGGCGCCGGCAGCGTCCCGATCGTGGTGTCGGAGAGCGGCTGGCCGTCGGACGGCGGCACGGCGGCCACCGCGAGCAACGCGCAGACGTACAACCATAACCTGATCAACCACGTCGGCCAGGGGACGCCCAAGAGGCCCGGGAACATCGAGACCTACATCTTCGCCATGTTCAACGAGAACCAGAAGGGAGGCGCCGAGACGGAGAAGCACTTCGGCCTCTTCAACGCCGATCAGTCGCCGGCGTACCCCATTAATTTCTAAGATTAATTATACTCATAATTAAGAATTGAGCACGTACAAGGAGATCGATATGTAGACACGTTCATATATAATCTGGGTTTGAATAACCTGCCTGCTGTACATGTAATGGTGCAGAGGCAATATTATGAAATTGAATAAAGTTTACCATATGGGCTTTTTTTTAATATACTTTCAAGATATCAAAAATTTTAGTGTAAAATTTTGATATCTTAAGATAAATTATATCTCAAGATATTAAATTTTTATACTAAAAAATATTTTATCTAAAGACATTTTTTAAGAGTACATTAGTACAAAATTGATTTTTCTGTAGGAGCCCCCGTGATTTTTTCAAACAGACCATAACTAGTGGTGTCTGCAAAAACAGTGTATCATTTTCCCATATGACTCTTTAAGTGGCTCATATGGAAAATTTGATTTTCCCATACGGGTCTCCTAAGAGAGCCGCAAGCTCATTTTTACATGCGGCTCACTTAAGCGTCCGCATGGAAAAAAAATCAATTTTTCCATGCGGACCAGTTAAGTAGCCGCATGCGAAAATAAAATTTAAAAATTTAAAACTAGTTATCTCACTCATATGAACTCCAAATTATATGATTGTTTTTCCTAAATGTTTATAAAATTATACTCTATCATGTTATTGTGTTCTTAGTCCTATTATTTTAGACATTTTTTTTGTGACTTTGTTTTATCAATTAAAAATTTGAATTTAAAAACTTCAAATAATAGTTTGAAGGAGTAAATGATTTCAGCTGAAAAAGTCATCAACAACAAAGTTGTATAACTCAAGATCTATAACTTTCATTTTGGTCATATCTTCATCTGACAAAGTGATAATAATAATTTCACAGAATTTGTATATTTATGAAACTATACCAGATATTTGTACATTTTGTGAACAATATTAGAAATCACTTTGTCGAATGAAGAAATGACCAAAATAAAAGTTCTATATCTTGATAAGCTATACCACTTTGTTATTGATGACATTTTCAATTGAAATCATTTAGTATTTGAAAATATTGTTTAAGTTTATCATATTTTAAAATTCCAATTTAAACTGTTCAAACAAAGTCATATAGAAAAATGACCAAAACAAAAGTTGTAAATCTTGATGAGTTATACAACTTTGTTATTGATAAGTTTTTAATTTGAAATCATTTACTGCTTCAAAATATTATTTATATTTCTTATATTTTAAAATTAGTATGTACCAAAAAAAAAAACCCATCAGGCCCACTCACATGGATATATATAAGACAAACCCTAAATCCCCCTACCCCTCTTTCCATCACCACCCACAGCCGCTGCTCTCTCCCGTACTCTCCCCTCTCTCTCATTCTCTCTCCCTCTCTCCTATACTTTTTCTTTGCGACGGCGAGGCCGGCTGGCGGTGGCGGCGCCGGTGCGGCCGGCCGGAGGAAGCCGAGCGGTGGGAAGGAGGAGAGGGCGCCAACCGGCCCCACCCCCGTCGGCGCACCGCCTCCCCCGTAGCACCGCTGTGCCGACCGGCCGTCCTCGTCGCTACGCCGGGAGTCCTCGTCGTCCCCACCCCCGTCAGCGAGCCGCCCTACCCCGTAGCACCGCCACGCCGGCCGGTCGTCCTCGTCGTCGCGCTGCTCGGCCACCGTCATCATCGACTTCCCCGGCCACTCGACTTCCCTTGGTCGTCGTCGTCGACTCTGCCCCGGCTACGCTCGTCCACTCCGCCGCGGCCGCCCTCGTCCTCACGCCACTCGGCCGCCCTCGTCCTCGCGCCACTCGGCCGGCCTCGTCGTCGACTCCGCCCGGTCACTGCGCCGGCCACACGCATCCTCGCCACCTCGGGCACAACGGATCTGGCTTTGGCGTGGCGAAAATGACCTCCCCGTGGCGGCGACGACGACGAGGGTGGCCGGGCGACGTGAGGACGAGGGCAGCTGAGGTGGAGTGGATTTAGGCGGGGCGGTTGTACCGGCGGATAGCGACGGCGGCGACGGGAGCGGTGGCGGCGGCGGCGGCGCTAGTTTTTATTGGTTTTTATATTTTTGCAACTTTATTTTTTTTCACGATTTTATCTCTTTGCATGCAGTCAGCTTAAGCACCCGCATGCGAAAATCGGATTTGCAGACGATTTCGCGCATGCGGCTGGCCCAACCACATGCAAAAATCCTTATCGCTCGTTTGCAATAGCTGGTTCTGTAGTAGTGGTAGTAAAAAAACTCTTACCATACATTCGTGTAGGACTGATGTCTTAGAATATCATGTTACTCCCATTGGTCATAAATATTTGATATGTAAAACATGATATAATTAATTTTTTTTGAAAACTTTGGCTATCAATTGTATATTAGAATAAATTTGAAAAGTTAATAAGTTTATAATTCAATACAGTACGTACGTACTTTTCTCAAGATATAGACATATTCGTACAAATTTTTTTATCAAACATGTTGAGAGATCATTGATCAAAACTTTGACTAAAATAAACTAAAACAAACATTAAATATTTTTGACCTGACGAATCAATGCACTAATGTATTTCTTGCACAATGGTGTACGTGTCCGATCAAGTTGCATCATGGGTTCACCCCCTATCGTTCACCCTTCAGCTTTTCAGCCGCAACTAAAGTTTAAAATCTTAAACTTTATTTTATCGTCGATTTATTTATATATATTCTATCATATTTTATTTTATAAAACTAGCTTACAATCATAACCTATAAATTATTTTTTTTATCGTAAATCGGTGATCTGCCATATGATTAATCATCAGAAGTAGACGAGAGACGATCGATCACAGCACACCGTACGTGTTACAGTTACTATAGCGCCGTTCGTGCACCTGGGCCGGCCGGCGTACGGTGTGGCGCGCACGCGGACGCGTCAAATTGGTCTCCCCCGCGCGATACGGCGGCGGCCGGGGACGCGACGCGAGTGTGCACCAGCCTGTCCACCACCAAATCAAACGGAGCACGCGATCGCGTACGTACGTACGTACGCACAAGCAAGCAAGCTAGCGTGGCAACTTGCATGGCAAGTCGCATGCACCAACCAAGAGATATGCACAGGCGCACAACACACAAGCCATCCGTCGTCGTTGCTGTTGAGGCCACCACGACCAACACAGCACGTCGATCAAGTGATCAACAGATCGACCGAGATCGAATTTCCACGAGCCGGACAAGCAAAAGCAACGCTGCTGCTCCACTTATTTTTGTCCGTGTACGTACCAACGCAACGTGCATGAACGTATGCGCGCGGCGCGCCCCCGGCCGGCCCCTCGGCATGCCTGCCCTGTCACCAGTTTTTCCAAGCGACCACGACTGGTGGACGACCTCGCTAGCGATCGAGTCGTCGGCGTATCTGAATATAGTGCAGGTTATCTTTTCGTTTTTTATAAGCTTAAATTTGAATTTAATTTAGAGTTTTATTTTTTTTCATCACGTATATAAGAGTTTAATTTATGCATAAATTATTTTTTTTATAAATAGGACGTTTAGTTTTTTTACAAAGAAAACAAAAGATTAGCTTGTTAGGCTGTATTTGGGGAACCTTCTAAACCTGTAGCTTCTCACTCAATTATCTCTAGGTATTAAAAGCTTCTTTAAATAGTACTTAAAATATAAGAATTTATAGCTGCGTATAATTCAAAAATAAACTAGAAGTTTGAAGTTGGGAAATCCAACTTTTCTAAATTCTTATTAGCTAGCTAGCATCTCACCGGTTGTTTCTTAGATTTTTAAGCTCGTCAAACATCGTTAGGCTTCGTTTCAAACCTATAAAGAATTTGGACTTCTAAATTATCTATTTTTGAAGAGTAATTTTACGGTACTTGAGTAGATACTGAGAGGTACTATCTACTTAGGTACTAAGAGGTACCAAAATTTTATACTAAAATTTTAGTACTCATGATATCTTCTTAAATACTGTAAAATTGCTCATTTTTAAATAGTTATATGGTTGTATAAATTACTGAATTAACTATTGCTAAGGTAAAAATTTACTTCGGAAAGAACATATGACTAACTTTTAACTTTTACACTGTCGGAATTTTTATCGCAAGCACACCATTTAAGCGCTAGGCCGGAAACGTGCTATGAAAAATCTAAAAATCTGCAGAGGCCTTAGGCTTGAGTGCTTGACCAGATTGTGACCCGGCCCACCCGGGCGTGTGCAATGAATTGGACAGCGTTAGTTCAGTTGGGTTGGCTGCGTAGTGCGGTGGCGGACTAGCTAGCTAGTGGTAGTGGAGTTGTGCTGGTGGTGTGGAAATTGGAAATCGATCGATCAGCAAGCTGGACTACTGACCGATTTGGTCGAGAACGTGTGATGTGCCGAACTGGATAACTTGCATGCATAGATGCACAAATCTCTTCGTATAATAGAGAGTGATCGATCGTACTAGGGATCAGATCAGCTACCTGCAGCTGCAAAAACAAGCCAAGATGGCTAAGCAAGGTTTCGCTCCACTGCTTGCAGTAGCATTGCTCCTTGCAGCTTTTCCTGCAGGTAATGCACATAATTAACTTACTCCCTTCGTTCGTTTATGTATATAAGCGTTAGTATTAGTATCTGTATGAATTCAGAGAAAAAAAGACATCTTATAACTTAAACGGGCCGGAAGCAATAGTGCAATACTAACTATTAGGCTATTAATTAGCTCATGTTACACACTTGCTCTGTTCACAACTTAAATTACAGCGGTTCAGTCCATTGGCGTGTGCTACGGCGTGAACGGAAACAACCTGCCGGCGGCGAGCGACGTCGTGAAGCTGTACAAGTCCAAGGGGATCGACTCCATGCGCATCTACTTCCCGAGGAGCGACATCCTCCAGGCCCTCGGCGGCTCGAACATCGCTCTCACCATGGACGTCGGCAACGAGAAGCTCAGCGCCCTCGCCTCCGACCCCTCCGCCGCGTCCTCGTTCGTCCGGAACAACATCCAGGCCTTCCCAGGCGTCAACTTCCGCTACATCGCCGTCGGCAACGAGGTGTCCGGCGGCGACACGCAGAGCATCCTCCCGGCCATGCAGAACCTCAACAGCGCGCTCTCCGCCGCCGGCCTCGGCAACATCAAGGTGTCCACGTCGGTGAGGTTCGACGTGATCACCGACTCCTACCCGCCGTCCAACGGCTACTTCAAGGACGACTACATGGTCGACATAGCCCAGTTCTTGGCGGCCACCGGCGCGCCGCTGCTCATCAACGTCTACCCCTACTTCGCCTACGTCGGCGACACGAAGGACATCAGCCTCAACTACGCCACCTTCCAGCCGGGCACGACGGTGACGGACGACGGCAACGGGCTGACCTACACGAGCCTCTTCGATGCGATGGTGGACGCCGTCCACGCGGCGCTGGACGACGCCGGCACGCCGGACGTGAGGGTGGTGGTGTCGGAGAGCGGGTGGCCGTCGGCCGGCGGGCTCGGGGCCAGCGCGCGCAACGCGCAGACGTACAACCAGAACCTGATCAACCATGTGAAGGGAGGCACCCCGAGGAGGCCCGGGGAGGCGCTGGAGACGTACGTGTTCGCCATGTTCAACGAGAACCAGAAGACCGGGGATGAGACCGAGAGGCACTTCGGGCTGTTCAACCCCAGCAAGTTGCCCTCGTACAAAATTACGTTCCACTAGACATTCAGCGATCGATCGATCGATCGATCAATCGATCTGTTTGGTATTTTGGAATAAGCTGGAGCTGCTCATGTCAAATGCAAAGCGAACGCATGCATGCACGTGAGGCAAGCATATAAGGTGTTGCGGTGATAAAAGCATCTGGCTCAACACGGCACTTATATATAACTCCGCCGTTTAACTGTGAACAATAAATTTTAGCTGTGTTTTACTTGAAAAAAAAATTAAAAGAGTGCACTCTGCAACTGTGTTTTACACGTATGGGAGTATAAAGTTGCGATGGTATACTCTTTGTGCTGCAAATCTTGTTCAAATTTAACAAAATTTGTTTTAGATTTGCACTAGTATGGGATTGATATAAGATTTGAAATGCGCAGGGAAACTATTGTCTATCCACCGGGAGCGGTGCGATGAGCGGTCAGACGGAGAATGTTCTATTTACATATTTTCTTAATTCAAAGTATTAAAAAAGATTTGTTTAAAAATGTAAAACTAGACCCCTCACGTTCAAATATGAGACGATAAAACGCTTACTACTTGGACGATATGTCCAACGTGCCAAAAAGACCATGGCAAGTCGTGAGTGCTTGAAAGACAGACAAGGGGCTACCGATTTACAAACGTCTCACTTTAACACCCTCCTAACAAGAGTTTTATCCACTGGCAGAGAGCTGTATGTACGGTCACCAAGATTTGATCCGGTCCAATAAAAAGTATCTCGAGGTATCAAATCGTTTTCTATTATTGGATCTAGCTGAGTAGGATTTATACTGTTAGATCCAACGATCAGAAATAATTTAATATCGTGAGATATTTTTTATTACTTTTTTGTTGGACGGATACAACTCTCACAATCACCATTTCCCTCTCCAGCTCACTAGACATTTTGCAGCCTTGCAGGCGGACATGAGCGGAGTCGGATGCAGATGTCGTCGGTCCATGATGTTCAGCTCATTATCATCCGATCCAGCACAAATGCAGCGATCCAGTTCGGCCCATTGATATTTAGATCGCTAGCAATAGCGTCCAGTTGGGCCCATCAATTATTTGGATACTCAAAAAGACTGCGACTCAATTGGGCCGACATGAACTGGACCGCAGATGGGTGATCCACTTAGAGCCCAAGTAGCCCAACCCCGCAGGCCGAACGAGAAAAATCCTCTCCACCGTTGTGGGCCGGTGGCTGTGGAGAGTCCAGCGCTCGACGGCCTACGACTTAGGAAATGCCAACAATTTCTTTCTTTTTTGCTGGTATGAAAAACGCTATACTCCACAGTGCTCAGGCCTCAAATAGTCAACTAAAGCAAGCGAAAATTCTGAAAACTAATAGCCACGTTATTTCTTTCCTACCAACTTTGGTTGGTACTGCCTATCCATCAGACCAGGTATTTTTTTTCTAACTAAAAATCATCCAAATATAATTACATTATAAATGCAATATAATTACGATGTGCTTGTACTTTGCGTTGATGTGGGAAGGGTTCTTACCCATACAGGCAATCCAATTGTGATTTTACTCGTGCCTTTAGATTTGTGAGCTATTCTCTTTTAAAAAATGAATCTCTCAATTATCCCAGTTTATAAGGCAGTTTAAAAGTGTTAAATGTGGGGGGTATAAAGACGAGTATACCCTTGTCCCCTATTTTGCACACCACTTATGTTGTTTCCCCTGTTTTGATATCAACCATTTTGGCATGAACTTTGCACATGTTTCAAACCAAAATTGCACCACATTTTATATGTCCAGCAAAAAGTAAAGTAGCAGGAGCTATCACAGAGCACCACATTCATCCAAGCACTTGTAGCGACCCCAAAACGGTTCCATTCCAAGAGGCGAAGTAAACATTCCATTCCATTCCAAGTGGCGAGCCGAAATGTCCACCAAAATGGAATCGACAAGCTTGATTTTAACCAACCTCAAAAATGGGCATGCACCGGACAGCTTAGTTCAACGAGGAAGCCACAAGAAACACAAAACTACAAAAGGAGAATCTGAAACGCAGTTGACTGAACAAAAAGCCTGAAACGCAGAAAGACCCAGCAGTTTCTGGATAGGCATAATCAAGAGGGGCATTTAACTTTTTATTACTTTTAAAAATGACACATAACATATTTGCCACCCGCTGTCTATGACACATGAGCCCTTATGTGTTTATGACATGTGGGCCCAGTAACAAATATGGCAGTGTTATTTCTAAGAGTGGCAAAAAGTTAATTATTTTCATAATCAGGGGCGGATTTGGCATGGGGCGGTGGGGACTCGAGCCTCCGTTACCCCGTTTAAGCCATTAGAGCCCCTACGAAGCCTTTCCTAAAATTTATAGCAAAGATCAATAGAAATAAGAGGCTAAAACTCTATCTAATTTGTTCAGATCTCTAATATCGCCGACTAGATCCGCCACTGGGCATAATTAGGCTTGGACCAAAATTGCCGCCGCCGGCGAGCATATCGTGCTCCGTAAGACGTCAAAGCAGAGCGGCGGGCGCCGCTGGCGGCCGGCGGGCACGTGCGCGGAGAGCATGGCGGGTTGCACCGGCGGCCTGTCGTCACGGCCAGATCGGAGTCAGTTTCGACCGTGCGGCTTTGCCCTGTCGGGTCGCGCCGCCATCTACCTGCTTGCGCCGGCTCCCCTCCTTTGTGCTGCTGCCGACCCCCATACGCGCCGCGCTGGTTGCTCGCCTGCTTGCGCCACACCGCCACGGACTGATGCTCTAGCTTCTCCGCCCATTTTTTTTTTGCTTGTTGAAGTAAAAAATTAATAATCAAACGTCGTATCACCAAACAGTAAATAATCTATAAATAATATTTTTATATACGTATTTTAGTGATCTAAAATTCAAGTCTAAAAAATAAACTACAATGAGAAAACCTTAAAATTAATTTTAAATTTAGAGTTAAAAATTCAAATATTATTTTTGAGATAACCAAAAGTGAAAAGACGAGACTGTTGGATTATCTAAATAACTTGCTTTTGCTTTTAATGTGGTGGCTGATATATAGATCTTACACCATCTTCTCGTTTTTTCTTATGTTAATAAACTAAAATTTAATTTTTCAACACTAAAATTAGAGTTAATTTTAGATTTTTTTATTATAGTATTTTTTAGCATTTGCTTTTAGGTTACTATGAATATATATAAAAATTTCTATTTGAAATTATTTTTCTTTTGCAAAAAATATAGTTTGGTCTTTTGTAGCGAGAAACCAAAAGATAGGCCTCTTACTGTTGTCATGACTTATGGAACAAACATACTTTCCTCTCCCCAGGATAGGAGATGGGGAATATATAGCATCCGGTCAAGCCGGATAAAAGCATTGGCTAGTAATGTACTGCATGTACCCTTAAATATAAAATATTATGGAGATAAATTTAGATAAATACCTATCCATATTCATTGCTACAATCCCTTGCATTCAAAGACCGAGGGAGTATTTAATAGGGGCATTATGGTCATTTGATAAATTATGAACGTCAAATTTCTTTTATTTTCTTTTTTATTTATTTAATTAAGCAACTGCGCACCATCTAATTGTTGTTAAAACTAGGTGCAGACGGATGATTCTATTAAAAAATATGGGCAAAATCATAATTGGATGGTAAAGTAGCGACAATAATACAATTGTGCCACAATATGTAACTTATAAAGTAGGGAGTAGCATATATATATAATGAAGCACTGTAGATGTTGTGCATGCGTGATGCCACCCGGAGGTCATGGGATTGAATCATCTCGGCTACGTGCGTGATTTAATCTTTTCTTCATTCCTTCTTGTGCTAATCTTAGAGTGGATCTAACCACCCAAAATTCAACACATTTTTATAAGAAAAATATGCTGATATAAAGTTAGAAAAAAAACGAATTTTGGTTCCTCTAGATTTAAAGATGAGCAGCGACCATGATTGAACTAATCATAAATCCGGGGGAACCAACGGTTTTCCCATGCCATGATATAGTTATTATCTTACTAATATGCATGTGCCCTTTGTTTGCTCCCGAATCTTCATTTACTGATTGGATCAGACACAATGTGATGCTAGCAGGTTATAAGACTCTACCAAGTTGGCCAAAAATCTGTTGGTAGTTGCTAGCTAACGCGGAAATCAAATGTGTAAGTGAATCAAGTGATGTTATTTAATCTTTAGTCAGCTCCTTAATATCAATATTGTAAGCTTACCATTGCATTCCCTAGCTAGTCGCCGTGCATGGATGCGTTGAACAGCTAGTTGACTTGAGGCATTGAGCAGAGCGATGGCAGCATAAATGCATGCTGTTCAATACAAAATCGTTTCGATTTGGGATAAGTTCGTGTGCTGAAAATGACAGTAAACGTACGACAGAAAGCAAATGCACCAGACATATGTATGCATGTTTGGCATTTTCTTTTTAAGTACAACCGGTTTCATTTTCAGTGCACATTTGCAAGAGCAAGAGCAGGTACAATAGAAGAATACAAGCTAGCTAGCTATAAACATAATTTAACGAGAGAGAAGAAGAGCGAGCTATAGATTTATATCCAGCTGTAGCACGGACTCCAAGACACAATATATATATGACAGGTAAGACCGGGAATTAATAGTGTAGTATATATTTTATAGGTAACTATTATATAAATTGACTATTAGATTACCTATATATGATTTAAATTAATAGTTGGCTATACTATTAAAGTTACTCAAAGGCAGCCATAACAACCGTATTGTTATGTTTCTTAATTGATCCTTTCTTTCTTCCAACCTTAATAAAATCGGCCGGTGTCCTTCCGCCTGCCCGCCCAATTTTTTTTTCACTAGAGATATGCATTCAATCAATCGCAAAATATATGCTACTACCTCCGTTTTATAATGTTACCTCTGTTTTATAATATAAGATGTTTGACTTTTTTATTATAAATTTTGATCATTCATCTTATTTAATAATTTAGTATAAATATAAAAAGAGACAATTTCGTTCCTGCCCTGCTTTTCAAGTCTAATATTGATTTTATCCCTCTTTTTAGGGTTTTTGTTTTTGCCCCTCTTTTTTCAACCGAATGAACCGTTTGCCCTGATTTTGGATGGAAGTTACGTAGACCGTTAGTTGACCAATATATTTACTTTAAAAAATAAAAGATTTAATTCCCGAAATAATTAATGACAAAATTACCCCTGTTTAAAAAATTATAAGTTTTTAAACATGTCATTTGAATTTTGCTTTTGTATATTTCTATGAAACTTATAATTTTTTTTAAAAATTGACAGAGTTTTGAAACTGTCAAATATTTTAAAAAAAGTTATAAGTTTTAAACATGTCATTTGAATTAATAATATATTGCTTTTGTATATTTCTATGATTTAAAACGGAGGGTAACAATACAACTGACTAAAAAACAATGATCAAAATGATATTCTCGTGTGGAGGTAAAATAGTCATTTAACATATCATTTAACACCTTTAATCCTTCTATCCAAAGGAGGGGTAACCGGTAAGGACAAAAAAAAACCCTAAAAAAGAGGGACAAAATCAGTAGAACTTGAAACAGGGATAGAAACGAAATTGCCCCATATAAAAATAACAAGTTCTTTCGATAATAAAGTAAGTTGCAAGCAAAATAAATGTCACGCCCTGAGTTTTACCCTAGCCAAGAAATAATTAAATAATGCATTAAAAATAATTTGTTAATTAAAGTTCAGGAGAAAACTCAGTGTAATTAATTAATTTAATTTAATTGGAAGCTTTTCGGATGTTCTAAAATGTCCCGAGAGCATTTTAAATGATTAACAGGATTTAAATTTGAATTGCAGTAAATAAAATTTGTTTAAATCAACTTAATAAAAATTAGCAAAATTGGAGGCAATTTCTTTTTTTTTCCTCCTTCCTTTTTTTCTTTTCTTTTTCCCTTCTCCCTTTTTCCTTTTTCCCTTTTCTTTTTCTCTTTTCATTTTTTTTCTCTCCCTTCAGCCTCCTCCTCCTCTCCCGCTGGGCCGGCCCAGTCCTTCCTCCGGCCCAGCTCGCCCCTACCTCTCTCCCTCCCGCACCGGACCAAGCCAGGCCACGGCCCAAACCACCGAGCCCCAAGTCCTCTTCGCCTCCCTCTCCCTCTCCCAGGACACCGATAGGTGGGCCCCACCTGTCGGGCCCGTCTAGCTCCTCTGGCCGACACCGACGCTTTCCCCGCCATCGTCGGAGCGTCATCGCGCCGCCGCGCCCGTCGCGTCGTCGTCGCCTCCCCGAGCCGCCCGGCGTTCCCTTCGTGTCGCCGCCGCGTTCACCGTCGGGCGCTGCTCCCCAGCCGTCAGCCTCCTCTCTCCTCGCTTACGTCAGCAGCCCCATTAATTGCGCAATAATTGATTTAGGACTTTTCTGTTTAGTTAAAAAACCGAGAAAACTTCTAAAATTCATAAGTAATTCATCTAGTCTCCGTTTAGATCCATTCAAATTTCATTAAATTCATAAAATTGCCAAGAATCCATTAAAAATAGTTTCTTTCTCTGTTTCAGTAGTTTTATAGCCTGTTTTGTTTGTTTTGCCTTGTTTGTCGTAGGTTTTGACCCCGTCGTAGCGCCGTTCGTTCTCGAAGTCGTCGCCGAAGTTCCTCGTGGGTCTAAGCAAGGCAAGTGGCACCCTTCTTTGATTATATTGAACCTATGTTTATAAAATTCCTCGCTTTACATTCAAACATGCATTGTATTCAAATGTGTTTACTTTATTTATCTATTGGGCATTTACCAATATATCCGTTGATCCCCATTCATTATTATTGTCATCCCAGGGTTAATTTGACTAGAATTAGGGTTAGTCAATGCTTAGCCATGCTTAGTTCAACTAGCTCACCAATTCTTATTTGATTATTGATTAAACTTTGATAGACCTTTAATGGTTGTAATCATTATTAATCTCCCGATGTGGATTAATACAACTAAAATATTGCTTATGGTGGGCTGTGGGTGCATGGTTTTGAGAGTCGTGCCCACGGCAATTAAGAACCGGTTCTCAGGAAACCCTGAAGGTCTTACATGTACTAACCACAAGCCAGAATGGGCAACGGTGAGACTTGTAATCTAACTTGTCCCTATTCGACATACCGAGGCAAGGGTAGGCGTGATAGAGTATGGACGGACAATCGTGGTGTAACGAAAGCCTCTGCTGCTTCCGGATCTACCAAGGCACAAGAGGGGACTGCCCGACTTGGTGTAAAGGAGGGGGTGAAACCTGAAGTGTGGTGCGATTGTCTAGGGAGGGTTAGGTGAAAGGTCTTATCATGGTTTCCGTACTGAGGTATCGTGGTGATACGTTGGGGCATGGTAACATGCTTGGCAGCCATGTCTTGTGGGTAAAGTTGTACACCTCTGCAGATTAAAACTATTCGAATAGCCGTGCCCGCGGTTATTGGGCGAACTGACAGACTCACTGGGATTAGTTGAACCCCTTTAATAATTTTATTAGTCTTGGAACTGGTTTGACCCTGCGCAATGTGGTGTAACGTTGGCAGTGGTTTGGGTCTGTCGCAACGTGGTTTAACGTTGGGCAGAGGGTTGACCCTGTCGCTACGTGGTGTAACGTTCGACAGTGGTTTGGGCCTGTTGCAACGTGGTGTAACGTTGGACAGTGGATGATTATTTTAAATGTTTACTTTACTTTTATTTCAGTCTATTTTATTTACTGTTTTACTAAATTACTGCAGCCTTGTGCAATTTAACCTTAGCCTATCCCTTGATATCCTATTGCATTCATTATTCTCCCTCTCTTGGGTGTTACTTGTTGAGTACGGTGGTTTGTACTCAGCCTTGCTTAATTTTTCCCCCACCAGAGCAAGTGCCAGAGTTTCAGTCAGAAGGTTGTTCCCAAGGTTGAAGTGAGGTTCAGTCCGCCGTCGAGAATGCCTGTGGTGTGGAGCTGTCTTCGCCAGCTGAAGCTGAAGATTAGATGGTCTAGTCTTGTTTTCCTTTTCCGCTGCATTTCGATAGATAATTGTTTTTATTTGTTTTTAAGTCGTGGAAGTGTGTATTAATTTATCATAGTTTGTACTCGGGCTGATTCCTGGACCGAGATTTAACGCATGCTATTGTTCAGAAATTTGGTGTAAATTTCTGGGCGTGACAATAAATAATATTTTTATAATTTTTTAAATAAGACAAATGATTAAATATTATAAAAATTAAATATATTTTATTATAAACGAAGGGAGTGTAGTCACGGGACTACGATGGTTGGGGACTAGACGACCAATTGAGTAGATATACTCATAAAATATAACATAAAGACAAGTATACATTTTAGATTCAAGTATTCAACTCTTATAAACTTTGACTATAAATTATGGGGTGTTGGTGTTTGGGAAAGCTGAGATTTTAGGATTGAAGGAATATTTAATTTATGTGATACCTATTTGAGGATATGAACAATTCAATTAGCGACAATCTTGTTTTAAAAAGATCAGACGAGAAACCTTTATATAGAGTTTTTTTTTCAATAAATATACCGTTCAGGAGCTTAAAACCACGCCCGTAAAAATACAAGATCCATAATTGAATTAGAACGTGACTTAGTCTAATACAACTAATTTTTATTCATATAAACAATATTTCTTATAAGATCACTGACTGACATTTAACATGCTTTCTTAATGATGTAATTTTGTTGCTACAAACGTGGCAGCATATGAGAAATTAAAACTAAAAAATAGTTTTCGATACTGTTTAATTTGACCATTTCTTATTTTATGACAGAGAGAGCACTACACACGAATACATGTTCGCTCCACATATTTCCATCACGGAACTAGACGAGAGAGTAGGGATTATCAAGCGGCATAAATAATTCTTAGTCCATTTATCCTACTGTGCATAAATTTATTTTATTCATTGGATAAATCAACGTCTCAAATCCAATCTCAAATCCAACGCCTCAAATCATCTACATCAGATTGAACGGTCCATGTTCCATCAACCCTCCTTCCTTTTATTGGTTCCCCAAATCACACGTACATCCCATTAAAACCTCCTTCTATTTACCGGCTCTCAAAATCACGCGCACTTTACATCTATCCTCCACATATCAAATTTAATGTATTAAATCTCAATCAAATATAGATCCAAAATTTAACTTGTCATAAAACGCCAGAGGAAGTATTACAAATACCACCATGTCAGATATCGGTTAAATCTTTATCTAATCGTTCATCTTTTTCAAAGTTTTTATACAAATATAGAATATTATACGTTATTCTTATAGTTCATTTACTAACAATGAATCAAATTCATAAATACATATTTTTTATATGTATATATATCAACATGAATGGTCAACCTTAGACCCCTAAATCAATGACATTAAATAAAAATAGACCGGATATTAATTAAATAATGTATTATTTATATGTGTGTATATATATATAAAATCTTATATAAAATTTATATGCACGTTTGAGTTTAAAATATTAAATAACGAGAGATATTTTTCACATGGTGGTATTTGTAATACTCACTCGATGTTTTTTATATGTATATATATTAACACGAATGAATCATCTGTGTCAAATAAAAAAATGGACAATTACAAAATAAATTTTGTAATATATACATACATATATTATTTAAATTATAAATATGCATGTGTTCAGATTGACTCATAGGTAATTGCGGGAGCTATTTTTTGACACACTAGTATTTGTATTACTCTATCCGGTTTTTTTAGGCACAGTTAAATTTCGAACCTATGGTTGACCATTTGTATTTTTCAAATTTTATCACAAATATACAATATCATAAATCATTCATAAAATAAATAATCAACTTTTTATATGTCATGCATAGAAAAAATCTTTCTATATATTAGAAATTTTCTATAAAATATAAATTTATACAGTATAACTCCTATAATTATGCTATATATATACATACATGCCAATTTATGACTAGTTGTATATAAGTTTTTTTTTATTCCTGTTAGATTATGATAAAAAAACGTTGTTCACTATGATTGCATAAATTTGCCTAAATACTTCGTGTTACACGAATTAGAAGATATATCCTAATTGCATTGTAGTAAGGACCGATGCATGCGTCTTCAAAAAAATTTCTATTTAGTATATATTTAGTATAGACATATCTTAATAGCATGATGGATGATACACATATGACCATGAAATTTATTTGGTTGAATATGACTTTGGATAGATATTGTGTATTGTCTAAAACATAAAATTTAGTTCAATCCTTTGATTTTTATTATTAAATATCATTATACGTTAGCACATATACGTTTGATATATGACTTGAGTCGAGTTAAAGTGTACCTAGATTTATTTTAGGAAAATTAGTTTAACTAGCTAAATAAAATAATGTATGAATAAAAATATTAGGGTATAAATTTTAACTCATATTTCATATCTTCCTGCTGGTAACCACCGTTTTATTTATAATTTATCCCTATTAATACTCCTGCTCAACCTGTATAAATAGGGGTGGCCTTCTCACGTATTACATGAATCCATCATATTAATGTACAGCTATCTGAACAAGGCGAAGATGACAGGGCAGGGTGTTGCTTCCGTGCTAGCCGTTGCATTGTTCATCGGTGCCTTCGCGTCCATCCCTACAGGTATATATATACATTCAGATCCTGGTCCACCATTTTACACGCTATCTAGGAAGAAATCATGCAGAAATATATACTAACTCGATCGACACGCATTCATGGTGCACGAATTGATCGATCATCGATCGACGGCAGCAGTGCGATCCATCGGCGTGTGCAACGGCATGAAGGGGAACAACCTGCCGTCGCCGGCCGAAGTGGTGCAGCTCTACCAGTCCAACGGCATCGCCGCGATGCGCATCTACTCCCCGGTCGTCGGCGCCGCAACCCTGCGTGCCCTCGCCGGCACCGGCATCGACGTCGTCCTCGACGAGCCCGGCCTCGACCGACTCCTCACTCTCGACGCCGCGTCAGCCTGGGTTCAGGCCAACATTACGCCGTACCGGGGCGTCAACATCAAGTACATCGCCGTCGGCAACGAGGTGTCCGTCAACACCACGAAAATCCTCCCGGCCATGGAGAACCTCCACAAGGCGCTGTCCACGGCCGGCTTTGACAAAATCAAGGTGTCCACGGCCGTCAAAATGGATGTGCTCGGCACCTCCTCGCCGCCCTCCGGCGGCAAGTTCAGAGACCCCGCCGTCATGGGCCCCATCGCGAAGTTCTTGGCGAGCAACGGCTCGCCGCTGCTGGCCAACGTCTACCCCTACTTCGCCTACACCAGCAATATCGACCTCAACTTCGCGCTCTTCCAGCCAACCTCGGCGACGTTCCAGGACAGCGGACATACTTACACCAACCTGTTCGACGCCATGGTCGACGCCATCTACGCGGCGCTGGACAAGGCCGGGGCGCCGGCGGTGCCCGTCGTCGTCTCCGAGAGCGGGTGGCCATCGGCCGGCGGCGAGTTCGCGAGCGTATCCAACGCGCAAAAGTACAACCAGGGACTGATCGACCACGTCGGCAAGGGCACGCCCAGGAGGCCAGGCGCCGTCGAGGCGTACATATTCGCCATGTTCAACGAGAACCAGAAGGAGGGGAAGGAGACGGAGAGGCACTTTGGGCTGTTCAACCCGGACAAGTCGCCGGCGTACACTATTAAGTTCTGAAAGGTGTTCGTTGTGAAATAAAAAAATGCTCGAAAAGGAACTTATTTCCTTTCCGCCTAGCATACACTGATACACATATTATAACTGTCGTGTGTTTTGTATTCGGCGTCCTTTAATAAGTTGATCCTTCATCTATTCTATATTACGAGTCCTTCATCTATTTTATATTACGAGTCATTTTAAATTTCACTGTGTTTATAGTTAACCTAAATTAAGAACATTCACAATGTATGGCTAGGATGCGAAAGGGCACGTAGACTAGTGGTTAAAAGGCCTTAATAGCACTTGAGATTCTAGGATTCTAACGGCTTCGTGTTTTCAGGTCGACGACGTACTCGTCAACAGCCGTCGACAGCGAGGCTTTGTACCATGTTCTCTAAAAAAACAATGTATGGCTAGGATGATAGCCATAAAAATAATTTGTCACATGTAATAAAAGATAATGTGATAAATGAATAAATAAAGAAAGAGAAATAAAATATGTCTTGTGTAAGATATAGTTTCTATACAGCAGCCAATACATAATGAAATATAAGTAATATTTTATTTAAATAGAATTAGTAGCGTTTGTATAATAATAACATGTCTAACACTAATTTCTTTGTGACATATAGAATATATAAATCATGGCCAGCGAAGATTGCTCGAGAGAACAGTTGGCAAGGCAGTGGTCGTGGAACCAAGAAATGGTTAGTCTGGTGGGCCAAGGTGGCCTAGACTGAGACAACACGCTGCATATGTCCATGGGCCTTGGGCTATTAAGGCCATTGTCCAAACGTAGGCCCATATTACGCGAGAGTTCACTTCAGCGGTTCAGCTTAATTATACACTATCCATCTTGCTTTTCCAACAGAGGCTCCAACACATTTCACTTACAAGTGGGCTTATTCGGTCTGGAGAAATTTTAACTCAAATGAGTAGGAAAATAGAGAAATAGGTATGTATGGTAACACCAATTTATAGAAATTTTTCTAAGAGGTTTGAGTAGATGAAAATTTTACTATGTTTTCTCTATGAGCATTTTTCCCCATCCTTAAGGAGGTACCGTGAGGTATCACTGTTTTCTACGTAAAACTTGGTACCTTCTAGTATCTAAGCTATTAAAAGATACCAAATTTTACATAGAAAACAGTGGTACCTTCTGGTACCTTTTTAAGTATGATAAAATTACTCTTTCTCTATGTCTTGTAGGAAGGAAAAATTTTCTTTGATTTTTCTATGATTCATTCATACAAGCCGAATAGCTTTCAAAAGAATTCAGTCATTAGTAATTGAATCCTTTGGTTTTTCTTCAAAACGAACGGACCCTTAGCTCAAGGTAATATCACTGTGCTTTGTCCCGTTTTCCATCCGTATCCAGGACTGAATCGAGTAAGGTTGTTCAGATATCTGAATAACCCTTGCTCCTCTGGGCCAGTTACCGTATCCTCCATAGCCTGTGTGCCGTGCAAAACATAGCCAGAGTTTCTCGTGTGGGCAGCACCAATCCAGGCCGTGGTTGTGACCAACGAACACTGCCTGCGAAATGACAACCGATGATATATGTTTTTAGCAAAGAAAAGATGTTTCTTTTGACCTGTGTATACCTAAAGTTATCTGAAGGAGTTCAGAGATAAGAAACTTTGTTCACATGTTAAGAAATGTTCAGATGAAACAAACCTTGACTGAAGCCCTCTTGGCAAGAGCATCCATCATGCCCCATTCAGCTTCTTGTGGTGCTACATCTTCCTTGTTGATTGAGCCAACACAGGGTTTTCTTATTTCAGACTTAGCTTTCGGAGCAACCTTGGAATATGCTGTACTTGGTATATGCCAAAAGATTATCTCTGGAATCCTATAGAATGAATTTCACTGTATTAATTTTGAGTTCAACCAGCAGTTTCAGGCTCATGCAGTAGTGAATTGTATGCGCAAAACTGGTAGCATCATTTCTGACCTTCCATTTGGATTCAGGAACTGAGACTGACTCTGAAACCACTGAACCTGAGCACTAGATATGACTTCTGGATATGATCCACCACCGGAATCAAGAAAATACATGAGCAGAACCGGATCATCTTTCTTCTGTGATAACACCTGCAAGACATAGTTTGAAACAGCAGGCCACAGGTCCTTGGGGCCATTTGATGAATACGACAACCCATTGTGGATAATCTCGCCTGTCATCAGTTCATGTCGCGGTGTTCCTCTGAAGCTGCAGTCTGCATAAACGTAACTAATTTTGAATAATATTGTTTCAGATACACTAAATTTACAATGAGATTTGAATAGTTTGAAGTTCCATGAAACCCTTTTGAGTTTCTCTGATTTTTTTTTTCTGCACTGAACTGAAGCAAGTTGAGGAGTAAACTAATCTTGAGTTCACCTGAAATTGACATGCTCGTCGGTGGTGGGCACTGCACCGGTGGAACGCCGGCAGGAGAGAACCACTCAGGAGGCCACTCGAACGCCATGTCGTCGTGGTTGCCGAACACCGTCGACCACGGAATCCCCCTTCTTCTGGTAGGGGAAATCGCTCTGTCCCAGTACAGGCTCGCGTTGGGGATCCCTAGGTTGTTCGCGGTCACAAGATCGCCGAGGTACACCACGAAGTCTGCGAGCGAATTCCGCGAGATTTCAGCCAAAAAAAAAAAAAAGAAGCTGCAATTTTGCATCGCAGGCGCGGGGGCAAGAGCTCAAGAGCAGACGACTAGACGAGGGGAGGAGGCGCCGCCGCACCGGGCTTCTCGGCGTCGAGGACGGCGGCCATGACGCGGTCGGAGCCGGCGTCCTGCGCGGGGCCCCAGTCCGTCCAGGCGTTCTCGCCGTAATGCAGGTCGGCGAAGAGCGCCACCTTGAACCCGCCCGACGCGAACCGCAGCGGCCGCCGGCGCTCCGCCAGCGACGACCGGACAGCGAGCGCCGAGAGCAGAGCGGCGAGCAGCGCGCCGGCAGCAGCTATGCGACGGCAGCACCGCATCGGGGCGTTCCCCCGACGGTTCAGGCGGATCTCCGGCGACGTCCGCAGTACGGTGGTGGTGGTTGCTTGCTGCAATGAAATAATGGAGTACACAAAAAAGAGTGGCGCTTTAATTTCGTTGCGTTGCGCTGATGATTAGCGTAATTGAATAAAAAGAACACAAGATAATGGACAGCTCCGTCACGCCGAATCATGTCATTCTTACTGATTCCTGAAGCAGCATATCCAAGAGCACGGCAAGTTCAGGGAGAATATGCTCTCCTCGCACTACGTCACTACTCCAGCAAATGCATCTCAACTTGTTTGGCATAAAAAAAAAAACCTTTGCTTAGAAGCCTCTTCTGTTCAGCTAATCAAAACGCCAATTTTGATGTATAGTCATACCAAGTGGCTGTTTGGATCGAGGGATTTTTTTTGTCACTCGTTATATTGGATGTTTAGACGTTAATTAGGAGTATTAAATATAGACCGATAATAAAACTAATCTCATAAATAAAGGCTATTTCATTAGACAAATTTTTTAAGCCTAATTAATCAATGATTAGCAAATGTTTACGGTAGCATCACATTCGCTAATCATGGACTAATTAGGCTCAATAGATTCGTCTCGCGAAATAGTCCAGGTGAATTTTATTAATAATCTATATTTAATACTTCTAATTAGTATCCAAACATTCGATGTGACATAGACTTAAAAAAAAAGACCCTAGGATCCAAACACGTCCTAAGTTACTGTAAATAGCGTAAGACACGTAGTTTAGTGATTACATGGTCTTAGTCGTGTTCGTTTCCCCTCATTTAAACCCTAGATCTTTCTGTTTTTCACGGCGCATGTATTCTGTAACATGTTGAATATTTGGGCCGGACCAACAATCTAACGCTTGCTTTAGGCTGGAAGGGGATCTCCCGATCATTGCCAAGACAAGCTCACAAGCCGACGTGAGTTGGGCCGGGACGTGATATTTTGGGGTGTCAGGGGCCAGTCATATGCCCCCGTTCATTCGATTTTGTATTATCATGGTCACGCTTTATAAACTTTTATATGGGTACTTTTCGAATTTATCTAAAGTTTCTCGTTTAATGTTAAACATGTTCGCATGTGTCATCTATTCTTAAAATGCATATTTAGATCATATAACTAATTAAAATATGTTATTCCAAATGCATATTTAGATCATATAACTAATTAAAATATGTTATTCCGGTACCAAATTGTCACGAGTTCCTTGAATTCCACGTATCGCTAATGTGGCATGTCACATGATCTTTTTCTTTTTTAATTATGGTGGGGAGAGAGGGGGTTTGACTTATGCATGATATTAATTTGATGAGACTTGGTACGCACTAGTTTTAAAAGTTGAAGGATGATTTATATTTAGTTATACTCTCGAGAGATATGCACCAAACTTCATCCATAGTTGAGGGATCTAAGTGAAATTTTTCTCTAACACGGCGAAGCGACTATTGTGAAAAGTAACCCAATGAATCTAAATAAAAGAATAAATAATTAAAAACATCACAAGTAAACTAATGGCATATATAGATGGCATGCACACGACAAGAATAAGCTATACACATCACTAAACTCAACTACGTCGCAGAATTGCTCACGGACACGTAAGCCCTAAAACACAAGCAGGACTCGTGTATCACCCGGGCTACCGTATTGTAGAATGTAGATGCTCTCCTTCACATATCACTGATACAATAACACGTACTACACACACCCGTCTATCTCCAGGCTCGTGCTTAATTACGCGCGCGCCAATGCACAATGCATTCCCCGCGAGGGATGCATGGATTAACATCTGTTCCCCCGCGCGCGTTCGCAGCAAATTTCTGTACAGATACGATCAATGGATGGAGTCGTCAGACACGGGCGTGGAAGCTGATGGGGTAGACGTTGTCGGTGTTGGGGAAGAAGAGGCCCCAGTTCTGCTCCACGCCGGGCTCCTTGAGGTTCTCGTTGAACATGGCGAACACGTACGTCTCGACCTTCTTCCCCGGCCGCCGCGGCGTGCCCCTCCGGACGTGCCTCACCAGGTTCTGGTTGAACGTCCGCGCGTTCTCCACCGACGCCGCCACGCCGCCCGCCGTCGGCCACCCGGTCTCCGACACCACCACCCTCACGTGCTCCCCGCCGAGCTTCGCCACCGCCGTGTACAGCGCGTCCACCGACGCGTCGAACTGGTTCTGGTACCCGTACTCCCCGTCCTGCACCACCGTGCCCGGCGAGGTGAACAGCGCGAAGCTCAGGTCCATGGCGCCCGGGTTGTAGGAGTAGATGAAGTACGGGTACAGGTTGGCCAGCAGCGGCGCGTGCGTCCGCTCCAGGAACGGCACCACGTATCTCATGAACGCCTTCGCCTCGTCGGTGAACTCGCCGGCGGACGGCGGGATGTGGACGCCGATGGTGGCCTGGGATATCGACGTCGTCACCTTGATGTGGCCCAGGCCGGCCGCGGCCAGCGCCGCGTGGACGTTCTCCATGGCGGGGACGAGCAGCCTCGTGTCCTCGCCGGCGACCTCGTTGCCGACGACGAGGAACCGGAACGTGACCGTCGGGTAGGCCTGGATGTTCTGGCGGACCCAGGCGGCCGCGGCGGCCGTCCCGCCGTAGGCCAGAGCGTGGAGGTCGTAGTTGGGCGCGCCGACGACGACGCGGATGCCCGTGCCGCCGAGGACGGCGAGCGCGGCGCTGTCCGGCGCGTAGAGGCGCACCGTCGTGAAGCCATTCTCGCGGAGCATCTCGACGACCTTGCTCGGCGGCGGCAGGTTGTCGCCGCTCATGCCGTAGCACACCCCAACGGCCGCCGCTCCTGCACCGGATTCCATTTCAAACAACGACCGAACGCGTCACAAAATTAATCCAAAACGCTGTCAAATTCAGCCTAATTAAACTTTTTTTTGATTTGATTTGATGTTTGTAGGGTGATCGCTACTGCATTTTATACTAACCACGAACTGTGAATTCACGCACGCAAGAAATTGACGTAACGTAGGTACGTATGTAGCTTGTAAAGACGCAATAACAAAGAATATCTATACACCGAACATCAGCATGCGTGGAAGTATTGCTCAAACTTTATTGCTAGAAATGATGCCATGCTGCCAACGCTTAAAATGGTACTCCCTGCTGTCATATTTAACGTATGTGAAAAGATCCGACCAAACTTTTAAGATTCAAAATCTCAATTTTATATTATGATAAATTTATAAAATCTAATAAGTTTATAATACTATAATAGTACTTTTTGAGTCGAACCTGCTTACATTATTTCTTTTATTTTTAAACACGACATAAAAAAATTATTGATGATTGGAATTATAAGTTTGATCGAATCATTTTCTAAAAATTATTGATGGTGAGAGGGACCATGATATAAAAGCATTATAATGCATGCACGTTGTACACTTGTACTTAATTCAGTTCATACTCATCGAAGAGGATCGGAGCGAAAGGACCGGCAAGGAGTCAATCAAAAGTATCAACCACGTTTGAAAATTGACAAAATCGATATCCCGGAAGAATAATTTGGACTTATGGAAATAGACGTTTAACTGAAACGAATACGCAGTACAACTGCACTCGCACAGATTCCTAATTTCCGTTGTTAGTTTCCCCAATCTTCAGTGCTCCTTGATGGTACTCGGAACTAACATATGTTCATTATAAGAGATTTGTTTCAGTCCAATAAAAAGTAACAAAAAGTCCCTCGAGTTACCAGTAAATTGTTTCTGATCGTTAGATCTAATAGTGAAAAACGATTTGGTACCTCGAATTACTTTTTGTTAGACCGGAGCAAATCTCTCGTTATAAACATGCACCCAAGTGAATTTGTTGACTGCATCAGTGCTTTACACACATATTTCAGAGTTTCAGACTGAGTCAGTCAAGGTCCAGTTTAATATACACATCAGGTAGTGGAGATTGCATTTTGGAAATTGTTGGCTACCAAAGCATAGCATGAAGTTCTTGACTAATTAAAGTTTTCATGTATACCAACAATCTTATTTATCCATATCTTGACACGCAGAGACCAACTATCTCTGTTCTTTAGAAACAAAACCGTAAAAATGTCAGTAACTAGACCATTTTGGTTCACAAGCCACAACCAACTTATGCCCTGTTTGCCCATCAATGAATGAACGAATGAATGAATGAGTTAACTGAACATGCAAACAAAGACACAAAGTAGCTGTCAGGTAGAAACTGAAGGACCACGGCAAGAAGGAATTGAAAACTTTCTGCTCCAACGTCTGCAACACGACTGTTGGACGGTCCAATTCGTTCGCATGCATGCAGCCATGCACCGTGTCCATTTCGATATTGCTGACGGACCTGCACCGGCACGCCCGTGATCAGGGCCGGCCTCGCCGGTTGTGCTTGTTCACCAAGTGCAGAAACGCCAAACAGTGCGAACAAACTCTCTTTTCGGCTCATGGGTTAAACTGGGTCGTTGCCGGCACGATTTTGTCAAAAAAAAAAAAGAACTTTTTTATCAGCCTCTCTTAGATAAAGCTTTCCAAGTCAACTTTTCAACTTTCTAAATATTTAATTTCCCTCAGATAACTGTCATAACTTAGTTTCAACTTTCATTCATAATCTATACCAAACGGGACTCTAGTCCGAGGTTTTTTCTGCAAACGAGTTACTGACAAGCTGGTATGGACTCACTGATCAGTAGTGGTTCGCCTTTCTTCTGAAGGGATTGCACTCTAGCTAGTGCTGGTATACCATCACACATCACGCATGTTAATGACGCCCATGAAACCAATTAATTCTTCTAACAGATTCTAGCATCGTAGCACTTAAGAGCTTAGCTTGATACAGTAGTAGGGGCGACCATCCAAGAATTTCACAGGAACAGTGAGAATTTTCCAAAAAATCTTTTTTTTAACACGAAATTTTCATTTTATCACCGTTTGTCGTTCATGATGAAGAAAGAGATGTCCAGATTATGATGGGTTGCTAATTGCTATATGTGTAGGTTTCTTACTACGTTGAAGCTGATCACTGTTTCATTAAATGAGTTATCTCGCGTAACGCTTGTCATGAACTAATGTGCAAGCTCGTACTCATCCACTTCAAATCAACAAACTCTCTCCTATATTTGGCAATCGCTTGATTCGCTTGCACACACCAAAATCAACTTTGCCACGGCACAACTCTTCACATAGAAGAAACAATTACTGTTCGCATTACATTACAAGTTACTAGTACAAAAACACAAAGAGCTAACTAAACAGAAGCAGAGTATGCTAGAAGCAAAGGCAGGGGAGCAAAAACCATGGCGTGTGTGAGCAACAGAGCAAGAGAGAGTACCTACCTGCAAGGATGGAGGCAAAGACTGAAAGGAGCAACGCCATGTCGAGCATGGAAGCAGCTGGTGATGCTGATGCCATTTCTCAAGGCAGCTCGACTCAAAAAACTGTGACGCCTGACCTGTTTGTTGCTTCTTGCAGAGCCTAACGGCAACGAGCAGAAAGCACAATCTCGGCTTATATAGCACTCCAAAAGGTGTTTGGCTCATACTGATGGCTATCAAATTCATGGTCAGAATTAACTTTGCCATGTCAACCGATACATGGATGGAAGAGGACGACTTCGACGAGAAAAAATTAAGCAAGCGACAGTCGAAGGTCACTCTCTGTTCGGTACAGGTCGGCAGAGGCAAAGACAGGACAAAAGTAGAGCAAAGACCATTAGCCAAAGGTTAACAGGACACCTTGACTCCAAGGTTATGTTGCACCAAATTGATTTTTTTTCTCCATCTTTTTTTTATGCTTATATACTAAAATTTAAAGTTGATTTTGAGATTTTTTTACTGAAGTTTATTTTTCAGTATTATTAGAATACATATATAAAAGTTTTATTTATAAATTATTTTTCGTTTGTAAATGGTTTTTTCCACGAGAATACCAAACAATCACCTTCTTTCGAGTATTGGAGAGATTTCGTTTTCTTTGTGAATGATTTATCAATTAATCATCCATAATAGCTTGAACTAACCATCTTGATGTATCATTAAATTGATTACACTTTTCCTAACTGTGTGTACTTTTCCTCTTGGTTGGATGCTTTCATCTCCACCCTTCCTCTTAATTATGTGGGATCATAGAATTATCATTTCTCGTCACATTCTGATGATCGATGATAATGCCTAACTTCCTCTCTTCGACAATAGTCATTTTCAACTTTTACTATTTTAACTTTGACCATTAATAGTTTTTAAAAGATGAAGGCAACTCTCATGTTTATGTTTACAATGAAACATGCTCTGATAATATGGCCTCTTTTTGATTATTTACACCTTATTTTTTATAAAAAAAATGAAGGTAGAGTTTTTCTTGCATTTGTATATACTGTGAACGGAGGTAGCAAACGTATTGTACCGGAGAAGCCCACTTAGGGCCCAAGAATATTTTATGGGCCATCACCTTGATTGCCAAGGTGGCCCATACAGAAGTGGCGTATTGATGATTGTTTATTTGGGCCGCTTTCCCTCATGTGGTCTAAACTCTGCCTGGCATCTCGGCCCATGTTCAGTTGTCCAAGCAAGCACCAGTATAATCAATCGATCAGAAACAGAAAGAAGAACACTGCCCTTCACTTTATTCATGACATAATACACTTATCAATCCAGAACTTTAGGAAGTGCATGCACACGGCACATGTTGCATGCACGTACACTTTTATTGGTTTATTATTCCTTGCAGCTAAGCTTATTTTTACTAGTAGCTTAATAATTAAGGAGTAGCTTATTTGAGCTTAATTTGTGTTTTGGTGGAATTAACACCTAACACAGTTAGAAGCGGATGGGGTACACCGGCGACTTGTTAGGGTAGAAGAGGCCAAAGTTCCTCTCGGTGGCGTCGCCGGTCTTCTGGTTCTCGTTGAACATGGCGAAAATGTAGGCCTCCAGCTGCCCGGGCCTCTTGGGGGTGCCACGCCCGACGTGGTCGATCAGCCCCTGGTTGTACGCCCTCGCGTTGTCCATGCTCGCGCCGAACCCTTCCGCCGACGGCCACCCGCTCTCCGACACGACGATGCGGACGCTCCCCGCGCCGGCCTTCTCCAGCGCGGCGTAGGTGGAGTCCATCATGGCGTCGAACAGGTTGGTGTAGGTGAGGCCGGAGTTGGGGTCCCTGACGGTGGTGCCCGGCCGGAAGGTGGCGTAGTTGAGGCTGATGTCGCGCGGGTTGCCCCGGTAGGCGAAGTAGGGGTAGATGTTGGCCAGCAGCGGCGCGCCGGTGCTCGCCAGGTAGCCGGCGATGTCCCTCATGTAGTTGTCCCTGAACACGCCGGCGGAGGGAGGGTAGGAGTTGGTGATCACGTCGGACTTCACCGCGGTGGACGCCTTGATGGCGCCGAGGCCGGAGGAGGCCAGGGCGGAGTTGACGTTCCGCATGGCCGGGAGGATGCTATTCGTGGCGCCGCCTTCCACCTCGTTGCCGACGGCGATGTACTTGATGTTGACGGCCGGGTAGTAGGGCCTCACGTTGTCGCGCACCCATGCTTCCGCGTTGGCGGCGCTGCCGGCGAGGTAGTTCAGCGCGTCGCCGACGTCGAGGATGAGGCCGATGCCGGAGTTGCGCAGCGCGTTGAGCGCCTCCTTGTCCGGGTAGTAGATGCGCATGCCATTGATGCCCTTGGACCTGTACAGCTGCACCACCTCGTTCCGCGACGGGAGGTTGTTGCCCAGCACGCCGTAGCACACGCCGATGGATTGCACAGCTGCACTCACGTACGAACATTATCCAGCCAAACATAATTAAGCCATAACTAGCTAGCCAGTAAACACTAAACACACTCACTATATTTGTGCAGTGCAACCGTGCAAGCAAGACAGAGAACTAATGAAAAACATAAAAGTCAATCTGATAGGAACATAGAAAGATTCTGATGAGTACCTGTTGGAACAGAAGCAAATGTTCCAATGATCAGAGCAACTGTAAGCATGGAAGCAACTCCCTGCTGCCTAGCCATGGTTCTTCCTTCCAACCCTTTGGCTAGTGTCTCTGCTGCTACTGAACCTGAATGTTATGCATGCTATGTCATGTACACCCCTTTATATACTAGTTTCAGTGGCTATCCAGTTTGGCACATTTCCTCACATCCACGGCAAAGGTGGCGTGCTTACAGCTTGCTGCTAATGGTACATCTGCATCTGCATGATGGATGCCAAGCCAATTTGTTTAGCTCGTAACTGAATTAAGATACAAGTATATACACTTATCAGGGCATGGTGTTTTTTACCTCTCTAATTGCAGCCTAACTCTTCATCTTCCTCCCATTTTTTTTCCACAGAAACATGTGCCCAATTTGGAGCTGAGAAATTCCACGGTTTGTGGAAACTCGCAGCTGTTTTCCTCTAGTACTTGACACTGAGTGTTGTGCCGATGCCTGGAAATTCTTCCCTCATCAGCAGGATACCGAGCTGTGGAAGGTCACTACTGCTACCACTAGTTTGTTTTTCCAAACCGTATATCTGATTTTGCATTGAATTCTTACGTATAATCTTGACCAGGACGTGGAATTTCAGATCTGGGGTGCTAACTGAATGGAATGGTGGCTTGTAACGGAGTGACTTTCTGACATGTGTTCATTGTTCTTTTGTCAGGTTAGCAGCAGTATGTTTCGATCGGTTGAGCACCACACCGACGTTCAGAGGTTAATGATAAAAATAGAACAGACTACAACGGATAATGGTCTTGTCATATTCTACATCATTTCTTTTAGCGGATTCGGATGTTGAAAATGGTACGAACTTAGAGTGAATTCAGATAATTAACGGATAGTATGTACATATATAAACAAGAGAACAAAGACTACAAACATAACTTATCATCGAACAATGAGCCCAATTATGCTCTAATTTCACAAGAAAGTTTTGATTTTTTTAAAAAAGAATATAAACCACTTGACATTTGCAAATATTTTGCAAAGATGTCATTCTAATGATAGTTCTAATGCAATTTTCTAATAACAATTTAAACTAGTAAAAATTTTACAATAGCCGTTTCCTCCAGTCTTATTCGAGTCTTCCCGTGAGGATATTGCTATCTCTACTTTGATATACAAGGCACTTTGACACACACACAAACACACATAACACCCATGTCCCTAGAGCACTCCTGCGGCACAATGCTTCAATATGCCATCGAGGCACGGTGCTTCAACATGCTCTTGAGGCAACTTGTCCCGAACATGCTACCAATGTAAACATGCCCTCGGGGTATATTCGGGCGAATGGGTAAAGGGGCTCTGTACCAACAAGCCCTAATTGAGATTATACTACGATGGTGTATGCTTTGTGGTGATATGGCCTAGAGAATTGGATGATCCCAACAGTGCTTCGTCGGATTTTAGGAATATCTTATCCTAATTTACATTCATTTGATATTAGGATTTTATCAGCTACTTACCATATTCTTACTTTTATCGTATTTAGATCGGATCGAATTGGAATTACTATGTAATCCATTTACACCCCTGGTCTCATCGAATTTCTACGGCAAAGAGTACCTCGAATTAAATCAAAGCATATATAAAAAGATTTGAAATCTGTATGCCCAATAGCAAGGTGTGTTTTTTCCCCACTTTTGATGAGATAGTATTTTACTAATCATGTGGATCAGTCAATCATTAATCAGATCCTAATACAATGTTTGCCTAATACAACCCACACAATCGTACGGATCTGGCACTGATGAATGAAATGTTTCAGTGGAAATTGATAGGATACACCGGTGCCTTGCTAGGGTAGAAGAGCCCGAAATTTTGCTCCGTGGGTTGCCCCGGCTTCTCGTTCTCGTTGAACATGGCGAACACGTACGTCTCGATCGCCCCGGGCCGCCTCGGCGTCCCTTGCTTGGCGTGGTTGATCAGGTTCTGCACGTACGTGCGCGCGTTCTCGGTCGTGGCCGCGTCGCCACCGGCCGACGGCCACCCGCTCTCCGACACCACGACGCGGACGCTCGCCGCGCCGGCCTTGGCCAGCGCGGCGTAGACGGCGTCGACCATGGCGTCGAACAGGTTGGTGTAGACCAGGCCGGTGCTGGGGTCGGGCACCCTCGTGCCCGGCTGGAACGTGGCGTACCCGAGGCTGATGTCCTTCGTGTTGGCGATGTAGGCGAAGTAGGGGTAGACGTTGGCCAGCAGCGGCGCGCCGGTGCTCGCCAAGAACTGGGCGACGGCCGCCATGTAGGGCTGCGCGAACACGCCGGCCGAGGGCGGGAACGTGTTGGCGACGGCGTCCAGCCTCACCGCGGTGGACACCTTGATGCCGGCGATGCCGGCGGCGGCCAGGGCGGCGTTGAGGTTCTTCATGGCCGGGAGGATGCTCTGCGTGGGCTCGCCGGTGATCTCGTTGCCGACGGCGATGTACTTGATGTTCACCGCCGGGAAGAACGGCTTGACGTTGGCCGCGACCCAGGACACCGCGGATGCCGGGTTGGCGGCGAGGTCGATGAGGTTCTCGTTGGCGACGCCGACGATGAGGCCGATGTTTGAGCCGCGCAGGGCGCCGATGGCCTCGACGTCGGGCAAGTAGATGCGCATGTCGGTGATGCCATTGGATTTGTAGAGCTGCACCACGTCGCTCTTCGACGGCAGGTTGTTGCCGATCATGCCGTAGCACACACCCACGGATTGCACACCTGCACCACACGTGTTTTTCATTCCAAAACGAATCAGAAAACCCCAAACGAATCAGAATTTAAATTTTGGCTTATAAACATAAGTAGAAGCGAAAAGACGAGGCTATGAATCTTCTATTCTCCTACTGTTACACAGAAAAAAACAAACTTTACAGAAATTCTACGCGGAAACAGTTCGATACCAATGAAAATCCTTCAAAATTCGTCTGTTTCAAAACAGAACGCATACACCAATCACGTACCTACAGGAATGGAGATAAAAACTCCAAGAAGCAATGCAACTGCAAGCACCAGAGTGAAACCTCGTATGATCGCCATCCTGTTGCCTCAAACCTTAGAGAGATCTAACAAATGTAGCGTATTTCTGTACCTGGAGTACCTACTAGGTCACTCTTGTTTCTGAATCTTGCAGGTAATTTGCAGAGTTCAAAGCAGATCAACTTGATTTATACTTGTAATCAGGATGTGGATCAGTAGATGAGTGTGTGAATAGGTTCCAATACGCATGTAGATGAGTACGTGTGAATAGGTTCCAGGATATCCAAATTCCTGATTTGTCAAGCCATAAATGTGTTTCAGCTGATTTGTGATTTTGAATTCATAATTGCTTTATTCGGATTGTGTAAACCGGTTTATTTTGATTTTTCCTTGATATGTAAATTGGCTGGTGAATTAATCTTGTGTATGTGGTACCTGGAAAGTTGCCACTTTGAGTAGTGCCACCTCATAATTTAAAATTCAACGGCGGAACTTGTCAGTTTTGATAGTGAAGAAGAAGAATGTATTGCTCTCAGCAGAGAACTTTCCAGAAACTGCGGATGGGATAATTAATTTACAGTTGACACATGCCAAAATTTGCGGATTGGATAATTAATTTACAGTTGACACATACAAATAATTCTATAGGATGAATATAAAAATAGAAATAGAGTTAGTGGGCCCTGTTTTCGTTCGAACGATGATATGTGCTACGGGATGTAAACCCTAACCTAGTACTCAGACGGATCTGACAGCAGCGATATTTTTTATTAAATGTGTTGTATTTGAGTTAATTATATAGGACAATGATCACTAATGGACCTTTTAAATCGCATAGGAATAGACATTTTTTATCGCATCGAACAATATCATTGGACATATTTCCTTATTGAAAGCATTGTAATGGACAGAATCTTCAACCCTTATTGTTGGACATAATGTCACGTGATTCAAGCTTTTGGAAACAAATTGTCACAAGGCAACATGCCATGATCACACTGTTTTAGGTTTTTCTTTTTCCTTTATTTTGCCATTTTTGGGAACTTACTTACATTTATCGAAAGTTACCAAAGTATAACACGTGAATAATGACGTGACATTAGCGTCTACAAGAAGATGACATGTATAATTTGGTATTGAGACTGTATTCCTATGACGTGGTCACTAACATGTATGTCTACAAGGTATGTGGCCCACATGTCAGTGCCCATCTCACGGTAAAAAGTACATCAAATGAACTGTCACCGTATAATTTGTTATGTGCGGAAAAAAGGGGAGAAAGGGAAAAGAAATTACCGCATGTTTACGAACGGTCTACAAAATACCTTAATACCATTGTACATGTTGTCTGTATAATTGAATGATTAGTTATATGAGTCTATCTAAGATATATAAACAGATAATCTGGTGTTTGAGTTGTCTATATGCTATGATATGAAAATGTTCTATAGAAAATTAAAGAGCGATTTTATAGTTCTTGAGTAGATATCGGGAGGTACCAAAATTTTAGTGTAAAATTTGATACCTTCTAGTACTAAGGTACCGAGTTTTTTACAAACATGTGGTTGTACAGTATGTGTGTGAGTGACCTAACTCAGGTTTCTTCCCATTTGAGAAATAACTGTATAAAATTTATCAAAACTTAAATTATTTTACTCACCTTATTTCAATTCAGTGAAATTACGCGATATTACCATTACCATCATGTTAACTATGCGGGTTGAGATGGTTTGGGAAACCTGGCCCAGCTAGAGAGTTCATGTTCAACCTATATCTGACACGTACAAGGATTTCAAACAGAATTTTATTCATTCATAAGCACTAAATTAAGATCTGAGAACACGATATGACGCACAAATGAATTTCATGAGAAAGTAATTGGGTAAACCGGTGACTTATCCGGATTGAACAGCCCAAACTTCTTCTCGGTGGCGTCGCGGAGCTTCCGGTTCTCGTTGAACATGGCGAACACGTACGTCTCCAGCCGCCCGGGCTTCTTGGGCGTCCCTTGGCCCACGTGGTTGATCAGGTTCTGGTTGTACGCTCGCGCGTTCTCCACCGTCGCGCCCTCCCCGTCGGCCGACGGCCACCCGCTCTCCGACACGACGATGTCCACACTGCTCCCACCGCTCACCACCTGCTCCACCGCGGCGCGGACGGCGTCGAAGAGGTTTGTGTAGCTTAGCCCGTTGGGGTCGCTCACCGTCGTCGAGCTCGGCTGGAAGAGCGCGCGTAGCTGAGGTCGATGCCCTGGCTGGCTGTCCCTGTAGGCGAAGTAGGGGTACACGTTGGCGAGGAGCGGCGCGCCGTTGTCGGCGAGGAACTTGACGATGGGCTCCATGACGGACGGGTTGCTGAACACGCCGGCGGAGGGCGGCGAGGACGCGGCGAGCGTGTCCATCTTGATGGCCGTGGATACCTTGACGCTGCCGGCGAGGGCTGCCTGGACGTTCTGCATGGCCGGGAGGATGCTCCCCACGTCGCCGGTGCCGGTGAGCTCGTTGCCGACGACGATGTACTTGATCTTGACGTCCGGGTAGTAGCCATGGACGTTGTCCTTGACCCAGGAATCCGCGTTGGCCGCGAGCTGGCGGACTTGGTTCTGGTCGCCGACGTCGAGGGCAAGATCGATGCCGGAGCCGCGCAGGGCGTCGAGGGCTTCGCGGTCGGCGGAGTAGATGTGCATGGCGGTGATGCCGTTGGACTTGTAGAGCTGGACGACGTCGCCCCGCGAGGAGCTTCTCGCTGAAAGATTTCAGAAGGTTTGTTGTAGAGCATTTTTACCATTCTGGATGAGGTACCAAGAGGTACTATTTTTTTCCAAAATTTACATAGAAAAAAGTGGTACATCATAGTAACTCCACAAGGATGAGAAAAAAGCTCTTTGTCGTATCATTGGAACTTGGACGGTAAACACAAACCAACATCCTATACTCTGCTACATCACAAGTAGCTAACTAACCAAGAAGTGAGATAAATGACAAGTGAACTAGTTGACCATTTGATGGTACCAACTTTATCAAGTCAACAAGTTGTCACGAAGATTCAACAAATCCAAATTTGCCAAGCACTGCAGCCGTTTCCTGCCTTGAACTGCATATTTGTATCCATCAGTATATTGTGTAAAAAACAGATACATCTCTCAATTTTTGAGAGATTGGAAACGGAATTTTGAATAATTGACATCACTATTATTGTTCTTACCTTCCATCTCTAAGTATCTCGTATAATCCTGGTGTTATTAGGTCCACAATTGTTGAACCAGCACGCCCAGAAGGAAGGATTCCACCATCAAAGACATATGAACAATGTGGCCAAAGATCCTCAAAATCTTTGACATTGACACTGCTAGGTCGCCCGCTTAAGTTGGCGCTGGTAAGTGCAAGCGCACTTCCAGCACCACTGGAAATGGCTCGAATAAAATCAAAATCTGGCACACGAACTCCAATGCTTTCCAAGCCAGGATTAAGAGATCTCTCTAATATACTGTTGTTACCTACATGTAAACAAATGAAGGGTTTACTCGACATATTATGCTGGTTAAGAAATATGCAAGCTAGCAGTTTTGAAGAATAGGGTGGTATCCATACCTCGTTTTAAAACAACCGTGACAGGCCCAGGAAGTAGACTATCAAGCAAACCATGGGGTAGATGATCCACAACAGCAAAACGTGATATATCTGGGACATCAGCAACACAAATTGCAAGAGGCCGCGTCTGTACGCGTCCTTTTATCTCATATATTCGATTAACTGCTTCTGCAGAGCTGTCATGAAAATTGAAGAGGCCCATTTAAAAAAGAGCCAATGATGAATGCAGCCAACAGGTTAGAGAATCTCCAAAACGGAAGCCATAGCTTAAAATGATGAAAGTTACAAAACATTGATTCCAACTCTAAATGAAAGTGAGGTTCAATAGTAACTGGTGAAGGTTTCCAAACTCTTTGTGAATATTTCCGTTACATGCAAACTCATCATAACTAGAATCTAGATTTACTGGTCAGAGTTTCTTTTAAGGGGTTGGCTGTGTTAGACATCTAATCACATCATTGCAGAAGGTGCTAAGAATTGGAGTTAACACGGGAAAAATAAGACAATGAACCAAGTGAGCAGATTAAAATTATTGGCACAAAATGTACTTTGAGAAACACTAACCATGCATCACAAGCAAAACCATATATCGTATCGGTGGGCACCGCAATCACTTGCCCCCTGTTAATGGAGTCAATTGCCTTCATGACGTGATCAGTTGTAGCTGGAAGGATGTGTCCTCCTGTAGCTTCTATTCGGTGTGTCACATTATCTGACAGCCTTACTGAACAGGACTTTGTCTCATGTTGCGATGATAATCTGCTGACCTTAAAAAAACTGAGCAAAACAAGTGTTTCAGTGCAGTAAACTGAATGAAACATTTCAAGAAAGGAAACACATAGTTCTCCTGTGTGCTAGAAGAGATCTCCATAAACAACATAGAATTTACATAATAACTAGGAATCTGCTGAAAAGGATTCTGTGAATAATTAATAATATATAAATCAAGTCAAATCTTAAGCAATCAGGTTAAGTTGAGCGCGTCACATTAAAACAAATATGATAAATTTGGGAGAGCAAAGGAATTAATGACGAAATTTCCTCCTTACTATTGTAATGTAGTGAAGTACTCGGGAAACCAAGAAAGCGCCAATTTTCTTGCGATTGAAGAAAAATACAGAATCTTATGTGCATATTTAGCATCGATAACTCGTGATTTTGCTAGAATACCATCATTAATATGGGCTTCAATAAAATGTCACCATTAATAGAGTGCTAAAACCGGATATGTCATTTTCTCCATTTATGGGTTTTTCATATTGTTTTGGATGGATGTCAGTTTTTTTCGGACTAAAATGCCCCTGGCACATATTTCTTGTCCTCTTCTGGATGGTAATGTGCAGGAGCTGGAAGCCTCTCTATCTCTCGCCGCACGGTTGCTCGCAGCTAGGGTTTGATCACGAAATCAGATAGTCAACGCTGCGACATAAGAACCCCATAGTTCGATTTTAGGATTCATGTTTATCTGTGCTACTAAGCTACTCATTCAACAGAATGATGAATTGTTTGCAACAAATACATATACTAGATATTTATCTTTGTTAGTGCCCAGCAACTCGGTCGATGAATTGTTTGCAAATTCAGATACTAATTTACAGCCAATTTATACACCATCCTGCAATTTTTTTTCTAAAGTGAAGTTGCTTGAGTACCATGAGTGCAAAGATGTTACCTGGAAGAGGGAGACAAGCCCGGAGATCCGGAAGCCGGAGGCGTCATACGAGGACTCGGCAACGACGTCAATCGCCGGCCGGCACGCGTCGTGGGTGCACCCGTCGACGCCGTCATCCAAGCAGACGGCCGCCTCAGGGGGTGCTGACCGGAGGCGGCCACTATACAGGCACCCAAGAACGGCGACGAGGGCATCTCGCCCGATGTGGCGCCCGTTGGGGACTAGCCCGTCGAGCTTCAGCTTCGGTTTCTCGCGGAGGCGGCGGCGGGAGCGGAAGAGATGGTCGTAGAAGAAGGGACGCCGACGGCTGCGCCGCCGGGGTCCCCGCCGCCTCTAGTGGCGAGGACGATCTCGGCGTCCGTGCAGTTGAAGAAGGGCGGGTCGAGGAGGTGCTCGAGGCTTCTGCTGGGGCGGTTGAGGCTGACGGCGTCGAGGTTGGCTAGAGTTCAGACGGATGCTGCGGCGACGGCGGCGAGAAACAGAGAAACTTCCAGCTCCTACAAATTAGGATTCAGAAGAGGACGGGAAATACTATGTGCTAGGGTCTAGGGAAAAAAACTGACACTCATCCAAAATAATATGAAAAACCACAAATAGAGAAAATAACATCTTAGCTTGTAGGCTTGTAGCACTGTTAACGATAATACTTTAAGCCCGTATTACCATGAGTTATCAAAGTTATTCCTATGAACTAGAACAAATCTAGGACGAAATTCTGAGCAAATCTCCACGTACTATGGGGTCAAGGTATGCAATAACTACGGCCAAAATCTCCAATTTGGATCCTGCTACACATCTTGGCTAGTAGAGTATGTTTTTGGCATACTCTAGTTTATCATAGCTAAACCTTAGAACCAAATACACCTTAATTCTAAAAATCTCCTGCGAGTGAACTAATCCTTTAATAACAGATAAAATGATTTAACAAATATGCAAAAATATAAATACATTTAAAGTGTCTTTAGTGATAAACTAAATTATAGTAAAATAAATAATAAATAAGATAAATAGTTAAACATGGGTATAAAAGTCAAAAACTTCCTCGTAGCATTGGAATATACTGCGATGGCCAATGTCACGACAAGCACGGGAGCAATGCCTTGCATGATCATCTGCTGCTGCTATCCAGGTTGATACTTTTGCACTCGATCTGGATGTACAAAAATGTGACGCTGTTAGCTATCGTGATGCTCTGAATTTCCAGGCGAAGACTGAAGAAGATCAACATATATGGGATTGACCGATTGTTTCATCTGAAGTGCAAACCGTATAAGATCAATAAATGGGATTGTTCTATAGCTTCCTGCATCTTATTCTCCTGTGTTACCCAACCCCGTCTCACGCGGGTGAGTGCAGAGTAGAGACCTCTTGATACTTGCAGAGCTCAGGTCAAAACAAGGCGCGACTTGTTAGACGGTTCCGGCCAGAATCTTCCAATGCCAACCTTCACAAAAATGCACACAGCACCAGGGTTCTCCTTACCGCGCAAGCCGCTAAAACCGCGGTACCGCGCTCCCGCGGATCCCGCACTGTAACCGCAAAGACCGTGATAAATTTGAATCCAAAAAATTTGAATTTAAACTCGTACGGTTTTCACGACTTACTGCGCGGTTTGCCATGGTTACCGCGCGGTAAGCCGCGAAAACCGCGGTAACTACTTGCTGGAACAACACATGAGAACAACGGTTACCGACCGCGCGGTTTTTTAGCCAAAACCGCGGTTACCGCGAGGAGACCGCAGATGTGATGTCAAATGCAAAAAAAACTTTAAAAAATCTAAAAAAATACATGAAAAATAGGAAAATATTTTGTGACTATATTTATGATAATAGGACATGTTATAGAGAAACAAGAAAATTTCACATGACATTTTCTAAATTCTTGATATTAAAATATACAAACATACACCGGCATATCACCCTTCACCAAATAATTCACTCCAATAACAAGTAATGACAACTTCATTTTGATTACTGCGTCACAACTATACCTACTACTCATTATTACAAATAAAACTATTATGTACTAAAATGCACGTATAATTTTTCTCTATATATATTTTTCATATATCCATCATTGTATATTTGTATTTCAACATTATGTACCCAAGTGTCTAGTGTAAATTAATAATGACTCAACACAATATATTCTTGACCATCTTCCTATAAAATATTACTTGCAATAGGCTATTTTTAATTTTATTTCCTGGAATACTCGTTTATGATTTTTAATTATGCCGGGAATAATTTTTTTCATTAATTTCTTTGACAAAACTACACTATATATCAACATATACAACATATATTTTTTTATTAAATTTTCTTAATTTTTTTAAATCTCCTCAAATTTAAACTCGGTTACCGCAGCTTACCGAAGCCGTGCCTCGGCGGAGGGCGCGGTTACCGCGGTAATGCGAACCCTGCACAGCACACGCTAATTTGGAACTCCAGGACTACCCGGCACTTCACAGCATAGAATACAAATTTAATAAACGAGGTCCTTGAAAAGTTAGAGCAATTTTTCCATCCTTAAGGAGGTACCATAAGGTATCACTATTTTCTATGTAAAATTTGATACCTCTTGTTAACTTAGATACTATAAGGTACCAAATTTTATATAGAAAACAGTGGTATCTCATAATACCTGCTCAAGGATAGAAAAAATACTCGAAAAGTTAACTGTTGTACCAAGTGTCCATATTCATATTCGAGGGAATGGCCCTCGATGTGCTTAAATTTAGTCAAATTACAATAAGAAACACGAATCGCGCTGCTGAAAGAATATCCTATTAATACATACACCAGCTATAGTGTTACTAAACAACAGGTTCATAGGGCAGTCATCCATACCTCATGGCATAACAGTAGTTAGCTCTTTGCCTGATAATGGGATCATTGGATCAAGATTACAAGGCCAAGAAAATATTAACCTCTCTGATCGGTTGTAGATCCCTCAACTGCATGTCAAGTAATAAATGATATTTTTAGACTCTTCAATGATGCCCCAACTGTACAAAGTAATTTCCTTCTGATTTCCACATCTGCTTGCTAGTAGACAAGATGAACAGAATAAATCCTTCGGGTTGTCACCTTTCGAAGAATTGGCTCCTCGTGGTATCACAGATTTCATCTGCCACCGCAGCATTTTCACGTAGGAATTTCTCAGCTTCTTTCTTATCTGCAAGGTACTCACCATTGATCCAATACCCACAATCATCCTTCACAATAACCCCAAGGGAAGAAGCCAGCTCCAGAATTTCTGATTCGTAGCAGATCCCCTTCCCAAATCTGATGTCAATGCTAGCTTCCTTCAGAATTGCTGGAGCTAATTTGTTCTTGATTATCTGCACTGATATACCAATGCCAGTAGCCTGAAAAGGGAGGATTTTTTTAAATTGCATAGTTACAAATGCTGTACACCTAGAGAGAAAACAAGAGAAGGGAAAATGAGAAGCATGAAAAGCTATGTACAGTACCTGGGCTTCATTGTAGCGCAATTCCCTTCTTGACGTCCTCATTCTGACTGCAGCATAGAATCCTAATGCGTTGCCGCCACAAGCCACCTCCTTGAAGATTCCAGGAGTCTGATTCGAGCTCAACTTTGTTCTGACCTACAAACACCAGCAATCAGTTGCTCCAAATAAGGTAGGCAGCATCAGCAGCAAACAAAATTGAACTATCCTTCCTGGTTAGTGCAACAGAAGTAGTCATTTCGAACCTGATTAACAAAGATAATTATTGTTTCAGAGCGACCTAGTGTATGTTGAATTTTGCGAAGTGCCCGAGTCATCAAACGGGACTGCACATCTTCAGAATTCCTGTATATTTCACCTTCAAGTTCACATTTGGGAATAAGTGCTGCCACCTATCAGAAGTCCGGTTAGAGCAAGGTAAAGAAAATATATAACAAAGCACAAATACCAATTACATATTAGAGAAATGGAAATAAAAGGACATGGATGTCCTAACAGCATGACAGTGCTAAAGAATATCAGAAATGATGAAGATCATAGGTGCACATTAACAACTTATCCATCTGTAATACAACGTTATTTTAACATTGAATTAGTGCTGCAAGTTTCATATTTAATAACTACGTATCCAAGTATCAGGTATATTGTAGTAGGGAATGCAAAATATTTGAACAAGTGAACAATGAATTAAATACAAGAGAATAATCTTATTCAAAATGACAGGGAAATAACATACACTATCAACAACAACAACATCAATTGATCCACCAACAAGAGTGTTCACTATGCTTAAAGAATTTTCAGCAGAGTCAGGTTGGGCTATCAGGAGCTTTTCAACATTTACACCAATGGCTTCGGCAACACAAGGGTTAAAAGCATTTTCTGCATCAATATAAGCACAACAGCCTGCAAATAGTTCCAGCAACAATTCCAATCAGATAATGTGTTGAATTAGAAAATATCTAAGTAGGCAATAGCTCTACAACACCTACAAAAAGACTCAGAGGGACAGCGTTTCCCTAAAAAGAGGGCAAAAATGATTAACAGTCTTTATTTTGTAAGGCCACATAGTACACAATATTACCAATCATAACTAATGGTTCTGATGAGATAATAAAGCCTGCCAAAGGGGAACTCCCTAGTTATGTTCAAGATCAAACTTCCCCTACAGATAGCCATGAAAGATAACAACAACGCAATATATGACTGGAAAAAAGAACTTGAACTGAAGTAGTAAGATGGCAAGATACACTTCAGAAATGGCTAAATGGCGAAATAGCTGGAATGGTTTTATTTTGCCAAATGCAAATTGTCCAAAATATAACAGAAAGTATATTCCAATAAAAAATCAACAAGGACAATAAAACAAATACAGACCTCCTTTCTTTTGGGCTTCCTTGACAACATGAAGGGCAAGTGTTGTCTTCCCAGAGGCCTCTTTTCCGAATAATTCAACCATTCTACCCTGTTAAATAACTCCAATAATTTTCAAACAGCACTTTAACTAAAAGCAATGTTCAAAATAGCATGCCGCTATACTCACTGATCATATCATTCAAGGTTGCAGTTTTAACTCTCAAGATACGCTAACCAGAAAACAAAAGCTTGGAAGACATGGACACGATTGACAGAAGAAAAGCCAACTAAGCAATATATGAGCATCAGTTCTACATATAAAAATATTTTCTAATCAGAAATACCATTTCTAAAATGGAATTATCTGTTGTCCTGCTAGAAATCAATTACTGGCAAGAACAAATACTACCTCTATTTTATAATGTAAGGTGTTTGACTTTTTTGGTTGCAACCTTTGACCATTTGTCTTATTCAAAAATTTAGTACAAATATAAAAAATGACAAGTCGTGCTTAAAATTCTTTTGATGATAAAGTAAGTCACAAGCAAAATAAATGATATTTCCATAATTTTTTGAATAAGACAAATGGTCAAATATTACAAACAAAAAAGTCAAACATCTTACATTATGAAACGGAGGGAGTAGTATTTTACCAACTAATGTAGAGGGCACTGGGCACTCATATAACCTGTTCAACGCATCATGAAAGTTTCATTGGATTACCACAAAATGGTAATCAAGCATTAACTGATGAAAAGCCCCACATGAAACATTTGACTTTTGAGTTCCCAGTGCACCAAAATAGAGAACAGTGATACATTACTGCATAACTGTACAGTAACACCACGCAGAAGACTTATTTGAACTTTGATCCTTATGTGTAATATCAGAAATATACGATTTAGGGCCAAGGGATATGATTTGGAACAATATAGTGATGACTGTAATGATATCATCTGAATACTAATATCTAGAATTCTAGATCTGAACAATATGAAAGCACATCATGACCTTTGGTAATCCACCAATGCCGAGAGCAATGTCAAGCTTAAGAGAACCAGTAGAAATGACAGGTATGCGCCTTGTACGGGAGAACCGCCCCAAACTTAAATTAGATTCTCTATCAAAATCACTTGCAAGTTGAGAGACAGCGACATTCAGTGTCGACTCTTTCTCAAGAACTTTTACACTATCAAGTGGGGGATCGGTCTCAAAGTCTAACTGCATATCAACTGAAAAGGTCATCCCATTAGAAGGAAAAACAAGAAATGAAATCTTTTTATGGCAGAAACACTAAGTATTAATAACAATCAGGCAAACATTGAGCATACCTGTGGTTGACATGGAACAACTTTTTGATAAAAACCAACAATATCTGCCATTTCTCCAATTCTAGCAAATCACAGGGAAGTGAAGGTGGACAATATTACTCCATAGTTCAAATATTTGACACACAGGAATATAGGAGTATATCATAAATTCTGGCAAATGAAGCATTCTAGATCTAAATGTTAGAACAGAGGCAAGCTGTGAACCACGAACATTATAAGCTTTTCATTAGCAGTTTCAATGGAACATATCTGTGTCGGCATGGAATACTTTCAATTCACATGAACTTAACATTCCATATTCTTGTTGGAATGGTAAAAAAAAGGGGAATCCAACGTTTGTTGGAACACTTGAACATCAGAGCAGCACGATACTACACCGCGCGAAGCTCATTTGCTCCTCATGCCATTCACATCACTACTTACTGGAAGAAACCTGGAGCTTCCGAGGTCAAATGCAGATGTAATACTCTCCTCGGGGTACAAAAGGGCAAGGCTAATACTAAACTGAAACCTTTTAACTGTTGTAATTTGGCGCTCCGTTTAATCTCCTTGGTTTCAAATTCCCGCCAGTTTAGTGTAACAGCCAAATCAATCAACACTACACTTTGGAGATCCCTCTTCTGAATCAAACTCAAACTGGAAGCGGGTGGGGGCCTTAGAGGTGGGGAATTTTTGGTACCTGAAGCGGAAAGCGGCCGGGAGGAGAGGAGACGGACGTCGCGCCATTACAGCAGCCCGCGCCGGAGAGGGTGGCACGGGAGGCGGATCTCCGGAGGAGAGCGGAGGAGGCTAGGAAACCTCGCATGGATGCGCGTAGGGTCGGCGGCCGGCGGAGCGGTCGCGAGCGAAGAGCGCCGCCACACACGAAGTCGCGTGTAGCCGCCGCCGCCGCCCGCCGAGAAGGGAGAGGGGGAAGAAGACGGCGGCAATGGAAATGGGCCGAGGAGGGCTGTACTGTCGGGTAGACTCGCAAACGTGGGCCCATTACTCCATGCTGGCTCGGCCCATTTAAAAAAGCTTTTTTTTTTAATGAAACGTCAGTCATTTCCTTTTTATTTTTTCCCATAAAAAAAAGGAAAGGATAAACTATACAACATTCGACAGATTTTTTTATAAAACTTCAAAATGTGATTATAGTATAATTAATATGTAATACATGGTAACTTTACTATAATTGCAGTGTACTACATCCGTTTTTTTTTATTTTACGTCGTTGATTTTTTTTCATGTTTGACTATTTGTCTTATTTAATAGTTTCATATTATTACTAATTATTTTGTTATAATTTAATTTATTTCTACAAAACTTTTAAGAATGATTTATAATTTTATATATTTGTATAAAAACTAAATAAGATAAACGATGCTCTACAAGTTAATGTCGTAAAATAAAAAAATCATAGCAAGTAACACATGTTGGCATAGTAGGATTACAATGCTCAAAGAGTACACAATAAAAGTGTGGTTCCATTGACAGCACGAAAACGAGAGCATATGCACGTCAGCAATGCATGTCAACATTGATGACGGGCCCTTGGAACCAGAACCGAGCGCGCAGCACCCACGCGCCGACGCTGAGCAGCAGCACGCCGCCGACGGCCACCGGCGTGTAGTTGAACGTCTCCTTGTTGGCCACCGGGTACGCCACCGGCAGCGAGAAGAGCACCGTGACGGTGGCCACCCAGACGACGCCGGCCCAGCCGACAGCGACGCCGTACCTGCCGAGGTGGAACGGCCCCGGCACGAACGATCGCCGAGCCGTCGTCACGCGGAAGAACACCGGCAGCGCGTACGCGATGTACATCCCCACCGTCGCGATCGACCCCATCGCCTGGAACGCCACCTGGCTCCCCAGCGACTGCCAAGATACACAGCCATATTGTCAGAACAGCGAGAGAAATTTTATTTACTGCGGCAGAAACGCGTGCAACTCACCGTGAGAGCCATGACGAACGCCACGGCGACGCCGAGCCAGACGACGTTGAGGGGCACCTCGTGCCTGTTCACCCGGTACCACACCCGCGACAGCGGCATGGCGCCGTCCCTCGAGAAGGCGTACGCCATCCTGCACGACAAGTATATATAGCACATGAAACCATCAGTCTGGTATATGGATTGATGTATGATGTGAGTCACACTCAGTCACTCACACAGTGTACCTTGAATTGCTGGTAACGCACGCGATACCGCAGAGGAAGACGGCGACGGCGACGGCTCCCAGGCAGGCGATGCCGCCCGCCCCGCTGCCGTACCGCCGGTGGAACGCGGTGTACAGAGCTTGCGCGATGGCGTAGCCGCCGGCGTCGTTGCCGGGGCTGAGCAGGTACGGGATGTCTGTCACTACGGACGTCAGAGCCAGCAGGTAGATCCACCCAAACACCGTCGCCAGAACGACCGACGTGATGATCCCCATTGGCCCACTCCGATCTGCATTCTTTGTCTCCTCGACCTGCATTACATCATCAGCTCAATTCACAGCTGACACTCGGTTATGCTCATCCAGATGTCTGAATCCTGACAGGACAGGACATCAGGACGGATTTACCATGTGTGCGGATGTATCGTAGCCAAGAACGGAGTACTGGCTCATCAGCAAGCCCACGGCTAGGATATAGGCCTTGTCATGGATCCCCATGCCGTTGTCCGTGTTGAGATGGGTGAACACGAACTCGAGGCTTGGCCTGTTCTTTGCTACCGCCGGAATCAAGATCGTCAGCACGAAGATACCTGCCATTGTTCAGACAGAGAAATTCAGAGTGTTCAGAATTCAGACTTCAGATGCCTAGAATCGAAAGAGCTCACTCACATCTGTACATATGCAGTGTGTGTATACCTGCAGCATTCCAGAGTGCTCCGACATGGCCAAACAAAGATAGCCACTCGATAGGGAGGCTGTTGATGATTCCATGCATGATTAGGATAACTGCATAAATCGCCAACACGGTGTACTTTGAAGCCATGTATCCACCGCCGTTGGCTCCTCCGGTGCTGAGCAAGATGATCACTTGCAGCAGCTGTGCCAGCGAGAAGTCTACGCTCGCGATAGCTGCCCACTGCCACAAAAGTTGAGGGTAAGCAGGAGTACGGGCCAACGAATAACAGGGTGCAGCTGAAAACAATCCCCATGATCCAAATTGGCAACTGCTAGCGTACCTGTCCCACAACGTTGAACCTGTCGAACACAGTGGAAAGACAAAATCTCAAGACAAGAATTGCATCCGACACTTTTGCATTAGGTGAAACAGATTATTTGATCCATATTATTAAAACCATGTTTTCAAAAAATAAAAACTTTATTCTATTACAATTGTTATGCCACATGTGTTAAAGTATTTATTAATTGTATTTTCTCAAAATATTATTTATCCATATAATCATCTAGATAATATGTGAAAATATAGGGAGTGTGATTGCCAAATGACATATTTACAAACGAAAAATAACTTATGAATAAAACTTTCGTATACATACTTTTAGCTATCTAAAAGTGAATGCTGGAAAATAAATCTCGGTGAAAACCCCCAAATTAATTTCAAATTAAAATTAACAAATTAAATTTTGGTTTATAAGCAATAAGCATAAAATAAAAGATGGAGATGATAGTCCGCTCAGTAATCAATTCCAAACGCATAGCAGGGACGGAGCCGGTCCATAAAACCTCTAAAAAATACTATTTCAATCCATATTTTTTTATACCATGCGATAGCCGATAGAAATGGCCCAGACGATATTTTCAGATGACTTCGCCTCTGACGCATAGTCATGCACGTCTCACCTACCAGCCAGTGACCCAAGAAGCTAGAGAAGCCCATTCCTTGCCGGCCAGCTTGGCGCTCCAGTAGTACAGCCCGCCGGAGGTCGGGTACGCAGAGCAGATCTCGGCCATGGAGAGGGCGACGCAGCCGTTGAACACCGCCACCACCAGCCATCCCAGCGTCATGGACACCGGCCCGCCGTACCGCAGCCCGGTGTTGTACGTCGTCGTCACCCCCATCATCACGGAGATGTTGGCGAAGGAGAAGGCGAAGTTGGACAGAGCCCTGTATGCAGATCAATCGATCAAGATAGCTACTATATCTAATTGTGAAAAAGAGTGAACTAATTTGCAGATGCAAGAAGGCTAATTATTTCTGCAAAAATTGAACAAATGTGTTGTGTGCGTACGAGAGGCCACGCTTGAGCTCCTGCTTGTAGCCGAGCTGGTGAAGCCGGAGACTGTCCGGGTCGGCGGCGGCCTGATCGCCGGCGGTCACCGCCAGTTGGACGGAGCGAGCCATAGACATGGATCTCTTGCTCCTCGAACTTGGGAAGAAGCTTATCACCTCTGTTGCTCACTGTCCTGCACTTCACATGCTCAGTGACCCAGTGTACTAAATCCAAGTATCTGTTTTGTGTGATTCGCTGGTCAGCAAAATGGTTGGAAATCTTGTACTACCGTTGAATCATTCATTGATCAGCCTTTCTCACGATTTCATTTCGTATTACACGCCGGTGTTGACTGAGAGTCTGAGAGAGGATAAGATTATATATTATATATACATAAGTACGATTTCTGATCGCATAAACTATGCTTGAATAAGTGGCCGCATGCTGCTTTTTTAAGTACTCCCTCCGTCCCAAAATAAATCAATTTTTTACTTTTTACCTATGATTTTTTACTCTTCGTCTTATTTAATTTTTTTGTAATTGATATTTTTGTTTTTATTAGATGATAAATCATGAATAGTATTTTACGTGTGACTAATTTTTTTAATTTCCTGAAAATTTTTTAAATAAGACGAATGGTCAAATGTTGGACACAGAAACCGGAGAATTGATTTTTTTTTTTTGGACAGAGGAGTACAATTTTGTATCCACGTATGTGCCTTTTCCAACAAAATCAGGTGAATCTTTGACCGTTGAAATTTCAATTTTTTCACCAAGGACATGGGCATTTGAATCAAATTAAATGACGGCATAGCCCATAACACATGAGCAGCAGCCCATACATACAAGCGCTTTCAAACTGGGCCGTCACTGGTGTTGGTGATGGGCCCTTTGAACCAGAAGCGGGCACGGAGCACCCACGCGCCGACGCTGAGCAGCAGCACGCCGCCGACGGCCACAGGCGTGTAGTTGAACGTCTCCTTGTTGGCCACCGGGTACGCCACCGGCAGCGAGAAGAGCACCGTGACGGTGGCCACCCAGACGACACCGACCCAGCCGACGGCGACGCCATACTTGCCGAGGTGGAACGGCCCCGGCACGAACGATCGCCGAGCCGTCGTCACGCGGAAGAACACCGGCAGCGCGTACGCGATGTACATCCCCACCGTCGCGATCGACCCCATCGCCTGGAACGCCACCTGGCTCCCCAGCGACTGCCGATCGACAAGGAAAAAAGATCAGCGAAGGCGTCGTCGTGTTTGCTCGCGCGCGGGCGGCTGGATCACCGGAGCATGGCGACCGATCGATGCTTTGCTTGCTCGCAACTCACCGTGAGAGCCAACGCGAACGCCACGGCGACGCCGAGCCATACGACGTTGAGAGGCACGTCGTGCTTGTTCACCCGGTGCCATACGCGCGACAGCGGCATCGCGCCGTCCCTGGAGAACGCGTACGCCATCCTACAGAACCCAGCACGCAAAATGTAGCACAGCACTTGGAGAAATCAATCAACAGATCGACATGTGATCGAGTGTCACCTTGAGTTGCTCGTGACGCACGCGATGCCGCAGAGGAAGACGGCGACGGCGACGGCTCCCAGGCAGGCGATGCCACCAGCCCCGCTGCCGTATCTCCGGTGGAAGGCGGTGTACAGCGCTTGTGCGATGGCGTAGCCGCCGGCGTCGTTGTCGGGGCTGAGAAGGTACGGGATGTCCGTCACCGCGGACGTCAGAGCCAACAGGTAGATCCATCCAAACACCGTCGCGCAAACAACCGACGTGATGATCCCAACTGGCCCGCTCCGATCTGCGTTCTTTGTCTCCTCAACCTGCACGCATGTACGAACGGATCATCAGCTCAGCTCATCCACTGTGACACTGTCGTCTGAGTCCTGACTGTCGATGCTCATTCAGATCTCTGCAGCCTGAGAGGAGTACAGGATCCATTTACCATGTGTGCAGATGTGTCGTAGCCGAGTACAGAGAACTGGCTCATCAGTAATCCCACTGCAAAGATGTAAGCCTTGTCATGGATCCCCATGCCGTTGTCCGTGTTGAGATGGGTGAACACGAACTCAACACTTGGCCTGTCCTTTGCTACTGATGGGATCAGGATCACAAGCACAAACACACCTATCGTTGTTGATGGTTCAGAATTCAGACAGATAAATTCAGGGTTCAGAATAAGAATTCAGACTCCAGATGCCAAGAATCATAATCCATATGCAGAGAGTGTACCAGCAGCATTCCAGATGGCACCGATCTGGCCAAAGAAAGATAGCCACTGGATAGGGAGGCTGTTGATGATGCCATGCAGGATCAGCATAACGGCGCAAATCACCAACACGACATACTTGGAAGCCATGTAACCGCCGCCACTGGCTCCTCCCGTGCTAAGCAGGATGATCACTTGCAGCAGCTGCGCCAGGGAGAAGTCTACGCTGGCGATAGCTGCCCACTGCCACAAAAGCAGGTGAACGATAAAATTACAGGTTGCAGCCAAGAACAATGTACGATGTCCAAGTTGGCATAATTACAACGGTAGTTAGTGTATACCTGTCCAACAATATTGAACCTGAAGAACACGCAAGATAAGACCAAATTCAGATTAGCAAAGTTGAACAAGCATACACGCATAATTAATCCACAGCTATACATATTCAGAATCTCAATGAACATGATCTTCAAGCAGGCACCATCTCAGAAGATCATTTTCTGTCAAGGATATCAAGAGAACAATTTGTGCAGACTCATGCATGTGTCGCATACCAGCCAGTGACCCAGGAAGCCAGGGAAGCCCATTCCTTGCCGGCGAGCTTCGCGCTCCAGTAGTAGAGGCCACCGGAGGTAGGGTAGGCGGAGCAGATCTCGGCCATGGAGAGGGCGACGCAGCCGTTGAACAGCGCCACCAGCAGCCACCCCAGCGACATGGACACCGGCCCGCCGTATCGCAGCCCCGTGTTGTAGGTCGCCGTGACGCCCGTCAGCACGGAGATGTTGGCGAACGAGAAGGCAAAATTCGACAGCGTCCTGGACACACGCAGTTTATCGATCGATCAAGATGTCTAATCTGTGCCAAGATTGAAACAAATTGCAGGTGCATGCATTGCTAAAGTCTGAACAAATTGAATGGATCAATGTTGGTGTTTACATACGAGAGGCCACGCTTGAGCTCCTGCTTGTAGCCGAGCTGGTGAAGCCGGAGACTGTCCGGATCGGCGGCGGCCTGATCGCCGGCGGTTGTCGCCAGTTGAACGGAGCGAGACATGGCCGCCATGAACCAGTTCTTTAGCTCCAGTAGCTTGGGAGTCTAGCTAGCTTAGCTATCACATCGATTGCTCACTATCTTCAGGAATAGTTTGATTACATGCTCACTGTACTAGTCGACTTACCAAAAAAGAAAAGTCCAAGTATCTGTCGTGTACGATTCATAGTCAACGAAATGGTTGGAAATTTTTGTTTATAAAATTGGTGACTGATTGATTTGGTTAAGTCACGATTTTCTGTAGTATCGCTCGCCATCGTTGACTAAGAGATGATGAGATACTGTATTACTCTTGACGTTAATTAGGACTTTTGATTGTTAAATCGTTGCACACTTGCTATTTTTACTCAGGCCTGTCGTTTCTATCAAAATCAGCCGATCTTTTATACTCCGTTGAATTTTCATCCAAGAACAAGTTAATATGAACCAAATTAAGGCTTTGGTCGAATCGTGTGAATGAGGCTACTTCCCCCTTTTTCGTCAGTATAACAGGTGCGTTTTTCATAAAAACTTTCTCTATACAAGTTATTTTAGAAAATAAAAATTCTACATTTGAATCTATAATAATTAATATTTAATTAATCACATGCAAATCATTTGTCTTATTTTGTGTGTCGCTAAGAGCAATTATATGATAGATGTGATGCTAACCAATAATTTTATCCATGTTATTTATTCATAAATTTAAATCCAACGTATACGATACGTTGCTTATAGTGCTCAACTCCCAATAGTCCATCTACCAATCAACTTTATCTTTCTATCATAATTCTTAAAGTTTGTGTAGAGGTTACTCTTGCATGAGGTGTGTCTCTCCCTACCTCTGTCATTAAGGTCTATATTACTTGCTCTCTTCCGTTTGATAATTCTTACTAACTCTGTTTCATAATAACTTCACTTTTCGTTTTTCTATATCTAACGTTTGATCATTCGTCTTATTTAAAAATTTTATTAAAAAACTTTAAAAAATTAGTCACATATAAAGTACTATTTATATTTTATCATCTAGTAAAAATAAAAATATTAATCGTAAAAAATTTCAAATAAAACGAAGAGTCAAAACATTGTATCAAAAAACTGAAAAATAATATTATTTCGGGACGGAGGTAGTATTGTTTTGGGCAATGACACATTATTCTCAAATTATTCTTAAATGTGATTTTTATTAATATAGAAAAACAAATGAATGTAACTCTTATTAAAATACTATTTATAACTTATCTATACATATTGTCGTGGTGTTTATAAACTATTTTAAAAAAAGTTATTAATGGTCCAAGATTTAAAAGTTTGACCACACATTCGCAAATGGTCACCTCGGCCCATACCGTTATGGGCCGTCGTCGGTGTTGGTGATGGGCCCTCGAAACCAGAAGCGGGCACGGAGCGCCCACGCGCCGACGGCCGCCGGCGTGTAGTTGAACGTCTCCTCCGCCACCGGGTACGCCACCGGCAGCGAGAACAGCACGGTGACGGTGGCCACACAGAGCACCGCCGCCCAGCCGACGGCGATCCCGTACCTCCCGAGGCGGAACGGCGCCGGCACGAACGACCTCCGAGCCGTCGTCACGCGGAAGAAGATGGGCGGCGCGTAGGAGATGCAGAGTCCTATGGTCGCGATGGGCACCATTGCTTGGAAGGCCACCTGGCTTCCCAGCGACTGTCAGACAAAGCACAGTGCCAATTAATTAAGCTGAGATTAATTAGTCTGAGCAGCGAATCAAACACGAAAAGTAATTAATCAGCGGTGCGATATAGAGATGAACTCACCGTAAGAGCCATGATGAACGCCACCACCGCAGAGAGCCACACGGCGTTTGTGACCAGCATGCACGAACTAGTAAGGTAGTAATTCGTGGACGACACATTTGCAAATCAGCTGATCGATGCATGTTAATGGTGACCTCGAGTTGCTGGTGACGCAGGCGACGCCGCAGAGGAAGACGGCGACTGCGACGATTCCCAGGAAGAGGATTCCTCCCAGCCCGGTGCCGTATCTCCGGTGGAAGGCGGCGTAGAGAGCTTGAGCAACCGCGTTGCCGCCGGCGTCGTTGTCGGGGCTCAACAGGTAGGGTATGTCTGTCGCCGTCGACGAGAGTGAAACCATGTAGATCCACCCGAACACGGTCGACAGAGCTACCGAGGTTACGATCCCAATCGGGCCATTCCAGTCTGCATTCTTTGTCTCTTCAGTCTGCACGCACAAGGTTAATTACTGTCAGCATTTACACTGAAGACATGAACTGTCAATTAAGAAGCAAAATGGCACATTACCATATGAGCAGATGTGTCGTAGCCGGCCATCGAGTACTGACTCATCAACAGCCCAATGAGAAGAATGTAAGCCTGGTCACGTATCCCCATGCCGTTTTCTGTGTTGAAATGGGTAAAAATGTACTCGATGCTAGCTCTTTCCATGGTGACACACGGGATCAGAGCCACCAGCACAAACAGACCTGCGACATGAGTGAGATGAAGATGAACAACACAGTAGTGTTCATACAAAACCTTAATCTATCCATCGATCGCAAGAGAGATATCGCCGATCGAAACGTCGAAATATTCCATTACCTGCAGCATTCCAGAAAGCTCCGAACTGGCCGAACCAAGAGAGGCACTGGATCGGGAGGCTGTTGTCTGTTGATGGCGCCGTGCGTGATGAGCATGGCGCCGTCGACGGCGAGCACGACGTACTTGGAGGCCATGTAGCCGCCGCCGTGGGCTCCTCCGGTGGCGAGCAACACGATCACCTGGACCAACTGGGCCAACGCGAAGTCCACGCTCGCGGTAGCGGCCCACTGCGACATTAAAGAGGTCCATTTCACGACAGGAACGCTAGCGATCCATTTCACGGTGTCCCAAACAGAGGCCCAAATCAATGGTGGAATCAAGGGGGAAAAACTGCTTAAAAGTCTATATAACTCGAACCATATTTGGGTTACTAACCAATTCGGCCCTTGTCGACCTCTCACACGGTTGGGCTCATTTAGTCCTATATCGCCCCAACACGGCCCACCGTTATTGGTCCGTGGCACAGTACTTTTCTCCAATCTACTCTACCATTATTCGTCCGTCGCATATTCGTTCAAATTTTACAAATTCAGAGTACGTTCAAAATTACAAATCGAAGGCACGTTTTACGTGTCAACGTTGGTGACGGGCCCTCTGAACCAGAAGCGGGCATGGAGCGCCCACGCGGCGAGGCTGAGCAGCAGCACGCCGCCGACGGCCACCGGCGTGTAGTTGAACGTCTCCTTGGCCACCGGGTACGCCACCGGCAGCGAAGAGCACCGTGACGGTGGCCACCCAGAGCACGGCGGCCCAGCCGACGGCGAGCCCGTACCGCCCGAGGTGGAACGGCCCCGGCACGAACGACCTCCGCGCCGTCGTCACGCGGAAGAAGACCGGCAGCGCGCAGGAGATGCACAGCCCCAGCGTGGCGATCGACACCATCGCCTGGAACGCCACCTGACTCCCCAGCGACTGCCAAGAAGCACAGCCAAATCGTCAGAGCAGCACACAAGCATGAGAAGCGCGCAGCTTGCTCACCGTGAGAGCCATGGCGAACGCCACGGAGACGGAGAGCCAGACGACGTTGAGAGGCACCTCGCGCCCGTTCACGCGGTGCCACACGCGCGACAGCGGCATGGCGCCGTCCCTCGAGAAGGCGTACGCCATCCTCGAGTTGCTGGTGACGCACGCGGAGCCGCAGAGGAAGATGGCGGCGGCGATGACTCCCAGGCAGGCGAGAGCTCCGACGCCGGTGCCGTACCTCCGGTGGAAGCTGGTGTACAGCGCCTGCGCAACGGCGTACCCGCCGGCGTCGTTGTCTGGGCTCAGGAGGTAAGGTATGTCCACCATGACTGATGCTAGGGCAACAAGGTAGATCCACCCGAACATGGTGGACAGCGCAACCGACGTGATGATCCCAATCGGGCCATTCCAATCTGCGTTCTTTGTCTCCTCGACCTGAAGAGAGATTTAAACACAAACAAAAAGATTAGTCGATCGATTATATATTTCCAACTAATGCAAAGAGGAATCAAGGATTATCCGGCCACAAGATTTACCATGTGTGCAGATGTATCATACCCCACAAGAGAGTACTGGCTCATCAGCAACCCCACTGCCAGAATGTAGGCCTTGTCGTGGATGCCCATGCCGTTCTCTGTGTTGAAATGGGTAAAGATGAACTCAGGGCTCGCCCTTTCCTTGGCAACCGATGGAATCAAGATTGTCAACGCAAATACACCTGGAATTAATTGTTTCGTCCAAAGAGATGAACAGATCAGAGAAATGGTCGAGTCATGATCAGAAGATGAATCTCTGAATACACTGAAGGCATCTATCCCGAGTCTGTGATGAGCTACACCTGCAACGTTCCAGAAAGCTCCGAGACGGCCAAACCAGGAGAGCCATTGTATGGGGAGGCTATTGATGAGCCCATGCGAGATGAGGATGGCACAGTAGATGGCGAGCACGACGTACTTGGAGGCCATGTAGCCGCCGCCGTTGGCACCTCCGGTGGCGAGCAAGACGATCACCTGCAGAAGCTGTGCCAAGGAAAAATCCACGCTCGTTGTGCAAGCCCACTAGAGCATTTAACGAGCGATTGGAGTGTCAGAAATTTCTGCACTTTACGAAAACAACGTTAGATTGAAAAAAAACATTTACTTTTTTACTTTAAAATTATTGGAGAGTTGATGATGGGGTATTAGTGAATTCACCGCCGACCCCATCGCTTGCTTCTTTTAAGGTAGCGTATATTATTGAGATTTTATAAAATTTGAACAACAATTAGTCCAAAGAGATCTATGTATTTTGTGAAAAGAAAGGAACATCACTTGATTTATTTTATAATCCATTTTTCAATATTATGGCTTGTAAGTTATACAGTAAACTACATCCATGGAACCTGTGGAGTTGGAATGTACATACTTGTCCCACAATATTGAACCTGTAAAACATAAGACATAAAGATAAGAAAATCCAATTTTTTAAAAGAGAAAAGAAACAATTTTACTCCTCTAAACTATTTTATTGGAGCACTTAGTCCACTATACTACTTTTTTTATGCTCATTTTGCACCCTGAATTATTGAAAACAGTTAACGGTACTTCTATTTTTTCTCTCTATATATATTAGCAATAGTTTTCACTAAAATGTTGTTATGATGATTTGTGTATTACATCTTACGTCTTTCCAATCTTTTAGATTTTTTAGAACTATTTACATAGGTTAGAAGTACCTTAAATTGATTTAAACATCAATATTTTAAAGTTCAAGCAAATAGTCACGAAAAATTGGAAATATTTTTTAAACTTTAACAGTCGTCCATGGATAAAAAAAGTTTAGCTTAAAATACAACTTGTATTAACAATAGTAGCAAAGAGAAATGATGTGAAGTAATGAAGTGAATTATTCTCAATAGTTTACTGGTAAAAGTCAGCAATAAATAGTTGAAGGGGTTAAGTGATCCAATCAGCTAGTTTGGGGTGTTGCATGGACTTTTTCCAAAATACAAATAGAGTTAGTGGGCCATCCTCGTTTTTGTTCGAATGATGATATGCACTATGAGCTATAAACCCTAATATATGTTGTGTTCTTTTATGGTTGAACGATAAAAAATATTTATTTATTATAGCTATTTAATATTATAAATGATGGAATTAATTATGACAAAGTTATAAATCTACTTTAAAAATATGAGATGATAAACGTTTGTATAGAATTTTTTTAAAAAGTACACCATTTAGCAGTTCATAAAAACCCATGAATAATTTTGAGTAAAGTATATAGCTGGTTCTTAAACTTATGACGCAATACCACTTATGTCCATAAACTTAGAAAGTGCACGTTTAGGTCCAAGAACTCGTTTTAATGTCTAAAATCATGGACCTGAATGATACATTAAAACGAATTCATGGACCTGGATGATATATTTAAAACAAATTTATGGACCTCTATGGTACATTAAAACAAGTTCATGGATATAAATGTGTATTTTTCAAGTTTATAAACCTAAATAGTACCGTGCCACAAATTTAAATACCGGCCATGTACTTTACTCAATAATTTGCATCGTAGCACCTATAAAGAAGGGAGCCCTACTACTCAAACGGATCTGACAACTGCGATATTTTTATTGTTTTTTATTAATTGTGTTGTATTTGAGTTGAGCCTATGGGACAATAATCTCGAGTGGACCTTTTTGATTTGTTTTGGGCCACATCATTAATTGTATGGAAGCACTATTATGAAGAAAATCTATTATACACATATCTCATTATTTCAACCAATCAAAGTTATTCTCTATTAAATTTTTCCTACAACCTTTCTCTAATCATTCTTATCTAAATTCTTAATCCCTATGTCCAGCTCTAGAAATGGTTATATTTTAGGATGAGTTGATAGTATATATAAGTACCAAACGTAGCACTCCATAGTTATCATGCTAGGTTAGCATGCACAGTCCGTCCATCAAAAAGACACATAGAAACATACAACCCACATAGACATACTACTCAGATGGTCAAATATGTATGGGTTAAATTATATGCAACCAAAACCATATACTTATAAGATAAAATTAGGTTTAAATTACATGCAACGAAAATCATACACTTATAAGATAAAATTAGAGTATAGCTCATGCCATTAATAGACAAGCAACCTATTATTTTACTCATGCTTATACTTAAATCTGGAGTTCTTACGTTGATTTTGAGGGTATTTTTATCGTAGTTTATTTTTAACATTTGGCTTATATCAATAAGAACATATGTACGTACGCATATATGTTTTGTTATAAATTATTTTTTTAAGTAAATATGACGATGAAAAACCCAAACAAACCCACCGAGTTAAAGTACAAAACGGTTGAGAGTAGCGCACCAGCCAGTGACCCATGAAGCCAAGGGAGCCCATTCCTTGCCAGCCAGCTTGGCACTCCAGTAGTAGAGGCCACCGGAGGTCGGGTAGGCCGAGCAGATCTCCGCCATGGACAGGGCGATGCAGCCATTGAACGCGGACACCACCAGCCACCCCAGCGTCATGGACACCGGCCCGCCGTAGCGCAGCCCCGTGTTGTACGTCGTCGTGACTCCCGTCATCACGGAGATGATGGAGAAGGAGAAGGCGAAGTTGGAAACGAGGCTAGCAAATTATTGTTATTCATGTCAAATTAACACTCACAAGATACGGTGAAAAGAAAGAAACACAGATGGTTCATCGCAATGAAGTGCATGAAGCCATGAAGAAAACGATAGCAGAAGCACGTACGAGAGGCCACGCTTGAGCTCCTGCCTGTAGCCCAGCTGGTGCAGCCGAGCTTGGTCTGCGTCGGTGGCGGCGTCCATGGCGACCACGACGGAGCGAGACATGGCCGGAGCGCCGTCGGTCACTAGCTTGCTGGCTGCGCGCTCTGTAATTAGGACTGTAAGACTGTAACTATTGTCCGATTAGTACTCTATATATGCTAGCGACACACCGTATTACGTAAGTAAGCTTCCTTGAAAAAGTGTTTGGTGTACAGCGAGTCAAGGGAGGAAGTGTTCTTACCCAAAAAAAAAAGGGGAAAAGGGGGGGGGGGGGGGAGGAAGTGGAAATCATGACCGCTCCAGCGTCCCTTTGTGTTCGCTTTCGATGTTTATGGTAAAAATTTTTGGGTGTTTATGGTAAAATTTTTTGGAGGAAGGATCGTATTAAACGTTTGATCGAATGTCAGAAGAAGTTTTCGGACATGAATGAAAAAATGAATTTCACAGCTCGGCTGGAAACCGTGAGACGAATTTTTTGAACCTAATTAAGTCATCATTAGCACATGTTGTTACTGTAGCACTTATGGCTAATCATGGAGTAATTAGGCTTAAAAGATTCGTATCAAGATTTCTCCTATAACTGTTCAATTAGTTTTTTTATTTTTTATATGTTTAATGCTCCATTTAAATGTTCAAAAATTTAATGTGATGTTTTTGGAGAAATTTTTTGGAACTAATCAAGGCCTTACTATTCGATATTTTTGACTGAGTGATGCCTTGCATGATTGATTGGCACCTTTCGTGGAAAGTTTGAGGAATTTTTTCACCTCATAGATCCTGTTTGAGATTGTGGAAATTGATAGACCAATAAAATATTTGTTTTTTCATAACTATTTGAGAGTATAACAAATAAAACAACTTCTATGAAGTTGGTTGTTTTGAAAAAGTTTTCCAATTTTTTCGGTAGAAACACACTACTTAAAAACTTAATAAGTATGCAAATGAAAAGTCAATAATTAGAATTAGAAAAGTATTCCAACCACCAGTGGAATATTAAATACTCAGATCTCCAGGCTTGGAGTAGTAAATCCTCAAATCTCCAGGATTTGACTGTTTGAGCAGTTTGTGCGACGGGTAATTTATAGCTAAAAAATTAATGAGGCAACCAAACTAATTTAAAATCCCTACACCTACATTGGCCAGGGTAAAAAACAACAACCTTGAGAAATAGATTATGGTGAAAAAACCAATCAAATTCAACTGTAAAATTAAATTTTAAATCTGAGTTACGGCTGATAAGATACTAAGCAAACGATGAATCCGAGTTGTTTTCTGTAGCCTTGTCATTTCGCTATAATAAATACTAGCAAAATACTCATCCTTTGCTACGAAAATATTATAAAATATCCATATACTTATTTTATCAACTATGCTAATATCACTTGTTTGAACCAAATTTAAAATACTACATAATATCCAAAAAAACAGAGGTTAATTTATTAAAAAATATAGAAAACAATTGGCAGAAGATTCATTGACACTGCCCATCACCACTAGAAACATTTAAAATGGTAGAGATAAGTGAATGACATATTAACAAATAAAAAAATAATTTGTTGGTAAAATTTTCACATATGTGCTTTTATTATTCTAAAAGCAAATGATGTAAAATAGAATACGATAAAAACCCTAAAATCTATGTTAAAATTAAGTATCAAAATTTGAATTTTAACTTATAATGTAATCACGAGTCAAAAGTATCTTCCATAGTTGCATCTCTGCCGGTAAGCATTTCAGCGTTAAAGAAAGAAGATTCAATCGGCCATCCTTGGGAATCAATAAACATCGGACAGTGATGGTCGATAAGCCCAAGACGAACACATACAAAGTGGAGTATGTGGCTCAAGGACGAATCCTACTCGTCGACGCTGAGAAGCAGCACGAAGCCGACGGCCACCGGCGGTGTAGCCGAAGGTTCCTCCGCCACTGATGAGACTCTTGATATGAAAATTTGCCCAGTATTTTCGTGTAAAATAGAAAAATGTAAAACAATATACTATCTCAATGAAAAAATCGAACAAGATAAATAATCAAACATATGTCTAAAAATTAACAATGTTAAATATAAAAGATTACTTCATCTATTTTTTATATTTGATGTCATTCTGACCATTTGTCTTATTTATTTTTTTCCACACTTAAAAAATATAAGGCATGCTTAACGTGTACTTGATGATAAAACTAATCATATATAACAATATAAATAATAATTATGTAAATTTGTTAAATAAGATGTGTGATCAAGTGTATTTAAAATCATCAATGTGAAATATAAAAAACCGATCCAGTACCAGTGTATGTTCAATTGTACACGTCCAAGCCTCCAAGGTGTACGTTCTAGGCGTCAATGTTAGTGATGGGCCCTTGGAACCAGAAGCGAGCATGGAGCACCCACGCGGCGAGGCTGAGCAGCAGCACGCCGCCGACGGCCACCGGCGTGTAGTTGAACGTCTCCTTGGCCACCGGGTACGCCACCGGTAGCGAGAAGAGCACCGTGACGGTGGCGACCCAGAGCACGGCGACCCAGCCGACGGCGAGCCCGTACCGCCCGAGGTGGAACGCCCCGGCACGAACGACCTCCGCGCCGTCGTCACGCGGAAGAAGACGGGCAGCGCGTACGCGATGTACAGCCCCAGCGTGGTCACCGACACCATCGCCTGGAACGCCACCTGACTCCCCAGCGACTGCCAAGAAACACAACCGAATCGTCAGAGCAGCAAGAGAATTTTACTGCAGCAGCAATGCGTTCGAGCTCGCTCGCTCACCGTGAGAGCCATGACGAAGGCCATGGCGACGGAGAGCCAGACGACGTTGAGAGGCACCTCGTGCCTGTTCACTCGGTGCCACACGCGCGACAGCGGCATCGCGCCGTCCCTCGAGAAGGCGTACCCCATCCTGGAGTTGCTGGTGACGGACGCGGAGCCGCAGAGGAAGATGGCGACGGCGATGACTCCCAAGCAGGCGAGAGCTCCGACGCCGGTGCCGTACCTCTGGTGGAAGCTGGTGTACAGCGCCTGCGCAACGGCGTACCCGCCGGCGTCGTTGTCTGAGCTCAGGAGGTAAGGTATGTCCGCCATGACTGATGTCAGAGCAACTAGGTAGATCCACCCGAACATGGTGGACAGGGCCACGGACGTGATGATCCCCATCGGGCCACTCCAATCTGCGTTCTTCGTCTCCTCTATCTGAAGATTTGTATGCAAAGGAAAGATTAATCGGTCTGTTGTGTGCAGTGAAAAGGAATACAACGTTATCTTTTCGTTTATACTTAATTGCTTATGTTTATAAATAAAAATTTATTTTTTTAATCTTAAATTTATAATGACACGTATATAAAAGTTTTATTTATAAATTATTTATCATTTACAAACATATCGTTTAGTTTTTTTCCTAAATAAACCAAACGATCGTCCCTGTTTCATCCAGTCTGAGAGATTCAGATTACCATGTGTGCAGAAGTATCGTAGCCGATTACAGAGTACTGGCTCATCAGCAACCCCACAGCTAGAATGTAGACCTTCTCGTGGATGCCCATGCCGTTTTCTGTGTTGAAATGGGTAAAGATGAACTCAGGGCTCGCCCTCTCCTTGGCAACGGCTGGAATCAAGATCGTCAGCGCAAATACACCTGGAATTGTTTGTTCAAACATATAAACAGAGCGAGGATTGAATCATTGTCAGATGATTATCTCAACGCTGTGATGATTATCTGAAGAATGGCCGGGACGACATCGAGTCGTGTGCACCTGCAACGTTCCAGAAAACTCCAAGATGGCCAAACCAGGAGAGCCATTGTATGGGGAGGCTATTGATGAGGCCATGCGAGATGAGGATGGCACAGTAGATGGCGAGCACGACGTACTTGGAGGCCATGTAGCCGCCGCCGTTGGCACCTCCGGTGGCGAGCAAGACGATCACCTGCAGAAGCTGCGCCAAGGAAAAATCCACGCTCGTCGTGCAAGCCCACTGGAGCAATTTAACAATCGATTTGAGTGTCAGAAATTTCTGCACTTCAAACAAGCTCGATGAAGTAAATTTCTGCACTTCAAACATACTCAAAACTGGATCGTACCTGTCCCACGATATTGAACCTGTAAAACAAAAGAAACACTAAAAACTTAGCCGCTCTGAAAATGTAATCGGGAAGCTCTTTTTTTTATACTAAACGTACGCAACAAAGTGCTGACCAAAGTACCAACCTACAAAATCGTACAAACATACCGAAGATTACAAAAATTCAATTTTAAAACAAGGGAATGATTAGAGGTTTTAAATTAAGGTACACACCAGCCGGTGACCCAGGAAGCCAGTGGCGCCCATTCCTTTCCGGCCAACTTGGCGCTCCAGTAGTAGAGGCCACCGGAGGTCGGGTAGGCGGAGCAGATCTCCGCCATGGACAGCGCGACGCAGCCGTTGAAGGCGGACACCACCAGCCACCCCAGCGTCATGGACACCGGCCCGCCGTAGCGCAGCCCCGTGCCGTACGTCGTCGTGACGCCCGTCAGCACGGAGATGATGGAGAAGGAGAAGGCGAAGTTGGAAACCAGGCTAACAAATTGTTATTGTTATTCATGTCAAAAATTGGCACCCACAAAAAAATTGGATTTGAATCATTTTACTTTGATTTTCCAATTTCTTTTTCTGTTCAAATTCAAATCGATTGACTTCCAATTAAAACTTATGTTTATAGGAAAATCTCAAATATTCCTTACTAGTTAAATCCTAATTACTCAAATTACCCGAGTTTTAGAATATCTTGTTTAAGAGACTGACAATTCCTTTTGTTTTGATTGCAATTCAACTAGAGACGAGTTATGATTTTTTTTTAATCTCGCGGTCATCTACTCAGCTATCCACTCTTATATACTGTATAATTTAGCCGTTGATCTAAAACACTAGAACGGATTGAAATGAGGTGTATGAACAAAAGAACAAAAAGACGGAAAGTAATGAAGGACATACGAGAGGCCGCGCTTGAGCTCCTGCCTGTAGCCGAGCTGGTGCAGCCGGGCTTGGTCTGCGTCGGCGGCGGCGTCCATGGCGACCACGACGGAGCGAGACATGGCCGTCGGGTCTCAGCTAATATCTCTGCGGTTTTAATAGTTTATGATCGATGGCGCTGCTCAGTATTTGTACTGCTAGCTTCCTATACGAAGAAAGTCTTTTGGTGCACAGTGAGTCCAAGGGAGCCAGTCTCGTGCTGTTCGTCATTTTTGACTCGGTGATGTCTTGCATGATTGATTGATTGCCATCGCCATTTTATTGGGGGTCTTGCATGTTAGCATTTCTATACTATACTACCCTCTCGTAATATATAAGATTCTAACTATTCGCTTATAATTTTTAACCATTCATCTTATTCAAAAATTTAATACAAATATAAAAATTTATAAGTAATACTTAAATTACTTTTAATAATAAACAAAATAAATAATACTTTCAATTTTTTTAATAAGACGAGTAGTTAAACATTATAAACAAAAATCAAAATCGCTTATGATTTGGGACGGAGGGAGCAGAAAGGAAGATGATGCCATTCTCAGGGCAAAAAAAAGAAAAAAATGGCAGTACAATCACTCTCATCTCTCCACATTTACTTATAAAGCTAAAATTTAAATTTTTAATATTTTTTAACACTTCTATCGCTAAAAATATGTATATAAAAATTTTATTTTTAAATTATTTTTTATTTGTAAATAGTCGCCCTCTGTATAAATGTGTGATAGGTATAGTCGATAAAGCTTCTAGCACAAGACACGAAGCCGATGGCCACTGGAGTTGTAGCTTCAAGGTTTGCTCCACAGGCAGCGGGAAGAACACGGAGACGGTGGCCACCAGAATGCGCTATAGCAAATTGTATGCCGGTACACGGATTCAAACCAGAAGCAGGACCAGGCATGGCATGGGGCTCAACAGGCAGAAACACAGTTGACATGTGTAGAAAAAGATTGTTATTACATATGGAACTACCACAATACTGATAACTACACCGCTGACTCGATCGCTTGGCATCCATGCGCATTCCTGCACAGGAATTGCTTGAATGCGTTCTAATGGCAAAGAAAAAATTTACAGTATAAACTGGAATACAGATTTCACATGTTCCGCGTACGATAGCATAGTACAACTTAGCATTCTGTAAGTTTTTCTTTTCTCCCTTTCCACAATTCGCCTAGAGGTAAACTAAAAACATAATTTAACAATGGCACAAAGTAGGCTCAGTAAGGCCGGTATCGCCAATCTGTCCTTGATCTGCTACTTCCGCTGGAACCATAACCATACTGGAACATCACAGGTGTTTGTCAGATGATGTTTCATGAGATTCAAGAAACAATTGGTGAAAACCACAAAGAACCAATGTTAAAGCCTATAGCTCTGCTTTCACAAGCATACTTGTGGCAAGTCAATTTAAATATAAGCATACTAGGTATCATGCGCATAATAACAAATTTGTCACTTACATCATAATCTAGACCACCGCAGAACCTGCCATAAGTTCGCATTGGACCATAAGCCCCATAAAGATCCATCGGTTCCATGTAACCACCACCAGAGTCACCCTCAAGTGGTGCTGCCGTGTCTATTGCAACCTGAAGTATTGGACCGATATGATTAAGTGTATTTTTTTCTCTTTTTCCCAAAGAAAAGATAAATGTTAACTGTCACTTTTGCTTTGGATGCAGGGGGAGAGACCCCAGCCTTACCTCATGTCCCAGAATTTCATGGCTTCTGCGAGCTACCCTATCTGCCACACCCTCATCAGCAAAGGTGACAAAGCCAAAACCTCGATGTCCACTTCTTTTAGGGTCCTTTAGCATAATTACAAAAGTTAGATGATATACATATAATAAAGTGACAAACAATAAGTCAAAGAGATCTAGTACAATGACAACCTTTGGGATATATGCATCTACAATTCGGCCAAATTTGCCAAAGTAATGCCTTAAGTCCTCTGTGTTTGCCTCTTGTGGAAGCCTGCCAACAAATATTTTTTTGTTGCCCATTCCTTGGGAGGATCCATAGTATCCTCCTCCTGGTCAATGTAAGTCAAACAGAAAACAGTTAACAAAATTGCTTTGTGTCAAATCTAGCAGAACTGTAGAAGACTTACTTCCGTAAGCTGACCCTGGATGATCATACAGTGTAGGTGCACCCAACGCTGCATATCTGGTAGCAGCTGAAATGTATGCATTATATGCACCATAACCACCCTGAGATGTCCTACTCGGAGGATATCTGGCATCTTCATCCTGGTTCAAATGGATTTCAGTAAATTCAAGACGTGCATGACACAGAGCCTATTCAAAGAGAATATAGTATTGATCTATTGGATGCATCCACCAATTACAATTGTTTTGGACGAAAGGTACCTTTGGAGTTGCACGGTCAACAACTACTGTTGTGCCATCCAGCTCATGTGACTCTTGCATGATGTTGTCCACAGATTCTGTAACATTGCAATTGCATTAGAAAAAGGTAACTGCAAAAATGCATATCAAGCTTACATATCAAACTTGGGGAAAAACAGTTATGCCTAAAGAACATAAGTAAATGATTCAGGAGAAGATGCCATTTTTTATATAGATGAAGATTCATTAATGTTAACATTGTAAATCCCTGGCAGCAGAGTAAACTTTATGCTTAAATGAATGGAGATGGATATCTGCAAATGTACCTGCAGTCTGAAAAGTGATGAACCCAATTCCACGATGACCCTTCGAACCATGTTCCTACACATGAAATAAGAGGGTGGAAGGCTAATTTCAGTAAAATCTTATCATATTTTAGCACTCTAGTTACATTCATTACCATAGAATGCGACAATCTTTTGTAGCATCAAAGCAAATACTTGTAGCAAAACATCCATTACACTATGAACAAACAAGTAAAATCCTATTTAAAATGCTTTGCATGTGCTAACTTAAATTCAATCTGCACATTAGTCCAGTGTCTTGTAAAGCATGACTCATATGTAAGGCCATCCAGAGAATCCAGGAGTTAGGATTGGTTTAGACATTTGTTCTTATTAGAAGCAAATCTAATTAACTATATAGAGAGAGTATCTCTACTTCTATTGGCAGTTAATTATGATATCATAAAAAAACAGTTCTATGTCATATATGGATGAACACATAAATTGTATGTGGCTAATGATAACATGTGCTTCACAGTTATTTCTTGCAATTCAAAAATAACTCCAAATTTGCTAACCTTCGGCATGTAAAGATCAGTGATTTCTCCAAAGGCTTCAAAATGCCTATCAATAAAATGTTCTAGTTTAGAATCTTTGAACAATCTCGGCTATTCGGTTGATAAGTAAACTGAGAACTGCACAGAAGGATCGATACTACAGCTTACAGCTTACCTACGAAACATTGACTCATCCACGGATTGTGGAATTCGAGCAACAAATATCCTAGTGGCCTTTTTTGATCCATGTGATTTCATTTCTTCCTATTCAATGGCAATATACACCATCGTCAAGTACAGCTTGATGCTAGTCATAGCATATATAATATATGTTTGTAACTTATTTACCTTCGGAGTGGCTATCTTCACTTCTAGAGTTCGATTTCCAAGAACATGCTCACACTCTAGAACATTCTGAAAAAAAATATTGCAGAATACTTCAGAACAAATTGCAATGATATCAAATACAACTAGAAGATGTTACTAAACAATTTTATTGCCACCATTATTAAGCACCTCTTAAAAATTCTGATCTTAAAATTTCAAGCTGAAACCAAATTGCAGTTGACATATAGACTTCTAATAAAAGTTTTGGACAGGTACAAAACTAGCCACACAATGTAACATCAAGTCACTCAATCAGAGTTCTTTTATTACCTTGGCATCATCCGCTAATGAGAATGTTACGTAGCCAAACCCACGAGATCGACCAGATGAACGCTCCTATAATTTTCAGCATGGAAGAAAGATGGCCGTAAGTCAGTATGGGAATCAGTATACAAATGACCAAACCAGGCAATAAATTGATGAATACAACACTAAAGAAGTTGTTCACCATATTTTTTTTCTTTAAATAGATAACAAAAGTAGGGTTTTTTTATCGGAAACCCCCCCCCCCCCCCAAAAAAAAAGGGGGGGGGGGGTATTAATCTGAAATCAGATATTGAAATGAAAAAACACATATCCATATCAATTTTAAAGCAAACACATTGACGCGAATGAATTACCAACAAAACAACATATGAGGTTCTCGTTTTCCACATAACTTAAAAGAGAACAAACATATATCCTAAAACTCCTATATACCCAGATAATATGGAATGTAATGTTTTATTCTGAATATGAAATTGCAACAAACCTTCATGACGACGCAATCATCTAGAGGTCCAAACTTGCCCATGTACTCTCTTAATCCTTCAGTATCCACATCCCATGGGATTCCAAGAACCTAAGTAAACAAAGCTCACATAATCATTATTCATCAATGATCAGACTATCAAAGGACGAATTTGTTTACAGAATTCTAAACTAGAAAGGTTATTCACTTACCACAAGTTTTGTGGCCATTATAGCAGTGGCTCCAGAACAGAACTCTTCAGCTCTCAAGTCTCAAGCCTTTTTGGACAAAGGAAAACTCTCTATTGGTCTTTCTGAAGGTTCCCAAGAATCACCAAGATATGGCCTTACAAGTATACGAAGAGATAGCCACAAAGTTTCTTGCACTCTGACGTAGTGATGTCACGTGAGCAACCTGGGAGATGATAATTTATGTGATTTGGTAAAAGAATTAATTTCACATTTGTATCCATATAACTAGTGTTGCTTTACTATCCAGGATGTAACCAATGACGAATAAAGCATTTAAATACCATATCTCAATGAATAAAATTGTTCTATCCATGCTAAATAGTGAAAGCAAAATAAATCTACCTCCCATATCAAAGGGAACATTACCATACATAAAATGCGTGTGTAAACCATAATTAATCCAATGTAATTATGCTAAACAGCGCATTTTCCGCAAAGATAAGAAGCTAGTTTTCTGGGGCATGTTTAGTTCAAGGATTTTGCACAGTACTAAATCTGATTGTCAACTGGGATGGACAAGAAGAAAATGTGTAAGGAACATCGGCGTCCCGATAGATGAGTGTTAACAATCACACTCGGAGTTGAGTATAATCAGAAACCAATATGAGCCCACCCTGCCAAGGAAACACGAACCCAACTCCCTCAGGGCCTCACGAATCGGGTGGAGCTCCTACGGTCTGCGCGTTCTTCCTCCTTGCGTTTCCCCTCTCTACACGAGTGACAAATCTACGAAAAGAGCTGGTGACGTCGTCCGTCGGGAAGGCCACGAAATCGGGCGCCGGTGGGATCAGTGCTGAGCCGCGGCATCAAAATCGAATTCCACACAGCGGAGGCTGCCACAGAGCGGCTGCTATTCGTTGGCTGTGTGCCTGCCCCCCTTGCCCTCTTCCTCTACCACGTCGTGACTGCAATTCAGCGGGAGAAAGGTGATGGGGGCAAAGGATGCGTACCACTCGGAAGACGATGGGTTCAGCTCGCCCGTGCCTGGGGGGTGCCTCGTCGAGGCGGGGTCGCCGCGGAAGCTCGCCGGCGAGGGAGAAGGAGGAGAGGATTTGGTGGGGAGGCTAGGGTTCGTCGTGCTTCGGGTGGCACGAGCCGTAAATTTTCCGACGCAAATTGGCTTCCTTTGTTTTCAGAGTTTTTTTTTTCTTTTCTCTTTCGTGCAAATAATATACTAACATATTTGCAGTATGCCCCCTGTGAATCATCTGTTTCATATATGAGCCCAATATTCAGAGAGGAATTCCAACTTCCGGCCCAAGCTGGCTAACAAATTCTATAGCGCAGCCCAATAAGGAATCTGGGCCCAAATGTTTCTGGCCCAGCTTTCTTGCTGCGCAGATGTGTCCAAGGTCGCAAGTCCAAAACTCATTTAGGCCCGTTTCGGATATAAGACTACTCGATCCTGATTTCCGCTTAATTTTCAAGATCACAAACTATACGCTGTTTATAGCAGTTGAAATTTGAAGGAATCATGGTCCTAGCTGATGAAAACGGTCGGAGATATATTATTTCTTCTAAAAAGGTGCTGAATTAATCAGAAATTTGTAGTATTTATTATCAATTTTAACAATTTAGTGTCGGCGACAATATAACGTTGAAAGAAAACAAAATCATATTTTATGTATGGGTATAATCTGAAATGAAAGTTTTTATATGAAATATGGTACTCGGACGAGAATTTTCGTGATTGTTTCCACCCTATAATACAGAGCATTACTACATGCTTAAAGCAGACTCTACGGGTGAGCACTTCAGTAAATGATTTTTTTTTCTCAATTGCACGAGCTGACATAAAAAAGTTTGTAGCTAGACCAACTAGTCTCTCATTGGAAGAAAATAAATTAGTCATATGAAGATTGATTAGTGTATACTCATGTCATGAAACATGACCAACCCTTTTTGATCAAAAGGTGCGTACGCCCGACCAAAGGGCGGCAGTTGCTTTCATCGTGAACCACATATCCTCGAGATCAAATGCTACTACCGTACTGCCACTTTTGCTTGGAAACATATAAAAAATGTTTGAAAACTTTTGTAATCAAAGTATTAAACCTACCGCATTAGCAGCAGTGTTGTACGAACGATCTCCTTTTCTTCCTCGATTGGGTGCGTCAGAGTATCAGGTTATGGCCTTATAAATTTACAGAGCTTAAAATTATAAAAAATAAGATTTATCCCGGTCTAATAAAAAATATCTTGAGGTACCGGTACCTCAAGGTACCAAATCGTTTCGTACCATTGGATCTAGTTGAGTATGACGTGTACTGTTAGATCCAACGATCAGAAATGATTTGTTACCGCGAGTTATTTTTTGTTGGACTGAAGCAAACCTCATAAAAAATAACTACGACGAGAAGCAAACTACAAGAACCTTAAAAAATTGATTTCACAGCTTATAATTTTTATTTTAGTTTTTGAATTTTACACATGCCCGCATATATGACTTTTGTTTTTTAACTAACATTAGGTACTCTACATCACATATGAGTGTTCCTTTTGATCAAGAACAAGTCCCAACAGAAGGTGATACTATTAAGGCAAGACGTGAACAGGTTTTGCAAGAAACTTGCTAGCTTCCTCTCAGTCTGATATGGCTCACATAACTTACATGGCATTGCATGCATCTTCTCTTCAAGCCAAGCTACCGATGACCCAATCAATATTAATTCCATTGCATGAATTAGAAGAAGCCAGAAGCCTAAAAATCTTATCATGTACTCCTGGTCAGTACTCTGTAATAGTACATGCATGGCAATGTGGCATGACTTTGGTCGGTGGATAAATAGTGTAGTAGCAGTGTATATATTCAGTAGTAGGAGTAGTTGTTCAGTACACAAGCACTAGCCTTCAAGGTACCTAAACCATGGACTTGCCTTGTGCTTCAACTGCATCATACACATAAAAAATGGAGGAAAGAGAAAAAGGCACAAACCTCCAATGCAAGCAGAACCTGACTCGCAACCTGAATGTCTGAAAACATTTTGACTCCTTGCCGAATGCTTCGTTGCTTCTAGAACAATTAATTAAGGAGCTTTTACAAAGTTATTATTGTTTTTTTAAATTACAAGATTGCCACACAACGATAGTTCTCAGTGACAGTTTTACAATAACCTTTCCATGTAGTGGTAAATTTGTAATTGTTCCAATAATTAACACTAGTCACCAATATCTATCTTAGAGAATTGCCACCTGTAATTCACGCGTCTGATTGTGTTTTGGATTTCATAATCCACACCTGATTAATCCCAATGTTTGTAGCAGGTTATTACTGTTCCATGATGCTGGGTTGCTGGATACTACATCAACATCATTAGCAATAAGGGGAGAAGAAACAGAAAGTGTCGTGCTTAGTGCGCTCATGTGTGACCTCTAATTTCTCCATTTACTTGTGTTCTGCTTGTACGGTTCTGATAATTCACATATTTTCCATCATGGTTAGCATGTGCTGCAATCGATTAGCCGGCTTTAACCTTGCCCGATGATACGTAGAATCCCGTAAAATTCTTCCATGAATTTACCACTTATTAATATTCATTAAATTGGAAGTAAGATGGTAGATTAAATTTGAAGTAAGATGGCAGATTCGAAATTACCAACATGTATACTGGCATTTTCGCTTATATTCTTTTATAAGTTAAAATTTAAATTTTAATCTCAAATTTAAAGTTAATTATCAAAATATATTCTGTTTTTTTAATCATGAAGAATGCATATATAAATGTTTTATTTATAAATATATTGTTTAGTTTTTTTAGAAAAAACCAACCGACAACCCTGGGCAGTTTAGAGAAAGCAAGCATGCTGAAATCAGCAAAGTTCCGCGAGAAGAAGGCAAACGCTCGAAACCGTATTAAACAATATTTCCGTTTTGACTAATAGAAAACGTAAAGCCGTAGTGACGAAGCAGCCCGCGCCTAGTAGCCGTTGAACCGCCCCTGCCTCATGGGCCCCACCTGCCATTAACTTTTTCTTTTTTGGAAAAGGAAAAAAAAAAGATAAAAACAGCACGCGCTGGCTCGGTCGAGTCGTCGTCTTAAACCGCCCGCCTCTCTGTCCCGGACGAACACCTCGCCCGCTCGCCCGCTCGCTGCCTCTGCTATTCTCGCCACCACCTCCCGTGTCCGCTCGCCTCAAGAAAGCATCCCCCCGCGCCCCCACGGCCATGGCGGCAATGCCATTGCCAGATCAAGACCGCGCTGCTATGTCCACGCCGTTGCTCCCGCGCTCCGCATTCGTCTCCTCGACTTCCTTCTCCTCGTTTTCGTCCGTTGCCTCGTTCTCCTCCACCTCGTCGTCGTTCTCCGACCCCGCCGTCCCGTCGGATGTCGTCGAGGCGCTGCCGATGTCGCGTGACTCGTTCAAGGCGCTCGCCGTGCTGAGGGACCACCAGGGCTCGGTGTCGTCCCTCTCGCTGTGCGGGGAGTTCTTGCTCAGCGCGTCCACCGGCGCCGACATTGTCGCGTGGCAGCAGCCGGATCTGCGCCGGTTCGCGCGGTTTGGGCATGGGGAAGGGTCCGTCAAGGCGCTCGCCGCCTCAGGGGGTAGGGTGTTCTCCGCGCACCAGGACGGCCGCGTCCGTGTCTGGCGAGTGTCGCGGCGGTCGGAGAACGCGTTCAAGCTCGTCGCGGCGCTGCCCACCACCAGGGACTACCTGGGCAAGATCTTCCGCCACGCCAGCTACGTGCAGACCCGCCGCAACCACCGCCGCCTCTGGATCGAGCACGCCGATAGCATCTCCTGCCTCGCCGTGCACGACGGCGTCGTGTACTCGGGCTCCTGGGACAAGACGCTCAAGGTGTGGCGCATCTCCGACCTCAGGTGCCTCGAGTCGATCCGTGCCCACGACGACGCCATCAATGCCGTCGCCGCCGAAAGCGGCATCATCTACTCCGCCTCCGCCGACGGCCACGTCAAGGCCTGGGAGAAAGGCAAGGCCGCGCATTTCCTCCAGGGCATCCTCATCTCCCGGGACGGCGTGTCGTGGAACGCCCTCGTGGTGAGCTCCGACGCCGGGGCTCGCCGCGTGTACGCCGCCGGATCGGACGGGCACGTCGTCGGGTGGGACAGGGTCGGCAGGGGCAGCCGTTGGAGCCTCTCCTGTGACGTGAAGGCGCACGACATGGCCGTGCTCTGCCTGTGCGTCGCCGGCGACCTTGTCTGCACGGGCTCCGCCGACAAGACCATCGGCCTATGGCGCCGGCAGCAGACCAGCGACGGCGCCGCCGCCGCCGCCGCCCTCGTCAGGGTGGGCGTGATCAGAGGCCACGAGGGCCCCGTGAAATGCATCCAGGCGAGCTGGTGCAGGGTCAGCAATGGCTGCATGGTGTACAGCGGAGGGCTCGACAAGAGCATCAGAGTTTGGTGGGTGCCCAATGGCTGGAAGGCCAACGAGCAGAGGCAGCAAGACAAGGACACGAAAGATCAGAAGAACTGTGTGTTCTTGAGGTGAATGAATTGCGTCAGGTCAGATCAAAATGTGTTCTTGATTATTGTGTTTGTGGTTTAGATCGTGGTTAGCTTGGATCGTTTGGGTAGCACGCTGCCTGAGGTTGGTGATCGATACAGTGGAGGAGATGATTTAATTAAGGAGTCATGAAGGTATTAGTCGTAGATTTGGATTTTGGGTGTAAATGGCTGTATACTATACCCCGACTCATACACATTTTGATTTAATGGAAAATATTACGGAGTAAAAATAGTTGTCATAATCTCATATTACCTCAGTACAGGATGTGTCTCTGGTTTGTGTCAATACTCATGTATCTAGACATAAAAGCTCAAAATTTAAGGCTCTCTTTTGATCGAAAGGAAATTCATATGAATTTTAGAGAATTTCATTTCTATATAATTTTTTCTACAGAACTGTTTGAATCAAAGAAATAAACCTTATGAAATTCCTATAGAATACCTCTTCCTATACAAGTTTTGAAGAAAATTTAATAAGAGGTAGAACCTCATGGAAAAAATCATTTGAATCTTTATCTTTTCTTAAATTCCTGTATTTTTCCTGTGATCCAATCAAACAAACATTTCTATGTTTTCCCTGTGTTTTGTAATCATCTGTTTTACAGTTACATTCCTATTTCCTATTTATTTTTTTTTCATTTCTGAGATTAAAAGGGTCTCTAAATGTGAATGAGATAAATGACTGGTGTCCCCTCTTTTTCATTTTTACTTGTGCTTATGAGTAAAAATTAATTTTTTAACTTTAAATTTGAAGGATATTTGAGATTTATCGTCGTATATAAAAGTTTTATTATAAATTTGTTTTCGTTTGTAAATATGATTAATGATTTTTTTACTCAAGTAAAGCAAAAGATCCATCGCTGTTTCTGTGATCGTAACTGCAGGTTCCTTACACTAGTGCTGCACATCGGCTCACTGTTTTCTTTCCGATGTACTCTCCCTCTCAATCTTAACAGCAATTTTCTGGATTTGTCCATATATAAAAAGAGAAATTTTACTATACAAATGTACCAAAAGGAATCACATATTTAGTGTAAAATTCAGTGTGGATGATTGTCTTTTTCTCTATTTTTTTTCATTAATATTAGAATTTATAGCTCATAAAAAATAACTTGGATGTTAGTTTTCCGATAATCAGAAACTTCGAAATCACTTGTTTTTGGAAAGGTTTATCCATCCCTTGTCTCACGATGGAACCCATGATACATCCTCAGCATTCAACAGCGATTTGTCAATCTCAGGATATAAAGTCGCAGCCTTTTGAAGATGCTCGTATGAGTCATATGGGCAGAGCTTACGTACGTTCGTTTACAGGGGCACCGATATTGCTTGCACTATATTTTCACAAAATAGAAAAGAAACGTGTGGATGCTTGCCAGCTATGGGCCTAATCGATGATCGGTAAACTGCTGGCTCGACTAGAAACCGGCTGGGCTCAGATCACAGAATGACACGCCGCTGTTTGGGCTCAATGGCGAGATAAATACTGCAGCTTTCTCTTCTCCGAGGCACCACGCACCCACCTACCCGTCTGGCCGTCTCTGTCCATCTCCGCATCTTGTCTCCTCGCCGTGTTGACCTCCACCGGAGACTACCCTGCACGGCTGGAATGGGGGGAGAGACGATGAATCTGATCCTGTCCGGCGGCCGAGAAGAAGACGATTTCTACGAAGACGGCGACGACGATGACCACGGGGTTGCTGTGGTCGTCGGGTTCGAGCCGACGGAGGACGAGCTGATGCTGCACTTCCTCCGCCCGCAGCTGCGCGGGTTCGCGCCGCGCGTGGCGGGCGCCGTGGTGGAGGCCGACCCCTGCGGCGCCGTGCCGTGGGAGCTCGTGGCGCGGCACGGGCGGCGCGACGAGGGGTTCTTCTTCTCGGCGCGCGCCCGCAAGAGGCCCTCCGTGCGGCGGACCGTCGCCGGCAGCGGCGGGGGATCGTGGATGCACAGCTCGACCAAGAACGGGCAGTCCGTGACCGACCTCGGCGTGGTGGTGCGGTGGTGCAGGGTCAACTTCTGCTTCTACGCGCGCGGCGACGCCGGGCAGCGGAGCACCGGGTGGGTGATGGCCGAGTACGAGATCACCGACCCGCGCTGCTACCGCCGCGCCGACGACGGCGAGGAGGACGACTTCTGGGTGCTCTGCCACGTCAGGAAGAGCTCCAGGTTCCCCGCCAAGATCTCTCCGGCCAAACCACGCCGCCGCAAGCCCGCCGCCGCCGGAGAAGCTGCCCGGGCGTGAGTCGATTCCCGGCGCACGTGAGAGCACGACCTTGCTTCGCTCTTGGATCCGGACTAGATTATACCTTTTCTTTTTGCTTCGGGATTTGTCTCTTTGCTTTCTTCCTCCTCCAGCATCCGGTCTTGCAAATTCCGTGCTGTGACGAACACTTCGAATCAAATGAGACATTTAAGATGCTGTACTATGCTGGTAGACAGTGTGATGAATTCATTAACTCTTTCTGCAGGTGGAGGTTTCACTCAATTCTTATACGACGCCACTGAGGGGTGTTCGTTTCCACGAACTTTTTTTTTCGGTCATATTAAATGTTTAAACACTAATTAAAAATATTAAATATAAACTATTAATAAAACTTATTTTATATTTTAGACTATTTTATGAGATAAATTTATTGAGCCCAATTAGTCTATAATTAGCGACTATAATGCTACAGTAAATATTTGCTAATCGTGAATTAATTAGGCTTAAAAATTTGTCTAATTAAATAGTCTTTATTTATACAATTAGTTTTATTATCGGTCTATATTTAATACTCCTAATTAACGTTCAAATCTGATGTGACAATGAAAAAAAGTCGCTGGATCCAAATAGCTCTTAAATTTTAGATTTAAGTTTGACCGTTTATTTTTTAAATTATAAATATATAAAATTATAAGTTTTTTTAAAATTATAAATATATAAAATTATAAGTCATACATAGAATTCATATAATAACAAATCAAATTATAACAAAATAATTAACAATATATAACTAATTAGAAGTATTAAATATAGACTATTAATAAAACTCATCTCATACTCTGGAATACTTCGCGGGACGAATCTATTGAGCATATTAGTCCATGATTAGCAAATGTGATGCAACAGTAAACATTTGCTAATCGTGGACTAATTAGGCTTAAAAAATTTGTCTAATGAAATAGCCTTTATTTATGCAATTATTTTTGTTATGAGTGTATATTTACTAATTAACGTTTAAACATCTGATGTGACAATGACTTAAAAAATCGTCGCTAGATCCAAACAGCCCATAAATTTTAGATTTAAGTTTGACCGTTTATTTATTTTTAATTATAAATATATAAAATTATATTAAATTATAACAAAATAATTAACAATATGTAATTTGTTAAGTGAACGTAGATCTAAAAGCGGAAGGAGTATAATAGTATCTTCTATCTCGATGATGAAAAGAAAAGATTCGTGTTCTGTTGAAGGAATGCAAATCTTTTACGAGAAAATTGCGGAACGGATCGTGTAGACCACTCTGTTTCTGCCTGATGCGATTTTCTAGACAACCCTGATGCGTTTGTTCGGCCTACCAGCGTCTGCTTTTCCTGGGCCCTGGGTTCCCGACAAACTAGGCCGTAGCAAGGCCCTCAGTGCTGTGGTTACGCACTTGGAATGCACAACAATTTCTTGTCATGATCCAATCAAAGCTAGTAAAGTGAGGTTTGGTTTGAGCCCAAAAATGGCCTTACCAAAATGTGTCTTATCTTAAAATTTGTCTTTGATAATATTACATAAGATAAAGTTATATTTGGTTTGAGGATAAATAAGCCAAACCAAATTTTATGGAGTCTTATTTGGCTTCTAATCAATGGCATTTTGGTACCATACCACATTTTTGAAGAACACTGTTAGGATGGCCAAACTTTGGTAAGGCTAATTTTAATCTCAAACCAAATTAGCCCTAAAACTTCATGAATTCTCTGCCTTCTACCTATGTTTTGCCTGAGCACCCATCTCTCTGACAATTAATTAAGACGTGTCATTGATTGGATAGTAGATCAAGTTAACCAGCTACTAGTACTGAACTAAACACAACAAGCAATCTTGGCGCAATACTTGCATATATGGAATTGTTCATACATCGATATTTGACAAAGACATTCCCCTAAATACAATGGACAGTGTTCTAATGTTCATTTGACACGCAAACATATTGACATATAAATCTGCATTTCCTTCTGAACTTCATATTATTATCGACGACTGTAGGAAAGCAGTCAACCACGAGGGAGAAACCAGCCATGACTGCAAGCTAACTAAACTAAAAAAAAAAACATTAATTTCCTCTACACTTATTCGTTGATGTCGATGGCTAATATTAATTGGGAAAAGAAATCTATTGACAAGATCAGAGAAATGTGCATGCGCTGCACGGTGTCGCTGTCGGTGATCTTCAGATTAGCCACGAAGAACTTGTCGCGGGCAAGCAAACCTATGATTCTTGACTTGATCATCAGTACGAGCTGAGTCGCCATTGACGGCCAGCTCATCTTATCTAGCTTATAACAAAAACGAGGCGGCTTGACATTGTGTTCCAACTTACGTGGCCAAGATGAGGCCACAACATGACACTCTTATCTATCTAGCTATAGCTAATACTTATACTCCAACGCATGAAATTCCACGCAAACGTTGGAAATGCCATGAATGTTTGGTGCCATTCAAATGTAAGAAATAAGAGAGCACTAGCGTGCAAGCATAACCTGACTATATGTTAATTTGCTATTGCTTGGCAAAACATAATTAATTGTTTTGTTAGATAAATGTAGTTAAACCTATCTAGATCACTGAGAAGAGATCGAAGAACTGACCATCTCACACCGTTTCTCACTATATAAGGATGCTAATTCTTTCGTATCTACGATCACGAACGAGCATTGAAGCATTCATAAAATCCATCTCCAGATACTGATCAAGAAGATCAGAGCTAGTTCGATTTGACCTAGCTATTTGGGCAAAATGGGAGGTATATTCAGATTTCATTATCATCTATTTCCTCTTGATGAATACTGTAATTAATTAATTCCTCTCAAGCGATTCGATTTCTCTAGGTGTTTTCTTTCGTACATCAATGTCATCGTCTGACTTAGTAGTAAATAAACATATATGTTTGTGTAGGTGCCCATGGAGTTTGCTACGGCATGAACGGCGACAACCTCCCGCCGGCGAGCGAGGTCGTGCAGCTGTACAAGTCCAACAACATCGGCGCGATGCGCATCTACTCCCCGGACAAGGCGGCCCTCGCCGCGCTCCGCGGCAGCGGCATCGCCGTCATCATCGACGTCGGCGACAGCGGCGCCGTCGGCAACCTCGCAAGAAACCCCTCCGCCGCCGCCGACTGGGTCCGGGACAACGTGCAGGCGTACTGGCCGGACGTCATCATCCGGTACATCGCCGTCGGCAACGAGCTCGGCCCCGGCGACATGGGGCTCATCCTCCCGGCCATGCAGAACGTGCAGAACGCCCTCGCGTCGGCCGGGCTGTCGAACGCCATCAGGGTGTCGACGGCGGTCAAGATGGACGTGTTCGCCGACACGTTCCCTCCGTCGCGCGGCGTGTTCCGCCCCGACCTGCAGCAGTTCATGGCGCCCATCGCGCGGTTCCTCGCCGACGCCATGGCGCCGCTGCTCGTCAACGTGTACCCCTACTTCGCCTACAGGGACAACCCGCGCGACATCAGCCTCGGCTACGCCACGTTCCAGCCGGGCACCACGGTGAGGGACGACGGCAACGGCCTCACCTACACCAACCTCTTCAGCGCCATGGTGGACGCCGCCTACGCCGCGCTGGAGAAGGCCGGCGCGCCCGGCGTCCGCGTCGTCGTGTCGGAGAGCGGGTGGCCGTCGGCGGGAGGGTTCGCGGCGAGCGTGGAGAACGCGAGGAACCACAACCAGGGCGTGAACGACAACGTCAAGAACGGGACGCCGAAGCGGCCCGGGCAGCTGGAGACGTACGTGTTCGCCATGTTCAACGAGAACCGGAAGCCCGGCGACGAGACCGAGAGGCACTTCGGGCTGTTCAACCCCGACAAGACGCCGGTCTACCCGATCACCTTTCCAAACTAGCAGCTCTGCATGCCAATGTAAATAAGGATTTGCACACGAATAATCCATGCTCAATTAATAATGTTTACTTGAGTTGAATGTTAGCGTGCGAGAGAAATGCTACACGAATAACAACTTTCAAGGTATCTCTTTCTGTCTGTCGATGACAGCAGGTACCATCTCGTGCCAAACAAAGGGCACATGGCACAAACATTTATTCACGGCCAAAATACCACACTTTTTACGCTAAAAAGTGTGATATCTTAAGTTACTTTTTCAAAAATGATAAAAAAGCTTCATAAAAAACACAAATATCTTTTTAGCTTTTGAGTTCCAGGATAGCGAGGAGGATGAGTTTGTTCATGAACGGAGAAGACTAGTTGTAGACGGATAAATGAATCATAATAGATGGGATGTAAACGAACTAAACCACAGGAATTGCTGATAATTTAGTTTGAGTGTTGCCTAACTACACATGTAACTATACAAAGTTCAGTATGATCTTTCGGCCTATTTAGTAACATGGCAATGGGTACAAGGCCCACGAACGGTTAACTCAACCGTGGAGGGAACTTTTCCCAGGATGTACCTTTCAATAGCCATGGTTCCTCTTTCTGCTTCCAAGATCATTTTATTACTTAGAGGTGTGCAGTCACCAGTTCTGCGGGCAGAAGTTATATAGCACCTGCTAATCTTACATTCATCTGAGAAATCACATACGGTATCCAATGTAATTCTTTTCAGTGATGTTGCATTATCCAGTATATGGCATGTTAGCTCAACCATGCTCTTTGCAGTGCAGAACCCAAGGATCATCACATTCTTGAGGTTGGAATGCTTGTGTTCAGGCATCTGCCTCATATCTGAGGCAACCTCAGAAACACGGCCATGCTTTATGTCTTCCTGTTGCACCTACATAAGATAAAAAATAATGGCACTTGAATAATTGGTTAACCATAAAAACTGTGCTATTGAAGGAGGAATGATAACTTACACTCAAGATGAAAGTCTCTAAAACAGGAGAGGCATCAAGAAAAGAAACCAAAGACATATAGTCATATTCTGGAGGCAATGCCTCATCTGCTTCAAGATAAATTTTCAGGTGCTTGAGATGAAGAAATTTGGCAGCTACCGTTGGTGTATTAACGCCCTGTAAAAATTAATCATATCCCAGGACCTGAGTGCACGATTACTAATTATGCGTCAGAAAAATGAATAATAATATAAAGTTTCCGAGTATACCTCATTAACTGAACATAGGGTAAGACTAATAAGATTTGGAAAACTATAGGGAAGCTTGGTAATCGCATAACAGATGAAGTTGGACACGTCTGAACAGTCCATCTGTAGCTCCTTCACTTGGGATAGTGTGAATTCTACTGGGTTACCAGTAAAGCTAAGAGTGGTTAAGTTTGGAGCATTACTCTTTACCATTTTCAGATTGCTGCACTCAAATACAGTCAGCCGGCTGAATCTCTCTAGTAGGCATGGTATGTTCAGGCAGATTATCTCGCTGCAACGCGTCAGCTCCAACTCCACCAAAGCAAAAGACTTGGAAAGAAGAGACATTAACTCATCATCCGTAATGTGCACATCACATAAACGCAGCTTTGTCAGACTTGTCAAGCAACCAAGGGCAGCCGTAGGACGCAAGGTACAAGACCGGAGGTCAAGATACTGAATCGAGCTTCCATGCCCATCAGATAGAAGTGACAGTGGAAAAATGTACCTTCCCTCATAGTTTGAAGCAAAGGTGATTTCTTCAATCCCCGGTGTAATAGCTACCTGAAGCCAACTGTTGATAGAACTTGCATTAATATTGAAATTGCAATAATCACACGTTCCAAGCTTGAGTCTCTTCACACCAATGCCTGAGTGGTTTTTTAAAATGTGGTCAACTTTGATAGCGAAAGCACATGTCTTTCTATGTGGCTTTCGTTTCAATCTCAGTGTTTCCATCGTGAACATGAGGTTGGGATGGCATCTCCAGTTACATAAAAATGCACGAGATACACAAGCAGCACGGGCAGCATCTCGCAATGGCATTAGGGAAAGGATATGGTGCCAAATGTGCTGCACAAACACAGAAATAATTGTTGAACGTTAGGGATTCTAAAGCAAATGGTTGCACCAAGTAACAATATGACCCTATGGAGGAATATTCTACCCTAGGTGCTCTGAGCATATGCTTAAATAGATAAATAAGCTGCACCAAAGTGGTAAAGAGAGTACAGTTAACTCTTTCCCATGGAAGTGCATGGTTCCATTTATTATTATCTGGGAAAACGTGGTGAGTCCTTTTAAAAAAAAATTGTAAATTTTTAATCATCACAAAAATAAAAGACTCTCTGTTTATGGTTGTCACATAAATGATCTTGCATCAGTTATGATTTATGGGGAAGCTAGAGCTTACTGTGAATGTCAGAATAACAAAAGCAGTGAAGTACTCAACGATCTGTGCACATATTTTTTATTTAGCAAGAATAGTTCACCTGCCCAGTTAAAGTAGCGATAGTAATAATTTACTTCTTATATAAGTCCCCCATCATAAATATTTATGGCATACCTCTGGGAGGCCTGGCTCGGAATATCTTAATGTTTTGTCACCCTGAGACTTATCATCTCCTTGGCTGAGTGTGCACTTTTCATCTGCAGCATGTTATGTATGGTAAGTTAGAGTAAGCAGAAGAAAATGACAAACTGAAGCACACGAGTTTTTTTTTCTAATTTTGGACTTTTTCTCCCTCTCTCTCTCTCGCACAGTATGATTTATCTAAGTACGGTTATATTATGCACAGGGGACACAGTGCCTTAGAGCATCTCTAACGGCTCATCTAAATTTGGTCATCCATCATCTAAACTAGTTTCATCTTTCATATCTTTTTATACCCCACTAGATCATCCATATATGACATCCTCTATAACGCTTTGGAGGATGGAGAGATCATCCAAATATGAAGGTTCTCTCTCCTAATATGAATGACATCTAAAAATACATGTTCTGTTGGAGCTTAATTTATAGTTTTCATCCTCTATTTCCAGGATAGAGGATGAGATAGATGAGCTGTTGGGATGCTCTTAGTGCATACTGTGGCCACCTCATTTGTGTTGTGTAATGCAGTTGATTGTTTTGATATAAACAAATCAACGATGCAATAGGGAGGAACTCTGTTTGAGCAGTCCACTACACTACTCTGCTCAAATCACACAAAAGAAAAAGAAGAACAATTTTACAGTACTTGAGAAGGTATCATGATGTACTAGGTACTATAATGTACTAAATTTTATACTAAAATTTTGGTACCTCTCAGTACTTACTTAATAACTGTAAAATTACTCCAAAAAGAAACGTAAAATCACACAAAGAAAAGGAACAAAGGTAGCTTGCTATTCACTTTTCTATCCACAAAAGCGAAGATATTACATTTTTACGATCGAATCAACATTGCTAGCGAACTTAAGATGGGTTCAGCAGCCCTTATTCGGTTATTCCCAAACCAATATTCTATCGTTTTCTGCGTGCACGCCTCCTAAACTGTCAAACAATATTTTTTTTAAAAAAACCCATAATAACAATCTAAGGTGATGTTTGTTTCCATAAGTCCTAGGACTAAAAATTAGTCCTGGTACTAAAACATAAATCCCTATTAGTCATACCTTGTTTGTTTGGAGGGACTAAAATGGACTAAAACATCATTAAATGATCTACTCAATAAATAGTACACAGCACACACACATAGCTATACACCTAGATTAGTAGAGTAAGTGTACTATAGGTTTTTAGTCCCTTTTAGCATCTCCCCTAGGGACTTATGGACCTAGATAGTTTTAGTCTCTTTTAGTCCTTACTGTTTGGTAGTTTAGGGGCTAAAAGAGACTAAAGTGAAGGGACTTATGGATTAGCCCCTCCAATCAAACAGCCCCTAAGTTTTTATAGCTAATAGTTGATTAACCATATCCTAATCCGCTGTTACCTTTTCCACGCAATTCCACACACCTCCTACCTAGTTTAACCTCAGCCTAAATCGACGAGGAGTATGCTGCAGAAAACGGGCGTTGTCGCAGCGAACCATGGACGGAAAAGTGATATTCCAGCACAGTAATGTAGCAAGTATGAACAACAGAGCGAAAGATGCAGAAGAAGGCAGCTTACTGAAGCTCTCCATGGTCGGCAGTAGCAACAGCGACGAGTCGACGACACCTCCTCGCTCCGGATCGAGTCGAGCAGTCCGGAGCTTCGATTTATCTATCCATCCCAACAGGGGGACCGTGCAGGGCGCGGATTCCATTAAGCTTCGGATCAGGAAACGCGAGATCGAGTCGGCCGCGCCGGCGCCGGCTGGGAAGAGGAGATAAACCGCCTTACACGTACAATCCCACGGCCCATTTGGCGAAGAGGCAGGCCATGAGACGGACAAAAAAATCGGCCCAATATGCGCGCTTGCGAGGCCTGCTAATGCGTTCCAGCCCACGTGCGTGAAAGGAGTCGTACAGACTCCGGCAGGTCTAGTGCGCGCCGGCGCGCGCGCGATCGGTTTAGGTGAATTATATTCCCTCCGTTACACAATTCACATGTAAGGTAATTAATCTATATGCATATTAAAAAATAAATATTAATACATAAATAAATCTAGTTAAACTTATAAAGTATTATAATATAAATGCATGTAAACTTTATACATATAAAATTTATACGTATGAAATTAGACATACTAACGTGCTTTTATATATATATATATATATGGGAAAATTAGATCCTACTACCAGGTGTAGCTACTCCCTGCATGTCCATGATAAAAAATATTTTTATAACTGCTTCTGCTCCCACCCAACAGAAAGTATAGACATGTGAATGATACAACTACATGTATAGAGTATATTAGTATAATGTAATAATGGACATATTTTATAGCAACATACCGTGTTACTGCAATTCGTAATAATATTAATATAATGTGTTATTATATACAAGCAACTGTATCCTTAAATTTAGTATGTGTCTTCGATTTGCATGGTAGTGTAGATGTGGCATCCATACAGAACCATACTTTAATAGATTGTGAGAATGCGGAAACGTTATTGCGCAGAAGTTACAAAGCTAATGCGCAACTATTTGCCATACCATTAGTTTATACTTGTACAATTTATATATACTCTTAACATTTCAAACGTTAAATAAATATATCTGTTAGCTCATATATTATTTTTTTAAAGTATTTGTACTTCATTGTTAAAAAAAATGTTTTAAACAGTAGATCTATCATGGTTATGTTTCGATATTATCACTGCATATAAGGTGTGCTGTTGTTGCACAATAACTGTATTCTCACTAGACAGTTCATATGAGACGAGGGGTGATTCTTAATATTCTAAACTTTAAACAACTATATCTCTCAGCACATAAATTATTTTTTAAAGATGTTTGCACCCCATTGTTTAAAAAAGTGTTTTAAAGAGTATATCTCTCGTGGCTATGTTTTAACGTTGTTACTGTATACTCTCTCCGTTACATATTATAAGACATTTTATTTTTGCCTAGATTCATTTATATATCAATGTATATGTTTTGTATATGTGTCTAGATTCATTGGCACACGTATGAATCTATCCAATGCCAAAAAGTCTTATAATGTGGAACTTAGGGAACAATTACTATGATGCAAGGGATGATCGTTAAGATTTCAAACTTTAAACAACCTTACCTATCATCTCATATGTTATTTTTAAAAATGTTTATACCGCATTGTTAGAAAACGTGCTTTAAAAAGTATATCCTTCGTAGCTATGTTTAACGTTGTTACTACATGCACAATTTCTATGAAGCGATAGGTGGGTTTAGTGGAACACATGAGCCATTTTTCTAGTTCTTGAATAATTACGTACAATTTATGTGCAAGTTATAGATTATATTATTGTCACATTTCAGAGTTTTCCATCTAAAAGAACTTACAGACGTACTATAAATAGCCCCTTTTATTTTTCAACAATGAAAAATACCATTGGCCAGGGGCATCGCTGTCATCCGTCGCCAGTGGCCCGCCTCGCCAACGACTCCGCCTTCCCACCGGGTCCGGGACAATTTCGAGTCATACTTGCCGATCGTCATCATCCGGTCTACGTGCAAAGTATACATGCGTTGGCATGTGCGCCCGATTCCATATCGCTAATTGCAAGATCACGATCTTGACAACATATAAGCGATAAGGAGCGTTCGGTTTAGGCGAGTCATCTCAACAAACAGCCGGATCAACTTGACGTACGTGGCGCAGTGAGTACGTGGAAGCTGCGTACACGGGCAAGACAACATGCCATAATAACTCTTAATTTCAAGCAATCATTTCATAGACCACGCTTGTTAATGCCATTTGTCAAGCCTAATAATGACACTAAAAACCACCCAATACTGCAAACCGTGCGCTCGCACCAAACCATGGATACGGAGCGTATCTAACGGGCAGACGTACTCGAGGCGGTATTTGAGGTACTCCATCCGGTTAAAAAATACTGGTCGTTTATAACATTATTTGGTTTTTTGAAATTTTGATAAACAAATTTATATTAAAATAATTTTATAAAATATAATAAGTTTATGATATTATGATATTGTTTTTTCAAGGACAGTCTGTATATATCATTTGTTTTATATTTAAACTAAGTATTTAGAAAATTATCGATTGTCGGAACTTTAGAAATTTGATCAAATTTTATCGTAAATGATAAATATTTTTGATCAGCATAAGTAATTAAGATTGAAGAATTAAATGATTATTTGATTTTTATAGCTATTTAAGAATATAAAAGGTTTTCTGCGTAGTAAAAGGTTGAATTAGACACTACAAAATAAAAATATTACTTCAAAAATTTCAAACGAGGAATTTTTGTATATAAAAATTTTTTACACGAAAAGTACTACGCAGGAAATTAAAAAGTGTGATCACGAAAATCTAACATGTGGTTAGATTCGAATGGATCATAAATGAAATATATAAGCCGCCATCGTGTGCTAATCCTCCATCAACAAATTCGTCGGATCGCACTTGTTTATGCTACTAGTAGCTAATAAGAAAACGAAGTGCTCGATTGGCAACAAGAAATCATGAACGAGCGGCCGACTGGCCTGCCCTCTGATACGTAAGGGCTCGTTTCGAAACCGACCAACTAGCTATACTTTTCTCTCTTTTTTCACGCGCACGGTTCCCAAACTATTTATTTTTTTAAAAAAAGTTTTATATAAAAGTTGTTTAAAAAAATCAGATTAATCCATTTTTCAAGTTTAAAAAACTAATACTCAATTAATCATATGTTAATGGCTTTCTTCGTTTTTACATGCGCTGATTAGTCATGCTGACATAGTCAACTTCGAACGGTGCCAAAGTCTACACCATCTCACACTATATAAATAAAGCCATCCATTCTCCTTACGACCATCACGATCACGGGCGAGCATCGAAGCATATACGTACATATCCATCTCCACATACTCTTTCAAGCAGACCAGCTAAGACAAGAGTAGTTATCTTGCTATTTGGGCGAATGGGAGGTATATATATTTCGATTCATTTTCCTTTCTTTTTTAGTTCCTATTGAGAGTTAACTCATCGATCTACGAGTGGCTAATCGTTCTCAAGCAAGCAATTATCTCTTCGCTATTCTTTAGTATCGTGACTATCGGATACGATGACGATGATCGACTACTACGTACTTTTTTGCACTATGATGCAGCTGTCAACGGTGTGTGCTACGGTGTTCTCGGCGACAACCTCCCGTCGCGGGGCGATGTCGTGCAGCTGCTCAAGTCCGAAGGCATCGGCGCGATGCGCATCTACTACCCGGACAAGGAGGCCCTCGACGCGCTCCGCGGCAGCGGCATCGCCGTCACCATCGACGTCGGCGACAGTGGCGCCGTGTTCAACCTCGCCAACAACCCCGCCGCCGCCGCCGACTGGGTCCGGGACAACGTCGTGGCCTACTGGCCGGGCGTCATCGTCCGTTACGTCGTCATCGGCAACGAGCTCCCCGCCGGCCACATGGGCCTCGTCCTCCCGGCCATGAAGAACGTCCACAAGGCCCTCATGTCCGCCGGTCTCTCGAACAGCATCAAGGTGTCGACGGCGGTCAAGATGGACGTGGTCTCCAACACGTTCCCCCCGTCGAACGGCGTGTTCCGCCCCGACCTGCTGCAGTTCATGGCGCCCGTCGCGCGGTTCCTCGCCAACACCGTGTCGCCGCTGCTCGTCAACGTGTACCCCTACCTCTCCTACAGGGACAACCCGCGCGACATCAGCCTCAGCTACGCCACGTTCCAGCCGGGCGCCACGGTGAGGGACGACGGCAACGGCCTCACCTACACCAACCTCTTCAGCGCCATGGTGGACTCCGTGTACGCCGCGCTGGAGAAGGCCGGCGCGCCCAACGTCCGCATCGTGGTGTCGGAGAGCGGGTGGCCGTCGGCGGGAGGGTTCGAGGCGACCGTGGAGAACGCGAGGAACCACAACCAGGGCGTGATCGACAACGTCATGAACGGGACGCCGAAGCGGCCCGGGCCGCTGGAGTCGTACGTGTTCGCCATGTTTAACGAGAACCAAAAGACCGGGCATGATGAGACCGTGAGACACTTTGGGCTGTTCAACTCTGACAAGACGCCAGCCTACGCGATTACACGTACGTATGCCATCGTCGCCCTTTCGTATGATCATATATCTGAGCTACTCCATTAACGTCTTAACGAGTGCATCCATGCATCGTGCGTTTTGGTTCGTAGATTATCCTCGTCCACCTGTGCAATCATCCATCGGCGTGTGCTACGGCATGCTGGGCAACGACCTCCCGTCACGAAGCGAGGTGGTGCAGATGTACATATCCAAGGGCATCAGCGGGATGCGCATCTACAACCCCGACAGGGAGGCGCTGGACGCCCTGCGCAACTCCGGCATCGGCCTCATCCTCGACGCCGGCGGCTTCGACGCGGTGTCCTACCTCGCCGCCAGCCCCTCCAACGCGGCCGCATGGGTCCGTGACAACGTCAGGCCCTACTACCCGGCCGTCAGCATCAAGTACATCGCCGTCGGCAACGAGGTGGTAGGCGGCACCACGGAGAGCATCCTCCCGGCCATGCGGAACGTCAACGACGCCCTGGCCGCGGCCGGCCTGGGCGGCATCAAGGTGTCCACCGCGGTGAAGTCCGACGTGATCGCCAACTCCTACCCTCCCTCTGCCGGCGTGTTCGCGTATCCCTACATGAAGGGTGTGGCTCAGTTCTTGGCGAGCACCGGCGCGCCGCTGCTGGCCAACGTGTACCCCTACTTCGCCTACACCGGCAACCCGCGCGAGATCAGCCTCAACTACGCCACCTTCCGGCCGGGCACGACGGTGAGAGACGACGGCAGCGGGCTCACCTACACCAACCTCTTCGACGCCATGGTGGACTGCATCTACGCCGCGCTGGAGAAGGCCGGCGCCGGGAACGTGAGGGTGGTGGTGTCGGAGAGCGGGTGGCCGTCGGCGGAAGGGGTCGGGGCGAGCATGGACAACGCGAGGGCGTACAACCAGGGGCTGATCGACCACGTCGGGCGTGGCACGCCCAAGAGGCCAGGGCAGATGGAGGCCTACATATTCGCCATGTTCAACGAGAACCAGAAGACGGGGGCCTCCACCGAGAGGCACTTCGGCCTCTTCTACCCTAACAAGTCGCCGGTCTATCAGATTGCCTTTCCAAATTAGCAGCAGCCGATATAAACGTACATGGAGCTGCAACGAGAGTAATGCTTCAATAATACTACGTATATGTTTGGTGTGTTTCAACGTTTGTGTGCTTTGATAATAATGCATGTTAAGTACATGAATAAAACTTTTCAAGGTTTCTTATCGGTTGACAACAACTGCAGTCTGAGAGCCTGTAGCCTCCTGTGATCTTGTGCTGCGGATTTGCACACGGTAGAAAATTAGATCGGTACAACAAAGTAAGAAATATTTTTCGATGCCACAAGCCCACAACACGCATAAGAGTTGCTGTTTACAACTCTATAAACAAGAGAACGAATACCGTAGCATCATATCAGTATCTTTTCACGGAGCATTCCGAGTTTCCAACGGATACAAATGCATGAGAAATGAACCGAGGAACCGGATAGGTAACTGGGTTCTGAATGTCTTGTTTGGGGCGATCGACACAAGGCTCGATTTCTTGGGCCCACTTAGTTTAGGCCCAGGGGCAGCTTGACGAGAACAAACACCTAGTAACAGCCCATTGGACGAGCTACGAGTATTAGGTATGTCTGATCTGAATTTCGTACGATTTTTTTGAAATAAGGCCCTCGGTGTACAATTCAGTCTCGATACTTCCCTTAGAAAAAGAAAAGAAAAACTTCAATTCAATACAGCTTTAAAGATTTGATATCTCACTAGATATTATCTCATCATTTCGAATGGAGAAATCTTCGTATCCAGCCTACTTAATTAGCAGCCGGTGTGTGTGGCGCTTCTAATAAACGGTGGTTGTTTTATTTAGAGGAGGAACTTTTAAAGCGTGCTTTCATGGGCCACCCTAAGGCACGACGGTCCGGCGGCATGACTCGAAGCACAACATGGCCCAGCGGCTCGTGCTGACACGACACAACCATGGGAAGCAGTTTTTTTTAAGCACACATGTGTATATATATCCGTTACTTGCATGTCATCTAAATAGTTATTAAAAAATATAAAAAAATTTAACAAGATAGTTTAATATGAGTTATATCACTCCATCAACATGCAAATTTAAATTCATCTTCTACAAGTTGTAGCAAAAATAACAAAAATAATTATGAATATGCGTAGAGTTAGTTTTAGTTTTATTTGTTTTTTTGTTACAACTTGTAGAAGTTGAATTTAAATTTATATGTTTGTGGAGTTATATAACTCATATTAATCTATCTTGTCAATTTTTTTTATATTTTTTAATGACTATTTAGATGATATATAAGTACATGGGTATACTACACCTCTGTGCTAAAAACTATTTCTCTACGACCATAGGCTATGACTCTGCCTAGAAGATAAGTATGTTGGGTGACACAACCCAAGAAAGACACGGGAGGCACGAAAATGGCCTGATATCACGTATGGGCTGATTTTATTCTTAGGTCGTGGTCACGCTGTGTACCTTGATGCCGAAAACGTGGGCCATCGCCGCTTGACGGTCGTACTTGTTCAGTCGTTCGTTGCGACGGTCAGACGTTGCGAATGCGTCTAGATTCCTCTGTCTCTGTGCGTGTGCGACGTGGGAGGGTATGAGGCTAGGAGCGGCGGCGGCGACGTGGGAGCAACGGGCGCGCAAGAGGCGATGGCGACTGGCGGCCCACCTTGGCGTCGCGGCGCAAGATGCGGTGGCAGCGGTAGCGGTAGCCCTGGGCCCCGGAGCGGCGAAGGAGGATGAGGCCAAGTGAAGGACGCCCAGGCTCTTCGTCGATCTCCACCTCCGGCGAGCCAACAGGACGCCCAAGCGTTTCTGTGGCCCTTGCGACGACAAGATGGAGAAAGAGTGGTGCTTCTACGCCTTGTATCTTTGCGGCGGCGGCGGAGGACGAGGCCATGTGAAGAGCTAATGCGCGGCGAGTTCGGTGACGTGCTACTATCACCTGCGCCGGATCTGGCTAATGAGATTAGGAGGTATGAACAAATTACATATAGTTTTGGTCTCCGTTCTAGTGATCTTTGCCACAAAATTTTAGAAAGGGTTTTCATGAGGGCTTCAATAACTTTAGCGGGGATAGCGGGGGCTCGAGACCACGCCACCCCACGTTGGATCCGCCACTGCCGATCACTAGACCTCTCTGTGGCCTCGTCTTGGTCGGCAAGAGGCGGCAAACCCTTCAGGTACTCGAACCCTTCACATGGGCCATTCTTGGGCCTCCCGTGTGCCGGCTCGATTTGGCATGGTGAGCAGGCCGTACTAGGCCGGCATGGCCTGTTTAGGCACAAAGCTCGACAGGCCGGACTGTACTAGTCCGGCATGACCTAATCTTATCTCAAGAGTCTAAATTTCTGCAGCCTCTTCGTTTCTACTTTGTGTTTATAAGTTAAAATTTTAACTTTTAATGTTAGATTTAGAGTAAATTTTAAGATTTTTTTATTATAGCTTATTTGTAGCCTTAACGTTTAGATCATAACATGTACATAAAAGTTTTATTAATAAATTATTTTTTATTTGTAAATATGTAATTTAGTTTTTTTAAAAAAACTGAACAATCATCCATTGATGATCAACTGATCAAGATCAGCATGGCTAGGACTGAGTCGGTGAAATAGTGAGAAACTAATTTAGTGAAATAATCCTCAGTCTTTGAGCTATGGAGTCCTCAGTCTTTGAGCTATTGAGCTCCAATAGAAATACGTATACAATTAGTACTCCTACAAGCTTGTCATGTGCCTCTAGCTTCTGTCTGACCACTGGTTTTCTCGACAAGATAACTGGCCAGCTACTCAGCGAAATGCAGCTATCATTATTGGCATTTGTTTTGTAGATGACATTTGCCTATACAGTGTAAAGAACCCATGCTCATCTAGTGCTGTTTGTTAAATTATAATTAATATACCTTTCTCTAAACTTTTCCTGCCCTGTGTATAGAGGACCGCTGCTGGGCTGGCACCGGCAAGTACTCCCTCCGGTCAAAAAAAAAATTATCGTTTAGGACAAGATTTTATCAATCTTCTAAGATTTTATTAAACTTCTAAAATTCCGATAAACAATTATATCTTAAATTCTTAGTTAAAATACAAAACGGATTATATGCATAGATTATACTCGAAAAATACTATCATACTATCATAAACATATTAGATTTTATAAATTTATTTTAACATAAAATTGCTTGTTTAAATTTTATAAGTTTCATCAAATCTTATCCTAAACGACAAATATTTTTTACTGGAGAGAGTATTAGATGCCTCAAAAATCTGCCGATCACATCTTCGTTGGATGGGTGACGCATCCTCAACGCAACAACTCGATCAGTTAACGTGGACACCCGTTTGTCCAACCTCTTTAATGTGCTTTCGAGATTGAGTTCAATGAGGACGTATGTGACCAGACCACCCTAGTGACTGCCTCCTCGACTTCTTTATTAAAATTCTCTACAATTGTTCGTAGTTGCTCTTGACTGACACAATCCTTGAAATTATGAGAAATCTTATCATCATCATCACCTACCATTGTAAACACAAAATTAAAATAACAATAAACAATGAAGGTTATCTCTAATAATCTACTATACGGGTGCAGTGGTGCCTCTCCACAACTTAGCAAGATGGAGCACCTTAACAAGCTCTAGGTTGTACGCCACTAGTTTCTCACTTTGTCATACTCCAATCAATCAATAGTATCTATTAGCGTTTTCTGTAACTTCGTATAGAAAGGTGTTTCTTCTTTGAATGGGTTGACATGGAAAACCATAAGTTCGACCCTAACCTTTACTTCACCCATGGGAGGTGGTTTTTCCATGGAGAATCACTCAAATGATATGCGAGGCTAAAGGAGGAAAAAGAGCAACATGCAAAGCCGAATGCCATGACTGGAGGGTGCAACCTCGCATGCTACCACCATGGCTGGAACGCCTCTTGTGTTCATGTGGCAACCGTTGCATGGTCTTCGGGTCCATGAAACAAAAGATTTTGGGTCAAAGGTTCTTTGCTTGTTCAACCATTGTAGATGACGGTTTTATGGTAACTTTGCAAACCATCAAATTATTGTGCCTATATTTTGTTCTCCATATACAAATTTTTTATTCCACTTCAGGAACCCTTTAGTATGTGTGATTTCACAGAATGGATAGACATGAAGAAATCAAGATACCTGCCTGTGGAAGAGCCTAAAACTATTGAGCAATACAACCGCTCTAAATTGGAGTTCAAGCAAAGCCGTGCCTCGTCTAGCAGTGGGGGAGGCAAGACTGACGAGACTGGCTCATCTACCGTAGTTCACATCTACATTATTCGTATTGTTACTCCATATATGTCCTCGTCATGTAGAACCATTAGTAATTTTTAGTATGCTTTCGTAAAAAGTTAAACTTAATCATTTGGGATGAATTCATCTTGTACTATTATTGCTGAGTTTTCACAAACAACTATCTCAACTATTTGTTCCTCAATTTCATAAAACTATAAAAAGTTTTTATACCTTCACTTTGTATCCTCGAGGTTTTTGTGCATCACACAACTATTACTCCCTCATCTAACATAAATTTAACAAATCATACTACATGCTATACAATTAATTTTACTACTAAAATTATTAAAACATAATGCTAAATTATTACTATGTCCAATGCTAATAATACAAATATATGATGTAACATTACCAACTACAAATTGCTCAATAGTTTGCTACAAATTATTTCTATGTCCAATGCCATCTCAACTTAATATATCTACCATACGTAGCTATTAATGAGACTAACATTACTAACTACAAATTGCGTAGGCCCCTTCCCATTTTCACACTTGTTCACCAAACAAAAAATATTCTTACATTTTATTAAAAATATTTTACAAACATATATTTCATTTACATGATATGTACACAATTTTATTAAACAACAAAAAATTTTCATACCTACACAAAATTCTGCACTATTGTTCTAACAATAAATGTTTTTAGTTTTCTTGCCTTTTTTATTAGACTTAGTCAAATATATTTCATTTACATTTTTCCAATTTTCATATCTATCGACTAGGGGGCTCTCAAAAAGAAGCATTGTTGGGGCTTTTCAAACAACCCATGTTGAACAGTGGGGTCGATAGGCCCCCAGTCGGTTCGGGCCAAAGCACTGAAAGAGTAAATCAAGTCCTAAAGTGGGTGAATAGGTGATAAAAACTTTAAACAAAAATTATGGAAGTAGTAACTTTCAGAAGTTCCGGTCAACCTTTGAAACTTCTAGCCTTCTATCCAACTAACTAAAACAAGTTTCCAAGCACCAAGTTTAGCACATCCAGCAATTAGAATACGTGCGACAACACAAAGCAAATCTTAGAACAAGAAGTCAGAAGATTTCACCAAGATTTTGCGTGGAGACTTTTTACCAAAGTTTCGATCCTTGAGAGGATTGTACAATCCGTTGAGGAGCTCAACTTGAGCCGGGTTTCCACAACCCTATCTCGTGGTTTGTTGACGTAAAAAATATGCTTGCTGATGTGTCACACACGAAGGTCTGGGAGTCACTTCTTATAACACTCCAGTGCAGGACCTAAATTCTCATATTGCACAGACGTGCCAGTCAGTTTAATCCTGCAACTGACAAGATGAAGAATAAAGCAAGCCGATCGGCTATCGAGCCAATAGGTAACAAAAAATCCAGCCGATCGGATGTCGATGTAGCAGTGTTTTAGCCAATAGGCTCATCGATCGACTGTTGAAAACTGGGATTGGCTGAAAATCTGATACAAATATACTTGAATAATAAATAAATAAACAATGAGTACTTTGCTACGATCGGCTAAAACCAACTTAAGCCGATGCAATACAAAATAATTACCGATCTAGAAAAATCCAGCCGATTGGTATAAAATAATGCCGTATGGCAATCAACTATTCTATTGATGTAAATATGATAAGCATGTAGATCGGCAAAGATCATCAGCTATAAACGACTGATAAACTACCAAGATCTATAAAATATCTAGCCCAGATTGCTAAGAATAATAATAGAAGATCAGACAAAACCGAGACAGTTCAAGATTACGCCTAGCAATGTCAGGATAGATACTAAACAGATCTAGATTGCTATAAAGCCAATGAGCCGATGACTGGTAACTTATCGGCTGGTACTCCAATAAAACAATGAGCAAAATATATTGATCTGATATAAACCATCTGATAAACGCAATCTACTAGATCAGACCGAACCGAGACAGTATTAGATTGAATATGTTAAATAGCAAATATCAAACCATCGTAAATTGCCCAAAGTGGTTGACCAGATCAACCCAAGATACAGAAGTAACTCAAGCTGAAATTGATACGATAACTAGCAATAGTGCAACCAAATTAGAAGATTGGAATGAATCGAGATAGTTCTAATCTAGCCGATATGATTACCGTGGCCGGCAGAACGTAGGACTTATCCCTCCACCGAAGATCGAGACGATGCAGCCCCGCGTCAGGTGCAAGTTCCGCCGGTGTTGAAATCTCGATGAAGAGGATGGCGATGCACCGAAAGTAATTGATCTATATTATGATGTGGATGATTTTAGAAAGCTATGGGATGCTATATTTATACCCCCGAGAAATAACTAATCTAATCGGATATGGATCCATATCAAATAACTAATCTATTACACACGAACTCTAATTTAGAGATAAAATCCTAAACAAACTTTAACATATAGATAAACTAGTTTACACGGACTCTAATTACTTCTGAATCTATCTGCAATGTTCACAGGCCCAATCGGACTACAATTCTTGTCTGATCCAAACCCAACGGCTAAATCCAAGTTGCACTCTGCTTTGGTCTTCTGTCCGATTGCCCTGTTTCATGTCCGATTCAGTCTTTTAATCACGGTTTAATCTCCAGTGGTTATTTTTAAATTCTGGCGTTAACATGGTTACACAAATGCACTCCTCCTTACTCGAGGTGTCTTTTTTCTTTCGGAGGTGAGACCCAACCTTCACAAACTTTTCCTCGGCTCACCACGACAACTTTAGTGGCTCAAGGAGCAACTCCTAGTAATCTAGGTATCCTCAACCACCAAAAGTAACAAACTTGCAAGAACTTCTTAGGGATGAATCTAGTGCTGAAGAAATTTTTTTATAAAGTCAACACCAAGCACTCAAACCAACTCAAATTCACACACACACACACAAAATCCAAATGCTTAGATCCGTGGAGAGCAGGAAATAAGAGCAAGGCTCAAAGTAAATCTTAAGAAATCAAACCAAGGACCAAATGAAATTATTTCCGAGTACCGGATTCATTCCTAGATTTTATTACAAAATCCCCGTTTACAGTACAACATTACTAAAAGGCTCTCAATCAAAATAAACACACAACCCAACATGATTATACTGTTTTTCTTCGTTTTTCAACACGGGCAATGCAACGTCTTGCTTTTATGAGGACTAACCATTTCCTTCACAATCTCACACAAAACATTAGTCTACTCCAATTGATTATCATTAATCACTAGAACAATTTGGGAGTCTAGATGCACTTTCAGCGACAGCTGCCTATCGAACCGCCGACAACCGATACACCCCCTATTGAACCGCCCCAGTTCGACAAGCCCCCACTCCAACATTTTTGTATATATACCCACATTTTTGCGATTATATATTAAAATGCTATTATTTAAAAAAATCTCCTTATCTTACCCAAAGTATTGTACTCTATAACGAATTACATACATCATTGCCACATTAAAAAACAACATTAGTATTTGTGGACAGTTACATCACACAGCTTCTCATGGTTATCTTGATGAGAGGATACTGTTTGAAGGCTATGATTAATGAATGTGGTTGAGTTTCTGTAGCATCTGCGGTTAGGAAACGATCGGCAAATAAACGATGAATATTAATACATCAATCACAGAAGACACGGGATTTTAATATAAAAAACCCTCCTAAAGTAGAAGAGAAAAAACACGAGTGTCAGCCAGCAAATATCTTCATTGTATCGGATGAAGTTACAACGCCGAACGACGACTTAGAAGAAGTATATATATATACGACGAAACCCTAGAACGGGCCTCTGCTTCGCTCCAGTGAAGTGACCTTTATACAGCCGTAAATAAATTTGGATAACCTTGTTCTGCCCTTTCTTTTAAGAGAAGATAATTGGGTACACAGGGCTCTTGTCAGGTTCAAACAGCCCAAAGTTCCTTTCTATCTCTCCACCCGTCTTCTCGTTCTCATTGAACATGGCAAAAATATACGTCTCTGTAGGCACGGGTCTTTTCGGTGTCCCCTTGCCCACATGGTTTATTAGGTTCTGGATGTAGGTCCTGGCATTACCTTTGGTCGCTGCAGGAGCCCCCGCCGAAGGCCATCCGCTGTCTGAGACAACGACTCGGACAGTTGAGCAGCCCACCTTCTCCATCGCCGAATACAGAGCATCCACAGTGGCATCAAAGAGGTTCTGGTAGCTATATACACCGTCCTGCACCACCGTTCCCGGGGAGGTGAAAAGGGCGTAATCGATATCAATGTCTGCCTGATTGTGAACGTAAGTAAAGTAAGGGAACACGCTGGCCATAAGTGGAGCCCCAATCTTGGCCAAGAACTGCACCATAGGTGCCATGTACTGCTCCATCGCCGACGAGAAAGCACCATCAGAGGGAGGATACGACACACCAAGCACATCCCTTCTCACAGACGTGGAAACCTTTATGTGATCCAGGCCTACCGCTGATAACGCTGCATAGATGTTCTGCATCGCTGGGAGGATGTAACTCATCTCTCTCGAGGAGACCTGGTTGCCGACCGTGATGTACTTGAATGAGACTGCAGGGTAGAAGGCTTGCACATTGGCCTTCACCCAGGCGGCCGCAAAGGAGGGTTCGGAGGCCAAGGATGGGAGGAATTGGACCTCAACGTCGAGGCTGATCGTGATGCATGTTCCTCTCAGAGCCTCAAGAACATCGTGGTGAGGATAGAATATCCTCATCGCAGGAATGTTGTTCGAGGCATATAGGTGAACAACTTCACGCCATGGTGGCAGATTGTTGCCTCTCACTCCGTAACAGACTCCAATGGATCGGCCAGCTGCAGTTAAATTTGTGAATATATGTGATCCGTTCAGTATGCCAGTTCATATTGATCTAGGTCTTTTAATCAAATCAACAAGTTCATCTCATAATGCATCGAAATCTGAGAAGCTTACCCAGAGAAGGAGATCCTTTCTCCCATATGCCCCGCTCATCGCAAGGCCAGAAACTAAGGCGGGCACACCTCCACATTTCCACAAAACGGAGCTCTCGGAACATACAATGGAGCTCACTCCACTCGCACTCCAAATCATTGAGGAATCTGGCACGCAGTGTCTCAACGTTCCAGCCGCTGTCTTGCCCCAGTGTGCGGAGCTTCCCTCCCCTAATATACAGCCGTTTCAGGCCCAGCGACGTCGACGGGTGAACCATGTCAAGAAGGTTCGTCATAGGGGCGCGCCGGAGATCGAGCTTCGTGAGGCTGGAAGGCAGAGAAAGAAGTGTCTCGGTAGATGTCTCTCCTCCCCAAGTTATTGTCAAGGACTGAAGACTCCGGCAATTTGCCAATTGACAGAGCTCATCTTCATCATACAGCAAAGACTGCCGTCCAGTGGTAATGCTCAGCTTCCTAAGGTTGTGCATTTTCGTGGCCAGGTCGGAGAGACGGCATGGGCTGCTCTTCCTTCTTGAACTGCCGACGAGAAACCCCTTGAGGACTTGCAGCCTGGACAGCTCGCCCATCTCTTTGGGCATCTCTTCAAGCAAGAAGCATTCGGACACGTCCAGGTACTCTAGCTTCTGCAGTGAGCCGATAGACCCCGGTAGCTTCTCCAAGTTGTGGCACGCCCTAAGGTCGAGCACGAGTAGTTCGGCAAGCGTGCCGATGGCCTCGGGTATGGACTCGATGAGGGAGATGCCCCTGAGGCTGAGGTACCTCAGGTTCTTGCACGCCACGACGTTTTTCAGAAGGTCGTCTTCCACCAGCTCGATGTGGTGCTTCACTGAGCTCTTCCATCGCCCAAGCTGCATTGCTCTGGTGATTCTGGATGTTGCGATATGCATGTTCACGTACTCCATGTTGAGATTGAATACTGACAGGAATTCATTATTCGTACCTCGTGTGTTCTGATCAAAACTCTGTCCTTCCTGCAGGAACAGCCTGTGAGGGTCATCGACATTGCCGTTGCCTTGACCCATAAACCCAAAGAAACCGAAGCTCCTAGCGGCGTCCACAAGCTGGTTGTGCACCACGGGGCGCACTCTGAAGTAGTGTATACGACGGCAGTGGCCTCGGAGTAGAGCGGGCTGAACGAGGCCGCGATCGAATAGGTCGTCGAAGCACTCCTTCCCTGCGTCTGCCGATTTGACTATTCCCTCACCGATCCACCAGTGGATGAGAATCCTCTTCTTGATGACCTCGTTTGGCGGGAAGATGGCAAGGCAGAGGAGGCACTGCAGCAGCTGCCCGTCGAGGGCGTCAAGCAGGCGCCTCACGTGCAGCCCAGACGGGCGGTGCGTGGGCTCGTCTTCTTGCTCCGCCAATGAGGGCGTCGACTCCTCCTCGGCGCCGTGCTTCGTGCTGATGGCGTCCTGAAAACGCTTGACTCCGGCCCCGATCTGCTCGGCGTGGATGTTGACCTCAATGTGCCGGAGCGCCACGGCGTCACCATCCTCATCAACGCCGGTGTCGCCGGAGTGGTCGCTCTGCTTGGGGAGTTTTTTCAGATTGCTCCAGATGTCGCCTATCAGGACTTTTATGTTCACCAGGATGCGATCCACAGTTGAGAATATCTTCCTCTCCGCTGCAGCAGTCGGGCTTTCGTCGGGAACGGACATGGCTGCTCGATGTGGGTTCTAGTGAAGAAGATGGCTTATGACTTGGAGAGGCCGGTGCGACGAAGGGTGGCTTGTATGCGATCGTCTATTCGTCTTGGACCACCATCTTGGCATGCATGTGGTGGCAGCGCCGCATCGAAGTTGGCATTGTACGATTTTTTCCACTCTAAGTTAATGACGTACTCATTTCTGGTGTATTTATTATAGACTAAAAAGATGTTTAAAAGAATATTTTCACTTCAGTGATTAATTTTTAAATTTTAAATTGATTTAGAATCATTAGAATAATTAAAATCATAAGAATTAGGGTATAAATATTTGTATCGTGGTAAAAATAATTATGGAGGGAAGTATAAATATCTTCCTTTGCTCATGTTGCCAAGTGACCCCTCGATCAAATCAAGTGGCAATACCCAGTTGCAAGATACGCTGCTACGCAGTCAGCAGTATCTTTCCTCGCGTTGCCTAGTGGTTATTGCTTGGATTTTTTATAAAAGAATTCAAACGATATATTTATAAATTATAAATAAAAATTTTATATATCTGTTCGTAGCGATTAGAAGCTAACGTTGTCAAATAAACTTTGGTAAAAAACACCAAAATCAACTTTAAATTAAAAATTTTAAATTTTAAATTTTGGCTCGTAAGCATAAGTATAAGCCAAAAGATAGAGGTATCTCCGGTTACGCTCGTGTTGCCAAGTGGCCCCTCGATCAAATTCAACTGGCAAAGCACCACCACGTGAAGAGCAATACCCAGTTGCAAGATTCGCTACTATGCAGTAAGCAGATACGAATATCTTCCTCATGTTGCCAAGTGACTCTCCAGTTGCACTGTAGTGTCATTATAATTCTTTTTATATAATAATGTCACATTTTATTGTAAATAAATATTTAAAGAGGCAATATATTTTTAAACTCTGGCATTGCCTGACTTGACCAAACTTATATTGTACTCCAAAATGAACTCTTTTCACCACAATATTTATTTTTAATAGAAATTTCTAAATTATATTTCCCCATGGGATCTTATCTCAATATTAATTATTTTTAAATTTTTAAACTGAATTTTATACATTTTAAATTGTATTTCTATACTTTCTCTTTATTTTAATATTATTCCTTTTAATCTGAATATTAAACATTTCTAAATTGTATTTCTCCATGGACTATTATCTTAATATTAATTATTTTAAAAATTTTAATCTGAATTTTAGATATTTTTAATTGTATTTCTAAGCTGAATCTTTATCCTAATTTTATTTATTCATTATCCAAAATTTCAGATGTTTCTTAATTATATTTCTACATGGACTATTATCCTGTTGTGATCTTAGGTCATGAACAAGGAAGTAAATAGGCGATGGAAGACAACTTCCACGTCTATCTAAGATGGATATGAATTCGAGCGTTAAATGCAAATACTATTCACTAGTAATATATTTCTTAAATAATCTGTCTTTTATAATAGAGGTGTTGGGCTTTTATAGCTCAAGAATCATATAGGGAAGTTACAATATTACCCCTAGACAAAATACGGAACCACATGGGTATGTTGGTAATTTGAGTGGCATCTTAGGAACATATTTTGAGCTAGCAACAGTAATTGAGTGTTGGCACTTAGGCATCTTGGGAAAAATATTTCTTAGTGGCCTATTGCCTACATTCAATAGGAATTTTACACTTAATCTTTGCATCGTGGCCATTTTTAACACCAAAATTCAGTAAGGTTACTTAGTGGATTTGGTTATGGAGAGGGCACAATAAGCCAGTAAAAGCCTTATCTAAAAGAATCCGAGTTCAAGAAAGAACCGTGAAAACCAAGGTATGACAATTTAATTTTATTTATTTATTAGACTTAGTTTAGTAATTTTGCTTTATATATAGAGTTAGAGTCTGATCATGACATGTTATTTCCTTTTATCTAGTAGGAAACATGTGACGTGTCCAATAGGGACTAGAGTTTGAATCCGATCGAGACTTGAGTGTTTTTTTTATCTATTAGGAAACAATTGATGTGTCGAATATAGCTCAGTATCCATCCATAGGTATAAATTTGTACACTTAGGGTCATGTAAGGGATTTAGATCTGCATACACAGATCAAATAATACTTTCGGCGCATCACCACCCTCTCCACTGAGGTTTCATCACCGGTGGAACTTGACACTTGATGCAGGGCTGCATTGCTTCGATCTTCGACGGAGCGGTAAGTCATATGTTTCGCTGGCCCTCCGCGATCATATCGGCTAGATCAAAACTGTCTTGATTCAGTCTGATCTTCTGATCTGGTTATACTGTTGCTAGTTGTCGTATTAGTTTCAGCCTAAGGTTGATCTGGTCGACCACTTTTGTTGCTTTACGTTGATTTGATATGTGTTGTTTGACATATTCAATCTCGTATTGTCTCGGTTCGGTTGATCTATTAAATTGCGTTTATCAAATAGTTTATATCAGATCGATGTATCTTATTCATTGTTTTATCAATGTTATAGCCGATAAATTATTAGTTATTGGCTCATTGACTTGACAGTGATCTTGATCTATTTAGTATCTTGCTTGACATTGTTAGACGTAATTTTGAATTGTCTCGGTTTGTACTAATAAAAGCTATCTTCTATTATATATATAAAGTAATAGAAAAAGAAGCCTCCATGTTGTCTCTCCCGGGCTAGAAATTCTGAGATTAATCGGAGAAAAATAAGAGAAAAAAGAAAAAAGAGAAATCGAAAAAAGAGAAAAAAAAACAATCGGACAAACAGGTTTATAGCAAAAAAAAAGGAGACAAGATCAATCACAGAAAAAAAACCAATCGGACAAATCGGGTTTATAGCAACAAAAAGGAGACAAGATCAATCACGTCAATTGATCAGATAGTTCAGGTTTATAATCGCATGACATATATTCATATGGCAACCGATTAGCTTCAAGCGCATTACAAAAGAAAAAAAACAATCGGAATTAGAGACGTCTCAATTTTCTAGCATATTATACTGGTAATTGAAACCTATCTAATTTTAATAGACTTAATTTCTTTAGTAATATACGGTAACGCAATGTACCGTTGATTGTATTATAATTCGTTATAAAACATTGGATTAGGCAAAAAAAGATGGCACTACTCCCTACCTAATTTGAATCATATCCTCTACTACATTTATCCACCCAAAAATAATCACTTATAATAAAATTACAAGAAGAGAAAATTGATCTAAATGCGCTTACAAGAAGAGTCTCCATGTTGTCTCTCACAGGCTAAAAATTCTAAGATTAATCAAAGAAAAAAAGAGAAAAAAGAGAAAAAAAAGATCAATTAGACAAAAGAAAATTGATCAACCAGACACATCAGGTTCTCTTATAGAATCCCGGTCAATAACAATATTAAAATAGAAAAGATCACGTCAATCGGATTTGTAACTCTCATCTTAGTGTTTCCATAAGAGATAAAAATAAAATCACATGCATTTGTACGTACGTACGTATGTATGAATACAGTTTAGAAAAATCCAATCCAAATTTTGGATTAAAACTTTTATTATAATTTATATTGAGGTAAGAGTCCATCATAGATACAATATGAAAATCTCTAAAATTCCAGTTAAAAAATCCAATTAGAAATACAATTTCAGAATTAAAAATAAAGAAAAGTAATAAAAAGATTTGATGCATAAATATAGTTTAGAAAAAAATCCAAATTTTGGATTAAAAATTTTAAAATAACTGAAACGGTGTCATTGGGGCCTTGGGGTAGTGAGAGCAACTGCTATTATATTGAAGATAGAGATGCAGAGAAGAAGCAAATGTACCATAAAATTTATATATATTTGACTTAATGTATTGTTAAGAGAATACTAAAACATCCATCATGTTTGTTTTATGCACATATAAATCACTATATTAATTAGAATATCATACACGTAATTTTGATCGGATTAGAATTTAAATTATATTACAGTGTAACATATATTTTTCATATATGAAAGAATTTTATATCAATGCTAGCCACGCAATCTGTGCGGGACACATGCTAGTTTAATCTTAAATAGCTTCTTGATCCAACGGCTCTTATCTTTGTACTAATGGAATCTGATGGCTTAAAATTGTTGATGATGTGGCTTTTTGCATGTTTTGCTTTATAGAAATAAATGTCTCTTATTGGGCATCAACTATACAGAAAGATAGGATACGCATAATGTGGTTTGCTTCATCATGAAAGACTTTAACTAATTCTAAGAAAATTAACGTGACCAACATGAAATTTAATAATTATTTATCAAAATATTATGTCACGTGGATTCCACGTGCTATCCAGTGAACGTTAACATTTACCATCACTTTCGAAGCATTCATCTGCTGCCTAATATTGTTTGCTAATAGAGATTACATGACAGAGCTGCAGTGCTGAAAGTAGACGACACATTTGAACTAAAAGCTCGCGTTATCAAATTCTTGTGATTCTCTCCCTCTACCGTCAAATGTTTCAGTACAGGTGTGCTCGGTATCTTTTGCAGTGCTGGGCAGTTAATAATTGTAAGCTCAACAAGCTGAGGAAAAGCCAACTCTTTTTCTAGTTCTGTGCCATCTTTCAATCCTTGCAGGTTTCGCAGATTGATCAAAATCAATTTCTCCAGTCGAGGAAATTCTTCGGTAAGGACACCTCCATGGCCTCCTGAATGAACAGTGCTGGGTACAGCACCATATATATGTTTTAAGCTCTCCATCCGTTCCAAATGCAGAAGTTTCAGTTTAGGCAGCTGCCCAACTTCAGGAAGTGTTGTGCACTGTTTGCAAGCCACGAGAATAAGTTTCTCTAGATTGGGAAGCACTGTATTGCTGGCCAACCAAGTTGATAAAGTTACATCAGGAAATCGCCAAATCTTTAGAACTTCTAAATTCTCATTAGGCCTAAGAGCTTCCAGCAGATCTTTAGCACAATCTTGGTTTACCTCACCATCCCTAAACATACCCCAGCACAGTGTCAGTTGTGTTAGCTTTTGCTTTGAATGCAACTTGGCCATCAGTGCATTTTCTACACTTTTCACATTTTTCAGATTGTACAACTCCAATTGAGCAGTAAGATTCATGTGTTCTAGCTGGTTGATACCATTGCTATCATCATTGCCCACAACATATGTAGTCAGGATTAGGAGGTTCTTCAGCTTCCGCATGTTTGGGGGCATATTCTCGATCCGGGGACACCCGTCGATATAAAGATGTCTCAGACCTGTTATGCTACTCATGTCTTGTGGTAACTGGCAGATGTATGGACATTGGGAAAGCCTTATTGTTTGTAGAAAGCATAGCTTAACAATGTCTTTTGGGAGTGAGGTAATCGAACTTTTGGACAAATCAAGGTACCTAAGGTGTCTCATATGTCTTGGATCAATCGAAGCATGCATTGATTGGATGCAATGCAGTCCTAATGCTCTAAGGCTGTTAGGCTGACTGAATATAGAATTCCACGAGTATGCAGCGCAACCTCCCTCTAGACAGAGCAGAGTGCGAACGGATGATATGTTACCTGCAGGTGCCCCGTATCCTCGTAGCCTGAAGTTCCGAGTTTCTTCCATTGATTTGTTAGGGTTGCTCAGTAGGGTGAGAACATTTTCACCGATTGACCGTGCAAATTCATGGAACATGCTTTGCGCCCTGCACTTGACGCCTGCCCATTCAGGCCAAGAGAGTTTCTCGACACCTTCCAGGAAACACATTTGCACAAGATAATTGAAAACCCAGGTCCCCTTCTCTTCTTCCCTCCCACTGGAGAGAACGAAATCATTAGCCATCCATAGCTGGATCAACATTTCCCTGTCAACTTCAAAATCCTTCGGAAATAAAGCGCAGAAGACAAACCACTGCTTGACAGTCGGAGGCAAATGACTGTAGCTCAGGCGAATGACAGAACTAGATATATTTTCTGGGGATTCATTAGCGCAAGCGATGCTGTTTCTAACATCAATCCAACCAGTTAATCCCATCTTGAAACTTAGCAAACCTCCTATGACCTTGGCAGCAAATGGAATTCCTCCACACCGACGAGCAATTTCCATGCCAGCATCGACAAGCTCAGGGCTTTCTTTTGCACCGAGAGAGAGAGCCCTGTCCTTCATTACACGCCACATGTCTTCATCGCTCAAAGCTGTAACCTGATGTGCACTGAGCGTGCCTACGACTGTTGCGATATGTTTGTCATCACGGGATGTCACAATGACTGCACTCCCTGCCTCGCCGCACGCCAGATGACCTTGAAGCACCGGCCATTCGTGACAGTCCGATCTGTGCACATCGTCCAAGACAAGCAAATATCTCCTACCTTGCAACAGCTGTTTAAGGCATTGCCCTAGTGCATCAATGTCATCTCCAGGTAACCCCCGTTGGCCTCCGATGAGAGAGTCAACGATCTTCTTGGCAAGGGTCGAAGAACCATCGACGACAGACGCGCGCACCCAAAGCCGCAGCTCAAAATGATCCACAGTCCGGTTATCTTGGTACACCATCTGAGCAACTGCTGTCTTTCCCACTCCCCCGGCGCCCACGATGGGAAGCACGGTTAGTTCCCTTCTATCGCGACGCTTGAGCAGCTCCTCGACAATCATCTCCGTGTCTTGTTCTCTTCCGACGAATTGATCGTGGCCTTGGTCTTCCGTGAGAACAGTGCAGGCCTGCAGGTGCAGCTGCCCGATGGCATCTCCTGAGGATGCATGGGCGCGATGGCCAGCCGGGAAACCGAGGCCGCTCCCCTCTCCTACAAGCTTTTCGAGCTTGCGGATGACGCTGCGCAGGCTGGTGCGCATCCTCCACCGAGACACCAAGCGGTTGCCGTAGATGGAGAAGATCTTCCTCACCTGCTGGGCGCTGCGGAGCACTACCCGGAGCTGCAGCTCATCCATCAGGTCATCGGCTTCCTGCACAGCACGGAGGACAGCACCGAGCCAATCATCCACTCCGGCTTTGCGAGCTCCACCCTCAGCTTCGGTGACAATGTGGCGGACGTCGAGCAGCAGGTGGAACAGCCTCCTGTGCTGCTCCGCCGTGCCCCTTGCAGACTCATGCTGCACGACGAGCGGCTGGTGCGCGGCGGCCTTCTCCAGTACCGTCGACACGAGGGGTGATACCAGGAAGCAGATATCCATAGGACGAGCCATCGGTGACGGAGAAGGCTATCTACCAGTGGCAGTGCAGGCAAGTGATTGGCTAGGCAACGCGTTATGTCCACAAACAAGAGGAATCTAATTAATTGGCATTGGGATCAGGTACAACAACAAGTTGGTAGGAAAGCCAACTGTCATTTGGGTTCAGAGTTCGGTGTGCTTGGTACAGCTACTGGATTTCCCGGATGGTTTTGTACCTACTCTATTCTAAAATAAGTTTATTTCCAGATTTTAAATATAATATTTATTATTTGTCTTATTTAATTTTTTTTGTTATTAATATTTTCATTGTTACTAGATGATAAAATATTAATAGTATTTTACGCGTGACTTTTTTTGAGTTTTTTTAATTTAAATAAAACAAATAGCTAAACGCTGGACACATGAAAAAAAATAAAGTCATTTGGGACGTAAGTAGTAAGTACGAACAACAGTAGCGAATCTTCCAGCTGACTCTCCGTCCATCTCAAAGTATATAGGCTGCGTTCGTAAGAAACTTTTTATTGCGTTCGTAAGAAACTTTTTATAAAAAATATAATGTTCAGCAGTTCTAAAAGCATGCACATAGAATTTGAGAAAAAAAAATCTATGGATAATTTGATGGAACATACACAGCTGTAGTACAACTACGGTAGTATTTATAAAACTAGCATCATGGCCCGCGTAGACTGCATGACTAACTTTGTTATAAAATTTCTTATATAATATCAAATACAGTTTTATATTATATTGCAAAACATAAATATTAAAAGTGGTAATATAATTTTAAACTCGGACATAACTTAGATCAAATTTTTACATTTGATGCTCCATATAAAGTAAAATAGAAACTCCTTTTATATTATCTTAATAATATAATAGATTTAAAAATAATACTATCAAACTTGTACAAAAAATCATGACATAATATATATCTTCTTCCCTGCGATTGTCATTTTCTCTTCATATATATTACTTGTTATGAAAGTTCTTATATAACATCAAATATAGTTTCAAATATTATTGTAAAATATAAATATTGAAAGTGGTAATATAGTTTTAAACTCGGTCCTAACTTAGATCAAACTTTTACATTTGATGCTCCATACAATGTAAAACAATGACTCCTTTTATATTATCTTAATAATATAATAGATCTAAGAGTAATACTACAATATTTTTAGGCATATGAGATTAAATTTTTTAGTTTAATCTTGCACGATATCCAACCGTTCAATTTCATCATGATTTACAAAATAAATTGGTAACAAATAAATCTTTTTCTCACATGATATCCGAGGTGTTTCACACAAATTACAAAGTATACTTGTCCGTTTCCAAAGTCCTAATTTCCTTTCGATTCTTTTCTAATTTATTTTACGCTTTTAAGTCCTAGTTTCTCTTACAGAAACATTGATATGTTCGATTGATATTTTCTCTCTGTTTTTTAAATTGCTATTGATCTGATCTGTCGTTACATACGGCGAAAATAAAAATATGATCTGGTGACCTGATCTTTTCTGTTATTCATCTCCGATTGATCTTTCGTCCGATTGAAAATCTAATCTGCCGACGTGATCTTTTCTGTTATAGCAAATATTCGCCTGATTGATCTTTTGGCGAAAATAAAAATATGATCTGGCGACCTGATCTTTTCTGTTATTAGTCTCCGATTGATCTTTCGTCCGATTGAAAATTTGATCTATCGACCTGATCTTTTCTGTTATAGCAAATATTCGCATGATTGATCTTTTTTCTTATTTTTTTCGATTAATCTTTTCTCTTATTTTTCTTTGATTAATCTTAGAATTTCTAGCATATATGTATAATATATCCTTGTCCGATTCCACACAAACATGATTTTTTTTTCTTTTTTCTCTTATTTCACATAGTTTTATTTTTAAAAAAATTGCTAGTCTGATTCCACGTGCATATGCAGTATTTTTTTTCTTTTTTCCTCTTATTTTTCCACGGTTGTAAGAAACTGTAGGTAGTTTTCCTTTTAAAACTTCCTAGTCCGATTCCACTTAAAAAAAAATCAAAAAAGTCATTTTCTTTTTTCCTCTTATTTTTCCATGGTTGTAACAAACTGTATGTAGTTTTTCTTTTTTTTAAAAACTTCCTAGTCCGATTCCACTTAAAGAAACAAAATCAAAAAATCACGTTCTTTTTCAGGAATTGTCCCAAAAAAATAGTTTTTTTAATCAAAGAATCACGCTCTTTTTTTAAGTTGTCCGATCAAAATAATATCACGTTCCTTTTTTTAAGGAGTTGTCCGATTCAGAAAATAGTTTTTTATCCAAAAAATCACCTTCTTTTTTTTAGAGTTGATTATTTTTATGAATAAACCGAATAATCCTCCCCTTGGTGATCAACGGATCAAGATCAGCATGGATAGGATATATAAATAAATTTATAATTCAATGGCCAGGATTGTTTCTTACCTCTTACCTCTTGAGAGGCAAGATGGAGCACTCTAAAAGAGCTCGAATTATATACCTTTCTTTAAACTACATAGGAGACCGCTGCTGGCCTGGCGTGATGCTTGTCTCGATCGAGCGCCGGCAAGTATTAGATGCCCCGAAAATCCCACTGTCACACCACTCGTGCACAGCATTACACTTATCTAAAGCGACCCCGTTACCATCGTGCATGGCACCCATGTACATAACCCTCTATCACTGCTGGTCAGTAGGTCGTCTGCCCCTCTTGGTCTTCTTGTAGCTCGCCGCCGGCCGGACGGATCGAGATGAGGATTTCTGTGGCTCTCGCGGCGACTGGGCTGCTGCTGTCTGTAGCGGCGGCCGACATGCCGATCGTCTCGTACCGGGGGAGGAGCGAGGAGGAGACGTCGGGCCACCAGCGCAGCAACAACAACCTCCGCTTCGTCGGCGTGTGCTACGGCACGGTGGGCAGCGACCTCCCGTCCCGGAGCGAGGTGGTGCAAATGTACATGTCCTTGGGCATCAACGGAATGCGCATCTACCACCCCGACGGGGAGGCGCTCGACGCCCTGCGTAACTCCGGCATCGGCATCATCCTCGACGTCGGCGGCTTCGACGCGGTGTCCTGGCTCGCCGCCAGCTTCGCCAACGCGGCCTCCTGGGTCCACGACAACGTCAGCCCCTACTACCCGGCCGTCAACATCAAGTACATCGCCGTCGGCAACGAGGTGCTAGGCGCCGGCGCCACGCAGAGAATCCTCCCGGCCATGCGGAACGTCAACGCTGGCCGCGGCCGGCGTCCTCGCCGGCATCAAGGTGTCCACCTCGGTGAGGTTCGACGTCATCGCTAACTCCTTCCCTCCCTCCGCCGGCGTGTTCGCGTACCCCTACATGACGGCCATAGCCCAGCACCTCGCGAGCACCGGCGCGCCGCTGCTGGCCAACGTCTACCCCTACTTCGCCTACAGGGACGACCCGAGAGACATCAGCCTCGACTTCGCCACCTTCCAGCCCACGGCCACGCCGGTGGTCGACGTCAACAACGGCCTGGTCTACCGCAACCTCTTCGACGCCATCTACGCCGCGCTGGAGAAGGCCGGCGCCGGGAACGTGAGGGTGGTGGTGTCGGAGAGCGGGTGGCCGTCGGCGGGAGGGTTCGCGGCGACCGTGGACAACGCTCGGAAGTACAACCAGGGGCTGGTCGACCATGTGGCCGAGAGACCGGGGCAGCTGGAGGCTTACGTATTTGCCATGTTCATCGAGAACCAGAAGTCCGGGGATCCCACCGAGAGAAACTTTGGGCTCTTCTACCCTAACAAGTCGTCGGTCTATCCGATTACCTCTCCGAATCTGCAGGCTGAAATATAAACACATGGAGCTTTGTGATGATTAATAATGTTGACTGTTTTGTTGACGCTCGTTTGCTGTGTGCTTAGGCCCGCTAATAACAACATTTCTTGTTGAACTACGTACATCGGTACCACATGCATGAGTAAAAGAACCTTCAAGGTTTCTTATTGGTTGACTGCAACAATGCTCTGCATTCTGCACGGATGCATGCATCTCTGATTTCTGAGACTGTAATCTTATTGCGGCGGAACACTGTCTTGTACTACGTCGTATTTGCAGTACGTAAGAGAAAAATCAATTGGCACGGCAGTGCTCCCTCCTTTTTTATTTAAAATAGTTGGTCGTTTAACCTACTACTATTTAAATTATTATATAAATGTATAAAATTTTAATTTATGTTTAAAGTACCTTTGATGATAAACAAATCACAGCAAAATAATTTATAATTGTATCTTCTTAAAATAAGATTAATAATTAAATATAGATTTAAAAATCAACAATATTAAATAATAAAAGTAGAGATAGTACTATTTTTCCCGGAGACCAGAACACACTCGATAGTTCTTACGCCCAACTGAACGAGCACTGCATCATCATATTTAATATTTAAAATATTTGCTTTTTTGATAACCATTTAATGGTGTAAATAATAGAATTAGCTACTACAAAATTAAACATCTATTTTAAAAATACAAGTTGATAAAATTGTATGTAGAATTGTTTTTTAAAAATAGCATTCGGTAGTATAAAAAGCGTGCGCGCTGATGAAAAACATGATAAAAGATTTGCATAAAGAACGCAGCCCAAGCAACGAAACAGCGCAAAGTTTTGTGCTCTCATGGTTTAACGGCCCATGACTCCTTAGGGCCCATTGTTACATGGCAAGAAGGTCCCATGATCCTGGGGGCCTCGCAGTAAAGCGGTTAAATTTGAGGGGCTACTCTGTAATTTCGAGGAGGATAGAAAAGAGAAGAGAGATAGGGGAACTACCGCAGACTTCAAAAATCCAAACCTCTCCGAAACCTCCCACGAATGGCGGGCTCTCCCTCCCAAACCTGAATCCCCAAACCCTAACCCCCAATCCCCAATCCGGCAATCCCCCTCCCATTGCAGCCCTCACCATCCCTCGCCGATGGCGCCGGAGGCGAGGCAGCTCGGGGTGCGCCTCCGGGAGAACGAGGCGGTGGCGCAATGTTTGCTGGAGAAGTGGCGGTCCATGGAGGAGAAGCCGGGTGGTCTCAAGGAGAACCTGGCTCACACGCTCGCCAAATCGTACCGCAGCGTCTGCGCCGCCAAGGAGCCCATCCGGACCCTCAAGGACCTTTATGAGATAAAGTAACATGTTTCCCTTGCCTATCCTTTTTTTTTTTTTGGTTCGGTTGCTGGGGCTGAAGGTTGCAGTCAGGGCTAGGATTTGATTGATTTTCGTTTGGGAGCTTTGGATTGGGCGACTTTGCTGAAATAGTGAAATGTTGCATGTCTAATTCATTAGGATTTTAAGGGGAGTACAGGGTTACATAAATCATAAGTGTGCATATGTGGAGCGACTAATTCAATGTGTGTGGCCATACCGATCTTAGTTGCTTCGAGATAGATAAATAATCAGGTGCTGTAACTGTAACTGGCTGTTGTGTGGATTCATGTAGGACTCTACTTCTGTTTCTGCTTTGTAATTTGGATATGGAGAGCAAAAATTTCCAACATCCCGCTACTACACATGTTTTTCTGTTCTTGTTGTATAATCAAGCAACATTTAATGCAGGGCCAACTATAAAGAATAATAAATTTGTTTCCTGTTTTATTATTGTTGTCAGGGGTGTTGGAAAATGGGTCATGAGTAACAGTGAAATATCACATGTCTAAATTCATTAGGATTTCAAGGGGAGTACAGGGTTACATACTTACATGACTTACATCTTGAACTGTGAAATCATAAGTTAGCATGTGTTGATGAACTATACAATAAAATTATGATTCAATGTGTGTTGTCAGTTGCTATGTAGTAGACAAATGAGCAAGTGCTTTGGCTGGCTTTTGTATGGATTCATGTAGGGCTTTGCACTTCGGTTTTGTATTGTAAGTTGTATTTAGAGATCAGAATCTCCAACTTCCCTTAATGCAGAACCAATTATATAAAATATTAATCTTTTTTCCTGTTCCGTTACTGTTGTCAGGGGTGTTGGAAAATGGGTCATACGTCAACTGAAAGGGTCCTTTCCAGAGTCCAGCCCAGATTTATCTCCTCCAGAAAGTAACACAGCAGGAGAAAAGGGTAACTGTTTTGTCCTTGATTGCATATTTGCATGCCTACTGAACGTCTTTTAGGGCATCCTTTCTTCTCATTTCTTTTGGGAAGGGGTTTGTTTGGTTAATCTGCTGTGGTGGGAGTGAAGCTAATGAGCAAAAAAATATTCTTGTCAATCATATGAAGATCAACTACTGTTTCTATAGGCAAGAAAGCAGGAGGGTCAAAGCGTTATGTGCCACAGAAAAATTCTGCTGCCTACGCGATTCTGATCACACTCCATAGGTATGCTTTGACTGGGGACATATTTTTCACTATTTTTGTTGTTCATATCTCAGGGTAACAATAATATATAAACTACAGGAATTAGGAAAGGTTCCTACTTGTAAGAGCAGACAATAACAGTTGATTTCCTTCTAGGGAAACAATCAATGGGAAGAGTTATATGAAGAAGCAAGAGCTTATTGATGCCACTGAAGCAAGCGGCCTGTCACGAAGTGCAATTGGGTACAGTTTTCACAATATATTGACAATGTTGCTCATTCCATCTGCTATTTTTAGTGCATTTCTAAGTAGGTAATTTGCATTATGAAACAGTCCAGATAAAAGTAAAGCAAAACCGGGGGCTTTTGCGAGTTCTCAGAAGGACTGGTACACTGGATGGAGCTGCATGAAAACATTGACATCTAAAGGACTGGTTTCAAAGTCTGGCAATCCTGCAAAGTAATTTCATAAAACTTATCTTCTATGTCTATCTTAACTTTTCCACTTTGTTACTTTAGATGAATAATGTTGGTTTCAACGCACACAGTTGCAAAAGGTTGACTGTTGTCAGTGACAGAGCCACATTCTTGACTTTTGCGATAAAGCTCCTAACTATCTAGAATTTCACACATAAGCTTACGTTAAGAAATTTGATATGAATCAGCACAGAAGGTTTTCGTACATGTATTAAATCATATGTGTACTAATTCTGGCTTTACCATTATCACTACGACACTACCTTTTGTGTTATATATGCAACAAAGCATCATTGCTAGGGGCCAGCTATTAATTGGACATCCTTTTAAACGAACTTTATTAAATTATAATATGAAAATTGAATGTGCTGTGTCATTAATGGATTTTTGGTACATTACACTTGTATTTGTTAACTTGATTGCTTTTAGGAAAATGCTCATGGAGCTATTATTTAGATTAGTGGTTTGCATCATTTGTTATTTAATCTATGTTTCGGATAGGTTTAGCATCACAAGACAAAAAAGTTAGGAAATTTGGCATGGTGCCACATTATTATCCTTGCTAAGATAATTAGCAGTCTTCTTAATGCCTGCTATCTGGATGTGCTTTAGGGAATATATTGTTTTCCGATATTTTGAGCTAATTTTAAAATGATACACATATCGATTTAAGGTTGCAGTTATTCTGTGCCATAGCATCTACTCTCTAATCTCCATTGATGGATAGAGGCACACATGCCCAATGGTGCAGCTTCTTTGCACCCCCTTGAACCTACAAAGGTAGACAACATGTACCTATTGATCTTCCACCTGAAATAGTACCACTTGAAATAATGGTACAGAGAGCTATCATTTGTTTGTCACATAAATAGTAAACCGGATCTTAGTAATACTATTTCACATTTGCTTACATTTGTGTGATGAGAGAACTGACCCCTTTTAAGTGTATACACATGCATCTAGTTGGGATTAAGCAATATGATTCTTTTGAGGTGCTAAGCATAACTAGGGGCTTAACAAATGAATTTCTGTAGGTATATGATAACTGAAGAAGGGAAATTCACTGCTCTTGATTGCCTCTCAAGGTCTGGGTTAGATGATCACTCACCACCTTTAGTGGTAAACAGCGTTCACCAGACATCATTGGGACCTTCTAGGGCCATTGGTGAACCCAGCACATCTGTTGCTAACCCTGTCGCTAAGACATCACCAGAAATGACATATCTGACAAGTCAAGAATCACTCAATTACAAGTCTCAAGTTAGAACTGCTGTAAGTCCTGCCTTTAGTCCTTTAGTAACATTGCTTTTCAAGTTATTATTTTTTCCTGAGCTAAGTATTTTAAGATATATCCACAAGCTATTTCACAGATTCTTTTAGATATGACAAAAGATCCAGTGATCTTGTTCATGTACTATTTAGTTCTTCTGATCAAGTTCTTCAATTTTATGGTCACAATATCTAATCTTATCTCATGGTTCAGCATAAGTAGAACTGCCATTATTTTTTGTATTGAGCAAGATTGTTTTACTTTTGTAGCTTTGCCATGTTGCTGTTTAATGTTACAATTTGGAGAGCACCAACCAGACACGTCCTTTGTAGGTTTTAAGTGTCTTTTGGTTATAATTAATAAACACAATTCTGAACTACAATCTAGGTTTACTGCCAATCTGCCATAGTTCCATATTTCTGTCAAAGCAGGACAACCACGCTCAACACACGACTCCACCAGCCACAGGGCAACCTTCATTTACAGTCTAGGTTTACTGCCATAGTTTAAGTTGGTTTGTTGAGAGTCTGTTCTAGTTGTGGTCTTCTTCCAGTTTTCCCTAATTAACTTGTAAGGTTTGGTCTCATTTCTCCTTTAAAACGAGGCACTGGCAATGGCTGGTTGTTTTGAAAAATATTTTCCTGTCATACTAGAATTTCAGGCGCTGTAAGTAGTAAGTTCATAATTCAGATTCTTTTACCCTGTTTAGGATAACTGTGCTGAAGAAATCATTCTTAGTGATTCAGATTCTGAAGAATCATATACAGAGAACTATTCTCTAATAGGTAAAATTGCTATTTCTGTTCATATACCAGAGTTCACAAACATTCTATTGTTTTGCTGTTGTGCTAAAACAAATTTTGGTTTCTTAAGTGCAGGTTCTGAAGAATTTACTGAAAGAGTTGCACCTCCAATATTGAAAGCAAGCAACTCTGGTGGTCTTGATATCAGTATGTTTTCTATTAGAATAACATTGGATCCGATATAAGTATATTTTTACTGCCCTATTTAATTAATTCCGATAACCTTTTTTCCAGGCAAGAGAACTACTCCAAACAACAGATTTTCAGATTGTTCAGCTTCTATTTCCCCTCTTTCATCTCAAGGAACATTTGAGCTGCAGTCTTCTAGTACATTGGTAAACTAATCTTTTGTGGTTAAATCCTATTCTGTAACTTCTTCCCTTTTGAAGTGATAGTACTGCTGTTACGTCATTTCAACTACCAGGGTACTACTGAAATCAATATGCTAGACAAGGATACTGTATGTATGGACAATTCTATACTAGCCATGCCACCTCGGCGATCCAGTGACAATTTTCTTGAAGATTATGAAGTTGTGTTGGTATTGGATGATCGTGAGAATTTTGGGTTCGTATGATCATACCATACTCTTACATCTTACAGAATTTGTATCTACAATTGTATCATGAGTATTAGGTCTGGGTCTGAGGCCCCCTGATGATACTGTTCACTCCTTTCATTTGTCCTTGTTAAGTTGTTATGGACCTTGAAACTCTGGGATAATAATACCCATGACCTTTCATCTATAGGTTCATCATAACCTTATCTGAACCTGTTAACCAACATATAGTACTAGAAGTTACATAGCTTGTTTGAAAACCAAATCAATTCATTATGTACAGTTACATTGCACAATGTTTCAAGGTTATCTGGATAAGAGGATGCAAGTTTCAATGATTTGATTAATGAATTCTGCTCTTCTTTTAGCATGGTCAAGTATGATTACTGAGCATTTTCATTTTATCATTTCCATTGATTTGCAAACATGAGAGAAATGCTATTGTATTCTTTGCACATTGTTCTGTTAAACCAAGACATGATTATTTTTTCACATATAATTCTAGTATCTTCTGGAATCCATTAGAATGCTTAACTAATTTCATTTTCCTGAAGACGCTTTAAATTGGTATTGTTTTCAGTTAATTTGTACCTTTAATGTTGATATTTGGTCCATCTAATTGTCTATCCTTCAACTTATGGATCTCATATTAACGTCTAATTAGTACTATACCTTTCAACTCAAATCATTCTAGAAATACCAAACTACTGAAACAATTGGAACATGTGCTTTTATCTAGAAGTGCTTTGGCTTTTTTTACCCTGAACTATGCAGGCCTGTCAGTTTTCAGAAATAGTTATGTTTGAATTAGGTTTATGAGAACCATTTGTCATATTCCTTTTCCAATATTGTTATGACAGCTTGATATTTCAAGTGCTAGATACACATGGGATTGCATTTTTGTTTCAAATGATTTGCTACTACCCATGCTTCCCCTGTAATTACATGTTTTATTTTGACTTCATTCAATGGCTTTATTTTGTATAATTGCATATGTTTGTTCGTTCTCAGAACTGTTACTTTTTTTGGGCAGGGATCGTTTAAAACCTGTTGCTGATAACATACGCTTACAATTCCGTGTACCTGTAGAGGTTAGTTAAGCATGAAATTTCTTGTACTTTTCTTCTCTTTCTAGTTTCCCTTTACTTCCTCTGTTTGGCATTATCCTTGCACATTTCCTCAGGCCACAAAAACTTGCTTTACAAATTCAATACCATTTCATCAAATGTAGAGCATCGCACTAATTTCTTATTTTTGTTTACCTGGTGTACATGTTCAAATGCATAATCTAGATAATTTGTATGTAGTTCTGGTCTGCTGGTAAAATATTGAACGCAGAGAGTTTGCAGAACCATCTATCAACATGTCATTACTACTGCACTTTCCTGCTCAAGTAATGGTGATAAAACCACATATGTCCACCAATCCTAAGTTCATAACCATTTGATCCAGCCTTTGGCATCATTTATAATCCTTTACTTATAAACACCAAAAGAGCGGAGGAAACACCTAAGCTGAATCTGTATCTTGCCCAAACTTCCATGGTACTAAAGGCTGCTGCTGCTGATGTAGGCAATAAATGAAGTGTCACAAAATTTTGTTCATAAATTTGAGTTGTTCCTATAGTTTGTTTCCAGAGGATGTGGTTTTGATCCTTCTGTTTGAACCATGTCTTCCAGATAAAGCATTTGCCTGTTGGCGACGGTATTTGGATTGCTCGTGATAGAAAGCTTCACACAGAGTATGTTCTTGATTTCATTGTTGAAAGGAAAAATGTTGCTGATCTATGTAGTTCAATCACAGACAACCGATACAAAATTCAGAAGTTAAGTCTCAAGGTACCATCTGTGCTATTGCCTTAACTTTAACATTGAACTTTAATGCTAATTCCTCTTGGCTTTATATTTCAGTTTTCTTACTTGTACAAAGTTTAGTTTGTTTCTTATTATAATCCCGATCAGCTGTTGTGGCAACCCAAACATTATTTTGTTCATGTGCTGTTGACCTTCGTAGCTGTTAAATTGATGGCAAACTCATGATCATGCTTGGCCCTGTAATCATGGAGGCATCATAACATTTAATCATAGATCTAGTGTAACTTGGTACAAATTGCATTGAACTTTTTCTCCTTTAGGTCTTCCATAGTTATATTTGTAAACTTGATTTTGAATTGTGTTCAGAACTACTGAAATTTTTATGGAATTTTCTTGTTCAAGGAGTCACATCTTTTGAACTTGTATTGTGCTGTTCCCAGATGCTATGTTCACACTTGTATTGTGTGGTTGAGTCTAGTCTAAACTAAGTATTTTTGGTTATGCTGAATAAGTTACCTCATACTCATTCCTTGTCCCCATATGGTTTGAAGACTTAAGCTTGTAGATTCAGAACCTCCTCCCAGGCAAATTGCTTTTCTGTTCCATATAATATATGGAAAATATTTTTACTGTTAGCAACGATACACTGATTCTTTGGTGCACCTTCTTTGTAGAAATGTGGCCTAAAGAAGCTGATATATCTGGTTGAAGGTGACCCTAACCCTCTCGATTCATCAGAAAGGATTAAAACCGCGTATGTACTCTGCAACTGCTCATGTCAATTGGGCGATAATTTTTAAGAATATCAGCAGCTTTTCTGGTTCTCTCTTCTATTCCTCTCCCTTAACAATAGTTTGTGTTGTATAGATTTGTCAGTCAATGATGGATATTGGGCTGCAAAATGTATGCTCTTGTAACTGGTGGCCTTTTATATGCAGTTGCTTCACCACTGAGATTCTTGAAGGATTTGATGTTCAGAGAACCACTGGGTATGCTGATACTGTAAGGACATACGGCTACCTTACACGTTCGATAATTGAATACTACAGCACCAACTTTTCTACTGGTTCTAATACTTCTCGAGTATGCCCGACCTATGATGAGTTTAAGAAAAAGTGTGATGACCTTAAGAAGGTAACTGTGAGTGATTTATTCGCCCTTCAACTTATGCAGGTAAGTGGGCAATAAAAACAACCTTCACCAAAGTTGGATATCTACATTTCATGTTGTAGTTGGAGGCAAGAATTATCCTAATTGATTATGATGCGATGCAGGTGCCACAAGTGACAGAAGAAGCTGCACTTGCTGTGATAGGATTCTATCCAACTATTTTCACACTTGCTCAGGCGTATTCCATGCTTGTCAGTTCCCTTCTTTCAACTTTACAATGTTCATTAGACATACCATTACACTGTTCTTATCATTTGTTTATACTCAAACTGGAACAGCTAGTGCATTCCATATCCCTTGCTACTCTAGTATTAATTGTGTCGCACAAAATGATGCAATTTTTTTGTGTGAACTAAACCATGTTGTTGTGATGTTTTAAGGATGGCGATACCCGTGCTCAAGAGGAAATGTTGAAGAATAAGAGCACTCTGATAAACGCAGGGGCTAGCAGAAACATATTCAAGCTTATCTGGGGTGAAGGATAAAATCCTCAGTTTGTTTTGTGATCAACTGGTTTAACCATATTTTGTCACCTTCTTGCTGATTTTGGTGCAACCACCGGTGAAGCTCCACAATTCTCAGCTCTCACCGCAACTCTTTCTTTCATGTTCTAAAGGCAAACTGGTCCATTTTTGTGTGCCAAGGTGCCATGGAACACTGAGTTTCAGAATTTGTAACCACCTACAAATGGGACTTTGCAAGTTAGCATAGGCGCATAGGTTGACCCCCATCTAAGACAGACGAACTATTTTTTATCTTATGCATTCTCCAGGTTGTACAAAATGGAACTATAATGGAACTGGGCCGCTTAGCGTTTCACATCTCTTTACTCAGTTGCTTGGATTATGCGCTGTCTCATGTTATCTCGGTTTTGTTTGCATGGAAATGGACAAGCTCATATGAGATTGCACCCACAGACCATACGCAGCTGCCAACATTGTTACGGTTCATCCATGTGCTGGGATCAATCCATGGTCGGCGCCATGTCCGGGCGACGTCTGAAGCTTGTTCGATCATCTTTGGTAACATCTCTAGCCCCTACATTGTTCAGTTTGCTGCATTATTTAACTTCGTGATTGATTGTGAACCTTACGTAGAGGTATCCTTCACCCAAGTTTCGCAGAGAAACGTACCAGATGAGGAAATTATTGGGCGGTTTGTCCCAGAACGCACAAGGATTCGACTACAAACGGGGACCTTACATCACGCAATCAGGTTTCATGCTCACCCTCCCCTGATTATACCGTCGTCACCAATGCGTCATCACGTATTCCTTTCTCTACCATACGCACCTGCGTTCCATATATACGGCACACACATACACGTACCCACTGTCTGGTCATCTTTCCATGTACGTCTCGACTCTCGACACAGGGCTATCATCAGCCAGGAGTTGCTTTCACAGCCAGTCACTAGCAATGAGCAAGAAATACAAAACGGCGCTGTCGCACGCACACGCTGCTATAGGGTTGTGTGTCACTCGAGCGCTAAAAGGATAGGAGTAGAAGAGTGCAAAAGAGGCAGGAGGAAGAGGACACGGGACATTGCATAAAATGAAAAAAAGAAAAATCGCACGCCATTGCAACTTGATGACAAGAGAAAACAAACCGCCCCAAGTATGACCCATGCGACGCGGCACCACAGGCCCAATAGAAGGCAACAAAAACAAGGTTTGGCTCTTGGCAGTTGGCATGGCGCCGGAGCCCTGTTTTTTTTTTCCCTCTTCTTCCCTCGACGACAAGCTCGTCGTCGTCGTCGGTCGTGGTGTTTGGTTGGACGCGTTGCGCTTGTTGCCATCCTTGTGGTTAGCATCCAAACCGGAAGGGTACAAAAACAAAGCGAGATGTCGCCACCACTAATAAGCTGCCCGCCCCCGGCGCCTTTGGCTTCGGAAACCCAGGTGGTGGAGCTAGCTGCCCGCACGCCGGAACCCACCAAAAAACACACACACACACACACAGAACCCCTCCAGCCTGATCGATCGATGGCGTGCGGCACCGGTGGTGCGGTGGTGGCCGTCTCGTGACGCGGCTGCCTCTGTCTGCCCTTGGGCTTTTGTCCAAACGAATCGGCTCGGTGACACCGGGAAGGCGACACGGCAAGCGGGAGTGCGCTGCCGCTGCTGCTGCTGCCACCGTTGTCTTTTTGGCGATCTATCTGTGTCTGCGCGTGTATCTACGACGCTAGCCTCTCTCGTCTTTTGGCTTGCCTTTGCATGGGCTCGACCTTGTCTTTCTCCTGGATCTCTCGCGGCTCGTCTTGTTCCTTTCCTCGCCCGGGAGGGGAGCCACGCCCCAGCGATAACTCCGAATTTATTAGCTTTGGACATTCTTGGGGCCGTTTCTTGCAAGCTAAGGTCCCCCCGTTACGTACAATCTTGCAAGCTGCCAAGCAAGGACAAATCAATCATGGATGCGCCCAAAGCTTTTTCTCCTCCTTGTAGCATAGCACCGTCCGTCTACATTGCTAGATCGATAATGCTACGCGTCTTGTGTCGTTTTGTTTCTACTGGGGTTTGTTTGCTTCATCGAAATTGGCACTGTTGGCTCTTAGTACGTACAAGTCCCGTATGTCGTCATTATATTATTGTGATCACAACATTCACTTGCTCCGTCGCTAGTTCAGAATTTTAAACTAGAAATATTAATTTATTTTGCGATGGAATAGTAGTAAATCATAACTTTCGTCATGAATCTCGTTAAATTGTTAATAAGGATGTAATGGTATAGAATTTTTCCAGCTAGTCCATACTATTCCGAGAGCTAATATAAGACAGTTTTTGAAACCATTTTCTTTTTAAAATTTTAGTTTTTTAAATTTGTGTGATGCCGTATTGAAGTAACCACGAATTAAATTCATGAATATAGAACAATAGTTGTTTCTAACCGTTTTCATCCCTATTTATTGTTCAATATGTTTTTAATAACTTTATCTTCCTAGTTCAAATTTATCTTAGATATATACACCATGGTATATATATAAATTTAAGCAGGGTCTATTGGTTTGACTATATAAGTCATGAATTTTTTTATCATCCTTAAAAAAGAAATCTTAAGGTATCATATTTTTCAGTATAAAAATTTAGTACCTTGAAGTACAATGCATCTTAAGGCACTAAAATTTCTGATGCTATTTGTCAAGGATGGTAAAAAGCCCATAAGTCATACTCATAGTAAACATATAATTATTTCCTAATATAACTTCTTTGTTGGTTTCCGATCTTTAATTAGAGTTGCTGTTTCATCGATAAATGCAGTATAAATATGCTATTGACATCACAGATGCTATTACTACCCTCCCAAAATCATTACCACACGATCAAAAGATACATCTGGTGTTTTTTTATGATAATTGCGGACGTATATTTTCTGCCATCAGAATTGGATGCTTGCTTCATGAATTGTCTTTCTGAAAGAAAAATCCAACAACTTTGGTTCCAACGAAACAATCAGTGGACCCTTCGTGACACCAACACAAAGGACAAGTTTTGCTTCAAAGCTGAGGTCTTGACTCATTAATCCCGTGTCATTAAAATCCGACACCTCACTTTGAACACGACTAGAAACCTTGATCAAATCAATGGACGCCCTACGAAAAGACTCGTGCAGTTTGGCGCATGTAGAAATTACTTCCACTAGCGAGATAGTCAGAGAAGATTCTGCCACTTCTCTATGGAAAATGGCAGGTGAAAACGCAAAAAGGTCCCTGGCTCTTTCCCGTAAATACAGCATTACCCTTTTGCATAGTGCATTATTAACAACATCTTATGAAAATTACCTAACAGGCTTCTCTTTCAAGCTAGGGAATTCCTCGACTTCCCCATGGTAAGGTCGTCTTATGCAAAATGAGCATGCTTTCACTTGCTCCTGCCAACTTGTTGGCCAACCCAACCTAAGATAGCTACTCAAAACAATTAGCTGATCACATCAACTGGACTGGCCAAATTTCAGTTTTCTTCGGGAAAGAAAAACGTACCCTCCTTTTTGTCTCATGCTGATATGTTTTACTCGTCCACGTACTATTTAACCCTGGCCACCAATCTTGCACTATGCGTGGAGTAGCTCTGTAAAAGAATGTTGTGGGCTGATAGTATTAATGTTTTAACATGTATCTGAAGTTAACTATGATATAGATTGACTATTGGATTGGTCGTAAATTTTGAGCTAGTAGTTTGCTAAACTATTGATCTGGCTCTAAAAGACTAAAACATCTCATACTCACTCTATTTTATTACATGACTTTTAAACTTGATATCTGGCCATTCATCTAATTTAAAAGGTTAGTGTAAATATCTTTTTGAGGCAATTAGTGTAAATATTTAAAAATGTATATCCATCATTTCGCTTTTGCTTGTGTTTATACGTCAAAATTTAAATTTTTAGCAATAGATTTAGAGTTAAATTTGAGTTTTTTTCATCAAAGTTTATTTTTACAGACTTGACTTTTATATCACTAAGAATAGATACATAGAATTTGTATTAATAAATTATTTTTTATTTGCAAATATGTCATTTGTCGTATTTTTATAAAAAGCCAAACAAATCCCTAATCTACTCACCAAAACAAAGTGTTTTTTAAGAAATAATGAAATGAATGATAAGGGCGTGTTTGTTTCTAGATATCACTAGTTACGTCGGATGTTTGGACACTTATTATAAATAAGTAAACATAGACTATTAATAAAACTCATCTATAATCTTGGACTAATTCGTGAGACGAATCTAGTGAGCCTAATTAATCCATGATTAGCTTATGTGATGCTATGGTAAATATTTGCTAATTATGAGTTAATTAGGCTTAAAAAATTTGTCTCGCGGATTAGCTCTCATTTATAAAATTAGTTTTTTATTAGTCTATGTTTAATACTTCAAATTAGTGTCCAAACATCTGATATGACATGGGGCTAAAATGTATAGCCCCATCAAAACAATCCCAAATTTATGTGTAAAATTTAAAACGTTGTCTATTTAAATGACGGAGTATGCACTAATCGCTCAGCAACATGACACATGAGTCGGTGTACTTGCTAGCTACGAGTAGAAGTATACTAGTAGCTAGCTCAAGTCGGTGTGTTGCAGTAGCACTGTAGATGCTGCTGTACTACTACCAAAACAACACGAAAACCTTTTGGGTTGGCTTATTTTAAGAGCTCTCACGTGTTGCTGCAATGCGTGTTGTTGAAACGCTGAATGAGCGTGTGAATGAATGAACTTGCCGTTCGAGCCAACGCACATCTAGGCCACCCACACACGTGGCCCCATTCTCACGTGTGCCACCTCGACGGCCCAAAAGAAAAAAAAAAGAAAAAGAAAACATGTTCAGATGAAGTGAGGTTTGGACTTTGGACACGCCACAGGTTTGGAGAGCTCGGGAGATTATTTGGTGAGCTGAGCCATTAGGATCTTGTTGGTTGGTTGATTACCTAGCCTGCGGCTGTATGATGTCCATGTTAACACCGTTGGAGATTGTAGCATGTATACGTCGTATGTTTGACATTTGGCGCTAACCAGTACTCGGACAAAGGGAGTCTATTTTTTTTTCCATTTGCACACTTCTTAAACGATATATTTTTTTATATCGTTTATATAAAAGTTGATTTAAAAAATCACAGAGTGCAGCAGAGAGGTTGTTGGAGTGAGCCACATTTAACACTAATTTTTTTGACAAGCTAAAAATGAGATCTGAAGAGATTGTTAGGGATACTTAAATAATTTTATTTGAGATGGGGTAACACGTGAGGAGATAAGACTAGAACATTAAGAGATATGCAGGCGTGTTTGTCAACCACGCATTGTGCCCAAGCCTATACAACAAGAACACGTATATATCTAATTAATTTAGGTTTCTGTTAGATGGTACGTACAAAAATGAAGAAGACTCTTTACACGGCCATTGGTTTTGTATGTACTAATCCCAAGTAGATGGATGGTCTCGTACTTCACACTTGAGTACTCCTTTATGTACGTATCCATATTGCTTACCCACGTTTAGTGTGTGCTTAAAGCTAAACCACTCCAATTATTATCACTCCTAATTTTTTTAAGACGATGAACGTCTTATATTTGTGCATGGAGGGAGTACGAAAACTGTCTTGTGCAACTAATATTTGTCGGGATCCCTTCTCTTTTGGAGCGTTGTCTGGACCACATTTGATTTGATCGAGCAAACGACGAAAGCTCTAGCATTGCTAATTCAGGGTTTTCCCGTGGCACACGGCCAAATAAGCTTCTAAAATAGCGTAGATACTTCCATTAATCACACTGTTTATATTCCATTGGCTTTGACAATTTTCCTCTGACTTTTGTGATGACTTTAGTCTCGTATAAAATTTTAGCCACCACTGTACTGGCGTCTTTTGTTTCCGTGGAAGCAGACATGGCGATTGATAGTTTTCTTAATCAGATGGATACACATGCAGCTACAATTTTGTGTTGAAAAATGCATCAGGAGAGACAAAATAGAGTTGGTCGGTCTAAGACGCCACACGTTGCCGGAGACGTGGAATATACAAATGGAGCAGTTAGTTTTTTGAACATTTTTTGGTATTATAAGAAGGTAACACTGTTTTTTACGTAAAATTTGATATAATCATCTAAGATACCATATTATACATAGAAAACAGTGTTACTTTCTAGTACCTCTCAGGATGATACAATTGCTCTAGTTTTCCTGTTGTTTTCGCTGTTGTGGCCAAGCCGTATATTAATTAGTTTGTCGCCGCTGGAATGCTCGATCATTGTAATGTCAATTCGTCGCCGTATATATTGTTTTGATTCACCGAAGATAATATTCCAACGCGGCTGCTTATATTTTTATATAGATATATTCAAGGCTGCGCGGTTCAAGGTGTCATAGGACGACCGTCCATGTTTTCAAGAATATGGTGATTTGTTTTTGCGTTTGGTTTGATAGATAAGATGATTTTTTTTGTTTAGTTGGATATACGAGGTGTAGATGGAATGAACATATCAAATCACTAAAGAACAATAATATATAAATTGATTATCATAAATATTATAGTAATCTATTATCCCTAATTAACACTAATGTAAAACTAGTACTTACTAAATAATAATAAAAATATGCTAATAATCACATATGATCACTTTTAGTGTCCGGTTACGCTCGTCCCATATCTTCGTAGAATATTCATACTTATTCGCCATATTCAATTTTGTTCCTGAACAAAGGCATAAAAAACCCAGGGGGCAGCAAGCAAATTCACATGCACGCATGCATGACGAACTGGTAGGAAGTCGTCAATTCTCTGTTCAGACCATTGATCGCTGGCCAAGAGGCAGGGAAGCACCACCACAATCACATGGACCAGCGAGAAGCCTGCAAAGCTTTCAATTAAGATCGCAGTAATCTACGGTCACATGTACCACACTCCACGGCCTGGCTTGATTGATGCGAGCAGATGAGCCCGTCTGTACAATCAGATACGGCGCCGTCCAGCAGTCAAACCATGCATGAGCCTCGCCTCATGCAGCTCGCTGGCATGTACAAATATTTGTGTGCGAGGCGACGGGGCGGCGACGATATCCTCGCGAATCCGAACAAACAGGAAACATTTCTCGTGCAGAATCCCACGGAGATCGATCGCTGCACGCGCGCACCTGTCGCCGCGGGGGTGCATCCACGGTCCACGCGACGCCACCGCCGCTAACTCAGCGCGATTTCTGTGTGAAATCGGCGACTGCTCGGCGAGGCGAGCAGTCCCCATGCCGCGCGCGCGGCAGTTGGTTCCCGTGGGTATCGCGGCCGAGCCATCAGGGCTGGGGGTGTCTCGGTGAATGGCCTTGCGTTGCGTGCGTACCTCACGGTGTACACTGAACAAAACACGTGTAGATAATGATATCTGATGAACAATCGTGTTACACATATAGCCTAATTGTTTATTGGAGTGATTAAAAGTGAATCTTTTAGTATCTTTTTAGTCTATGATAAATAATCTAAAAAATACATATATTTTGAAATGGAGGTACATTACTTTTGTATTGCTTTATTGTTATATTTATGCAACTACTAGTTTTTATTATTGATAAGTTCCCTTCATCACGGAATACAAGCATTTCTATTACTTAAATTTTGTCTTAAAATATAAGTATTTTAATATTGTTTATATTAATACTTATCTCATTAATTACTTCTTATCTAATATTCTTCCTATTTTATCCCTCTCCTAAACTCCCACTCTCATCCACAACTTATTATTAAATAGAGCTACACTCTTTTCTTCTTAACCTTAATCCCTATTAAAGAATCTATAAACATTTATATTTTAGAACATAGATAATAACTCATATTTTTTTCTTTTATCAGTTTTCTTAATTTTTTATAATTCCAGACGGAGGAGTAACTGATCGCACCGTCCTTACCAGAGAAAAAAAGCCATTCTATCTGCTGTGTTCTTCACCGGATTTCCGGTAGAAGAGAGCAAAAGGGACCGAGTACTAAACGAAACTTATTTTCAGTACTACCGTGCCGTGTTAAACTTAAAACCTCGCCAACTGGACAAGTGCAGTACCTGGCATGGCATTGATGAAACCAGCTGGTTTTGTACAAACTGCCACACAAACACACAAAAACAAATGGTGATGGTTAGATCAATCGACCAACACACCAGAGCTGGTCGTACAAACAGCTGTGTCCATTTATCATCGGGAGCGCTACATTCTTAACCCCATCATAAAATAAGATTATTTTTAAATTTTTTATACTCCCTCCATTTCACAAAATAAATAAATAAATATATTCATCTATTGATGAATTTAGACCAGACGAAAAAGTCTTACAATATAAAACGAATGTAGTAATATTTAACTCTTCATCTTATTTAAAAATATTTACGACTAATTTTTTTTATTTTTTAAATAGAACGGATGTAACGATAAATCGAAAAATACGGGACGGAGTAGCAGCGGGTGAAACGGGTCGTCACGGCGAAGGGCAGGACGGGTGCGGATGGGATTGGGGCCCTGGGGGCGGCAGCCGTAGCCGCCCGTAGGTGGATCGAGTAAAAACGCGGCGCAAGCGTCCAAAACCAACCCCGGAAACCTTGTTCCTTGTCGTCTCGTCTTTTAATAGTACTACTGGACGGAACGACGGGCAGAGCCGTGCAAGGGCAAACGCCTCTTGTTTCTCCGGTTCCTTAGCCTCTAGTAGCCCTTCGGGGGTCTCTCGGGTTTCGCGTTTGGAATTTGGAATTTTGGATGCAGCAGCCGCGCCTACCTTGGACGCACTCCCCTCCCCTCCCTCGTACTCGTACATACGGCGGGCGTTGCTCGTCACAATCTTCCACTGGTTCTCACGTACTGTACTTATGCTCCAAGTCTATGGGTGTTTAGTTGATAAAATTTTTACGTATCACATCATATGTTTGACTGCATGTCAGAAGTGGTTTTCGAATAAGAATGAAAAAACACTTTAACAGCTGGCATGGAAACCGCGAGACGAATCTTTTAAGCATAATTAATCCATCATTAGCGCATGTGAGTTACTGTAGCACTTATGGCTAATCATGTACTAATTAGACTCAAAAGATTCGTCTCACGATTTCTCACATAATTGTGCAATTAGTTTTTTTATTTATCTACATTTAATACTCTATTTAGATGTCCAAAGATTTGATATGATGTTTTTGGGTGAAAATTTTTGAAAACTTAACGGGGCATAAGAAACTAGACATATAATTTTTAATTTTATGGATTGATATCGGCTCCTAAATTTAAGGCCCGGAACAAGTATTTTAGTCTTAATTTTATTTTACCCAAAGTAAGTCTATTTCTGAGCAATCATTACATCAAAGTTTGTAAAGGTAGAAAACAAATGTATTAGAAGTAGATAAATCAGATGATAATTAGTGGATTTTAATAAAGTTGAGGATAATCTAGTCTTTTTATTGGTGTGTATAGAAAGGATGAAATATGAAATTTTATTTTGGACCGAGGAAGTGTCTTCTAATCTAAGGGCTCCTTTGCAACAAATAGATTTTGGAGATATTTTGGATGATTAGATTTATATGGAAAAAAATAACCCTTTGGGACAAAGAAATGGCTATTCCAATTCCTTTGAAATTTCGTAAGAATACCTCAAAACATATAAATTTTGGAGGATTTTTAACATCAAGTCTAAACTATTGGAAACATTATTTTGTGTCTATCTTTCTCTTCTAATTCCTCCAGTTTTTCATGTGCTCAATGCTAACTATTATTTCTGCAGTTTTACTGTGTTTCTTTAATCCATTGGATTTGAGTTGATAAAGTACTTTAATTATGTATTTTTCATATTCCTAATTTCTAAAATTCTGCATTCTAATGGAGACCTAAATTTTTACAATCAGTATATGTAAGGATGTGCTCTTAGATTATTTCTCGGTTTTTATACGCATGCTTTCTGAAACAATAAATAATGTATTTTTTATAAAAAATTTCTATATCGAAGTTTATCATCTCACTTTTATAGAGTAGGTAGTAGATGTTTAATTTTGTATTAGTTAATTTCATCTTTTATATTATTAAAATATCTATCAAAAAATTATATAATTCTTCATCACTCATCAACTAAAAGAACACGTAGTGAGTACTAATGAAACCTTGTAGTACAAAGCACAAGCAGTATATGTAACTATGTAAGTGGAGCAAGGCCAACAGGAGGGTTAAATCTGCAGTCAAACAAACAATACGCAGAGCGAGCTATGCTATATGCTATCCCAAGTTGCTTTAATTTCTTCGAAAGAGGCAAAACAAGAAGATGGATCACTATCTGTCCATCCATCAGCAACCTCATTTTTTTCCCTTATAAAAACACATCCGAGTAATAGAACACTACCTAGGATTTTCCTCCCTGTTCTTTCTTTTATTTCTTCGATACTCCCTTCCTTCAAAAGTACTTTTAGATTTAAATTATGGACAAAAATATAAGTATTTATACATAAATTCTCAGTAGTTCATGTCATGTCCCGACCATAGGAACCCCTGGCCGAGCCCGTGCTTTAAGACATCAAGACTTTCCTCACACAACCAACACATATCTTTTCTGCGCACTTTATCCTCACTCATGCGCACCCGGGAATGACTTCTCGTTCGGTTACCTATCCCAAGATTGCTCCAAGCCAAACACGCTTAACCTTGGAGTTCTCTCGAGATAAGCTTCCGGAAAAGAAGTTACAACTTGTTGGTATGAGTATCTGTCAAATCCTATTAAGTCTTGGGCTGGGATGTTACATACACCCACCCTCAAAGGACCCGACGTCTCCGTCGGTCCAACATACCCACACTTGGGCAAACAACCAGGAACGTTTCCCTCGTGGGCACGTCCGTGTGTCCAGGTCCGGCCCATGTGCCATGGCCGTGTCCCCGCAGGACCCACGCGCCCACACGCGCCGAAACCGCGAGGGTCGGCTCTGATACCATTCTGTCACGTCCCGACCCTAGGAACCCCCTGGGCCGGGCCCGTGCTCTAGGACATCAAGACTTCCCTCACACAACCAACACACGTCTTTTCTGCGCACTTTGTCCTCACTCATGTGTTTCCCGGTCAGTCACCCATTCCAAGATTTCTTCAGGCCAAACACATTTAATCTTGGAGTTCTCTCGAGATAAGCTTCCGGAAAAGAAGTTGCAACTTATTGGTATGAGTATCTGCCAAATCCTATTAAGTCTTGGGCTTGGATGTTACAGTTCAATCATTCAAATAGCTACATAGCCAATCAAATACTTAGAAAATAAATCTAATGAATTAAAAAAAATCAAAAATTGACTACTGCAATAAGCAAATCTTTAATATTTCCTTAAAACAAAATAGAAATAATTATATTTAGAAACTACCTCCGGTCCCTAATAACTTTATTTTTTCGATTTTTGTGTATAAAGTTTGACCATTCATCTTATTTGAAAAATTTGTAAAAAAATTAAAAAATTAGTAACACATAAAGTAGTATTCTCTAGTAACAATTAAAATATTAATCGAAAAAATTTTAAATAAGACAAAGAGTTAAAATATTATATCTAAAAATTAAAAAAATTAATATGGGATGGAGGTAGTATTTGGTTTTCCTCAGCCAGGAGTCTAGCACTCACAGTGAGGCTGGCGGCAGCAGCTGAATGGGTTTTAGATTTGTTTTCTGAAAGCTGCAGGGATAGAGGGGCAAGAGAAGAAGAGTGTGGCAAGAAAGAAACAAAAATAAAGGAGGAGGAGGGAGACGAAGTGGGCGAGTTTTTGTTTTGTTGCGGCGTCGTCGTCGTGTTGCGGGGATGGAGGAATAACGAGGCCATGCTCCATTGCTTCCTCTCCTCATCTATATTCTTCCTTCTCACCACGTCACGACAAGAGTCGTGGGGGCTTCTTTCTTTTACTACTTTAATTGTGTTCGTATTTGTTTATTTGTTGTCCCGGAAAGCTATTTATGGTAGTACTGCAGTCCACCTTTTGCACCTCCAACCCTCCTTGCTCTCCAAATAGCAATTTGCTAGTGTTCTTTCATGGTTGCACAAATTGAATACTGTACTACTCCTTGACAGGTCAAGCTGACCAAGAATACAACAAAATTCTCGGTTTTTCTCAAGAACAATAAGTAGTTGTCCTGTTGGAGACGTGGAGTATTGAATAGGGTGAAAATCATAGTTTCCATGATGACCATAAATAATACACAAACCTAAGTGGTTTTCATGTATTTGATATCTGTCTTTATAAGTGTACACCACTAATGATATATCATATGTGTACAGTGACATATGCATGTTTTGAATAGGGGGTGCGGGGTTTGGGAGCCTCACCACCTTCTCCTTCTCTTTTCTTAGGGGTTGTTTAGTTTCTAAAATTTTTTTTAAAAAATATCATATGAAAACTTTAAACATACATTTGAAATATTAAATTTAGTCTAATTACAAAACAAATTTCGGATTTCGCCTGGAAACCGCGGGACAAATCTTTTGAGTCTAATGAATTCGTCATTAGCACATGTTGTTTACCGTAGCACTTATGGCTAATCACGTTCTAATTAGACTCAAAAGATTCGTCTCACTATTTTCTCCATAACTATATAATTAGTTTTAATGTTTATATATATATATTTAATATTTTATTTAGATGTCCAAAGATTTGATGTGATGTTTTTGAGAAAAAATTTTAGGAACTAAACAGTCCCTTATTCTTCGTCTCATTTTTTTTTTCTAATCTCCATGGGGATCTACCGCGCAGTGGGACTGGAACTCCCTAGCTCGGACGCTCGATCTGTCCCTAGGCGTGTACATGTGAATATGTGATGCACTGGTGTTACTTGTGTAGTTATTTGTGTTTGTGTCTGCTTTGATAAGTAATAAAAATATATTTTTACTAATATATTAAATCATATGATTTTTCTATTTTTAGAAAAAATTTCATCGAGGTAACTTGGACATTAGAGTTTAAGAGTTAGTAAAGCTTATATACACAATGCGCCCTATAAGTATAAGGCATTTTGCCTCCCTAACTTGTCATAGAATATATGGGATTTTATTACGATACTTGTTCCCTCAATATTTTTAATTTAATATTTGCCATCTTACCTCTCACATATTATTCTATCTCCAACCATGTCTCATTTAATGGGTGTATTATAGTCTTTTCTTTATTTTTAATACTCTCTCCAGTTTAATAATTAATATATTTATATTTCTTAACGAGTTCAAACAACAATCAATTAATAGAAAATAGGTTTCATTTCTTTTGAAATCTACTCTTACAGTTAACTAAGCGTATAGCCTCAATCTTCCACCATTTTTTAAGACATCGAAATTAACATTTAGTTTAATTTGGGATAAAGCTTGAGCTTTATAAGGTTTATTTGGTATAAAAACAAGAAAATGTATTAGTGTATCAATATATAAGAATTATACTAACAAACTTAAAAGGTAGTTTTATTTTATTTTATACAGAAAGTTTTTGAAAGAAAAATCCCGTTCAACGATTGAAAACGTGGTTACGGTCGCTCACTCCAATAAACCCAAAAGAACACTATCGTAAGTTACAAAAGCACAATGAACTAACTAAAACGGTAGGAGTATATACAAACTAATGCCTTGTTTAGTTCGCAAAATTTTCTTAAAAAACATCACATCAAATCTTTAAACACACATTTGAAGTATTAAACGTTGTCTAATTGTAAAAAAAACTTCATATTCTGTCTGAAAACCGTGAGACGAATCTTTTAAGTCTAATTAATCCGTCATTAGCACATGCTGGTTACTGTAGCTCTTATGGGTAATCACGTCCTAATTAGGCTCAAAAGATTCGTCTCACGATTTCCCCCACAACTGTGTAATTAGTTTTAGTGTTCATGTATATTTAATGCTTCATTTAAATGTCCAAAGATTCGATGTAATGTTTTGGAAAAAAGTTTTTTGAACTAAACCTGGCCTAAAACAAAGCCGTAAAATCATGGATAGTACTAAACTACTAACCGCAAAGACGAGCGAGGGTTTATACTTTATACGCAAACAAAAAAACCGATACTAACAAAGTACTACTCCCACTGCAGTTACGAGCTGCCGCTGGTAGAGTGCTCCACTGTTCCCTCCGTCTTAAAAAAAAATAATATGCTATATTATATTAAATAACAATACAATTATATTCTGCTTCTCATCTATTTCCAAAGCATTTATTCTTGGCTTTATAAAATCTAATACATTAACTACCTACAAATAAACTTATTTTAAAATGAGCTAGATGGAATAAAAGGTGCTCATCTTATCACTTATTTTACAAATAAGATAAACAACATATTTATAAACAAAAAATAAACTGTGAATAAATTTTTTATATACATGTTTTTATCTAAAAGTCAAGACAATAAAATAAACTAAGATAAAGAAAAACGCTACAATTAACTTCACATTTAAGATTAGAAATTTAAATTTTGATTATAAGTATAAATTTTAAAATAGGTAAAAATGATCTTAAGAAAGAAGGTAGTACTAAGAGTTACAATAGCAGACTATAGTTCAACTATAAACATATTTTAAGAAGATAAGAGAGAAGAGAGAAATACGACGGACTATAGATTTATATTTAACTGTAACACATACTCGAGACATAATATATGTATATGTAACCACATATGCTAGTATATGTTTTATAGGTAATACTATATAAATTAACTATTAGATTAATATTAGATTGAGTATAGATAACTTGGAGGTTACCTGTACTACTGAACTTGCCCTTTCGAGCTAGAGTCGGTCCACGTAGATTACGGGAGAATAGAAGGGGCAGGCTGCACACCGCAGTCGCGGACAGAAAAGAGGAGTGAATGCGTCCGCGCCGGTGCCGGTGCGCGAGTGGAGACAAGCGCGATCCGGACAAAAAAAGCCTCCTCCGCTTCTTGTCGCCACCGCGGCCGCGCGCCCCCAAAAAGTCTCCAAAGCCAAGCCAAGCCGAGCGCCACCACCACGTCTCCCCCGCCCCTCTTCTCCTTTCACCTGCTCTCAGGCCTCCGCCTCTTTATATCTGCAATTCTGCTTCGTCTGCCCTCTGAGATCCTCTCCTCCTTTTTTTCCCCCTCTCTATCTGCTGCTGCTGGTGGATCATCTCCTTGAGCTTGAGGTGAGCATTTTCTTTCCTTCTCTTTTGTTCACTTGTGGGTGGGGATTCTATTCTGGCTTTGAGATGCCCGGATGCCGCATGCATGCTGCTGCTGCTGCTCGCTGTGCATCTCTTTTCTCGATGCAAGACGAGGGAGGTGTCGAGCTGCAACGACAAAGCTTTAGCCTGCCGACTGCCCAGTGCAGAAATAAATGGTGGTGATTTGCTTTTGTCCCTTGCCTGAAGGCTGGGGAAATCTGGCCCCGGGATTGTATTCTTGTCTCTCGAGCTGTTGCTGCTTGTTGCAATCTGTTTGGACTTTTGGAGCCAGCTTGTTCTTATCGTCGCCTTCATTGCCATACGATATCCATCCAACTCTAAAGCTCGCTGCTTTGGTGCTTTGCTTTGATTATTATTAATGGCTTCGTCATCGTCGTCGTCGTCTCCATCCCTCTCCTCCTCAAGCTGAGCTGCCTCCTCTTCTCTTTGCACGCAGGCGCAGCCTTTTGCAGGTTCACTCGCGCGCGGTCGCGGCCCCACCGTTGTCACCTCAGCCTCTGACGCCGGTGTCAGGCGAGACGACGACGACGACGACAGCAAGAAACCTCAAATGCGCCCGTGCTAAGCTAGAGTTGGCCAGGCGTAGAATCGGATCAAAGATTGCAGCTTTGTGGTGGAGTATATCAAGGTCTGAGCCGCAGCGCTGGCGAGGCTGATGGTCCAGGACGAAGGCTCCTCGTCGTCGGTGACATCTTCCCCGCTGCAGAACTTCTCCAACATGCCGCTCCACCCTGCCGCGGCCTCCCCGACGCCGCCATGGATGATGCGGGAGCTGCGCTCCGACGAGCGGGGACTCTGCCTCATTCATCTCCTCCTCAACTGCGCCGCCGCCGCCGCGGCGGGGCGGCTTGATGCTGCCAACGCCGCGCTCGAGCACATCGCGTCGCTCGCGGCGCCCGACGGGGATGCCATGCAGCGCGTGGCGGCCGCCTTCGCGGAGGCGCTGGCGCGGCGCGCGCTCCGGGCGTGGCCCGGGCTGTGCCGGGCGCTGCTCCTGCCCCGCTCGTCGCCCACGCCGGCCGAGGTCGCCGCCGCGCGCCGGCACTTCCTCGACCTCTGCCCGTTCCTCCGCCTCGCCGGGGCCGCCGCCAACCAGTCCATACTTGAGGCCATGGAGTCCGAGAAGATCGTTCATGTCATCGACCTCGGCGGCGCCGACGCCACGCAATGGCTCGAGCTCCTCCACCTCCTCGCCGCGCGCCCCGAGGGCCCGCCACACCTGCGCCTGACGTCCGTCCACGAGCACAAGGACCTCCTCTCCCAGACAGCCATGGCGCTCACGAAAGAAGCCGAGCGCCTCGACGTGCCGTTCCAGTTCAACCCGGTGGTGTCCCGCCTCGACGCCCTCGACGTGGAGTCCCTCCGCGTGAAGACCGGCGAGGCACTGGCCATCTGCTCCAGCCTCCAGCTGCACTGCCTCCTGGCGTCCGACGACGACGCCACCGCGGGCGCGGCCACCGACAAGGACAGGCGAAGCCCGGAGTCCGGGCTCTCCCCGTCGACGTCCCGCGCGGACGCGTTCCTGGGCGCGCTGTGGGGGCTGTCGCCGAAGGTCATGGTGGTGACGGAGCAGGAGGCGAGCCACAACGCGGCGGGGCTGACGGAGCGGTTCGTGGAGGCGCTCAACTACTACGCCGCGCTCTTCGACTGCCTCGAGGTGGGCGCGGCGCGCGGGTCGGTGGAGCGCGCCCGCGTCGAGCGGTGGCTGCTCGGGGAGGAGATCAAGAACATCGTGGCGTGCGACGGCGCCGAGCGGCGGGAGCGGCACGAGCGGCTGGAGCGGTGGGCGCGGCGGCTGGAGGGCGCCGGCTTCGGCCGCGTGCCGCTCAGCTACTACGCGCTGCTGCAGGCGCGGCGCGTGGCGCAGGGGCTCGGCTGCGACGGCTTCAAGGTCCGGGAGGAGAAAGGCAACTTCTTCCTCTGCTGGCAAGACCGCGCCCTCTTCTCCGTCTCCGCCTGGCGCGGCCGCCGCTTCGACTGACCACCGCTCGCCGCCGTTCCGCCTTCCCGTATTTGTGCGAAGGAGACGCCGGGCCTACATTTCGCTCGCTCACTGCTGCTGCTGCTGCTCATGAACATTCATCGTTAAGCTAGTCTTTAATCTTCTTTTCTCTTTTTTTAACTGTTTAGTTCCTTCTTCTTTTGTATCATCTGGCTTAGGTCCAGATGAATTCGATGTCGCCGTGTTGTTCTGTTCATAGTGTAATCTCTCCATTTTGGTTGAAATGCATATTTTTTACCTAGGAATCAAATCAAGTTTAAGCGCGCAACTCCCTCCCTCCTTTCTCCTGTTTCTGAACTAATCATCATCAGTGAAAGCAGGTCGTTGCATTTGGTAAAGAACAGAGCGCCAAATTCTTATCAATTGAGCTCTGCCTGATGATGATGAATGACGACGACGATGACGAGTGGCAATCTCGTGCTGAAATCTGACTTTCGATTTGTCCCTTTTCTCATGTTACGATGCTCTGAATTTCTCCGTGGAATAATTCAACGACGGCCTTCAACTTTGGCATAACAGTTTCAACGTGTCGGAGGAAGAACCGGCCAAGATCGAGCAGCTCACCCTTGTCGGAACTTCCACGGAATCGAAGCCCTTTCCACCCAATTTCCGCCAAAGTTCAGAGCTCCAACCCCAAAAGAGTTTCTGCTTTCCACGGTGAAATGGTCTTCCATTCCACATCTCACCTCGGAGATTAATTAGCACATTAGGGTAAGTGACTTTCAGTAGCCGTGTTGCTTATCGTCTCCTCATCAAAGTTACTTTTGAGCTGGGTAATATCAAGCGCACAAACTGCATCAGCAATGCAGTGATTGCAATGTAGTGTTGCTCAGGGAGCCTAACAACTGGCGATCGAATCGTTCACTAAATACATCCAAAATGTAAAATATTATGACCAGAAAGGACCTCATTCTTTTGTGACAGTTTTTTTCGATGTTTTGTACTACCTCCATTTAGTTTTAATATATAATGTTTTGACTTTTAAACTCAACATTTGTCTGACAATTCATTTTATATTAAAAACAGTGCGAATATTCAAATAAAATATTATACTTAAATTACCTTTAGGAATAAAACAAGCCACAACAAAATAAATGATGTTTAAGAAAATGTTGAGTAACTAAAAGGAAGTATGTATGTGGAAGAGAGAAAAACAAGCTTGTCTAGATGGGCTTTGGTGTCCTAGATGGGCCTAATTGGAGGCCCAGATAGGCTACTAACGTTGCGTTCGCTGCGGTGGCCGGCTTCTCTTCTCCGTCGTCTCCGTCTTGGTGGGTGGACGGCCGGGAGGATTCAGTGCGGCTGCGGCGGCCAGGCCATGGCGCTCGCGCAGGGCACCGGCGACTTCTCCGTGGTGGTGCTGGGCTCCGACTTCGCGGTCGACGCCGGGGCCGCGCTCCTCAACCCTGCCGACCGGGAGGAGTGGCACGACTGCCTGCCCGACCTCTCCGCCCCCGCCGACGGCGACGACTTCTCCGACCTCGAAGACCTCCAGGTCGTCCGCGTCCATGGCACCGACAGGGCCGGGAGGCGCATCGTCCGCGTCGTCGGCAGGTTCTTCCCTGGTGCGCGGAAACGCCTCTCCCTTTCCCCTCCCCTCTCCTTGGCACTTTTGTCAGATTGGACTGGGTTGCGGCATCCTACCTTCTGGATGAGTATCTGTCATCTATAGTGTGCGGATCATGTGAATTAAACTGGAAAAGGTTGCATCCTGGAGATTTATTGTTCATCATCTTTCAACTGGGTGGTAATTTTAGGTTGTGATTCGTATGCACTGTTCCGTTGATGCACCGAATAGAGAAGTTTCTCAGACGGGAACTCGTCAGATGTGCACAGATTTATTTGATGCTGCTCCTTGGAGTAGTATACCAAAGCTTGTTTGCTACCACAGGATGGTTTCATTGATCTTAACTTCAGGTTGGATAATTAATTTGGTGATTGCCTAGTTGGTATGGTACAACATTTAGTTCCGCATTTTTGCGATATTAGTGACCCGCGGTATACTGGAATGCTTGGCAGTGAATTTGAAACCGGTACTGGAAGTAGCAATCAGGTGTCTGTTCATCCCCTGAATATAGTGTGCGTCTGAGAGTGTTGTGACTACTAAAGCTGATGTTGTAATACTACCATGTTAGGTTCTGTTTCCTTCCTCATTGCCAACACTAACATGGCTTCAAATGGCAGCTCCTGTCATAGGTGGTGAGCGACTGAAGAGGTATGTTCTTCACAAGCTGCGCACTGAGTTGCCAGATGGACCATTCTGCATTTTGTACATGCACAGCACTGTACAGTCAGATGATAACAACCCCGGGATGTCAATCTTAAGGGGAGTTTATGAAGATCTTCCACATGAATGCAAGGAAAGGCTGCAGGTGTTATACTTCCTGCATCCTGGGCTTCGGTCTAGGTTGGCCATCGCCACACTTGGCAGGCTCTTTTTAAGCGGAGGGTCAGTATACTCCCACATGGTTCTTCTGTTTTCTTTTTCTTGTCATACTGGGCAGAAAATAGAATGACCAAGATCCACCAGATTGCATAGGGTTGGAATATGGAGAAAGTAGTAGATAACAGTGCCTGGATGATGTAGATATTGCTGACCGTATAGTACTTCCTCCACTTTGATGATTCTTCTTGTTTTGGACAATGATACGGTCTTCTAAATCAACATTTGACTATGATTTTCTATTAAAATATAAATAAAAGATAAATAAATGTTTGCTTTTATTAAAATACACTTTACGACTTATCCATACATGTCCTAGTGTTTCCAAACTAAATATTTTAAAAATTATTAATAGTTAAAGTTTTAAAAAGTTTGACCATACCCTTATCTATAACAACAAGAATTATGGAACTGGAGGGAGTATTCCAGATTAAGAATACTGGCACTAAAATGGTTATCCAGGGTATCATTACTCCAGTTATGAACAATGATTATAGTTGTAACCTATTTTATGGATCCCTGTTTTAAGTACACAGGCAGGCTAATTTAGTGACCTTTCTTTTATTGAGTGTCTCCAGTACCAAATTTTTGTTGTTTTCTCTGTTTCATATTATAAGATGTTTTGGTACTACCTAGATTCATCCATAAATCAGCATTTGTTTTATATATGTGTTTAGATTAATTAGCATTTATATAAATATAAGGATGGACATAACATCTTATAATGTGAAACGATGGTAATATTAATATTATTGCAACCTAAATTGTTATAACCTTTTGTCACAGTTTGTATTGGAAAATCAAGTATGTTAGTCGGCTGGAGTATCTTTGGGGGGACATCAGAAAGGGAGAAGTAGAAATTCCAGATTTCGTGATTGATCATGATAAGGTTCTTGAGCACCGACCACTGACAGACTATGGTATAGAGCCTGATCCTCTACATCTTGCTGATATGCCTGCTGTGGGCTACTCGCTTGGAAGGTATGAAGACAAATGGTCTCCCGAAGATCGACGGTACTCTCGCAATTACATGTGAAAATTTGCTAGCCGAAGGCCTCCAAGATTCATGTAATATATATAGTATAATTAGGATCATGGTAATGTTGTGTGATTTTGTCAGGTTGCTATAAAAACCTGACCGCCTGCTTCAGAATTGTCGGGATATATCACCTGCATTTACTTCTAAGCCAACGGCATGTCCGTCTTGACGTATGGTGTTGTGTCGTACAATTATGTATGTGCTTTTCTAATCTTACGGTGAAGTTCTACCGAAATTCTCACGCAGTTCTCCATACCTTGGCTTAGATATCCCAAGAAAAACAGCTGCCACATATCTCAAAACCATCTAGAAAGTATCAATCCAACATCATGTGGATTCAGTAACGCTAAATCCAACAAATTATTGAGATAACTACAAAGAAAACTTGCCGAGAGCCTGAGGTTTAAACATCCTGTGCACAGTGGCACACCCAATGGACTAACACTAATAACTAATGATAACTAACAAGTGATAACTAACAAGAGGATTTAACTCTGAGATAGCTCTCGGCAACGCTTTGTGGCAGCAACAACTGCATTTATCAGTGTCCCACGAAATGCACCCTTCTCGAGCTCTTGTATCCCAGTTATGGTGGTTCCGGCCGGGGAAGTGACCATATCTTTCAGTTGACCTGGATGCTTTCCAGTTTGGTTTACCATGGTTGCAGCACCAAGAACCTAGATAGAGCAACATAATATGTAAACAGAACATATAACTATATCACAACATATTTTATGGAAGGAAGACTCACCGTCTGAGATGCAAGACCAAGAGCAAGATCTCGAGGAAGACCAGCAGCAACCCCACCATCAGCCATGGCCTCTATTGCTAAGAAAATATAGGCCGGACCACTACCACTGTATTCAAATAGATGAGAATACATGTCACTCTGAAAATCATAACATAATGTTTCCTCCAGTGAAGCTTTTCAAGGAAATATTTGTATGTAAAACCAGTGACATACCTTAACCCAGTTACAGCATCAAAATATTTCTCTTCAGCTGTCCAAACTTTTCCGATGGCACTGAATAAACTTCTTACACGGTTTTCATCATTATCAGTAGCCATGTCTCCCAAACACATCACTAGTAGAAGTGCATCAGCAATTGATTAATTCCCACTTCCTTAAGTAGATAAATCATAATCTCAATTATTAAATGTTTTTCTACCACCCCAACTCTCGACAAAACAGTAGTGTTTTTTTTTTCTGGAAGGAACCAAGGTACACATAAAGTGCTGTTCATTAAAATGTGCGATATCTTCAAAGAGAGATCATCGCACAATATTAGTTGATTGATAACTTTACAAGAAAGGCTGATAAACGATAATTTATGTGTTATGATTATTGGACTGAAAAAAGTACACATGAAATCAGCAAATGAAGTTGATGGGTGATTATCATATATGTTACCTGATGCTGCTTGACCAACAGCTGAAGGGGTGTTTGGCATTACTCTAATAATTCTTCGATGACCAGACCAACCCTACAATTACAATGGAAGAAAATAGGGCAAACTGTGAACAAGTGAATGCATCCAACTGAGGAAAAAAAAGATCTGGCATGAATGAAGCATGGCATCAGTTGGCTTTTTCTGCATGGAATCTAGATAGAGCAATATTACTCAGTATATGCCCTACCACTCAACAGGCTTTCTGGAGTCATGAGTTAAGAAAATTTAGTAAAATAAAACACAGACTCACCTGCAGATCTTCCATCTTGATGCCAGCAGCAATGGACACCAGAAGCTTTTCTTCTGACAGCAAGGGTTTAAGCTCAACCAGAACCTCCCTTACTGCAATTTGATGCGTACATCATCTCATAAGCATGGAAAACCTACTCCAACGTAACCGAACCTAGCAAATATCTTGAGAACAAACATTTGTGAAACAAATATAACTATTCCCCCTCCCTCCTAGAGTTCTTAAATCTCCAAAACATCAGAAAAACAGCTGAAGTTCATCTGCACTGGCAACTGTACATTTTACATCTAACTAGTTCTCCTAATCTCCCCTCTAATAAAATGCTTTTCCGAAAACCACAAACAGAAGCATAATCTTTTGGAAGACGAGAAAACAGGACAAGATGTACATACCAATCTGTGGCTTCACAGAGATTACGATCACGTCACTTTCATCAACTACCTATAACAAGAGAAGAGAGTTATGTGCTGCCTAATTTCAGTACGGGAGGGTTTTTAGCAGAGAATACATACCTGAGCGTTGGTCTCCATGATGTGAGCTCCAATCGACGCGAAGGCGGCCGCACGCTCGGGGCGGCGGTGGGGCGCGGTGCGGATGGCGGCGGCCGGGAGGACGCCCGAAGCCACCACGCCGCGCGCGATGCTCTCCGCCAGGTTACCCGGACCGATGAACCCGAGGCGGAACCCGGCGGCCGCGGCCGCTGCCACGGGCTGAGCTGGAGGAGGCGGCGCCGCCATCGCGAGGAATCCGCGGAGGAGGAGGAGGTGGGGGAGACGCCGCGGCCGTGGAAGCGGAAGGCTTCGTTGGTGATCTGTAGCGATTTAAAACCATTCGGTTAGGTAAAAAAAAAAAGGCTCAAATCGAGGGAAAACCAGGATATAATCTGAAAGCAAAATCCCGTAAAAATGTTTTTGAAAAATCTATTTATTATATATATATATATATATGAATAAAATAAGAGAATAGGAGATTTCAAAATTGGGAGGATAAGAAACTGGCCTCTGCCAGCGAGTGCGAGTGGGTGAGCGTGGTGCGCCGTCGCCGGCGAGTGGGTGCGGCGAACCGCGTCGCCGCCGTCGCGAGCGAAGACGAGCAGTTCGCTCGCAGAAGCAAGAGCTGCGCAGTTGGAACCAGGAGGAGAAGAAAACGGAAAGGGGGGTGGGGGGGGGGGGGGGGCGGGGGAATGGCGACTAGGAGCGCCGGGCGCCGGCAGCCTAGAGGCGGAGAGGCGGCGGGGGAGCTCTGGGCCGCGCCGCGGCGGAGAGGCGTCGTCGCGTGGAGCAGGCGGCGGAGAGGGATGCGATGCCTGTACGATGCGCCTGGGCTGTTTTGTGCAATCATATAAAATCTATTGATTTTTAGTTCAATCAACAGTGAACCAAAGTTCTGTTTCTTCTGTACACCGTCCGATGTAGCACGCGGCAAGGATCCATCCCCTCTTCCGCTTCTGCCCTTTGTCCAACGCTGTCATTGATTGATTTATTTATTCTCTACCATTATGAGTTTAAAAAGAAACAGAGGGATCATTCGTAATTTAATAGATGATGCTTTTATTTTTCGTTACTTCGTTACACGGTTGATCTTACACGGTTGATCGTTTGTCTTATTTTTAAAATTTATATAATTATAATTTATTTTATTCTGATCAAATTTACAGCTAAAATTATTTTAAGTACAAATTACTTTTTTTCATATTTTTATAACTTTTAGTAAGACGGACAATCACTCTTACTAAAAAAATCAACAACTTTATTTTAAGGCCCCTTTGATTCAATTGAAAATTTATAGAAATTTTAAAAGATTTTATTTTTATAGGAATTTTTCCTACAAAGAATCAAAAGAATAAACCCTATGAAATGCTATGAAATTCCTATGGAATGTCTCTTCCCATATAAGTTTTGGAAGAAATTTAACTAGAACCTCGTGGAAAAAAATCCTATGAGTTTTTATTTCTCCTCAAATTCTTGTGTTTTTCCTGTAGTCCAATCAAACGGCTATTCCTATATTTTTTCTGTGTTTTGCGATCCTCTATTTTACACTTACATTCATGTTAGAATCCTATGTTTTTCCAATTCATCCGTTTTTTCATTCACGTGATTAAAGAGCCTAAAATACGAGTACTCTGATCGTTATTTTGTACTAACATACATACCTTTTTACCGTAAAATACACGGAAAAAAAAAGGAAGCCCACGAAACATCCAATCCAAGGCGCCAAATTTGAAGCTTCAACCAGTCAGAAATAACTCTTCAGCACGCTCCTCCCTAGAGCAGCTGCAGGAAGATGATACTTCTGCACCTTATTACTGAGCGGCCTCACTCCAAATCCAGAGCGTCGAGGTACCGTTGGTGCAATTTGCGCCGCGCAACACCTTGCGCCGCCGCGACTTGGCACCGTCCTTGCCGTCGTCTTCCTACCGACACCCTCCACCTCCATCGGCATGCTGATCGGCGGCGTGGTCTTGCCCTCGGCGATGAACTTGGTGACGTGGTCCATGAGCTCCTTGGTCTCGTCGTCGGAGCTATATTCCGGCAGGAGATGGAAGCAGTGGTCCTTCCGCCTGGACACCACGAGCTGCGCCCTGTCGCCCCACCCGGCGCCGTCGCGGAGTAGCTCGTGGTGACGGCGGCCGCGGTCCCGCAGGACGTCCTCCGTGGCCACGGCCACCAGCGCTCGGCGGCATGGCAGCAGTGCTATGTCCTTCGCGGGAGGGTTGATCCGGGGATCGTCGTTGCCGGCGGCGCCCGCCGTGACGTACGGACAGAGGTTGTCGACCCTCTCAGGCAGCAGCTTCGGCTTGGTGCGCCAGGCGCACGGTTTCTCGAAGGGTAGCCTCTCGGTGCCCCAGAAGTATGGCTGCAGGAGTATCATGCCCTCGATGTCGATGTCGCCGGCGTTGCGGGCGGTGCCGGCCCGTAGCGCCACGTTGTGCACGATGTTGGCGCCGGAGCTCTCGCCGGCGAGGAACATGCACGTCCGGTCGGCGTAGCTGCCGACCCAGGCGTCGTCGGAGAGGCCGCCGCTTGAAGCCGCTGCCCACCGGAGCGCGGCCCACGCGTCGTCGTAGGCCGCCGGTATGGGATGCTCCGGCGCGAGGCGGTAGTCCACGGAGACGACGACCGCCACGGCGTGAGCGGCGAGGGAGTCCGCGTAGTTGTGGAACATCTCGGCCGAGGCGCTCCCCGTGCAGAAGCCGCCGCCATGGATGTAGACGACCAAGGGGAGCCTCCTGCCGTCTTCGGCGGCGGCCTGGGCGGCGTCGATGGGGAGGAACAGGCGAACGGACACTCCGGTCTCGCCGTCGACGACGACGTCCTTCGTCACGACCCCATTTCGGCTTCTCTCGTCGGACGACGCGCCCATCTTCTTGTGCCTCACGAACTCCCTGACGCGGCCGTCGTTGTACACGCGCAGGAACGGGAAGAGGTCGACGGCGATGCCGCCGTCGCGGCTCTCGCTGTGCGCCGCCAATGAGCCATTGCTTGTGCTCATGCTGCAGCTAGCTGGATTTTTTTTGCGACTTGCAAGTGTTGCGGTTTGCTTTTGCGCTACGATAGTTTGCATGCAAAAGCGCAGGCGTTCTTGTTCTACTATTCTTATATGCAGTGGTGCCGTATAGCTAAAACCCTAACTAGTTTTAGGTAAAACTTATAGTACTTCTATTCTTAGAGTCTAAAAAAATAGAGATAAGACATAATGTAAGATAATAAACAATTTTAAAAATAAGTTGTATAATTCATTTTTTCCGAACCCTAGTTCGACCCTATAAATACATGAATGGTTTCCTTGATTTTCAATATCCACAAGGAAATGAGAGTTCTTTTCACTCCGTTTTACATCTTTCATTGAAATTTTGGATAATAGCCCATGATATCATGTTACACATTGCGTTGTTGTTCAGCAGGAGCATTAGAGCACTACTAGGATTTTCAGTAGATTAATCCGTTTCTATTCCAGGAGCAGGTTAAAAACTAACGGATCATCGCACATGTGTTGCCTTTCAAATAATCATCCCACATGTAAAACTATATTAGGTTAAACAAAGTTGCTATAAAAAAAATAGCCAACCGTAATCATATCTTACTGGTATACACAATGGAAACTGAGCAATAACAAGTTCAAAAACCATGAGCCCATCTTCCAGAAAAGAATGATATGCGTCTATTTCTATGTTGAACAAGTTTGCTGTAAAAAAACAATGGTAATGCACATATCCCTCCTTTTCTTTTTCTTTTGAATTCATATCACCATTTTATACACAAAAGAAGAAACAGTACATGACTAACTACAAAGCTTGCATCTTATCTCCTTTAAACACTATATGAACTAACAAAAAACGACAGACCAACACAAGATTGCTGTCCACGGTGCACAATTTTCCTTTGCTCTGCTAGATTGTCATCTGTACGACCATAAGTTTTAGACTGTAACCCCCAAAATAACTTAATCCTGAGGTACCAATATGCCATCCAACAGATGAAACACTCTTAAAATTGCTCCACAATAACACTTGGTGAAAAGGACACTGGCTGGCAAACTTGGATCAGACAGCCTTCAAGCGTATGCTCAATATGCATTGATCAGCATAGCAGCAAACGACCAGTCACAGTCCATCCTGCTAGTATCAGCATGAATTGTTGCACACAAAGCATGCTAAAAGTAGCTCGATTGTGTTTGAAGTAGCTCAAGGTGAGCAAGTATCTTTCCAATCATTGGTTTCAGGACAGGATCTCCTTTCTGAGCAAGATCGATAAGCAAAGCTTGTGCGATTTCGCCATAATGCTCTCTGTGGGCTTCAAGCCGAAAGATCCTCTCAAGCATCCATATCGCCTTCTCCTGGGAAGTTGAGTTTCCTGCTTCAGCGATTCTCAGCAGAGCATGAACACCTGATGCCTTTTCTATCACCTTGCTCCCGTTTTCCCAAATCTCATCCTGCATAAGGGTAGCTAGTGCTTCCAATACTGCTCCATCTGCTTCACGATCGTCATCTTCTAAGATTTGGATCAGAGGACTGATAGCACCAGCTTTCACTAAGCAGAAAGTGCTTTTGACAGTGCATTGGCAATTGTGAACAAAACAGTAAGTTTCAGCTGATGGTGCAACGCAAAGCCATCTTGGCAATTTTGTCTTGCGTAATGCTACTGAATTCTGTGACAGTTGAGCCAAGGATGTTGCTGCTTTAGACTTGGCTTTTATTGATCCTTCTGAAAGTAACTTAACAAGGCAAGGGACCACCCCATGTCCAACTGCTAAACTTTGTAACTTTTTATCCCAAGGGACTGTAAACCGAATTAATACGCCCGCAATGCCCTCAAGTAATGATGTTCTCTGCGGTGTCAAAGATGTTGTGATGTTTGTCTCCAGTAAGGATATCAGGAGAGGAAGCAAGTTGGCTTCTGTGAGAAACTCAGTAATCTTATTGTCTGTCACCGGGAGATTGCTTAGGATACCAATAGCTGCAGTCTTCTCATTTCCAGATGTAGTTGAAGAGATAATCTTTACAAAAATCTTAAGGTGGGTGTCCCTAATCTGCTCAGTTAATTCCTGTGAAGCATCTTTTGACAGATTGAAAATAAAATTCATAGCAGCAATTTTAATATCAACATTCTTTTCTGTCAGGAAGGGCAGGAGGAGTTGCACTCCGCCATTTTTTCTAATTTTAGCTCTAGCCCTTTTAGCATTTGTGTGCCCTGAAATACTATTTAGGGCCCTCAGGAGGTGAAGTTGAATTACTGGACTCGACAAGTTAAGAAGAGAGAGCATTTGAGGAGCTACATCCTTATGAAGCAGGATACGATCAGATTGTGCAATAGCTGCGAGTATAGCTGAGGCTGGCTCTCTAAGGGTCATTAACACTGATGTAACAGAGAACAGAAGTTGGAGCAGTGGTCCTGTTATGCCAGAATTTATCAAAATTTCCGCGTTTCGTAGAGAGCTAGAGAGATTAAGACAGGCACCTAGGGCTGAGTGCTTGGCTTCAAGATTTCCAGATTTAAACATTTCCACAAGGGGCTCAACTGCACCATCTTCTCCAAGGGAAGATTTCATCTGTTCAGAGAGGAACATTTTAGAAATAGCAGTTGCCATTAGGATCTTGTTCATATCAGAACCTGCAAAATAAACAGGAGAATAAAGCTCATTCAGGCAGGGTTTAGAAACTTGCATCTCTGACCATACATGTACTGTTGTAGTTTATTTGATGAGAGCTCTAAAGTATGAATTGACTACTAATGGTAGATAGTGGTGCACAAAGCAGTTTCTCTCTCCTTTTCTTTCTAATCACTGTTTTTTGCTGCTCTTTATTACAGCTCCTTTTTTATCTATATTTTATGATATTTTGGTTAATTCTCTTCAATTTTATGGTGGGTCTCAGAAATGCATTTTCTGAAGATAATTTAAATAATTAGTTGAGTCAAAGGGGTCAAATGTTGTAAACCTTAACACTAAATGCCTGTTCTTGAAGCCATTCATTATATGAAGTGTATGATTGTAAGCTCCGTTTACATCTGTCGGAAAATGTAAGCGTGAAAAGAGATATGGTCTATTAAAATACCTTCTTTCAGGTAATTTATCAACGGTCGAAAATAACCAGCCTCTGCCATCAGGAGCACATTTTGTGGATTGGATGACAACATGTGCAGCAACTTCTCTGCATCATCATGGGTATCTGGTTCATTTGCATTTCTTAATGTGACTAGCATGACTATACTGCCTTTAATCCTGCCAATCCTCGGCCGAACTTGTGGGATATCTGACAAATCCAACAGCAATGCAATTGCTTCCCTTGCCTCATCAACATCTCTAGATAAGGAACGAACAATACTTGAAAGTGACTCGATGCTTGCCAACCTCTCCTGCAAAGTCACGGAGTAAATCCAATCACATGAAAGAAATGAAGGCAGATTAAGTGCCAATGGAAATAGCCATTAGATAATTGATAACCCATATCATCAAGTGATATTGCCAAACATAAATATCCGGTTCGGTGGTAGGGGCTTGTCAGAATCCAAGGAGTATGTTTTAATCTTTTTTTTTAAAAGATATTGATGTGTATGATCTATAGAACCCTCTACCTGTTCAAATTTAATGCCTTCCTTCCGGCTTGCAAGTTATTGATCAGGAGTATCGTACAATGTTCTCAAGGTACTCACCTTGGCAGTATTTGACCTTAACTGGACACTCAAGTGAGTAAATTTTAGAAGTTTCAAATTCAATTTTTCTCTTCTAAGAAGGACAGTGATGTAGTCTAAACTTCCACGGCATTGTGCAGCAAATGGTCGAGACAAATCAAGCTCCCTAATACTATTTACAAAGATCAGGCTGTGCCTTACAATATGTACAATGACACCAAATGCAGCTTGGTAATCCCCAAATGCAGTAGAGCACAGACATTTCCCAAAATGCTGCTACATGGGCATACCATCGAACAGAAAGCGTGCGTAATCAGAGAAATCGAAGTGCACCACGCTCCACAATCCGGAGTCCTCACCTTGCTCTCGCAGCCAACGCAGCGCGCGAGCCGCCGCAGCGCGGCCATGACGCGGACCCTGGCCTCCGCGGTCCCAGCGCCGGCGAGCCGCGCGAGCAGCGCCGGAACCAGGACGCCGTCCTCGTCATCGTCCTCCCCGAGCCTCCCCTGCTCGGCGAGCGCCGCCACCTCCCGCGCCACCTCGGCGAGCTCAGCGTCGTCGCCGTTCTTGACGCGGACGAGGAAGTCCTCCACGTCGACGGCCACGCCGCCCCCACGGCCACCGCCCCCCGTTCTTGGCATCACAGCAGCAGCAGCGCCAAAGCAACAAGAAGCGAGCGGCAGTGAGCGTCGCGGGTGGGGAGAAGGCGGCGGGGGGGGGGGGGGGGGGGGGGGTTGAGTGGAGTAAGCGGAGGAGGAGGCGAGGAGAGGGAGAGGGAGAAGAAGCGGTCAAGTCGCCCATGAACGACGCGGCCCGAGGCCGAGGAGGAAGCGCCGGCGTCGCTGTCTGTCTACCCCTCAACCTCCGATTTTGGGTTTACCGTACCGGTTGTAACGGCGAGGATACCATCCTAAGAGCTTGTTTAGCTCTCAAATTTTTTTTAAAAACATCCTATTAAATTTTTAAACACCTAAATAAAGCATTAAATATAGAGGAACCAAAAAACTAATTACACAGTTACGGAAAAAATATTGAGACGAATATTTTGAGTCTAATTAATCCATGAGTAGCCATAAGTGCTACAATAACCAACATGTGCTAATGATGGATTAATTAAGCTCAAAAGATTCGTCTCATGGTTTCCAGGCTAGCCCTGAAATTCGTTTTTTCATTCGTGTTCGAAAACCCCTTCCAACATTCGATCAAATATTTGACGTGACACTTCTCCTGAAAATTTTCTCAATCTAAACCCCCCTAACTGCATCCCAAAATCATTTCTCAAAATCAACATATCAAATCTTAGACACCTAAATAGAGTATTAAATATTAATGAAAATTAAAACTAATTACACAGTTACGAGGAAAATCGTGAGACGAATATTTTGAGCCTAATTAGTACATGATTAGCCATAAATACTATGGTAACCAATATATGCTAATGACGAATTAATTAGACTTAAAAGTTTTGTCTTGTGGTTTTCAGATGGAATCTAAAATTTGTTTTATAATTAGACTACGTTTAATGTCTTAAATATATAACCGTACGCGTCGATACGAGCTCTCTGTCGAAAATTTTTGGAACTGACCGGGGCATTACTACCCCATCCGTTCAACCAATACTTCATCTTTATTCGGCCCACTAATACAAAAGTACTAAAAAAATAAAAAGTGTTCGTCAGATAAATGGAGGAGATAAAAATTTGAGAGAGGAAATACCGGTATGATGACGATAATATCATCGTAACTTTACTGAATGTAAATAGATTTCAAAATAATTTAAATTTTGACAAATTTTGTTTTGTCGTGCTTATTATCATGATGTGGTAGTCTATATCTTCAACGGTAAGAGAAATATAGACAATGACCAATGAGCACAATGGGTAACCTTATGCGTTTATTTTTTTGGAGAAAAATTGCAAGATTGATATTATAATTTTGCTAAATTGAATATATACCGTTCTGGTCCACGTGTCATTGACTCATGTGTGTCACACATATGAGTCACATATGACATATGCCATTGAGATACCAATGGCATATCTCTAACTTTATAAAATTTATAAAATTATAGTGGCACGGCTGTAAATTTCTCCTTTTTTAGTGTTGGCACAATTTGCATTGCACGCATGGATGGTGGAGTGTCGCTGTGGCATTATTTTTGCGCAAAGTGTGCTGACATGGTGTTAACTAGAGGGCCACATCTTTTGCTGCTACTTATGTTTATTAGCTGAAGTTTAAATTTTTATCTTTAAATTTAAGACGATTTAGGTTTTTTATCATAGTTATTTTCTAGCCTTTACTTTTAGCATCAGAAAAACACACATATGTACGTACGTACGTACGTATGTATATGCGTGTGCACACATATTTGATTTTTTTCAGTAACGATGACTTGATAGACTTATGTATGATCTGGGAAGTGTGACAGTGCGGGTAACAAATAGTCTCACATCGCTATCGTTAGTGAATGCTACCGTGGACATGGCAATGGGTTTGAGCAACGCTGCTGTCGCCTTCGTTGCCACGGGACGCGCTTTGTAGTGTTTGACCTGTTCTTCTGGAAAGGGATAGGCAGGTGACCAAGTCATCCTTTTTTATCCGTTCCATTTGTCAAGCAAAGCAGCTCTCTGTTTGTTATTACTCCACTACAGTTTTATTAAGCCGGGGGGACAGCGATTTGGGCGTAAGATTAACGTTGCTTTTTACCGTCTCAACTCGACTGGGGCGTCACGGCAAATCGCGGTTGAAATCGCCCCTTTTCTCACGTCGCACTCGAATCGCCTCCGCAATTACAATCCTAATTAACGATGAGCGTGTGAAAATACGTCGTGAAGGTATGGCTGGAGTGCGGCGTCCCATTTTTTTGGTTGGGCTGGGTAGCGATCGGGTGGGCCACACACGGCCCATTTTGATCGTTCTGCATTCGTGACTGAGTGGGCCGCGCGGCCATCGGGCCCTATGGCACGGCCCGATCTTTCCAATCTCCGACCATCGTTGGGCCAGGCCCGGAAAGCGTGGCCGCACCGGCACGCCCGCCTACACGTCGTGGGCCGAAGTCGACAGGATCCACGACGCGAGCGCATCCACGGGCTACGGCCCACAGGTACTAAGCAGGCCGTGCGGCCCAAACACGATTAATCTCGCAGGATACTACCAGATCATCGGTTTTTTACGATCTCCAAAATTAAACCAAATAAAAAACCATCGTTTTACTCTGTGAAGCCCATCCAATGCTCGATTGATGATGAACTGCACGATTATGGGTTCCACTAGTCATCGTGCACGTGCAAGGCGCGATGAGGCCATTACAAATTTAATTGAACACATATATGCATACATACATACACACATATATATGCTTCATTTAAATTTGCATAATTTCAGGAAGTGTGCTGGTGGAATCCACGAAACTACTAAATCAGTCATTATGATAATATTTGATAAATAGATTATCTATGCATTGTCCGTCATGGGATGAGTTTAGCTAAAGACAAAAAAAATTAATAGCTACATACATGCATGCAACAAAAAAAAGGTATAATTATCTACTATATATAATTGATAAGTAAACAACATTACAACAAGTAATAGAGTTGAGGAAGAAGACCGTATATTTATCTGTTATAATTGATAAATAAGCAGCATTAGAGCAATGAATATCATTACAACAAGGAATAGAGGGAGATGCTGACCACCTCGTGATGAGCAAGAACTAAACGTAGATCAGCCAACTCATTATTTCTCGGCTAATGATAATTGACTCATTCCAAGGGAGAAGAGGGATCGAATTGGGAATTGTGAAATGAAGAAATGAGACTGATCAAACTTTGTAAGCTCCAAAAGATGAGGCATAAAAAGATTAACAGATTGACGACCTAAAAAGACAAAATAATTCATGATATCTGAGACAAAAGCAAGTAATAGAACATAACATTTATAAACAGATTGAAGAACTGGCTAATGATTTGGGGAGCCTAAAGAAGGGAACTGTGCGTAATTGTAGGATGAATATCAGCTAATGGTTAATTATTGGCAATACAGGATGATTTCACGTATAACCAATGTTCGTTTGCTTTGTAGTGGCTACAAAAATCAACCGACAGTGGCAGTCGTTCACAAAGCAGCTCTACATCAATCCTTGTTTGCTAAGTTGAAATTTAAAAGGTGTTCTTGTATAGTGTATGATGAGAAAAGGTTGGATAACTAAGTGGGTTTTCAATCTCATACCTGCTGTGGGGTTGCTACCGCTGCTAGTCACATACTACCTCCGTTTCAAATATAAGATGTTTGACTTTTTTTTTAACGTTTGACCATTCGTCTTATTCAAAAACTTAGTACAAATACAAAAAAAATGACAAGTTGTGCTTAAAATTCTTTTAATAATAAAGTAAGTCACAAGCAAAAAAAAAATGATATTTTCATAATTTTTTGAATAAGATGAATGGTCAAACATTAAAAAAAAAGTCAAATATCTTACGTTACGAAACGGAGGAAGTAATATACATAAGCGGAGTATCCCTATATGGCTAGATGGGGTTAACTTATGCGCATGCAGGCTGCAGCTAGCATCAACATCCAATAATTCAACGATTGACACAAATTTTATTTGTTTTGGTCAGTATTTATGACCCCATGAAAGCTTGCTGCTCCGGTGACAGCTCCGATTCAGCACTTGGATGGCTTCTTCAATGTTTTTTTTTTTTTTGCGGGGAGGCTTCTTCAATGTTTGACCTGGAAATAAAATGAACTAACCAAAGCAACAAAGAATCAGGCCAAATATGAATTAGGTAAAGATGATTAGCAAAGAAACCCTGAAGAATTTATTAACCTGCTAGTAAGTTGGACAAATCCACAAAGCTTGCTACAAGAATTTGCACATAACCAATTTCCCCATATGGAGTAAATTGGTGTTCATTTACATTGGAATGTATCCCGCACACAAAGATCTATTGCACGATACCAAAACAAGGATGCAACAATTCTTATAATTAAGTAAACCAGAAAGTTACCTACTGTTGTATTAATGAGATCATCTCCAAATTGTTTTCTTGGTAGCTATGGTAAGCTACAATGACAAAAAAAAGTAAGTAAATAAGCAACATAAGTTCAGAAAGATGACATAGCGCCGATCACATCACCAGCTCTAGAGGTCCTAATCACCACCTGATGCTCCTCTTTAATGGCTAAATCCACTGCTATAAAGTGGTAGCTTAAGCTCAATTAGTATGACATCTTGGCTCTTAAGATATAGATAACAATTTCATGGTACCTTAATTTGGAAACAAATACAATATATAGACATGGAATAGATAGTAGAAATTGATACGTAGCAAATCCATTAGTTAGTATACTGCATATGGAACCAAACACACAACACCAAATCCATCGGTTAATGCTGCGATGAACCTTTCAAAACCATACAACTGCTACTGCTGAGAAGGATCAAGCAGTTTGTAAACATTACCAGAAGATATAAACAATTGAACACCATACAAAAGTATGAGATGGGCAGTCCAGTGGCATATGAAAAAGGTAGTTCATACTTGGGAGATTGATCGAGATGACGACCTAATGTTGTCGGGCGAGGTGAGCGGAGGATCACGTATAGAAGAGGTGGAGTTGAGGATTGGCATAGCTGACTGAGGTGGATCACAGGAATAGCGTGGCGTGGATGTGACTTGCAGCGTGGAGGGCGACTGATAGCGGGCGTCGGCTTGGGAGCGCCGGGGGCGGCCGGCGGCAGTGGACAGGAGCGTGGGTGTGGCCGGCGGCGGACGGGATCATCGGTATGACCTGCGGTGAATGGGATCGGCTTGTGGGGAGGATTTGTTAACGGCGTGGAGGGCGTGATTAGAGGGGTGTGTCCTGCGTATGATTGTAAGAGAGACATATCTAATCATTTTAGGCCATTAGATATCTATATCTAACGGTAGAAAATCGATTTTAGTCAATCATGTGTACATTTGTTGGGGTGGACATATACAAATTCCAACTCCTGCTTTTTATTTTAGTATAGATTTAGACAAACAACGATAAAAAAAAACACAAAAGGAGACTCCAGTAAAAATACACGGCCAAATTTAAGCGAAAAGAATCACAGAAGCCGAACCAAATCAAATACACACACTGATACACACGATGCAGTACGTACGTACATGAAAGAATTCTACTCCATCACACACGGCACACCTACGTAGCCAGGCTGCATCGTTTCTCAGTTATTCCGACGACGAGTTCATCGACTAAAAAAACAAACTCGGTAAGAACAAAATTAAGAAAAACACAAACCGACTTAATTATACGCTGATACATAATACAGACACAATAAGTACATCACCCAGCGAGCGTCCAAAACGCATCTGCGCAAGAGGAACGCACTACTGATCACCGTGTAATTAACTCCGTATTTATATATGTGTAATAACAATCGTATAGAGCGGTGAGGCGAAGCTTAGTCGCAGCACATCTCGCAGATCCAGCAGCAGCAGAGTGCAGCGATACTGAAGAAGATGAACAGCAAAAGTTGATTAGGCTTAGTTTCAGATAGATGAGGGTTTAGTTGCAAAGAAGCAACAATAATTGATTTTGAGATCGAAGCTACTAGCATATTTACCATCCTTCAATGAAGCCTTTCTCTCCCCTGGATTTGGTGCTTCCCCTCCGCGATTTCTTCCCGCCTTGCTCAGCTGCACCCGCAGCCGTCGGATACCCTGCAGTATTTAATTTGCACACACAAGTTCAGAAGATAATGAAGTAGGCAAGAACAAGAATCACTACTAATCTCCCTGCCAAAAAAATAGTTAGTTAGTTAGTTAATCCTGATCTAGCTGAAGAAGTGAAGATCACATGCAGCTAACTGAAGATCTAAGCACAGAGGCGTCTGTGTTGGACATGAACATCTAAGTTCAGAGATAGAGAGAGTGAGAGACCTGGAGGTGGCTGGCTGTTGCTGGTGCTGTCCATGATGTAACCCTGGCAGTGACTAGGTTCTTCTTCAGAGAATGGATGATGTATTCAGCTGGAGAGAGAAGTAGTAGATGTCTCGCTCTTGATTATATCTCTGAACAATCCCTAAATCCCCTATATATAGGCGCTTCAGGTTCTCTAAGAACATCTTTAAGAGTATCACTAAATTTTAATTCTTTAAATCTAAATTTAGCCATTTATTTTAGGTTTGGCAAAATACAAATCTGATGTGAGCTCCACAGATACTCCATCCCTGCTCCAAATTTGACAAAGGGAGGATGACTTATGGGTCTCCCACTGAGACTTACTCGTAGTAGAATGACTTATCAGATTTAACTATTAAGAAGCTATATTTAGCTATTTAAATGACATAACAAGTTAAATATATAGTCTTTTAGGGAACAACTTTTATATAAAGTTACTAAAATTTAGTATGTCAAGTGGGATGAATAGTCTATTGTAGATGCTCTATTACTTCTGCCTCAGTGCGATGTAAAGCTTGTAATGCCTTCCTTGATAGCCTTGGTTTCTTCCAGATTAAGTGCGCTGTCGCATCTCTCTAATGGGCAGCGCCGACAGAGATTGACATGTTTCTGATTGGCTGTTCATTTCGACCCTTGCTGCTTGTATCCTTGCGTACACCGTAACTGCTAGCATAGTAAGTAGTAGTAGTTATTACCAACTAAACAAACCGGTTTGACAAAAGCGATTGTTAATTCCAGAGCGAATCAGACGAAGCCACTAAAGTTGCTAGGTGGAGATTGCAGATAGACATGCAGTACTGGAAAAGTTCTCTGTGATCTTGGTGGTTTCGTGTTGCCATGTTGCATCACCGTGGGCGGCCGGAGGATAGCAAACACCGGCGGAGCCAGGGGTGGTTCGGGTCGTAAAAAATGCTAATCAGCCCTTAATACATAAAAAATGATAATTTTTATCGATTGGTATTCTCGCAAATGACGTAACATGATTATCTTTATTGAGCGGGATATTTTTTAAAATAGATGTAGAAAATATAATGAATACTTTTATAGCCATTAGAATTTAGAAGGCATAGACTTGATAAGAAGAAATATAGTACGATAATATTCTTTAAATTTTTCTAGGCATTTAAGCTTCTATTTTATTGCGGGGAAGCCATATATGTTTCTTTGAATCAAAATTTTAGTTAACTATTAATTTTATATATTTTAAGATGCTTTATTCATATATTTTAATGTATTTGTAGTCTATTTTATTATATATATGTGTGTTATATGTGTTAGCGTACTATGTTTAAAAAAAATTAGTCGGACCACCCATATCCTAAATCCTAGCTCCGCCACTGATAGCAAATCAAAAGATTAAAACTTTTTCGAGATGATCGAGATGCAAAAGCTACAGTTGCCTTTTTCTGACTATGTTTTGTCCATCTTTTTAGCAAGAGAAACGTCTCATCTCAGGAATCAGGTTCCTCTCCCATTGGAAGAAAAACATCTGTCAACTAGATAAGGTGTATGTTCACACATAGCCAGCTGTTATTAGGATTCGATCGAGTTAAGCTGCTAATCATTCAGCTTCTAATTTTCTATGCACAGACCGTTCCTGATTCTCTGTTCTTTGCTCCAATTCAAGCTTTCCAACGATTGAATTCGTGTGTTGAAGAAAAGATGAGACTTTGATTCGAACGATTCGAGGCGGCCGGAGACATTATTCCTGTTCATCCATCCATGCGTGGTGGGTTGGTAGCTGAATTTCATTCTACCACGGCGCCGATGATCTATTGTTCTTCAGAATCTAAACTCTACCAAAAGATGCGTTGCCTGTGCGTTTGATTTCAAATCCATCACATTTAAAAACGTGAGCTGTAGAATTTTCTTGATTGTGCATGAGAGGTCGGCGGCGTATCGATCACATATTTGAAGATGTGTATGGATGGGCATATATATATATATATATATATTGGATTTTGATAGCTGCATGCTTAGGGACGGTGTGAAGTGAATTTATGCTGGATAGATGGATCATATATTCATTTTATCTGGTTGTTTGATCGATGGATGGTCGATACCAGCAACTTCCATGGTGATCTTAGTCAGATTTCACTAATGTGTATTATCAGTTGTACGATTGGTTATAAAACAAGAAAATGATACTGGAATGTAACACAGTGGGTATCAAATATGTTAACCTTTCTGGTCTCTTTGGTATCTATCGTATAGGGCGGGACATCGTTTGATATTTTTATGGACAAAACTAAACGACATATTTGTCAATGAAAAATAAATTGTAAATAAAACGTTTATATATGTATTCTTAGTGATATAAAAACCAATTCGATGAAAAAACATAAAATCAATTCCAAAAAGTTAAAAAATTTAAATTTTAGATTATATATATAAAAAAACAAAAAGATGTGAATGATGATATATATGGATACAGGACCTGATACAAGCGGATGCTGTCTCCAGATGCGGCCCAATAAACCTTCTTGTATGAAAGTTCAAGTGATTTTCTCGTTTAATCAAACCCAGCATATCGGCCTTTCACAATAGTGGGCCGAGACGCTGAACATAGCTTAAGTTGTGGACCTACCAAAATTTCAGCCCGCAACATTACCATCCTAATAAAGCAGCTTAAGTTGTACACTCCTTACGCCTTCGTTATTGTATTATCTACTGTAACAGTGTAATACCTCAAGGATAGACCTTCACTGTTGTTTTCGCAAACATTCGATGAACGTCCTAATACATTTTCAAAGAAACATAGACCAATAGCAAATATCTTCCCTTACTAAATTCTATCGATATATTAGTCTCTAATATATTTTCAAAGAGATAAACAGTCTAACATCATATCTCATCCTTTACTAAATTCTATCGATATATTATTCTCTTGGGGCTTTTGCCACTATAAGGACAATTTTAGTGGTATTTTTGTAATTTTTTTTAGTGACAATGTTGCAATAATGTTTTATAATAGTGGCAAATTTTCAATTTTCAATTGTCATATTCTCTTTGGCTTTATTTTGTTTAAACACAATAGAAACATAGATTCCATGAGTCATAACACACATGTACTTAGCCCTATGGAAACACGCGCACACCCTAACTTTATCATTATGCCTGAAGATTAGACCATCATATTAAGATTGATGAAATCACCACGAACGCTTTATAATTTTCAATTGTCCCATTCTCTTTGGCTTTATTTTGCTTAAACACAGTAGAAACATACTCTCATAAGTCATAACACACGTGCACTTAGCCCTATGGAAACACGTGTACATCCTAACTTTATTAGCACGTCTAAAGATTAGACTGTCATATCGAGATTGATGGAGTCATGAGTTCTTGCTCACTACTATTTATACAGGCTATGCGCTTGTATAATCTGGCTGACATGAGAGGCGATCGAAATATAATCTTTCGGAATTTTCTATACATGCTGTCCTAGTATCTTAAAACTAAGCATTAAAAAAATTATTACTAATCAAAGTTTTTAAAAGTATAATCACATATATATCCAAAATAATAGAAATTTCGGAATTGGAGGGAGTATAACTGATCTAGCTCATGCAAGTAGGATAATTTTATTATACTTAAGAAAGTACCATATCTTTTATCGTAATACTTTAGTACTTCCGGATCTGGATGTTGTATATTTGTAGGTACCAAAACTTTACAATAAAAAAATAATACTATCAACGATCGCAAGGTTTCACATACGAGAATGAAGGGTTCCAACATGATTTGTAGAACGCAAACTCGAGATTGTTAACTCTAGTCTCGTCTTTCGACCAAATAATGGTTAAGAATATTTGTGGTACAACTCGATCAATCGGATGTCCTCCTTATTTAAATACAATACATAACAATGCTGACTCTGTAACTTTATTTGGTCGTACATTTAAAATTGTGACCTTAAAAATTCTTAAAATATTTAGTTGGGAATATACTCCATCCGTTCTAAGATAAATATATCCTTCTAGTTCAAATAAGTTTGTTAGATACTGCTACCTCAGTTTCATAATGTAAAATTTTTGACTTTTTTAGTTGCAACGTTTGATCATTCGTCTTATCTAAAAATTTAGTATAAATATGAAAAATGACAAGTCGTGCTTAAAGTTCTTTTGATAATAAAGTAAGTCACAAGCAAAATAAATGATATTTTCATAATTTTTTGAATAAGACAAATGGTTAAATATTGCAAGTAAAAAAGTTACGCTATGAAATGGAGAGGGTACTATTATATGTTTATATCTTAGTGAATAAAATTATGCATAAAAATCAAATAAAATCATCAACAAAGTACCATGTTGGATTCTTGTTGACAGGACGAGAAGACAGGAGAGAACGAACTAGCTGGGTGTCTCTAGATGAAACGAAGATTCACACGTAATACAAGAGTTAAGGTATGTTGAAGGATAAAATGTATGGAGATTAAATGAATGCTGTGTTAAGTTTAAGGGTGAATTTTATGTGCACATGTCCTATTTAAGCGAACACTTTAATGGCACGTATAAGATATAAGAAGATGGTAGGTCGTCGTCTAAACTGCTCTACATGTGCCATAAATAAGCCATCATATGATTTAGATGATATTTTCCTTACGGGCCAGTCGGGAGGGCAACAACAAACCTGCGTGATCGATGTATTAATATGATCTTAGATATTGTCAACATATTTCACTGTAGAGTGATTAAATTAGAGACTGATCACCCATTTATGTTTCCCTAGATTAAGAAGAGAATTGCAGAAGCATCCCCAAAGCATGCGATATCAATTTAATCTAGATCACCACTAACTATTCGTTGCATTTATGCGATTATTGAGTACCATAATATAAGCATTCTTGCATTAATGTCAATGACTCCAATGTTTTTATTGATTTTAGAGTCAATCAAATACTTAGAAAGAAAAACTAATCAATTCAAAATTTAAAAATTAACCACCGAAGTAATCGAAAAAATAATTGCTCACCCCATTTAAGTATTTGCTAAAAAAACTAAAAGAATTAAATTTTGGAACAGATGCATTATATATACATCTTACTAAAATCTATAACGACGACAAAAACAGAAAAAAGTGATTAATTATTCTATAGCTAAAGGTAGTTAATTACTCTTAACAAGTGATATTAATTAATTTCATTATGCAAACATTGGCTATGCATGATTTGGATCTGTACATGTCACCACCACGATATTAAAAGTTCGATAAGTACAATAGTGTGACCAGTTGTGCTAGATTTCTATGTCCACTATATTTAGCATTCAAAATATAGTTTCATGTTGGTTCCTCACAGCCGGGCTTGGCAGGAAAAAAAATCCAACCATCAGGAAAGATCTTGTTTCCAGCTGCAGATAATGCATATGCATGCTGTCAATGCAAATTTATAAATATATCTCCCACAATGACACACCTATGAGTGAATTTATATCCTATCACACTTAAAAGAGATGGAGATCAATAGCAGATAACTGGGTTACTAAACATAGAATTGATTCAATTACATGAAGATGATCAATGTGGCACACAAAAATCTAGTGATATATATATCTTGCTTGATCTTATGGAAAAAATCCAACCAAGTATTTTTCTATTAAAAAATATGAGTTTTTTGTGAATAATTGTTATTATCAGCGATCATTCTGCCATTATGTCCTCTAGGTTTCATGACCTTTTTAATCTCTGTGATTTGACAAAAATACAATATTTTCTAAGGGAAAAAAAGTGTTGCAGGGGGAATAGTACATGCATGGGACATAATTAAACAGTGAGATGAGTCTTGCATTATTGGGCTGGTGTGGTCACATGCATTTGTTTCTTTAGGGGACAACATTTCATTACACATATGTATCAAGTTAGAATAGCATGCATGCAGATCAGATCAAATCATATATCATGGAGTTTCTCGAAGTTTGTACATAACTCATATATATTAATTAATCAATTCAAAAACATTCCTGTCTCTTGTTTAATGCAAATGCTATACGTGGTAGTAATATAGTCACTAGGAGCTGAAGACCCCTTGAACGATCTGCAGTTTCATATATAACTAAGAAAGAAAAGAACAAAATCCGCTGTTCTGAAATGCAGACGGGTCACCAAATGAGACAGTAGAACGTCCAAAGATATGAATAAGCACAACACAGAGTATGAGTTAAGAAGATAATAATGCCAAGAAAATCCTTTTCCATATAGATGCTTCATCAGTCTATCTTAGTTGGGACGTACGTACTGATAGCCCTAATTTGACATTAAAAATGATTAGCATTTAAATATAGAACTATTTAATTGCATAGCGTATTATTTTATACCTAGTCTATATCTTTCATATCCACATGCCTACATTGGAGCTTAATTATATATTCTTGATGTACCAAAAACAACCATGCAAGAACAAACATTTTGCTTCAGATGAATATTATTTTCTTGCTTGCTAGTAGGTATGTAGGGCATAATTAAGTCGATCCATGTCATACATACGGAGAATTCAATATATGATCTGCACTAGCATACAAATGTTCACGTACACCTAACCATGCATAACGTATATACATTATTTTGATAATATGTTTTTGGTAAGAATTTGTTTGTTTGTGGTTGATGGGGCTGGCTATATATATGCGCAAACAGCTTAAGAATTTTTCATAAAAATCTCTCAAGAAACAGATATCACTTAAAGTAGATATTAGAAAGAAACAAACTGATCTTGTTCCAAACAAGACTTCAATTAGTCAAATTTACCACCCTATATGAAATATGAACATTCGATCCGTATATATATATATATATATATATGGCCATCGAATTAAGAGAGAAAAAGTATGCACATATATATCCCCATACCTTTTTTAAATGTAAAAATGTATAATAAGAAATGAGAGACTTTGCAGTATCAAATAACTAATAGACAAGAAATTAATTGACACTAAAGTTGAGCTCAACTGAATGTGACATGCACTTTTTTAGGACAAAGAAAACTTTTATTGATCTCCAAAATAAAGGCTTAATTACAAAATTAATGAAAGACATTGCTATAATTAACAGCTTAATTTACTGAGGCAGATCATAATAACACAAAATAGAAAGTAAGAAAAATATCGCATATATATATGTGTTATGAAGGTAGGGAGATGCACGTAAGGAGAGAGAGAGATAGATGGTGTGGCGTATGTATCGTGTAGTCAGAGTCAATGTTGCACTCATGCAAGACAAGGGATCCATTTGTCCACAGCTAGCTGTGCAAACCCCACTATTTTCTGAGTATGTGTGTGGCAGTCTGTGTGAGCCCCAAACACTATTGGGCCATAAAGACAGAATAGGCCATGTTTGCATGGAAAGCGTTGCACTAGAGAGAGAAGAAAGAGAGATAATATATACAATTAATACATGCAATAGTAATGCACTATAGATCATCGATGAGAGAGAGAGATTGAGATTGAGAGAGAGAGAGCTCATCTCATCTCTGCCCTTCACTACTACTACCGGCTAAGATAACATATGGCCTGCTTGTTTAAGATAGAGCATTAGATTTCTCCTTTGCCCCAAAGCTATAACTATCTCTAGTTCTACTCCTTCCGTCCCATGTTATATGAAATTTTAACTTTCATATAATGTTTGACCAATTGTCTTATTTAAAAAAATTTAAAAATATTTTTTTATTTTGTTTATTATTAAAAGTAGTTTAAGTATTACTTATAAATTTTTATATTTACACTAAATTTTTAAATAAGACATATGGTTCAAAATTATCTCATATAATGTGACCGAGGGAGTCGTATATATTCTCTCTCCCTCTCCGACACTATATATACTATTCCTTCTGTCAGAAAATATATCAATCTTTCTAATGAATTCAAATTTCCACAGGTAAGGTTTTTGTATTTTGATTTGAGGGAGAACTAATACTACACGCAACTTTGCAATAAGAATAAATGGGGAAAAAGGGCAAGCAAATGTGTGGAGGAAAAAAAAAAGAGAGACAGGAACCAGCCATGTACACCAGGTAAACCAACATCTATATCAAGGTCAACAAAAGAAAAGAGGAAACGGAAGTGTAAAAAAAAATGAAAACTTTTTGCTGGGTCACTTTCTCCCTCTCTATCTCTCTCTCTCTCTCTGCCCATTTGTTGTTAGGCTGCATCTATCTATGCAGCATGGGAGGAGACCAAATTTGCAATAAGAATAAATGGGGAGGGTGTGTGGGGTTAAAACATTGACCGGCATCGATCGCTTCCATCATTCATAGCCAAGTTAGATTCTCGTTGTCTCCCTCTTCATATCCCCCACATGCTTGTGTACCCCCTCCATCAGCTGCTGCTTGGCCCTCCCATTTGCGCCAAATACACTCAAATTTTTTTGGACTCAAAAAAATCCAAAAGAAAAAAAATAACCCCACATCCATGAACAGTAAAAAGGCAAAGAGATTGCTGGTGATCCTAGCTAAAGGGCTTATATTCCCATATATGCTTTAGCTAGTAGTACATATTCTTATACCAGAAAATGGATAGCTACACATATCTATATATAGGATGCAGGTATGTGTGTATTAATGACACTGTTCTTATAATAATTATGTTTTCAACAAAGGAAAAAAACTCCAGCAATTTGATATCTTGTACTGTTTGAAGAGAAACCAAGTGCACACTAAATATGTATATACCCTATTTTTTTTAGATAACGAGAACATATATGAATCCATATATATTCCCAATATCTAGCTTGCATGTGGTTTTACTTTTATAACAAAGTAATAAGACAAGATACAAAATCAAGTAGGGTAATCAACCTTTCTTGTCGATGTCTCAATGCATCAATGCAGATGACCCACCAAGGCACCAACACACATATGCACCACCCAAAAAAAACAAGAAACATTAGGCCCCCAAAACAAAAAAATAAAAATAAAAATCTCCAAATCAATCACCTCTTTTAGGTTTGGATCCAAAATCCACCCCAATCATCAATTACACAGAACAAATCAAAAAAAGAGAAACATTAATAGAGAGACGATCAACAACTCGATCACCAATGCAAGAAGCTCTTGTGATGCATGCAGCAGCAGAAGCCATAGCCAGCATATTCATGATCTTAATTAATTTCACCTACTCGATCAGCTGAGAGATTAATAAATTAAATAGCCCAAAAGGATCATTCTCATCTCCTGTAATGTGGATATAAATAACATGTAATTAATTAGTTCTAAGCTTACAAGGAGATAGTAGAGCAGCTGCCACCCCTTGCTTGTCATGGGAAGCCATGTGGGGAGAACAACGAGGAGGGGCCTCCGTGCCCTCTGCTCCCGCCATCGTCGCCGTCGCTGCCGTCGTTCATCTTCCCGAACTGCGCGTCCATCCCCAGGTTGAGGTACACCATCCTGTTGTCCAAGCTCAGGTTCACCATGCTCGAGTTCGTGCCGCTGGCATTGTACACGCCGCCGCCGCCGGCGGGAGACTCGCCGTAGATGGGCGCCGCGTTGACGGCGGTCTGGGCGTCCTCCCGGGACATCACCATGGCTGCCGACTGGACCAGCTCCAGGCAGAGGCGGAGCTTGTTGGGCTCGATGTGCGCCAGCCCCGGCACGGCGCCCTTGAAAAGGAAGTCGGAGGTGAGCGTGCGGAGGATGTCGAGCGGCGTCACGCCGTCGACGGTGCGCACGTTGGGATCGGCGTGGTGGTCGAGGAGCACGGCCACCATGTCCGGGCACACCATCTCCGCCGCGACGTGCAGGGGCGTCTTCCCGGCCGGCCCCGCCGGGTGGTTCACGTCGGCGGCGCCAAGCTCCAGCAACGCCTTGACCACCTCCCGGCTGCAGTTCTCCACGGCGTAGTGCAGCGCGAGGGCCTCGTCGAGGTTGAGCCCCTCGCCCATCACCATCAGCTTGACGAGCTCCACGTCCGACGAGTCGAGCGCGCGCCGCATGCGGCGGATCTTGTGGTGGTCGTCGAGCTCGGCCGTCGGCGCCTCAATGCCGGCCGGGTGGTGCGGGTGGTGGTGGGAGAGGAACGGCGAGCGGCGCGACATGGATTTGAGGCGGAGCTCGTCGATCTTCGCGACGACGTCGATGGGCAGATGCTTGGCGAGCACCTCCGGCGGGAGGCCCGACTTGGCGACGAGGTGCGAGCACGTCGTCCACAGCTGGTGCAGGTCCTGCTTCCGCGACGCCATGAGCACCTTCATCACGTCCTCGATGGACGCCTTCTCCACCATGCCAGCCAGCTGCTTCTGCACACACATAGCCACACACACATCCATCACAAATTTTACATGGCGCAAGAAGCTCAGCTCGCTTTAATTCACTGCTCACAAAAGCTCGCGAGCATGGACATGGACAGCGGCGGTGGGGAATATAAAGGAGGAAGGGGAGAAAGAAAGATTGTGCATGCCGATGCCGTAGTGGATTGGCCCTGTGCATAAAATATAAGGGGAACAGAAGGGTGCAACAGTATGGGGAGCATCATGGCGCTGATTGGGGCAAGGATTAAAGGGAGCCCAAAAACAAAAACAAAAAAGGTTGCAAAGAAACCCTAGCCCGAAATCGCAAATTAGCGCCAAAAGAAGACACCAAAAGCGTCTTTAATCCTCCTGGAATCCCTAATTGCACCTGCGCTCGACATTGCCGCCACGGAAAGCTGAGCGGTGCTGTGCTGTGCGAACTGCCGCCACAGTAGCCCTCCGCGATACAACAACTGGTCAACTAGGCTGCTGCTTCTGCTGCTGTTGTTTTGTACAAGCTGGAGAAGGAAGGAAGAAGAAGAACAGCATGGAGGCCAGCTGCTCGAACAGTAGCGAAAAAGGAGAGATTTTTTTTCACTGCAAGAAAGGAACGAACCCTAGCGAGATGTATGTGCGAGTGAATGGGATCGCGTCGTAGCACGAACTGTGTTGGGGACGGAGTTTGAAAAGGATGAAGCAATTAAGCACACGGACGGACGGACGGACGGATAGATGGATGGAGGATGGGTGAATGGACGGACACGGACAGAGAAAGATGGAAAGAAAGATGGAATGGATGGACAAAGAAAGGGAGAAAGAAAGAAAGCGCGGGCACACGCACGCACGCACGCGCGCGAGCGCAGGCGGCGGCGACGACGAGGAGACGATGACTGGTAGGAGGAGCAGCTGGCCACTACCACTGCAGCAGCTTCTTCTCCCACTCCCACTTCGCCTCATTTAAAAAGGGAGGAGATATGGAAGGGTACAGAGATCAAATCAATGCTGCAGAATGCTCGCCGATCCCAAAATAACCAACCCCAACACCCATCTTGATCCCCACAATCCGCAGGAGGGAGAAAAAAAATTAAAGCTTTGGGTTTTCTTTTCTTTCTTTCTCATGCTTTCCTGGCGTGTTTGTGTGTTTGTTCTTCGTTTTTTCATGGAGGTCTGAAAGGATGGAAGAGGAGAAGATGCAATTGGAATGGAGGAGGCAAGAATTGCTGGAATTGGGACATGGGAGAGGGTGGTTAGTTAATTACCTGGGTGAGGAGAGCGAGCTCCTCGACGCCGAAGGAGCGGGCGGCGGCGAGGGTGTCGAGGGCGAGGTCGACGGCGGCGGCGCAGTGGGTGTGCCAGCAGCCGCGCTCGCCGCAGCCCGGCCGGGGCTCACCCTTCTGCGGCACCAGCGACACCTGCCCGCTGTACAGGAACTGCAGAAGCAGCAGGAACACCTCGTAGCTGACGGAGCTGACAGGTATCACGGCGCCGGGCGTAGCCGCGGCGGCGGCGGCGGCGGAGCCCCCGGCGCCGCGCGGGGAGGAGGCCGAGGCGCCGGAAGGGGAGCGCGGGCTGAGGTGATCCAGGAGGAGCGCGCCCGGCGCGGCGGCCTGGTCGGCGGCGGCGGCGCCGCAGAAGAACTTGCGGAAGAAGAGGCTGCGCGCGGCGAGGATGCAGCGGTGGGCGTGCACGAGGCGGCCCTCCACGCTGAACGTGACGTCGCTGAAGGCCTGCCCGTTGATGAGCAGGTTGAGGTAGTCCATGGACAGCGACTTGAGCGTTTCCTCCATGGCCTCCTCCCTCTGACGATTGGTGGCGCGGAGCAAGAGCAACCGCTCGCCGCCGAATCAGATGGCCGGCCGGCCGGAGAGACGACGAAACGGGAGAGAGATAGAGAGAGAGGGTCGCTCAGGGGGAGGAGTAGTGGAAGCAGTTGCTGTTGCTTTCTTGGCTCTGCTCCTGCTGCTTCTCTTGGCCTCCTCCAACCTTGTGCTGCATCTCCCGATCTCTCTTTTGATCTTCTCTTCTGTCTGTGACCACTTCTCCCTTCTCCTCTCCTCTTTTAGATGACTTCACTTCTCTCTCTCTCTCTCTCTCTAACACATCACACACACCTCTTTCTTGCTTGTTACTGTTCTCTTTTATTTATTTCTCCCAGTCTCTCTCTCTCTATCCCTCTGCTTTGGGGTTGCTCTCTCTCTCTCTCAAGTGTCAAGTGGTGTAATATGCTTGAGATTTTTAGAGGGTAGAGTATGTATGGGGGAGGGAGGGCAACATGGGTGGTTGTCCTGGGTGGCTGGGGGCATAAATAATTGGTGGGTTTTATTTTAAAATGATTTGGGGGAAAGGGTTGAAGAAAAATACTAGTGCTGGTTATATGCACAAACAAAACATGCATATGTACATGTCTACTTCTGGGGGGCCAGGATAATTCGATCAGACGGATATAAAAATGAGGAGGACATTACGCATACTCTCTCCGATTTTTTGTTTAACGCTTTTTATTTACATTTGAGCATTCGTCTTATTTAAAAATTTTGTTCATATATAAAAATTATAAATCATACTTAGGCCATGTTCGGCTAGAAGGGGAGAGGTTAGTTATCTGGCGCGAAAAACATAGTAATAGATTCGTACATAATCAATTAATTATTTAAAAATATATAATAGATTAATATGTTTTTTAAACAATTTTCCTATAGAAAATTTTTACAAAACATACACCGTTTAATAGTTTGGGAAGCATGCGCGTGAAAAACAAGAGGATTTAGATATCTTGTCCAAGTGCCGAACGCAGTCTTAAAGTTACTTTAGTAATAAATCAAATCATAATAAAAAAAGTTAATAATTACATTAATTTTTTGAATAAGATGAAGGGTTAAATATAGATAAAAAGTCAAAGACGCTAAATAAAAAAAATCAGAGGGAGTACATCCATGATGTGCATGCGAGCAAAATTAGTTGTATCAGAGGATTTGCACCGGTATATATAGATGGCAGCTTATATTTAATTAACAGTATTAATGAATTATTAACTTTTGAGGCTATTCTTCTGCGAAACATAAACACCCCATCTTTTCGCTTATGTTTATGATTATAAGCTAAAATTTAAATTTTTAACCTTAAATTTCGAGTTGATTTTAGAGAGTTTTTCATCGAAGTTTATTCTTCAGTATTGATTTTTAGATCGCTAAGAATACATATATAAATATTTTATTCACTTTTCGTTCACAAATATCACGTTTGCCTTTTTTTTTATGACCAAACAATCACCCCAGTATAAATGCAAAAGCATGTATACGCGTACACACACTCGACCCTATGAACACATTCGAGGGATAATATTGAGACTTAATGTTCTATAACACAATCCTAATTAAGTTTTGCATTGTTGTTGCACATATTTTAAAAATTCAAAATTGATTTCTCAAAAGGGAGAATTTGTCCTCTATAAGCTTAAGTACCATGGCCTCTTTTTCATTGTTGGACTAATATCTAATGGTTGCTCCGAATCGATCTCCACCGGTCCAATTGTAGGACCATTACCTATTTTCAAGAAATATATGGCACATTTTATTTTCAGTTAATCAATTCTTGGACAAAATCTTTTGTACACTAATCTCCATCTATATAGGCATAAGATTAATTGGAGCCTTAATTAGCAAGTTACTAGTAGGTGGCACATCACTATTTCAAAGTATCTGAAATATGTTATTGAATAGCACAAGTACAAGGGGGAAAAAAATAGAAGATGAGTAATGAGTCAGAATGGGAGGCAGAAAAATACTATAGTGACGCCCTGCCAATAAAAAAATTGCTGATACGTAAAAATAACGCAAGCCGGCCGCAATCTTAAGGAATTGGCCTAGCCACATAGGCATGTTGCTAAGCTCCTTGCTGACACGAAAAAAGATAAAAGAAATCATTTCTATTTCATATATGCATGTGTCGATTCGTACTGTGTATATGTATATACAACGCCCTCCTATATCGAATAATCATTAATTCCTTTTGCATTGACTAATTTGGAGAAGATTCTTCATCATGTTTTGTTAATCGGCCAAATGATGTGATGCATCATTAACTGATGATTAGTGAGTGCATAAAGTATTAAGAAGGCATCTTGTTGATTACTTTTTTATTTGTTATCGTGCTTCGTTAGTTGATACAGTTATATATATACTTTATGTTGTTCTTCTTGACTTTTCTGTTATATCTCCCTTTTTTTCCCTCGCATTTTCTCTAATAACTTTACTATGGATAACAACTTTAAGTCAGATGTGGATAATGCGTCTATCTAGCTACAAGTTTGATACAAATTAGAAATTTTCAATATGCTTAATCGCATTAGTGCTGCAAGGGATGTTCTTCTCAAGATATTGACACAATGAACCCTCAATAATCGGATATTTATAATACTGCTTCATCTATCCACCGAATTAATGTAGGCTCTTGTAGCATTTTTGTGTTCAATTTATCTAATATTAAGTAAAGGTGACTATTATTGTTATATAATGTCTGGAAAACCCGCATGGATTAAGTATATCAATTTACGAATATATTAATTGAACACCTCTTAGTGAGTTCCATGTAATATTAGCACATATTAAATTTGAGAGTTATTAAGTCACGAAAAACTTCATTTGTTATTTTTCAATATCAACAATAATAGCCATACGTGTAACGTATGAATCAATTACTCTCATAAATTTTGCATCTGCAATATATATTTTTGACTATTGATGCTATATTATTTATGATTGAAAACCTTATTAATAGCCCATATTATAAATGGATGGAGCTATGCCATCCATGCTTTGCCCCATTATAATTGTTGAAAAAAAATTATTTGGTGAAGAGAGGAAGAATGTGTATATAGTATGTGATTCTCGAACATATGAACTTAAAATAACATGTGGACTAGAGTCCGTGTCAGAAAAATTCTCTCCGAAGTTAGTTGCAGGGTAGTTGGCTATTTAGTTAATCTAGGAAATGATAAGGGGGCGCAAATGAGCATATTCTGATATATAGATTATGGAACTCGCCATTTTTTAGATTATAAGAAGATTGTGCATCTTCCAAATAAATGGTGTTGCCAATGACTTTGGACATTCATGCATGAATCCCACAATCCATTGTCCCATACTTCACGTCTTCATCGATCGACCATTATTTGAAAAGGTTAAGACAGTGATATTCTATAACATTATTACCCAACAAAAGTTAAACACTGATCTCGGAATCATCAGTAGAATAGTTTTCCCCTGATGTGTTAATTTGATATGCATCCTGATTAATATTCCCCGCATATTAACCATTCATCTTATTTAAAAAAACTCATATTATTATTATTATTTATTTTATTGTGATTGAATTTATTACCAAATATATTTTCATTGTTACATTAATATTTGAATAAGATAAATAATCAAACGCGCGATAAAAAAATCAACAACGTCATCGATTAAAATACAGAGAAATACATTTTTTGTATGGAAAATTTTACGGTTCTTCGAAATGTACCAATCTAGAATATTTGGAGAAATGTACCGATAGGTTTTCAGCGTAGAATCTGATAACACTTTCGGTGCTGAAAGTATTACTCTCTAGTAAAAAAATGTTTAACGAATATTTCTCTTGATTTAAATAGTAATTAAGAAACTCTCATGAGATGTCTGTTGGATTCTAGGCAAAATATTTTATTTATCTTTCTGGCTATAGGGTTTCCTCTGCCAATTGATTATTGTAACTTGCTGCCAATCTGTTCTCCTGATCCCTATATTTTACACCTACATTAGTAGAATATTGCACTAAAGAACTTACGAGAGTGTATTATATAACGTCTATCACAATTTTTAAATGTCAAGTGGATATTGTTTAGATCACTCGGAAAATGTTTTCTTAATCTTTTCTTTGATGTTGACAACTTCCCATAGATAGGCTAAAATCCTTGTCATTTAAGCTTGCAAGTCGCCCAAAAAAATGTTAATTAAGCCTTGGTCGTATCCACGGGTAAAAGAAACAAATTAAGAAGTAAATTAAAACCCATATATATAATATGCTCTTAGTTTACTACTATATTTGTTTCATAATGTAAGATGTTTGACTTTTTTGATTATAACTTTTGACCATTCGTTTTATTCAAAAATTTAGTATAAATATAAAAAATAACAAGTCGTGCTTAAAGTTCTTTTGCTAATAAAGTAAGTCACAAGTAAAATAAATAATATTTCTATAATTTTTGAATAAGACAAATGGTCAAACATTATAACCAAAAAATCAAACATCTTATATTATGAAACGGAAGGAGTAATTTTGAAAATTAAAGTATTAAATTGTTATCCTTTGTGATTTGAAAGAGAAAACAACTACTTTATTGTTTATATCTTAATTAATTTGTTAATGTTTCTGGAATATCCTGCGAACTAATGCTTTTAGTTAGTCCCAAAAACTAATTAGGTACTCGATGTCTTCACATTCAACACTTACACATTGATCTGTTCAACTGTTGCTCTCAGCGTATATGTAGTGCCAAATAAATCCGAATGATGTCTCAACATCTCGGCCTAATTATTGCAGCTTGATCCCCCTTAACTGTCCTGTCAGATCACCATCCGACTTGATCGCACAAGCAAGCAAGATATATAATCCACAAACTGGCTAATTTGGACATGCTTTTATAGCTAAGTTAGTCAGTTTAGCCACACGATGCCTCTATTTTCGGATCATGGATTTCTGATTTCCCTCGTACTTTCCAAACTCGTGAATGATATGTTTTTGTAAAATATTTTTATATAAAAGTTTATCGTATAACATTTCGTAGAAATTATTTTCAACTTTGTATTTAATCGTTTATACACTTAATTAAATAACTATCGCTAAATATAAAACCCTCAAAATCTAAAAGCTCATGAAAAAAAAAACACCGCCGTTATATCCGGAGGTCGAAGAAACTTTATTTCTGTTGAGTACATATATAGTCCGCCGAAAAAATGTAACTGAAGACTACGTATCTATCAATCAAAGCCGCTGTCAAGGCTCCTACTAATAAATTTGCTTAATTGCACGGAACCAATAGCGGGTCCCACATGCAGAGAGACAGAATGGGGGAGCAAGCAACAAAGTCATCGAGTAGTACAACGCAAACGTGAGAAATTGGCGATGCTTGCACGCTTGAAACACGATGACATGTCGTAAGATCGGTGAGAGATATATATATGTAGAGGCTGCCGACTTGTTAGCCTGCACATATGCCGGAGGAGTCAAAGTTTAGCTTTTTGACAACCAAAAGCTAATTTAATTTGTTCCCTTGACACAAGGGCTTTCCCTTCATGTTCCAACCTGCTCCCCTCAAGGTAACTCGCATGTGTTTCTTTCTTTCATTCTTTCTTGTTAATTATTTTCTAATGGAGGTCTAACTATGCGGTTTTGGAAGAACATTCAAAATTTCCAAAGTCTGTAGTTTCATATTTGGAGCAGTTGGTGCAGCAAAATTAAATGAGTCAAAGGCAGGTGGATATATATGCTTGTAGTGGCTGCAATATATTAAGCTAGCTATCGCTTTACACACAAATGCAGTACTATTCACCTTTGAAGTTGATACAGTTCACACAGATGGATCGATTTAATCCTTGGCACATGCCTTGCAGTAGCCAATGCATGGTACACACTCGACAGCAGCAGGAACATTACGCCAGTACATGAACATGATCAGGGCATGCAGTCAGCAGGGTCCGGTGGACACATGTCACAGTTCATGCAAAAAAAAAAAAACATCATCACAGCCACCTCAAATATAATTGGATAGATGGAAGCAATGAGTATGGCATTGGCTATACAAGCAGTAAACATTCACTTTTGGTCTTTCAAAAAAACATTCACTTTCTTTTTAGGAAACAAGAACATGTTACTAAAAGTAAAAGTGGAAGCTAAGATAACCACAAATCGGAAAAGAATCAATGATAAAATAAGGGATAATATATATTATGCAAGGCCAGCAGAGAGGACGATGGCATGACCGTCGAATTAATCATATCAACTTATGTATTACGTTTGTTGAGAGGAGTGTCTATAATCAAAGCTCGGAAGGTTTTAGCTTAATCTTGTTATATTGTTATTTGGCATGTTTGATAAATATCTCCCAAGAGCGAAAATTTTAGCCGTGGTTTTATTCCACAATTTTGGGTAACTTCCCTAACACGATAAATGAGGTGCGTGGAGCATTAAGAAGAGGGTAACAAGGGTAGTAGAAGGACCAGGAGGGTGTGGGATCTCGATCACGGTTAGGCTATATATAGAGAGTGTTGCGTAGATTACCAGTGGTAAGTTAGATAGATCAGTAGGGGAGTTTGGAAGGGATATGAATCACTGCATATGTGGACGAGAAATGACCTACGACATCCTTCAAAATATAATTTATCAATGTTTTCATGAGTTAATAATAATTTAAAATTAAGAGACATCGACTAGTATTCACTCAAAGTCATTTTCAGTTTCAAACATGTTGCATATGTGGACGATGATAGCTTACAATTGACTATAGGTCTAGTCATTTTGACTTATAGTAGACCTGAACTAGAGGTGATATTTTTATGGTGTGAATATACACTTTTGTAGTCCAATATAAACATAAAAAATATCTATAAATGCACGAAAATATACTTTTATCTTATCTTTGACAAATTCGGTCAGGTGAGAAAGAAAGATAAGGACAGTGACATGTGAGGGTGGTGACAGCAGAGGAGAGGATAGGAGGGGTGGAGTGTACGTGGGAGAGGAGTAGAGGACATCGTGGATGGGGTTAAAAAACCAGTTTAGCTTGACTCATTTCTTAAAGGCGTTGGTTTTTTTAAAACTACACCTGTATTATAGTAATTTTTGAAAAACCGGCACTTACGTAGTATATTATAAGTGCTGATATTTTAAAAAAAGCGATAGTTACCGTGGTGGAGCGATGCCGGTTTTTTACTTTTTTTTGGAGAAAAAACTCATAGGTGTCGGTTTTATAGTAATTCTCACCCGTTTAGTTTTTTTTAAGTTATGGGGAATCTTCTGTGAAATGCGATGACAGTCCGAAAAAACCAATAGAGAGATTAGTTTCGTCTGATATTGGTTAAAAACAGACAGTTTGGCTTTGCCTAGCTAGTTTAAATATCTATTTTCAAAAAAGTAACATGCACTACACTGTAGCTGCTTCTGCTGTGGAGACAAATCGAAACAGTGGTATTAGTTGGAAAGACATTAGATACTGTTCGCAATTAGTTCACTCTAAATGTGGTAGGCGGCCAAGGTATGCATGCCACAGTGGCCGTCCCATGTTTTATGGCGGAGGTGCAGGGGCTAGCTTGTGACACGAAGTTAAGGTGATTCTTGCATGCCACTGGGTTATCTTTTCGTTTTTTAAAAGAAAAAACAAATAATATTTTTATAAATAAAAAATAATTTATAAATAAAATTTTTATATACATGTTTTAGCGACATAAAAGTAAATGGTAAAAAAATATGATGGTAAAGAACTCAGAATCAATTCTAAATTTAAAGTTAAGAAAAATAAATTTTGACTTATACACGTATGAAAAACGAAAAGATAAGTGCATTCACGTACAGGAGAGCACCCTGCAGCAGCAGCGCCGCCGTACCCAAACGCTACCGTATCCTTTTATGTACATAATAGCTGCTGCCTTTGCTGCTTTGCATCTGGGATGTCAATTGCTCAGCTATACTTTGAGAGGTGGACAGAACGCTTAGAGCTCGTGGCTTGGATCAGGGTGTTGAACTTAACTTGCGATCGTACCGTTAACGAGTTGAGCGGAGTTAATCTTTCTTTAAGCACCCCAGTTGCTCTCATTTAGTTGGTTACCGTAAATTGGCAGTACCAGGCGTGGTGCAGGTTACACTCGAGCGCGACGTCTGGCTAAAAAAATACATTGAAAAATTACTATTTTTAAGTTAAAATTTGTTTTAAAAATTTATATCTTATTATTAAGTCCTAGGCTTGATAAACTTTTAGTTCCGTCTTATCTGTAATATTACTGAATGTTCGTGTACATACTTGTTTTCATAATAACATCTAATTAACCTATCTGTATTGTTTATTAGTGAGTTTATAATTGATTGATGAATCTAAATAAGTTAAGACTTAATTAATGAACAAAGCTGACTCGTTATCCACCAGGTATACCGCACGTAATTCACTTCTATATGACTGCATGTTCCCTGACCGGTCAGGATCATGCATATACGGTAGCTAGTAGTCACAGTCAGATTTGGATCGAATAAGTAAAAAAATAATTTATAAATAAACTTTTTATATATGTATTTGTAATAATTTAGAAGTTTAAGCTGAAAAACAAACTATAGTAAACAAAACTTTAAAAATCTACTTTAATCTTAAAGTTAAAATTTAAATTTTAGTTTATAGTTGTAAGCAGAAACGAAAAGATAGGATTACCGTACATAATATCGATGATCGAAACGGTGTTGATTTCTACGCGTCCAGTTTGAGCATATAGATTTGGACAGAGCATGAGTAGTTAGCCAGTGTTAGTTGACGGGATCATCAGGATTGTTCTATAGTACTGGATAACCGCTAGTTAATGAATCAAGATGAGCCATGTGTTGCTCATTTATGTCAAGCATCACGGTGGGAGCAGCCTGCAGGCAGCTAGATCCCAGCTGATTGAACGGCGAAAGATGAAAGATCTGCACAAATTAAGCCTCTGATGAGCATGCATGGCATCTTCTGATGCGATGTTTTGTCCACGCATGCATCGTCTTCTAGCTTGGTCGATCTGGCCGTCGGATTGGCAACAGGCCACATGCACTGCACCACACATGTACGTACGTACGTACGTGTGCGTGAAAAATTCGTTGTCAGAAGAAGCAATCGATCATTACCACTATTGTCACGAGCGTAATAAGCAGAGGCGACACCCGGGCGGCTAAGCCGTGACACGTAGGCCCATTACCAAAGATGTATATATGTGCCACCCGCGTCCAATTAACCGGGAGGAAGACTGTTCTAATTTTATAAACAAACTACTTAATTTTTGTTTCTTATTTTTAGTGGAACCGATAATTTTTACATGATCAATATGATTCTAAGGTAGGGAAGAGGAGAAATGATTTTATTTTTAAACAGTAGAGAAATGATATATATAGTTAATTATGTTCATGCCATTATAAATTTGTCAGTTTTATAATATGTTATTATTATTCGACAAATTATAAGGATGCAATTATAATTTTATGACTATTTTAGATAAGCATTTTTAGACCAAATTACCATTGTACATACCAAGGGCAAAGTGAATAGCAAAGGGGTAATATGGTCTAATTTTTTTAAAAAAATACACCGAAAAGGTATGGGGTGACATATTTCGAATAGTTACATAATTGTAATGGCGTTCTTACAATTAGTCGAATAGTAATGACATATTTATTCAAAACTAACAAATTTATAATGCCATGGACCTAATTAGGACATGCTATTTGTGTATTTGTATGTAACTGTGTCAATTACCTACTAGCTATAGTTGCTTACCTCTTCCTATCGATTTACCTGGAGGAAACTGCCTGACCGGTCAATGGCTACATTAATAGAACACGTCAGTACTTATTTCACTTCATTTTAAAAATAGGCATTGTTGCTACAACTAAACAGCTTGGTACTACGTACCATACAGTGAAATATTGTAGCATATTCATACCACTGTTGCTACAATGCCACTTTATTGTAGTGCGGTAAATCCAAGTCCCTGATGACGCTCTCACATTTCCCCTTTAATATTCCATTTACATGTTAAGAGGCTCCCCAATTTTTCTTGACCAGAAAATAGAAGACCTTAAAGAAAAAGGGTTAAAAGTAAAAAAAGGACAAATAAATCAAGAAAAAAAATAAAAGGAAGTTCTCTGTACACTGTGTGTCCTCTTGTGAAACCGTGTGGCTTGACATGGTGCACATAGCTTCCAAGAATTACTAGTGTCTTTAGGAAAATAGAAATTAACAAAAAGATCAGTAAAAAACTAGATGGTGAATGACAAGCATGGACCCTGAGACCATTGCATACACGCATATAAACCAATAAAAGAGATCTAAATTATGGTACTACGCAAAATAGCGATCCAAAATATATAGGAGCATATGGATATTCAGCTGAATACCATGAACACATCTGCACTCGTCCCTATCATTCCTTCTATGGATTACCTATTGGGTTGGTGGATTACTTGACGTTTTATGGGACTCTTAATGCATAAAAAAGTGTACCAAGCCCATTCTAGTTATGGTATATATATAAATAAATTAGTAGAATATAGCCGCATCCCTTTAAATTTCAAACATTGCACGGCGTACCATAAGTTGTCAGGTGCTTTCGTATCTTTGCTTGTAATGGGCAAGTCGTCATGCGGTCTCATGTTGTGACATCAACGTCTACCCCTTGTCTTATGGCTTGAACATCCTATTCCTATAGGATGTGCCTGCTGAGTCCTTAACACTGCATGGCCAAACACCTATGGCACTAGCCTCCAGCGCCTTTGACTTCTTGGCCATGACACACTGGGCGGACCATCCTTCCCCCTTGTTGCAGCGACCGCTATCACGCAAGAGCCATGTTATAGCCACCACAGTGCCTTATACATATATATTCTAGGAACCTAACAAGGCTATCTATGGGTTGTTTTCTTCGTACTTCTTGATCAAAGTTGGGGCCTACGGAAGAAGATAGAGATATTGGAGTCACTGCACGGGCAGAAATGTTCTTGGCTAACCTAACCTTTTTTTTCACCGTGTTATAGCCTGATTCTAAGGACGTGTAGACTTATTAAATAAGACTATCGGAAATCTGGTGAGTTTGCTGCTCGTAGTATAACTGTTAGTCCGATGATTAAAAAGATAAGACATAACGTTTTAACAGACAAGGGGATGTAATTACCTCTCTTTTTTTTGTCAATAAAAGCATAATAAACTGTCACAAACGATGAGAGACGTAAAAATGGGGGCCGTCCTTTTACAGTTCGTGGCTAACCAGTTGTAGTGGTAACGAATAAGGTTCATTGGTCACCTACAAACAAAAACGGCAGATGCCACGTTGGTTGGTTTATCACAGCCACGCACGCAATGTGTTGAAGCAACATTTTCGTTGGCACTTTTATAGTACTCCTGTAAAATTTTGCTGCCCCCTGCCAGTGGAAGCTGGACAGATATCTCTGTGTGCCGAGAGCAGGGCTGGCAAGTAGGGGTGTAAGTTGGCCGGCCCGCGAACCCGCTTATAGGCCAATTAAGCGGGTAGCCCGTCGGGTTACCCGCTTAATTGACCTATAAGCGGGTTCGCGGGCTTGCCTACTTACACGCTTACTGGCAAGCATGCCTCTGCCGCTGCCTTGAACACTCACTTACACCGTACCACGGGCTGAGCCGATCAGCCGGCCTGCCAGCCTCTGCGCCTGTGTACGTGCAGGCGACGCGTACCCGGCTCGGCCCCTAGAGCCGGCCGTGTACGTACGTGCAGGAGCGCGTCGTCTTAAAGTCTGAGGAACAACTCCATGTTTACCATCACTCCTGTATAATTTGAATTCTGTTTCCCATTCGCAGATGCTATATTCAATTTTTCTACCATTCAAATTTCAATTGCGCTTCTTTTAGAAAAGGAACTGCATGCCTAGAGGGCATTTGACAGAGAACCACCTCTAACCCTAGTTATATTTTAGACAACTAAGGTTATAGCGAGACTCATGCATAATTATGTAGTAACCTTTTTCACTTTTGCAGTTATCAAACGTTTGATTTTTTGTTCTTCTGTCAAACATGCGCGTAATGCATGGAGGGCTAGAGGGAAAGGCGTGTATGAGATTTTTGACTTGTGTGCATGTTTTTAAATTATCATCCAACAATAGTGATTGATGGAATTAAAATTTTCAAACATTTGATCACGACCCAACCTTTTTTTTCTTCCTCTCTTCTCGGCCACAAGGGAGTCAAAATGATGCAGACCTGGCCAGTGCAGCTCCCCGTTCCATAATAGAAAATTTCTAAATTAATAGAACTGTATCTTATACTCCCTCTATCCCATAATATAAAATACATTTTGTGGCAAAAATTAAGTATAAAAAGTATAAGACATGTCACAAAAGATAGTTAATTGTTAAGAAATAAAGTGGCACCATAAATCTTGATAGGTAAAGCAATACAAAAGTTGATGGATAAGAAATAAAGTGTTATACCGGAATCCCCAAATCCCTAAAATTTAGATAAATTTTAGGTAATAAATTTATTAGAATGGAGGGGGTAATTCATAATTGACTGTCAGAGTAGGCCTATGTATAGTTTGATTTTTTTTTATTCTGTTAGGATGTGTTTGGTTCTAGGGATAGGATGGGTTGGATAGAGCCAACCTATCCTTGACTCTGTTTGGTTGATGAATGAGTGAGATGGGTTGGACTCAGAAGAGAAATATTCCTCTCAGATCCAGGTCTAACCCATCCCACCAAAACGGTGGGATGAATCCGTCCTACGACGACCACGACGCATAGAGGAATTAAAGTATTCTAATTTAAATTTATTTAAAATATATTAATTATATAAATATACATCCAATTACTTTTGATTATTCATATATTAATGCTAGTATTTAATATTTTATTTTGGATATGAGAGGTAACATTTATCCCATCTCATACATTCAACCAAACAAAAAATAGGGTCCAACTCATCCATCCAACTAAACAGAAAAATGAAACCAACCCATCCTACAATTCAGGGATAGATCCAACCCAACCCATCTCGTCCACGAACCAAACGCATTCTTAATGTCGGCGTTGAAGGGATATCTTAAAGTAAACCTATGTATAGGGTGGAATTTTTCGTCGGAGGAATAGGGATTTGTATGGTTGATAATTACTAACTACTATATTTTAAAATATAAGTTTTTCTACTTTACATATCATAGACTAGGAATATGTTAAACGATTATCTCTCGGTTATTTTAGTGGTTAATGTTTGAATTTTAAATAAATTAGTTTTATTTTGTAAGCATTTAATTAACTATGAAATTATTGGAATGAATGAAACATAAAATTTAGATGCTTATATTGGAATACAAAATATTAGAATAGAAAATTTGAATTCTAGATATATATTTAAACATTAATAGCGGATGATCGGAATTTTCCTCACACGGAACCCGGCAGACGTCTAATCTGAGGCGCCGCCCTATCTCCGGTAGCTCCTTCCTTTGTGGCGTGGCACCACGTACAGAAGCCGGGGAAATGTCCGACGAGGCTGAGCGTTTTCGATAGAGCCGCGCAGCCTCGTGCTCCGGGCAAGCACGGAGCAAAAAAAAGTTGCAGACGCGTTCCAATTGATCCATCGGGTTGTACCATGTGTGCACGTACAGACGGGTGACCGCAATGTGCATACCACTACCCCCCTACGTGCAGCCGCAGAGTGGAGTCGTCGCTGCTGCCGCTGGAGACGCAACGCGAACACGCAGATGCACGCCACGCCAGAGCGAGGCCCCGCGGGCACACAGCGCTGCCCACCGGGGAGCCGACCTGTTGCCCAAAGAGAATCCCGCGCGGCGGGGGCCGCGCGGCGCCGTTTCGTCTCGTTGTATCGCCGTACGGTTACTCCTCCCAGCCTGCTGCTTGGTTTGTCGCCCGCGGCTCCATCGATCCATGTAGCCCACACCACATGCGTTTCCCCCGCTGCATGCGTCCGCGTGCCTTTGCGGCCGGCCGGGCCCTGCATCTGCATGCCCGATCCCATCATCTATGCGAGAGCATACCCGGCAGATGGTCAAAATTTACCCTACCAAATCTCAAATTAGCAATTTATGTGTAAATATTTTATTTTTAAATTAATGTGTATTTTAACAGACTGTTTATATTCACTTCCTTTATTTTTATGAAAAGTATTTGACTCATGAATAACCATTTAGCTTGATATAGGTGGCACTTACCATATTTAACTATTAAAGATATAAGTTTAACCATTTAGATAACGTGACAAATCATATAATAGTTCGAATTTGGTAGTGAAGTTATTTAATTATTGTCTTAGAGATGCTCTGATATGTAATACTCCTGTGATAAACCGCCGATTTTATGTGTAGTAAAAAGAGTACATGCATGTACTCCGTATACGTGTACTGTGAGAAGTACTCGACCGTAGCTTAGCCGACTGGCAGTGGTAGTTGCTTGATAGAGTAGGCAGCGATGCAATGGAGATCGATTAGTGTGTGCTTTTGTGAGCGTACCGCAGGCTTAGCAGCAGTAGTACTGCTTAGCGGACGTTGGGTGCAGTGGAGTGCAGAGGTGCAGGCATTTAAATCAACGCGGCACAGAATTTTAGGCCGCGGGGCCCAGCTAGTCAGTCAGTGATCGATCAGTCTGCCCTTCTCTTGATGATGATCCAACGACATGCATGCAATCGATTCGCGACGACGAGGCCCCCACCCTGCTGCCGAGTGAGTGACTGAGTGAGCAGTGTACGTCACTGTAGTTTCGTGGCATCTCATGATCCGTACGCGCCCGCGCCGGCCGCTCTACCTCGCCCGCTTCATCAGCCTGGTTAATTGCCTGCAGATCTTTGCATTTGCAGGCGCTGGGAACAGTGTAAGTAGTACAGTAGCTTCGAGAGGAGTAAATGACCGTAAACAGTTAATCCATCTTCCTAAAATAACTCTATTTTTCGTTCATTGCTAATAAAAAAATAACTTTATTTTTTGTTCAATGTTAATAAAAAAACAAAATAACTATAGTACCCTTAATTTTATTAAATCATAAAACAGTTATTCTCAATGTATTTATACCATGATTTGCTAACTCCAATTTAATAATTATTTAAAAAATTATTTTAAAATAAATTAGAATAGATGAAAAATGGTCATATTTTATAACCCAGCTAGGATTAGTACTACCATTACAACGGTTTTGTTGTACCGCCGGTCCGCCGCCGGCCAAACCATGGATTGGATAACGGATGACTGCATTGCCGGGTCACTAGCTAACTGCGTACAGTACATTAATTACCGTTTGCTGCAGGTTGGAATACTAGTACAAACAGTCTGGCTGGGAGTACTGAACGCACGCAAACAGGAGAAATAATGGCGTTGCTGCATCCATAAAGCATCCATGCAAGATGCAGTGGGCATCGTATCGATCGGCGCCTCTCCGCCCCGGAGTCCATGGAACGATCGATGGCGCGTCTGGAGGCGGCGGCGCGCGTCGTGACGCCGTATACATCGACCGGCCGCGGCGGCCAAACCACACGGATTCTAGCTGGATCGGTGTTCTCCCGTACTGCCAAAACATATAGCTACTGATCAACGTCTCAACCGTACGCGCGTCGGCCCGGCCGGCCACAGCGCCGCCCCAAGAGGGCCGAAATAACGCCAGAGCGATGTTTACTGTGCAACTGTATCCTAAATCTCGAATACTAAAATATAACAGAAATGGTACAATCTTTTGCAACAAGATAGACTAGGCCCCGTTCGGTAACGGAGGGGTAAGTTACTTACCTATGGTGAAAAACGTAGTAATAGATTGGTGTATGATTAATTAATATTAATTATTAAAAAATAAAATAGATTAATATGATTATTTAAAACAACTTTCCTATAGAAAATTTTTATAAAAAATACATCGTTTAGCAGTTCGGAAAACATGCGGTGAAAAACAAGGAGGTAAGTTAACTTACCGATCTTACTGAACGCGGCCTAGGTTTTAAATATGATACATGTGTGTACCCAACCTAATAACTAGGCACAAATTTAGAGTTGATTTTGGGGATTTTGTCGTGGTTTATTTTTTAACATTAGATTTCAGATCGGTAAGAATATGTATGTAAAAGTTTTATTTATAAATTATTTTTATTTACAAAGACATTGTTTGGGAGAAAGAGCCAACCAATCACCCTTGATATATATCTTCTTGAACGGTATAGCGTTGTAATAAATGGTAAGAAAAAAAACTACTACAGTGCTCTTAATAAATGAAGAATAAATAAATGTGGCAGGTTACAAATGAGTAGATTAAATTTTGAATGCGAAGTGACGAATGAAATAACTACAACAGAAACTTACCTTACTATTTTATTATAAAATCAAATATGATTACACTTTGGAATGGAGAAGCATGTATTACTACGTGCCAACACCCGGTCCCACGGAGACAGGCCGCATCGAAGTGATTCTGGCCCCACCATTTGCAATATGTGTTTTAGCTACTCTCGCAGTATCCGAAACACATTATTTTTATTCTACGTCCATACAAAATAATACAAAGCAGTAAAGCGGGAATATTTTTCAATTTTACTAATCACAATGTATTTGTCATCTATTTTCTAAAATTTCAATGCACTTATCCTCTACTTTAGGTGGGCCATGTGGCTAGGGGTGCTCAACGAGCCAGGCAACTCGACTCAGTCGTGTCTTGGTACCATAACTAGCCAATTTGTCTTGGCTTTTTTAGACTAACGAGCTGAGAACCTGACTCGGCTCGAATCCTCTAGCTGACTTGTTAAGGGATACTTTAGTTTTTACTCGCACCTCTTGCTCCATTCTCAGTTCCAAAATAACTTTATATATTTCTCAATTCACTGTCTCTGAAAACTTCATCTTCAAAACAATTAATTGATGTCTTTTTTGGATAATAGAATTCATTCTAGCCTTTACTTCAAAAAAAGTTGCAGTCAATTATTACAAAAGTTGCAGGTCACACAACTGCAACTTACAAAATTTTAGCTTGATTAAAGTCAAGAAATACTTAGAAAAGCACCTTAAAAACTATATGAACTTTTTAGATATGAAAGGCGAGAAAGTGCATAACTATTATTTCCACAGCGGCTTGTCCTCAGAACAATAAATAGAATCATCTGAAAAGAATGGCTGATCATTATGTCAATTCATGCTCATGTTACCGCCAATGACTAACGTCAAACCAAACCACAAGCTAATATTAAATAGTAATTGTGTTATAGATCAGTTATCTGTCTAGATTCTGCCACCACCATAGACAATTAATAAAGCAGATCCGACGGAAACATCGCCAAGAAGATGCTACACTAAGGAACCTTTAATCGATAACCATTGCAAGTCTAGGAACTTCAAAACAAATGTTTGATTGGACAAGAATTACATCCAAGATGCCAGCGTTGTCTAATCCATGGACCTAGGTTTTCACCCTAAAATCACTTTAAGAATGTCATATGACACTTAGGGGGTGTTTAGTTGGTGAAATGAAAATTTTTACATATCACATCAGACGTTTGACCGGATGTTGGAAGGGGTTTTCGGATACGAATGAAAAAACGAATTTCACGGCTGGCGTGGAAACCACGAGACGAATCTTTTGAGCCTAATTAATCCGTCATTAGTGCATGCTGGTACTGTAGCACTTATGGCTAATCATGTACTAATTAGGCTCAAAAGATTCGTCTTACGACTTCTCACATAACTGTGCAATTAGTTTTTTGATTTATCTATGTTTAATACTCTATTTAGGTATCCAAAAATTTAATGTGATGTTTTTGGGTAAAAATTTTTGGGAACTAAACGGGGCCTTAGGACACCTTCAAGAAGAGGAATGACGCCAAAAGTGTCATCTTTGTAGGGCTTTTGCCCATAGACTTGCACCATAACATAACAACATAATAGTACGATAAAAAAGTAATAGAAAATAAACCTTTCTCAAATAGTTATAATATAAAATAAGTCGTAACCACCAATCAAGTTATCGAGACTGTGGATTGGTAGAACATGATTGTGAGACAGAGAGACGTGGCAATTGCAACGATCTCATCGCCCATGCCTAGCTCCATATTTGTGTCCCATACTCCCACGGTAGGCTCCTTTCTACCATCGCTTACACACCCCACTACTAAATATATTAGAATTTATAAAGGTAAGTAGATATCATTTTAGTTAATTCATTTTTAATTTTATAGTGGTATACATGAAATAGGTATATATGAAATTAGTGGGGGAGCACGAGCATGCGTACGTATAAACCTCGTCGAAGAACTGTAGTCAACTTTATGAGGTGGAGTACGTACGCGACGGGGAGCGCGCACTCTCGCCAACCATGGCAGCTTTATCGGGCGGTTTGGCATAGGATTATATAGGAACGGTCGAAGAGAGAGAGAGAGAGACGTGAAGTGATCCAAAAGTGGGGAATCCCATTGATTGACCCATCACTGCACCCCGTCGATCTTATGATTTCCTGGCCTTGGAGATGACGTTTGACTGGTCCTGCCTCCCTCCCCCTGCCACTGCAACCTTACCTGCTGCTGTTTCTTCTCCTTACACACGCACGCACGCTTGCGTGGTTCATCCGCCATTGCCCATGCAGCCAGCCGCCTGCCTGCCTTGGCCAACGCCAAGCAGCCGCAGCAGATGAGATGGAAGCGATCACGCGCGCGCTTCCCAATTTCTCTCCCACGGCGCACGTACGTACGTATCCCACACATCACATCGATCCGCCTCTTCTCTTCTGCGCCTGCCTGGTCGCGTTTTCGCGTTCGTTCGTGCGTGCGTGCGTGCAGCTCGGCTCTTTTCCCCACGCGAGCACGTAGCGCTCCGTACCCCGCGTTCGGTCACTTGTGTGCGTGCGTGCTCGTTGAATTTTGGGGTGGGGGTGGTTTCGGTCTCTGTCTCTGCCGCCCTGTGGGTGCGTTCGTGTACGCCCGCACGCCCATGACACGGACGTATGCCATTCCTTTTGCCACCCCCGCGCGGCCGGCCGGCCGGCCTCTCTCCGACTCCGTCCGTCCGTGAAGCCTTTTGCCAGTAGCTAGCGTCGCATCAGCCACATTAATAATTGCTGCACCCTGCTTGCTCCATGTAGATCTCCCAGCTTACAGTTTTCGATATACTACACTTGTACAGGGTTTTGCCAATCATGCATGCATCCACAACATTCTGATGGATCGATGGAGATTGAGATGGGGAAAAGAAAAACACAGAGGGAGAGAAGTTGAAAAGAGGCGAGCATGCAGGGAAGGAAAGCAGCGTGCATGCATGCGCCTCTGGCAGCGTCTGGCCAACTTTTTGCGCGAGGAACATATGGTCACATGCGTGTGCATGCATGCATGCGGACTGCGGTGGCCACAAACCAAGACACACCACTGGCTGCAAAGTACAGTTGAGCCAGCGGTTTAGCCTCGCCTGCCTCTTCCCGGCCCCGTCTTTATTTATGACACATCTCCTCCTCCTCCTCCTCCTCCTCCTGCCTCTTTGGCCTTTTTCTCCCTAGTTTCACGTCCTGTCAACCTGTACCACGGGAAAAGTTGTTGCCTGCCGATACATATATCCGGTCTTGCAGAGGAAAGAAAAGAGAAATAGATCGATCGATCGATCAGCGGCCCAACAAACTGTTCATCGACCATACTGTAGCATACAACTCCATAGTGCCACAAAAGCGTCTCGACCTTGCTAGTCAAGACACGATCGAGATATACTAGCTTGGTGTCGTGCGGATGAGACGGATGCACGCACGCACATGCATCGTACGTGAACTGCTAGCTAGCTAGGCACACTGGTACAGTGGTGGTGGTAGCAGTAGTAGTAGGTCGAGGGGGATGGCATGGCGACGGATGGAGAGAGGTGCCAGAAAAGAAAGGGTGGGGGTGGTCATGTCGGGCGGCCGATCGCGCGCGGCGCGGCGCTGGCTGGCTGGGCCCTCTCCCTCTCTCTCTCTCTCCGCTCCGCGCGCTCATTGTCATGTCACTCGGTGCTGACTTTCTGTCGCCCCGCCCTGCCTGCCGAGCCCCCGACGACCCTAGACACACCCGTTGAATGCACGTATCTACGGAGAGAGATGGATGGAGAGAGATACTCCATCAGCCAGAGAGCTCGATCTGTCGTCTCCTGTTCTACCCCGGTTAAGGGGCTGTTTAGCTCTCAAAAATTTTCACCCAAAAACATCACATCGAATATTTGAACACCTAAATAAAGTATTAAACACGGACAAAACGGAAAACTAATAGCACAATTATGTCAGAAATCGTAAGAGAAATGTTTTGAGCCTAATTACTACGTGATTAGCCATAAGTGTTACAATAACCAACATGTGCTAATGACACATTAATTAGGCTCAAAAAATTCGTCTCACGGTTTACAGGCCAGCCGTGAAATTCGTTTTTTTATTCGTGTCGGAAAACCCCTTCCGACATCCGGTCAAACATCTGATGTGACCTTCCCTCTAAAAGTTTTTGCCATCTAAACATGGCCTAAGTTATCACAAGATGTAAGGCCTTGTTTAGTTGCCAAAAATTTTTGGTAGAAGGATCATCGAACGCTTGACTAGATGTCGGAAGAAGTTTTCGGACACGAATGAAAAAACGAATTTCACAGCTCGACTGGAAACCGCGAGATGAATCTTTTAAGCCTAATTAATCCGCCATTAGCACATGTGGATTACTCTTGCACTTATAGCTAATCATGAACTAATTAGGTTCACAAAATTTGTATCACGGTTTCCTTATAACTGTGCAATTAGTTTTTATTTTCTTCTATGTTTAATGCTACATTTAAGTGTTTAAAGATTTGATGTGATGTTTTTGGGAAAATTTTTGCGGACTAAACAAGAGCTAATTATTTGATTTTTGTTATTCTTATTTAAGGGTATGAAGGAACTATTTAAAGAATTAAAATATTGCTATATGAATATTAAATTAGAAACCGTTATATGGATTTTTTTTTGAGAAAATGTATAATGAGTACGAGAAGTTCCCACTTGAAAACGAAAGGGGTCGTAACTGTCCACATGGACGACTACAGCCTACCCCTCCGTTCTATATTACATATATTATATAAATTTTTATGTTTGTTTATATTCATTCGTATATTAAAGTATATATTCTCTATATGGGTATTCACTAGCGCATATATATATATATATATATATATATATATATATATAATTAAAAAATCTTATAATATAAAATAGATGGAATAATTGGCATGCCCCATGCTCGCCAATTGCCAGCCGATTTACCCATTCATATGCTGACCGATTCCTCCTGCGAACGAAAGATACTATACATGAGTTAAAATTTATCTAAATAATTTATGCTCAATTGAAAAATCCCTAGCTCCACCTACGAACGTGTCACTAGGCCTGCTAATGGGTTGGGTGAAAATGAGTTAAATGGGTTAGTTTTAATTTGGATTATCTTTAGTTGGGTGTAAATAGATTGTAACTTCAAATGTTCTGGATTAGATTGGTTTATATAGACAAATGGATTGGTATGGACTGGATTTGGTTAGGTTTTTTTAGGTTCTAAATGGATTAAACCCGTGGAGGGTAAATGGATCCTTTAATTGGATAGCAATGGATAAGATAATAGACATACGTAGGACGCACATGTAGAAATCGACCAAAATTTACACAAAGTTGCTTTTATATATAACAGATCATCCCACTAAATTTCAGTCAAATTTGATAAACTTTTATAGTGTGAACGCGAGTTTTAAAATTTTAGGTCCGAGTTTATATATATTAAATGGTGCATCCATTTTGCAAGAGTGGGTTGAATCCATTTTAACCAAATGGGTTGGCGCGGGTTGGGCTAAAATCAAAATTGGATTGGTTTGGATTGGATCCCAATAAAAAAATAATTGGTACAGGATAGTTTAGTAAACTAATTAGCAAAGAAATGAATTAGAGCGAATTTGGATTGGACTACAATCCACTAGTAGGCTTACGTGTCACTCGATCATATGCAGGTGCCTGGTGCACGGGGGCAGTGCATGTGGCTCTCCCGCTACTCCGGATCAGGGAGGGTACGACCGACGACACAGCATTTCCCAATCAAGCGACCTGGCCTTGGCCCCTAGCGACCGACAAACTCAAGATTGCATGATGCTTATTTGTTGTCATGTCATGAGAGATCAGACGATGAGCATGCGGGATGCCCGATCGATTAGTGAGCAAACACATGCGAAAGACCGATCGATTAGCCAAGCCATCTCCATCGATCAACTCGATCGATCAGCTCAGCCATAGCTGCTAGTACAAGAAGATCGAGGTCGTCCAACCATGGGTAGACAGATAGGGCTTGAAATTATGAGGACTGAATGGACGCTATCAGATCAGCAGTCACATCGTCCTCGAGACGAAGAAGCGTCCGTCCAGCGGCCGGCAGAGAGAAAGCATGATTGATCATGGCCATAGCGTTCATCGAGAGCAACACGACCATACTGTACACCACACCCCAACCACCCACAAACACAGGCGCTGGCGTAAGTACTTACTTGGGAGCATGTTCCACACGACGACATGAGTGACACCATGGCAGTCACACGCACGCATATATATACTCCATGTACTACGCACGATTGGCCAGGATCAGCAGCCGTGATCGAGAATTCATTCAACTCGTCAACCATCAACAAGGGATGCAATCTACGTACACCAACAGTAGCGACCATGTTCTTTTGGGACTTGATGGTATAAACGATAAAACATAAGTTGGCGGAGAGTTAAAATTTTGTTTTGGAAAGATCGAATGATGAACATTTTGTGTAGAATTTAATATTTTTACATAAAATAGTCATCCTGGGTAACCCAGATTTGATAATGAAAAAAATAACGTGTACTGGTGGAAGAAATGATGTCGAGGAGTTGGCTGGTGCTACTGCGTGCTGGTACTACGTCGGTACGTATAGGAGTGAGAGTCTGATAAAGCGAGTAAAATCGAGTGAGACGAGGGCAAGTAGTAGCAGCGCAGCACAAGCAGCAGCAGCAGCAGCAGCTAGCGACAGCAACAGAAACTACTACTCGCACTAGATGACTGCACAGCTAGCACTGTGACGACGAGACGACGACGAGCTCGATCAAGCCAGCCAGCCCTCTCTGACAGGAGCGACAGTGCGAGATGTCTGCGTCCGATGTTGCACGTGTCGACTAGTGCCTCCATGCACCACCACGTGCTGCTTCGTACGTACGGGCGCTTCAGAGTGGCAAGCGTGCCTGCCACTGCCCACTGCAGGGTCAGTTCCACATGGGCCCCACAACTACGCTCCCACAGGCTGGTCATGGGACCCCACATTCCGGTGACACTAAAACCACCTGTGTCAATTTTGTGATGATCATGTCGTGCTTGCATCTGTGGTATTATGCTATGAGGTATGTATGCGTCTGTTTGGAGAGCTTTAAATTCTGTATTCTGAAAAGCAGCTATTTGATAGTTAGCTTCTGAGAATCTAAAAGAGTTTCTCAACTCAGCTTTTTTAGCTTCTGAATTATTAGTTTATTTTCTAGAATATGTAACTACATATTCTCAGAAGCTGTGAACTATTTAGGGCAGTTTCTGTCAGAAGCAGTTTTTTCAAAAACTGTAGCTGGGAAAAACTCCCCGAAGAGGCCCTATAGTAGGCAGCAAACAAGGAGCAATTTAGAAATTCATTACTACTATACCTAATTTACGGAAAGTTTTTTGCAAAATTTTTCTATTGGAAAGTTGTTTAAAAAATTATATTAATCTATTTTTTTTAATAATTAATAATTAATTAATCATGTATTAACCTATTAGTACTACGTTTTTCACACCAAATAACTAACCCATCCCATCACTCTTACCCAACGGGGCCTATGACTAAAATGGTAAATAGAAAAGGTCATGAATGTCATTTTATTTGAGCATTAATTATCTAAAATTAGCCAAAAATAATAACTTAGGTGGTGTTTAGATTCAGAAAATTTTTGGGAGAAGTGTCACATCAAATGTTTGATCGGATGTCGGAAGAGGTTTTTGGACACAAATGAAAAAACGAATTTCATGGCTAGCCTAGAAACCGCGAGACGAATCTTTTGAGCCTAATTAATCTGTCATTAGCATATGTTGGTTACTGTAGTACTTATGGCTAATCATGGACTAATTAGGCCCAAAAGATTCGTCTCGAGATTTCTTACATAACTGTGCAATTAGTTTTTTGTTTCATCTATGTTTAATGCTTTATTTAGGTGTCTAAAAATTCGATGTGATGTTTTTGGAAAAGAATTTTGGAAACTAAACAAGACCTTATTTTGAGATGGAGAATTAAAGTATGTTTTTAGGATTTAGATTGTGTCTTAAAATAGTTGTCGCTTTATAGTACTTGTGCAATTGACCATATTGCAGTCAAATTTATTCATATTCTACCTCCAAACCACCCTTCTAGCCACCCACTCACAACCATGCATCGTTTAACAAGGGAACTGTTAAACTTGCAAACTCTGTCCCTAGTCATCGGATGGAGAACCTGCTGTCTTGATTGAGAGTTTGCAAATTTGCACAATTTTCTTGGTTTCCACCTGATACGTTCTCTTTTTAATGGGAACATATCAGGTAGAAACTAGGGAAGCTGTGTAAACTTGCAAACTCTCCATCAACACTACACGATCTCTATCCGATGGCTAGGGACAGAGCTGTGCTAATTTTACAAAAAACCGCCCGCCAGCCCCTCTGTCTATTTTGCTTGTGCCGGAGTCCATAGCATCGCAGGCGAGGACTACATGCTGACTTGCTGACGTGTGGCTATGACTTGAGGGCTAGGTCGGCAGCGACTCGCGTATGACGGCGGCAGCCACTCACGGAAGACTCTCGGACGGAGGTGGCAGCGACTCGCAGACGGGACGGGATAAACGAAGGGGCGCGGCTCGCAAACAGGCAACGTGCACGCTGGGGATTAGGGGGTGATTTGCAAAAAAAAGATAAGTATAGCTAATGGCGGGCGCTTAAGTGCAAAATTAGTCCACCTCTGTTCCTAGCCATCGGATGGAGAACCTGCTATCTTAATTGAAAGTTTGTAAGTTTGCACAACTTTCTTGGTTTCTACCTGATACGTTCCTTTTTTAATTCATCTTACATCTTGATACACGCTAGATGATTTTGGAATAGAGAGGGTTTGTAGCTATTTAAATATATAAACGAGGCATTTGTTATAGAAAAATCAAATAGAAAATATATTTTGTGGAACGAAACACATTGATTAGAAACTTAAAAGATACTACGCACAGATAATCCATAATGGATATATAGCGAGTGACAAAAGAACAGCGCCATTTAATTTGTCATATGCTTTTAAACATGTCACTGACCGTGATATGTATATATATCCCAGTGGATGAATGAATGTATGTCGTGTCCTATTTCGACAGCGTTCTGCCGGCCAGCGTGCCGTAACATTTCGCTCGTCTGTTTGCACTGTTGATTCTTGTGAAGAGGCAGGGAGACATGCCTGAAAAATTCAGAGCTTGCGGCCTGGAAACGTGCTACAGTGTATGGGTCATCGAAATTGGTTGTGGTTGACAGGCAAAGACGAGTGGTCGTAGTAGTAGTAAACTACTACGGCATTTGCAAAAACATCACGTCAAAACTTTAAACACACATTTGAAATATTAAATATAGTCTCATTACAAAATAAATTTTAGATTCTACATAGAAATCTTTTGAGCCTAATTAATCCATCATTAGCGCATGTTGGTTACTGTAGTACTTATGGCTAATCGTATACGAATTAGGCTCAAAAGATTCGTCTCACGATTTATCACATAACTGTGCAATTAGTTTTTTATTTTGTCTATATTTAATACTCTATTTAGATATTCAAAAATTCGATAAGGTGTTTTTGAATAAAAATTTTTTGGAACTAAACAGCCCCTACGTAAAGTACATTTTCCTTTGAAGCATGCATGCAATGCTTCTCTTTTCATTCTTTTTCTCCTTTAAAAAAATCCTTGTTTCTGTTGTTGCTTTGGGCAGGTAGGGTTCTGATGACAAGTCCCATCAAACAGCGCCAATCCCAAGCCATTCCACGCCGTGACGTGGAAATGAATTTATTTGCTTGTCAGCGAGAGGTGATCCGTACGTTCAATTTGGGTCCCATCGATTGCTGCATGGTGTCTCCTCCCTCTCTCTTCACTCTCTCTGTTCCTAACCTTTTGGCTTTGCTGTGCATTTGCTCCTACCCTCCCCAACAGGATAAACACCCAACACAGCAGAATTGCTTGTGATCAGCCGGTTGATACAGTGACGGTAGAGTTCTTGCAAAAAGGATGCCAGATTAACAGTTTCTCCTTCCAACCTGTGAGGAACATTGTTGTCATATACTGTGGCATGCTCCGACCCTCCGTGGTATTATGCTGGACGACGTATACTAGTATCAAGTTAGATTGGCCTTTTCATCATGGAGAAATAGTAATTCCTCCGTATCATAATAACGTTTACCTTTTGGCCCACGTCGGAACATTAGGATAAGTTATACCTAAAATATATTTAGTAATAAATTACAAATAAATAGTTATTACATAAGTACTTAAAAAACAATTAATCAAATATGTACTAAAAAGTCAACGATGTTATCTATTAAAATACAGAATAAGTAACATTTACTAAATCCCTGCTCAGGATCTCAGGGACAAAAGAAACACTATACGATGTGCACTGTTCACATACAACAATCTTGAGAACAATACTGTGGCAAATAAGTTAACTTATGCCCTGGCATAGAAAACGTAGTAATAGTTAGTACATGATTAATGAATTATTAATTATTAAAAATATATAAAATAGATTAATATAATTTTTAAAACAACTTTCCTACAGAAAATTTTTGTAAAAAATACACCGTTTAGCAGTTCGGGAAGCGTGCACGTGGAAAACAAAAGAGGCTTAGTTAACTTATTGGGTGCCCAATCGGGGCCATGTATGCTCCTTGAGAGTTGGATATCGATTATATATATACTAGCATATCGCCCATGCGTTGCAACGGAACTTTATTAAAAAATATCATTAGCATATTAATACGTAGAGTTAATAAAAATAGTTTGGTATATAGGTCTTAATTATTTTTAAAAAAAATAGGAGGGAGTTGGTGGTGGAGTAGGTGGCAGATTCACCACCCACCACCACCACTACTCATCTTTATAGTAGTATAGATATATTAGCATATCGCCCATGCGTTGCAACGGGACTTTATTAAAAAATATCATTAGCATGTTAATAAGTAAAGTTAATAAACATAGTTTGATATATAGGTCTTAATTATTTTTTCTTTTAAAAATGGGAGGGAGTTGGTGGTGGGGTAGGTAACAGATTCACCACCACTACTCATCTTTATAATAGTATAGATATACTAGCATATCGTCCATGCATTGCAACGGAACTTTATTAAAAAAATATCATTAGCATGTTAATAAGTAGAGTTAATAAAAATAGTTTGATATATAGGTCTTAATTATTTTTTCTTTTAAAAATGAGAGGGAGTTGGTGGTGGGATAGGTGTCAGATTCACCACCACCCACCACCCCACTGCTCATCTTTACAGTAGTATAGAAAATGAGAGGGAGTTGGTGGTGGGGTAGGTGGCAGATTCACCATCACCACCACTTATGTTTATAGTAGTATAGATACATGGGGATCAGCCAAATAGGATCCATGGATAACTTTTTTTTAAAGCAAGGTAGAAACACAAACATTTACATCAAGCACACACTACGAACGTACACATGCATAGTGTACTCGTACAAGCGACTTTGTAAACCGGAGTACTTGTGTCCTACGGGCTATTTGGATCCAGAACTTTTTTTCCCTTGTCACATCGAACGGTTGGACCCAGAACTTTTTTTCCCTTGTCACATCGAACGGTTGGACGTTAATTAAAGTATCACATATAGACTGATAACAAAACTAATTGCATAAATAAATGCTATTTCATTAGATAATTTTTTAAGCCTAATTAATCTATGATTAGCAAATGTTTATTGTAGTATCATATTCATTAATCATGGACTAATTAGGCACAATAGATTCATCTCACAAAATAGTTCAGAGTATGGGTTAAGTTTTATTAATAGTCTATATTTAATACTTCTAATCCATGTCTAAATATTCGATGTAATAGGGGCTTATAAAAAAGCAATAGGAATCGAAAAACACCCCGTAAGATTGATGAGGTCACCACACACCCACACGTGCATATATAGGTGCATCTTCGTCTATGGGTATGCCAGCTACAACTCAAAGAATAGTTGCATTTATGACAAATCTTATCGTCACTCCGTTCCTACATATAAATATTTCTAGTATTTATTTTTTTATCATAAAATAAATATTCCTAAGCTGATTTACATGATTTTAAATATGTTAATAATTTCAAAGCCAATCGGATGCTTAAAAAGAGAATGTAATCACTTCAAAATTTAAAAATTGAGAACTAAAGTGACTAAATAGTCAGACGTAAAATTTGTGTCAGTTTGGAATTTTTTTGTAGGAGATAAAATCATAAAATAGTACTATATCCGTCTAAAAAGACTTTATTTTTTGGTTTGTGTTCAGCATTTGGTCATTCATGTTATTTGAAAATTTTGTGAAAAAACTCTAAAAAATAGTAACGCGTAAATAACTATTCATAATTTATTATCTAATAAAAATTAATCATTAATATCAAATAAACCAAAAAGTCAAATATTGTATCCAAAAATTAAAAATTAAACTACTTTGGGACATACGGAGTAGGTAGAGCAATAAAACTTTGTGCCCTTCACTTTCCATTCAAGCAATTGCATTTGTTGAGTTGTTGTGTAATATTCCAAAAATGAGAAAATCTAACGAATGTCATTGCCAAACACTTAACTCTAAGAAATACCATCGACGAGGATGAGTTCTACAAAATACTATCATACAAACGAATTTACCTAAGAAATATCATCGTCGTTAGGATTCTGTCAACTTTTTCCGTTAAATGCTATAGTATGAATAGTGTATTTAGCGACAAGAAATGGATGAAAAACTAACGACAATGGTATTTCTTAGATAAATTCATTGGTACGATGGTATTTCTTAGAAACCGTATTCGTCAATGATATTTCTTAGACTTAGACAATGTTTGTCAATGACATTTTTTAGATTTTCTCAATAAATATATAGAGGGGAAAAGTCACATTAAGCAGGTGGGACGAGGGTGACTGATTTAACAACGTGTTTAGTTCGATAGATTTGCCAAACATTTCCTGCCATGCCATAACTTTGTGCTAGTACAACTGCTTCTAAGTATGACCTGCTTAGACATGTACTGCGAAATTATATAACTTACCACCATATATATTAGTCCCTTCTTACCGACCAATTGATATATATAAACACTTCTGCCATAAATTTAAACAAATACTCCCTCTGATTTTTTTTCGACGTCATTAGACTTTTTAATCTACGTTTGACTCTTCGTCTTATTCAAAAAATTTATATAATTATTGACTATTTTATTATGATTTGGTTTACTAAAGTAATTTTAAGTATGGTTTATACTTTTGTATATTTAGACAAATTTTTTAAATCAGACGAAGAATCAAACGTAAATAAAAATTCAATGGCGTCAAGAAAAAACTAAGAGGGAGTACTTGTCATGATACATAACCAGGAGTTGCTATATTCTAGGAGGAGGAGGGGCATTTTTTTTAGAAACAATAACATATCTTTTTTTCACCTGTATGTATATATGTTTTATGTAATGCATATATCACCGGTGAAAATCAGACCAAGAGCAATCCAGATTAGCCATCGGCAGGTGCAGAGAATCCTAGCTGAAAGATTTCTGTGCACATACAGTGAGCTCAGCAAATGATTGCTTTGGCGCCATGTAACTGTCAGCTGCGTGCAGTGGTTGCTGGAGGGAGACAGAGATAGTAACAGCTTCCTTAGATTAGATTAGCCTCATCTTTTCATTCTCCAGATAGAACAGCTTAAGCTGATTGTTAATCCTATAAACCATCACTGTTCGGGAGCTTATCTTTTGCTAATCATTGATGGAATCACATTCCTGTTAGCTCCTGTTCCTCCGTTTCCTTTTCGGGATAAACGTGTGTTCGCTGTGTCGGTGGTCCGGCACTTTACTTGTGCACTTTTAGCTGCATACCGTTTCTCTCTCTCTTGTTCTTTTTTTTTTCTTCATCCTGTTGTTGCACGTGTGGACCATTTTAAGCTCGGGTTCTCTTTGGCATTTCGTGGTGAACACCGGCCAGGGCAAGAAGTTGTGCCCATGGAGAAATAACCACACAATATCATCTGATTTTCTTGCCTCCAAAAGATCCATTTGCCGTTGCTAGGTCATATATGGGCAAAAAATAATGCCTATATCGCTAAATATTAAAATTTTAAGTTTTTTTTCATAAATATAAAAATTTCTGTCAAGGTTCACGAAACCATTGCTAACCCGCCACCGTTAGCATGGTAACCGGTCAAACTGCTACGACACGGTAGTGGTTACCTGCAGTTTGATTCTAATAAAGTTCGATCAAATTCAAAAGTTTTGAAAAGAAATGTGGGGAAAACATAAAAATTCTTTTTAATAGATATGGAGTGTAGAGTAGTTTGGTGATGAAGTTTTGTGAAAATAATGGTTTTACGATCAAAATCTAAGGCAAAACTGATTAAATAAGGTAAAATTGAATAAGGGTGCTGGGATGACACCGTTCATTCAAACCGAAATTCAGAAAATCATATTGATTATAAAAACCATTTGGTATAAAAACGAAATAAAAACCTTTGTTGATTGCAATTGGACTCAAAACCTCTTGTGAGAAAGGTACGTGTTATAGCCAATGCATCAAAGCAATTTATAATGCTACATGCATGAATTTTATATTTCACTGTGTATGTATATTCATTGCTCAATTGGAAATTACATTTATAATTATTTGAATGTCAATTAGCAAAGCTCATGTCAATTTTTTTCTATTCACCAACTAATAGATCGCACCAATACCAAATATACCAAATATATCATAGTATTAATTTCCTATTTTTCTATATTTTTTAACTTTAAGGAATTTTTATTTATGTTTTTCTTGGACCAAACATGTCACGGTTTTAAGCCTAAATGATGCGATAATCGTCTAAAACTGCGTGGTTTTGTTAGGAAACTGCAGAGTTTGAATTCAATTTTTTTGAAGACGAATTTGTTGTGATTTAAGCGGTTATAGGCGAACAATGGTATCTGCTCCAATAACGGTTTCGTAAACCCTGATTTATATACTATTGCTTGTCCCGTCACTCACCTCTTATTTGAATTCCTATCTTAAAATACAAACCAACACCCTTCACTTGATTAATCTTTACTAAACATCATTAAAAAAAATTATACTAGTGTATGGAAGAGTACCAAGGAGTGGATAAAGTTTTAGCAAGATTTCAATCAATGTCATAGCAAAACTTCAGGTTAAGCTATATTGGTGCACATTGCACTGCGATCCGACCTTTTTTTTTTGAGAAATTTCACGTTCCTTGAGAAAGCATTAGAGGCTACCTGCACTAAATTTAGTGTAAAATTTTAGTATCTAGAGTTGCCCAGTGAAAACATAATAACTCAATGGGAAAAAAGAACTTCCCTTTTTTTAACTTTGTAATTAGGTGTTCCTCACCATTCAGCATTGCCCGATCCCTCCTGCTTCTTATTGACTACGAAGGCCTCGTGTCATTTATTGAGATATACCCTCATCGTGGCATAAGAGCAGGTACAATAGCAGGCTATAAGCTAGCTAAGCATATTTTAAAGAGACAAGAGAGGTGAGCTACTAATTTATAGCCAGCTAGCTGCACACGGATTCCAAGACAAAATATGTGTATATCATGTGGGACCATATATTGATGTTTTATGAGTAATTATTGTATAAATTAGCTATTAGATTGACTATAAATAAATTGGAGCTAGTAGTTAGCTATACTATTAAACTTGCTCTAAGAGGCCATCACATCTCCACTCAGGCACTCAATGGTGGACCTAGCATCATATTTATCCTTAGAAAAGGTTTTTTTAACCTAGTCGCCGCATCCAACCAGATATGTATATGTTAAGATTTAAGCTCATGATCTTAGAGTACTACTCAGGTCCCTACAACCACTCTGCTACATGCCCTTTCATAAATACATGGTAATATTTCATTGTCGAAAGTGAAGCATTGCCAATACTATAACTCACTGTACAATAGAAAAACAAATATATCTAGGGTCGTTCCACTTGAGGGAGGCAGGGAATTAAAGTGAGGCAGGAAATAAAAGAGCCATGAGCTGCACTGCAGGCAGATATGTTGGTTCGGATGTTACGTCAAAAGTATGAAATCGTGAATTCGATGGCTTGCGTTGCACATTCGTGATGCTGGGATATCTGGACTGATCAAATTGAGATCTATGGATAGGTGACACAAGTTGGTCAGGTCCTTTTCTACGATATAGACCTGTGTCGCTCATATGCGAATTGAAATTTTCGTCGCTAATTAAGAGTGGGAAGAGCAATTAATCTGAGCTTAATTTGCCAGTCAGGATCAGCTAGCTGGAGAACCGGCATACATGATGGTGACATGTGCAAAAATCCAACAGAAGTAATGGTGATTTGATACTGTACGTTAGGCTTAATTAATTGGGGACAAAAATTGAAGCCGCAGCTGGCATGCAGTTGAGTGATGGACTGATGGGTCATTTATCGTCTCTAGCTGCCATCGAGAAAACATGTCTTAATCTACAAAAAGAAGCATATCATAGCTCGATCTACCTCAGAGATTTCTCCTTTTACAACGATATTTCACCTGTTTACACGACTTGCTAGGAGCAGTGAGAAGTACTAATATATAAGCTAATGGACGAATTAAGTGGTAACTGACATGCAAGCTACTAAAGTTATTTTCGATCTACCATTGATTTGTAATCAGTCGCAGCTAATGGTCGATAACAGCTCACGGCTATCACCAGAATCCCTTATATATTCTATCTAATTTCATCGAAAACCATCGATTTTCACCGATGTGTGTTCCCTGTCAATGCACCACTTCTGTTATCACAAGAATCCATCACATTCTCTCGAAGTTTATCGAAAGCTATCGATTTTCACCAATGTGTTACTCCCTCCCTCCCAAATTGATCACCATATAAGATTTATGTATAAAGAACAAGAATCTATTTAATCAACATTGAAAAGCCGGAGTCACAAATACTAAGCTACATGTATTCATGCAAAATCAAAATCTGCAAATCACATCAAAACTGATTAGATGAATGCATATAAGCATTTAATGTGCATGTGAACCGGAGGATTGTTCATATTATAATTAATGCATAATATGCTATCTTTTCTTATATGATAATCAATTTATTTTTTCTCTTATATGATAATTATTTTTGGATGGAGTACCTGTCAATGAAGTTGATAACCATGATGACCAAGCGGTTATCATCGATGAAGTAAATAAACCCTGCTTAAGTCACCTAGCTAGCTGCACCCAGAAGACGATTCAACGGTTTGGCACTTTCCCTGGTAGCAGGCAGTACAAATGGGAAGCCCAGATAGGCAAAAACACAAAGTGAGCCCAACATGTCACATCACACCAACATCACATCCTTTCCCCCCTTTCTTGTGAAAATTGTAACCAAGATGATGGCTTTATCGACCCGCCTAATGACCCTAGATATCCCCTTCCTCAGTAGTGCATCCAACGATGATTTAGGTCCAAACAAGCCTCCCAATAGGCATATAGATGTATGTATGGATGGGATAGGGAGAAAAGACATGCATAAGAGATTATCAAATTTCCAAAATTCATGAGTGGATCCTCTCATTAGCTCCTCAATCTTCACCTTTCCAGCCATTCTCTTTTCCTGGACAGGTCAGAACCTCCTAGTATATCGTTGTATCTGTTAGAAAAAAATCAATTTTGAAGGTTGATATTGTGGGATATATGACTTGACTAATCAACGTCAATGTTATATAATCCTATGATAAGTCTTCCCTTGGCTTTTAGTAGGACAATTTCTTGGACTTCCTTTATCTTTATAAGATTATACTGAATCTGCGCCGTTAGAAACCTAATCACACCAAAATATCACCAAGATATCGAAATCATAGCATCAAGGAAGTATGGTACCCATCTAGTGACACTTCAAAGTGAAGGTTTTGATTTGCAAACTCACACTAAAGTTGAAGCACCAATGCTGCATTCCCCCCAAAAAGAAGGCATTGTGCACCTATCTGTGAAGATATGGATTAGACCTGGAATCCTCCAAAAAGGAGGAAGAAAGCAAGGCCAATCACACACACACACCATGAGCGAGAGAGAGAAAGAGGGAGGCCATTTAAGGGATGAAAAGTGGAGGTGTGCCGGCGAAGACACAAGCATTTTGGAGGTGAGGTTTGGATGGATGAGAGGTTTAATGAGCAATGAATCCAATGATGGGAAGGGAGGGGAGGAAGAAGAAGGGGATTTGGGTCAACGGCTGCACTAAGGAGACACAAGCTTGTTGTGTTGTGTTGTGTGAGTGGATGGGTGGGGGCCCGTAGCCTCCGAAAGGGCCTTGGAAAGCAACGGAGAGGGCTGCATTTTGGGTCTTGTCTTTTCAAGATACTCTCAACTAGGAGAGGGTAGCATCTACTTCTCCTTTGGGGCCAAGGGCTCTTCTCCTCTCCTCTCTTCTTCTTGGTGTGATTGTCCTCAGAATATTGGGTCATCTCCAAGGATAAGATGTTCGCACACCAATTGGTGATGGTTGCACTTGACAGCTACTCTTGTGTCTTTGGAAGTTGACATCTCAGACGGGGCCATGTATAGCCTTGCTTGGCGGGTCTTCCAACAACGACATTTTGATCTATCAACCGGAGTTTCGCTCTCAAAGCGAATGTTAAGAACTCCAGCGACGTCTCAATGACTTGGATATGGTTAGCTACTGAGGTGACCAATGATACTACTACTACAAGTAGAGCACAGGACATGGTTGTCTGATTTGTGGTACAGTAACAGAGACCATCATTACCAGCATCTAAGATGTAGTAGCAGCATAGATCTTCATTGCAATAAGTGCTGGGATGAACATCAGAAGTGTCCATGCCGTCCGTTTCTAATGATAAGATCATTCTTGATTCTGAGCACCGACGCAACGTGACAAGACAGTTATCATGATTGGTATCCCACCAATCTTAAACGAGGCAAAACAAAAACTGTACCTTAGCGAATCAGTGCTCATTTTTCTCAGTGGAAAACAGCGTTAAGTGCAGTGCAAACTGAAAGATAAAAGACTTAACTGCACATAAACAGTATGCAAGACCGACGATGACTACAAGTCAGAACAAACATAACACTCCTAAAGGCGCTAATAAGGTTGGTTGTTCAAGGCTATGTACATGGGCTGAGAGTAACAGGTAGACCCACCATGACAAGCCATTGTATTTCACGATAGGCCCATAATTGTCTTGCATATGAAACATACTTTCCAGCCCATGGCAAAGGTGTTTTAGCTAAGTCCCCCTCGAAATGGCCAAACCATACAGTTGACCAAATTCTGGGGCTCAATGACTTTGGTTCTAAGTGGGGTGAACTGAAGTCAAGAATATGACGATATCTATTGGCATCAATTGGAATGACTAGTATTTACATCCTAACATAATTAACGAAACCTGTCCCACGAGGCTTCCAGGAATACGTGGTCGTCAAGCCAAAAGGAAAAAAAAAACGTTCGCTAATACCTAGCTGAATCAGCAGGTAGCAGCCATTGCTACCCGTCTTAAAGAAAAAGGAACCAGCTCTTCAAGGCAATTATTATATTTTTACTGAATAGAACAAAGCTGAGGTACAGTATATTGCATAGGGAAGGGCTTACCACATGCAATCTCGTACAAATCATGAGAGGAGGGTCTCTTGCTTCCTATCTCCCTTAAAAGGGATCTTTGTTGGTTTTGCAGGTGGCAGCGCCTCTATAGCCCATTTAGGTGTCTGTGATCCAATCCACAGAGGCGTACCGTTTTCCTTGTGCTTGAAGTCAGGATATTTTTGTGAAGGCTGCATGTCAAACCAGATATCTGCAATGTTTAGCACCAATTTGGGAATAATACGTAAAACAATATTCTTGAGACTCACCTTGTCTGATCGGTTGTCCCACCATTTGCCAGGATTGTCCACCAGATCTTGCCACAACTCCCCTGGAAACAAAACAATACATCATCAGCAAAATGTAGGTTGCATGTTGCAAATAATCAACTTCTGCTATAGGGGGAAATGTTGGTTTCAACAAGAAAAATCATAGCCAACATTAATAGTCTGTCTTGCTGGGTAATTAAAGCAGGCAGAAATGATATTGTCCAGCATTATGCAGTAGTGCAGATAACCAAATATACAGCTATTTATCTCCATGCATATTGTAGCCACTCAAACAGGATAGCTTGCAGAAAACTAATGGTTAATGCCTTAAGAGACACAGCGAGAACTCAAGCAAAATAGCAATATAAACAGATGACACTAAGCAGTTTATCTATGAGAACAGATTATGAAAGTGGGTACAGATGCAAAGGATTATGACCAGAAATGGACTCCCAGTGGGGAAAAAAGACTTATACAGACCTTGGAGTTTTTCTTTTGACATTGAAGAAGCATCTTGAGTCTTCTTTCCCCAATTTGTACCTGCACCGGCTATTTATATTACTATCCAGAAATAAAAATAGATGAAGGGAAAGTCAATGCTGGATTACCATTGCCCTTGCCACCACCAAAAGGCCTATAATTTATTCCTGTGCTGAAACCACCACTGAAGACTAAACCATCCAACTTTTCCAGCACTGCTTTTGGTGCACTGTCAAGCCAAAGTCCCTCTTTTGATACAATGTTTTTGAAGTCAGGGTACTTCGCATGCTTCTGCGGTTCAAAGAGAAGTGATGAGATTTGTAGTAGTTGACTGGCCATACTTTCACCAATAGCAAACTTATATGAGTAACATGCTCACAGATCCATTTTTCTTCCCAGCTCGGTTATCAGTCCAGTCTTGAGGATTAGCCAAAACATCATTCCAGAGTTTGTTTAGCTTATCCCCCTTGTTTCTATAGCCTGTGGAATATAGTCATAAAAATCACAACTGTTTCATTCACAATGGAAAGCATGACTGAAAAAAATGAATGCAATAAAACTTTACTATATGTCCCTGTGTACAATAAAATTGCAATCAATATGATATCTGAATATACTGGGGTTCATACGTTGTTGGTGTGGGTTGTAAAGTCTTTCATTGTTTGCAACACTAGTTTAAACTCTGTGTGAATCAGTGCTGGTGAGTACTGCTAAAAACCTTGAGCACAGCAAATATTTGCAAAGTTTATCTAAAGAGGTTCCTTCAGTTTGAGTTAATTCAAGTGTCAGCATAGACCTAAACAATCTCCATCTGCTTATTGACAGTCTCAACCTCTGATGCTCTACCTTGTCCTGGTCCACAAGCAAAATGGCCGGCTTTGCCTTGTCCTGGACCAGGAGCGCAACTTTTTCTGCTGTACTCCATTCTATTTTATTCAACAATGATGCCTCTGATGAGCATCAGCAAGAGTTTTGAAGCCCTTCTTGAGCGTGGTGGGAAGTTTGTGCAACTCCTGCTATGCCCTACGCATGCCTCTTCAGGTTACTGATGGTTATCTTGGTGGCCACAGGGTCCTGAAGATCATGGACATGACCTGCAGTGAATGAAGCAACCTGAGCACAACCTCCTCACAATCAGGTTACTGGCCGTGTTCCCTGCCCACAAGCTTAATCTTGATCTTCGCAGTCTCCCCGCCCACTAGAAGTCAACCCTGAGACACTGAACAAGGTTATTGGCCCTATCTTCACCTTTCTTGCTGATTAGCATGGCGACAAACTAGCAATGTGAGCATGAGGGCCAGCTCATCGCCTCTGCAAAGGTGTGGGTGACAAAAGAAAGAAGCTGGAGGAAGAACTAATCCCAAGTGGAACATTATGTAAATATATCTGTCCAATGTGAAAAGAGTGGCTCATCCCTGGTCCAAGCTGCAACAATGGTAAAAAATGATAATCCCCTACTGTTTTCGGTAAAAAAATGGTAAAAGAGGATGACCTATTATGCAATCCACTCAACAAATTTGGTTAGGGTAAGAGCAAACCTAGTAGATCATCTATCGTATCCTCCATCCTGAAAATAGATAATATGGGGAGAAAGAAAAAGGTTCTTGCGGGTACTCCATCCCATCATCTAAAAATAGATGATACTCCAAATTGGAGAGAGAAACACCCATATTTGGTGTTTCTCTCTCCTCATGCCAAACAGTTACCCCGCTACAGCCCGGATCGTCTTCCCCTTATTACATCCAGGGGAGCGTCGTCGCCGCTGCCACCGCTGCAGGCCCCGCGCCCATGCCGCCGCCACTGCAGGCCCTCTTCCTTTCTTTCTCTTCGTTCTTGGCCGCTGCAGTAGCCTGGTTGTGGTTTCCTCAGCCATATCGTTAAACTAGTTGGGGATTTTGGCTCTTTTCTGTCGAACGTCAATAAAATTGGGAGAATTTTGTGCGTTTTGAAGATAAAGAACAAGATTCTTTGTTGTTGGCAGTTTGGGTAGTTGGTTTGGTTAGTTGGAAGATATTACTAAAATAAATATGGATGATGTAGTATGGATGATCTCTTGAAGTGCAAGGGGATGTGGATGTGGAATCTTTTTGGATGGTCATCCAAATAGCCAAATGAAGGATCAAATATAGATGAGATGCGGCAAATACTCTAAGATGCATAAACTCATTGACTAGAGACTCACAATATTGTGAAAGTGGTAGACAGGTCAATAAGGTGCAAGGCTTAAAAAAATTACTTGTTAGGCATGCCCATTGTCCCTAACAAACAAGGAAATAAACTAACAATAATATAGTGAATAATAACGTAACACTATTATGATTTTATCAACAGTACAGTGTGATTAAGATAAACTTATGACATAATGAAGCAGGAGGGGTGGATTTAGTTGGAAATGATAAATCCAGCACCTGAAACTGTGCTTGGTGGATATTTAGGGATGATATTTTTTGTTTCAACTTTCTTTTCGACCTCAACAACCTTCAGAAATCCTTCCTCTTCATCCACCATGCTATCAGTTTCAACTGTTTTACTACCAACAAATGATAGCGTTTGGGCTAAAACCTGGGATATATTAATCAGTTAACAATTATTTTCACCCAATCATACAAGACACAAAAGGAACATAATTATATCATCCAAGAGAAAGAATCAGGGAAATAAGGACTGTTCACTTAAAAAATAAGCCATCCAATATTGACCAAAAAAGCTGCATGACTTATTCTTTTGTGTGAAGAAAAACTTCATTTAAGTATTAAATAGAATTTTTTTAACAACATTAACAAAAGGAACATTTTGAAGAGTCATAAAGAAATATAGCCCACAGAGCCACTCAATTTTGTCAGCAGGGCATCTCACGTAAGATTGTCTATTTGTTTTAAAATCTATGTGTGGTTTCATGCGGTCACCCCACCATGTAGCACTTATCCAGCTTAAAGCGGTACAAGGTCGGCCACCTATTCCTTGTACGTGGCCTTGTACGCGGCCTTGTAGACCCTTTTTTTAAAGATACTGGTCTATTCAATAAACTTATAATACATTTCTTTTGTATTTTCCTAACATGATGCAAAAGCATAGTAGTAGCTGGTTAAAGGTAAACCTCAAAGGCACGAGAATTAAAGAGAGTAGCAATTTTTAATAGTAAAACATAATAGATCGTCTGATCTGATGTACATGTTATTTCTAATATTAAATGAACTGGAAAGGTTTCAATATGGCCAAGTACAGGAGAGAATTAGGTAGTTGCTACCATGTGTTATAGGAAATAATATCGCATTATATTCCTGGCACTAATATTATTCAACAAAGAACTTTACACTGAATCATAACAGTATGCCCAGTAGCTACATACCTGAATATCTGCTTGACCATCCATAAGTTTGGTTGGAGGGATATCTCCCGTTAATTGTCCAGATACATGTATAAGGTCCTTCTCTTGCAAGTGAGATGCAGCAACTTGTGCCAAGTCATCTTGGAATATTATGGGAATCCTGAAAATGGAGATGTAAGGCAGAGAAGTATCCAATAAATGTGAACACAAAACTTGCAAACGATTTTCTTTCCTTCCACGGAATTGAACATGTGTAGTAAAAAAACTACAGTGGTAACAAGGTAAAGCCTACTGTGCACTTATTGCTGGAACTTTCTGAACCTGTGTAATAAAGCTAAGCCCTCACTGGTGATAAATTTGTGCAGATTTTCGGATTTGATATATTAGCACCAAAGGTTGGCAGTGTTCCATTGCCAAACATTTAGCCCAACAATGTCTTCCAGGAAATTGTTAATACTTCCCATGCCTTCAATCTTCCATCCGAAAAATGCACTATCAAGGCATTTCTTACCAGCAAAAACAAAAGAAGCTATCGAGATTTTCTGATCCAACCAGATTTCATGTCGGCACCTTTGCAGACCAAACCAAACCAAAACTGTCTGACGGTACCAAAACACAAACCAAACAGTCCGGGAAAAAATTCCCAATTCTACATATTTCACTATAGATTCTACATAAAGTGTACTTCGTATGCGGAACAAATGAAACAAAATCATGCAGCAAACAAGCCTAGGCAGTACATGTTGAACATTTTCACCCTCCCTCAGTCCCAAACACGGCCAAGTACCGACCGATCACATAGACACAGTGCTGTAGATGGATGTAGGGAAGGGAAGCAATGGTCGTACCAGAAGTTGGGGTAATCAGCATGGCGTTGCTGCACGAGCACCGACACGGCGGAGAACCGGCCGTCGGGCATCCGCTGCAGCTGCACGGGCACCCCGACAGTGCCGATGAGTTGCACGGCGTTGGCGACGCGCGGCTGGAACGCGATGGTGGACGGCCGGGGGAGCTCGCCTTTGAGCTTCTCCCTCTGCCATCCCGGCCCCGTCCCCTCCCCTTCCCCTTCCCCTTCCCCCGCGGCCTCCCCGGCGGCGGGCGGCGCCGGCTTCGGCTTGGTGGTGCGGCGGGCGTAGGTGCGGCTCGACGTGGAGAAGGCCGCGGCGGCGGAGGCGGAGGAGGAGGGGAGGAGGAGGCGGTGGTTGAGGAGGCGGGCGAGGTGGCGCATGGTGGCCGGCAAAAACCCTAAACCCTAGAAGCGGAAGCGGAGGAGGGGGAGGAGGAGGAGGCGCCGTTGGAGTGGGGACCTGGGCCGGAGAAGAAGAAGAGGAGAAGGAATGGAGGAGGAGGCGTGAGGTGTCGTTCCTTTTTAAACGGTGGGCCGGGTGCGGAGTGGTCCAGCCGAGGCTCCCTCTCTGGTTGGGCCGGTGGCCTGGCCCACCACAAGTTCTAGTACAGTTTGTGGGTCCCTAACGTTAAGGATGACGCACATGCTTTGTTGTCCGGATCCTCATGGAATTTGACTCAAAGTCTTAGACCATGTTTTTTCGTCATTATGGATTATCACAACTATAATATTTAAGTTCTAAATATTTTTTTGACAAAGTTTAATATATATAAGTTTCTCATCCGATACTTGTAAAACAAAATTTTAATTTCACAGTAGTTAATTAAGACGTTCATAATAGCACTTAAAAAACGCAATCGTCCCCGTCCTCTCGTGTGTCGACTCCAAAAGGCTCCTAAAATAAACAGTTGATTAAAATCTTCAAGATAGGTTTAATATAGGCATATACTTAATTTCTCTCTTCATCCTAAAACAAACCAATATTTCGGTTCCGTCTTATTTGAAATTCTTTAAGAAATTAAAAAAAATAATAGTCACATGTAAAGTACTGTTTATGATTTATTATCTAATAAAAACAAAAATATTAATCTTAATTTTTTTAACTTTAATAAATCGAAAAGTCACACATTATATATAAAAAAGATTCATTTGTTTTGCTCCGGCGGAGTACATGGGTAGGATGCACACACGCGTTACAGTCATGGCATGAGAAAACATTGCCCTAGGGCTTTGTACCACGATTGGGACTCATTGAAAGAGAGCCGAGAGGTAATGGGCCTGTGTTAGAAGGAATGTAATTTTGGGCGGCCTGTATAGCTTGTTCATGACACGACTGGCTTTGTGCCTTCAGTCCTGTCTTCCGAGACAGCGACCGATACTTACGTCTGTCTCTGAATGCTAAATGTTTGACGTCACGTCGTTAACTTTTTAATATAAGTTTAACCATTTATTTTATTTAAAGATTTGCATAATTACTAATTATTTTTATATCATTTTATTTATTGTTAAGTATATTTTTATGTATTTATATAATTTTACATATCTTAAAAAAGATTGAAGAATACGAATGTTCAAACGTTTATAAAAAAATTAACGACTTTAAAAGTAGGGAGTATATTTCATCGAGTGCTGAAGTCGATAGTCTCCGCAGTTGTTGATCCAAATTTCCTATTCCATAATCATCACCAAAACAATATTACGTGTGTACACGGCTGCCAGACTGCCAGTTGACATCGGAAGCGGCCCGTAAAGCCATGTCGTTACAAGGCGCTAGCTAGGCAGGCCACGTTCTCTTGTAGAAGAAAGACGAAAAAAATTATCCAATTTTTACTCCCCAATCAAAAATATCGGTTGTTTATGATAAAATTGGTCAAACTTCTATAATTCCAATAAACAGTTTATTTTAAAATGCTTAGTTTGAATACAACACAAATGATATGATACACATAGGTTCTCCCTGAAAACTATCATCATAATATCATAAAAGTGTTAGGTTTCATAAATTTATTTTGATACAAATTGCTTTGTTAGAATTTGTTAGTTTTACCAAATTTTGACCAAAACTATCAATATTTTTTACCGAAGGAAGTAATTTATAAACAATAAAATTAACCACTATAAATTTAAAATTTTGTCTTAAAATATGAAGTGGTCAACTTTTATAAGTTTTTTTTTAGAAAAAACACAACTATCTGCTATTGAAAAAATATGCCTGTGAAAGACAAGAAAAAATTAATATGAACAACACCGACTTAGAGCATCTCAGTAGTTCATCTATCACATCCTTTATCTTAAAAATAGAATACGAAGACTACAAATTGAAAATTGAGCTCCAACAGAACATCCATCCTATCATTTATTTTTAGAGGAGGGAGAAACTCTATATTTAGATATTGTCTCCCTATCCTCGAAGGAGATATAGAGGATATCATGTATGAATGATCTGTTAGAATACGAAGGATCAAAACTATTCAAATCCAAATTCAAATCACAAATGAAGATACGAATGAGATTTAGATGAGTTGTTGGATGCTCAAAGAAGGCTAGACCTGATGCCCGTCGTCACGTAAAGCAGTAGCAGGTCTCGTCGGTCGCCGCCGGCCGTTGAAACCGTCGGCCCGGTCGCCGACGTCACGTAGCACTGTAGCAGGTGGAGGGAGCGTACGAAACGTGGTGGCAATTGCGGCGCATGGCTCACATCACACGCGGTACGAGACGACGACGGGTGAGCTGATGCCTGATGTCACCACCACCACGACGCCGACGACGACGCGGGTGTGCCGCGGCGGCTGCTTCGCCGGCAGGATGGATGGAGCTTGTGTGGCCTGTGCGCGGCTGCGGCGCTGAGTTGAGTACGACGCCGCGACGACTTGACTGCACTTGCCTCCACCAACGGCGCCTCCGTGCGAGATAAACGTGTGATGCTACTGCAGAAACACACGCAAAAGATAAAATTGCAGTCGTAACGCCTCTGCTGATTATCTTCCACGTTCGTACGCCTGCTGCTTGCGTTATTCAGAGTTCAGCACGTACAGACATACAGTTCACCATTACGATTTTCCGACCACTAGTGGTATGTCATTTTTCGCCAAATTTTGACGAATTTCGATCAGTTCTTGGTCGAATTTTATTGTTTTAGATTTTAATTTTCGAAAACCCCTCAAAATTTAACTGAGTCTACTTCCGTCATGCATCTTAGCCTTGACATTTCGCGGTTTTCAATGATGAGTTACGAATAATCAATTGTAAGGATTAAAAAGAACACTCTTAAAATTGGAAAAGAGTTCTCACAATCGATTATCCAAACAAACCCAATGATCTGGTGAAATCAGGAACTAATTGAGTTGTTGCTGTCAAACTTAAAATGGCACTATGGATGATTCCCATAGGATTAGGTTGTGGTTGTTTTCTTTTTCAGTAAAAAATAAAATATTATTTTTTATAGCTACTTTGCATGTCCCACGAAAAATAAATAGTACCAGAGATAACATGTCCTAGTCTAGGTTTATAGGACTAGCATATGTTACATCCCGTACGGACAAATGAGTATTTAATAATATAAACAAAGAAATTAATTATCACAAATTTAAAATATGCATTAAGATTATGAGATTCTATATAACACTTATTTGCAAAAAAAAATGGGCAGCGGTTCAGAGAGGGTGGTCTTAGCAAAACAAAAATATAGTGTCACTCTCACTTCTCTTATCATAGCTTTAAGCATTCCCAACAGCTCATCTAAATTTAGTTATATCTAAATTTAGTCATCCATATCTTTATTTAGATGATCATCTAAAACAGTTTTATCTTTTATATCTTTTTTACTCCAGCAGATCATTCATATATGACACCCTCCATTCTTTTTGGACTCGTTCGCAACAGCAGGTGCGAATGTACCTACTCACCGCACGCAAAACGAGAAATATTATTAGTGTATGATTAATTAAGTATTATCTATTTTAAATCTGAAAAATAGAATAATATGATTTTTTAAACAACTTTCCTATAAACTTTTCAGCAAAAAAATATAACATTTAATAGTAGGAAAAACGTGCGCACGAAAAAAGATGGAGAGATTAGCCCCTTAGCATCTTGCGAACGCGTCATTTGAATGATAGAGAGAACATCTAAATATAGAATTTCTCTCTTCAGATATAGATAACATAAAAATAAAAGATGTGATAGATGTTCTATTGAAGCTATACTTTTATCTTTATCTTTGATCTAGAGGATTGGGATGCTCGGCCTGTAGGCTTTGCATTTGCAGAGGTCGAGTCACGTTCTGCTGTTCCCTGCGTACCACGCCTGCATGTATTGCGTTGCCGGCGGCCGGTAGCGTGTAATTGAGCTCGGTCCATCGGCCGGCCCACAACATTAACACTCGGCTAGCTGGACGACGACATCAATCAAATCTTTCACTCGTGCACACATATACTATCAAATGTTACTGGCTCCCTCTACTTTTAATTGGCGCTGTTAATCAATGTGATTTTATCCATGATGAATAAAAACTTATAAATTAAGAATTTTATAAATGCATTGAGTGTATTGATATTTATGCGTTGTTCGGACATCCACGTTGAGCTGAAGTGCTGAACCGATACTCTTTCTGTTAGTACACTTTCTGAACTTCTATAATATATTTATAAGTATTAAAAAGTCTCTTCAAAAAATCATATTAATCACTTTTTTATTTATCATAGCTAATATTGTCCATGTTTAATATTGTAAAACGTTTTGTCTATATATATTCATTTATTAATCAATCTATATCATTCATTTATATATATATATATAGATTTATTAGTATTTAGCGATACATATGAATTTAGATAACACTAGAAAATATTTATTATAAAATGAATGTAATACTTATTTAGTAATAAGATATCTTGTTTTACGTGTTAAACGCAAGCTTACCATGCAAAATATTTTAACACTACGACATCTTTTTGAATATTCATAAAATTTCTGCATAAAACACGAGTGATCAAAGCGTACTAATCTGACCAGTGTATGAATGCACCACGCCTTGCTACGTCGATTACCGCTAGGGTGTGGGAATAAGCGAGGTCCGTAGGTTATTTCATAACTCTATTTAATTTTTTTAAAAAATAGCTTTTAAAACTTTATTTTTAATCCGTTTAAATCTGGCACTGGGAAAATGGTTTGGCTCGTTACCGTCCTAATTACAGCAGTAGCGTCTGCTGACGATAGTTCTGTAGAGTCGCGGACGTTAACAGTACGCAAATACGTGGGTGCATATGAACCAAGGAACTGACCAATGACAAGTCTGAATGATAGATTTCGTTTCGCAAATTTCAGTTCGAGTTATTAGATTTGCCTCAATCATATACGTATACTCGTCTACTCCATCTGCTGCCATTATTACATAACAACAACCAGCCACCAAACGTAACAGCAGCTCACACGGACGAGGCTTGTGTAGACCAGAGCTACTACTACTACTGTATTCCAAACCAAAAAAAAAAAAAAAAACTGCTGTAGAATGCGTGCTACAGAATACACAGTACGTACATGTACTTGTCAGTCCTTGCTTCTGAAGACGACGCTTGCTCATACTCTTTCCCAAGTCCCAACTGGATGCTAGTGTATGATATCTAGCAGACATCTGTCGATCTCCTGCTCGATGGATCACCACAAAACCACATTTAGTGAGTGCTTTCCTAATAATAATAATCCGTCATCCACAACAGCAATCATTACATGCTATGCATATATAAAGTTATAACCAACAACCTAAGGACTAAACATTCCGGGAGTTGCGGTTAATTAATCAACCACCACAACGGCTAGCCTGGATGATACATTGGACCAACTATCTAAAAGTCAGGTCAACAAATAAATTAGCGTGTCTTGATATAGCTGGGACTAAAAGATTAAAGAATTATATATGCTTTAAAGAGTATAAAAAATTGAATTAACTGGTACAAAATGAAAATATTGCTTTTAAAAATACCAAAGTGGGAAACTTTTACATAGAAAAACTACACTAAATAAACACATTGTTTGAGAGTTTTAAAAGTATACCGGCAAAAATCCATATTAGATGTCTCTTCTAGGAGGTTGAAAAGCCGTAGAATCATAAAACCATATATAAAAGCAAATAAGCAATCAAGTTAGGTAGTTCCAAAGAAAATCATGTTAAGGCAGGTATAGCGATATACTAATAGTAAGGGCCATGTATTGACCTCAGAGGATAAGATACGCGTCTTCCTCTAGAGAAACAGAGAGATAGGTGTTGTGCACTCAGCTCAAAATCACAATTCTTTTCTTATCACAAGCAACAACGAGAGCCAGATCATACGCAGCTAATTATCAGCACCAGTTAACCAAATCAAACCAACTTAAACCAAAGGAGTCATTGTTTCACATAAACAACATACCTGTAAAAGGAAAAATAATTTATAAATAAATTTTTTATATATTTTATATATATGTTCTTAATTATATAAAAGTAAAGCTAAAAATAAACTAAGCTAAAAAAAACATAGAATCAGCACGAAATCTAAGATTCTTTTTAGGCACACCAAATCTAATATTTAAATTTTATCTTATATACACAAACGGAAATAAAAAGACAAGATGGCAATACAAAACTTCGACAACGATCGAAGAGTACGTACGACACACGTACGCATAGTACGTGCATCATTGGATCGTTTTAAAAGGTTCAACACGGTTTGGCGAGGAGAGGAGGCCGTGTCAAAAACTGCCAGGTTTTGAGAGGATTTTCGCGTGCGAGCGATCGATCGATCGGCCGCGCTGTTCCGTAGCTGGTTGTGGATCGTGACTGTGGTGGTGGTACACAAGTCGGTCACGAGAGCGCAGCGCACGTCCCGTCCTGTGAGCGCGACGACTGCGGGGTGTGCGCCGGCGAAACTTCGCGGAAGCTGCTCGAGCCGCTGCGGCCATGGGATAGCGTGTGCTGTGGCACTCCCTACCAACTGAAGCTTACTCCCTTCGTAAAAAAACCAATTTTTTGGTTTCCGTGTCCGACGTTTAACCATCCGTCTTATTTGAAAAATTTTTAAAAAATTAAAAAAAATTAGTCACACGTAAAGTAATATTTATGATTTATCATCTAATAAAAATAAAAATATCAATCGTAAAATTTTTTAAATAAGACGTATAGTCAAAAAGTATAGATAAAAAGTAAATAATTGGTTTATTTTGAGACGGAGGGAGTAGTTCTTAAAAAGTTTTAAAAACATTCCATCAAATTTTTAACACCTAAATATAACATTAAATATATATAAACATTAAAACTAATTATATAATGGTGAAGGAAACGAATATTTTTAAGTCTAATTAGTACGTTATTATCTACGAGTGCTATAGTAACCTACATATGCTAATGGTGGATTAATTAGGATCAAAAGATCATCTCACAATTTCTTGACGAAATTTATAATTTATTATATAATTAGACCATGTTTAATATTTTAAACGTGTTTCCGTATGTGATGTTTTTGAAAAAAAAAATTACAAACCGGACCAGCCTTACAGCTCGTCGCCATCGGTGGGTCGGGAGGATGGGGTTCCGGCTGCCGCATTCTCAGGATGACGTTTGCATCAATCGGTTTCATTTCGTTTTTCCCCCAGTGAGGCAAGCAGCCAAGCACACCATTTGTAGCTGAACCTAAAACAAAAATTACCGTTGGTATATTAATATGGTATAAAACCGTTAGATATCTGATGTAACGAACATCTCACTTATATGTATGTACCACTGCTGCGATTGTACAGATTCCATGAATAAAACTACCACAAGGTCCACAAGGCTACGGTATTACTAGACCATAATCAAAAGATAAATGAAAAAAAATAAACCACCACACGCCGGTGGTACCAACGCACCCCAGTTGCATTGGTCACTGCCATGGGTGATCGATCGACACCAGGGCTTCTATCGTTTCGTTTGTCCGAAGAAAAGGTGAAAATATGTTTTGCAAATAAAGAATAATTTGTAGGTAAACTTTTATATACGTGTCCATAACAATTTAAAAGTAAAAGTTATAAAAAAAACCACGATAAAAAACCATAAAATTAAGTCCAAATTAAGCTCTAAAATTTAAATTTTGACTTATAAACAGTTACAAGCTTAGGTCTACAAGAAAACCATCATCCAACAACCACCAACAACATGAATTGGCTCTAGCCGTTACTCCTACCATAAAATCTTAACATAAGTACACATAAATAAAATCTTAAGGACAGTATGAAACACCATATTATAAAAACACATAGATAAGAACAACTTAGGGAAGTAAAAATTACTCAGATGATGGTTTCCGGGAGGTTAGATCTTATGCTAAATTTTCTTCAAAATCTCCGATTCTTCTTTCATTTCATATCAATTTCATAGGATCATTTGAATCACAATTCTTCATTTCAAATAACCAAATATGAAATTGCCCTATAGAATTCAAATCCTACATATTTCTTTTGTTTATTCTACAAATCAAAGGAGAATTAATAGTAGGGGCTTCCGCCTCTGTTGTTGGAATTCATCTAACCTGCAAGATATAAAATGTGGATGCTATTCATAGTAGATAGGACTGGTGATGTGCTAAGACAAGTGGATCATTTCACAACCCCATTAATCTATTATATAATTTTAGGTTAAAAATCTATAAAGTTTAGCCTATCTCTGTTTAAACTCAACCTTTAAATTTTACAAGCCAAAACTTGAATCCATTACCGCCAGTAGGAGATCAGACAGCCACGAATCAGCTAAATTTGTTTATTTTGGTCATTATTCAAATGTAGTTCAGCAAACACGTTTTTCTTTTGTTCGATATTTTCAGATATGAACTGAATAAATGTACAGTCGTACTGCGTCGAGGTCATGTGTTGTGTTTGGTGTATGCTAGACGATACGGAGTATACTTCTATCTGGAAAATGTTGTACTTGTAGGGGTTGTTAGGATGCAGCCGATGTTATCTAGTTACAGGTCGTTTTCAATCAGTTAGCTTGCACTCCTATTTTTTCGCTCATTCTTATACATATAAACTAAAATTTAAAATTTAACTTTAAATTTAGAGTTAATTTTAAATATTTTTTTATCAAAATTTATTTTTCATGTCTTTTCGATCGTTAAGAATATATATATAAAAGTTTTTCTTGTTTTTAGATCGCTAAGAATATATATATATATATATTTTCTTCACATATTATTTTTCGTTTACAGATATACCGGCACCCGCTTGTTACTTCGGTGACTGTAATATAGTACATCATTACTTTAAACATATCAATGGCAACTCTGTTAACTTCACGAATTTTATTCTCTAAACTGAAAACAACTTTACTTCTCAGGGTAAACCCAAAATGTAGAACTACATGTAGCAGGTTCTAAGCAACTTAAGACTGCGTTCAAATGTCTAGGTTAGAAACTAATCCTCGCGCATGCAAGCAGCGAGTCGTTAGCGCATGATAATTAAATATTCGTTAAAAACTTAAAATCAAATCAATATGATTTAACTTTCCTCATAGATTTTTATAACGACACACATTTTTATAACTTTCCTCATAGATTTTCAAGTCACGAAAGGCGGAAACGAATACAACGTTACCGGGACATTGGTGTGAAATGCTCGCCTAGTTTCCGGCAAAGAGAAATATGTAGGAAAAAAACACTGGCTTTGTTCGTTTAGGTTAATTACTTTTTGCACGCGCGCTTTTCACCTTGTTAATTAACATTTCATTTTTTAAAAAAAAATTCTAAATAGAAGTTAGTCATATTTATAAAATAGATTTTAACTTAAATAGCTAATTTAATTGTTTATATCATAGAATAGAATAGCTATTGCAAATTAAATAATATTTTATCATTATCTTTGTCAAGCCAAAAAAAAAAAAGAACGCCCGAACAAATCAAGCATCTCAGCGACAGCTAAAACCGAAAGGGCCAACAATGACAAAGAATTTTTAAAGCATAGGCTAACATGAAACAGGAGACCTTTTTCGAGGCAGAAATAAACAAAACCAGCACTAAGAGCTCATAAAATAAATGCGGGATTGGACGAGCCCAACATACCCCTACACACCAACTTTCCTTCATTCCAAATACTCCATTCAGGATCCTTTGTGGCGAAAGAGTCGTTTGTGCCAGTAAGACACTAATCGCATATGTTTATGCTTACAAGATAAATATAAATTTTTAATATTAAATTTAAAATTTATTTTGAGGTTATTATTGCAGTTTATTTTCAGCCGTGTCTTTTAGACTGTTAAGAATATATATAGATAAATTTTATTTAAAATTTAGCTTTCATTGGCAAATATGTTATTTGATTTTTCTATATTACATTTAGTTAAAGTAATATCAATCCATTAAAAACACTAGCTAAATCAAAACCCTTAGATAATACAGATAGAAGTGCATATTTTCATATGCCAATGCTTAACAAGAGACCAACTTGAGAACACGGTCAAATATCATATACAACTTAATTTCAACCCATCAAATTCCTCCACGAGCCAACTAGTTTAGTCTCATCCAGGCAATCGACAGCACCGTTTACTATTATCCAGCCCAATGTAATTTTAGACAATGAAAAAGTATTTTAGCTCTGCAAAACAAGACATGACAGTTTTACGGCAGAACTAAAGACGGCATGAGAGCCAGCACAGCACAGGCCAAACAGCCCAAACTCCAGCTCCCCCACACAGCTCACAAGCCACAGCAAATCCCGGGGGTCGCCTGGCCGAAAACGGTTACCCACAACGAGATAAATCCGCAGCACGAAACGAAGCCAAAACCAAAAAAAAAAAAGCAGCCTAAACGCAACCCCGACGAAGCTTCCACGAAGCTCACTCCCCAATTCGCCTCCCTTTTTATCTGCTGCCTCCCTCCGGCCTCCTCGCCAGCTCGCTCGCTCTTCGTCTCCTCCAAATCGCTCTCCCATTTCCGGCGATCCAGATGAAGCTCTCCATCCAGTCGCTCGCGAGGAAGCTGTCCCTCCCGTCGCCGAAGCGGACGTGGAGCGGCGGCAGAAGCAACAGGGAGGGGGCCGGGGGCGGCGCGAAGCGGGCCATGTCGCGCAGCGAGGCGGCGTCGTTCGCGTCGGCGTCGTCGTCGTCGTCCTCGGAGGATACGCTGCTGATGGCGAGGTCCACGCCGAGGTCGGTGCTCCCGGCCGAGATCTCGCGGCGGGAGCTGGAGGCCGTGCTGCGGCGGCTCGGCCACGAGGCGCCGTCCGACGACGAGCTGGACGCCGTCGCGGCCATCGCGGCCGAGGCGGAGGGGGAGGGGGCGGGCGAGGAGGACGAGCTGAGGGAGGCGTTCAAGGTGTTCGACGCCGACGGCGACGGCCGCATCACCGCCGAGGAGCTTCGCGGCGTGATGGTCGCCATCCTCGGCGGCGACGCCGAGGGCTGCAGCCTCGACGACTGCCGCCGCATGATCGGCGGCGTCGACGCGGACGGCGACGGCTTCGTCGGGTTCCAGGACTTCGCCCGCATGATGATGGCCGCCACGGCGGCGGCCGCGGCGACGGACGGCCCGAGACCGTCGTGGTGATCCCATCACCCCCCGCCTCCCTTCCCGCCAGCACGTTCCTCCGCGCCGTTCCCGCCAAAAAGATCGTACGGCCATGACGCGGCGCATCAACTTTTTTTGGCGCGCACTAGACGAAGAAGAAGAAAAAAATGAAGCCAGCACTACTAGATGCGCTGCTAATTAAGTACTCTACTAATCCAAGAGATGAATATTATCACTAGCCTAAATCCAACCTGTAAAATTCATCGAGAGAGACTCGTAATCCTCCAATGCGAATGCTTCGTTCTTTCAATTTTTGTCCAAATTGTAATCCTCCTATTCGAAGCTGCTGTATTAATTTAACTCGAGGAGACGTTTGCTGTGTGAATCAGAGTTGTGTCTGCCGTGATCGAGCTACAAAACATTCTTTAGATCTCATGGATTAGTTTAATGACAGTATAATGCAGAGGAAAATTTTGGTTTTTTTTCGGTGGAATGATTGGAGATTCCGATCCGCGTATGGAGTGATGGCAACGTGGCAGCTTTTAGTAAGCAGCTGGAACTAGTTCTTTTTGTCCATTTCACTTTAGGCATCGAGCATTGTGTTTAGGCACCGTTTAGTTCCAAAAATTTTTACCCAAAAAATCACATTAAATCTTTGGACATCTAAATAGAGTATTAAATATAGATAAATTAAAAAACTAATTACACAGTTATGTGAAAAATCGTGAGACGAATTTTTTGAGCCTAATTAGTATATGATTAGCCATAAGTGGTACAGTAACCCAGATGCGCTAATGATAGGCTAATTAGGCTCAAAAGATTCGTCTCGCGGTTTCCATGCCAGCCATGAAATTCGTTTTTTCATTCTTGTCCGAAAACCTCTTCCAATATCCAATCAAACGTGTGATGTGACGTGCAAAAATTTTCATTAGTTTTTTCATTCTTGTTTCTGGCTAGTTTCATCCAGAGTTGCTGCTACCATTCTACTGTTTTGAGTGACAGTAATGTTTAACCAGCTGAGACGCTGATTAACAAAAGCCAGACGCTCTGTAGAGTTTGGAAAGGTTGTAACTACCAATCAGAAGTGAGTACAAGCCGGTAGCTCTACTGTCATGTCCCATTTCAGTATTTTTTTTAACGGTTTTCCAAAACATATATTGAGAGTATCCATATGTATTTTTAGACGATGCGTAGAAATTCTTATATTTTCGAATAAAGAGAGAGTAACAGTGGTTGTTTGGTTCTATGTTTTCTTTTTGTTTTTCTCCTGTTGGTTCTTGAAAGGTGGGCATGTTTCAGTCTATTTTAGCTTATCAGAAATGCTTGGACAAGTTCCAAGATAAGATCCATGACCTGTAATTTTGCAATCAGTGATCACAAGATGCCATAGCCATGGTACTCCAAATTTGGTAGCACCTGGTTTCATCACTTTCACGGTTCATTTTCTCATGAACAGGATAAATACGCCACTTCATCAGATGCTCGTTCTTTCTTCAGAAAGCTGTGTGCTAATTCCAGACCTAACCTTGCCTTTTCCATTGTTGTTCAAAAGAGCTCATTTATCATTATTTTTTTTAAAAAAATGGACTGTTCAAAAGAACTCTGCTCTTGTCCGAAGAAAATTCAGTGGCAAGTTTTCCATTAAAACAAGTAGCAGTCACACTCCAAACGTGCAGTGCTACTTTTCCTTTCTTTCTGTTGATGCTGCAAGCAACGCTTTTTTTACAGTACAATGAATCTTGACACTCTCAGATTATGATTAGCAGCATGGTGTCTCGATACAAGTTGTGGCCGTACACAAATTCTGAATAAAACAGTACAAGAAAAATGAACATTCAGAACTCAGAAGACGACCTTCCAATGAGGAGATCAGATTTGGTCAACCGGCAGCTACTTTCTAGTTTGAGTCCATCTTTGTGATTCCCATCCGGCAACGAGTAAAGTTTTGGGCAATTGCCTAGCAGATACTCTTGTAAGGTGCCTTTCTTCTCTCTTGAAAACAGGTAAACTGCCTCGGAGTTTCTCGGTAGAACTCGAGGCAAACTGGCAGAGCAGCACCTCTTTTACTTAGGAGTGCTGCTATTACGAATGACCTAAGCTGTATGGCTTATGTACGATTAAAAACATATAATCATTGATCAATCAAAAGAATAATAATGCGGTCATCGATCAATTTAGTCGTACGTAAGTTATATCTTGTTCGTACGCATAGCAATTTTCTTTAGCTAGGTCGTGTTATTCACCCTTTCTTTCCAATCCACATGCTCTTGTTTTTTAGGAATATATTTTCTAAACGGTGAAATATGATAAAATTTTAAATTTATAAGAAAGTTACTTTCAAAATATTGATCAGTTTTTAAGTTTTTTATAGTTAACAATTAATTATTATTTATTATGTTAGTCCACCGCTAACTTTCTACACGGGCTCCCTACCCTTGCTGCCGCCTAAACTCCGGCATGTAAAGCCTATCCTACCAGAGAAACTACACTCTTAGTTTAAAAAAACACACCACCATTGTTTCTAAACTCCGGCATGTAAAATGTAAGTTACTTCCTCACACATTTACAACATAGCCCAATGACGAAACCATTGGGCATAGTATAAGATTTGCTAGGAGCTTTATAAAACACACCACCATTCACATTAATCCATATAGATGAATAAATTATAGATGCCTATACTATTATTTAAATTGTTAGTATTACCTACGTTCTAAAATCCGTAACTTTTTTAGGTTAGAGAGGACTATCAAGAAAATACGTAGAATTAAACGAGAATATGTTGTGAGTGGTTAAATATATAATCTAGGATAAATAAGTTGTTGTATTTTAAGATAAATTTTGAGTGTAGGTTACCTTTTGGCCAGGATGGAGTAGAATTTGTTGAGGAGGTGATTGTGGTTTTTTAGAGAAAAAAAAACCAACGTACATTTGTAGATGAAAAAATGTGAATAAAATTTTTATATATAAAATTTTTGTCGGTTATGCTTATTAAAAACAAACTGACAATGCTGAGCAGAAGTACTTATAAAAATTCATTGCTCTTAAAGAAAGGGAGTAAAAAAAATAGTAATCTGCAACGCAGGTTTTGACCGGGGTCAGGGAATATGTGCAAGACCAGCAGTACGTGTACTATAGTACTCACATTGGTTCCAGCATCGAGTATCCCATGGCGACGGCACATTACCCTGCAACTTCTCTCGCCATTGTTAAAAAGTGAAGCAAGCTTTTCCGGCCGTTTCCATGGCGACAAGACAAACGCAGCGCAGCTCCCCGGCGGCCGCCGCATGTGATGGAGTCCTGGCTTCCGAGCCCACGACAACGGTCCCCGCCTTGGCCTGTCGCTCCGGCGTCGATGACGACGATGAGCAGTGCAGTGCCGACCTGCAAACGTCGCCAGTAAAGCCGTGTGTGCATATCACGAATGACTTTTCACGATCATCCTTTCGCCTGTTCTTCCGAAGTTTCAGTTTTAAAGTGCAGTTTTGTGGTTGATTTTATAATTATTTATCATGGTTTATTTGATTGTATTTATTTTTTAATCGCTAAAGACGTGTTTCTAACTACCAATATTTATTATAATAAATTTTTGCTATACATTTATAGCCAATATTTATTATACTCGCTCCATTAAAAAAACTTAAATTTAGCACTTATCATATATATCAATGTAAAATTACGAGGTCTACAAATATCCTTTAGTATTTTTAAATCACAATATAGTTACACTTACTTTCATAAATGCTAATAAAAATAATTATTTAAAAATAAAGTCTTTATGAGACAGATAAGAGAAGCTAAAAATAAAATCATTTTAAACAGAGAAAGTATTTTGTATTATTTGGTTGCTAGGAAAATATGTGGATAAATATAAGCATAAGCAAAACTATACAAGCCGCCTGATGGGATTGGCCGGTCAACGAAAGAACCAGCAAGTGGGTTAGAGCTTCCTCCAAAGCTCAGGGAAAAAGCTCGTACTAGCGCATATTTGCTTTGCTTTGTGCTACCACTAGTAGGATAGGAGAGTGGGTGACTGAAAACAGTGCAATGCAACGCAGGTTTCGCACCTACTGCTACTGCTCACAGCCAAGTTTGTCTTCGTCACTTGAACCTCTCTCTCCATTCTCTTTCAGGTCGAGCAGGTAACTGTTAAATGACATATTTATAAATAGAAAATAATTTTATAAAAAAAATTTTACATATATATTCTTAATGATTTAAAAGTTAAGACTGTAAGATAAATTTTAGCGAAAAATATCAAAATTGACTCTAAATTTATGGTTAGAATTTTAAATTTTGACTTGTAAATATAAAAAAAATGAAAAAAGGGGACGCAGATAGCAGTAGCACCTAGCAGTGTCTTTTTTACCAGCTGAAGCCTCTGTCCGCGCGTGCACATGCTCAACTACCACCTTTAGCCTCTTTTTTCCTACTGGCTTGGCTTGGTTGCACGGTGGTGAGACTTGAGTTCAACTTTGTGCAGGCCAAAAGGGATCCGAGGCGTGTTGTTTTTTGTTCTTTTGTTTTCAGGATGACAACTTCCTTGATGTTTCCTTGGCGTGCTGCTGTTTGATCACCCGGAACTGAAGGCACAAGCAAAGCAGCCAGTGCAGCGGCATCGACCGTCTGCTTTCTCCTTCCAGATTTTTCTCGGTTATCTTCTTGATTGGCATATGCACAGTTCGTGAACTAATGTTTAACGTCATTGACCATTTTATAAACGTTTGACTATTCGTCTTATTCAAAAAATATACGTAATTATTAATTATTTTTATATCATTTTATTTATTGTTAAATATACTTTTATGTATATATGTAGCTTTACATATTTGACAAAAAATTTAAATAAAGAGGAATAGTCAAACATTTATAAAAATGTCAACGGCGTCAAACATTTAGGGACGGATGTAGTAATAAATATATATTTTTAATATATATATATAAACTCATCGGTTTATATTTTTAAAATATATTTTCAACTTTACATTAGTAAATTCAATGTTTATATCATTAAGTAGCTATTAAAAAAATCTTTTTTCTTTCTTCTTATAGGCTCACATGGACAAGCAATATTTGGGCTCGCCGTGGAAGCTCGTGAAAGAGGGATCCGAAGGGTGTGAAAGAACGATACTTTCTCTGCTTGCAGGTGATTATTTGGTTTTTTAATAAAAAAATAATTTATAAATAAAACTCATATATATATATATTCTTAACAATTTAAAAGTAATGTTGGAAAATAAATATGATAAAAAACTAAAAATCAACTTTAAATTTAAAGTTTAAAAATTAATTTATAAACATGAGAAAGATGGATAGGAACCTTGATATAATAGTAATATACTACCGCAGCGTAGAGCTGGGTGGCACAGATAGCATGGTTTCTGTACTGACTTATGGGCCCACTTTCTATAGAGTCCAGTGAATCTTGCTACAGGAGCGTACTGTAGATGAGTTGAGTCCGGACAGGAAGTTTAATTGCATGTTTGTTTGGCTCTGTTATTTCTTGCCTTACCAATCTTTGGCAAGACTTTGGCGTTGAGCTTCGGATTATTATAATCTAAAACAATCATATAGATTATTATAACAGATTATTATAATCTAAAGTTTTGATTACTGTAATATGATAAACTCATCCAAACGTACTATTTTTTAATTATTGAATAGCTTTAGACCTACTACCTTAGTATACATTAAAATAGTTATCCATATTTATCATCCGTTTCTACTCTAACTTATAATAATTCAGCTTAGAATAATCTGACTTAATAATCTATATAACAATAATCCCTAATAATCCCTAGCTCAAAGGCCTTGGTCATGCCAAACTTTTCGCAATGTTGATGTTACCCGTTTGTTTTGACAAGATTGACTAGACTTAGGGTCTCATCTATTGTCCAAGTACTCACAATACACCAAACAACCTTTTAGTAACAACAAATAATATACTGCTGAAATTCTTATATGTTTTCTAAGTAACTTAAAAGCTAATGCTAAAAAATAAACCGTGATAAAAAAAACTCTAAAAATATTTCAAAATTAAATTTTAGAATTTAAATTTTAACACCATCATATAAGTTGTAGGGCAAATGTGTGACCCTTAAAATTGTATACTATCAAGGGGGTATCAAATAATTTGGAGTGCCGAATTTGTTGGTCCCAAACCAAACAGGTGACAGAATTTTGGTATTTAAAAAAAAGGAAAGGAATTGGAAGGTCTAGACCGTTGCTATTACCAGTAGAGACCACGGTGAATGTCGTCTAACGATGGCGTCTATTGCAACTAGAGAATAAAATTACATGATCCAGATACACACCGACTCTTCCGGACCTTTATTAAATCCAAGTCCACAAATAAGAGCATCTGAGCATTAAGATGCAAGTTTTCTGAAAAAAAAACAGTAATACAAGCATAAGAGAAAATTGTTGCTCAGGCAATAGACTTAGCAAACATTTCCCTACGATTCAGCATTGCCAATCAATTCTCCATTGGCATTCCAAGGCCTAGTTTCAAATGACTTGCCGATCATACTCCTTTTCTTGTTGATTGACCCATCATCAGAGGTGTATTCGGGAAAATAGTCCAGAAATGATTTTGTTCCAAGTAAATTTACTCCTTCAAACAGAAACTCCTTCACCAGGTCCTGATTGTCAAGATGATACATAACTCAAATTCAAATAATACCTCAAATATATAAGTCAAAAGTAAGTATAAATGCAGTGAGAGCCCAAAGAAAACCTCAGCACGACTTTCACCAATTAACTTCTTTAAAAGGGGATAGCCAGGATCCTGCCCATAGAGGAGCGCAAGATTAACATAGCATCTTTTATAGAAGCGGTTTGACGCCGATGGAGTAGCGAAGTGGGGCAAGTAGTACTCAATACAAAGTCAGTGAGTATAATTTTCTACATTGATATATGGTTCTGGTGGAATAGCAAACCTTCTCAGTCCTCCATGTGAGATATTTATGTTGTTGCTCTCGGTTTTGAGCAACTGTTACTTGGTTATTTTCTTTAATTGCCTGATCTATGAACTCAAGCCACACCTGCATAATTAGAACATTCAGAACTATTGACTGCACACCAAAGAATAATCTCCGAGAAATTTGGTTCAAACTCACATTGACAAAATAAAAGGGCAAGAAACCTATTCAGATTTCCTGTTTCCTCTTTGAATTTTTCAGACAGGTAGGGTCATACCTTGTAATAATCCATGAAAGCTGAATGTAGAACATGGTGGTTATGTTCAGTTGACTCAAATATAGTCCAGATCACGATTGGAGAGAAAAACCTCAGTGACTCACTCGTAATCTTGCCGCCCCAAGGAAGTAGCTGCATTTCTTCTAAATAAAGATATTGTACATATAAATCTAACTTTGGAAATTTTATGAGGTAATAAGTTGAGTGAAGCCAAGCAAGATGCAAGTACCTCGCTGTACTTCTGTACAAGAGGCATTATATTCTTGTAGTACTTATCTTTGTAATCCTTGTGTACAGTAGTATCATACAATGGATTGAGGTCTCTGCAGATAGTTCAAATACTTCGTTCAGGTCATATTCATATTAGATTTTAGGCTAGGCAGAAAACACACCAATTTTTTTTCTTGCAACTGCAACCATTTTCTGACACTTACAATACAACAATACTTTGTGCCGTAGTTGTAAAAACATTGGCGCAAAATATAGGAAGATCGTATTCAGGTTCAGAGAAAGCAGCGAAGTCAAGAACCTGCACAGGGATATGCATCGTAAGTATAACGCAGCATCTTCCTGGATATACAGGGCATTCAGATGTAATTTGCAAGAAAAACTGTTGACATTCTAAATGGAGAACAGTAAAAGATGACTCACCATTTTCCGCATTTAAAAAGAATAGTAAAAAAATCATACAAAAACCAAATCAAAGCAATAAGTTTTTTCTTTGTGAAAGATCAAATTAAAGACTAAATGGTTCCATGCAGATCCTGCTCTAGGTCTATGAGTGAAAATAGATGCTCCAAATCACAATAAAGCAGAGTCAGGAAAATTTTTAAAGCGGCAATTTTTGTCAAAACATCAAAATAACAGAAATATAAATGGGGAAATGGCGAGAGAAGTTAGGGAAAGGCAGCAGTATGGCATTACTATAATTATTTATCAAGTGGACTTTTAGAGATTTTTTATCAAGGAAACTTGAACAGAGATCATCAAGACAGAGGAAATACCTGAAATGAGTTTTTCTTCTCAATTGTCAAGCTGCGAAGCAGTCTAATTTTTGGGGCACTGAATGAGAGAGCATTGAAAACCGTATTATCATCACTGGATTTTATAAACTTGAACTTATCCTGGAAGCATAAAACAAGACAAGGTCAATTACATACACGAGACAGAAATATTGACAGCCAGTGACAGGTCTTAGAAACATGGTTGAAGCTAGTTGGCACTATTGGAAGACCTACTAAATTTTTATAGATGCTCAAGATTATTCAAAGCACAAGCACAATCAACTATGTAAGCTTAGCAGCCAGCTTCTTGACAAGATTAAACAAGTAATCGCAATAACTTGGTTGCGACTGAAGTACTGAACTACTGAAGAAACAACTATTATGATTCTCTCATTGTTCGCAAGGGATTTAATTTGTTTACAGGGGAAGCTATCTAGTCAGCTAGATCACCACAACGTTGCTAGGATTCACAGTGCTGCTGCAGGTCTACAATAATGGACCAGAAAATTAATCAGGTAACTACCAGCCGCAACAGTATGTTATGTTTAGTAGTAGCTCAGAGTATTACAATTTTCTTCAGACTGAAAAATAAAAAAAGCACCAACCAAGGGGGCATCCCAGCAGTCCACCTCCAGCGCTTGAACCAAGTAGCTAACAGTAAACACTACCATGTACTCCCTCCGTCCCAAAATAAATCAATTTTTCACTTTTTACCTATAATCTTTGTCTTTTCGTCTTATTAAAAAAATTTTGCGATTGATATTTTTGTTTTTATTAGATGATAAATCATAAATAGTACTTTACGTGTGATTATTTTTTTCTAATTTTTTTAAAAAATTTTAAACAAGACGGATGGTAAAAAACCGAAGAATTGGTTTTTTTAGACAGAGGAAGTAGGCAAATGTCAATTAGCAACCTTTTCTGCTCTACCAAGTCGCAGCATGAGCTAGATTTGTTTCGTTGCAAGAAGTACGGTCGCAGCTCAAGATGGTGGAAAGGATGAGCTGAGGTAGGAAGAAGATGTCGAACCTGGGAAGGGTGAGGGGTGAGGGTGGTCCGGAGGCGGGTCTCCTCCAGCGCGAAGCTGACGAACTTCTGGTACGGCAAGCCGGCGCCCAAGCTGCCGCCGCCGCCGCCGACGCCGAAGCTCATGCTCGCTCCCAGCCAGCGGCAAGCACAGCGACGCGAGAGAGAAGACAAAGAGTGGGTGTTCGATAAAGATAAACAGGTTCGAGCATCTCTGACAAACAACAGTTAACCCAAATTAGACTCTATAAATATCTATTTAATCACTTCCCATTTTATTTAGGTAGTCAATATTTATTTTTACTTTAACCGTCTCTCCATCCGCTCTCCATTTCATGACAGCTGGGGTCCACATGTCATCCTCTTATCTATCTTTTCTCTCCCTCTTCCTCGATCTCTTTCTCTCCCCCTCTCTCCTTTTCTCTCTCAGCAGACAGGCGGTAGAGGCAGGTGGCGGTGCGGAGCCGGCGACGCAGCGCCAGCGCGGAGGCGGCCCAAGGAGGCTGGGCGGCACAGGAGGCCGCGGCGGCGGCGCGGGGAGGCCCCGTGGCCCAGCAGCGGCGCGGAGGCAACGGCGACCGCCGCTCGGCAGTGGACGTGGTGACGGCGACCTCCACTCGGCAGCGGACGTAGCGGCTGCCCCCCGGCGGCGGCGACGGCCTTCTGAGGGCGCGGCGGCGGCGGCGGACTTCAAGTGCGGCGGCGCCAGACTTCGACGACGACGGTGACTGCCTCGCTGTGTCCTTGCCGGAGAGGGGAGCGTCGGTGGGGTGGCCGGATCTGGACGGCAGCGGCCGTGTCCTTGCCGGACGGTGGCGGGAGGGGAGGGGGCTTGTAAGACGGCGGCGCGGGAAGGCCGGCCGGACGGCAGCGAGGGATGGCCGGCCGTACAGCGGCGGGGGCGGTCGATCCGAGCAGTGGTCGCTGCCTCGCTCGGGCGTGGAGAGGACGCCGCTTGCTCGGCTGGGAGGAGGAGAGACTGGGGCCTACACGTGGGGTTCACAGATGGCAAGTCAGTTTGGATGGCTAAATTTGGCAAGTCTGGGGCTGGTTTGGCTATTCGGTTGGTCAGTGTGTTGGAAGGCTTATTTTCAGCGAAATGACCAAATTTTAGTTTAGAGAGTGGGCCAACAGGCTTATTTTCAGCAAAATGACCAAATTTTAGTTTAGAGAATGGGATGGGCTCTCTCTCTTAGAGATGCTCTTAGCCCTTGTAAATTGTAATATTGTCTCCGCACCAATCTCAAAGCAACCAACTTCGCTGCTTATCAACATGAATGAAAATTTGTACACTCTCAATTCGCTAATTTGCTTAGCTTAAACTTAAACGAAAATTTGTACTCCCTCCATTTGTTTTTAATAAGACGCCTAAGTCGTTTAGCTTATAAACATAGATGAAAATTTATACCCCTCTATTTGTTTTTAATATGGCGCACAAGGACATTCGCAATGCAATGACTAAGATAATATTTACAAACTTAAATAAGTTATGACACATGATAGAATGTGACGTACTAAGTAAGTAAGTGAATGAAGAAAAAAGTTTGTTCTTTGCATAAAACACGTCTTTTACCTAAACCCAAGACACAATAAGATACAAGTAGCATTAAATTTATGTATGCCTTAATAGTGTTGGTATTCAAAGAGTGCATTCTCCATATTTTTTGTATAACGTGGATGATATAAAATTTTTTTGAATAGTATCTTTCGTTACGCTATTCTCAGTATAAAGTATTATTGTGTGGTTTAAATATTGTTATCATCATCAACACATATTTGAGTTGATGAATGAAACAAATAATCTTAATGCAAAATACCACTTAATTGTTTTATAAGCTAACATATCACTCAAATGTTATATCCAAGTGACTAATAGAAGTTTAAATGTGTAGAGATGAAACAAATTACTATAAGTAAAAGGTTTGAATCTAGTTTCATGGTCTAGTTAACTATGTAAATCAAGTTTTATCCCCGTAAACTCAACTCCTCTCTCGTGTCATAAATTTTATGCCATGTTACTATTTTTGACTGTGTAATATGTCATTTAATAAGATAAACACACATAAAACATCTACTAACATTGGCCATAGGATTGCTTTACGTATTTAGCTTGTATTAGGATTGTTGTAAGGTCATATCTCGTATTACGATTGCTCTAAGGTCATTCTCAACGTAAAATTTCGTTTCGCTATACGGTTTTTAATAGTGTGAAATCATCAAAAATATACTTGAATGGATGTAAAATTTTAATTCACGGTTTTATATGCTAACTATTATTTAAATATTGCATCCAAGTGATCAATAGGGTTGATTAAATTATGGGGATAAAACAAATTATTCTCCGTAGAGATTTTAATCTAGTTTCACGGTCTAGTTTACTGTGTACACTAAGTTTTATTTTTATGAAACTCAGCTCATCTTTCATTATAAATTCCATTATAAATTCTATGCCACGCCATAATTTTTACCTATATGACATGTTATTTAATTTGATTAACATCACCATAAAACCCCGAGAAGACTACTACTAAGTATTTGGCAGCGAGAACAAGGAGCACTTATGGAGTCTTTGATCAAGCCATGTTGTTAGGTGAGCTTAGAATTCTGATAAACACCTTACAAGATTCTAAATTCTAATTTATTTTCTAAATTCAATAACCACTGCTGATCTAAATATGGATCACTTAAGAGGCTGGAGATTTTTGAAGGAGATGCAGTTTATCAATAGCCAAACAAGATCATAGGCTCATAGTAAGGTTTGGCACATGCATGGCCGCACAAACTGCACATGGTTGTATCATACGTATATCATGTAATCCATGTATCTCTGACCATCTGGACAGGGTGTTAGGATATTCTGCCGGGTCATACGACGGTCACAAAACTCACTCACATTCTGACAGGAAGCAGGCATGTGAGGATCAACTTCTCCATGATACTCTTAAAAAAAAAGAACTTCTCCATGATTTTTAAGAGGGAGCCAGTACGGCATCATGTCATCTGACAACGATATCGACAAGTTTTAACAGGTTAGTACGCCTGAAAAAAATAAAATTTACAGAAGACCTTGCCATTTCCAGCACTAGTATATTCAGGTTCAGGTAGGTGGCTGAGCAGAAACCAAAAGATACTACTGCTAGTGTTACCGTCTGTTCTGTGATTAGCTAAACAATCATGTATTAGGAAGAGTGGTTCCACCTCGTCAGATTGCCAATCATTGCTCTACACTAACAACAATTCTCCCTAATTCCGTCCATTTTCTCTCAAGAATATTCCCTGCTTTCCTGCTCTCTCTAGCTAGTCCATGTTCCATTGTACACCTTGATCTGAAAGAACAAAATTTATACACAAATTTGGGAGAAATACGCAGCTGTATTTAATCTTAAACAACCTGGCAAAAGTTTTAGCTTGCACAGAGGTTGGAAATCAGAACCTAAACTGACAGTAATGCGCTTACTCCATTTACAGGTATCCAGTCTGCATTATGATCATGCATATTTTCAATTCGATGGATTATGCCTCCAGCTTGAGGTATAAAAGTATAATTCTCAGTTTATAAAACAGAAGATACACCTTAGGTACACAAATCAACAGTATTTAATACGAAACATGGGATATAGTCTGATTCTGATTCTCCTCTGATCAAACTGCAAATCAAATGGAAAGCATGGAGAGATAAATACCCACAAAATAGGGGATTATATTAAGATCAGATTACGGATATCCAGATTCTGAACAATGGATACAAGAATGCAAGATCCAAAAGAGTCTTAACTCCACGCAAACGCTTACATCTTGTCGAAAAATAAGGGGAAAGCATCAGCGTGTCTAAACCCAAAAGCAGAGGACAGAATTGCTTCCTTTTCGCCTCCAATTTGCAATCTACCAAGAAAGCAGTAGTCGAGAATCACAATTATTAGTAAAAAGAAAGAATCTAGAGCTACTAGTGGTGGTCTTTTGATCGGGCTGTATATACACTTAATTTCCGCCGCGCACGGCACGCTCGAATGGATGGAGAGGAATGGTCAATGAGGGTTTGGGTTGTTGATCCACGAGGAGGAGGAGAGGAGGGTGGTGGCTACGCGATCTTGGCGAAGGTGCCGCCGCCGGCCATCATGACCTTGAATTCCTCGAAGGAGATGAGGCCGTCGCCGTTCTGGTCGACGCCCTCGATCATGCGGCGGCACTGCTGGACTGTGGCCTTCTCGCCGAGGCCGTGGAGGACGCGGGCGAGCTCGGCGGCGGAGATGGTGCCGTTGCCGTCGGCGTCGAAGACCCGGAAGGCGTGGCGGAGGTCCTCCTCGACGGCGGCCGCGTCGCCGTTGGCGGTGGCGTTGAGAGCGGCGAACTCGTCGAGGCTGATGAACCCGTCCCCGTCGGCGTCCGCCTCGGCCATCATGCGGGCCAGCTCGTCGTCGGTGGCCGCGTGGCCGAGGCTCTCGAACAGCGCCCCGAGCTCCGACCGCGAGATCCGCCCGTCGCCGTTCGCGTCGAACTTGCGGAACACCCGCTCCATCTCCTCCTCGGGCGTCGGCGACGCGGGGTCGGCCGCCTGCGCCTGCGCCTGCGCCTGGTGCGACCGCGGCGGCGACTTGGACCCGCTGCGGCGGCGGAAGAGCGCGGGCATCTTGATCTTGACCATGGCGACGGCGACGATGGCGTCGGAGGCCTCCCCCTCTCTCTGCTTTCGCGCACGAATCTCGCCTCGGTTTGGTGGTTGCGGGGAGCCCGACGCCGCTGCGCCGCTTATTTATAGGCTCAGTTAACGGGTGCGGATTGCGGAGTCGAGCTGGGAAAAAAAAGAGGAAGGCGTTTGGGTCTCTCTCCCGGAGGAAGGTGCCAAGCGTGTCACTGCCTTGTGGGGCCCATTCACAATTGGCTGTAAGTTTCCCTATCAGTTGTGGATACTGTAAACGTTATGTATATGCTCTTTGCTAATTAGGATACTAAATAGTGGATACCATAGATAAGTTTTGGATTTTTCAGATTATGAGGTTATATGAGCAGCATCTACTCTTTAAATTTGAAGTTATTTACTTCCTCCGTTTTATATTATAAGATTTTTTATTCTTGTCTAAATTTATCGATTGATGAATGTATATTATATATATATATATATATATATATATTATCATCTATATGAATTTAGGTAATGCTAAAAAGTCTTATATTATAAATCGGAGAGGGAATAAATACTTTTATCTGCCTAGACAAGTTCATGCATTCGTCGATCCTCTTTCTCCTGCAACAAATCCATCCAACCTTTCCTCTTTTTTTTTTTTTTTCTAATGCCCATGTCTCTATAGATAAATTGTATTGTATTTCGAACAAATCATCGTATAGATCAATAGAAAATATAAACTAAAGTAACATGTTAAGTTTACTTGTCAAGATTTACCGATTTGTTGAACATGTGTATTGATTTTCCGTTGAATCTATGATTCTTTTTGTATGGTACAAAATGAGACGTACTTGATCAGTAGAAATAGGGCAATGAACAACTTGTACCTTATGATGATATATGCAAACCGTACACATTGCAAAAGGCGTGAAGAGCAAACTTGCAGTGTCGTTGGCAAGATACTAGTAATTGGTAAGCTAATAAGAAGAATAAAGCATTGCTTGTAGTATGATGGCATGCATATTCTTTTCCTCGTGCACACCATTTGAAACGGTAAGGCAATGCTTACTTGGAGACAAAATGAAAAGTTCTTTTTTTTCCTTCCACATTTGCCACAGGAGGAAAGGATAATAAAATATTACTATGTAGAAATCCACTCTAAGCGCATAAAATTTTGTTATTGTCTATTTATACTATTCTAAAAAAAGTAACGGTGATGATAATAAACATATCCTTCACCAACTATATTATATATTATCTTACAACCTACTTCTTTATTTATATAAAATATTTCAAACAGTCTCATATATATATAGTTTTCTCTTCAAAATATAAGTTTCAAATAATACTAACACACGTATAATTCATATTTTTCCATAGCAAAGGACAGTTATTAACTAGTTTTAAACAAGTTTCTCTTCTTCCGCTGGGACATTAGTAAGATTGCTGGTTCCATGTTTTATCATAATATTCTTGGTTATTTGTCTATTTTTATTTTTTAAGTGTTTTCCATGAAAATGTTTCTATTGGTTCACATGAAAATTAGACATTATGAAGATCCACTGGCTTCATACTTATCAGAAGGATGATACGTGAGCTGCTTCTCGAATGATATCATAGTGAGGTCAGTAACTTATCGCTGTTTTCAGCTGACACCAGTTACTAATATATGCGCGTACATGATGGTGGGTATGCACCTACAGCGATACCACTTAGAGCAAGTTCAATAGTATAGCCAACTACTAGCTCCAATTTATCTATAGTTAGTACATACAAAAGTTATCTATAAAGCATCAATACATGTTCTCACATGTCATACATATATTTTGTTTTGAAGTCCGTATGCAGCTAGTTATAAATTAGTAGCTCACCTTATTTCTCTCTTATCTCTTATTTATTTAAAATATACTTATAGTTAACTTATAGCCTACTATTGTACATGCTCTTAATAATATATCGGGCTTCCGAGTAACGGAAGAAAAGGTATGATTGCAGTTGACATTGAATTTTGTTAGTAATATACGCGCAACGTGACCAGGCATTTGACTCTGCGAGTTGCGATACTGGTAGTGGTAGTGTAGTGCGTACGCGGTACGTCGTAACCACATCAGCGACAGCAACTGGAGAGGAGGCGGCCTCGCGCTCGGTCATCAGCCGATCCACAGAATCCCGCGGCAGAGCAGAGGAGAACAACCGAACCGCGGTCGCGGACGCAGACAGGCAACGTGCTCCGCACATCAGGGGGGAGGCGGAAGCCGACGGATCCATCCCACCACCAGCGCGCGTCACAGCTAATTGCCACCCTCACGACGTTGTTATTACGGACGAACCCGTCAGGCGCCGGCGCCCCTCCTTTCTTCTCCGTGATCAGGGGAGCCGATGGGCGACCGGAAAAGAGGCGAGAAACCGCGTGAAAAGCAGCGCCCCGCTGTGTCGCTGCCCGTGCACGTTCGTTCGGCCGGTTCGCTGGGTGGGGACAACTGCCGTGACAGGCCGGGGGGGTCCCAAGGTGCGTGGTGCGCCAGCACCCAACTGCGTGGCGTGGGGATGGATGGAACGGCAAGCCGCCCACGAGATCGTGGATTTGTGGCCGTGGAAGCGTGGAGTGGAGTGGGGGAGCTGCGACACCCGCAGCAGCCTCGCAGTACGCACCTGTCGCTTCTTTTCTCTACCGGCTGTCCGGCTCTACCATGCTGGACTGGACCGGACCGGCGAGGCGAGGCGAGGCGAACAAGAGAGAAGATAAACACACCAACGGCCGAACGACCAACAGACGTGTTAATGCGGACGTTGGCTTGTCCTGATACAGTACTACGGGAGTTTATGAGTACTGCGGCTCTTCGATTCGCTTCTGTTGATGTTTACAGATAAAATTTAAATTTTAGTTGACTTTAGGTTTTTTAATCATATTTTATCTTTCAATTTTTATTTTTATCGATAAGCATATATATACTATTTTATTCTTAAAATAATTTTTAATATATCATTTGATTATTGTAGAAAAAAAGCCAAAAGATAATCCCATATTCTTTACCAGCCTTTGTTTCCTTTTCATGATTTTGGATTCTATGACAGGATTCCACCAATCCGATCCTGTCGAAGTCAACAGCTTCGCCTACACCTGATACTGACGAGCTACCAAATCTACTAGTACTAATGTCTCCGTGTAAAAAATATAATTATGTTTTTTTAGCATAAACTATGAAGATGTCAAAACAATTTCTTCTAATCACTTTATTGATCAATTTTAAATTTTGAATTGATCGCATCCCTTTTCTAAGCATTTGATTGACGGTATACTCACTGAAGTGATTGAAACGATGTGAATCAATACAGAAATGATTATATTGTGGTATATAATTTGAAACATAAAAATATTTGTATTCTTGAAACGGAGTGATCAGTATCGTAGCTACCTATGTTTGGTACCGCTACTATATTTTAAACCAGTGACCTTTGCATAAGAAGTTTGGCTATGATGCTCTTTGTCGACAGTGTTATAGTAATCTTTTCAGAGTTTTACGGTAAGGAGGAAAAATAATCTATTGCCATAGTTTATGTAATAGTATAAATAAATCTAATCTTCTATTGTATATACAAAGTAACAGGAAAAGAAGGGTCCACGTTACTCCTCATGTGCTAGAAATTCTGAGATTAATCGAAGAAAAAAAGAAAAAATAAGTCAAACAAACAAAAGGAAAGGAAGATCAATCGGACAGATGGATATCGATAGAAAGAAAGAAAAGGAGTCGGACAATAGCAGCGTGATGATGGTGGCAGTGTGCTGTTTATAATGCATTACTGTGTTACTAGCCGCATATAATTATGTTTCTATATATCTCAACTCTAAGTAATAGATCTCTAATGTTCATTCTAATGAGTTTGAAAATCCCACGTTAATCAAACAAAAAGAATCTGATTAGAAGTATAATTTCAGAGTCTATTTTTAATAAAAAAAGAATCTAATTAGGAATACAACTTCGAAGTTAAAAAATTAAAAAAAAATAAGAACGAGCAAAATCTAAATACGGATTAAAATCCACGTTAATCGAAAAAGAATCTGATTAGAAATACAATTGCATAATTAAAAATAAATAAAAATAATAAAAAAAAGTCCATGTGTAACAAGAAGAATATGATTATAAATACAATTTCAGAATTAAAAATAAAAATAATAAAATAGCCCATATGTAAATACAATTAAAAAAATCAAATTTTGGATTAAAAATTTTAGAATAGTTGATATTGAGGGAAGATTTCATCTATAAATACAATTAGAAAGAATTTCTAGCCATCCAGAGATAATGTGGAGACTTATTTTTCTATTACTTTAATAGGTTAATAAATGTGATGCTATACCCATGCATGAATACAAACACTGAGATGTTTCTATTCCACGAAATCTAAATCTAAAATCCACGATGTTTCTATTCCACGAAATCCAAATCTTAAATCCACGATGTTTCTATTCCACGAAATCCAAATCTTAAATCCACGTTATCTTCGTGGGCTAGAAAGAATGAGATTAATTGAAGAAAAATATAAAAAAAATAAGAAAAACAAGATCAATCGCAATTAAACAAGAGAAAAGATCACATGGGTGTTACTATCAACTAGACCATTTGCTCCTACGATCAACGAGACCATTACTGTTACGATCAACAAATTGGTATATAGAATTCCACCATTGCTGTTATATCCTACAAATTGGCATATAGAAAAAAAAGATATTTAGGTTTCCATAAGAGAAAAAAAAGAGAATGGTTTCTTTTGAATCGGACAATGAAAATCAAACAAAGATAATGTTATTTTTTTAGAATTGGATAAGGAAAAAAGATCAATTGAAAATAAAAGAAAAATAATAAAAAGAGTCCATGCTTAATAAAGTTTAGAGAAATCTAAATCTTGGATAATTTTTTTAAAGTAATTGATATTGAGGGAAGAGTACATCTATAAATACAATTTGAAAAAATCTGAAATTTTAGTTAAAAATTGAAAACATTAAGAGAAAGTGTCCATTTATAAATATAATTTATAAGTATATAATTGAACTATAAATTAAATATTATGCAGAAAATAGTTTATATAGAAGTACAGTTTAAAATATAGGTAAATGGTGTTCCATATAAAAATATAATTTAGAAAAATTAAATTCAAATTAAAAAGTTATAAAATAATAATTATCTACATAAGAGACCATATATAGATAAAATTTGTAACAATGCTAGCCGCACATATTACGCAGGCCACCATACTAATTTATCGGATTAGAGAAAATAAATGATCTAGATTAACTCTATTGACAGTAAATAGTACTGCAAAACACCTGTGATACTGTATCGTAATTACTTGGAAGATTTTTAAGGTACTCCGATAACTACCATGGTGAGAATCTGGTTGAGACCAGCACGAGGAGGACAGTGGTTGCCACTAATGCGGCATGGGTCCGGGCGAGCCGGGGCCGCACGAAAGGTGGTCATCCATCAGAAATATGGCGCTGTTGGGTGACTTGGGTCCTTGTTGCCTAGCCTCCGGCGTCTGAGCTCCCACGCACTGTGGCACTGTCATCTTGACGGCCTCAGTAATGGAGAGCCAACATCTTTGGAGCGGACGCCAGCAAGTGATGAATGACAACTTGCCACGGTACCGTGCATCCCTTTCTTTTTCCCAACCGTCTTCCCACATGTCATGTCTCTCCCATTACTGGTTCGGAGGAAAAATATCTCCGGTCCTATGCGGGCGGGTGCCAGTGACACACCCAGCAGCACCGTGTTGTAGTTAATTTGATAGCGCCACTGTGCAAAAATATCTTCAGCTCTTTTTATTTCACGTCATTAATTTTTATCTTCATTTAATCGTTTGTTTTTTCACAAATTTATCAAATATATAAAATTATAAATCATGTTTCAAATATTTTCTATCAATAAATTATATTATAATAAAATAATTATATAATTTTTTAGTAAAAAAATATAATTATAAAAATCATCAACGACACTGAATAAAAATAATGAAAGGAGTAGGAACGTACGGTCATCCCTAGCTCAGTAGCGATGTGGGGTGAGGACCGAGGAACACTCTAGAAGGTGTGATGGATGTACCGGTCCAGTGTTGATGGCTTTGCTGGACAATCTTGTTCAGCATTGAAGGAAAGATGCAAATATCAGTTCAGGGAAATAGCTTACGCTTACCATTCTTTTTATTGAACGGGCGAAAATTTGTCTATATCATTATTAATTAGATAATTTGGAACATCAAACTTCTCTTATATTCAACAAAGTGATTACAGGCTGTGTTCACCATCACATGTTCCTAACCACTACCCATATTTTTCGAACACACATTTTTAAATGGTTAAATAGTGCATTTTTAAAATATAAAAAATAATGTATTTAAAAGATCATATTATGATTATATTTTTCAAGCTTTCAATTACTAACACTAATTAATTTTACGCCAACGAGCCACCTATTTTGTGCGCTGGGAAGAAGGGCTCCCAACCTACTCTTCGGAAAGCACTATAACAATTGAGGTTTATTTTAAAAATATTTTAAACATTTGTAATTTTAAAACTAAATCAACCCAAAACTAGTTTCAGATCTAAACTTTTTGTTATGTCAACTGTCCTAGCGCGATCAATAAAATTGTGACGTTAGGAAGAATTGGACATGACCATGAGAATGACAGTGTCATTTAGCTACGCTAATGAGATTGACGTGACAAAAAAACATGACAATGTTATTTAGCCACATTAAATGTAGTGATATGGGTAAAATATTTATATTTGAAAATAAATTTTGAGAGCGTTTAGTTTTAAAATTGAAAAAAACAAAAGGTTCAAAAATAATGAAAAATCAAGAGTTGATTTGTTGGTGGAATATATATTGTCATGTCCGGAGTAGTTCACGTAGGTCTTCGTCCTAGCATAGGTGTACGTTGAGATGATAGATGCAGGCATGTGTCCAAGCAAAAACGTCGGTGAGCAGAGCTGGTTGGTCTGTCCAGCCTTGTGCATCGCAGGCACAGGCCATAGCCGCATCGGAGAAAACCCGGAGGAACCTAGCTAGCAACAGGACCATCTGCAGTGTGGTCCGTCCGATCGACTCGAACCCAGTAAACCCACACAGGTTCACGTGCCTGCGTCTCTGCACCACACAGAGAGAGGACCATGGATGCCGTGCGTGCTTGCACACAGAGCACAGTGCTAGTGTGCTACATGGCCGTACTCGCACACCGCATCCTGCAAAACCAAAATCAATCCACTGGGAAAGCAACCGCAGTGATTTTTTGTCCGCTTCGTTGCGTGCTCCGCTGGGCGAGCCGCCCGCGCCGGCGCGGAGCGCGTACGTGAAGCCGTCGCTATGCGCTTGATGGCGCTACGCTACGCGTGTGATCCAGTCCAGCTCCAAGTGGCGCGGTGTCCGGCCCACCGCACCAACTGCGCCTGCGCGTGCGCGTGCGCGTGCGCGTGCCGTCCGTCGTCAAGGCGAGCGAGCGAGCAAACCGCCGAGCCGCCCGTGGAACGCTTGGAAAATTGCGTGTGTGGCTGCGGTCTCCTCGGCGCGCGCGCGCCCGGCTGCATCGCGTCTTTTTTTGCTTGCTTGCCGCCACCGCTGCCTTCCGAAAGCAACACGTACCGTTCGCGACCCAGTGTCCCGGGGCCGAGACGTGTGAGCTTTGGAGGGATGTGTGTCTTGGGACTGGGACCCAGCGCTGTCTGTTTGCTAAATGGTCGATCGCTCACTGGAGCCAACATGGCAACATCCGATGGTTGCAGCACGCAACTGCAACTACACACCAGTTGCACTGAAACGGACAAGATTTGTACTCGATGGTCAAGTTACTCCCCTTATTATTATACCGCGTCTATTTCCGTAGGTTTCTTCATTATACTACAGTACTAGTGGAGCAGTATCTTTCTGTATGTTGCATTCCTGTCGTTCTTGCTATTGGAATAAATTATGGCCGTCTCAGTCAAAACAAACGTATAGGCCAAAGATCAAAATTCACAATATTCTCGATGGAAGTCGATGGATCAGTCGTGTATCCAGCCTCCAACTAGTACTACTACAACCATTTGTTAATGGTTCGTCCTCGTAAAGCAAAACAGCTAGTAATTGGCTAGAAAAAGCTTAGTTGGTTCACTGACACTGCACGCGTGTTCGGGTGTTCCTCGCTTGCCTGTCAAGACAAGGCTCCGGCCTTTGGGCACCGCGCGGCGCAATGAACCTCGAATTGAACCGATTCATTCCGTGATCCGTAGTACTACCAACTTACTCCCTCCGTTCTAAAATAAATCAATTTTTTATACTTTTTACCTATAATTTTTAACTGTCTTATTTAAATTTTTTTATTGATATTTTTGTTTTTGTTAGATGATAAATCATGAATAGAATTTTATGTGTGACTAATTTTTTTTAATTTCCTAAAAAATTTTCAAATAAGACGGATGGTCAAACGTTAGACACGGAAACCGAAGAATTGGTTTTTCTGGGATAGAGGGAGTAGGCTCCAGGTCAAGTCAAGTTGGTCCTACTACCAACGCCTAAATTAGATTTCCGAACATTTAATTTTCAGAGAGTCGCATTGTGCTGGTTTATAATTTGGCCCAAGTTGGAGAAATTGTTCTGACTTCTGACGTGCCAACCGGGTTGTGAATTATGGAGAAGCAGTAGCGAAAGATCGTTGGTTGATGCGCGAATTGCACTGTATTGCAGGTGCAGCTTGAAGAGCCAGCTCTGAATACCGCGTATGGACCTCAAGACGAACGCTGTTACTACTCGATCCCTCCGATTTATTTTCAAAATATAAGTATTTTTTAATTTAAATCAAGAACCATAAACTGGCATATTGGTCCACGCATCCGCGCATCAATTGTTTGGTTAACATAGTCAATTTGTCTAAATGTGTCATCATATTTTAGTTAGACTCATTTAATGTTTGGCTAATAAAACTAGAGCCACACTTTAGCTAACATGTGATGTATTTGTTATACTTTATTATGTCATTGACACGTGGGACCTTTCAGTCCTAATATCCCTCTATTTTCTTTCATTTCCTGTCCATTTCCACGTTATATAATCCTAATACACTTTTCTATTTCTATTTTTCTTATATTATATCAACAAATGTGAGATTTTCTACGCTATAAGAATAAACGTGGAGACCTTTTTTTCTAGCATTTTACTAAGGTAATAGATATTTTCAGTATAATTCACATTACCATCAATCATGCATTCAAAATATTGACCCATTTATCATCATTTACATTTCCACTCCAACTCATATCTCATTCATTGAGTTAATTAGAAGCATCTAGTTATTTGTTAATGCTTAGTAATGTGTTTAATTATTTGTCTCCCTATGATATGAGGTCATACATAAGTTAGTTAATAAATCTAAGGGTGGTAAATGGTTAAATACTCCATTTATTAGAGCAGACTATTTTTTCTCTGAACCTTAATATCTGATACATAATTTGAAATACTTTTATTTTAACGAACGTAATTGCTTGCTCGGAGAGCTAAATTTGCACCTGGAACCTGCAGATATTTTGGGGCATCAGCATTTCATCGCTGCAAATGTTGCGTCAGGCTGAGCAAGAGTCCCATGCATGTATCGATTGATCTGAGAACGCACAAAAGCTCGATGCAAAAGTATCTTCTTTTTTGAAAGAAGATACAAAAGTATCTTCTGCAGTAGAACTAGAGCAACACCAACTTTTTTCGATCGTAAATTAGGTCGTTCTCGTGACATTGCCGACGTCGGTGGTCAGGAAGACAAACAATGCACATAGATCATGCTTAATACTGAGACGGCGACCTGATCGACTGATCCTAGCCCATTCTCATTTTTAGGCCCCATTTAGTTTGCAAAATCTTTTTGCAAAAACATCATATCAAACTTTTGAACACATATTTAAAATATTAAACGTAGTGTAATTATAAAATAAATTTCAGATTCGGAAACCATGAGACGAATCTTTTGAGTCTAATTAATCCACCATTAGCATATGTTGGTTACTGTAGCACATATGACTAATCACGTCCTAATTAGGCTCAAAAGATTCGTCTCGTGATTTCCTCTATAACTGTATAATTAGTTTTAATGTTCATATATATTTAATACTTTATTTAGGTGTTAAAAATTCGATACGATGTTTTTTGAAAAAAAAATTTAGGAACTAAATCCATAGCCATTAGCCAATCCACACGCTCGTCACCTCCCACGATCACGTGGTCAAGTCGGGCTATTATTAAGGAAAGTTACCAAACGGGATTCTAATAAATCTCTGTTACAATGACCAACAGACCGTCCTAATTATATACATCACGAGTTCCGTCTAACTTTGTGCATCCAGGCCACCAGAAAGTTGAGAGTGAAAGGTTGCAACTGCACACTAGCAACTCTCTTGTACGACACAGTAGTAGATTTCAGACTCCATAACTTTATTTTTTAAAGTAAATTGCAAAGAATCGTTAATTCAGTGACTGAATTATAAGTTGCTATAAGATTAACAACCTATTTCAATCTGCTACAGCAATAATAGGAAAAAGTAGCACAAAACTACAACTCCATAAAACCAATGACGTCATTGACAATGGAGTCAAAACATGTCATGGCATGGTTGATGGAATGGGCAAAACAGGACACCTCACCGCATCTCGCCACATGCATCATAGCAGCATGCCAAATGTTCTCGGTGATCTTAGGGCTAAGGCTAAAAAGTAAACTATAATTAAAAACCTTAAAATTAACTTTAATTTTAAAATTAAAAACTTAAATTTGGACTTATATGAAAAACATATGCGAAAAGATGAGGTGATAGATTTGTAGCAAATAAATCGTTCTATAAAATTTACACTTTCTAATATTTGAACCAATTAATTGGGGTTTCAGCCATGATACTAGTGCTAGCAACTGTGGCTACTGGCAAGTGCTTGTGGGGTAAGCTGCCAAGACAGGATGACCACCGGTCACCGGCCATAGAGATATCCTCAGTTTGTGCGAACCCCATGGAAAGTTGATTCAACTCCAGTGGTCAAAATGACACATTAGCATGGCTCTCTGCCACTACATCCCACTCACTATGTGCTTCACCGAAGGCTGTGAACTACAACGCGATGGCGTTTATGTGGCAGCGACGAGGGTACTGAATTAGCCGAAACACCACGATCTATTTCAGACTCGAGACCACGCCCGCTCATCTTCTTTGTCGTGTTTACATTAATTTGGCGTACAGCGAGTGGATTTCTTCGAGCAATCGTGTGTTAATTCAGTTCACATGATTAAAGTTATAGTACATAAAAAAAACACGAGTTCAAACCGAGAAAGAGGATAGCTGAACAGGGGATGTGGACGTATAGATAGTATATACGGATTTTTTTTCCCGGCAGTAAGTTATCTTACACAAAATGGTTGGACAAAATGAACCTATTACGAATTACATATGCGAGCAAGTGCTAACTTGCGTCTATATTCGTTGACTTTAGCTGCTATCACCAGCTTTTTTGTACATTTTTAACCGTGGAATCGTGCAAAAGAAATGGAACATGCCGTGCTCGATCCTGTGCTTGTAGAACGTGTGGATATATATATATATATATTTTTGCGTGTGTTGATCGTTTTGTCAAAAAGGGTGAACTATAGGAGCAGTAGTAACTAGGCCGGCGAGCACAATGCATGGGCAGCATGAACCAAGAATCACAGCCGCAAATCCCCTGTATTTTGACCGGACTGTCAGGCTTCAGCTGAAGCAGAATTCGATGATTCGATCGAGCAACTTTTGCCATCGGATGGCGGCGTGTTCAACTAATTATTGAACTTGTAGGAATTTTTATCAACTTTAGCTTAAGGAATAAAGAGTCTAGTTTGTTATATTCTGTCACTACGATTGCTGATGGGGAGAAGAATCTGTCGTTCTGATACCTTGGTGCCTTTGTGGTGCTTCCAATATTCTTGCCTATCATCATATCTCTATGCTTTCTCCTGTCGTTCTGTCAAAGCTTTTATTACATATTACCTCTGTTTCACACGTTATAAATATCCTCATATCTTTTAAATTTATATGCATGATATCGAATCTAAACATATATGTAAACCTATATTTATTTTAGTTTAATCTATGTAGAATTAGAAAATTTTACAATACAAAACAAAAGGGAATAAACCTGATCACAACGAGCATTTTACCATCCGATTGTCTGAATAAAGAGTTGAAAGATTCGTATTTGTTTCAGCCCACCAAATGATAGGAGAGACATGGCCCAGGTAAACAGCCATACCGGTGGCCCAAGAATAGTGGAATGTGGATTTGTCAGTTGTGCTGCACATAAAAAAAAGTTCATTTCGCATCCCTCAAGTATTGTTCAAATTTTCTTCGCATCCCTTAACCGGAAAACCGGTTTGAGCTACGTGAATACCAAAGAACGTGCCGCTAATGTGGGCCCTGCCTGATCCCTCGTGTATGATACTATTTCAGTTTTTTATTTGACTTTATTGATTTTTTGATTTGTTTGATATTTATCTTATTTAAAAATATATATTTATTAATTATTTTGTTATGATTTAATTTATTATTAAAATAAATTTGACCTATAGTTTTTTATATTTGCATAAAAGGTTTGAATTTGACGAATAGTTAAAGGTTGCTCGAAAGTGAACATATAAAAAAAAAGAGAGAGAAGTAATTCGTTACCTAACTTTGGCCGAAATGCTAGTTAATTTCCCCCATTAACACGGAAGATTTAATTATTTGCCACTGTAGGATTTGCCAACTCTGTAAATGTCACTTTTAGCTTTATGCTTACAAATATGCCATCAGTGAGAGAAGTTGCATTAATAATTTATCATTTTTATACACATGGAGCACCAGCTCAGCATGCCAACATGGACAGGTCATGCATAATTACCAAATTGTCCCTTTTTATATTGGGATTAACAGATAGGAGTATAGCTATATTATGCCTCATTTTGAAGCAACGACAAATCACAGTTATGGAAAAAAAAAATGATACAGCACAATACTGATGTAATTGCCCAAGCATATTAAGATGGATCCAAATAAATGACATGTACATAGCAGTTAAAAAAATCTAAAACACGGTAAATGGGATTAAAAAACATACTATCTCATTGACTGATGTAATTGCTCAGGCATAATAAATTGGATCCAAACAAATGATAAGTGCATAACAGTTAAAAAATCTAAGGCACAATAAATGGGATTAAAAAAAGACATAATATCGCATTGGTAAATTATTAGTATAACTTCTCTCACCAGTGGTATATTTGTAAACACAAAGCTAAAAGTGATATTCGAAGAGTTGACAAATCCTACGGTAGCAAATAGTTAAATATCCCCCGTTAACACTGGCCACATGCAAGTTCCATGGGTAGTTGAGTAGAAGCTGAGCTGATTATGATGGCATCCGAGCCGGTGAATCTCATCGGCGCCTTCGGCAGCCCGTTCGTCCACCGCGCCGAGGTGGCCCTGCGCCTGAAAGGAGTGCCCTACGAGCTCGTCCTCGAAGACGTGGCCAGCAAGAGCGAGCTGCTCCTCACCCACAACCCCGTCCACGCGACGGTGCCCGTGCTCCTCCACGGCGACCGCTCCGTCTGCGAGTCGCTGCTCATCGTCGACGAGGCGTTCGACGGGCCGCCGCTCCTGCCGGCTCACCCCTTCGACCGCGCCATGGCCCGTTTCTGGGCTCACTTCCTCGACCAAAAGGCATGAACTGTTGGCCCAAAACTGACCTGGCCCAACTAGGAGAAAAGTCTTTCAACAGACGCTGGTCTAACCAGGAAAAAGTCTTTCAACACTTCAAAAGCTAGCTTATGAGGTGAGGGACCCCTCCCCTTCACACACGAGCACCGGCGGCCTAATGACCCGGCCCAACACATAGACATATATGGACCTCGACCTAGCCCAACACATAGACACATACGGACCTCACACCCGCGATCCACTAGGCTTTGAGCTTATACCACACCACGAGTGTGCACGGCATTAGAGAGATTGTGACCCCAGCTTTGAGATGCTGGCCTAACTAGGAGAAAGCCTTTATACACCCTAAAAGCTAGCCCATGAGGTAAGGGATCTCTTTCCTTTTAAGTTGGTACCACTCCTCCTTAACTTTTAATGTGAGACTATTCCTAACATGAACGGATCTGATAATCTTCGATCTCGCTTGCAAAAATGTTTACTCTGAATCTGAACTAATCTTGCCGATCTATGTGATCCACCAGTGCCTGAAGCCGTTGCGGCCGGCGCTGTTCGCGGAAGGCGAGGAGCAGAAGAGGTCCATGGAGGAGACCGGGAGAGCCTGGCAGTGGCGGAGGGACACCTCAGAGGTCACAGGTTCTTCGGCGGCGACTCCGTCGGCCTCGCCGACATAGCCGGCGGCGGCGTGTTAGCTCACTGGGTCGGCGTGCTCGAAGAGGTGGCCGGAGTGAGCGTTCTGAGCGACGACGAGTACCCTTCTCGAAGCCGTGAGGGAGTGCTTGCCGGAGAGAGACCAGCTTCTCTCCTACTTCGCCGTGATCAAGCAGAAGTGCATTTCGTTGGCCAAGTCCACGACGTCCAAATAGTTTAACTTATCTGTAATCAGGGGCAATGATTAAACTAATAGCCCCACCTTCACTCCATTTATCGCTTCTGATTATCCTCATAAGTTAAAATTTAAACTTTTAAACTTTAATTTAAAGTTGATTTTGATGTTTTTCACTTACGTTTATTTTCCTGTCCTAACTTATCACTAAGAATACTCGTATAAAAAATTTATTTATAAATTATTTTTTATTGGATGCTGTATTTGGCTGATACAGTTTTCTTCATTTCTTGTCGACGTGTTATTGTCTTATCTCGCTGTGGAGGAGTAACATAATGTCGTGTTCGCCGCGTGCAATTGGAGTTTGTTAGGTGTAACTGGTGCACATTTGACCGCTAATCTTTCGTCATGATGGAAATGTAAGAAGATGGAAAATGTGTACGTAATGCCTTTTCCGCCGGCTGTAATGGATGGGCTGAGACTGCTCCATCGTGTCGACGTTTTTTGCTTTTTGTTAGAGGAAGACTAATAATATAGTCAATAAGCTGGCTATAAATATAGCCAATAAGTTGGCTATAAGATTTTTTATAGCTAGCTCTTAGCCCACCCATATACAAATTAGTTCTTTATCATTGTCTTATCTCACAGAGTTTTTTGGTTCTTGTGCCTGAACTGACCACAAGCTTACAGTCTGCTTACACTCTCCATCATCCTCTCTCTCCTTCATATAAGCATTTAGCCAGTTTATAGCTTGCTATTATACTTGCTCTTAGGGGTGTACTTGCCAAGCCATTATTGGTTCACGAACTTCAAAGCGTCCACCTTCGTCTTATCCGTTTAGTTTATAAAAACTTTTTGTAAAAAGATTACGTCGAAATTTTAGACATTTAAATGAAACATTAAATATACATAAACACTAAAACTAATTACGCAGTTATGGTAAAAATCGTGAGACAAATCTTTTAAGTCTAATTAGTATATGATTAGTCATAAGTGCTACAATAACCAATATATGCTAATGATGTATTAATTAGACTCAAAAAGGTTTGTATTACGATTTTTAGATGGAATCTAAAATTTGTTTTATAATTAAACTACGTTTAATACTTTAAACGTATGACCGTATGTGTCGACGTGAACTCTCTCTAAAACATTTTGAGAACTAAACGCAGCCTAGCTGCTGTGTTACTCTCGAATATCCATAAGAAATGACGTCATTTTGAGTCTAAATCAATACAAAACCATAGAACTAGAATGTACTTTACTTTTTCAAATCTCAGTGCATTTGTTCACTAATTTATTAAATTTCAATACATTTGTATCCCACTTTATTAAACCAGAGCATATTTATCTGCTTTAAAAATATCTTTCTGGGATTTTAGCATGTATCATTATTTAACGGAAAATATTATATGTACGATTCTTGCGTACGATATTTGTACAAACAAATAGCAGGGATCCACGGCGTGAGCTTTTTACTATACAGAGTGCGTGCATGCAGCCGCTGTGTGATTTCACATGCCGTTTGATCGTACGGCTCTCGTAACACAGTCGTTGTATGTACAGTGGAGCTCTTATTTAACCACGCTAAACGGGCGATGTAGAAAAAACATCCGACCTGGAATTAAATTCCGGTGATGTTTAGTTCTAAAATCAATAATTAAAATGGTTCCGAAAAGAAAAAAAAAAGGGTGATTTCTGCCGAGGAAGCAGCTCCCCTGAAACAAGGCAAATCAAACGATAGACTTTAGTACTACTACACAGTCTACACAGTTTCAACAGAGGAAAATATGTTTGTTCAAACTCTCAGGAGAAGCTGCCACACATACCACTCCATAAAAGCAAGAACCACCCATCTGTTGATGTCCAGACTGTTTGCTGTTGCAAGCGAAAAATGGGTGAAACAGTGAAGCTCATCAGCGCTTTTGCAAGTGCATACGGCCACCGTGCAGAGGTCGCGCTTCGCCTGAAGGGCGTGCAGTACGAGCTCATCCTGGAGGACCTCCGCAACAAGAGCAGCCTGCTGCTCGACCACAACCCGGTCCACAAGCTCGTCCCTGTCCTCCTCCATGGCGACCGCTCCCTGAGCGAGTCCCTCGTCATCCTCGAGTACATCGACGAGACCTTCCATGGAGGACGCCCCCTCCTGCCCGCTGACCCGTACGATCGAGCCATGGCGCGGTTCTGGGCGCAGTTCATCGATCAGAAGGTAGATTTGATTCGGCTTAATTTACATATCAAAGAAGAAGAAGAAGATGATCTCCCCCTCTCAAATCTTTGACAATATTCTTTGCTGAATCTTGCGCCGTGCAGTTTGGAAGGTTCAATTTCTGGATCCCGATGGTGCAGATGGAGGGGGGCTTGCAGGAGGAATTCGCCCAGGAAGCGAAGGGGAATCTGGCGCTCCTCGAGGAGCAGCTCAAGGGGAAGAGGTTCTTCGGAGGCGACGCCATCGGGTTCTTGGACATGGCGGCGTGCTTGCTGGCTCACTGGCTTGGCGTCTTCGAGGAGGTGTGCGGGGTGACCTTGGCCACCGACGAGGAGTTCCCTGCTCTGTGCCAGTGGAGGAGAAGCTACGCCGACGACGAGGCCGTGAAGCCATGCCTGCCGGAGAAGGATGAACTCGTCGCCTACTACAGAGCAATCAAGGATGTCATCAAAGCTGCAGGAAGGCAGGAGAAGTGATTGTTTGTAACTTGTATTATTTCTGAAATAATGAACATTGTGTTCATGGGAACAGAATAATTAAGCTGTTATGATATGCCTTGTTGCCTACCATTTCTCTGTATTTTGATTTACATGTAATTTGCTTGTGGTTTTGCCTACCATTCCTATGTATTTTGATTTAAATGTGATTTGCTTATGGTTTCCTCGATAGAGAGGATTATGTATTCCACGATAACATATTCATGTTCATCTGAAAAGCGAATGCAGAGGGGAAGTGTAGATTTTTTTTTTGACGGGGTTTCTTAGCCGTTTTTCCAGTCTCTGTAGTTGGCTATTAGCACACAAGAAGATCTTAACAATAGACAAGCTGCATCTTAGGAGATGGTCCAACACCATTGTTTGTCTGATATGCGGAGCAGAAAATGAGACGGCTCAACTCCTAACTATGGACTGAGCATGTTTGGACCACGTTCTTGCTAAAAATAGGTCTACAGCATATGAATCACTCTGAATATCATGAAGATTTCCTTCAATGGTGGAAAACCTGCCCGAGGCTGGTAAGTACCGTCTGCCTGGGTTACCGTAGTACTTATGACTAATCATATGTAATTAGTTTTTTTATTTTATTAATAATTAATATTCTATTTAAATGTTTAAAAATTTGATGTGATATTTTTAAAAATAAATCGGGAATTAAACGACGCCATGGGATGGGTCATCTGGCTTCATCGGAACGACCATATCTTCAACATCAACTCTCCTCCTGAGGCCGCCAGCACAGTGTTACAACTAATGTAATAGAGGTTGGGAGTCCCGACTGAACTTTGTAGCAAATCTTTTCCTCTCTCTTAATAAATTGGTAGAGCTCTAGCCATTTAAAAAAAAAAGGAATGGATGGTCACCATTGCAAAAGTCCATGTGGGTGCCGATAAATCTTAAATTTCGTGGTGACCAACTGATCACCAAACAATGACGCTGCTTAACGTCAAAGCTGACTATTAAGGTTGAACGAGAATGACGGGAAAGCTTCAGAGACAAGGATAAGGCCGTTTAAATTTGGCACATGCTAATCCATTAATTCCCTCTACTTTTCTTTCGGAAATGATGAACGTCGGTCGCCAGACCGAGAGGTAACCAGGGGCCTATAGAAGCAACTGTTTGATATCTATCTTTGAGAATTTGTAAAAGCTCCTAAGTAAACTCAGCTTCTTAGTTTATTTTTCAGCTATAGATTCTCACAAATGCCGTGGACGTTTGACAGATGCAACTTTTGAGAAAACTGCAGCTAGAATAAACTGCACTAGGTAAGGATCGGGTGTCCCAACGTTAGCTGCTATAGATGCTTAACATACTTATCTACTTCCACCCCCGTTATACGTATGCTTATAAGCTAAAGTTGGTTTTTGAAATTTTTTTCATCATAGTTTATTTTTTCGATTTGTCTCTTAGATCGTCAAAAATAAGTATATAAAATTTATATTCATAAATTATTTTTCATAACATGTAGAAATTAAATTTAAACTTATATGTTTATAAACAAATATGTTTTATATTATTCTATTTTGACAATTTAAACTTACATGTTTATAAACAAATATGTTTGATGGTAGGTAAAAATGAACGGGCATCCACCCCTATGCTAAAAATACTTTTCCGTGGCAGATGTATACTCATGTACATGTATCACAATGAAACAAAATCGAGAACATCTACCTCGCATTCCAGCTTGCTCATCAAGAAATTTTGGATGAATTAAATGGCAGTCAAACAAAGTCGCTATCAGTTCTCGCCTCACATATATACTAGCACACATTATCTTCTGGTAAATCAATTCTCTCTGACTTTTAGCTGTAGCCGCATTCATCGATCTTTCTGAGCACTCAAGTTGAATCCATTACCCCAAGCTCCAGTAAACAAAACATACTGACGTTTCCATCAATGTTTATCATCAGCAAGTGGCATTAGACTCTCTTTGGTTCTTTGGACCAGAGCAAGTGAGCAACAGATGAGAATGGAGCTTCCTTGTTGGAGAAGAAGCATCACACATTTCAAAAATAAAAATCTCAAGGCAAAGAAGCTTCCTTGTTAACCCTATAAATACCAAGGGTTTAGCCGAGAGAGTGTGATCAACAGCCAAGAACACTAGAAAGTGTAGCAAACATGGACGATCCGGTTAAGCTCATCGGCGCGTTTGGCAGTCCGTTCGTGCACCGCGCCGAGGTCGCCCTGCGGATCAAGGGAGTGGCTTACGAGTTCATCCACGAGAACCTGGACGACAAGAGTGACCTGCTGCTCGCCAAGAACCCCATCCACAAGAAGGTCCCCGTGCTGCTTCATGGCGATCGTGCCATCTGCGAGTCGCTCGTCATCGTCGAGTACGTCGACGAGGCGTTCGCCGGCCCGCCCATCCTGCCGGCCGATCCCTACGGCCGCGCCATGGCTCGCTTCTGGGCTCACTTCATCGACCACAAGGCAATCCCGTAAGCTCTGAACATTTACAGGTTTTCGATGCGTTTACTGATCGGTGTTGAACATGTGCAGAGCTCGAGGCCGTCATGGCTGGCGCTGTGGTTGGACGACGGCGAGGAGCAGAAGGGGTTCCTGAAGGAGACGAAGGAGAACCTGGCGCTTCTGGAGGCGCAGCTCGAGGGGAAGAGGTTCTTTGCGGGTGACTCGATCGGTTACCTGGACATTGTCGCCAGTGGACTGGCTCACTGGATCGGCGTGGTGGAGGAGGTGACTGGAGTGAGCTTGGTCGGTGACGAGTATCCTGCTCTGCGCCGGTGGTCCAAGGAGTACACCTCCGACGAGACGGTGAAGCAGTGCCTGCCGAGCAGAGAACACCTCACCACCATCTTCGCTGGAAAGAAGGAGAAGTTGAAGACGGCAGCTAGGATGATGCTGCAGCAGTGATCGTTGCGAAGATATAAGATCAATGTTCTATGTTTCTGAAATCCTGTGAGTTTCATCTGGGACAGTGGGCGTAGATCGATGTCTCATCGTGCGACAAATATATTGATGTGATATGTCATGTGTCACTTCTCAAATAAAATGCAATCAGAATATAAATGATGATAAAATAATACCGAAAGTTGTGCACGTACATCATCAGATTGTTTGCTTATTGCTCCTGTCCGTTTCTCATATGGCGTGATCTTGAGTCTGTATTATATATGCATGATTTTCTAAATTGAAGTTTAACTGTTGTTTGTCGGTACTCTCTTGATCTCAAAAAACTTTAATTTTTTTTTGTCATCTCGCGTATAACAATACAAAGCTAAAAAGATTTAACGTTATTAAGTTGAGTAAATTGCAATTTATTTGTCCCTTCATTCTTCGGAACTCCAATACATTTACTTACTGTTTTACTATAATCTCGTTAATTGTTTAAAGATATATTTTTGGAGAAAAGGGAAAGACGTCGCTGTTATACTCGTCCTTTAGGGCCACGCGGGACTAGATATCTAACCCCAAGATTCTCTAGTTTTTTGCGTATACGCTTTTCAAATCTCTAGTTTTTTGCGTACACGCTTTCCAAACCGCTAAACGATGTGTTTTTTGCAAAAAAATTTCTATTGAAAAGTTACTTAAAAAATCATAATAATCTATTTTGTATTTTTTATAATTAATAATTAATTAATTATGTACTAATATATTAATACGTTTTTCGTGCCGGACAGCTGACGCCTATTTTACCTATTACCGAACGCGGCCTAGGACCTCTTCCATGACTTGAAAAATCCTCGGAAGCTCTCGGCCCATGGGCTTTTGTCTACTTCATTTATTTATTTCGGTTCGAAATTATTTGGCCCATTTCTGTTGCGCGACGTCAGTGAAGTGAAAACAAAGGGATACTTTATCGGAAGAATACAATCTCATGGAGCATATAGGTTCCCTGGTAGCAAGAAATGCCCATAGACTTACATCTACGTAGAAAACATATATTTACTCTATTCTACATTAAGACTTTATGATCATTTGTATACTAATTAATCTAAACACGTATATAAAATATATACATTGATATATGGATGACTATAAACAAACTTAGAAAGTCTTTTAATATGAAATAGAGAAAGTAATATATTTTTTCATGCTGTTCTGTTTTGAGGATACATATGTAACACTGAAATCTGCTAAGTATTCCTGAATGTAGTGCACCTCTGAACCCATACTCAAGGAAAAGAAAGAAAACCCGGACCAACTATGCCTTACCTTGCCTTCCGGCTTGCTCATCAAGAAATCTTCTGATGAGATTGAAGTCACTATCAGGCCATTAAGCTATGTATATCTCCGACCTGCACATGGACATTATCTTTTTGGTAAATCAAATCTTGCTGACTTAAGCTGCACCCTCATTATTTAATCTTGCTGAGCACAGAAGTGATGCAGGCATAGAACCTGTGATTTATCCCAAACCTGATCAAGTAAAAACATGTAACCATCACTGTTTAGTAAACACGGTGGACTCGTTCTTTGGGCCGAAGAGCAACAAATAGTCAAATTGACTGAAAATAAAAATATGAGCTTCGTTCTAGTTCTTGGAGAAGAAGCTGAAATTTAAAAATATGAGCCGAGAAGGTTCCTCTAAACATCTTTCAAAAAAAAAAAGCTTCCTCTTAATTAACCCTATAAATAACATATGGTTTAGCCAAGAACACTCAGGAAGCAAACATGGGTGATCCGGTTAAGCTCATCGGCGCTTTCGGCAGCCCATTCGTGCACCGCGTTGAGGCGGCCCTGCGGCTCAAGGGAGTGGATTACGAGCTCATCAACGAGGACCTGGAGAACAAGAGCGATCTGCTGCTCACCAGCAACCCCGTCCACCACAAGGTCCCCGTCCTCCTCCATGGCGACCTTGCCATCTGCGAGTCGCTCGTCATCGTCGAGTACGTCGACGAGGCGTTCGACGGCGGCCCGTCCCTCCTACCGGCCGACCCCTACGACCGAGCCATGGCTCGCTTCTGGGCTCAATTCATTGACCACAAGGCAGGCAATTCTTGTCATAGCATGTGTAAGCAAGCTCTGAACATTTTTGCAGGTTTTTGCGTTTACTGATCGGCACTGTTGAACATGTACAGTGTGGCAAGCCATTGCTGCTGGCCTTGTGGTTGGACGGCGGCGAGGAGCAGGAGAGGTTTCTGAAGGAGACGAAGGAGAACCTGTCGCTCCTGGAGGCACAGCTGGAGGGGAAGAGGTTCTTTGCAGGCGACTCCGTCGGCTACCTCGACGTCGCCGCCGGCGGGATGGCTCACTGGATCAGCGTGCTGGAGGAGGTGACCGGAGTGAGCGTGATGGGCGGCGGCGATGACGAGTACCCTGCTCTGCGCCGGTGGGCCAAGGAGTACACTTCCATCGACGCCGTGAAGCTGAGCCTCCCCGACAGAGAAGACCTCGTCGCCTTCTACACGAGGAACAAAGACAAGTACAAGATGATGTTCAGGGCGTTACTGCAGCAGTGATTCATACGTCATGTTCGATGAGTTCCAGAGTCGTGTGTTTAATTTGTGTTTAAAATAAAATGGAATCGTAATTATATATGATACAGTAATAAAGTCTGAATGTTCGATCGGATTGGACTGTCTATTGCTCAGTTGCTCGCCGATGGAATTTTATATGGCGTGATTTTGACTTCACACAATTTTTAAAATTGAGCTTTGACCGTAAGGAGCACTCATCTAACCTACAAACACAGGCACACACGCACTGACGCACATGCATTCCCAAATTCCACACGTACGCACCATATAAAGAAGATATTTGCTCCGGTACAACAAAAAATATCTCGAGATACTAAATTATTTTCTACACCATCGGATCTAGATATGCACCGTTAGATTCAGAAATGATTTGGTATCGCGAGGTACCGGTACCTCGAGATATTTTTTGTTACTTTTTTTTGTTAGACTTGAAATTTGCTACTCCATCCGATTTTTTTATTTGATGTTTTTTTAATATAGGTGTGACCTTTTTGTTTTGTTCAAAACTTTTATTCAAATATGTAAAATTATAAGTCATGTTAAAGTTTATTTAGTTTTTTTTTAATTTTTAAATAGTTAAATGTTGAATCAAATAAAAGAACAGAGGGAAGGGAGTAGAACATAATAAGGCCCACTTTGAAGTTCGATACGGTTTGGTCATCTCCTCCGGGACGAGAGCTTTGACGCTGCAAAACATTTGGAACAAGAGAATCATAGACAAACATATCGGTTAAGTTAATAAACATCGCAAATCACGTAAACAAATCACTCATATTTCGAGTGCAAACCAGAGGAAGCTTCCTTCCTTCCCATGGAAGCTTAAGTGCTTCACTACCATCAGGAGCTACAAAAAGACCACCACCACCATCACAGATTCGCAGCTAGAGCAGAAGCATCAAGCAAGCAGCCATGGCGTCGTCGCCGGCGGCGGTGAAGGTGATCGGCACGTTCGACAGCCCGTACAGTCACCGCGCCGAGGCCGCCCTGCGGCTCAAGGGGGTGCCCTACGAGCTCATCCTGGAGGACCTGCGCAACAAGAGCGACCTGCTGCTCACCCACAACCCCATCCACAAGAAGGTCCCCGTCCTCCTCCACGGCGACCACCACGCCGTCTGCGAGTCGCTCGTCGTCGTCGAGTACGTCGACGAGGCCTTCCCTGCCGGGCCTCCCCTCCTCCCCGCCGACCCCCACCTCCGCGCCACCGCCCGCTTCTGGGCCCGGTTCATCGACGACAAGGTATGCATCCATCCATCCATCCAAAATCCGACGAGCAATTCACCGAACTAGCAGCAGCTGATCGATCGGATCGAGCAGTGCACGAAGCCGTTCTGGCTGGCGCTGTGGACGGAGGGGGAGGCGCAGGAGGGGTTCAAGCGGGAGATCAAGGAGAACCTGGCGCTCATGGAGGGGCAGCTCAGGGGAAAGCGGTTCTTCGGCGGCGACGCCATCGGCTACCTCGACGTGGCCGCCAGCGGGTACGCCTACTGGCTGGAGGTGTTCGAGGAGGTCGCCGGCGTGAGCCTGGTCACCGCCGACGAGTACCCCGACCTCTGCCGCTGGGCGAAGGAGTACGCCTCCGACGGCAGGGTCAAGGGGTGCCTGCCGGACAGGGCGAAGCTGCTCGCCCACTTCACGGCGATGAAGGAGGTGTTCATGGCGACGGCGAGGTCAATGGCGCCAAAATGATGCTCCTACTGTGCATGCTGTTTGTCGTCAGCGTACCGGATAATGTTGTTGGCACGCACGCGGGCGTGTTTTGTCACGCTACTTTTGCCGGAATAAAAAAGCTGAGCAATTTTATGGTTATTGAGTAGGTTCGAGAGGTACTACCTCCGTTTCGTATGTAAGATGTTTGATTTTTTGTTATAATGGTTGACCATTTGTCTTATTTAAAAATTTAGTATAAATATAAAAATTTGTTACCTCTTGATACTTTCACAAAAACTATAAAATTGTTCAAAAAAGTCTTTGGCAATGAAAATTAGGCCTGGTTCGCCACTACGATTCGAGTGCAAGATCCATGGTCAACTCTAATTTAAATAAATAAATAAAGTTATATTCTTAATAGCATAGGTTTAAATTATGAGAGAACCTACATGACTGTATCCCGCGCGTCCGCCTTCGCATGCATCTGCCTCCGTCCATCCATCTCCGCACTCTGTTCGGACAAAATGTCATCCTGTAGCAATCCTCCTAAATTATCCATAGATCGACCTAAGTCTTGCTCTTTACCCAAGTTATCTGACTCAGATTTTCTCGGTTGTATGTTTTTCAAATTAATAAAATGTGTGTTTTTGCGATAATTTTATACATAAAAGTTAATTTAAAAATATATAATATATTTTTAAATTTTTATAGTTAATAATTAATTAATGATATATTAATCTACTACCACGTTTTATGCACTGGTACCAAACCCGGGAAAGAAACCTAGTACAGGATCCATGAACTACATGCAGGTGTAAAGCTGGAACACTTGGGCCGGGGCCGTTCCCACAAACTCCTGCTCCAGCCAACCAAAGCCCAATTCACGTTTTTCTTCTCTTTCCCTTTTTTTTTAAGGCTTCTTTCCTTTGCTATTCTTTCACTGCTCTTGGACTACTCCTTTACCTATTTTCTACGTTCTGTGTCTCGAACTCTCGATCGACATATATGGCGTCCTGCAGTCGCGTTGCGTCACACGGTAAGCTACATTAGCATCATATTTTCCTTATTCCCTCTGCTATTGCTAACCTTTAATTTACCCCCTTGCTTGATCCGGCAACGAAAAGACCAAATTAAGAGACCCCATAATAATTTACCAGTTAACCATTGGCCCAGGGTTATGGTTTCGAATAAGAATATTCTTGTAGTCGCTCTTCTGATTCACCGAGGCGATCAATCAATCTTCTGTCGCCTTAATACACCTTTTAAGTAGTTGTGCCAGTACCGGCTTGCATAATGGTTAACGAAGTTGATTGATACAGTTTACGTCGTTTATTCCCTGTACTTGGCCTACGAACAAACAGATAATCACCAATGAGATCCGTGTCATCCTCCTTATTCCATGTGGACAAATGCTACTTACCCTCTCCATCATCTAAAAGACTCCATTTTTAGCATATTTCATATTCCTTTCATTTCATTTTTAGCCTAATAGAACCATAAAGACTAGTATAACCACATTACCAAACTCTAATACAATAATTGTTCAACAAATAAAGTCTTAATAGAAGTGAAAATAAATTCTTCATGCCATGGATATAATACAAAACAACAAACATCAACGTTTTCAGTTTTCCAGATCCCAACCAATGCATTAGTTCTATACTTTTTTATTTTGATATATTTGTCTTACCCTCTATCATACTTTAATATAATAATTGATTTGAAAAAAATAAAGTTTTCTGAGATAAATGATGTAAGCTAAAAACAAAGTCTATGTGGAACTGATACTACGGAGGGAATACGTGCCAATACCCAGGTACACCGTACACACTCTGTTACTGTTTATGAACGAATGCGGTTTGATGATGCAGCAAAAAAATTACTGCCTATGTGGAAAGTTTGATGATGCCTGGTTAGGGTTAAGAAAGAAAATTACTCCCTTCTTCTGTGTGGACCTGGGAAATTAATCTAGGCCCAGTGAGTAATGGTGCTGGTGTTGGCCGTTTTCCTGTCCGCGTTGCTCGGACGACGCTACGGCCGGATCGGCGGATCGGGAACGAGCTGCTGCTCTACTCGACTAGATGCCCGCCCCGTCCCGTGCGCACCGGTGAGATCGGGGCAGTATTCAATTCGGATAAAACGGTTTGGGAGTTTGGAGCGGATGCGACGAGACGAGAGCCACGCGCGTCGTCGTCGTCACGTGGGGCGCGTGATTTTCTGTGGGGTTCTCCGTCGCCTCGCACGTTTCACATTTATGGCATGGACCGTGCTCCCTCCCCCTGCGCTCATCGTCTTTGGATGAACAAAAATAGTGTCATGGACTTTGGGTAGTATGTTAATACACTGTAAAAAATAAAGGACTCAACAATAGTATTTGTTTAGTTCATATTTTAGTTATGAGAGTAGTATTTTATAGCCACGTTAATCGAGAAGAAAGACTTATGATATGAGACATTTACGGTAAAAGAAGGCAATGGTAAGATAAATTTATTTAAGCCATATACATTGTGCTTATAACTGTAGAAACAACTAATGGGCTTTTATTAGAATCATCAACACTAATGCATATGTCAATATAAATTCCAATCTATCAGGGGCGAATTTAATGTAGGATGATGAGACTCGAGCCTCCACTGTTTTGTTAAGATCATGGAAGCCCCACCAAATCCTCCTAAATTTTTATGTTAACAATCAATAGAGGGCCTAAAGCTATATTTAGATCGCCCATACCGCTCTAATACTTTTTTTTTGTTAGATCCACCACTGAATCCATATATGGAATTTTCCCTCAAACTAGAGTGACACTTGTTAACTAAATCCAATGAGTTAACTACTATCTATTTTAAGTTGTAAAGATAAATACGAAAGAAGATAATTCCATCTAATAAGAACGCATTTGTTTCTACGTTGTTTTATCGCAAATCAGTCCTGACCTGTGAGTTATCTATCCATATTACTCTATCATTATACTAGCAGTTATCAAGTGTAAAAAAGCTACTAAATTTATAAGCACAACTTTATCGCACCACATTAAAATGCTCCAATAATAAACCATCTTAATACTACCCATCAAAGACTTATATATATAACCCACTCCTCGGATATTTTTAGAAATTAGCATATTTTAAAGAACTTCTAAAGTATCAGCTTCATCCTACTCCTATTATCTTAAAAACTTCTAATTGTAATTACCTGTACATAAAAACCCTTCATTCATTTCATATTATAAAATGTTTTGGTCTTAACTAAGATTTATACATAAAAACATAAATATGTTTCATATATATCTAGATTAGCATCCATATATAATAGAGAACCAGAATATTAGAGAAAACCACAATATTTTATAACGTGAAAGAAATGAAGGTAATAATTTCTAAGAATTAATATTGACATTCATATATCCAGAGCTACCGAAGAAATCTCACTTCAAAGTCAAAGCACAGCAAGCTTTATATATATCCACGAACCAGGGAGCCGACGCCAGCCAAAAGCCGAGAAACAGAGGAAGGAGTGGTACTGTAGTGGAGTAGGGAGGGGTTCACAGAATCTCCAGCCGCAAAGGATACTGCAGATTCCGCAGCCCATTCAAAATCTCTCGCCACCACCACCACCTCCTCCTCCTCCTCGACGATTCCAAAACCATCGATCCGCTCGCCCCGCCGCCGACCAACCCCTCCTCCGAATCCATCGACCAACCCCATCTCCATCTCCATCTCCTCGCCGCGAGATTCTCCGCTTCCCGCGTGCACCGTGCGTGCGGAAGCTTCACCTTCCCCCTCTCTGCCCCCCGCCACCTCCTTCCTTGCCGCCTCCCTGAAGGAAGAGGAGTCCAAGAAACGGCAGCGCGAGGAGGCCGCGGCCATGGTGCAGAGGAAGGTGGTGCGCAAGAAGCCCAAAGATTCTGTGGGGGAGGTGGATCACGTGCGGGGTGGCGGCGGCGCCGGTGATCCTGGGAGCAGGGGAGGAGGAGGAGGCGGCGGCGGCGTTGTGCGGGCGGCGGTGCTCCCAAACTACATGAGGGCGACGAGTAGCTCCGGCGCGAGGGCTGGACGGGAGGCGGCGGGTACTACCGCCGCGCCGCCGCGGAAGCGGGAGGCGGTGGGAGCGAAGGTGGCGTTCGCCGGGGCTCCGTACGTGAGCAGGGCGACGTGCTCCTCCGCCATGAGGGGGCTCGGCCTCGGCCTCCCCGGCGGCGGTGAGGCGCACGTCTGCCCGTACTCCTACTGCTCCTTCAAATGCCACGCGCCCGTGGTTCCCCTGAGAAGCCTCGTGGCGTCGCGGAGGCGGCTGATCAAGACGCAGCAGAGCATGAAGCTCAAGGGCGCGTCACCGTTCCGCAAGGCCGGCAATGGCGGCGGCGGCGCTGATGGCTTGTTTGTCGAGATATACTCCGGCGCCACCGCAGCCGCACCAGCGGCGAGCTCCGACTGCAGTGATCTCTCCACGGAAGACATGGCTGCGGCGGTCAGGGAGGGGGAGTATGCCGGGTTCGATCACCGGAGTCGCGGGGATGGCGACGAGGACAAGGCGAAGGACTCGGATGGCTCGGTGGACGGTTCTTGCGGGTCCAGTGATGTGATCTCGGGTGGTTCGGTCGATTTGTTCGTGACGAAATCTCGCGGCTGCAAACAAGAGATCGATGGGGAGAAGTGGATTTACATGGATCAAGAAGCAGAAGACTTTGGTGCCTGCAAGTCAGATATTTCTGAGGAGCTGGATGCAAAATATGAAGGTGAAATTTCTGTTCCTCGCAATGTTCCATTCCATACTAAATCTCACATTTATACTGAAATCCTGATGAAACCACTGGCAATGAATGATGAACAATATGACAATTCTGCAGATGGCGGCGGCGATGCTTCACATGAATCTTCAGTTGATGACATATCCTCTGCATTCGGTGGAATGAACTTCAAAGATGTATGTTCTGATCATACTGGTGCAGCAAGCAGTCAGAGAAAAAGGTGGAACATTGCCAGGGGGAGAACATCTGAACAGGGCAAGCAAATGCGTCCCTTCAATCCCAGAGCTCCAAACTTCCTTCCAGTGGAACCTGATCCAGAGGCTGAAAAGGTTGATCTCAGGCATCAGATGATGGGTGATCGAAAGAATGCTGAGGAGTGGATGGTTGATTATGCGCTTAGGAGGACAGTGCATAAATTAGCTCGCGCTCAGAAGAGGAAAGTTGAGATGCTTGTCCAGGCCTTTGAAACTGTTCTACCACCAGTTGGCAATGATAAGAAGTCTGTGCAACATGTTGATAAAACAAGCTTCACACTTGCGAAGTCTTTGCAAACATCGAGCTGACCGATGTTAGAGGTAAGAACCACGAACAGTGGGGTAAAAGTTGTTCTGCTGGTTGAACTCGTGGTACCAAATTTTTGCATATGACATTGATATTTGACGCTCTTTTGTAGGTCTTGTTGCGCTTTGCGCCTCAGCTGGAACTAATCACCATCTCAAGGTTTTGGTCACTGCGATATTAGTGCCAGAGACCTTCTGGACAACGATAGAGCTTTTCTTCTTATCACTGAGGTGATGAGACCTCGATCTGGTAGTTGAACCTTATGGTGGAGCACACTGAGTTGATAAGTGTAGTACCTTAGGCCAATGTACATTTTAAGTCTCGTATGCTCTTGTTGATATAGTATTAGTGATCAATAGTAAGTGTACGAGACTTGCTAACTGGCAAGATTGGAATGTATTCCTTGGGCAAAGATCAATAAAACTCCTATTCACAGCATTTCTTCTCCCATACAAGCATATCTTGATTATCTTTTGTGAGCAGGACTATTATAATCTACTAAGCAATCTCTCTTATTTCCTGTAATCACCAACAGAAGATGCATATATTTGTCAATCTTACCAAGTTCTGTCCATTCCTTATTTCCAATATGTTCTGATATGTAATTTAATATGACAGAACGAAAGTTTAAGTTGCTTTTCCAAATACCACTAGGAGCTATAGTAAAGTAATGCAACTGAACTTGCTAGCGACTAGAAATCTGAATGGTCGTTTGCCAGGTCTCTGTGCATGTGTGTTGACAACATATACTAGATGAGGTCATGACATGTCATATTTTCATGATCCTTCTGTTTCATAACATAAGACAGTTTTAGCTATATCTAAATTTATCTATTAATTAAGGTATATTATTTATATATATGTCTAGATTCATTAGTATCTATATACATTTAGGCAATACCAGAAAGTCTTAACTTGTGAAATAATGAAAATAGTTTTTTTGAAAGATTGAAATGGAAATAGTAACAACTAACAAGAACCAGGGAATGAAAAACTGTGTTGTCTGTTCATTTGGTGCATAGGGTTTGCTGCGAACTTAACGACTGGATTGGCATTTCAGATATTTCTTTCAACTAAGGAGCAACCGAGCAAGAGGGCCAAAGAAACATAGTTGAGATTGAAGATAACGGCACTGTATAAAATATCAATGAACCCTCCAACCAGATCAAGCATGCATCATCATGAATAAATTGGCATAAATATTGAAAACCAACACAACAACACTCACGACATGCAACGGATACAAGGGTTGATGCTCTCACCTACCTGGTACATGTCGAGAAGAGGCTCTGAGAGCTGAGCTGATGCACCAATCGCACCAACCACATGTAATAGAAGCAAGACAACCATCACTGATGCGTTGTCAAACTGAAATCACCAAGAACCATTCGACATTCGTTATATCAACGTTCAACATTACAGAAGGAGGCAGTAGCAACTTTGAGTAGTGGTTCAAACCTTCTTAATTGATAAAGAAAAAGTATACTTGGTGGAGCCAGAAGATGCAAAGTTAGAAAGTAAATCAGACTTTCTGTGCAGATCTTCAGAAAGTTATCATACAACACATCAGATCAATGAAGAAGACAATTACTTTGTAACAGCAACTGCCAAAGTTCTTGCGAAATGTTTAGCAAGGGCAGGACAGGCAAATGCCAACATTCAGGTTAAAAATAATATAATTGTAAGTTCATACCGCGAGTTTACTGCTGTTACAGATACAGAATTCTTGATAGAACGCAGGAAGAAAAATGCTTATATGATCAAGGAACCTTAGTTTGCAAGATCTACAATTACATGCTGAAGAATTCCATGGTCTTTTGCGGCAGCCTTTAGAGTTGAAAACAGGAAATCAAGGGACCACGGATTTCCATCTCTAACAACACCGCTGAATCACCATCTTCCTGGATGTCCAGCAACCTGGAAATTTGATGCAAGTAGCAACTCTGCCAGTCGTAGGATGGGTGGTGCACACAGTTCTGCCAAGTTATTTTATGGATCTCTTGCCAATTCTTCACTAACTTTCATATCTGGGCATTCCTGCAACAACAGCACAAGATCCTTTGACAGGCTCTGCAGCCTGCTGGAATTTGTAGCTCTGTTTAATGTTACATGTGGTTCCTCTGATGAATGGCTACTCCGAAGAATGCTCTCATGAAACATCTGAAGTGCATCTTCTGCTGAAATTTTTTGCACAGAGTCGTTCAGATCCTGGAGTTGTCCTCTACATTGGACATCGGGCAACAGTTTTTCTTTCAAGCTGTCAGGGAGACTAGCTAATACACTGTTTTAAGAACAATCAACAGAAAACAGAATCACTGAGAATATTCAAGAGGCTTTGTATAAGAACTATACTTGGAATGACAAATACCCATTTTTACCTGGTAATCCCACGAACAAGGCCCCACTTATAGCCAGCATGCACAGATTGCCCAAACCCAACATTGAAGCCCTCTTGGGCGATGTCCTTCTGTCCTTCTGCTATACCATCCCTGTATCCCATCTAAATTAATATTGAAAGCTTTAGTTTACACATTCTTATCTGAACACCAACTCACAATTCACATCCGAAAAAGAAATCTATTGTACTGAAGATTATTTATATCCCATTTGGAACACAAGAATTTCACATATTCCTGTAGGTAGGGCCAAATTCCCATAATTCAATTTGTGACTTATGTTATACCTTATGAAACTGGTTCTGCCTGTGAGCCCATTCTCTGTCTAATGTGGATCCATGACCTGGAGAATCTGAACCATCATCCCATATTTCATCATCAGTGATAGCAACGTGCTCGACCGCATTGCCTGCAACAAAATTCACCCGAATCAATTTATTATGACATGACATAGTTCTAGTACCTTTATTTTCTATTATCATATGACACACACCATTTGATTAGCTAAGCATTTAGCCTATCTAAATAGAGGTACATGATCTAACTATTGAGTGAATCTACCACAGGATAACAGGATGTAATTCTAGTGTACGAAATGCATCACAAGTAACAAGGAGGCTAAGGTAGATGGCGTAGCGACACGAACCAAGCCGAGAGACTTCACTGTCCTTGGACGATGATGCTTCCACACGTAACTCTCCAAGGGACGCGCTTAACTCCTCGGAGTCTGCCATATTGAAGAACAAACCTGCACTTGAAAGATGGAAACGATCGAGATGTAGAACAAACAAAGGAATGGATAAGAGCGAGAGGGAGGTGTAGGTGACCGCGGTCTGCAGAGAATGCGGTACTGTTCCGGGGGAGGCAGATCGGCTGTGCGAGGCAGGCACGGGCAGGCGGCGGCGGCACCGGAGCCGCGCGGTCGGGAGAGGGCGGTGGACGGGGTCGGGTCGCCGACCAGTTAGAGTGGGCGGGGTAGAGGACGGCGGTGGGGAACGGGGCAGGGGCACACCTGGTTGCCGGGACGAGGGCTGAGTGAACTCGCCGGGGAGAGGCCCTCGTCCTCTCGCCTGCGCACTTCGTTGCCGGGGGAGAGATAGCTGCACGGAGGGCGGCGGACGATCGTTGGAGGAAGCTCGTCGGAGGGAGGTCGTCGCCGTCGCCGTCGCCGTCCCCGTCGCCGGAGGGAGGCCGTCCTCTCCTCTGCGTGCTGAACTGCTGATAGAGACAAGAGGAAAGGAAAGAAAAGGATGTGGGCTGGGCCGTCGGGGGAGAGGCTTGTCGGTTTGCGTTCGCGCGCGATTGGGCCGCGAATTAGGCCCACCATGTTTCGGTAGCCCAAGATGCAGCCCATGGCCGACGGCCCAAGTAAACTCCAAGCTCCCCGCACATCACGCGCGCTTTTCGCCGCTTCGTCTTCCTCCTCCCGCCCAAAATTCCGCGGGCTTTTCGCACGGCACGCGAGGAGGCAGCCGGGTCTTCTTTCAATTTCGATTTCAAATCCAGAGAGAGAAGGGCACTGGGAGGAAGAAACAAGCTCAGCTCCGACGACGACGACCACCATGGCCGCCTCGCGCGCGTGCGCGGCGGCGGCGCCATCTCTTCCCACCTACTGGTGTCTTGAGCTCCTCCACGAGTGCTTCCCCGAGCTCGCGCTGCCACCGCTGCTGCCCACAAGTGAGCATTCGCCGCTCCGGTCTCCGCCTCTCCAAAACATTTTCTTGCTTCTTGCCTATGCGATGATGGCGATCTGCGTAGCTAACTCGCTTCTGTGCTCAGAGATGGCGGCCGGAGCGCCAGAGGGGTACCGCCACCGGATCGAGCTGCGCGCTCTCGAGGCGTGGTTGGAGTCCGTCGGCGTTGTCCCCAAGGACCCGACGCCGCCGCCTGCTCCAGCCGCCGGCGCGTCGGCGTCGCAGCCCTCCTGCATACTCAGCGCGTCGTGCTCTCCTCGCGAGGTGCTTGGCCGTCTCCATCTGGTACTCCTCCTCTGTCACTTCGTCGTCTGTACTCATGCTCCGTTTTTGTTGACTTGGGATGAAATGGATGAGACAAAGATTCAATTTTTGCTCGTTTTCTTCATGATCCAAAATCTCAAGCACAAGCTCACAAATTGAGTTATGTGTTTGTTGCCCTTCCATAAAAAATTGACTGTTGATTATGTTAACGCAAAGTGTTAATGTTTACTTCCTGTTGTAGTTCAGTAATCCACTTGCATGCACTATTTGCTTTTCTCAAATCATTTTGAAGCCTTGAACATTGTTTTCTAAAATATTTGGCAGATTGTAGAGATCTACGGACGAGAAGGTGTGCAATCTTTAGCTTGTGAAGTTCGCAAGTACATTCATGACAAGAGAGCATCCTTGCCGAAACTCTGTATTCACTTGGTATGATGTTTTCTCACTGAAATGTGTGATGGGAGAAAATCTACTTGTTTGTGTGCTCATTCTTGAAATTGCATCTGTGTGGACATTTTAGCTAAGAGAGATGGATTTAGGACTGCAAACAGACCATAACGAAAGTCAGGAAACAAAGGATACCAGCACCGTAACATCAAACCAGTGAGCAATTCTCATGAACTAAATACCAGCACTACTACCTCAATGTTTTAATTTAGAGCATTTTTCCCATCTTGAGAAGGTACCATAAGTTATCATTATTTTTTATGTAAAATTTGGTACCTCCTAGTATCTAAGGTACCAAGAGGTATCAAATTTTATATAGAAAACAGTGGTACCTCCTGATATCTTCTCAAAGACGTTAAAATTGCTCTTTAATGTATGACACAACCATTCGTTTTACGAAAAAAATAATACAAATATTCAAAAATATATATTGTGGTTAAAGTACTTGTAGGAATAAAATGAGTCACAATGTTTCCAAAAAAAGTTTGAATAAGATGAATGATCAAACTTCATGTCTAAAAGTTAAATACATTTAAATGTGGAGGTTGTAGCTAACATCCGGTTAAATATCCTATTGTTGTTAAAACTGCGGATTGAGTTATCACTGCTTACTCTCAAGGGAATCTCCTTCCGTATTCACCAAAAGGAAATCTCCTTGCGTTTTGCATCGGAAAAGAGTACACTGGACTGAAGATGAGGTGAAAGCTCTGAAGGTATGCAACATTGCAACCCCAATTTCTTTATACTGCTATTTTCCATGCCAAATCATCTGTTGATTGCCAGCATTGTAGGGTAGGAGTAGAAAAGTTGCTGCCCCTTCCATTTAATTTTCTTAATATTTGTCAGTAATTTTCAATGCCCAATCATCTGTTGATTGCCAGCATTGTAGTATAGAAAACTTGCTGCCTCTTCCATTTGATTTTCTTAACGAGTGTTCCTGTAAATATATGGTGCACATCTTTTTTCCAATGCAGTATTTTGCTGGGGAATTTAGGGAGGGTCAAAACATACCATGGAGGAAAATCAAGAAATATGGTGAAGGCATCTTCAACAAAGAACGTTCGCCAGCTGATCTGAAGGACAAGTGGAGGAATCTGAAGAAGAGAGCTAAAATTCCATGATCCGTGTTGGTTCATCATCAGCTCTTGAAACAACTTGTTGCCAGTAGCCATGTATACTTCTATCAAATATGTAATGTGTATATTGAATTAGGGAGACTCACACTCAACGCTTAGTCTGCATGCAGTTAGGTACTTTTGGATGGTTACAGATGGCATGCCAATCAGGAAGTCTTATGAATTTAGCAGCCATGTAATTTTATTTTCTGTGAAGATCTGTAGTAATGGATATGCATGCCGTATTTTAATTACCAGTGATAAGGGGTAGTGAAAAGTTGGCCTATTAACTGATCTGAGTCATATTCTGTTGGTACTGAATATTTAACTTAGCCTTGATTATCTGGGCCTAAATGGTTAAATGGATGCATAAAAATCAAGTACTGGGCACATGTTGAGTTGCCTTGCCTCTTCGTTAAGAACAAGCAACACAGGAGCAGTTGGACATTTTTAATTCTATCCAGAAATGATGTTTATATACGGAGTACAGGTATAATATTTGGAATGAGTACCGTGCAGAATAGTAAAATCATACCACGGTTGAGGTTGAGCAATAGTACATGCAGTACAGGAATTCGAAGCCATTGTCTGTGAAACAACTAAAAGTGCTAAAAGCCTAAAAGAACCTGAGGTAACGATGTTTACCAATTATCACTCTAGCTTTTCGCTTCTACTTATACTTATAAGCCAACATTTAAATTTTAAATTTTAGAGTTAATTTTGAAGTTTTGTCACCGAAGTTTATTTTATAGCATTGGTTTTTATATCGCTAAGAATACGTATATAAAAGTCTTACGCATAAATTATTTTTCGTTTGTAAATATGTCGCCAAACAATCACCCGGTAGTTCAAAGATTAAAAAATGCACATTAATAATACAAAATCAGATCATATGTCAAACAGGTTAGCAAGGAAAATATCTTCCCTTTAGGGTGTGTAGTACAATTTCTGTTTGTCTCAAATTTTCCTCTTGGTATGCTCTTTGGAGCTATACATTTATAAACATCATGTATTCACGTGTGCATTTACATGGTCATTCACAGGTACAATGTTCATAGCTTTACTGATTTGTCTTTTTGTTTGGATACTCCCTTGGTCCAAAAATAGTTGACCCAATCCTCACACTTGTGCTACCCATCTCTATCTGAATAAAAATAACAAAATAACATATGTCAAACTTCTTTGCTGAAGGAAGCGTGCACCTCCAGGGACTCCATGTTTGAACCTAATTTCGTGTCTTTGATTTGACATTCACCTATAGACATGATGATATGAATGACAGGTATTTCTTACCGCTTGCTCAAAGTCGCCAGACATTCCCATGGATAGCTCAAACTGCTCTGTCGGTATATCAATGGCCTTACAAACTTCAAGTTTGCAATTTACCAATGCCTGTATTCAGATAACACAAAACATCATCTTATGGAAAGTAAAATGCAGAGCTAAAGTTTGAGATGATATGATATTGGAAAACTACCTTAAAGTTTTCTGGTGTTGAGGAGTAATCTTTCATTCCTATTGTCATGAGACCTGAAAATATTAGGTGTGGGCATGCTAACTTCACATGCTTCGCAAGCTCGACACATCTGGAGGGATCGATACCAGACTTTGCTGAATCAATGAAAATATTTTATTGGTAAATTCGCTGTTCCAAAGTTCGACATAATATGATCACCTAAGGAAAACCAGAGTGAACATCACAGCGTGACAGAAGCTTGAATTTAGCCATGAATATGATTATACATTACATTATGCTTTCTGATGTAATGTTATGACTATATTGATAATAGATTAGTTCAATCAATGATAACTTTAAGCATGCCAATTGTCAAACTATGCTATTAGATCAAGGTAACACGAAATGAGATTACAAAGGTATTCAAAGAAAGGAGTGTTCAAGAATTTTGAATGTTTTTCTATACTCACATTCTTCTCCACTAGTGTTTACTTGCACCAAAATTTTCAAAGGATCCCTTCCCAAGCTACTAACAGCACGATCAAGGTGGTTAGCAATCTGAAAGTATTTCAACATCATGTGTCAATTGACATATCGACATAATATTCTCGCAGAGCAGATAAGCGTCGATGCCATATGGCAAACATGTAGTGATTACTCTTTCCTTTTGTGTGTACATGGATATATAGCGTTCTGTAATTTAGGTGCTTAAGTTGCATACCTTTTCATTATCTACACCCTCAACCATGTGAAGATTTGGAACAGCAGCTGCAGGCCAGCATAAGAGGTATTAAGACAATATGTCCTGTATGTTAGCTTATGGACCTAAGTCCCTATCTACAGGACCAAAATTTTTCTTTTGAATTTTACAGAACAGAAATTACCATGCATGAAGGTTTATTTCAAGCATCAGTTTTTTTATTCAAGAAAGGTAGCCAGGTAGGTATTAGCAGTAGTGCTTTAGCCTAATAAGCATGCTCTGTATGCATTTGAAGCTCGAGTGAAAAGAGCCCAACAACTAAGTTCGCTGGAGAGAGGGGAATGGACTACTAAATGATGGTGGTTGCAGGGGGTGATTGTTTGGCCTTTTTTGAGAAAAAGCCAAACGGTATATTTGCAAACAAAAAATAGTTTGTGAATAAAACTTTTATATACGTGTTCTCACCGTTCTAAAAACCAAAGCTGAAAAATAAACTACAGTAAAAAAACTCCAAAATCAACTCCAAGAGGTTGAAAATTTAAATTTTGGTTTATAAGTATAAACATAAACGAAACGATGAGGATGTAAAAACTGTATATGATCGAAAGACACTATGCAGTCTGAACCTTTTTACACGAAATTTATTTTCTTTGAAAGTATCAGGGGAGTATCCTAGACTAAGGGCAATAGCTGCTCAAAAATTATCACTAAATTATCACGAGAGGAAATGTTTATTAGTATGTCTTGGTTTCTTTTGTATAATTCTGCACATCAGAATAATTACCTGACATTGATACTTGATGAAAAACATCAGTGAGAGGAAAATTTGCATCACTGATCATGTTTTTATAACTTAGTGCAACCTACCACCACATAACGATTATCTAAATTTGTTTTTCCCCTCTCCAAAGTAAATATATTGCCCAAGAAAGGCAGTCTATCAATGTGAGATGTGTTATACAGAGAACATTAGTTGTTCATATGCCTCAATCTTATGTACAAACTGAAACTGCATGATGCGAATTGTTATAGAACCAAGAGAAGGAAAGATTCAACAATACCTAATAGCGGTTTCACTTTGTTACTCTGCAAATGGCCAATGAAATGCCACCGGATATCTTGGGGAAGCTGCAACAATGGCAGAAGCAATCGGACACCAGTCAAGCCATTTCCGAACGGCGAATTCCGCAGCACAAGTAGAAATCAGATCCGAACCTGCGGCGCCTTGGAGACGAACTCCTGGACGTAGTTCTCGCCGAAGTAGCGGTGCCCGGCGTCGTAGAGCTGCCGAATCATCGACACCGGCTTCGTCTTCCCCACCGCCACCACCCGCACCGCCTCCGCCGCGCACCCCGACCGCTCCGCCGCGCGCGCCGCCCGCGCCAGCACCGTCCGCAGAGCCGTCGCCGCGGCCCCCTCCGCCGCAGCCGCCGCCATCCCTTCTCTCCTCTTCCTTCCTCGGCGACCTCTCCTTTTTTCTTCGTGTGCTCGCTATCGCCTCGCTCGCTGCCCACACAAATCTCGGCTCCCGGCTCCCGCGGCTAAAGCCGAGCCGCATCTCCAAACAAGCCGAGCCGAGGCAAAGCTGAGTGAGTCTGGGCCATGCGGCTGAGCCAGACGTGGCGAGCTCAAGCCGCGCCACGTTTCGCCCCGGGGCTCCTGCGGCCGCCACGTCGCCGGCTCCGGCCAGCACGGCCGCGCACCAATCAAACACTGGCGATCTACTAGTAGTCCGTGGCGGTGGCGATGCTTTGGTGGTGGTGTCGAGGAGGCAGAGGTTGCGCGGATGGACGCGGAGGGGTTGCTGGCGTCGGCGGCGATCAACCTGGGGCTGGCGCTGGTGGCGCTCTCGCTCTTCTCCCTTCTCAAGAAGCAGCCCGGCAACGCGCCGGTGTACCTTCCGCGGCGTATGGCGGCCGGTGATCGCGGTGGTTCTGCCACTGGTGGTGGTGGTGGTGGTGGCGGCGGCGGCGGGCTGCCGCTCGGCCACGGGCGGCTGACCCCGTCGTTCCGGTGGATCCGCGCCGCGTTCCGGCTCTCCGAGGACGACGTGCTGCGGCGCCACGGCCTCGACGCGCTCGTCGTCGTCCGCCTCTTCAAATTTGGGTAAACATGTGTTCTGCTGATCTGCAGCTACTCTTGTTGCTAGTGTTAATCTGCTTGCACACAGTATTTCTAATTTCTTTGTAACAATGTAGGATCAAGTGCTTCACTGTGTGCTCGATTGTTGGATTGTTCATCCTTGCACCAATAAATTATTCCTCTGAAGATTTACCACACTCCACCAGGTCAAATTCGATGGAACTTTTCACAGTATCCAATGTGGCAAGGGGTTCTAACAGGTTAGTAAATCTGCAGCAGCTTCACTTCACCCTTGTCCATGTATTCTTCAGAGTTCAGAGTAGTGCTTATAGATTAGTGGAGTGCTTGTAAAGCAAACATTTATAAATTGCTCTTCTGTTGTATTTGCAATGTAAATGATAACTCTGTAAATTAATTAGCCTTTGAAGATTAAAAATAGCTGTAGGTTTATTTGGATTTTAGAGCAAGCTGTTTTGCTTCAGTATACTGCTAAACTCTTTAACTGGCTTATTTGTCACGACAGGCTTTGGGTGCACTTCTCATGCCTTTGTTTCATATCCTTCTATGTAGTGTATTTGCTTCATAAGGTGCGTGTTTATAAAATCTTTTTTCCTGTTCAGTTGTGAAAATCGATCATGAAATTTTTATTGTGCAGCAATTCAAAATACTTTGATATTTTTTATGTACTATCCGAATCAGGTATTCTTGATTTTGTTTCAGCACTTTACATGTGTGACATTGGCACCCTGAATTATATTTGAACCAGGAGTACAAAGAAATGTCCAGTAGAAGAATTGCACATTTGAAGTCTCACAGGAAACGGCCTGACCAATTTACAATTTTAGTTCGAGGAATTCCACTATGCCCAGATCATGGAAGTTATGGGTGTTGTGCTGACCACTTCTTCTCAAAACACTACCGGACATACCAATCGTATCAAATAGTACACGACATAGGAAACATCGAGGCACTTCATGTGAGTAACAAATACTCAAGGTAGAAATTGTAATGTGCCATACGTAGTGACTATTGCATCATGAATGTGCCTTTGCGTCATTGCAGAAGTTGGCAACCTCCCTTGAGAAAAAGATTAAGAGAAAAAAAGAGACCAGAAGATGCAACTTTTTGAAGTGGATCTGGTTTAAGTTGACATTAGAAGGGATAGATATTCACAAACTGGAAGAAAAACTAAAGGACGTCCATCAGTCTATCCGCCTTCTACAGTGTGAAAATATGCTTAAAGGAAAGGTACTGCAATCTCATGTATTCTCCAATCCACCTGCTTGTGCCAATAGTATCTTCAGTGTTGGTATTGTGAAATAGAAAGAATAAAATCACCTATCCATATATTTTTTCCCTATCGCACACTAACTTCGTTTTCAACTCCAGGAATTGCCTGTTGCTTTTGTCTCATTCAAATCGCAGCTGGATGCTGCACAAGCTGCCGAAATGCAACAGCATGTCAATCCTCTGTCGTTGGTGACTACATATGCTCCTGAACCAACTGATGCAATATGGAAAAATCTGGCTATTCCTTTCTGCCGTATTGCTGTGTACAAACTCGGTGTTCTCGTTACTGCATTTCTGCTCATAGTATTCTTCACTATCCCAGTCACAGCTGTGCAAGGGATTGTGCAATTTGAGAAAATTGAAAAATGGTTTCCGCCGGCTAGAGCTGTACATCTTATGTTAGTGAGCAAAACTTCAATATATCATGATTCATTAGGCAATTTAAGCATTTACAGGTGATGCTTTGTCATCTTGCAGACCAGGTTTGAATTCTGTTGTAACTGGGTATCTTCCAAGCCTGATCTTGAATGGCTTTATTTACCTGATTCCCTTCGCGATGCTTGGCATGGCTTCATTTGAGGGATGCATTGCAAAATGTCAGAAGGAAATCAAGGCCTGCAACATGGTGTTCTACTTCTTGTTAGGGAATGTTTTCTTCTTGAGCGTTCTTTCTGGTTCTCTACTCCACCAGATAGGAGAATCCTTTACACATCCAAAGGACATACCTAGCCGTCTGGCTCGTGCTGTTTCTGCACAGGTAAGTGAAGAAATAAAAAAGGTTGTATCAAATCCATGTTCCATGACAGCCATTCAATTACTAATCCACTTGCTTGCATTATAGTCAGATTTCTTCATCACATACATTTTGACGGACGGCATGTCAGGGTTTTCTTTGGAGGTTCTTCAGTTTGGCTTGCTTACATGGCAGTTCTTCAAGGCACATTCAATTGGACATAGTGACCAGCCATATCTTTACGGCTTCCCTTACTACAGAGTTGTGCCCATCGTTTCCCTTGCAGTATTGATTGGAATGGTCTATGCAGTAGTTGCGCCTCTTCTACTTCCAATTCTTGTTATTTACTTTTTTCTTGGTTATGCAGTGTACATCAACCAGGTAATATTCATAATACTTGTTGCTGTTCAGACTTTACGTTGTTTAATGACTTCAAGTTGATTTAAGCTAGCAATATATTGTTAATTAAAAACTAAGTTTCATTGTAAAATTTCATATATCGATACTACTACAAAAGACATTGGTGGTGGTGCCTGGTGCTGAGTCTGCTACTACCACCACCATCACTGTTATGTGGATCATTATATCATCACAACATGTGTGAATGTCCTAGCTGTTTTTTTACTTGCGTAGCTCTATAACTCAATATTCTAAGCATGGTATTTTTGTTTATGTTTTTTTCAGGTGAAAGATTTTTTTTTGTACATTTTAAACACAGTATAACACACATGCAATCATGTTTCAACTAATTAAAAATATTTTTTCAACCAGCCTTAATTTTGCTATTTTCGATAACTTTTTGCAACGCAGTTGCATTTAGCTAGTTGTTCAATAAATCTTTCATTATCTAAAAAAGTAAGTTTCGTATTAATGTTATTCATTTTGGCCTCCAGCAGATTACAGCATTGCAAACTTTTTTTTATGTCATGCAAACTTGATCCTTCTGTTTTATAGTGATTCTTCGTTCACTATCTTTTGAGCAGATGGAAGATGTCTATGAAATCACATATGACACTTGTGGACAATATTGGTCGAATATTCATCACTACATCTTCCTTTCGGTCATACTCATGCAAATAACAATGCTAGGGCTGTTTGGGTTGAAGTCGAAGCCGGGAGCTTCATTCGCCACCATCCCCTTGCTTGTATTAACCATTCTGTTCAACGAGTACTGCAAGGTTCGGTTTCTTCCAACCTTTCTTCATCGACCTGTCCAGGTACATTCATCCCATTAATTTGCTTCCTTATTAGCTGTGTCAGATTCTTTGACTAAGCACATATTAATCGCTCTGTTTGCTTTGGATATTCTTGGAAGGTTGCCAAGGAGAATGATGACCTTAATGAAGCTGAAGGGATGAGGGAAGCTGACCTGGATCATGCCATTAGCGCCTATAAGCCACCATGGATGCGTCCGACTCTTACTCCGACGAACTTCTCTCTGGATTCTAGTTCAGTACAGCCTTTGATTCGTTCTGTATAGTATTAGTGTCTGTGGCGCCAGTAGATTTGGTACAGATGCCAGTTCCGTTGCATAGTATAAGCACCAGGCAGTCATAGCTCTGCACATTTTGCTGAAACTCCTGTTTATACTGAACGATAACTCCATGTTTCCATACTTGTGCGTGCTAAGGAGACATTTTTACATATAACTACCGCTATTTCCGTTTTTTATTGCAAAACTTTCTGAGATTATCTATATTCATCCATTAATAAATATATACAATTTCTATATATATCTAATTTGTATATATTATTATATATGTATATATATTCATTAGTATCTATATAAACCTAAAGTCTTACGAAACGAAGTACATTTGTCTCAGGTATTTTGGGTATTTCTTTCCGATGGAAATTTGTCTCGGGTATTCAGGTGCTACATTCCCAGTACCCAGTGCACATAAAATTCAAACAAATTTCATCGAAGAAAGGCATTGCCTGACAACAGTAAAAGTGAAATGATTTGCTTGTTCAAATCTGCTGGCTACCTCCGTCTATGTTGAAAACCTCAGTAGCATTAGAACTAATACAACACAAACAGCATGAATAGGGAGCAGAAACAAACTGTTCGGTGGACATGTTTGTTACAGCACTGTCCGTACATCAGGGCAGCAAAATGCATCCTAGCCGACGATGACGAGAAGAAGAATCCTAGCTACAATTATCCAAGAAATCTATCTCGGTTTGCCGGAGACCTTGTACCGACGACCAACGTCTGTTCCTCGAGTAAGATTAATGTTCGACACTTTTACCGCATGGAAAATAGAAGGCTTCCAATCAGCATCGCACGGGTTACAAGAGATCATTGTGGTGCTGAACCACGAGACGGTGGATGCTGCGGTGGTGGCGGTGGAAGGCCCACGTTGCCCATACCCACCTGCAATGATCGATCGACAAGCAGCACCATCACTAAACAATGCTCAAAATGTGATGGCAGGTTTTATTGACATGTAATGGCAGGTTTTACCTGATATGAGCTCAAACCAGGGATGGGTGTCATCTGTGGCTGTGCTTGTGGAGCCATTTGTCCCTGAGGCCTGTTATACATGCCACCCATGGGAGATGCACCTTGAATATTTCCCATTCCATTTGGAAAGCCACCCATTGGAGGCATATTGCTGGGAGGAACAGGACCCTGATGCGGCTGATTCAGGCCAATCAAGTGCTGCGGCATTTGAGGCATCATCTGGTTTGATGACCCTTGCATTGCCTGAAAATATCAAAATCAACATATCAGCTGTCACATAGATTGAACACAACGTAGTACATGTTTCTTTACTTGCAAGATAATATCATGCAGAGAAAAGGAAGAACATAAATAAGGTAATTGTGAGTTACCATTGGATGAGGCATAGGTGGTAGTGGTGGATTCACTGGTGAGGGACCAGGCATTGATGGAAGCTGAGGAAGTGGCGGTCGAGATCCTTGAGCATGTGGAAGCATGTGTGCTGGGGGCTGCAACTGAGGCATATTTGGAGGTGGTGGACGAGAAGTTAACTGCTGTGGAAATTGAGGATGCTGCTGCTGCATCTGTTGATATTGTTGCTGCTGCCCAGCAGCTAGAAGAGATGGATGGGGACCAGGCGGCAAGGGAGGTTGCCCAGGTGGAAGGCCAGGTATCGATGGCCTTTGTTCTCCATGGTCGGATCCATCAAGAGGCATTGCAACCCCAATGCCAGGAATTGTACCTTCATTTCGTGACAATCCAGTATTAAATGGCCCACGTGTTGTTGAAGGCTCAGACATTTGGAATCCACCCATAGCACGACCAGAAAAAGCAGGATGTTGGTCACCGTAACCTGAAACATAATAGCATTTTGTAATTTGCAGCAACCATTTCTTGTCCAGTTCATTTTTTTACTAAGCACATATGTGCACAAAGTGAGCAAGTAATGTTCATCAAATTGTAACTAATAATCCATCAAAGGAATGCAGTAACTCATAGTAATTTTGTAATATGAATAGAACAAGAAGTTGAATAAACCAAGAAAGAAGATCAACCAAATTAAAAGGCCACCTTGAATCTGTCCACTGTTGTATTTATCACGGGTAAGATCACCAGGTCTATTTCTACACCAAAATCGCGTGGCATGATCATTGCCCCCACTGAACAAAAGTTGACAATTGTATCAGTGAAATCTAATGCATTGCACGGCAATCGGCATAATGAGATAAAAGGATAGAAACAAAAATAGCAGGTAAAATTGTTCAGAAGAATGAGAATACTCAAGAATACAAGCATAGATCTAAACTGCAAACTCAAACAGTATCTGTACCTATGTAATTACCTGCAAAGTAGATAACCGACAGGATGCCAGGCAAGGTCCCACACACTATTGTCATGTGCGTTGTTTATTTCTATCTGTGGAGTTTCATGGCTGCCAATCAATAGAAATTTCTGTTTAATCAAGATTGAGATATTATTTGTAGCTTACAAAAAACCGTATATCTCTACAAGTTAAAAACGGAGTCGTCCGTCCTCTTCCCCACCCCACATCATGCAAAAACTACCACTTCTAAAAAACCAGAAAAAAATCAAGTGGTTTCTTAAAAAAAAGAAGTGTTTCTTTTCTCTATGAGCATATGCACTTGTGCAGTCCATCAATTATATGAGCCTATTGCAATGCATGGGTATATAATATATTACTAGTCCTCTAAAAAATGTAGCAAGCGAAATGTCAAATGTACAAGAAAAAACATGAAAACTAAATAAATGTGTTCATCAGACAGATTAAGCACACAGTAACTAAGATAATCATACACACAGGCCATGAGTAGGTCAAACATTACAAACTCACATTTAAACAAGAACCAAGTTCCAACCGGATAAGAAAATACCATGCAACTAGAAGATTTATTTTAATTGCATTTCTGATGTCTTACCCAACCAACCAATGAAAGATCGCTCCATCATAGCTCCCGCTAACAAAATACTCTTCATGAAACGGATGCCATGCCAAAGCTGCATAAATACATTAATTGAGCATATCATTTATTCAATAAAACCATGGCAAATAAGCAGTGGTGGATATGATAATTTCTTACACGACAATTCAGTCAATAGTTTGATATCCATGATGTGAATCGTGATTACAATGAAACAAATGAACTAAAAGCTTAAATTCTGTATTGAGAAGATACCAGTTACATCCTTGTTGTGTCCACGGAAGGATTCAAGCTCTTTCATGGATCTGATATCATATAGCTGCATAAAACACATTAACTAAGCAAGTGAGAAACATTTTAATATATTGTAGTTCTTTTAGGAACTGTTCTTTAGTGGAGATTTGAATGGATTTTTCATGCCACATGAAATGAGGTGTGCCATTAGTGCATGATTAATTATGTATTAGCTATTGTAAACTTAAATAGATTTATTTGGTTTTTTAATAAACTTCTGTACAGAATTATTTATTGTGCAAAAAAACACTATTTAACAGTTTGAAAAGCATGCTAATGGAAAACGAGGAAACATCATCCAGAAAGAAAAGGTGTCTTAGTAGATATGTAGAGACAGCTAAAACTAGGCAGATATGCTTTGTTCATCAAGGTCCATTGTAGCAAGGAGTAAAGGAACTATAACATTTTATTTTTAAGAAAAGAGAAACTATTACATTGAATTCACCTAAGTGGAGAAAGGAGTAATTCTTCTCTAGACTCTAGCTGCAACTATCAGATAAAACTTTGTCAATAACTTATTATTAATCATGCTGATTGTGACTAACTGGGATTTTTTGATCATGTGACCTAAGGATATATTAAAGTTTTGCATCAATGTTAAGTATGAGCCCCAATGGTATACCTCACTAGCACAAGCATGTCAAAAGAATGAGAAAACTAAGGCAGTGTAAACAGAGCTCTTTGCAAAAAGAAAGGATGAACAGAACAGGATACACAAGCAAAAAATTGACCTTAATAATCTGGTCCTTGGAGGCAGTCAACACCCAGTTCCCATTCTGATTCCACTTTACACATTGTACAATGTTTTTATGACCATGGCTGCAATTAGCTCATCAAGTTATCATGTGCTGCTGTATTGCTGAATTTCAAGATTAGCAAAGTAATATGGGTGATAAAAAAAATACATACAATGAACGTAGCTCTCTACCACTTTTTGCATCCCAAAGTTTGACAAGATAGTCTTTACCGCCTAAACACAACATAATGGAATCAGCTCTGGACAAATAAGCTCATTATACTAGCAAGTATAATAACTGACCTGAAACTAGTAAAGATTTTGTAGGATGCCAATCGACACTTTTAACATCCCAACCATGGCCTGGCTGAGTATGAAGGCAAATTCAGGTTACTTGATGGGTAAAAAAATACATCATGCAATAAATCCAAGCATGGAGGATCAAGTAGTTAAGGCTCATAGAGAAGTACGGCAACATTACCAGTTAATGATCTTTCTTCCTGACATCTTGCGAAGTCCCAAACCTTCACAGTAGTGTCATCAGAACAGGAGCAAAACTTTAGGTCTGTTCTACAAAAGCTGTTTAAAATATGCATTGTAACAGAGAATGAACATTAGCTTGGTAAAGGTAACGTAAAGAAAAAAACGCACAGGGCTGCCATCACCTCAAGTCACGAACTGATTCTCTGTGGGCTGTTTTATTCACTTTAACATTGTTCATGTTACTTTGCCAATACCTGCAAAGGAAAGTCAAAACGTGCACTTGACAGGTCAGTGAAAAGATCAACAAGATAATTTAAGGGCCAGTATCCAACAGGATGACAGAGACAGTGATAAACATTTAAAAGGCCAACATACTTGATTGCACCACCATCATCACCAGTGACCATCCAATTCTCATTGTTACTCCAAATCATTGATCTTACAGCTTGGTCATGAGCCTATTTATTGAATTCCTCCAAAAATAAGCCAAACTTAATAGCAATTACTGTAAATCTGCATTAAAAAAAAAGAGGAATACCTGGAGGATCATTTCAAAATTAAAAGATTGACCATTCCATAGGGTGAATTCACCACTCTGCGATCCTGTAATAAGCCGACGCCCTGTGGGAGTCCACTTTATCCACAAAGGCACAAATAATGATACATTAGACTCATATTGGGTAAAGGAGAAAGCACATATAGTCTAATAGCATCAATATGGTACATAATATATGGAATTCAGGTTCATTACAACAATATAAAGAGACTTTAGAATGGAGTTGCTGAACCTCTGTGCTAGCTGGAGTAAAAAACTGAAACATTTTTCAAACAGAGGGTAAACTATGAAGTGACATATTTTAAAGTTGTAATGCCATTAAGGCCGTGTTAGTAGTAGGGTAAGTAACCCATACAGAAAACGTAGTAATAGATTAGTACATGATTAATTAATTATAAATTAAAAAAATTAAAAAAAAATTAATATGATTTTTTAATGTAACTTTCCAATAGAAATTTTTTGCAAAAAACACACGTTTAGCAGTTCAGGAAGTGTGCGCACGAAAAAATAGGGAATCTGGCTTACTTAGCTAACCGAACGAACGCGGCCTAATGATTCTTCTACCGCCAAATTTCAAAAGGTCGACGACAAGTAAAAACATAAATCATCACATGTATTAGTTTAAAATGCAAATGGTAAGATAACTGCCAAGAGATAAATATAAAATTAGATTTCAGAATAAAAGGAAGCTCAGCAGTAAGATGAACAGTGGTGATCACCTAGAAGGCTAGAAGTTAGATTAATTCTATAGTTTTCAGCATTCTGAAGGTATTGCCATCCTTCAATGTCTATTCACTAGCCAAAACTTGGTGGAGCTCTTTGAAATTTTTTTTAAAAAAAGCAGTTCAAATATTAGGAAAGCACAGACAATGGATATCATATAACTTACCAACACCCGATTAATAGAGCACCTGTTCTTGTTTATTGATGAATGAACAAATTTTGCAGCAAAACTTGTTGATGGATTATCTGGGTATGCAACAGACGGCAACATCTGAAAAAAAAAAGCCACGTTAATCAGGTATTCAGAATATCCAGATACCAAACAAGCAAATTGGGTAGTCATGTATTCAATATACAGTGGATACGGATAATTTCATAATCATCAACATTTAACACTTAACTCATCAACTTAATTATCATTCATCTAAGATGGTAGCATTACCCAGTAACCAATCCAAAAACCTTAACCAAAATAGCAGCACTTAGTTAACTAATAAAAGGAACAAGACAAAGAAGGTTGTACGTCAAATATTGCATGAAATTGAAGAGTTAAAGACCTAGATAATCCGTTGCGCACTGTCAGTTTTACTTTGTACCTTTGAGGATTTGTAATGCTAGGAAAATAACATCCAGACACTTTACAATGCTCATATATAGCAACAGTTCTGATAGGCAGTCTACCCATGGAGCAACAGCAGTTTGAATAATCCAAATACGATAATCCATTCATGCAGCAATAGATTTCTTCTGTCTAAGACACTAACAATTTCACTGCATAATATTCTCGAAGGTGGAACCTTAACTCATGAATATTTAAGATCTGACATTGCAGAGCCCATCAATATCATAGTGGTGTATTGAAATCAAAATTACAAAAGAAATGTGAGCATCAGAAGTGCTTGATTGATAAGTCCAAAAGGGCCGTATTTTCAGCAGGCTGCAGGCATGACAACTATCTTTTAGCATGGTTATTACAAGCAAGGTAATAGCTAACATACATCCAGAACAGCAGCTGGTGTCGGCTGCAACGTGTGTCGGTCCCTAGCATCCCGCTGCCACATGCGAGCCTGCGTGTCATATACATAACGGTGATCAGCGCTAGTAACCAAAAAAAATACAGGGTAATACATAACAGAAAAAACAACTTATGACCATTTCACAATCATGTGAAGTTAGCAGCAGAAATAAAAAAAAAATAGCACATAGTAAGCAAAATTCATGCGTTTATCATACTTGAACATAGCGGACGACTGTGCTTGTGTAGTCCACCGTTCGCCTCTGGACAGGCTTCCGCATCCTTTTAGCGCCGAAATTGTCCCCATGAGCTGAATTGAGCCAAAATTACAATAACATAAGAACGCGTACTAACATGACTGCTGTGCCCCTAACCTAACCAGCACCAAATCCCAAAAAAAGAGTGCTACTGTTACCGTCGTACGGAGGCTGGCTCTGCTGCAGCGGCGGGTGGCCCGGGTGCTGGGGGTAGTCTCCGGGGACGTTGGTGGAGGACGCCGCTGAGAGCTGCCGCATCGGCGGCTGCGGCGGGCCTCGGTAGAACTCGCCGCCGGCCTGAGGCGGCGGGTGCTGCGGCGGCTGCGGCGGCTGCTGCTGCTGCATCATCTCCGAGCCGGCTCTCCGGGGAGGGGGCCGTCGCGCGCGCCGCGGAGTGCGCTAGGGTTTTGGATCCGTGCGGCGAGACGGGGGGCGGGGGGGTTCTTCCGTCAAAGGGCGCCGGGAGGGTGAGCTCCGTGACTCCTTGAGGCCGAGGAGGGGTTTTGGCTGCCTCTACCACTACGAGACTAGTGTGTGCGTGCGCTAGTGTGCTAGATGGGCCTCGCGAGGTGCGTTTGGGCGGCCCATCTGGCCCCGTTTGGATCAATACGTGGGTGGACTCAGGCATTTGGGCCATGTTCGCTTCTTTACGATTTTTTGGATTTTTCTTGTTCTTAAGATAGCTATTCGAGGGTATAAATGATTAGAGTAATTAGATGATATCTCGCGCTTTTCTGTGGGATATATGGACGAATATATGTTAAATATATTAAAATAATATATGAATATGTTTAATGCTGGATACATGGATGGATACATGTTAAATAATTTGAAATAATAGACGAATATACGTTCAAATATTATAAAAAATTGTTATGAAAATAGTAAAGATGAAGATGATTTGATATTGTTTTATCTACCTTTAGATGCGCTGTCATTGGATACTTTAAAATAATTATCTACTTTATCATTTATTTCTATTTTAGCTTAATAATCCGGCATACGGTAATCTGACTCAATAATCCAGGTTACGATAATCTCTATATGAAAAAAAATAGGGCCTAAAGAACATGATCATATATTCCAGTTGCTAATTATCTCTCTCAAGAAATCTCCGGTTGCCAATTCTTCCTCCAAATAAAATGCAAACTTTTTTTTTCTGTAAACAGATGTTGCAATTTGCAAAGGGTGTAGTGCTTATTTGGAAAATAGATTCTTAGAGGATAAATCTGGGGTTTTATATTCCACAGGAGATTCTATTAAATTTCATAGGGATTTATACATTCACCTAATCTAGGCATATCAACCTACAAAACTCTACATTACCATGAGGAATGGAAATGGTTTTATTACCATTTGCATCCGCCCAGAAGATCCATATCCGGCCAATTGTTATGTCAAACAGTGACACTACATACATATATGGCCTCGTTTGGATCAAATACGTATCATATTGATATTTTTGTGTTTGTACTCCTATGTTCTATAAATAATTCTTATATATAGATCATCTGATGTTGTACATGTGTGTTTTTAGTCAGGTTTAATAATTTTAGTATAATTGTTTACATAAATTACATATTACGTATGTTAAAGCAACATGTGTAGATATACCATACTCAAGACAACATGTAAATAGACAAGATTTCTATTTACATGGTTAGCTGTTGTATTATTTACGCATGCTATTGGGAAAAACACTTACCATCGTGTTACGCAGCATGCTTAATCAAACAATGTATTTAGCTTCGTGTGAGGGAACATATTCATCATTTCATATCATACATTTGACACGATGTTTGAAAGCTAACTACCAATGTACCCATCAAGAATGAAACACTTCTAATGTCTCACTTGTTTTAAAACATGCCGATAACTACATCTATATCAAAATTTGTTAACTCGGTATTCAACTTATGAAGGATGTATGTGTGCATGCTCATAGGGGTATATATACACATGTTACGAGCATCTGCATCCGTAGCATGTTATAAAAAAAATACTATAAACTTAAAAAACTACTCAGCAATGGGTCAAAAACCTACCTATTGCACACTAAACTTCTGCAGTTCCAGAAACATTTTGCTGTTACAGTCAGTGAACAGAAAAAAACAGCGAGGCTCACCGGGAAAAAAACAACCTCTGCTGCCCATGGGCCTCCTCCATCCACCGCTTCCTATTATTAACCCCAAACCTTCGCATCGCTCGCCATCCACGCAGGCGCAGCTGGAAGAAGATTAAACAAACAAAAAAATAAAAAAAGAAGAAGAACACGACGCTGCAAACCAAATCCTCCTCGGCGGCAGGGCAGATCGCCGGCCGAAGACGAAGACTTCCCTCCCGCTGCATTTCTTTAATCCACTCGATCTGAGCTGCTGCACCCCCCGCGAATCCAATCGAATTCCCGCCGATTTTATTATTGCGAGGTGGTGGGTGTGTGTGTGTTTGTGTGATGATGGATCCCCACATTCTCGTCTCGTCCCCTCCCATCGCGAGGTTGTGATGTAGGAGAGGAATAAGATCATGGAGGGGCACAACCCCGTGCACCAGCACCAGTTCGTTGATAGCCCCAAGCCGCAGCGCAACACGAGGTGAGTTCCTCCTCCTTGCCCCAAATGCTGCGGCTGACGGTTGCGATTTGGTAAAATTTCGTTTAAAGAAATTGTTTCGATGAGCTTTGCATTGTGCATTTCACACGGATGGTGATCTGACTCGGTGGTGTTTGATGCTATCCCCTCTGCATGTTGTAGGAAAATCTGCGGGATGGCTACCAAGATGGATGCCAATGACAACCGCAATCACCCAGGTTTCCCCGTTCTGCAGTTCTCTTCTTGTGTTCTCTGCGTGTAGCCTTGGCATGTGGAACTGGAAGTTTTTCTCCTTTAGAACCGTCAGGATGAAAATCCATTGGGGTAGAACAAATAATTGTCTACTGTAGATCGTACAGTCTATTCTACTCCGTCTGTTTCACATTGTGAGACATTTTAGCTATGATCGGATTCATCTATATATTAATGTATATTGTTTATATATATATTTCTAGATTTATTAACATCCATATGAATCTAGACAATGCTACGGAGGTAATAGCATTTAGTCATTTACGCAGCTTGCTGTTCCCTGCTGTTATTTATTTCAACTTTAAGCAGCATGTTTGAATGAAATGCTTCCTGCCACTCCGTTAATACTCAGCATGTTTCTAGATAGACGAAGCTAAATGCTGTTTTATCCTGTATAGAAAATCAAATGCTTACCATGTTCCTAGATAGATGAAGCTAAATTCCCTTTTGTCCTGTATAGAAATCAGATGAACTTGCTACATATTCATTTGTCCTTTGCAATAATAAGCGACTTCCATGATCGGTGCCAGGTCCAGTTGGTACAGCAGAGAGATTAGAGCATCTTTTGAACCAACCAGCAAATAAAATTTGTGCCGATTGTGGTGCTCCAGATCCCAAATGGGTGTAAGTATACATGGATTCAATAAGTGCTTTTCTAATTTTCA